>NC_083384.1:15040000-17510000 GCF_031755915.1 Ziziphus jujuba
GTGACCCAGTCTCTAGATGGGTCAGATCTATCCCCTTCATTTGGGATAAAATGACCAACGGGACAAACCTGTCCCCCTCCCATTTTTACTTTCCAAACACCGAACTGGGACTGGATCCTGTCCTAACCAGCCCAGTCCTGCGTAACAAATACGCCCATAAGGTTTGGTGAAAATCATTGACACGTTGGAGATTTGAAAAATTATCATGTACTTCTTGATGTTTAGATAACTATCATTCACCATTCTAAGAATTGATTTTTGAAAAAATTAATTTATGAAAATCTATTTTACATTTATGCATTAAAATAAATATTACATTATTATTCTATCTTTTACTTAATAATAATGTATATTAAAAAAATGTCACTTACTATTAAATTTCATTTATATAACGGGGAACAATATAGTTAAGAAATGTTAAATAAATTACAATTTTTAACATATATTAGTATACAAAAACACCATAAAATAAAGCTTTGATATTTATTTTAAAATTAAAAGGTAAAATAGAGTTTTCATAAATGAATTTACTCAAAAATCAATCCTAAAATAGTAAATAATGATTTTTTCAAACTTTAGAATGTGGGTGATTATTTTTTAAAATTTCATAAATGTCAATAAATTTTCATTAAACCTTAAAAATTTTAGATGAAATTTTCTCATTTTTATAATATTGTAATCAAATCTAAATTCTAATTCTTTAAATTCTAATTCTTTATTAATAGTGAATCCATATAAATAATAATTTGAAATTTGAAATTGCATGACCATAGTTTTATTAAAAATTTAAAATAAATACCAAAATAAGTATGCTTTGTAAAAAGTAAAAGCGAAAGAGACGCTGTAAGGGCACGTTTGGCACCAAGCCGCAATTTGTGTGGGCCCTAAACGCGTCCTCGGTCTTTTCCAAGTTCTCGTAAATATATACTAATGATATGCGAAACCAAAGCCAAAGCTTGGAAGCAAAACCAAGAAAGAAAAAACCAAACCATGGAAGATATCCAAGCAAAAGCAGAGAAACTCAGTCTCAGACTTTCTTCCTTAAACTTGAACGCTGTAAATTTGCCTCACCACCAAAACTTGAGACCCATCAGGTAAAACTTTTTGCTTCTTCTTCATTTCTTCATGGTGTTTCCCTTCAAAAAAAAAAAAAAAAATCTTTCCAAGAGAGTTTGTTTGATTTTCTTTGCAGCGAAGAAGAAGAAGAAGAAGAAGAAGAAGAAGAAGATGAAGAAGGTATGGTGTGTGAAAGAAATGGTGTCGGAGTTGGGTTGGAGAGCATGATTTTGGTTCATAACCTCCCAGTTGTAGGGAGAGAGAAAGTTCATAAGCTGGAGACTGAGATCCGAGAGTTGTTCTGTGGGGTTGGTATGATTAAGAAAGATGGTTTTTCAATTCCTATCAACTCCGATACCCAAATGACCCTAGGTTATTGCTTCATTCAGTATAATACTCGTCAGGTAATTTATTTTATTTTATTTTTTTTTCCTTGAATTGTGTTCATGTTTCGTGTAGTTCAATTTTTAAGTTCTAAGATGTTAGATATACATAGCTGGACACATATATTTATTTTTTGTTAAATGGACTCATATTTTTGTTGAGTTTGAATTCGGTATCCCATTTGCATATTTGGCATGCATCATTTGATACATATAGTTGGACGAAAATTTTATGTTGTGGAAATCGTACCACAGAAAGACCACATAGTTGGATCCATTTTCTATCTGTTTAACTTAATCTTTAGGTGCTTCAAATGGTTTCTTTGTTTGTTGTGTTTGTAGGAGGCTCAGCTTGCCATAGAAAACAGAGATGGATGCAGATTCGCTGAGTCCACACTTTCAGTAAGCCTCTTTGATTATGGTAATAGAATGTGAGATTGTTTGTGTTAGAAAAAGCTAATTGCTAAGGAGAGAACTTGAGATCAATGTTTTGTAAACTCCAAATGCTGTTTATATTTTATACCAACATTAATGTGGTCTAACTTGTCTTTTGACCAACATTTGTGTGTAAGAAATCATTCTTGGTATAAATTATAACTCAAAAGATTTCTTATTGTTTCTTTATCATTAATGGTTAAGCCGTGGTTCTTTTCAATTTCAACGTAATAATACCAAAAATAACAATAAAGGGCTTTTAGATTTGTAAACTTCTCATTCAGAATTTGGTCAATGTTCTTAAGATACATGTTGATCATATAAAGCAAAATTTATAATGCCTCCGAAAGCAGTGCATGATTTTCCAGTGCCTTTTCTTTTTTGGCAAAACAATGCCATGCCTATTTAAATATAAATGGACTTTTTTCATGCACACTTTGTATGTCATGACATTGAAAAAAGTGTGGTACAGCAAATTTTTCTTTCATGAGCGATTTAAAATGTAAAAATCCGACAACTCAAAATATTTGAACTTTTCAAGTATCATTTGCAATTTGTTATATATATTACAAAACCCACAGAAATTTTAAAAACAATTCATCCAAGTATTGTAATGAGATTGAATTGGGTTTTGATCGGTTTTCCAACTTCAAATCCGATAACCAAACAACATAGCAAATTTTAAAATCCAATAAATAATGAGTTGGATTTTAATAGATTTTTGTACACCCTCTAAAAAACAGTAAGATG
Organism: Ziziphus jujuba; assembly: GCF_031755915.1. Classification (NCBI taxonomy): domain Eukaryota; kingdom Viridiplantae; phylum Streptophyta; class Magnoliopsida; order Rosales; family Rhamnaceae; genus Ziziphus; species Ziziphus jujuba. Next base: position 15,042,625 of record NC_083384.1, read on the forward strand.
AATGCATAATTCATGCACTAATGGAAGTATGAAAAACTAAACCAGAGACTTTAAATCAAGAATCAATTAAATGGTAATTGATACTGAAGATTAAGAGCAACAAAATAGTGCATAAAATTTTTTTAGCCCATATCTTCAAGCAATTTACAATGAAACCAGAATTCAAATCCATGTTCCCCATTAATTAGGTGCAAAAGTTTTCCCCAACAAACAAACAAACAAAAAAAAAAAAAAAAAGAAATGGAATCTCTTTCTTGCAAGCGGGACTTCCTCTCTTATTCAGCTACTTTTTTCACTTCCTAAGTATCGACAAGACCATCAAACAATTCAAAAAAAAAATAAAAAAACATTAAACATAATTAACAAAAAAATAAAAAATCAAACTTTTATTTGACGCTCCTCTCATCTGTGCAGCCATAGAACAATGATTAGGAAGATGCTCAAAATCAGATAACACAACCTAGGGTTCTTACAATTTTCTACAAAAATCTTACTAATTATCTATTTCAAAAGGCCATGAAACATTCCAATACAGTAAAACTGCAATAAGGGATATATTTAAACAAACAACCAGGAAAAAAAAAAAAAACACAATTCTACTCTTGGAAAATAGCAAGTAAAAATCCAATTTTTTGTTTCAACAAATTTATATCTCAAACTCAAATTTTTTCTTTTCTTTTTTTTTTTTTGGGGGGAATTCAAACAAAACCCTTTTGAAATTTTCCTACTTAAAAAGCAAAAGCTCATATAAAGCCAGAGTCTTTGATACTTTTTTTTTTTTTTTTTGGGGCTTAAACAGTAAGTACCACTGCTGATGTTGCTCAAAAGACGACGCGAAACTGTGGCGCGTCAGACCCAGTAGCCGGCAAGATCTCCCAACGGCAAGGCTCGAGATCGTCGGAGACGGGACAGTATCCGGCAAGTGTGACCTTATCGGACGAAGCAGCGACGGAGCCAAACTCGAAGACGGTGATGTTAGCGGCCGCGGGTGGTCGAGGGACCTCAAGGGCACCGTTCATGCCGGGAACCTCCGTGGGTTTCGGATTCGGAGCGGGTTTGTTGTCGGGTTGGGGTTGCTTGCCTCGCCACCAAGAGAAGAGGCCCATCGCTGCTGCTGGTGATAACGCAGAAATAAAATATAATAATAATGGCGTATGAGGGTTTTATGTGGGGAGCTAATAAAAATGCCAATTGTAATAGTAAACAAATTAAGGCTAGTTTTTTTTTTTTTTTTTTTTTTGAGTATATTTACAAGATTGCCATTCCATATTGGGTTGCTTGCTCTTCTTAAGTTTTTTAACATGGCCATTGCTATATTTATTTTTTTTGAAACAACTGCTACATTTGTTCTCTTAAATTTTTTTTTTTTTAATTTTAGCATTTTGGCTCCGAATTTCAGTTTTTTGTGTGGTCTTTAAATTATTTTTTCACTTGCTTTTTGAATACTTTTGAAACATATATACATTTTGATACTATTTAACATAGTTTATGATAACCTAAAAATAATTTTTAAGGTTTAAAAATTATATTTTAAAAATATTTGGATAAACTGTAAGAATACTTTTGATCTTAGAAAAACATTCGTATTTAAATCCAATTTGAAAATAATTTCTTTAAAAAATACTTTTGAAAAATTAAAAATAAAAAAAAAATATTATAGCAAACAAGCATATTTATACCAAATAAGATTAAGGTGTATTCAATTTAGAATTTAATAGATTTAAAATTAATTATAGATTTTAAAAAATTTAATAAATTTTGTTGTGGAATTTTATAGATTTTATAAAAAATTTATAAGAATCTAACGAAACCTTTAGAATTAATGTTAAATTTTATATTAACAAATTTTTTCACAATTTTACTATTAAAATACTTTCAAATAAATTAAAATCCATCATTTTCAAAAATATTTTAAAATCAATAACTTTTTAAATACCACTAGATTTTAAAATAATTCAACAAAATCCTAATTGAATACACTTAAAAGGAGTGTATTCAATTTAGAATTTGGAGGATTTTAAAAGTTGAGAGGTATTCAATTTAGATTTTAAAGTAGTATATACAAATTCAATGATATTCAATTCATATTTTAATGGATTTTATAAAAGTTCTTTAAAATCTAAGTGTATTGAATTACGACTTTATAGAATTATTTTAAAATCTAATGGTATTCAAAAAGTTATTGATTTTAAAATATTTGAAAGGATTTTAACAATAAAATTGTAAAAAAAATTATCAATATGAAATTCAGCTTTAGACTCAAAGATTTCGTTGGATTCTTATGAATTCTTTGTAGAATATATAGAATTTCATAACAATCCATTAAATCCTTTAAATTCTATAATTCATTTTAAATCTATTAAATTCTGAGTTGAATACATCCTTTTTAGATTTTAATAAACTTTTATAAAATCTATTAAAATCTAAATTGAATATAATTAGATTCGTATAAATTTTTTTAAAATCTAAATCCAATATTTTTAAACTTCTAAATATTTTTAAAATTTTTTAAACTCTAAATTGAATACACTTCGAATATACACTAATTTTTACACGGTTTTCTAATTTTATAACTTTGCTATTGGGTTATTATCTTTGTTAACTTTTGAATTATGTCTATATTTTCAGTTTTGTCCTTAAACCTTCCTTTTTTTTTTTTTTTTTTAAGTCACTTCCTTGTTAATCTTCAAATTTTGTTGTATTTTGATCTTAAAATTATTTTTAATATAATTTAAACAGTTTTTTTTATATGTGCAATATACTTATAAATTTATAATTTGGTTGCTTTCAAAATGCAATATATGCACTAAAACAAAATAAAAAAAATTAAAAACTAAAGTTCAAGTATAGAAATAGTTCAATATTCTAGCAGATACAGTTTCCAAATTCAAAATTTATAAAGTATTTTTTTCATTTTCGGTCCTCAGCCAAATTCAGTCTGTAGTAACTGAAAAACCGCCCCACCAAAAAAAAAAAAAAAAACCATGAAGGAAGAGCAGCGATCGCTTCTGCTGAGCACCACCTCTCGCTTCCCTCCACCGCCGGGAGTGAAGCTGTCTTACGGAACCGCTGGGTTCAGAGCCGATGCCGGAGTACTGAAATCGACGGTGTACAGGGTTGGGATATTGGCGGCTCTCAGGGCTCTGAAATCGGAATCGGTGATCGGATTGATGATCACCGCCTCGCACAACAAGGTCTCCGATAACGGAGTCAAAGTCTCCGATCCAAACGGCGGGATGCTCTCTCAGGATTGGGAACCTTTCGCCGATGCACTTGCTAACGCTCCTACTCCGGAGGATCTCCTTCGGTTGGTGGATGAATTAACTGCAAACAAAGGAATCGCTTTGGACGGAACCACATCGCTGGAGATTCTTGTGGCCAGAGACACTAGACCCAGTGGCGAGTCTCTGCTTGAGGCTGCTAAGCTCGTAATATTCCCTACTTTACGTTTTTTTTTTTTTTTTGGGTAAATTTATTTATTTGTTTACGATTTTGAAGGGAATTGAATCGGTGATTGGAGCGGTTGCTTCGGACATGGGGATTTTGACAACTCCTCAGCTGCATTGGATGGTTCGAGCTCGGAACAATGGCGAAAAAGCTTCCGAAAATGATTACTTGGAACAACTTTCGAGCTCGTTCAAGTTGGTATTACAACTGGGTCGATTTTGTTTTAGTGCGTGTTTAAATGAATGGCTAAGTAGCTCATGGGATTTGTATGGTTTTGGTTTTGTTAGGTGCTTGATGGATTTGATTCCGAGTGGAAATGAAAATAATCAAGTGGGTGATAAGTTGATCGTGGATGGGGCAAATGGTGTGGGTGGAGAGAAACTGATAGTTTTGAAGGAGATGTTAAAGCTGAAGGGTTTGACGATTGAGGTTCGGAACACTGGGAAGGAAGGAGGTGTGCTCAATGAAGGTGTTGGGGCTGATTATGTGCAGAAAGAGAAGGTTGTTCCAAATGGATTTGGTTCACAGGACTTTGGGATACGGTTAGTCATCTTTCTGTAGATAAATAGCGCATTGCAATATTGACTATCAACTGAACTGTAGTTTTTATGGCGGAGATTGTGTATGTATTGCGTATGGGTTTATGGCTGAAATTTCGTGAATATTGGGTCTGATTGATTTGTTATGATTGGTCTATGATGTATTTCAAGTCTGTGTTGATGTCTGTCATAATTCATATCAGTGTAAACAAGTGGTAAAAGTATTGCTTTTGTGAAAAAACTTAAGCCATGCTATGATGCAGCAGCTAGTTTGGCTTTATGATAATGGGAGATTCTTGACAGATATATGATGAATTATCGTTGCCGTTTAAGCTGGTTTGATGTGCTTTACAAGGGATATCTGTTAGAAATAGTCCAATCATTTATTCCTCTTCTTTGGCGATGTATTTCAAAGGTGGGGCTAAGTGCTTTACTGGTTCTAGTATTTCAGGTGTGCCAGTTTGGATGGAGATGCTGATCGCCTTGTATATTTTATTGTGCCATCAAAAAGTGGAAACAATATTGAACTTGTTGATGGGGACAAGATTTCATCTTTGTTTGCTGTATTCATCAAGGAACAACTAAGCATTCTCAAAAAGGAAGGAGGTGCTAAATTGAGTGAAGATTATCCATGTCGTATTGGTGTTATACAAACTGCTTATGCAAATGGAGCATCCACAGATTTTCTGAAACAGTTAGGCCTTGAAGTTGTATTTACTCCAACAGGAGTGAAGTACCTGCATGAGAAAGCTGCTCAGTACGATATTGGGATCTATTTTGAAGCAAATGGCCATGGCACCATCTTGTTCTCAGAATTTTTCTTACTCTGGTTGAAAACCACAAATAATGAACTTTGTTCTGTTGCTAAAGGTTACTGAAATGTTCTCATTTACTCTGAAGTTATAGCATGAAGTCTACTACTTACTGAAGGTTTTGATTTTGATTTTCTATGGCTAAAGGTTCAGAACAGCAAAAGGCTGCTTCAAGACTCTTGGCAGTCAGTAGGTTGATCAATCAGGCTGTTGGAGATGCTTTGAGTGGGATGCTCTTGGTGGAGGCCACTTTGCAACACATGGGATGGTCAATAAATCAATGGAACGAGCTTTACCGTGATCTACCCAGTCGGCAACTAAAGGTCAGTGTCCTCTTGTGCTATGCTTAGCAGCTTGGTGATCTTTTTTAAACTTTTGCATTATATATTTGTCTCTGTTGGTATGTCTTTCTCATAATGCAAACCAACTTTTCACCATAGAGCTGATGAATTAAAAAAGTTAGGTTGTAGTATGAATTTTCAATAAGAAGGACTAATCAGGACATTTTGTTTCCTTGCCTTTAAATTATAACCTTGTTTTTTGTAAGCTAGATAACACAATTTTCTCCCATGAGCTGTTTGTGTATACTGTCGAACTCTTGTTTGTTTAATTATTAGTTATATTTTCCTGTGTACATTACTGCATGCATGAATATCACGTGGATTTTGCATTGTTGATGATGTTGGGCAATAAAAACATTTCGTGTTTCCAAGTTTTATAAGCTACTAAATGCAATAATTAATAAGGTGTTGTATTTTTAATTTTTTTTGACTCTTTATGGGAAAGGACCTTGGATTTTTGTTTTATTACCAAAAAATCAAATTTTCTCCCGAAGGTTGGGAATTGGTATTGAAGGATCAATTCTTGAGTCCACATTTTAGGTGTCTGCTGGCTAAAATCTATATATTTATTTTTCAAGTATACGAATTTAATCAAAATACATAGAACTATTTGGTTTACTCAGAAATTCTGACTCTCTGTAGCTATGATATTAGTCCCACAAAGCTTCAGAGAGTATCTTTTGATATTAGTCTGAAGTAAGCACAGACTGTTGCAGCCAACATATCAGAACTCTTTTTTGCTTTTACTTGCATAGCTCTTAATCGTAGTTGATTTTTCATTTCCTTTTTTTTTTTTTTTTTTTTTTTTTGCATTCATTTATTTATTTTTCTTTATTGGTTTTTTCTCCAGTCAATTTGCCGAGTGGATCAGTAATCTAAAATTTTCATCTTTCTTTTCCATAAACAATATGATCGTTTGGTTTGGTCTTCTTCCAATCTCGGAATTGATATTTCAACTGCTTAATTTCCAGGTGAAGGTAGCAAACAGAACTGCTGTTGTTACAACCAATGCAGAAACCAAGGTTGTGAAACCCCCTGGCATCCAAGAAGCCATTAATGTTGAAACTGGTATGCAGCCTACTGCCTACTCACACCTAAGGTTTTAAATATCTGAAATTTCCACCAAAATTTCTTCAAAATTTTTATTTTTTTGAGGGGTCGAAACAACCCTTTAACCTTCATAGGTTCCATTTATTAATAAAGAATATATATAAATATATATATATATATATATATACTTGCCATATATTTTGTATAAGATGGATTTATTAGAATCCTATAATTACAAGTTAATAGTTGATTATATAAGAATGGAAAATAATAACATAAAATAATAGCATGAAAATACAATATTATGTGGAATTGATATAGATAGTATTTAAGTTAATAATATTAAACAAATAAAAATAAAAAGATGATAGAATATGTTGTATTAAACATTATAAATAACTATATTTAATATAAAATATTTATAATTGACATATTAATAATTTCATAAAAAATTATGAAAGAGATACATCGTTTAATAATTACTTTTTATATTTCATATCTTAAAATGAGAATGAGAAAGAGATGAATAATTTTCAACCATTGGAGAATTCTGAGTATTAAGATATTTTTATCAAATATAATGTAATTGTAATAATTGTTTTATTTTAATTAATAAACAATTTTTATCAAATATATATATATATATATATATATATATTTTTGCATATGTTTATTTATAATAATTTATTTACAATCATTAGCGCTTATTATAAATTAAATTGATTAAGAAAAATATAATATCTATTTGATATTTTTGTAATTTTTATAATCAATTTAATAATTGATTGATTGATCAAATATGTCAATTTTAAAGTTTCAACAAAAATTTTTATTTTTTAAAATAAATTTTTATCATTTTTGATGAATTTGTATCGATATTCAATACTTTCTGATATATGCATAAAAATTTTTATATTTTATATTTTCGATATTTCCATCGATACTGAAATTTGAACCTTGCTTACACCTGAATTCTTAGGGGTAGCATACTGGATTTGTATATTTACTTCTTGTGAGCTACATAATGACTGTTGGCTATACCACTGAATTGTTTGCTTCTTCAAAGAGATACTCAATTGACAATTATATAACTTGGTGTGGTAGAAACTGCTTAAACAAGTTTCTGCTACAGTTTCCTCTTTTTTTTACATTAGAAAGGACTGGAACCCCAAAATGTACTGATAAAATTTAAGTATATCTTTTCCCTTATTTGTAATGCAGCTAAGTATCCTAAAGGCCGATGTTTCATACGACCATCAGGAACAGAAGATGTTATACGCGTATATGCAGAGGCATCGACACAGGATGAAGCAGACAGGCTAGCCAACTCTGTAGCAAACCTGGTGGATCGGTACCTTGGGGTTAGGAGCTCTTAAGAACCTCTCCATTCCTCCATTTTGTCATTAACTGAAACTGACAATTCCTGTTTTTTACATACACTGGTCTTCCATTTGACTAACTGGTCGAGAATGACAATTTTTCCAAAGTAAGCTTTTTCTAGTTTGAATTTGAATCCTGGACATTTGAGTGGTGCACTATTATGTACATGGAGCACGGCTGGGAGTGGAAGAATTCAAAATAGATATGTTGAAGATAATCTGGAAAAGTTACATCAAACCTTACATTAACATGGGATTGAACATATATATATATATATATATTGATAAGTAATATGGGATTGAATATGTTTGTACTTGAAATGGCATTTCTCATAGATCAACTTTGCTCTATGTTAGGGCGTCCCCTTTCAATATTTCATGACTTGGTAACCAACATTTTTAGTTTAATATTTCATGTATCAATTTGTGTTTTATATTGAATTAAAAAATAAAAATAAAAAATAACATTTGGTTCACAATAAATACTGATTCCAATGTTAGCTAATGCAGCAATGTCCAACGCCATTATCCTGGCTTCTTTTCATGGAACATGGATAATCAAAGTAATCCAAAGAATCTCAGCATTTTTTAAAACTTTGAACATGTATGATCATGATCTAGTTTCTTTTATAAATATTTTTGCGACGACAAGTTGCTTGGCAAGTGTATGCAAGGATCATAACCCCAATTCGCAAACTCATAGCACAGAAACCATCGAAAAGATTGGAAGTTTGTGCTCAAACAAATCAAGATATCCATCAAGAGACTTTCAAATTTATTTTTATTGTAATTGGAAGTTCTGCAGTTCTTGCTGCTTGATTGGTTTTGCTTCCATTTATTGGCGTGAATCAAATGGCTAAAAGAAAATATATTTACTTTGCTCAAATTGGATGACTTGGAATTGCAGTCATGAAATTATTTGGAGATTAAACAAGCCAAGCTCCTATTTTAGAATTTGTAAATAGCTTTAATGCATCGTGGAGACAGACTGCAAGCCCTTTAGAATACTTCAGCTTATAATAACAGCTTGGAAAGTTAGGACCATAATATCTTGACGTTACTATGGAACTTATACAATCACTGTCTAGGGATTCATTCCTGCTCAGAAACTTATCCAGCAGAGTAGCTGATCAAAAGTTACATGCTTTCTTGTGACAAGAGAAAGGTACAGCTAAAATAAGTTGAACACTGACCTCCAACCCAAAAAATACATGAATGGGAAATATAGAATTAAAAGGACTGGGATAGTAAATAGCATCATTTCTCAGGTAATATAATTTACGAAAGTCTTTAGGAAGTCTCTATCCAAAGAGTTGCCATTGGAATTGAAGATCATGAAGCTAAGAAATTATTCAGCTCCATGTGGGAGAGAGAAAGAACTAACCTTCTCATGATTGGACAATAACCTCTAGGTAAACACTTAATGGGCATAGAATTAAGACAAAACCAGAGAGAGATTGTATTCGTTCCCTTCTAAAAGTGGAAACTAAGCATACTAGCTAATGAAACTTTTGAGACATCTACGTATGATATGGGAACATTAACATTAGTCTACAAAGGCAGTTCCAAACAAAGTTTTCCATGGGTTTATCATTGGAAACAGAATAGTAAGAACAGAGTTTAGCTCGGTGGTGTTATTTAGGAGACATACGATAGCAGAAAGTCTTAAAAGCAAGGTGATGGAGAACGATGGAGATCACATAGAATTATAATTAATAGGGTTTTATGATTTTTAGGATTTTAATATTATTATGTTTATTTGATATTTACGGTTTTAATATTATTATGTTTATTAGATTTCTTATTATTATTTTAGTTTCCTTAAATTTTTAGGAAGCTTTATTATTTGGTTTCCTTATTTAATTAGTTTCTTTTTATTTTACTAATGTTATTAGGTGGTTTTATTATAAATAGGAATTTTTGTAACTTTAATTAATAATACAAGTATTTTTCTGAGAATTATTTTTTTTGGATTTTGTGTTATGCAAACCAAACTTAGGTATGATGTCTATGGTTTTTAAAAGTGATTCATAAAATTGTTCTAGTGTGATGTCAGAGCTTATCTTTTAATTTTCAATTTTCTTTCCTTTCCCACCTGTCCTATATCAGAGCAAGTATCCCACCCTTTCTATAAACAGTATTCTTGCATGAACATTGTCCGATGGTAAGATTGCTTTCTTTGGCTTAAAAAATTATGACTACGCGATCTGGAAAGAGTTTTAGGGAAAGAATAACTGACAATAAATTTCAAGAACTATTTATTCGTATGGTAGAACAAGTGGAGTCTCCTACCGTTCAGGTTAACAATATTGTAGGTTAGGTTGGCAATATTGAAGCTCAGGTTAGCAATATTGAAGTATAAAGTTTTCAGTTTAATAGTTCTTCAATTACAATAAACAAGATGAGATTCCTGAAGCCAATGATGATAAAAATCAAAAGAAACAGCCAGCAAAGACAACTGCTCTAATATCCTTTCCTATAACTCAGCAAACATCTAATTGGGTGAGAGATAGTTTCAGTCAACACAAGAATGTCACAATACTTTTTGAGGACATCACAAAAGGGTAAAGATTGAAGTACAAAATTTCGAAGGTAAGGTGAATCCAACCGAGTTTGGTAATTGGCTTTCTTCCATTAAAGAATATTTTGATTAGTATAATATGGATGATGATCGAAAAATAAGATTTACTAGGATGAAACTAGTAGATCTTGCTAAATTTGATGGATGGGTGTTGAAGGACTTAAGAAAAGTGGTAGTTGGCAAGAGATAAAAGCTAAGCTTAGGGAAAAATACATGCCTACCAATTATTATGACAAATTATGTGAGCAAGCAATCAACTTGAAGCAAAAATAATGTGTCAGGTGCTGAATAATATGCAAAAGTTTGATGAATTGAAGACATGAAGCCAACTACTTGAAGATCCTAGGCAAACACTTGCAAGATTTAAATCTGGTTTGAGATCCACATTAGGAGGGAGCTGTTATGACAACCTATCTACAACTTGGAGCAAGCTTTTCAAGTTTCTTTGGATTTGGAGGAGTATGTTGGAAGTTTCAAAAGACTTGATGCAACATTGAATCAAAACATTGGAACTACAGCAAATCAACCATCTAAACAGCCCACAATGTCCAAGGAATCTACTTTTGATGCCGCTGATTTTAAAGAAAAGGGCTACAAATGTTTCAAGTGTGGACAGCCTGTTCATATGACATATAATTTTTCCAAGAAAAATTTACATCTTGGTAGAAAATATGAAAAAAAATAAATAAATAAAAAATAAAAAATAAAAAACACGGAGATCAACAAATGGGAGAGGATGAAGAGAAATTTGACTATAGCATCTTTAATCCAGATGATTTGGAATAAGATAAAATAAATGCTTTGTTAATTACTGTTGTTAGACTTATTCTTTTAATATCAAATGATGAGAAGGAAGATTGAAAACGCACATCTATTTTTAAAATGTTGGTTCGTTGTGGAAATCAAGCACAAAAGCTTATCATTGATGGTGGTAGTAGTATGAATGTTGTTTCAACATCTATGGTAGAGCGATTAAAACTTCCTATTAAACCACATCAACATCCATACAAGATAACATGAATTGATAGTACTTCAATTCGTGTAACTTAACGCTGCCTTATTTCTTTTTCATGTGGAAGTTATAGTGATTCTATTTAGTGTGATGTTATTCCAATGAAAGCAACACATATTTTTCTTGGTTGTCCTTGGCTTTATGAGAGAGGTGTGTTTCACTGTGGAAGAGAAAACACTTACTCTTTCAGGTTCAATAATAGAAAAGTTGTGTTGAAACCTATGATGGTAGCTGAAATGAATAACTATAGAGTGGAAAAGCAAGGTAAAGTCTCAAACAACTCACAAAAGTCACAGCACATTCTCTCCAATAAAGAATTTGAAGAGAAAAGTGAGAAAAAGTTGATTTAAGGCTCAGGTTCTTCAACTACCAGATTTTACAAAAGATTTTGAAGTGGTATATGAAGCATCAAATGAGAAAACTGGAGGTACACTTACTCAAAAAGTACATCCTATTGATTTCTAAACCTGAATCTTTAATTGAACCTTTACCTACACCTGCACCACCTGTCATCTTACCCAAATCCCTACCCGAACCCTTACCTCCACAACCTAAATCCCTACCTGAACTTTTACCAACACAACCTGCCATGTTATCCAAATCCTTACCCAAACCCTTGCCTACACAACTTGTGACCATACTAGAACCCTTATCTACACAACTTGTCACCTTACCTGAACTCTTACCTACATAACTTGTCACCTTACTTAGACCACTACCTGCACAACCTAAATGTGTCAAGTTTGAATCATATCATTTGAATGAAGGGCTTTTGTTGACCTTGGATGTCCCTAATTTACTTGTCATGTCGTCCTCTTCATCAAGTTTGAGCTTATGTCGCTGATGTTATTATTTTTTATTATTATTTTTGAAGTTCGCTTGTTGCCTTATGATTTCAGCTTTAAACTCACAGGAGTCTTGTTCTCTAAGAGGGAGATAATGATAGAGAATGACTGAGATTACATAGGATTATAATTATTAGGGTTTTATGATTTTTAGGAATTTAATATTATTATGTTTATTTGATATTTACAGTTTTAATATTATTATGTTTCTTATTATTATTTTAGTTTCCTTAAGTTTTTAGGAAGGTTTATTATTTGGTTTCTTGGTTTTATTATAAATAGGGGTTTTTGTAACTCTTTTAGTGAAGTTAATTAATAATACAAATATTTTTCTGAGAATTATTTCTCTGATTTTGTGTGATACAACCAAACTTAGATGTGATGCCTAGGGTTTTTAGGAGTGATTCATAAAATTGTTCTAGTGTGATGCTAAAGCCTATCTTTTAATTTTCAGTTTTCTTTCATTCCCCACCCATCCTACATCACAAGGTTCACTTTTCCTGTGCTTGGAGATTTTATAAATGGTATATGAAAGAGGCTCGGACAAATAAATATCCTATTTGGACTACAATGTCTAAATCATTATGTTTGAAAATAGAAACACTTTGATTCAGCGAAGTATACCAGTGAAAGCAACTTTTTTGCAACAATATGTTGTACTTGTAGTGTTTGCCGTTGCTATTGCATTGGTAATACATGCATTAAATGAAGAAAAAAGGGTATGCTATAAGAGATAAAAGCCACCCAGCAAAACATATTTTTATATATGTAACATTCTAATCTTCCCATGTAACCTCAAAAATATGATACTGACTTTAACAATCTTATAGCACCAAGTAATTTTCTGTCAGACCAGTGGATTACGTTTTGATGAGTAGAATTCATTTCATTCCCTCCTAGTCCTAGATTATTTTAGACTTGGAATCTAGATCATATAGAAAAAGAACAAAATCTATCAACTATCTGTCTAGCTCGTTCTTGATTGAAAAATTGAAGTCCATGATTCAGCAAATTGATAGTTCAACAAATAAATATAACTAAGCAGGACTCAATTTGTAAAGTAATAGCCGCTGAAAAAATAAAATAAAAAAGCAAAGACTCTAGTTCGTACGTCACATTATTAAAAACAAGAACAAAACACAAAAACCATATAAGAAAAATAACCACACAAAAACCATATAAGAAAAATAACCATACACCTTTCATTTCCAAAAACATGTAAATTGCAAATTGCACTTGTTAATTACTAAATGACAAAGAAATCTCAACACAACTATAAACTCAAAGTTATCTTTTAAAGTAAAGGTCACATCTTTTAAGAACCAAAAATTTGGTAGCACTGAATCACTACAAGCATCAATTTCAATTTCACTAAACAAAGTAACAAATTTGTAAGGAAAAATATTGATTGCTAGATTATCTCCTTAATCCAACTTTGTGTAACAAAATCCAAAGAAGACACGTACTTTTTTTTTTTTTCCCTCCGCATTTCATCCTAACTCTGAGACGCAGCTTTAGAGCTCCGAAAATCTCTTTTCAACTCTGCAACTCTTTTCATACAAGCAGCTTTGGATTTCCCAGGCACAGAGGCCATAATCTTCTCCCACCTCATAGGAACATCCTTTGGAAACGCTTTCAATGCATTAAGCAAAGCAATGTCGTCTCCAGAGCTCCAACCATCACCACCTCCACCACCTCCTTCACTCTCTTCCCCGATTCCACCATTCTCAGCCATCAAATTTCCACCATTGCCCACATCCTCAATTCTCTTATCCACAGGCTTCCTCTTCTTCAGAAACTGTGAATACGAATCCTCATCACCGACTTTCTTCTCCCCCAATTCCTTTGCCTTCTTGATCACAGTCTCCACCTTATACCGACCCTGAAACGCTTCCGCAATCACCTCCCACCTCCTCGGCTTCCCTACAGGATGCTTCCGCAGCTGCTTCTTCAATATCTCTATATCTTCCTCAACCCACTCCTTCTCCTCTTCCTCCACAGAAGAAGAAGCAACAACCCCATTACTGTTTCCTCCATAATCTTCATTCTTCTTCTCTTTTCTCAAAGACCCATCAACGTTCCCCATTAATGGTGTCGAATCGATCACTACGTCATCGGATCGACGAGACTTTGACCTCTTCTGAGAAACCCTTTTGGTTTCCTCATCGGGTTGGGCTGTTTCAGTAGAGGGTTCGAGAATTGGGCCTTGACCGACGCGGATATCGCCACCGGTGAGTGAAATGGGAGCGAAGGGACCGAGGAGGACGGAGAAAGCGATCCAGATGAGGAGGGATTTGGAGGGTTCGGATTGGAGGAAGAAGAGGGAGAGACCCAGAAGAAGAAATGAGACGGAGATGGTGAGGAAGAGAAAGGATTTGCTAAGATTTGTTTGCTGGGTTTGTGGGTCGTTGGCGTTTGAAGAAGCGGGTGCTCCGGATTGTAAGTGAAATCTGGGCCTGGCGTCCTCGTCTAAGAACTCCATGATTTTTGTTCAGACTCTCTCATTGTCCAGAAAGAGATTCAAATTCCTTTTATACTGCGTCCCTGTACGTGAGGAAAATTAAAATAAATTTTAAAAAAATTAAATTAGAATTAAATAACGAAGACTCTGCAAAATTCCCAAGGAAAGAAAAAGAGCTGAAAACTCTTTCATTGGGAAACGACGTCGTTTTCATTTACTGCTGGTGGGCTCGTTGCTAATACCACTGGCACTTTTAAACCTAAGCGTGGTAGTGTTACGTTTGCCATTTTTTTTCTTCTTTTTTTTCCCCCCTCAAGAATTGTTAATCCTCTTTCACCAGCTTTGGCCTTTTGCACTTGTTAGAAACTCAATCAAACTTCCATGCTGTGAATTGCTTTTTCCAATACTGTAAGACCTTGAAGAAGGTTGGAATAATATATGATTTTCTCAATGATTTTCATTGATCATTGTGAAGGAAATATACAAGGATGTAAAACAGTGATAAGATTCCTAACTATGTGATAACAAGCTGATAAGAATTATCCCTAAGATAAACATGTAGTTGTTACACATACAAAAATAACTAACCAACTATAGTTGTTGTTGATTGCTGTTGATTATCATCCCCCTTCAAGCGAAGCGGTATAGGTGTGAGATTCAGGTTGGATCGGAGATATAGGAATTGAGTAGTAGGAAGCACTTTAGTTAAGATGTCAGCTAGTTGCTGGGAGCTAGGAATATAACGAACACATAATTGCTTCTGGACAACACGATCTCGCACAAAATGAATGTCAATCTCTATGTGTTTAGTCCTTTGATACTGGACAAGATTGGAAGCTAGATAACCAGCACCAATCTTGTCATACCATAAAACAGGGATGCCTTGTATCTGAACATTCAAATCTTGTAACAAATGCTACAACCATTGAAGCTCAGTTGCACCATTAGCAAGTGATCGATACTCGGATTCGGTGCTTGACCATGCCACAACATTTTGTTTTTTTTTGAAGACCAAGAAACAAGATTTTTGCCAAGGAAAATGCAGTAGCTGCCTGTGGAGCGACGATCATCTATATCAGAAGCCTAATTAGCATTTGTAAACCCATATAACGTGGGCTGAGAAGAGACATGCAGTTGTAATCCCAAAGTTGTAGTCCCTTTCAAGTATCGAAGCACCATTTCACAAGCTGCCCAATAGACATCAGTGGGCTGATGCATGAATTGGCTGAGTTTATTTATAATGAAACTAATCTCAGGTCCTGTAATAGTCAAATATTGAAGTGTCCCAATAGTGCTATGATAGAGACGGACATTTTTGAAAAGACCACCGCCAAACTTGCTTAAATGAGTACCAACACTTACTGGAGTTTGACTTGAGTTGCAGGAAGACATGTCAACTCGGTGAAGAAGATCTTTGATGTACTTTGTTTGTGATAAGTGAAGTCCTGTGTCATTGCGAACAACTTCAATACCCAAAAAATAAGACAAATAGCCAAGATCCTTTAAGAAAAAAGATCTACCAAGATGAGATATGAACCAGTGAATCAGTGAGGATGATGAACCAGTGACTAGTATGTCATCAACATAAATAAGGATCCATAAAGTGCCGGCCTTTGTGTGGAGAAGGAACAATGAAGTATCTATCTTGGAGTTTCGAAAACCCCATTTAAAGAGTGAGGATTTCAATCTTTCAAACCAAGCACGTGGTGCTTGTTTCAATCCATAAAGAGATTTATGAAGCTTGCATACATAATCTGGATGTTCCTTATCTCGGAATCCATCAGGCTGCTTCATGTATACATCCTCTGAGAGTACACCATTTAGAAAGGCATTATTTATATCGATTTGCCTTACAGACCAACCACGAGCAAGGGCAAGAGAAAGAACCACTCGAATGGTTGTTGGTTTGACCACCGAGCTGAATGTTTCTTTGAAATCAACACCTGCATTTTGATCAAATCCTTTAGCTACAAAACGTGCTTTGTACCGCTGAATAGAGCCATCAGGACATCTCTTGACTCGGAAAACCCATTTGTTACCAAGAATATTCATGGTTGTTGTTGCTGACATTAAAGTCCAAGTGTTATTTTCGAACAAATCATGCATTTCTTCTTCCATGGCAAGGGTCCAGTGAGGAGATCGGAGAGCTTGAGAAGCTGTAGTTGGTTCTTGTTAAGGATCAAGAGCACAAGCAAAAGCTTTCTTTTTTTTGAAAATTCCTGATTTGGAACGAGTGACAATAAGATGCTGAGGAATTAGGTTGGGTGATAGTGCAGCAGGTGTAGGTGCTGTGGTAGGTATTGTGATCAACGGGGGAGTAGGATGAGATGGTGAATGAAAAGGGAGGTTGGGACTTGGGATGCGCGAAGATGGAGCAGTGGACCTGATGTGATTTTGCCCGAGCCCGCTCCACCGATAACCCGCTGTGGTGCTGACTCGACACGGATGAAGACTAGGCCAATCACAAGAGCTCAAATTAAGAGATTTATGGACAACCTGGGAGTATTTATACAGGGGGTAATCAATCTCAACAGAGCTTGTCCATACTTGAAGATACAAAGCCTATTCTAAGCATCCAAGTGGTGGAAGCCGATACGGACCCGGGTGACGATTTTGGTACATTTTTGGAGTCCGGGAAGCATGAAATGGTTCCAATGATTTATGGGTTCAATACATATGCCTAAGAGGTCATGGAATCAAGTTAAAGCAGCCTTAAATGCAATCAAAAAGGGCTTGTACGGACAGCATCAACAATTTGGCCGAATTTGCTGTATTGCTTGCTAGCTTTACTGTATTTTACTGTATTAGCCTTTTCTTATTTTTCCAAGCATGGTCAACGTGTGGGACTTCATATTAAGCTTATTTGGCATCCTAAAAAGAATCTAGAAGCTGATTTGAAGCTCAAAGAGGTCAAAGATTGATCAAAGTCAACTTGATCAAAAGGCTAGCATTTTTAGTTTCCTAATTTGTTTTTACTTTTTGTTTTAGGAAACTACCATTACTTTTTGGCTTTTATTTACTTATTTTCTGGATAAATAACTTTAGGAAGGTTTTTATTTTATTCTTTCCATTGTAAATTAATTAATTCCTAATTTAATATAAAGGAATTAATTAATCAAACTTAGATTAGGAAATAAAGTATAGTTTCGGCCAACTAGGTTTCTTTATGTGTGGTGGCCGGTTTTCTTTATGTTCTAGGGTTTTATTTTGTGGCTTTGTAGCCTATTTAAAGGCTTATTTATCAATAAGAATTAACTTTGATTTGATTGAGAAAATACTTGTGAGATTAATTATCTCTTTGTTCTTTGAGAACACCTAAAACACCATTAGAGAATTGGTTGTTTTAGCTTGACTTATCAATAGGTTTTCCATCCCCTATTGTGGCGTCTACATTATACCAAGGTTTCTAACCACAGGTTGGTTAGGGGTTGAGGTCCATTCCATTAGAACTTGAACTTAATTGAGATCCGGGCTAATATAATACGAGTTTAGGAGCAGGTTGTCCTAGGTTCGTATCAGGACCTGGTCAGATTTTTGAAAGGTAAACAAGGGGTAGAAGGTGGAGAGAATAATGATGAGACCCGTGAGAGAGTATTATTGGATTTATCAGATAATAAAGGAGTGGAAAGACTTACCTGTTGGTGTGAAGAGAGATCTGGTGAAGAGGATGCCGTGGAAGGATGTGTAAATGATGACTTGTCTCTTAAGTTGTTGGCTTACAATAAAACACTGAGAAGAGAAACAGACTAATTGGATGTAGACATGTTGTGGGGCCGGTTTTCTACCTTATCAAAAAGGAATTTTTTTTCATTAAAAATAACATTTGGGGTGGTGTAAATTTTCTTTGTAGTCAAACTCATACAGTTCTAACCTTTATGGGTTGAACTGTACCCTATAAAAACACATTATTCTCAATGGAAGGAGAATTTATTTGTCTGATATGGTCTTACGAAAGGAAAACACTCACACCAAAAAACTTTTAAAAAATTAAAATCAAATTTTTTTTTGAATAATTTTTTAAAAGGTGATTGAAAATTTAAAATTTTGGTGGGTAGTCTATTTATTAAAAATGTGGCTATCGAACATGGATGCCACCAATGTAAGAATGGCATAGAACTATGAGCAAGTAAAGAAATGGTTGTTTCTGTGATATGACGATGTTTCCTTTCAATTCTGCCATTTTGATTATGGGTATGAGGACAAGGATGTTAAAAAATAATTCCAAGTTGTGCAAAAATATTTTTTAAGGGTCTAAATTCACCTCCCTAATCAGAACGAAAAGTTTTTATTTTTGTCTGAAAATATTTTCAACCATTTTCTTAAATTGTAAAAATAAATTTGTTACGTCAGATTTTAACCGCATGGGATAAATCCAAGATATACGAGAAAAATCATTCAAAAACAAGATATAATATCGATAACCTTCCATTGATAAGACAGAAGCAGGATCCCACACATTAGAATGAATAAGATCAAGAGGAGCTTTACTGATGGAATTAGACAAAGAAGTAGGTAAGCGATGCAATTGTCCTAATTGACAGGGAATTACAAAAATCATTATTGTTTGAAAAAGAAACATTTTGAGATTGGGAAGCAATTTTTTGAAGAATATATAAAGCAGGATGTTCTAGACAATAATGCCAAAGATTATTATCTGAAAAATTTGAAGAATTACAACTTGAAAATAAACTCGAAAATTCAGCCTTATTTCCTAAATGAGCCAGAGATGCCGATTTGTGAGAACCAAGTCCAGGTAACAAAACTTGATATAATCCATCCTTAAGTACTCCTTGCAAAAGAACCCTCTTCGTAACCTGATCTTTGACAAAAATAAAACGAGAATTAAATTCCACTATTACTTTATTATCAGAGGTCAACCTCGCAATACTGATCAAATTTTTTTTAATTTTTGGAACATGTAAATTTTTTTAAGGAATAAATTATCAGGAACATTAACAAGAGAGGATCCAGTATGTTTAATTTGCAAACCTTTGCCATTGCCAACTACCTGCTTCTTTGTCCCGTCATACTCTGTTTTGTTTTGAAGATTTGAAGAATCAACAATGACATGGTTGGTAGCACCACTATCCATCAACCAATCACCATGTGCTGCAAGATCACTGGTGGAATAATATGCAGCATTATTGTTATTGTTATGAGAAATAGAAGCAAAATCTTTGTCAAACCAATGCCAACATTCAGCAAAAACATGGCCACCTCGTCCACATAGTTGACAAAAAACACATCCACGGCCACCTGTGTAACCGTGTCCTCTTCCACGGCCTCCACGGTTTCCACATCCACCACCACGATTTATGGTGTTTTCAATCCATCTGTTTTTGTTGTCTTTGTTTGATCGATCAACAACATGTGCTACAAGCATAAATTCAAGTGCATTTTGTTGAGAAATTTGAATTTCTTGGCTAAGCAACATTACTTGCACATCTTCAAGTTGAATAGGATCACGATTAGAATTGACATTTGCAATCACAGCATCATATTCCATCAGTAGACCTTGGAAAACATACATTATGAAATCATTATCTGTCACTGTATAACCTGCCAATGACAAGTTATCTGCAATTTCTTTCATTTTTGACAAATAAGCAGTCATGGTAAGTGATCCCTTCTTGGTTGACTGAAGCTATAATTTTAGCTGCATTAACTTTGCTCTTGACTAATTTCCGAAGAGCTTTTCCAATGAGCTCCAAAGTTGTAAGTAAGTTTTTGGCTTAGTAATTTGAGTATGCACTTCTTTGGAAATTGATGAGAGCATCCAGCCTAGAGAGCAGAGTCCAATCGTCTCCACAGCAGATAATCAGGATTAACTGTTGATTGACTACTGCTGCCTTCCTTTGTTATTATCTCCACGAGTGGCTCAATAAAGACACCATTGATAAAACCTTCAAGGTTGCTTCCAATAATGGCAGGCAAGATCTGCGTTCTCCATAGAATATAATTATCAGCTTGTAGTTGAAAAGGAAAATTATAATTTGGTAATGTCACTTCACTCAGTGAAGGAAGTTTTTGAGAAGAAACAATAATATGAGACATTGTTGAAATGATGGCTGGAATTTTGGAAGGCTCTGATACCATGAAGAAGGTTGGAATAATATATGATTTTTTCAGATGATTTCCATTGATCATTGTGAAGGTGTTTGTACAAGGATGTAAAACAGTGATAAGACTCCTAACTATGTGATAACAAGCTGATAAGAATTATATCTAAGATAAACATGTAGTTGTTACACATATACAAGAATAACTAACTAACTGCAGTTGCTGTTGATTATCAGACCCAATATGCGTTTTTCATTACCCATCACTCCAAACTCACTTGTGATGATTCATGGCTCTTTCAATCCCTCTATCTACGTAGACCTCAGGAGGCACGTAAACTGCTTGAGAAATTGTCTGAGAGAGATGGGCGTGGTGGGGTTGTTCATTGGACTTCATTGCTCATGAGATACACCATAAGTGGACGTGTCAATGAAGCTCGGATGCTCTTTGACATCATGCCTGGGAGGAACATTATTACTTACAGTGCTATGTTGTCTGGTTTATGTGCAATCTGGAAGGTTGTCTGAAACTTGCCAATTCTTTGAGGAGATGCCAGAGAGGAATATTGTGTTGCGGACTTCAATGCACTGTGGATTGGCAGGTGTTGGGAGGATTCATGAAGCTTTGAGTTTGTTTAATGCAATGCCAAACAAGAATATCATTTCTCGAAATTCAATGATTGCTGGGTTGGTTAGGAATGGGGTTTTGGAGATAGCAAGGCTGGTTTTTGACTAAATGACAATGAAAAATATAATTTCTTGGAATGCTATGATAGCAGGATATGCTGAGAACTTTAGAATGGTAGAAGCAAGAGTTTTGTTTGAAAATTCTTTTATGTTTCTCCTTTGTTTAAATATATACATATTTATTTATATTCATACTACATTTGTGTTTCGGCTGCAGCAAAGATACTTTTTTTTTTTGGGGCTAAAAGCAGCAAAGATACTTGAAGTTTGAAAATTGGATATATTCATTCTCGTTTTTGTGATTTATCTGTTTTTTCCCCCTCTTCCTTGGTTGCAAGTATGATTTTGATTATTTTTTTTTAATACTAAATTATGTGTTAACAAAGAAAGATAATGGAAACTAAGTTAATTATGGTCAATTTAGGAAACTAGGTCTAATATATATATATATATACACACGTAAGAAATAGGCTTCTTTTATAAGTTGCCACGTGTACTCTTCCAGTTCTAAATGCCTTGCTGACCCTGTCAATTACTGTACATTACATGCATATATTTTAATTTTTTTTTAACCAAAACCTTTATATATTTTTCTTGGTATATCCCTGCTAGTTAAATAAGATAACAAATTGCTTTAGTAATAATGATAATAATAAAATAACAAATTATTTGGTAAACATAAATAAATATTTATATATGATAATTTCTAATTGCAATACTAAAACAATTTTATACAGTTTTATACCCTATTAAATGTACTAAAATATCCTTAATATTCTTTTAAAATCTCAATAATCAAATTTTCATTTTTTTTTCTTTTATTTTCTAATCTTCTCCCTGTAAAGCAGCGGCTACCGCTCGTGACTGACCACCTATGGGAGTTACAGTAGACCAATGGCACTACTGCCAGTCCTTTTCTTTTTCTTTTTTTCTTTTTTAAATAAATATTGTATTCGTTTACTCTTAATTCATTAAATATATATATTTTTTTATTTGAAAGATTGTCCACCAACTGAACTGAAGAGGGATACTAACAGTATCAAAAAGTTGGATCTGTATTTATAAAGGGCATATGTCGACTGTATATCAGCCATTGATCTTTTTTTTTTTTTTTTGGTTGATAAAACAAAATAATGTTTATTTTTTTAAAAATAAAAATCAACATAAATGGACATTGGTGGTTAGAAGTATGCGAGAGCCTATTGCATCATGCCATCAATTTGTTTTATTGTCTAATTTACCAAAAAAAAAAAATTTGTTTTATTGTCTAGAAAGAAAAAAGATTATTTATATAATTTGAAAAAACAAAAAAAAATTATATAAAAAAAAGATATTTTAGATAATTAAAATATACCTGTATGGAATTATTCTCTCTTTATATATATATATATATATATGATATATTTTTATTTTTTTCACTCAATTTTTTGATCAAATTTTTCACTCATAATTGAAAGTTAAAAAGTTTATAAAATAAATAATTAATTACATTTTAATATCATTTAATTTAATTGTTTAAGGATGATGCAATTTTTATTTAGTTCAGAGCTCACTGTATAGAGTCATTTATTTTTAATCCAGTGAAAGTGGCTGAAACAAAGCGGCCAAAGATTTGACAACATTAAAAATGGGCAATCAAATCTTAATCAGCCGAAAACCGCGGGATCGAAGTATCCGACCCAACGCGTTTTACTACGAGCATGTCCTGATATGATATATTTATTATCAATAATTATTAATAAATTAAATAAATATTGATATTGGTAGATAGATAGAGATAGATACAAACAATGAGAAAGGCCTAAGCAGAAAGAGACTCAGAAGCACCCACCATGTGCATCTTTTTCGTCTCCATATTCAATCCAGCAGCCTGGTAAAACCAACAGGTCTGGCTTTTTTCTCTTTTACATCTTTGAAAGATACCCATCTTTTGTTTTGACTTTTTATTCCAAGTTTGGTCTTTGTTTTGCGTGCTTGTGTTTTTCTTGGTGGTTGTTGAATTGATCAATCTTGATGAGCTCTGGGTTGTTTTTTTTTAGACTTCCACTTTCCTCTTTTCCTCTCATTCTGCAGACTTGGTTTTTAGGTGTTTTTGCATTTTCAGTGACTTGCTCTGGGATCCAGAAACTTTAGAGGGTGTTTCTTTTTGTATGTTGTAGCTGTGATAATATATTTAATCCTTATTGATCAAAAAAAGATCTTGACCTTTTGTGGGTTTTCTTATTTGGTGTATGCTATTCTGAAATACATCACATTTTCAGGTTATTATAGAAGATTGACTATTGGGTTTTCTATAACCTGTTGTGTTTATGTGATAGAGTTTCACGACTTTTGCTACAAATCTTTTTATTCTTCTATAGGATGGCCACAACATGCTTGTAATTCTTCTTTTGCGGTAGAAATTATTGTTTTGTAAGTTATTGTAATTCAATTTTCTTAACATTTGTAATTAAAATACAGGGGGTTGACTTAAATATATAGTATTAAGCTCTGACGTTCGGATCTTATGTATTTTGTCAAAGCATTCAAAAGGATTAGATCTTGGAGTTGAGTGTAGTATAAGTGTTGGAAAGGAAGAAGTGTGGGGATTGCATGGGGAATACTTGTGTTGGGCCGAGCATTTCCAAGAATGGCTTCTTCCAATCAGTTTCAGCTGCAATGTGGCGGACACGGTCTCCAGAGGGTTCAGTTTCACATCGAACTAATGGAGAAAATGTCAATGAGGTTGAGTCTAAGGAACCTGAATCGCCAATGCCAGTGCAGAACATACCACCAGAGCAAGTGACAATACCAAAACCGGAAACTTTACCGGAACAATCTTCAAACACCAAGAAGCCTCCACATATGAAGAGAGTGCCTAGTGCTGGTCTTCGTGGTTCAGTGCTACAAACAAAAACTGGTAATTTTAAAGAATTTTACAGTTTGGGGAGGAAACTAGGTCAAGGACAATTTGGGACGACATTCCTATGTGTGGAGAAGGCAACAGGGAAAGAGTATGCATGCAAATCGATTGCGAAGAGGAAGCTCATAACTGCTGAAGATGTGGAGGATGTAAGAAGGGAAATTCAGATTATGCACCATTTGGCAGGGCACCCAAATGTAATATCTATAAAAGGGGCATATGAGGATGCTGTAGCAGTTCATGTTGTTATGGAGTTATGTGCAGGCGGTGAACTATTTGATAGGATTATCCAGCGGGGCCATTACACAGAGAGAAAGGCAGCTGAGCTTACTAGGACTATTGTTGGAGTTGTGGAAGCTTGCCATTCATTGGGGGTTATGCATCGAGACCTAAAGCCAGAGAATTTCCTTTTTGTCAATCAGCAGGAAGATGCTCTTCTCAAGACTATTGACTTTGGATTATCTATTTTCTTCAAGCCAGGTATTTGTAGTGGAATTTTACTTTTAGCTATATTGAAAATAACTTTGATATATCTTTCTAGAAATTACATCTGAAATCTGAATGGCAAGGTCATAACTACTTGACAGGTATGCTATGTTGTTAAGAATATAGGTCTAATAGAAGACTTTACATAGAACACCCCACATAAAATTGTCTTCTTAGACTGTAATTTGTTCATTCATTGCTTGTAATCATCTTATGTCACTTCTTCTATTCATAAAGATCAATTCAATTTTAATGTCTGGTTCCTTGATATATGGTTTTGGATTGAACTTTTTTGAGTAAGAAGTACCCCTCAACTTCTTTATTAATTTTCTTAAATTAGTAGAACTGTTTGTCATATGATCTGCTTGAAATGCCAATAAAATATATGATACTTTTAACCATTACTTGATGATTTTGTTTAGTATGAGATGATACTGCTGAGAAGTTTCGCATTAAGTATGGGTAACTACTCTGGCACCTAGTTGTATTATAAGGTGTTACAAATTCTGATAGCTTGACTCCATGGCTATGGTGTTACTTGGTTAGCTACCCTGTTCTATGATGCTGACATACCACCTTCTCTGAATTTGAGTAAACCATTCGCATAGTTTCCATCAAACTCACACAGGGATGCTTATCGAATTATTGAAATGGCTAATCCTCTTGGCCCAGAGTCTTGAAAACTGTATTTGCTTAACTGTGGTGCTCACACACACATGCATGTACCTATATAAAAAAACACATATACACAGACTTGATGTGTATGAAGAAATATGTATCTTATTGCATGATGCAATTATAGCTTTACCCAGTCGGATTAGATGACATCTGATATTTTACATCTTTTTACGTTCTCTTTTATGTCTTGGTTGATCTTGCTTGGCTTTTTTTTTTTTTTTTTTTGGATCCACAATGAAACCCTCTTTTACATTTTGGAACTTTGTTGGCACTAAATTCTTATAAGTCAGTTTGTATAATCATTACCTAACATATATCCAATATGACTTGGACTGTTTTTTATGTGAATCATTGATGTTCTTACGAAGATAAAAACAAAAATGTTACCTTGCATGGATGATGTCACTTTTGCCTCTTATTAATTATTTGTCATAAATTGTTCATGAAAAACACTATCATGTTTTGATCTTTAAAAACTTACTCATTAACTGTTCATTATTATACGGCCAAGTATGGGCTAGTATTTAATGTTTCTATTTATAATATGTGATTTTGTCCTGCATTTTATTATATTGATAACCAACGTAATTCCAATCTTTTAGGGTATTTATTATTTATTGTCTTCTTTTAAATAATGACTGAGGTGCCTAAGAAACTTTTTCCATTATTGTATTAGTAAATTTGTTAATTATAGCCAAAGATTAAGCCACTCTGTTTCAATAATTTATTTTGCTAATATATTTAAATAATGCGTATCATGGTAAAGAACCAATATGAACTTCAATTAAATGTGATTAATGATCCTTTATGTAACAATATGTTACTTTTTTAGCTTTCAAACAATTTGAATATGCTTCCTTGCCAATAATTGGTTATTTTTATTGTTAGTCTGCTTGCTTCTTTTTGCGCTGTGGTGCTTTATTATGCTTATTTGACACTTCATATAACCAGAGTGGATTCTTAAAGTCTTGAGGTTTTTATCAAAAGAACTGATGGTTTTCTCGATACAGGAGAAAAATTTACTGATGTGGTTGGTAGCCCATATTATGTTGCACCAGAAGTTTTACGTAAGCGTTATGGTCCGGAAGCAGATGTTTGGAGTGCTGGAATTATCGTTTACATTCTGTTAAGTGGAGTGCCTCCATTTTGGGCTGGTAGGGTTATTTGGCTTGCTATTAAAATCTTATTTCGTGATGATGCTGTTTATAAATGAGATCCGAATTTCACTGAAACCATTTTCTCCACTTTTCATTGTCTTTACCTCATTGTAACTTCATAGAAAGCGAACAAGGGATATTTGAACAGGTCCTAGATGGTGAGCTGGACTTCTCATCAGATCCTTGGCCTAGTATCTCTGATGGTGCCAAAGATTTAGTAAGAAAAATGCTCATTCGAGACCCTAGAAAGCGGATGACTGCACATGATGTCTTGTGTGAGTCTCTTCTATTGTTTTCTCTTTATTCTTTACTTGCCTATGGGCTCAGCACCAATCTGCTTTGTTGATAAATATGGTGTTTAACATCCTTGCAGGCCACCCCTGGGTTCAAGTTGATGGTGTGGCTCCTGATAAACCTCTTGATTTTGCTGTTCTAAGCCGATTGAAGCAATTTTCTGCCATGAACAAGCTGAAGAAAATGGCTCTCAGGGTAAGTCTCAATTTGTTAAACATGAATATTAGATGATTCAATGGCTTGACTTCTGTAGTCAACACGGAAACTTATAAATATCCTTACCTTGATTGTCTCACTGCTTTCTTTTTCTTTTTTAATAATTTTTTTCTTTTTTTTAATGCATATCATAGAAGAATGAACTCCTTTCTTGCTTGTTTGGCAGGTAATTGCACGAAGCTTATCTGAAGAAGAAATAGCTGGCCTAAAAGAAATGTTCAAGTCGATAGACACTGACAACAGTGGTCAAATCACTTTTGAAGAACTTAAGGTTGGATTGAAAAGATATGGAGCTAATCTTAAAGAATCCGAAATTTATGATCTAATGCAAGCAGTAAGTATCATGGAAAAGAATGAATGTCTTAAATTACAATTAATAAAAGTTTTCCTTTTTCAAGTTGTATAAAATATGTGTGTATATTGCACATTTTTTACTGGCTTAGAATTTTCATCCAGCATTGGATGTAAGGAAATAACACGTAAACAATAAAGGGGAAAGAAAAAAAAAAATCTGGTAATTAGCATATAAAAGTAGGATATCTAGTATTTTCCTGAGTGAAATAATGCAGCCGGTATCTATTTTCTGGGTTTTCATAGTAGGATTTTACTGCTGCTTAAGATATTAAAATGATACAGTTCTTTTGACAAATATTCTAATATTTGTGATGCTCTTTTTTTTTTTTTTTTTTTGTTTATGATTGTATTCCTTCCTCTTTACATTTTGAAATGACCTCAAAGAATCTAGATGCGCATATAGGTTAAGCTTTGTCTAACTTTAGGAACATGGAAGTTTTTTGACAAGAATGGATTGGATTGTCCTAAATTGACTTCAATTCTTGTATTTGACAGGCAGATGTAGATAACAGTGGAACTATCGATTATGGGGAGTTTGTAGCTGCAACATTGCATCTTAACAAAATTGAGAGAGAAGATCATCTATTCGCTGCATTTTCCTATTTTGATAAGGATGGTAGTGGCTATATCACTCAAGATGAGCTTCAACAAGCTTGCGAGGAGTTTGGCATAGAAGATTTCCGCTTAGAAGAAATGATCCAAGAAGTTGATCAGGACAACGTAAGTATTTCTGATTTTCTTTAATAATGATACTGTAATTGAACAAAATAAAAGTTGCAATCCAATGGAAGCTCACTTCCTGTTGTTATTATTATTTTTTCAGGATGGACGAATAGATTATAACGAGTTTGTCGCCATGATGCAAAAAGGAACTGCTGCTGGTACCGGTAAGAAGGGCTTACAGAGTAGTTTCAGTATCGGCTTTAGAGATGTTCGTAAACTATAGTTCCATAGTTAGCAACAGGTTACAGGTCCTTGTTTCTTTCTTTCTTTTTGTTTGGAGGGATTAAGATCGTATGATGAGTGTCAAATGCTTATTTGAGATAATCTTCTTGGTTATTATGCTCTTTCGATTCGTTGAGCAAGCAATCTCTTTTCGAGAATGCTTTTGCATAGAAAACCAGGCTTACTATCTTGTACACCGTGAGGAGGACAAAAAAGTTATCTCATTATTTAGATTTCTTTTTATCCTTCCAATGGAACTCATATATGTTGGAAATACAATTCTCCATACTTGAAGAACCATTTGGTTTAATTCATACTTGGATTTGAGATTTTTTCTTTGTAGCCTCCCATCCTTGTTTCCTTTCTTCCTCATCATATGCTTTTCATATTATAATTATTATTTTTTTCTTCTTTTAATGATCATTTAGGAAATTATCTTACATGGACAATATAATATTTACTGCAAATTTTTGTTCAAGGGAATGGTTTTGTTGGTATAGTTTAGAGGTGAAAAGGTAGTAATCTTTATTTCATTTGTGTATATATATATATATATATATAACCGCTAGTGCTAAATTTTGCCAGTAAAATTATGGCACACAATTTTTATTATTTTTATCTCTATTATTCGAATAAAAACCTAATGAAAAATAGTGTTAAACTTTTTCATAGTTTGGGACTGAACTCTGAACTAGTTTAAGGTTGGATGAAAAAGAGACTTTGAGAAAACACAAAACTAAGGAAACAAAAAGTAGTCACTATCTAACTTTTGTGGGGATTCCCATCCAAAAAGAATAAGCATTTCTCACTCGCCTACAATTTTTTTATTTATTTTTAGTTATGTTTCTGAATATTCAACCAAATAAATAATGTATTACATATGCACACAGACGGACAGAAATATTGCCCTAAAAATTATCAAATACATATTCTTTTTTTTTATCTCCTAACTTTTGTTTTTAATAGATCCCAATTGAAATTCAATTTATATGTAATTGAAAAGTAGAAAATGCATTTTCAATTCACATATTGATTATTTTTTGAATAATAAAATAGTATTTATAATGGGAAAAATGCGTTTACATCCCCTCAATTTGAGCCTAAATGCACTTTAACCACGATTGTTTTGGAAATTCATCAAAAACACCCCTCCCATTTAACAGCCATCCAATAATTTAACGGTTTGACTATTGGAAATTTTGAAGTGACATTTTTGCACTCTGCATAATGAAATGATACAAAACAATTATTTATTGGAAAATTTCATTTTTAAAACAAATGAAATTATCATTGTACCAGATATAATTAAGTATTATTATACTTTTGGGAATATGGGTATTCAATTATCTTAATCAACAATATGATAATCATAGCAATTATCAAGATAAAAAAATAAAATAAAAAACAATATGATAATTATCAACATAATAATTTTAACTAATAAACAATATGTTAACAAATAATTCATTGAAAAAAAATATGTTTTTCAAAATAATAACAAATAATTTTTTTTCTGTTTGAATGGCCGTAAGACTTCAAATTGGCACCCTTATAACCACTTTTCCATAACAGGACATGTTTATTAAAATCACACAATATTGTACGATATATAAGAAATGATTTTTTTTTTTTTTTCCCCTGATGCGAATGGACTTGAGAGAATGAGCAATAATGCATTTCAAATTTTAAAGGAGAATTTAACGGGTAGGGAGGGAAGGGTTTAAAGGGTTTACACAAAAAGCATGATTTTAAAGACCTTATTTTTAATTTTCTTAAACTAACTATGTGCAAAGATAGTTTTTTTTTTTGTTTTTGTTTTTTTGGCTAAAATATGTGCAAAGATAGTTTTGCCCTTTGACTGTTTATTCTAACATAAAACAATTAACGGTGAGGTCCTAAGTGGTGAATTTCGAAAATAATGGTGGCTATGTGTATTTATGACAAATTTTAGGGGAGCTCAATGACATTAATCTTGTGCACAAATTTATCAGACTATAGAGCTCAATGAAATTAATCCTATTTATAAATTCATATAGCCTTTTTTTATTCATGGAAAAGGAGAAAAAAAAGATCCTATTCAACCTTAATTTTTAAGTATAATCTTCATTATTATTATTGTTAATAATCTTCCTCCAAGTTCTAATTAAAAGGATATGAATGGAACAAAATCTATCAACTGGTCTGTCTAGCTGATTCTTGATTCTTGATTGAAAAATTCAAGTCCTTGATTCGGCGAATTGGTAGTTCAACAAATAAATATAAGTAAGCAGGACTTAACATGCAAACCAATAGCCATTGGAAAAAAAAAAATAATAAATAAAAATAAAAATGCAGAGACTCTGGTTCATACGTTACATTACGCAAAATAAGAACAAAACACAAAAACCATATCAGAAAATAACCATGCACCTTTCATTTCCAGTAACATGTAAATTGCAATTGCTGAATCACTAAAACCAATTTCAATGATAGTGAAATCTCAACACAACTATAAAACTCAATGTTATCTTTTACAGTAAAGGTCACATCTTTTAAGAGCCAAAAATCAGTATAAGAATCAATTTCAATTTCATTAAACAAAAAAAAGTAACAAATTTGTAAGAATTCAACTATAAAACATAATTTTTTTTTTTTTTTTTTTCCTCCGCTTTGATCTAACTCTGAGAAGCAGCTTTAGAGCTCCGAAAATCTTTTTTCATACAAAGCAGCCTAAGATTTCCCGGGCACACAGGCTACAATCTTCTGCCAACTCATAGGAACATCCTTTGGAAACGCTTTCAATGCATTAAGCAAAGCAATATCTTCTCCAGAGCTCCAACCATCACCACCGCCATCACCTCCTTCACTCACTTTCCTGATTCCACCATTCTCAGCCATCAAATTTCCACCGTTGCCCACATCCTCAATTCTCTTATCCACAGGCTTCCTCTTCTTCAGAAACTGAGTACGAGTCCTCATCACCCACTTTTTTCTCCCCCAATTCCTTTGCCTTCTTGGTCACGGTCTCCACCTTATGCCGACCCTGAAACGCTTCCGCAATCACCTCCAGCCTCCTCGCCTTCCCTACAGGATGCTTCAGCAGCTGCTTCTTCAACATCTCTGTATCTTCCTCAACCCACTCCTTTTACTCTTCCTCCACAGAAGAAGCGACAACCCCATTACCGTTTCCTCCTTAATCTTCATTCTTTTTCTCTTTTCTCGAAGACCCGTCAATGTTTCTCACCAATAGTGTCGACCCGACGACCACGTCTTTGGATCGACGAGTTTTTGACCTCTTCTAAGATAGCCTTTTGGTTTCCTCATCGGGTTGGGCTGTTCGATAGAGCGTTCGAGAATATGGCCTTGATCGACTCGGATATCGCCGCCGGTGAGTGAAATGGGAGAGAAGGGACCGGCAAGGACGGAGGGAGCGACCCAGATGAGGAGGGATTTGCAGGGTTCGGATTGAAGGAAGAAGGGGGAGATACCCAGAAGAAGAAATGGGACGGAGATGGTGAGGAAGAGAAATGGCTTGCTGAGATTTGTTTGATGGGTTTCTGGGTGGGCGTTCGAAGAAGTGGATGCTCCGGATTGTAAGTGAATTCTGGGCCTGGCGACCTTGTCTAAGAACTCTATGATTTTTGATTTTTGTTTAGGCTCTCTCAATTGCCCGGAAAGAAATTCAAATTCTTTTATACTTCGTCCCTGTACTTGAGGAAAATTAAAGTAAATAAAAATTTAAACTAAAATTACAATTAGATAACGAAGACTGTAAAATTCCCAAGGAAAGAGAAAGGCTGAATACTCTTTCTTTGGGAAGACGACGTCGTTTGTTACGGGCTGGCTGCTTTTATTGCCAGCACTTTAAGCTTAAGCGTATTGGTGTGTCTTTTTTTTGGGAAGAACTGTTAATGCTCACCTCTTTCACCAGGCTTTTGCCCTTTGCTCTCGTTAGAAAATCCATCAAACTTCCATGTTGTGACGTGCTTTTTCAATGCTGTAAGACCCAGTATGCGTTTTCCACTACCCATTACTCCAAACTCACTTGTGATGATTCATGGCTTTTTCAATCCCTTTCTCTAAGTAGACTTCAGGAGGCACGTAAACTGCTTGAGAAATTGTATGAGAGAGATGGGCGTGGTGGTGTTGTTCATTGGACTTCATTGCTCACGAGATACACCAAAAGTGGATATGTCAATGAGGCTCGGATGCTCTTTGAGATCATGCCTGAGAGGAACATTGTTACTTATAATGCTATGTTGTCTGGTTATGTGCAAACTGGGAGGTTGTCTGAAGCTTGCCAATTCTTTGAAGAGATGCCAGAGAGGAATGTTGTGTCGTGGACTTCAATGCTTTGTGGATTGGCAGGTGTTGGAAGGATTCATGAGGCTTGGAGCTTGTTTAATGCAATGCCAGAGAAGAATATTGTTTCTTGGAATTCAATGATTGCTGGGTGGATTAGGAACGGGGATTTGGAGAGAGCAAGGCTGGTTTTTGACCAAATGAAAGTGAAGAATATAGTTTCTTGGAATGCTATGATTGCAGGGTACACAGAGAACTGTAGAATGGAAGAAGCAAGAGTTTTATTTGATGAGATGCAAGATACGAATGTGATTACTTGGACTAGTATGATTTCTGGTTATTGTAGGTCTGGCAATGTGGATGAGGGGTATACTTTGTTTAGAAGAATGCCTGAGCGAAATCTTGTATCTTGGACGGCCATGATTGGTGGGTTTGCTTGGAATGGCTTCTATGAAGAAGCACTGTTGCTGTTTCTTGAATCAAAGGGGAGCTATGGCATAAAACCAAATGGAGAGACCTTCATATCACTTGCTTATGCTTGTGCTGGTATAGGTATGCCATGTCTTGGAAAGCAGCTGCATTCACAGTTGATTGTTAATGGTTGGGCCTATGATGATTATGATGGCAGGTTATCTAAGAGCCTCATTCATATGTACTCTACATGCGGTAACATGGACCTTGCAAACTTCATTTTTAGGAAGAACTTGAATAATGTTACTGTTCAGTCTCTTAATTCTATGATCAATGGTTACATTCGGATTGGACAATTGGAAAGGGCTCAAAATTTGTTTGACAAGGTACTGATCCGAGATAAGATCTCTTGGACTTCTATGATTGGTGGGTATTTTAGTGTCGGACAAGTTCCAAAGGCATGTCATATGTTTTGGAACATGCCAGATAAAGATGCAATTGCATGGACAGCAATGATTTCAGGGCATGTCCAAAATGAGCTTTTTGCAGAAGCTATCAATTTATTTTCAGAAATGTGGACTCGGCGTGTTTTACCCTTAAATTCTACTTATTCTACTCTTCTTGGAGCCACAGGTGCAATGGCGTATCTTGACACTGGAAGACAGTTCCATTGCCTGCTGATAAAAACACATTATGAATTTGACTTGATTCTTGATAACTCGCTGCTTTCAATGTATGCCAAATGTGGGGAGATACATGATGCATATAGCATATTCTCATATATGGCTTCTCGGGATTTGATTTCTTGGAATTCCATAATCATGGGGTTTTCGGTTCATGGGCTTTCCAATGAGGCTCTGGAGATGTTTGAAGCCCTGGTGGAATCTGGGATCCTCCCGAATTCTGTAACCTTCCTGTCCATTCTATCAGCATGCAGTCATGCAGGGTTCGTTGGTAAAGGGTGGGAAATTTTTACTGCTATGACCAATGTTTATGCCATTGAACCAGGTATGGAGCATTACATTTGTATGATTAACCTTTTAGGCCGAGCTGGGAAAGTAGAGGAAGCAGAAGAATTTGTCTTGAAACTACCTTTTGAATCAGGTCATGCTATCTGGGGGGCATTGCTTGGTGTATGTGGGATTGGTGAGTCAAATGCCAAGGTCGCTGAACATGCGGCCAAACGGCTCCTTGCATTGGATCCTTTAAATGCACCTGCCCACGTAGTACTCTGTAACTTATACGCCGCAAATGGACAGCATGTTGAGGAGAAGATGTTAAGGAGGGAGATGGGATTGAAAGGAGTGAGAAAGGTTCCTGGATGCAGTTGGATACTGCTTAAAGGGGAAGTTCGTGTTTTCCTCTCGGGAGATAAACTAAAACCAGAGGCATATGAGATTCTGCTGCTATTATTCAATACAGTTGGTGAATCATGAAAGCAAAATGAGATATTCGAAGTTAAATGTTCCTAACTAGAAGTATAATATATGCAAAGATGTAGTCTGTGTAGAAGATAATTTGAATTTAATTTTCAGGAGATGTGATCCCTACAAAATTGCTTCATTTCTACAAGTAACTGTGGATTAATTAAATGGGGTCCTAGCTAGTGGGATATGCTTCCATGTCCAAAGCATAACAACCTCAAGGGGGCTATGCTTAAAACAATCCTCTTGCAATTTTGTATTGAGAAACAGTGCATACTTTTTGAAGTAGAGAACGGAAATACAATCAATTTTTTTTAATAAACTGAGCTTTTTGTGTCTTGCATCAAAAAAAAAATATATATATATATATATATATCTTAACCAATGCAAGGTTACATAATATGAAAAAGATAATAACAATAATAAATTCTTTTTCCTGAGTTTTGTTTTCATTATGATATTTTAATTTAGTAAGTAGTTGATTTTGTTGTTCTAATGTATTTGAGGACAACTCTTCCTTTGTTACTCAGCAAGATTTTTAGTGTTAGTCTACTATTGGATGGAGACCCAATACATGTCATTAGCTCAAGCAGTGGGGGTGAATGAATATGATATAACTTTTTTAATAAAGAAATTTCTACTTTATTAAATGAGAAATATTTACGTGGCAATTGCTAAGATGTTTAGTAATTCTATTTACAACTAATTATGAAAAATAATATGACATCGTATTACTTATAATAATGTCATAATAATATTAGATTGATTAAAATATTTATTCAATTTATTGATCAAATGACTTAATAGATGATATGTTATTATTTAATTAATTAATTTTTTATTTAAAATTTATTAATTTATATTTAAATTTTATTAATATGTTAATTAATAAAAATTTAATGTATATTATTTGTTAAATAAATTTAATAAATATTTTAATATTGATAACATCACTATTTATTTTATTTTATATGTTTGCATGAATTTTACTTTTCATGTATTATTGGATAACATGTGATAGTAAAATGGAATTTTTTTTTTTTTCCTTGAAAAAAAAAAAAAAACCCATAATTTGATTTAGACATAGAAGGGTGCAAATTAACAACAAATTAGGGAGGGTATAATGGTCTTTTAATAAACTTGGGCGTACTAACAGCAACAAAATCAAAAAAAAATTTCCCGTGTTGTTCTCTCTCTCTCTCTCTCTCTCTCTCATTCTACGTTCTCTGCATCACCACGGCGTTACCCGTCGTTCATCGGAAAACCAGCGGCCAGGTAAGCTCTCTCCTCTCCACCCTTTGTCTCTTTTCTTCTCTCTCTCTCTCTCTCTCTCTCTATCTCTCTCCCCTTCCCTTTTTTTTTTTTTTAAGTTAGGGTTTTGGACGTAGCCAACAACTCTCATTGCCTTATTCCAGGTTGCCAGAATTGAATTTAAATAGCGAAAATTCGAATAGAGCATTGCAGATTCTGGATTTTTGATCTTTTTTTTTTTTTTTTTTTTTGGTGCAATCTGAATTCCAAAAAGTAAGCTCCTACTTTGTTTAGATTATTTATTTATTTGTTTATTTATATCTCGTTGTTGATCTAGCTAGCATCTACAAACCAAAAAAATTATATCTATATATATATATATATATTGTTTTACACTAAGTGGGACAGTTTATCAGACATTACAAAGGTTAAAGCTTGGAAAAATATGCCTCATGGGAAGCAGCACAAAAATAAGTTTCATTAAGCAAAGTTCTTACAAAATTTACAATGCAAGTAGGTTTTCATACAATACTTTAACCATCAATTAACTTTTTTGCTTATGTTGTTGCATAACTTTGTTGGTGATCTCTAATGATAACTTGTACTACTGATTTAGTGGTGATATCAAGTGTAGGTTTAGGTTCAGTTTAGGTGGAAACTTTTTTGGTAGGAACCATTATCACAGGAGTGTTCAAGAGATTACAAGCTTTTAGACCTTGCAATATTAACAGTAGGGGGTGGTCAACTAATAATCATTTTATTAGACCAAAAAACTTGAATGGATACTCTATTTTAGAATCTTTATTTTGAATCCCACGTTTATTTTGAAGAAAAGCAAAGATCAACTTCTTATGACATTAAAACATTATTTCTGCCGTAAAATATATGTGAAGCAGTACTTACTATTATTATTTATTGTCATGAACTCTTGAATGATGCATGGTTTTAGATTTTGTCATATTCTTTTGAGTTAAAGTTTGCATTCTGAATCAAAGTATGGAATCAAGATTCAATTTCCAGTGCTTATGATTTCTAATTTACTGACTAGATATTGAGGATAATTAACTTGCTTAGAAGCGTAAGTTTAAGTACTTTATATGCTCCTTTCTTGCAATGTATTGATACACACTTTGGCATCAAGTTTAGTATTTTAGTGGTTTGTGTGTGTGTGTGTGTGTGTGTGTGTTTAATTTCATATATTGTTTAATGAACAAAAGGACTTTTGTTCTTTTGAAAATTCTTTCATGTATCTCTTTTGTTGAAATGGATATGTATATATATATATATATGTATTGGATTGTATATTCATAGTGCATTTGTTGTTTTGGCTGCTGCTCACATATTTGAAGTTTGAAAATTAGATACATTCATTCTTGTTTTTGTGATTTATCTTTTTGTCCCCTCTTCCTTTATTGCAAGTATGATATTGATTATTTTGTTAATACTAAATTTATATGTTAGCAAAGAAAGATAGTGGAAAGTAAACTATTAAACAAAGAGGACACAGAAAGGTTGTCAAGTGAATAACTAGAATTCTACATTGCCATCCCTATTACAGAAAAAGACAGTATCTAAAGTGTAATTCTTCTTTAACCCTGTTTCAGAAACTCAATAAAATTTCCTTTTGAATGTTTTTTTTTTTTTACTAGGAAGTTGAAGGTCATAATTGTCAATGTCATCCCTTAAGGAATACTTAAAACGATATGAAAGCAATAATGAAGAAGAAAAGAAAAAGAAGAAAAAGAAGAAACAGAAAACTAAGCCAGAAGCCTTAGGTGTTTTGGTCGTGGATGAAGATCCTGTTTGGCAAAAACCGGTTAATCTTGAGGAAGAAGAAGAAGAAAATGACAAAGATGAAGAGGTTCCGCAAGTTGATGAAGACATTGAGGTTAAGAGGATGAGAAGGCTTGAAGAATTGAGGGCAAGACGTCCATATAATGCTATATCTGAGGATGGAAGTGGTTGGGTTTCACTCTCCATGAAAGACTCAAATTTGAACAACTCGAACTCTGATATGTCTCCACCTCGCAAGCGTATGGCTAGAAATGACACACCATCACCAGAACGTGAACTGAAGCCTTCAGGTTCCAATGGCAAAAATACCGATTTGTCACCCTCACGGCAGCGCCGCAGACGGCATCATACACCTTCACCTGAAACTGATACAGGACCTAGCGGTTCCACTGGCCCAAGTTCTCATTTGTTTCCACCTCATAAACTCAGGGCTCAAAATGATGAACCTTCACGTGGATCAAGGCTGGAAAGTATGGATTTGTCACCTCCTAGGCAGCGGGTGAGGCGACACCACACTCCATCACCTGAACCTGACACGAAAGCTGCACACCCTTCTGGCCTTGATCCTGATATTTCTCCTCCTCGTCGACCTCGTCATGTAACAGATGTTCCTGATATTTCACCACCTAGACGAGGGCGTCGTGGTTCTCCATATCAAGACGATTTACATGCTTCCCCTGGGCAAGACCTTTCTCCACCAAGGAAAAGTAGAAGGGATGTGGAGAGACTTGGATCGACAGATCTTTCATCTCCGCATTCACAGAGACGTGTTTCTTCAGTTTCAGATCTTTCTCCACCAAGGAAAAACCGGAAGGAAGTTTCTGTTCCAAAGGCTACGAAAGAGGAGAGGAAAACTGGTTTGATTTCTGGCAAAGATATTAGAGAAGAGATTGCTAAATCAAAGAAGGAGGATTTCAAGAGGTAAACTATTGCTTGTCTTACAAATATTTATATACTTTTTAGATTTTCTATATTAAAATCATCACAAGTTGGTTAACTAACTATGTATATCATATGATCTAGTTTGAGTCTTCACATATTCATTCCAGTTCTCTTTTAATGCAGGCTAACATTGAAAAAGTTATGTGCTTGATTTTTGTTCTTAGGTATTGGATTTTAAATGCTGGGTAGTTCACTCTTTTTTCCATTTCTTATTACTGTATTGTAAAGAAAATAAAAACAATGGTCTACCAATAGCATTCTATAGTAGGCTAGTTAGATGTATTTTTCTCAAATACAAGCAGATAATTAGGTGTCTATGTGTTGCTAGGAGGGAAAGAAGAGGGGGCATGGGGTTGGCTGTGATTTATTTACATGCTAACTGAGATAGTCAGAGTTTTACAATCTTATGAAGTTAATTTCATTCCATTTTGTCGTCATGTGACTGATTTGTCTTCCTTGACCGGCTTCTTAGATATTAGCTCAATTATATCTGAGATCATTTCTTCAAAAAAGCTGGAAAAAGAAGTGATTTAAGTTACTGCTTGTTCTACTTATTTCTTAATCTGGTAGTCTAATATTGTTTGTTAATATATATATGTATATATATATTGCTTGTGTAGGCTTCAAGAGATGGATCTTTCTATGAGTGGTCGAGATGCAGAACCTGTGTATCGTGATAAGATCAAAGGTTAGAGCAGGTTATTTTATTTTATTATTTTAGCTTTTTTTCTTTTGTTTTCTAGATACTTAACTTGGTAATGTGTGAATGTTTCATCTGTGTCTAACTCACCCATGTTGCAGGGGTACGCATAACGAAGGAGGAATTCTTAAAATCACAACGGAAAGTAGAAGAGAAACCTAAGGTACTTCCAATTGTCTATAGGGTCATTACTCACTTTTTCTTATACGTTGTGATCTATATGATTATAATGGTGACTGTCTATGGCTACTCTTACTACGTGCATGAAACTTTGCTAAATTAGATGATGTAAAATAGTTTTTCTTTTACAGTCCATAGAAGCCCATATTTTATAATAAAGATTTAGGAAAACCTTTTTGTGAGTATCGAGCAAACTTTTGAGTTCTAAGAAAAACTTATAAAACAGTCAAGTTTAATTGAAGACAAACATCAAGCATCCTAACATAGGTGTCACGACCTGTATTAATAGGAGGATGAAACTCAAATTCAATAACAAATCATGGCCCCTGATTTAGACTGATTCTAGTCATGCATAGTAAAGATTAAGTCAAGACTCAAATTCTCTAAGATAATCTGCAACAATCTAGGTTGTTATGCATGGAAAGTAATTCTTTCATCTTGTTTGTCTGCATCACAAATGGTCAGTACTTTTTCAGAAATGTGTCATGTATTCAATTATAATATATTTAGGATTTAAATAGAAGACTATGCTGAGTCTTTTTCTGTAAGAAAAATAAAATATATTTCTGTCAATACTATGGCTAGCGTATGTGAATTTAGTTTGTCTAATTGATGTCTAGATGTCTAGATGACTGAAGATTAATTTTGCAAAATAGAGATGGTAAGAACTCTGGTGGATAAATTTTATAAAGAGACTTGAAGCTTTAAATATGAACAGTCCACCGATCTCTGAACTGTCCAAGAATTTAATTTTGAGACCTATTTGAGTATGCTAAAGAATAGAAGAAATAAGAAAAGTTAAAGTAACAAGAATATAGTGGACATAAGATGCTGATCAAGTGAAAGCAGATAAGAGGCTTCTTGGAAGCAAATAACCAGAGTGATTGAGGCTTATAGGGTTTAGGCAATGTCCTTTTGTTGCAGTACATTGTAAAAGTTTGCTACATAATATCATTAATTCAAGCTTCAATTCTCATGAGATATTGCTGTTGTTACCTATTCAATTCTTTTTAGGAAGGAGGCTTTATGATCATTTACTTGTGTTTTCCCTCAGGAGAAAAAGTTAGAATGGGGCAAGGGCTTGGCTCAAAAGCGGGAAGCTGAGGCTAGGATGCAGGAATTAGAACTTGAGAAGGACAAACCATTTGCACGGAGCAGGTTAATAATTTATAGATTTTAATTTAATTTTGTTGTTATGATGGTTATGTATTATGTAAGTTGCTATTAATGCATGTTTCTATGGAAGCTTTACTTCTCATTTATTTTGTTATGAGGTAGCTATTTTGGCATCTTCTTAACTTTATGACAATTTCATGTTTTTGCAGAGATGACCCAGAACTTGACAAAATGCTAAAGGAGAGAGTAAGATGGGGTGATCCCATGGCACATTTGGTGAAGGTAATCGTTGAATACTTGACTTGCTTATTTAGCTGAATTTGCAGAGTTTAATACTGATTCTGACATTCTTTATGACATATTGCAGCCAAAGAAATATGAACCCGTTCTTCCAAACCTAGGGGATGATGAGAAGATGAAGGACTCGGGTTTTATGATTCCTCAGGACATACCTAATCACAGTTGGCTAAAAAGAGGACTAGATGCTGCACCAAATCGATATGGTATAAGACCAGGAAGACATTGGGATGGTGTTGATCGTAGTAATGGTTGGTTCTCTATACTGTATTTTATTTGTAATCTACCCTTCAGTAAAAACAAGTCTGATTTGTACACAGTGAGGATTCTTCCTGTGTGCCATGATGTTCCTAGCCCAACCAGCTTGTAGTTTTCCATTTCATTTTACTTTTGCCATGTTTGCAAGTGAGAGAGGATTGGCCACTGGGAGATTCCTGGATCTGGGATATTAATGGCTTTACTAATTTCTGCTGTTTTTGTGTTTTGTAGGATATGAGAAAGAATTGTTCAAAAGGACGAATGAGAAACAAGCTACAGAACAGGAAGCTTATCTCTGGTCCGTTGCTGATATGTGATTATAATGTACATAACAACGCAGATCTTTCTCTCTCTCTCATAATGTATGGAGAATTTGCTCAACTTACAAGAAATGGTAGATTGATACGCTTCTTTGATCTCCCTCCATCGCTTATTTATAGCAATCTTCTAAAGGGCTAGAACTGTTGTAGCTGTCAAGTGTAGTTCTTAAATCAAACTGCAGAATGAA
The DNA here is from genome assembly GCF_031755915.1 of Ziziphus jujuba. Taxonomy (NCBI): domain Eukaryota; kingdom Viridiplantae; phylum Streptophyta; class Magnoliopsida; order Rosales; family Rhamnaceae; genus Ziziphus; species Ziziphus jujuba. The sequence continues at coordinate 15,084,032 of NC_083384.1, forward strand.
ATCATATGGTGCCTTTGAAGATGATTTAGCTGAATAGATGGGAGATTCCTGCACTTGGACTTTGTATAAATTTGGATTTTCTTCTTGTTCTGCAACTCCATGGTAAACAAGAATCCAAAACCAAAAGCTTCCAACTCCTCCGTATATGTGATATTGATGATGTTCTTTTATGTTGTTTGCAACTTCAAACTTGCTGTTCTGTACTCTTTAGTATTAACACCTATAGGAGCTGTTGTCAAATACACCAATTTTGCAAGCTTTTCCCACTTTTGGCTCGGTAGTTTTTTTTTTTTTTTTTTTTTGGTAATAACTTGATATTGATCAAATGCACACCGTTTGGCAGGTTGAGCCACTTGCAATTGCTACAATGAATGTGAATCGTGCATGTATTATTGCTTCCTCTCACTTTCCTTACCTTATAAATCACAGCCCACGTGATCACACTCATTATCCTAGTGGGAACATTGCCTAACATAACAATATACATTTTAATATATAGTATAAATATGTATATGAAGTAAGGCTCTTTAGTGCTCAAGGACCTAACTCTCTTCTCCTATTTCCTTTTCAAGCAAATCTACTGGATATTTTCTTATTCAAAGTACTTAAAACCTTTGATTTTAACTCCTCTTTCTGAGCTTGTTTGACAAGTCTCTGTCAAATATACCTATCTTGGTCAAACTAACAAGCAAATCAAGTTTTAACTCAGCTAATTCGAATTCTCAGAAAAAGAAAAAATTGGTTTCCATCTTACGAATATGTATAATCTTATACACAGTATTATGCTTTTGACATGAACAGCGATGCAACTTGACAACTTGCAACAGTGAAACGCAGAAAATAAATAAGAGAATGTTTGAGGATCCCCTGAGTGAGAAAAAAATAGAATATTAATTTTATGAGACTGAATTGCTTAAGACAATTCAGACTTTAATATATATTTTTAATTATTGACCGTTTTATTAACTTAATACAAAAATAATTCAAGGAAGGTATATAATCACAAGTACTGAGTTCGAAAGGTCAGAGAGCAGAACTTTTGGCTTGATATTCTTAAGCAAGAAAGTCTAAGAAGGTAGTCTACAAATTCTTTTAGCGCAAATTCCACTTCTTGGAAAATCAATGTTCTTTTTTTTTTTTTTTCTTTTTTTTTTTTTTTTTGTTCCTTTTCGGAAAAAAAAAAAAAAAAAGAAGAAGAAAGTCAAAGTTGGTAAATTTTACCCAATTCAAAATATGCTGTTTAATTTCCCTATAAATAATGCATTTCCTGTAAGCTTTCATGCATATAAAACCTTGGCCTCCTTCACATTTTTTTTCTCATTGCAATTTGCTGGTTTTTCCTCTTCTATACAATGGCTTCCCATCTTTGGTATCCTCTTTTACTGGTTGCAATTTTTCTTCTGATGCAAACTAGTGACTGTTTTATTCATTCCCGGGCAGCTTTCTATCCTAATTCTGATGAGAATGGAACAGATAGTAAGAGAATTCTACTAAACATTTTCTACCTATATTCACTGAACATGCATTTTATCTGATCACTAATCCTTTCTTATATGCAGTTGGTGCATGTGGGTTTGGTTCCTTTGGAGCAACAATTAATGGAGGAGATGTATCAGCAGCATCTGACCTATACCGAGGGGGGGTAGGATGTGGTGCTTGCTATCAGGTGAACATGAAGCAGGACATTTTAAATTACTTCAAATTTCAGAAAATACACAGTTTGTTTGATACAATTACTGATGATATGGTACTCTAAAAAGTCCTGTAAATGTAGACTTTATTTAGTAATATTCTTTATGATCTTTTTCATTCACTAGGTAAGGTGCACCGACACTGCCCACTGCTCAAGCAAAGGAGTTACTGTGGTTATAACAGACCAAGGCTCGAGTCATGGAACAGACTTCGTTCTGAGCCAACGAGCCTTCAGTAAAATGGCTCAAACTGCTGATGCTGCTGCCTCTTTATTATCTATTGGTGTTGTTGACATCGAATACAGACGGTAAGAGCATATACATACATACATACATACACACACATATACATATATATATATATATATATACATAGAGAAAGAGAGAGAGAGAGAGAGAGAGAGAGAGAGAGGGAGAGAGTCAATATCTTATCCGGCATCGCTGTACAAACTTAAGTGAAAATTAGCTAAACTCATGAAGCTCCGTCTGTGTCTCTCTATGAACAGAGTTTCTTGCAGCTATCCAAACAAGAATATTACAATCAAGGTAGATGAGAACAGCAACTTTCCTCATTATATGGGTTTTGTTATATGGTATCAACAGGGAATAAAAGATATCACTGCTGTGCAGCTCTGTGAGGTACCATATATGCTCTTCCTCTAATAGTAACAAAAACAATAATTTGGTAGTTTCATTACTAAAATAAATTATTATATCATTAACTACATTACTGAAATTGGAATTTGTTTTGAATATGCAGACTCAAAATTTTGTCTGCAAGCTATTGGATCGGAGTTATGGCGCTGTATGGACAACTACCACACCTCCAAGTGGACCTTTGCAAGTAAGGATGTTATTCAGTGATGATGATGGAGATGAAACATGGCTAGTCCCTGTGAATAACATACCAGAAGACTGGAAAGCTGGAGAAACATATGATACAGGAGTTCAAGTCAACATATAGATATTTAGCTATATTCATTAGATTTTGATATAATCTTTGTCTTAATTAGTTTACAGGATAAAATATGCTTCTGTTATTCTTTATTGGTACCTTTTTTTTTGTTCCTTTTAATGTTCTGGTTCACTTTTTTATTTTTTATTTTCTTTGCCAAAAGGATATGCTAAAAATAAATAGGGGGAATAAAAAAGGTCCTGATATAATCTTATTACTAAATAACATGTCAAGTTTCCTATGGTAAAAATTGAATACCTTTCAATGAGAAGCTGCCATTTAGTTGGTGAAGTTTTAATGTATGCTTATATGTTACCATTTTCATTGACCAATAGTTAATTATCACAAGCCGCATAAACTAATTAACAATCATCATTCACAACGAAAACTTAAATATGTTGATCCTACCATATAAATAATACATGTTCTATATTTACTTATTTGTTAGAATATTAGCTAACCTAAAATGTGAGGAATATATTAGACAAACAACTGAAGTATACCTTAAAAGTACAATTCCAATTACTACATGAAAATTATCAACAAAATAATATATATATATATATATATATATATATGGAAATTATCAATACAAAATACGTTAGTCTCACAATGAAGTTTTTTGGGACAAACTTGCCCTCTAAACGTTGTGCATGTTCTTCGGGCAAACATCTATTCAGAAATCGAAGTCCACAAACTCTAACTGGGTTTGTTATGGGACTCCATTGGCACAACTTGCTAAAGCGTTTTCTGAGGCTTTATTTCTCATTTATTTTGTTATGGGGTATGATGAATACAAATAATTATGGTTTTAATATTATGAGATGTTTTATTAGAATTTCAATTTTTAGTTTTTCTTCTTTAATTAGGTTTCCTTATTGCATATATATATATATATATATATGTTGTTTTAGGATATGGATTTTCTATCATTTTTTTCTTGTCCTATTAGTATTTAATCATAGAATCTTATCTCATTTTAGAAAAATAATTATTATTTTATATCTTTGTTAATATTTTAAATGAGATAATATCTTATTATTGGTGGACAGGAATAGAGATAAAAAATATAAATTTGTTGTTTTATAATAAACAGGAATTACTATAAAAGGGACAAAAGGATGCATTCTTTTTTATTATAAATAGGAATTACTATAACCCTATTAAATAGATTAACCCTATTCAGATTGATTTTGTTTCCTACTTTAATTAAATTTACTGATGTTATTAATGTTTTATTATAAATAAGGATGACTATAACACTAGTAGACATATATTTATGCGAAAAGGTGATCCCATGGCACATATGGTAAAGGATGATGAGAAGATAAAAGGAAATCCGAAATAGCAGTTGGGTGAATAGAGGATTAGATGCAGCACAAAATCGATATGGTACAAAATCAGTTATGGTTTGCTTCTCTTTAATTACTCGGATTATATTAAACTTAGTAACTTTTTTACATTTTCATTAAGAAACTAATAGTGTAATTCTTGTACTAACTTATTCGCTCTTTTTGTGTTTTGGCTATGATAAGAGAAGGAATTCTTCAGGAGGACCAACCACAAACTAGCTACAGAACAGCAAGTTTATCATGTATGTTTTATTCTTATAGTCTGCTCTTAAACTTCATTAATGTTTTTATTAGTAATTAATACTTCATTATTGTAGTAGTATATAATATATATTTTTTATGTAGTGAAATGGATATCACACATTATAATTTAAGCATAGTTGTCCATCATAAAAAAAAAAAAAAAATATATATATATATATATATAATAAAACCAATGACAATTCAATTAAATTATTTACATAACAAAAAAAAAAAAAATGGAAAGGTATACATTGAATCCAAATAACATTTTAGGGAGAGAATTTGCAATTTTTATGAATATTCATTTGTACATAAAATATATTTTATTTTGATGTCCACGTTGCCCATTTTATTGTTGAGAAACTGAGAGTTTTCATATGGTCGGACAGCTTTGCATCTAGTAGAATATTATTCTGTTTTGTATATAATAAACTTTCTCAAACATAGGCTATCAATATGACTTTGCACTAAAAAAATAAAAATAAAAAGAAATAATAATAATAATAAAGCCATCAATGTGGCTTTTCTAATTTTTCAGGGCAAAAAAAAAAGGAAAGGAAAACCAAAACAAAAGCAAAACCAAACTCTCAGAAAAGCAAGCTGCTTTTTAATCTTTCGCGCCATATCAGAATCTGGGAGAAGGAAATGGCCGTTGGGCTCAAACCCTCCAAGCCCCTTGTCCGATCTTCATCACTATCCTTGGAAAAACTCCTGAAATCCCAGAAAAACCTCTCAAAAACCCCACCAAGACTCTGGTTCGATCCTGAAGAAGACGACCCTGTAGAAATTGACGCCCAAGGATTCCCCATCTTAAAGCTCAGCCACCCAATCCTCCGCACCTTAGACTCTTGCATTGGTATCAGACAGTTCAACCAGGTTCACACCCAGCTCATAGTCTCTGGTCTTTTTCAGCATTCTTTCGCTGCTAGCCGAGCCATTAAGAAGCTCTGCTCTGCTTCGGACACTGCTCAACACGCCGTTTACTTATTCGATCATCTTGAAGAACCAGATGCTTTTCTTTGTAACACCATTATGAGAAGCTATCTGAATTTGAATGACCCATACGGTGCTCTCCGCTTCTACTATCAGAAAATGATTGGTAAATTTCTTGTTCCTAATCATTACACTTTCCCGCTTTTAGTGAAGGTGTGTGCAGTAATTGGGTCGGTGAAAGAAGGAGAAAAGGCTCATGCCCGGATCGAGAAATTCGGGTTCGGATTGGATTTGTTTGTTCGGAACTCGTTAATCCATATGTACTCTGTTTGTGGGAGTATTTGGAATGCACGTCTGGTGTTCGATGCGGAACCTGAGTTGGATTTGGTGAGCTGGAATTCGATGATAGATGGGTATGTAAAGAGCGGAGATGTCGGTGTTGCACGTGAACTTTTCGATGTAATGCCTGAAAGAGATATTTTTAGTTGGAACTCGATGGTTGCAGGTTATGTGGAAACTGGTGATATGGTAGCAGCAAAAGAGTTGTTTGATATGATGCCCAATAAAGATGTCGTTTCTTGGAACTCTATGATTGATGGGTATGCAAGGACACTGAATATTTTTTCTGCTCGTGAGTTTTTCAATCAAATGCCTTTGCGTAATATAGTTTCGTGGAATATGATTTTGGCCCTTTATGTGCGGTCTAAGGATTACGGTGAATGCTTAAGAATGTTTGATAGGATGGTGGAAGCTGGAGAGGCTAAGCCAAATGCAGCTACTCTAGTAAGTGTGCTGACTGCTGCTGCAAACTTGGGGAGGCTTGAAAGAGGGAAATGGGTTCATTCTTATATGCAGTCTAATAGGATTAGACCCGATGTATTACTTTCAACTGCTCTTTTGACAATGTATGCAAAATGTGGGGATATGGACTTGGCTAAAGATGTTTTTGATAACATGTCTGACAGGAGTGTTGTGTCCTGGAATTCCATGATCATGGGATATGGCATGCATGGGCATGCAGAGAAAGCTCTAAAAATGTTCTCCGAGATGGAGAAAACAGGCCTTGCCCCTAATGACACTACTTTTATCTGCATTTTTTCTACATGTGCCCATTCTGGAATGGTTTTGGAAGGTTGGTGGTACTTTGATCTAATGCAACGAGTTTACAAGATCAAACCCAAAATTGAACACTATGGTTGCATGGTTGATCTTCTTGCCCGGGCTGGTTTGATGAAACACTCAGAAGAGCTTATTAGCAAGGTGCCAGCAGAGGCAGAACCTGCCTTATGGGGATCTTTACTTTCTGCTTGTAGGACCCACTCAAATTCAGAACTTGGGGAGATTGTGGCCAGGCGGCTAATTGAGTTGGAACCAGGGGATATTGGACCCTATGTGTTGTTATCAAATATATATGCATCAGAAGGGAAATGGGATGATGTAGAACATGTGAGAAAGATGATAAAAGAAAAGGGTTTATTAAAAGAAGCAGGATCAAGCATGGTTCAACCTGGAGAATTTGGATCTAAATCCCTTTTGGAGAATGGTTCATCACTCAGGAGAAGCATGGTGTACTCAATGTTGAATGAGATGGGTACTCAGATAAAATTATCTTGTAGAGATTTTTACATAGAAGATGATTTGAGTACTTAGTGTATCAAAATGCTTCAGGATGAATCTGAAACTTCAAAAGCTGGTTTTCCATGTATATTAACATGTAAATGTGGAGAAACTTTAGGGAAAGAAACTTAGAATACCTTGAAGATTGAAGATTTCTGAACGAAAGAGACCATGAACTTTGATTGGTGGACCAAAATGCTATGAGCACGTTTGGATAGCAGGTTTATCCATTTGTAATACGCAATCACAGATGGTTATCTCCAATTCCTGATAGTAAGGACAGAGTTATGGCAATGTATAACTAAAGCAGTATGTCCAATCCATATTTTGTAGTTTTTTTGGTCAATAACCATATTGAGTAGTTTACTCGTTACTTTTTGTATACCATAATAAACTCGTTGGGGTAGATTAATGTGGGTTGTATTGGTTTAAATTGTTTATTCTGAATCAGGAAACTTGCAACAACAGTATCAATTATTATTCTTTCACATAGCATTTGGATTTCAGGTTTAAGATATATTTTAGCTGTCAAATTTATTCACATAGTAGGTTAAACTTCAGTTATACTTGTGTGTAATCAAGCCTTTAAACAGGCCTCAAAGTAAAACAGTGTATCAATAAAATTATGTTATTTTCTTCTATATTTTGGTGCTATTATCTTTTCTGTCCTTAAGTTTTCTTCTGGGTTAGTTGTTTGCTTTTATTACAAATTTCTCAGTTTTCCCTTTCTTTGTTACTTCAGAATCTTATGGTAAGGCTTTCTGTTGGGAAGCTTTTTTGCTTGGCAACTTTCATTTGGGAAAAATTACTTCCACATAAGTTACTGCATTTGTTATTGATCAGAAGTACTGTGCATGGATCTGTCAGAGAAAAAGTCCCTCTTGTGCCTCTAGTAGGGAAAGTGGCTGAGATCGAGAGAGCATCTCTCCCTTGAAGTCCTTTATGGATCTCGAGTCGGGAATAGAGTCTCACAGTGTCAGAATGAGTTGAAGACGAGATGTGGTGTCCAGTCTGATAGGGAGAGGCGAGAAGGGGAACAAGGATCAAAACAGGCATGGTGCTTACAGTGGCCTCTTTCATTTCCTGACATTGAGTTCATTCGCAAATGAGACAAGTTTAGATCTTTATTTGATCTTAGCCATTGTTTTTTAACTTTTAACAATCTCTGCCTATCATAAAAAGCAGTATCACTTTTCTTTTCGTTTTTAGTAGTCACTTTTCTTTTCATTTTTAGCTAAGTCTCTTTGATGTGTTAATATTCACATATGGTTAACCATTCCATTTAAACTTTTATATGATGTATCAGCAGGTTCAGTTTATCAGAGACTATCTCAATCTCAACTTCCAAATGGAAAGTTTTTTGTTAACTAAAACATTACCCTCAAAATATAGTGACAAAATGAGATCATAGTAACTCTCTATCTAGAGTCATATTGCAAAATTCCTTAAAAAGTGTCCTCCCTTGAAAATATTTACAGCTTTAATTGGTACAGTTTTGAGTATCCACTACTAGACTAGCTTTAAGAAAGTCTAATATATAGCTGTTGTGTGAATAACACGATACAAGTACAAAAAAACTACTAATTACCAAGCATTGATTATTATTTTGTAGGATCCAGAATTTTAAGATTTCATGGTGCTTGATAATTTGTTAAGTTTACATGGCAGGTGATAATTGACCAGTATATCACTGATGTGGTACAAGTCCAACCATTGGTCCTTAAACTTTTCCCTAGCCAGGAGGAGCTCCAAAAGATTCTGAAGAAAGGAGAATTCCATATAACTGCTAAAACTTGAAAAGTTTTCGAAGGAACAAGTGGGTCTTTATCTCTACTATGGTCAACAGAAATGGTAAGAAATATAAGCAGACATTAAAACCTCACCAACTAAAATCGCAGCTTCTCGCTGAAAAAGATTCATTCTTTGCTATAAGAAACTTGCTATTTTATTATTAGTCAACAATAGAATATTTGATTACATCAGGAGTTTTTTAATCCCCTTATTTTAGAAATACCTATCTGGAAAATAAAATAAAAAATAAAAAATGAAGCAGAACATGAAAAGGAAAGTACAGATGAAAAATAACAGGAGCTTATTTTTATCCTATAAGACGAAGTTGATAACAAAATCTGATCATATGGCTCTATCTATATGTTCACTTGAACTCCTGAATCATATGTTTCTCCAGCTTTCCAGCCTTCTGGTATGTTATTCACAGGAACAAGCCATGTCTCATCTCCATCATCACCACTGAACAACATCTTTACTTGCAAAGGTCCACTTGGTGGTGTGGTCGTTGTCCATACTGCACCATAATGCCGATCCAAAAGCTTGCAGACAAAATTTTGAGTCTGCAAAATTTTTACCCCAATTTTAGCAATGAAGATGATGATATAATAACAATATCAGTAAAGATCATCTATATATATGTATATATATACATATATATCTCAGAAGGAAGTGCATAGTACCTCACAAAGCTGAACTGCTGTGATATCTTTCATCCCCTGTTGATACCTTATCACAAAAGCCAAATAATGAGGAAAGTTGCTGTTCTCATCTATCTTGATTGTAATATTCTTGTTTGGATAGCTGCAAGAAACACTGTTCATAGAGAGACAGAGAGAGCTCCATGAGTTTAGCAAATATCCTATTGATTTTCAGCACGGTTTCTCAAGGAGAGATTGACTATATGTAGGTTTTTACCGTCTGTATTCAATGTCAACGATGCCAAGAGATAACAGAGAGGCAGCAGCATTAGCAGTTTGAGCCATTTTACTGAAGGCTCGTTTGCTCAGAATAAAGTCTGTTCGAGCACTTGAACCTTGGTCTGTTATAACCACATTTACTCCTTTGCTCGAGCAGTAGGCACTGTTGGTGCACCTTACCTAGTGAAAGGGAAAATCATAAAGAATATTGCTCATGAAGTTTATCTGAGATTTGAAGTAATTGAAATTCTTCTGCTTCATATTTTTTTACCTGGTAGCATGCACCACAGCCAACCCCATTTCGATATAGGTCAGATGCTGCTGATACATCTCCACCATTAAGCGTTGCTCCAAAGGAACCGAACCCGCATGCACCTACTGCAGATAAGAAAGGTTCAGAATTTCAGATAAAATGCTTATATGTTTAGTCATAATATCTAGGTAGAATGTTTAGTAGAATTCTCTTACTCTCTGTTCCTTTTTCATTAGAATTCGGATAGTAAGCTGCACGGGATTGAATGAAGCAGTCACTACATACAGAAGAAGCCTTAGGCAGAGTTTGCATCAGAAGAAAGATTGCTGTAGGTAAAAGAGAACTCCAAAGGGAGGAAGCCATTGTCGAGAAAAGAAAACCAGGGAAAAGCGATGAGAAAAACAAATATGAAGGCAAAGGTTGCTATGCATGAAAGCTTACAGAAAATGTAGTATTTATAGGGAAAATAAACATCAATACTTTGAACTGGGTAAAATTTACCAACTTTGACATTCTTTTTTAAGGACATTGATTTTCCAACAAGTGGAATTTCTGCTAAAAGAATTTGTAGTCTACCTTCTTAGACTTGTTTAAGAATATCAAGCAAAAAATACTGCTCTCTGACCTTTCAAATTCAATTCTGATTATATTTCTTCCCTTGTTGAATTCTTTTTGTATTAAGTTAATCAAAAGGTCAATAGTTAAATCTAATCCTAACGTGTGAATTGTCTTAGTAGTTAACCAAATTCAAAAAGCAGTTTTATTCTCATAAAATTAATAGTCTATTGTTTTCTCAGTCAGGTGGTCCTCGAAACGTTCCTCTTTTCTATGTTTCACTGTTGCAAGTTGATGACGTTGTTATTGTTTGCTCACGGCAAAAGCATTATACTATGGATAAGCTTGTACATGCTTACATGATGCATAAAATTTAGTTCTAAGAATTTTGCTATTTGACCAAGATAGGCATATTTGATACATAGTGCTATTTGACCAAGATGGGCATATTTGATACGTACTTACCTAACCATCTCAGAAAGAGAAGTTAAAATCAAAGGTGAGTATTTTGAATAAGAAAATATCCAGTACATTTGCTTGAAAAGGAAATATGAGAACAGAGTTAGGTGCTCTAGCACTAAACAACCTTATTTCATATATATATATATATATATGTATGTATAGAGAGAGAGAGAGAGAGATGTATATTTTACGTTAGGCATATCTTGATGTTCCCACCTTCCACTACGGTAATGAGTGTTATCACATGGGCTGTTATTTGTAACTTAAAAGGTGAGGAAAGTGTAAGGAAGCCACCTTGTATACATTATTTCCATTCATTTTAACAATTGCAAGTAGCTCAAACAGCCAAAGGATGTATAATTTGATCAATATCAAAGAAAGGGAAAAAAAATTAAAAATTAGTTCCTATACCTAGATATCGTTACAATTCATAAGGGTTTTGTTGATCTGAGTTATGTTTTAGCTTGCTATACATAGCTTGTTCTATTTCTGATCAGTTTAAGTTGTTGAGATAGTTAACACTACAAAATTTTATTGTCAAAAAAAATTAGCTCTATACGATTAATTTTTGCTTGAAATGTTAATATATAGAAATTTGTATACCAAAGCTGACTGGGAATCTTGATGGTGGGGTTGGGAGGACCAGCGTGAATAGTTATGCTAGGTTGAGGCAGACTGCCATGAAAGAAATCCATCACCCACATCAGCCATGACATGGAAACCACTTGGGGGATTTTTGGACCTAGCTAAGTGTAGGAGCTTAGCCATGTCTTAGAATCAAGGTTCATTTTTTTTTTATTATTATTTTTGGCTAAGACAATCAAGGTTCATTTTGTGAAGGGAATATTTGTCCTCTTTGGAAACCCAGCGATATTGTCCTCTTTAGAAACCCCGCCACCTCGGGAAAGGTATCCATCTGTAACAGTCTAGACTATCCGCATGCAATATTGTTCTCTTTGGACCTGGAAAATCCTGCCATTAAGGTTTTAAAAGATCTCACTGACACATCAATCGAAGTATTGCCTCTGATACTATCAGTTACAGCCCAGATAATCTGTGATATTTTTCTCTTTGGGCCTAGTAAATCCTCTTACAACACAGTCCTCAATGTTTTAAAAAACCTGACAAGGAAAAGGTATCCACACCCATTTATAAAAGGTGTTTCGTTCCCCTTTTAAATCGATGTGGGACTTCACATGTACTCATTAAAATGTTGCAAGCAAAATATTATATAGATGAAGTCTATTATCCAGATGCATCAACTCATATGGTTTATGTTAATGTATGAGGGGGATCTATGCTTTGTCATGCTTTGTTATCTTATATTATATTGATCGTTAAAACGGTCCAATTGTAGAAAGAAAGTATGAAAAACTTTATAATTCTATCACTTGATTCCTTGCGTGCATAAATATCCATGTAAATTTGAGTTTTGGTTTGATGAATGATTGTCGATAGTGGAGGTCCCTCATTCATTAACATATGCATATCAATTTCCTAGGGCAGTCGCAATGCATATATATATATATATATATAACCAAGATATTTTATAACTCTTTCAATGCCAATATATTGATTTTCTGATAATAATATTCAATACATCTTGCCACATTAATAAATGTCATCTATTATAAATTCAAAAATAGTTTTTTAAAATATAAATTGTCATATACATATTTAATAATTTAATAATTATTTTTTAATTTATAATAAAAAATATGATGACATAACAAATTTTTAAAATTTAAATTTTATAGATTTTGTTTAAAAGTATATAATATATTAATATATAAATACAAAATTGAATTTTATATTTATAGGATTCTGTTACCTGAAGAGGTAGTTTGATTAATTTTTAAATCCATGCCAACTACACCCACTTTCTCAAAGCTTTCCATCTTTATTATTAGGATATCTTCATCTAAGATTTTATTTACAAAAGTTATAGTTAATTTGCATTAAAATATGTCAGCTTTGTATGTTCTCTCTCTCTTTCTCTCTCTCTCTCTCTCTCTCTCTATATATATATATATATATAGAAAGAAGACAAATGATGTAACTTGCAAGTATAAAATGTACCCAAAAAGACAAACTCAAATCATTACATGTTTCCGTTTCTTCTTTCTACGGCTTCTGTTAGTCTTCTTCCAAAACCGAAATGGAACGGAGACTAATAGTGATTCCAAGAAGACTTTCTTGGCTGCTGAAGAATCAAATAACCCTCTTAAATATAATATGCATATGGGTTGGTTCTCTTACCATTTGGTCAAAAATTATTTATATATATATATATATATATATAATTGTAATTTTGTCCAATCTAACCGACTTTTGGCCTGTTGAAATCATGACACTGACATTCGAAAGCCAAATAAAAAACAAAATTGAAATTCTAAAAGAAAATTGGAGAAAATTTTAATTTTTGATAACCAATTTAATTTTTGTATAGAGCTTTCTTTGGATTGTATGTAGAACTTCCCAGAGGAATGGATTTTGGGTTAAACCAAGCCCAAAAGTGCTAAAGAAGCCCAATTTTTAGACTGTCCCAGCCTACCCAAGTCGTACACCCAGATCTGCCCATCTTTGTTACGCATATCTTGTTTAAGCAAGCATTTTTATTTTTCTCATGTTCAAAAAATAAAAAAGAACCCAAAAAAAATAATTTTTCTTGTTTTTTAAAAAAACATTTTTATTTTTCATTTAATTTTTTTTTTTGAAGAAACTTTTCTATTATGTCTGGTTGGGAACTGGATTGTAGTAAATGTTATTATTATTATTATGCAAGAGTAAATGTTAAATTTAAAACGTCATAGTATTTAAGAAATGCTACCATATTTTACATTATAATTTCATGGATACTACGTTTTTTTTAGAACTTTATAGATATTTGTATATATATTTTTTAAAAGAAAAAGATATTTATATAAGAATAAAATTTATATATGTATGTACATAAACCTAAATATTTGGCTGCACGTAAGTAATTTAAATATGTGGCTAAGCTTTATTCATCAAAAAAAAAAAGAAAAAAGAAAAAAAAAAGAAAGAAAAGAGGTATTTGCTATGCTCTACCTAAGAAGAAAAAAGATTAAAAAAAAAAAAAAGTAGGTGTTATTGGAATCAGAAAATAAACGATAGAAAAAGTAATAATTTGTAAAGTATTAGTTGTTGGGGTTGTAATGGACTGCAAATTTGAAGAAAACGTGGCCAAGTTTACTACCTCTATGTCGGCTGCGGTATTGTGGGAGCATTGCAAGGTCATATACATAAATAATAATAAAAAGATATTATCATCATTATTTGCTAAATTATATAATTAATATCATTTTAATCTTTTAAATTTATTTTTTAATAATTTTATTTTCAAATTAATTTCAACAATTTATTTTATTTTCTTAGCCATTTTTTATCCATTTTTTCATCCATTTAGAACCATAAATTTCATATGTTTTAAATATAAACCAATTATAAAAGAAAAATATATTATTCTTAAATTAAAAAATCTTATAATTTTGTCCTTTATACAATTGGTTCATATTTCAAACATGTGAGATTTAAATTGGAAATAATTATAATATTGTTGAAATTTATGATATGTTTGAAATTTAAACATGAGCTAGTTATTCTCTCATTAAACATGAGTCAATTATAAAGGATAATTTATTTTAAACATGAACCAATTATTCTCTTTTTTCTTTACAAATCTGAAAAATAAATTGAAAATAATTATAATATTGTTGAAATTTAAACCTTTTCTTTTATTGAAAAATCTTTATTATTCAAACTTTCAATTTACTAGTTATAAATTAGATTTAAAGTAATATGAAAAAGGAAAAAATTTATCCAAGTATAAACGCTACCATAATAAAGGATCAGGATCACCCAATCAAATTCTAATTAAATTGACATTGAAATTATTTTTTTATTTTTTTAAATTATATTATTAAAATGGTGATTTTTTATTGATGATAGTTGGTTTAGTAAATTGAATCACCTTCTTGATATGCATATGAAAACAAAATGGAGTAAAAAAAAAAAAATTATGAATTTTGTCGTTATATTCAAAATTATTAGATTAGAAAAATTGAAAATTATATTCTATTTAAGAAATAAATAAATAAATAACTTTTTGAAACTGATCCTGATGCAATCGCTTTTATTTGACTTTGAAGGCTAAAAGTCTTATATATAGATTAGTGGAGCCTCCAAAATGGATTTTGAGTGTTGGGTTCGTAGTGTTTGGTGAATCTTGAAGGTTGAAGGTGGAGCTCCTCCTCATGTTTCTAATTGTGAAGATGATTATATAAACTCAAAAATAGCGAAAACTGAATAAATTAATCAAGATATCATAAGATTAGCAAAGGATGATGTGTTATAAGAGAATGAAGAAGGGAAAAGGGTGAGAAAATACTTCAAATGCTCCTCATAACTGGCTCACATGTAAAACACATGAGTTTAACTATTACAAACGGATGGAGAAGGGCATAAGAACCAATGATGCATTGTTGATGTTAGTTTGAGAATAAATTTGTCAAAAAAATTTTAAAACGAAAGTGAAATTGAATATATAGTTTAGGACTAATGATGTTAATATATTTTAAAAATATATATATATAATATTCTTTAGGTTTTATATAACACGTGGTTCTTCATAGGCCACTAAAAGAATAAAAAAAAGCTAGAAGTTAAAATGAAAAAAATGAAAAACCAAAAAATAAACCCAACCCAAAAATTAAACAAAAAAAAAAAGAATTTTCCACTTTCCAACATTCGGGATAATTAAAAATTGATTAACTTTAACAGCCATTCAAATTTGGAGTACCAAATTCATATACAATTCGAAAGAGAAAGTGAAGAATGGAGATTCTTAGGCCACTTTCTCAATTACACTCAATATTTTTCTCTCAAGTAAATCCCGGCCCTTGTGCAGGCCCGGCTTAAGGCATTCGCCACTAACGCATATGCCTAGGGCCCCCATTTCATTGGGCCCCAAAAAATATTTTTTCTATAAATTCTATATATATATATATATATACACACACATCTATATTTATTAAATAAAAAATAAATTAATATATATATATATATGCATATATTTATTAAATAAAAAATAATTATTAATTTATTTTGAAAATATAATAAGTTGGCTTTTGTTAAAATTTTGTATTATCTCTAATTTGTTAATTATTTTTGAAAAAAAATACTATTCAAGTCTATTTGAAAATTTTTATATTTTATTCTTATAATTAATTAGATTGTAACCGTAAAAAAAAAAAAAAGAATAACATATATTAAATACTCTTCTTGTTTATATAGTTTTTCCTCTTGCTCATTTTTTTTCTTCTCTTCTCATTCACTCATATTTTATATTTGTTTAATTTTTAATACTCAACCTATATAATATGCAATTCTAACCTAGAGGGTCCCAAAATACAAGGTAAGTTCATTGGTTTTTATTTATTTTAATGAATTTTCAATTATTCTCCTAATATATGTCTATGTATATTATTTTATTTGAATTTATGGTATGCCATTTCAACTATATAATTGCTTGTGTCATTTTTTCATTTCAAAATAGGTTTAAATAGTTTACGATATATGAAAATAATTTTAATTTTTTGTATGAAGGAGAAAAATCAAAATTGCTTGGTGATGATTTTCTAAAAGAAAAATGTTTAAATTTTGAAAACTTTTTTAAACATAACATGCTATGTGATATTGATTGTTTAGATTTATTTTTGGAACGAAAAGTTTAAAAAAAAATAATGAATCTAGAATTAAAAATGGCACTTTAGATAATAAACTATATAAAAAAATTAATTTTTTTCCTAATGCATGAATAACTTGTAAAATGCTACTTTTATTTGCATTCAATAATATCTCAAGAAAGATTAAATAATTTAGAAGTTTTATTAATTGAGAAAGATTTATTATCAAATCCTAAATATAAAAATTTAATTAGTAATTTTGCACATCAAAATAATAAAAAATTAAATTTTATATAAAAATTCTATTTCTAAAAAATTAATATTTTAAAAAAAAAAAAGGCCCCAAGATTTTTGTTTTTTTGGGCCTAGAGCCTAAAAAATAGTTGAGACGGTCCTGCCCTTGTGCTCCCACCCCCCCCCCCCCCCAAAAAAAAAAAAAACCCTCAATTTGTTTTGTTATCAATTGGGTCTTCTTTTTTTTTCTTCTTTTTTTTCCTTTTAATTTTTTGATCTGAGTGAATTTAGGATCCGAAGTTAAATATTTGTGGTTATTATCAATTCAACATTCCAAAATTAACAATTTGCTCATCCATTTGTTTTGGCTAATAGAAGACTTTTTATTTAAACAATCATTAAAAAATATAAATTAAGTTAATTGAAACAAATAATAAAAATATAAAATTTTATCAGTTCAATTAGAATCTTTTTTTATTATTTTTTTAAAAGTTTATAAAATGCATATGATCGTCCATTATTTTTTTTATTAAATTAATGAAGAAACATATGTTAAACTATAAAATTTCATATATATTCAATGATGAAAAATAAAACACATAGGCATCCTAATTAAAATAAATAAAATCCCCTATAATCAAAGAATAATTTAAAGGTGAAAATGATATTTTTCTAACTCAAAAAACATATACATATTTAGAAACTCATGCTAGAGTGCTTTAAATATATCGAATTTTGACCAAATTAAATAAATTTAAATGAACTGTTTAAAGGTCAAGGATTTAAATTATTATAGTTTTGAACAAGTGAAATTTTATTAATTTTATTACCTTACTATATATATGTGCATTATATAATATATATGTGTATTAGAGAAATGCTATCGTATGATCATCCGCGTGTAAATCCATATCAAAGTCAATGTTTTTAAAAAAATATATCAATTTTGTTATATACAACACATACTTAGCAAAACTAATGTTTTTTTTTAAAGCATCTACTTTGATGCAGATCTACATACAGACGGATCGTACCGTAGTCTACTCATATATATATACATATATATATATATGTATATATAATATATATTTAGGATATGAATGTCCATAGATTTTTATCATCTGAATTTCAACATTAATAATGATTTTTAAAAAAATATTCATCAATATTATCATATAAAAATAAATATTGATAATAATTTTTTCAAAAAACATCATCAATATTGATATTTGTATCATAATATAGTACGAAACGACTGCACTGTAGAATTTCTTAATTTCTGCACTGTAGAATTTCTTAATTTCCTTTTATATATATATATATATATATATATATATTAATTTTACTGTTTGGCTATTTTTTCAATTTAGTCAATTTTTGGGCGGCTTATTTAGAAAGAGAAAAAGCTTGTGGGGGCAGAGAGATCTCAGAGGCTCTCAGCATCTCCCGCTTACGTCCTCTGATTCCCCAGGTTTATTCCCTTCTCTCATTTTCCTTTATATTTCCACGTCTTCCGCTCTCTCCCTTTCATAATTTTCTCTTCCAAACCAAATTTTCCTGAGAAAATCTTTGCATTATCTACCCACTACCCAATCAAACTATGACAGCTTCTTGTTGCGAGAATTCTGTGGACAGGTAAAATTTGATTTCTTTTTTTGTGCTTTGATTCAATATAATGAAAATTTTGATCTGGGTTTCTTTTTTATTTTCGAAATCTTTAACTTCCCACTGGAAAAAATTAAAAGTAAAAATAAAAATGCAATATACTGTGATTAATGCCAGATTGAAAAGAGTTTGTTTTTTAATGCAATACCAAATTCTCGTCACTATTATATTGCATTTCTGTATTGCTACTCTTTGCTTTGTGTTCATACCCATTAGTGCGAGATTCTTTCTTTCATTGTTTTTTCTTTTTTCCTTTTTTATTTTTTATTTTTTGTATTTTGTTCGAACCCACCGGCTGAAATTCTTGTGTTTTTACATTGATCCTGCTTTTTGTGTTGGCCTCGATGTTGATCATTAGAAATTTTCGTGTTTTAGTACCATGCACGAATTTTTCCTGTTCTGCAGGAAATATAATTACAATTTGATTTTTCTTTTATTCTTTCAGATTGATTATCATGTTCATAGATTTTTTATTTTCATGACTTCTTGGTTCATTTTCATATTTGTTTCAGAACTGAAATTGATTTTACATAAGGTTTGGAATTTCAATCGTGCTTGATTGTAGTTTTATGCTTGTCATCTCATTTTCTTGTGTATTAATAATCAGGATATATTTTGTTGGCCTCGATGTTGATCATTAGAAATTTTCGTGTTTTAGTACCATGCACGAATTTTTCCTGTTCTGCAGGAAATATAATTACAATTTGATTTTTCTTTTATCCTTGCAGAATGATTATCATGTTCAGAGATTTTTTATTTTCATGACTTCTTGGTTCATTTTCATATTTGTTTCAGAATTGAAATTGATTTTACATAAGATTTGGAATTTTTGCTTGATTGTAGTTTTATGCTTGTCATCTCATTTTCTTGTGTATTAATAATCAGGATATATTTTGTTAAGTTCCATATTTATAATATAAAAGAGTGATTGATCTATGGCCTTCATTTATGTTCCTAACTCATCTGGGTCATTTCATTGGAACATATAAGACCACAATGAAGTTTTGATCAACAGAGCACTAGTTCTTGTTTATATTTGCCAACGCTTATTATACTTTATCGTGTAATTACTTAATATTTTTGTCTTCTCTTTATTCAATTCTTATGCTGTGATGAAGCAATTGGAGTCATTTTTGGTAAAGGTGTGACTCGGAAAAAAACGCTATTATGGGTGATTCCCCAAACTGAGCTCCAGTCTTTGTAACCTGTTTAAAATATATTGTGATATGTTCATGAAATAAGTTGTTTTGTTTATGTTGAAGGGTCTTTTCCTGTCTTGGATGGTTTATGTATAAATAAGTGGAACTAAATAAGTGCTATTATGTTGTGGAACTCCTGTGCTACAAAGTCTAATGCTTGGTTGGCTAATTAATGCATAGTAGCATTTTAATAGCAACTTTTAACAAAATCTTAATTATTCAACCACACTTTAGTCTTTGCAGTGTGTTCCTTGGCACTGTTAACCTTTAAATGTTTCTTTGGTATGGTCATGGAGATGATGTTTAAGGATATCTTCTTTAGATTTCGTGAAAAAGAAATATGTTATTGTATATATGCTTTTTCTTATTTCCTTTTTTTGGGGGAACCAGCAAATGTTCTCTTGTTGGACTTGCTCCACTTGAAGCTGTACTATTTGATATAGATGGAACTCTGTGTGATTCAGATCCACTTCATCATCAAGCCTTCAGAGAAATGCTTCAAGAGGTAGACTTCTCTCGCTATCTTAAAAATAGAGTAGAGAAAAGAATTCCAGCTTCCTCTGGTTCATGGTTTTATGCTTCAATATATATTTAATATAACAGCTCGACAAACTACATTTTACATTATGCAGCTCTTATTTAGTAGAAGAAAGTTATATTTTCAATAGAAGCTTAGATCTGTGAATAACAATCGGAGTTGGCTAACAGTTGGCTAACAGAAATTGTGGTTGACCATATTAGATTGGTTTCAATGGAGGTGTTCCAATTAATGAGGAGTTCTTTATTGAGAATATTGCTGGCAAGCATAATGATGATATTGCTGCACGACTCTTTCCTGATGATCTCCAACGAGGCTTAAAGTTTGTCGACGTAAAGGAAGCCTTGTTTCGTAGGTAAAACTTAATTTCACCTGTACTTATAAATTTTCTTCCTACTTTCAAGTGTTATAATTTCGTTGTTGAAAACAACAGATTGGCAAAAGAACAATTGAAGGCTATTGATGGCCTTTACAAATTGAAGAAATGGATTGAAGACCGTGGATTGAAACGAGCTGCAGTTACAAACGCTCCAAGAGAAAATGCAGAACTCATGGTATCAATTCTTGGGCTTTCAGATTTTTTTGAAGTTGTAATTGTTGGAAGCGAATGCGAGCATGCCAAGCCACATCCAGATCCCTACTTGAAGGCTCTTCAAATGCTCAATGTATCAAAAGAGCACACATTCATATTCGAGGTCAGCCTTCTTCTCAAACCATGAATCCTTCGTAAACATAGAAAAACATGTGAAATCCCAAAAATTTGATAATTGTTTTCTGTTTTGGATTGCTAGGATTCTGTCTCTGGGATAAAAGCTGGAGTAGCAGCTGGAATGCCAGTCATTGGTTTATCAACCAGAAATCCAGAAAATTTACTGATGGAAGCAAAACCCATTTTCCTTATAAAGGATTATGCTGATCCAAAGTTGTGGGCTGCGTTAGAAGAGCTTGATAAGAAGGAAGGTAGAGGTAAAAATGAAGCTTGAGAAATTACCTTTCATCTCAGTAAAAATGATGGGAAAAGTCTGTGGTAAACTGTCAGATTTGAATAATTCTTTGAGGAATGTTTTGATCCTCGCACCTTTGCCTAATACGTAATATTACATGAAATTTAGATCCTCCATTTGTAAGTGAAAATGGCCAAGTCCATTTCGTTAAATATCAAGTACACCGTAGAAATCATAATTACTTGGTTTATGCTTTTATTTCTTGCTCTTTCCTGTTGTATTATTATTATTTTTTATATGGCATGACATCATTCTCGAATAATAGAATTAAACCGAGCTTCTAAAGACACTTTTTCTACTTTAGAAATGTATGTGTTATTGACATGAGGATTATCGTGGCGGTTATTATCAACCGGCCTCTCCAAAAGCAATATGAATGTATTTTTGCGCTTCACTTTTACGCTTGGCATGAATGTTTGTTTGAGATTGTTTGAGCTTTCACTTCTATGCTTGGCATGAATGTATTGTTGGAGTTTTCATTTTATGCTTGGCATGTATACATTATATTAGGTTAATTGATTACATTTTTTTACATTTCACCCTCTATTTAAATAAAATAAAATAAAAAGAGGGTGGGGGGGGGACGCCAGATTGTTCCTGAGTCATTATTTGCTTGTCACGTTCGTCCAATTATGCAATTTTGTCTATTGAATTTGGCAAAATATAGGCATACATAACGGTTAAAATTGAAATAGAACAATTTCCCATTAAATTACATGAGCTGTGTATGGTTAATCTCATAAAATATATCCATAAAAAAATGTATAATCAAACCAAAATGCAAAACAAGTAGTAGCTCTTAAGTATTTGACCCTTATAAATTTGTGTTTTAGATTTCATTTTATAATGAGCTTTCCTTTTGTGCAAATTGGGCAATGGACATTTTTAAATTAGTTTTCAGAAATATGTTAATTTCAGGGCAGTATGCTATATGTTCGCTCTGAATTTAACTAGTTCTTAATATGCTATATGTGCGCTCTGAATTTAACTAGTTCTTAATACATCCTCTTGAGAGTGAAAGGGCTTTTAGTTTGAGGATATCACTAGTTCTTAATACATCCTCTTGAGAGTGAAAGGGCTTTTAGTTTGAGGATATCCTCTTGAGAGTGAAAGGACTTTTTGTTTAAGGATATGCTCTCCGAAGCATATCTGAGTTTAATTAGTTCTTAATACATCCTCTCAAATTTGCTTTCAAATATGTCCTTCAAATGTGACTGGCTGTGCCTTCACTTGGAGCATCTTAAATGGTAAATGCCATTTAGGCTTTGTCATTGCTAAAATTTGTCATCAACTTGAGCTCTCCAACTCCAATAGTAAATATCAGATTTTAGCATTAGCACCAGGGAATGCTAAAAAAAAAAAAAAGAAAAAAAAAAAAGAAGAGCAATTATGATAAATGCACTATTGCATATCAAATTAACAGTGCTAAGCAAACAGGAAAACAAGAAAGAAAGTATGTAGAAGACCCTAGTTGATCCAAATCATAACTATATATCGCAAATAATTTCAAAAACAAAAAGTATCTTAGAAGTCAATCTCAAAAACAAACATATACAAACAAAAACAATATGATAGTCCACCGACCATTGCTATTTTCCTTGGATTATAACTACAGTTACAATACAAAAGTTGGTAATTCTATCCAGACCATGAGACTGAGTCAATCTCATCCCTTGCTGACTTGTAAAGTTCAAGCCTTTTAGCACATTGCTGCCTTCTTTCCATCAACATAGGATCTTCATCAAGCAGTTGTGAAAGTTGCTTACCCTACAGAAAAATTGTAGCAATAATCACTAAGCCATTCAAATTTTCAAATAACACTTTTTAAAGGAAAACACTGCTGGCCAATTGCCCATAATCAGGATACCTCCTTTTTGCCCAGTTGTGTGTAGAAGTTATCTAGTAAAGACCTTTTAGCCTCCCTCACTTGACAGTGAACAACAGCCTTTGGAATTGTATTCCTCAGTGTCTCGGAAACCATCCCAACATAGGAGAAAACATTCAACCCTATCCTCCGGAAATGCCCCTCTGAATAACGGTCTGCTGAAGGGACAGCTGGGTTCCCTCCCTTGTCCACTTCCTGAGGGAGTTTCCGGAAGAAATCCACAGTTAGATATGAGGATTCCATGTCTACCATTCGTAAAGTAGTCTTCTTGCTTTCTTCACGAAACCTCTCTAGTGCTTCATTTGCTGCTGCTGCTAATTCAGCTTGAAGAATTGGAAATCGCTTCAACTCCTGTTCCATGACAAACATCAGCCTTAAACTTTTCCATTTTACTAAATGACTGCTATTTAAAAAACAAAATAAAGTTTATTGAATGTGAAGTTCTGAACCTGAGTTTCCATGATTGACCTTCTTACAAGTTCCTTCAAGATGGAGTGAACCTGCAGTACCAGATTAATGATTAAAGAGATAATGATTACAGCTTTGAAGACAGGTTGAGTTATAATACAGAAGATGAATTAAGTGAAGGTCTATGCTTTACAGCTAACAAAACTAGAAATCTTGTTAATGCCCTACTACTATTTTCAACAAAAGAAAGTAAAAAGAAATGATTTTGAATCCAAATACAACTCCAAAGAGACCCTTAATTTCCTAATCTTCTTATATTAGTAACACATGATACTTTGGCAGCATCCATTTTTTTGCAAAATTGCAATTCATGAGCTTCAACTCTAGAAAACATCTTAGACAATAAAGCACCTTGAAGTGATGGCCTTGGCCATAATCATTCATCAAACCTAAGAAATGACCCTGAAGACAAGAAAATGGAGAAGGAGAACTTACAGCATCCACTGAAGCTTCAGCTGGGCCTCTGAAATAATTAAGTGCAGTATCAATGAGGCGACGGTAACCTTGCTCAGGTGCAATGAGGTGAGGTTGGTACCCATCTGCCTCAGAAACCACGTTCTTCACATTTTGAAATGAAAGATGACGATCAAAAGGGAGTTTCCTTAAAGCAGCAGGGAGCTGGTGGTCAAATACACCGTAAATCCGAGCACCACCTGGTCGTCTGAGTTTAAGAATGAACATTTTATGAAAATTTAAGACACAAACTTGACCATGGAGGATAAGAATCTATAATCTACTAATCAGAGGCCAAGTCCATTGAAAGCATGCACGTAAATATTAAAAGACGAGTAATTAAAGTTAAATCAAACATTAATGAATATATGTGTTCTTTCACATAATAAATTTCGCTCACAAGTTCAATCACTAAATAATCTCTAAGATTCAAGCTCTTGCCCATGAAATCAAATCTAAACATTTGATGCATCTTATTCATATTCTTTGCTTAACAGTTGACAGAGTTTTAGATAAGAAACATAAGTGATGAGAACGGAAGTGTTACCCTCCATCTAAATGCTCCTTGAAAATCCGGTCAAATGCACGGCATAACTCTAAGATGGTGTATAACTGTGCCTGATACATCATATATATAAACACCAAAAAATAAAAATAAAAGAACAACTTCAGACATGAACCCAATTCATATAATAATATGATCAAATAGATGAAACATGTAAGGTCCTAACCCCAGAATCAATAGCAACAGGTCTACCAAGGTAGTTCAGCTCTGCTTCAAGTTCATTAATGTTCTTGTTAATCAAGGATGCAATTCCTGGGATTCGAGCTTTAATTACAGACTCTAAATGCTGAAACCACATCAAAAAGCAACTTTTCCTTTTATGATATTAAGGAAATTAAAAAGCAGAACAAGCTTTCACATTAAAAGACATATAAGTGGGCTAAATAAAACCTTAGAAAGAAGTTTTGCAAGATATTCTGATCCCATTTTGCTAGCCAAGTGCCCATAATCAGGATTAGTTACAAAGAATTCACGCTCCCTCTGCCGAGCAGCAATCATGTCCATGTTTTTATTGATATCAGCTTGTGAACGATTAACAATTCCAACCCAAGGGTGTTGAAGCCGATAAGATCTCCCTTCAAGAACCTAGCAACAAAATCCAAAAAGGAAAGCTAATTAAGGGATGGAGAGAAAGAAAGGAGTATATTCTACATATCATTCGCATACCCCCTAAGAAGTGTCCAAAGTTTATCCTAAGCAGAGGCTTTATAAGTTAATCGATGCATAGAATTTGTTTTAAAACAAAATACCGAATTCCTTCAATTAATGCCCCACCCCCTCCGTCACCAAACACAAATAGCCATAATGTAACTTCCCATTAAACATCCACATTCTCTAAAATTCTAAGCTAAATAGTAAATAAAGTAGATAACAATTACTTACCTCTAAAGCATTTGTTCCCTTATCCATCAAGTCAAGTTTTGTCAATACACCAAAAGTCCTCTCACCTAGAAAATGACCAAGTTTAATAAGTGAATAAAATCAGAAACGTAAACCAATGAAACTTGCAACATGGTTCATACAAGGTGGTAGAATTGAAAAGAGTAGGAAACATGTTGGAAGCATACCTGTAGGATCAACTTCTCTAGAAATCTTGATAGCATCAGATGTTGCTATGTCTTGATTGGCTGGAGTTATGGCCAGAATAATGCAGTTTGGCTGCAACAAAGAACCAAAATTTATTAGAAAAGGCAGAGAATTTTAGCTTGTGAAGTTATTTGTCACCTACAATTTTGACATATAGGGGCCATATATAAAGAGCCTGAGTAAATATGATTGAACTTGAATTTTGAGAAAAAAAAAAAAAGAGTATCAGTTTCTGAAATGACATCAACAAACAGATACTCCTCAATACATGTGGTACTCACATGATAACTTCATTCTCAGTTTGATCACAAAAAGCATGCACATTGAAATAAAGGGGATTCTGTAAAGCCACTGTTCCCTTATTACCTTCTCAACATAGGAACGAACCATGTTTTCAATGTCTTGAACAATACTTTCCGCCTGTCCTTCTGTGAATAAAAAACATCTGTAATTTAGTTATTCTACCAAGGGGGAAAAAAAAGAGTGTGCATAAATTCACACAATCCTTTCCACATGGGAAGAAAAAACTTAATATATATATATATATATATATAAGACAACAGTAAAGTTTATTTACCTACAGCAACCTTGGTTAAACCAGGCAAATCTATCAATGTTAAATTGACAACTGCCAAAAGATAAACCATGATAGTCAGATGGTAGAAAGGTTTGCAAGGGCAAACTAATTTCACACATCAAGAAAAATGAATAGTTATACATATTCATGCAGCATAAGCACAAGAATGATGCAAAATAGCAATGTTACAAACTTGTTTCAACACTAAATTCAACTTGAGAAAGAACATTAATGAACACTCAAATAAAATATTAAGAAGCCCTCAATAATGAAGGCTTACCATTCTTTCCAAAAAAAAAATAATAATAACAATAACGAAGACTTACTAATTATGTGCACAAGCCATGTGCAAATGACATCATACTTGATGGAAACCAATGTGGAATCAGTGCATAAAGTTATAAACATTCATACCAATGAAGTCTTTAAATTGTAAATATATAATATGGATTTATCAACTATCTCTTGAATATATAAAATACAACTGATGGTGGAAGTGAAACACTCAGAAAAATATATCATCACCTAACTCTGTGCATAATTCTCAAACAAATGCAATTTCGATAATCAACTAAAACATGCAAATTGTGATTTAATAATGCTGCCAATACATATCATGAATGAAAAGAAAACAAGGTAAATTATGATGCTTGATACTAACTCAAAATCTACACTATGTTACCATTTGGAGAGTAGATACTAAGATGAATAGGAACAGGAGAAATCTGCTTTGATTTCCCGGTCAATCTGTCAGTCTCATCCTGAATTTCCTTCCTCACCAACGCTGTGTCAGAAAAAAAAAAATATATATATATTTAGACAAACAAATCAAATTGCATTTTCTTTTAAGTTTTAATTAATATATATTTATATATATATATATTAGACATTTTCCCCACCATTTATTGCCATATCAATAGTCAAGCGTATATATTACCTAAAAGCAATTGTCAGTGGCATTAAGATGGAATTCATTAATGTTTCATACTTTCATGTTCATATAATTACATATTTGATATTTTTCACAAAATTACATACAGAAATCAGAGAATCGTTTCTTTGGCAAGTGAAGGAACTCTGCATACTCCTGCAGTCCCTGTTCTGTCTTGTGCAGCTGCAAGACTAATGGTCTCCTAGTGACAATCCCTGAAAATCCCCCTTAAATTATAAGAATTTCAAGTAACATAAAAGCCACAAAGAAGAAAAGCATTTTAAAGTGTTTTTCAAATTCTTTAAACTTTTTTCTTCAAATCCATATAACAAACCCACACTCAATCTGTGCAATTTTTTTTTTTTTTTTTTAATCCAGTTCTCAGTTCCCCAAGAGAGACAATAAAAAAATAAAAAAGATAAAAATAAAAACAAAAAGACTTCCATACTAGGGCAAATAAAGTAGTTCGACGGAGTTGACTTCAATTTATTAAGAGGTGACTTGATATTCCTTTTTTTCTCTCTTAAAATATTTCTGAGAAATGAAAACGACAGCGAACACATAACATTCTCTTTCCTACATCATTTTCCTCACTTCATTTTCTCACCAACCAAACAGACCAACAAAACTAACAAAAAATAAAACAAATTCACATAAACCTTTTCAAAAATCCTAACCTGATCCCCTGGGAAGAAAATCGCGGCCGACAATGCTCTCCAACACGGAAGATTTTCCAGAACTCTAAACGCACAAACCAGAAAAAATCAAACACCAATAACATACATGAATTTCACATGCATGCACATTACACACATACATATATATATATATATATATATACACCTACAGATACACAATTTGAACAAAAACAAAGACCTGGCCACCAACGACAACGACAGAGGGAAGAGATTCCCAAAGAGTAGGCAAAGCAGAGTCACCGCCATAGTCACCGAGTACAGTACAAGCTCTCTGAATCCGATTGACGAGTCCGATCAAGCTCTCCATGGTAGCCATACCAGAAACCGCAACGGCGGCGCGTGAGTGACAATCTCCGTCAGAAGAAGTGGTGGTGGTGGTGGTGGAACTCGAGCTGTTTGTGAGAGAAGCAACTACAAGGCACGCAGCCAGAGAGAAGAAGAAGAGGTAGAAGATGAGCAGGAAAGCTATTTTGCTTCGTTTTGTTATTTTTTATTTATTTTTATTTTTATTATAAGTGATAATTTTGTACATGGAACAAAAATTTGGTTTTATTTATTTATTTATATTTTGGTTATGTGAGAGTGGGGCAGAGAAAATATGGTGGTTACAAGACGAAACGAATTTGACGCGCCACGTGAGCGCTGTTGCTTTGGTTTCTATACGTGGCGTTTGTTAAGGGTCTGTTTGGATTGACTCGTAATGCTTCTTTTTTGTTTTGTTTTGGTTCACGGTTTGGAGAATCATAATGTGAAACCGTTTGAATGTTTTTGAATCGAGTTTTTGGCGGGCTTTATTTTATTTTATTAACTTTTTTTTTAATTAAAAAAACCAATTTACTCCCATTTTGGTTTTTATTTGTTTTAGCTGTTATTTTTTAAAATATATATATTTGTTTTTAAATTTCAAATTTATTGATTCTTTTATGTTTTGTGTTTTTATTTTTAGTATGGAAAAATAAAATATAAGTACGATAAAAAAAAAAAGAAGGTAAAAGTAATGTTTTCTTTTTTTTCAAAATTTAAAAAAAAAAAAGGTAAAAGTAATGTTTTCTTTTTTTCCAAAAAAAAAAGTACTGTTTTCTTTTACTTTAGTTTAAACTTCAAATTATCTAAATAATTTACTTTTGTTAATTCAAATTTATCTCAATAGCTTTTGAGTTTCAGTGGATATTTCTTTAATAAACTTTCAAAATTAACCAATTTTAGATCGCATTGTATTATAAATTTGTTAGTTTTTTAGCTTATGGACATATTTTGTATTATTTTAATGGTCTGTTTCACATCCTTTATGTTTTGGTAATTTGGTCATTTTCACATTCATGTAATGGGTCAATATGTAGAAAATATATTCTTCGATGAATCTAATACAAAATATATGAACTACATGAAAGAATTCGATTCGGAATGAGAATGAAAATAAATATGTAGGTAGTAACTTAATTTATTTCCTAAAAAAAGAAGGTATCATTTTACTTTATTGCAAAAACAGAAAAAAAAATAGTATTTAATTTGTTGAATTAAAATGATGATTTTTTTTTCTTTGTCAAGGAAATAATAATAATAACTTATGAAATGATATTTAATGATTTTTAATTTTTTTCAACGTAACAATGAAAATTAGGGGAATAATTCTTAGGACTCAGCGTGAAGGGAAAGTCGTTTCTCAAATCACCAAATAGGTGATTTTCTAATAACAAAAATTTTTAAAGTGATTTCACAATAATTTGTCAAATATTTTCAAAGTGTTTTTAATCATTTTAAAACCACTTTCAAATGGATATTTATTTGTTAACCTATTTGATAAATCGAAGGGATTTTAATATCAGATCTTGAACTCAGAAATTATCACTTATCATTCATGTTCATTGCCAATTAAAAGAATACATAATTATTGAAACGATAATTATGATAGATATTTTTTTTAGTATGGTATTTATATCCTTTTGGAACAAATAGCCACTAATAATAACCTTTAGATCTTGGATGAAAGGCTTGTGCTAAAAAGATGTAAAAATAAAAAAATAAAAAAAATGTGTTACTTATAATTTTTAAAACGAAAAATATATATATTATTTGAATCTCATACCTCCAAAGAAAAAATGAAAAAGAAAAAAAAAATACTGCACAAGATATTTATTTGTAGGTCCCCATTAAAAAAAAGTATAAAAATAAAATGATGATTATTCTTTTCCATTCCTTTTAACCAGTATGTTATTAACCAAATATTCTTATACGCCTAGATTAGTTGACTAGAGGTTTCAATTGACAATTTTAGTGAAAAAAAAAAAAATGTATAAAATAAGCATATCTGACATGTCTGTTTTGTGTTGGAGTCTTTGTAAAGGTGTAAACTTACAAAATAGATAAAAGCTTCCACATAATAGTCGTGCCACATCAGCGGTATATATAACAGATAATAATCCGAGTTTATCTTTGTAATGGGTAATGCTTATCCAACGACATATAAAAATTAAAAATAATGTCCATTAATTTATTAGTAATGTTAGAAATATCAAGAAGCTTAACAAATTAAAGAAGTACCAAGAAGCTATTAAATTGTTTACCTAATGTAATAAATGTGTGATTAAATATAAATCAATAAAGAAATAATGTGTAGAGTTGATAAATTACACACATCATTAAAAAGTGTCTATTTAATAGTTACAGCATCTTCAATGGCATGAATTTTGTCATTCAAATATCAAATATGGTATAAATGTACTTTTTGTACTCTCCAACAGTACATTACAAAATATGCCAATTGTATTCTTCAACAGTACATTGCAAAATATGCCAACTGTACTTTTTTTTGATAGTAGATCTCATTATAATAAAATTTCTTACATCTACACCATTAAATAATATAATTTTTAATTTTTAATTTTTTTAAGTGTTAAAATTAAAAAAAATGGAACAACCAATACTCTTTCTTCTACCATTTTTGCCAATGTTATTTTTTGGTAGGACAATACCAAAAGTTGACATTGACATTGACATTTACCGGAGGATATGTCAATGTCAAAATTTGAAAATGCCAATGGTAAAATAGCATTTTCCAGTTATAAATATTTTTACGATAACATTTTAAAAAAATATATTATTTATCACGATTAGTGGTTACCATCAATGGAGCCTATATTCTATTTGGTAATTTAAATTGCTGCTAAAAAAAATTCACTTTTTCAAATTAGGTTTTTAAAATAAAAAATTAATTTAGTTATAACTAAATGTCATGGATAAGTAACTATCATATTAGTAACCATTACATATGATGACAAATTTGAAAACTTTTTGTAAATTTTTTTTTAACAAAAAAGTAGTGCTAGGATACTAAAAAATCTATCTAAATTGTTTAATAACTTTCTACTTGATAAAAATCTTAGGCCCATTTGGAAAGTTAAAAAGGAAATTAATTTCTAAATTTTAATTTCCTAAAAATTAATTTTTTTTTTTTTTGCTATGTTTGATGGGTAATAAGAAGTTAAGACTTATGAGTAATTAAATTTAATATTATATAATACATTAAGGGTAAATATGTGTTTTAAAAAATTTTAAAATTATTTTTTCTGACATTCTCAAAATGACAAATTAATAGATATGAACAACATTCTTATATATTTTTTTACATTAATGGAAATTTAATTTTTTGGACTACACTTTCTACCTTATAATAAATATTCAAACAATAAAAAATCACCATTTTTTTAAAAGAATTAAATTTTTACTAACTTTAGTAAATTTCTTAATACCTTTCACACTATTCTTGTTAAATATTTTAATATATAACACCGGTTATAATATAGCCAACGCAAATTATTTAGGGGTAATTACACACATTACCTTCTTAAATTATGCATTGTTCTTTGCTTGTTCCTAAAAATTTATAAGCTCTCACATTGCATTTTAAACTATTATTTTTTTTTATCACTTTGATAAAAATGTTAGCACCATCTAAAATATGGATGCGTTGCCATTAAAAAAAAAAGAAAGAAAAAATATAAGGTATGGATAGGATATACCACATTTACAAACCACATGCCTATAAATAAAAGGGATTTTTGTACAAGAGCTACTAAAAATTATGAAATTGAAATATTTAAAAAAAAAAAAGGTTATGAATAAATAAATAGTACAGTGTGTTTTGACCAAAATAAAACAATAGATTTTGCAAGTTTCAATCTGTAAACAATTTTATTCATTTTCTTTTTTTTTGGTTTTATCCCTGAATTATTATTATTATTATTTTTTCCAAAATTCCCTTTATTGGAAGGTTTTGTGACTTGCACCATATGGTGTAATGTAAGAGGTTTTTTTATTTCTTTCTTCTCTCTCAAAAATACTCTTTATTGGAAGGTATGTGACTTGCACTACATTTCAGATAGTGTTAACAATTGTACCAAAGTAATCCAAAAATAATATTTTATGGTACAATGTGATAATATTTAAAATTTGGATGTCAAAATGAAAAACAATGCAAAATTCAAGGATGCAAAATGTAATTAATACAATTATTTATAGTAATGTGGGAGATCAAAATAACAATATATAGATATCATAAATAAGAGTTTTTTTTTTTTGGTAAATAAAAAATAAGAATGTTTCATCAACCATTTGACAAACAATCTTTGATAAATCATCATAGCTCTTAAATATGCAAATAGCTTAATGCTATGATTTAAACATCATTGTTTACACCCATTCCAGGACCACAATAATATATATAAAAAGAATATGCATATTTGTTGAATATCTTTCTATATAAAACCTCTCCCATAAAATTAGTTAATAAATATTTAATTATAAATTGTTAACACAATATATATATACATATACAATCATGCTATAATAAAATTTACAACCTTATATGTTTATTTGATGATGGATACTTCACATCGCACCAAATATGATTAAAAAAAATTGTAAAAATATGTGTTATAGATACGTTCATCATAAAATAAATGCACAAGTCCACTATATTAAATATATATATATATATATATTAAACCACTTATAATATTAATATATAAGTTCTCACATTTATAATATTGGTTTACATCTTAGCAACAAAAAGATAAAACAAATAATAATAATAACAATGACAAAAAAGTGTTGTGATGGATTGTGCTGTAGCGATGCTGGGTCCTTCACTTTATTATATGAATATTCCTCACTTCATTAAATAACAATTCTCTAAATAGTATATGGTACGTAGCAGTATGAGTTTCAATCATACATTCAAAATTCTTTTAAAAACGATTTTTAAACAAATGCTTTTTTTTTTTTTTGAAAAAAGCAGTAAACAGATTTTTGAGTTACAATGGATTTTGTACTTTATTATCCATTTAATTTTAAGGTGAAATGTATTATAATTTTTAAACTCATTTTCCGAGTCTATGTTTATAAATCCAATCTCCAAAAAGAAGGGGAAAAAAATAAAATTAAAAAGCTAAGTCGACTGAGAAGTTTCAAGATGTAAGTGCTGATGAAAGAGAACACATTTCTTTGATTCTATTCACTTAAAAAAAAAAAAATTATATTTCTTCATATCAGTATAAACTATAATAGAACCAAGACCTTCCTAATAAACCGAATGATGGATCTGAAATATTGGATTGAACATTACCATTTTAAGTTCAATCCAATCAAATTGGATTATTTTAAAATTAATCTAATTTAATTAAATAATACTTCAAATAATCAAATCTAACTCAATCATGTATTCCAAACCAACCCCAAATATCCTACACCTATCATCAAGAATATTGTACATCAACAAGCCTCTATCCTAGAGACTTCATTACCACTGTTTTTGTTTGCTTTGGATTTCAAATCATCTAAATAATGCTGATAGATGTATGAAATAAAGCCCCAAATAGCCAAAACCAAAGCCATCACCTTCACACCATTCATTTTATCATGGAAAAATATGACAGCCAAAATGGGGACCACAGGCAAAGCTAAAGTACTAATGACATTGGAAAACAGGGAAGAGACTTCAAAAATCAAACCCAACAAACCCACTGAGGAAATTTGCCAAGTTATGGCAGTCCAAATCAATGTCATTATATAGGAAACTTCCCCTTCTTTGTATTCCTTCATCTCTTTCCCCAAACTTTTCCATTCCCCACTTGCAAAGAGTCCCAAAACACATCCACATGTAGCTACAAACGATGGGTGTATTTGCATATTCAAGACACTAGAAAATGTCTCCTTTTTAAAGACCTTTTGGAAGGATAGCTGAACCAAGGAAAGATACAGTGAATAAGTAGCAGAAGCACCAAGTGTGCATAGGAAACCAATCACATACTTTGCCCTTGAGGTGTTTGTGGAATTTTCTGAATCAGCATTGACTGCAAGAAGGGAAGCAGAAACGGTGACGAGGACTAGGGAATTGAGTATAAAAGGAGTGAATTTCTGTGAATTGAGAAAGAATGAGAATAGTGCATTGAAAGCCAATTGGGTTGCACATAGTAAAGAGTAAGTAGACACAGGGAGGTAGAGAAGCCCATATGAATACATTAAGTTGTCTCCTGTTAAGAGCAAGCCAAAGAAAAGGTAAAGGAAGATAAGTGAAGAGACTTTTGGTTGCTTTTCTGAGGGAGTGTTAAGGGTTGTGGTTATTTTGGATGTTGATGAAAAGAAAAGTAGGAGAGGAAGCAGAACTGGGAAGCCGGCTGATTGAACAAAAGTTGCCATCCATTTGCTATTCCCACCTTTGTCATAATAAAATCTTCCTAAGAGAGTAGCTGCAGATTGACCAGTGAGAAGAAAAAGGATGTAGATTGTTATCCGAAGCCACCACTTGTAATGGACGAGTTTAGGAAGTCTCATCGGGCTACCGACAGAGTTCCAAGAGGTGTTTCCATGGAAATCTGATCTACTTTCATCAACTGTGTGAAAGTACAAATACAGATTAAGGAGTTATTTCCAATCTCATCAATTTCTAGGACAAGCAAAATAGTAGTGAGAAAAAACACTGAAAAATTAAAATTTCAATTAATTAACCCTCATAGCATTTAGCATAATATAGGTTATAGTTATACCAGCGGTCAAGTTTTTCTGCTGTTAAATAAGGTATGTGTGCCTGAAAACTAAAACGAACATGTTTCATGAGATTTTTGTTGAAGCAGTAGATGTAAATCAGAAGTACATGCATACAAATAATTCTGGGTTTCTCATGTAAAGTACTCTGTCCTTGATTAAACCTAACACCCCAAGAGAGAGGATTGGGGAAGCTAGTCTGAAGCAAAATCTTAATAGTAAAACCCACCTCTCTCCCTCCCACTTCCCTATTCTCTAGGATAGCAAAATATATTAATATATAATATATATTTATTGGAGTTGTCAAAATTTGTGACAAACCTCTGGTTTGCAGTTGAAGCTCTTGTGCAGTCTCCATAGAAAGCTTGAAAGTGTGGTGTGTAGCTTCAGGAGGATAAGTAGTAGCCATTAATAATCAAACACTTTTGCTTCTTTGTAGTCAATGTTGACGTCTCTGTAGTAATTTCACTGATGCAAAGTCAGACTTAGCTTGCTGTTATCTCCACACAATGGACTTGACTGTACCAACTCTTTGACTTTACCCATATCAAAAACTCATTCATATTTGTTCAGACTATGGTTGCCAATGGCTAGGTAGCTAGTTT
The DNA here is from genome assembly GCF_031755915.1 of Ziziphus jujuba. NCBI lineage: Eukaryota > Viridiplantae > Streptophyta > Magnoliopsida > Rosales > Rhamnaceae > Ziziphus > Ziziphus jujuba. The sequence goes on from NC_083384.1 coordinate 15,119,458, forward strand.
CCACCGCCATTGAAAGGTGGAGTTTGTCTTGCTATAGTTATAAATTCATAAATTGCTTTTCAGCACCACTAAAATAAGTCCATTTTTGGTAGATATTTTTTTACCCTGAAGGAGGGGACCCTTTTTTGATAAGAGAACTATGTAATCAAACCTTACATGTCGTGACAATTTTTGCCTTCTCTCTCTCTCTCTCTCTTTTTTTTTTTTTTTTTTTTTTCACTTTTGGATTTTTCAAGCGTATTATTGTCGTATCTTCCAAGTTCCAACTCTGTTTTGATGATCTATGCCCACCCTTAATGCAATTAATTTTTTTATATCATCATGGCACAAAAGAAAAATTAAATTTATATCATAAAAGCAAATTAAGTGCCAGCTAGGAAACCCTTTTACAAGTTGCAAAATCAGAATCTAAAAAATCCCACACTGCTCATTGATGAAAGCATAAATTGAAGTTTGAGTGCATAAAACAGAATCAAAGAGACGATGGAAAAGCATACCTTTCTCGGCCTTTTGGCTAAGATCAAGTGTAGTATCTGTTCTTATCAGTTTAATATCTGATACGTGGATCATCGATCCACATGATATTAAATTAATTTTTCTAGGGGGAGGGCTCATGACAGTAGCTTGCTACTGGGGGTCCTTGAGTGTCGCCTTTGCTTTGCACTACTGCAATGGCCTGGCACGCCCCTCTAAAGTATAGTTTACAAAATATTAATGGCTGACAGTAGCTTTTTCATAGTTGGTAGCGAAATCTTCTTGCATTGCCTAGTGTTATGATTTTAGGTTAAATTATTTTCGTTCACCAGCTCTTTTGGTTGCTTCCTGTGTAGTTTTTCCGTGAATAAAGATATGCGTTTTGCTTTGAGCTTTGTTTTTTGGGAATCTAAGTCCTAATTTCATATACATAATTGTTTGCTCTTTCCTTTTAAAAATTTGATACAAGTGTTAAGTTTGTTTGCTTTGATATATTAAAAATTATGAAAAAATAAGCATGTGACATATTTATCTATGTTTATAACTGTTAAAATATTATGAGTTTTAAAGTGAGCTATCTAAACTAATATTTACATTATATAAAGGTTGTGTCTTAAAAGATAAATAATAAAGAATTAGACATGTAATTTTACAACTAAAGTGACAAGTACAGGGTGGGAAAAAAATATAGGTTAGAAGTTTTTTTTTTTTAATTTTTTTTTAATATATATTAGAATGAAACAATTCAAATTCGGATCATTATCTGAGGACACTATAGCTTTTGCCCAACATAAGAACTATATTAAAAGGTTAAGTAGCCAATGATTTAGCAAAAGAAAAATCTAAACCAATATGGATTAAAAAATTAATCAAAAGAAGTCTAAAACTACAATATATTACCCTTCATGAACATCACCCTCAGCAAGCACCATAATCATCTAGCTAAAACAATTTTAAAAAGCAAAGGAAAATTGAAAAAAAAATAATAATAAAGTAACATTGTACGTAGCTTCAGTCTTTTGCATATGTAAGTTGTAATTTGTGTTTTTCCTTTGCTTTTTGGGAATGAAGACAAAGAAAGAAAATTAATAGATTTTAAATAAACAAGCTAAAAAAAAGTTTGTCTTTTATGGTGTAAGTGAAGAACATTTTTAATTTTTGGATAAATAAAAAGAAAAACATGAAAATGGGTTGAGAAAAAAAGTGGAAAGCAATCAAAGTTACACTGCAAATGTCCACATTCCTTTATGTATGAGGATTCTGGATTTAAATAACCCTGACAATAATTAAAAAAAGGTTAGACAACTTGAAAAGTTGTTTTAGTCAAAAAACCATATTAGCCTTAATACAAAGGTTACAAATGGATATGCAGAGTGGTACACGTTAATCGGAGATCGGTTAGTATAATAGGCTAGGACACTTTGTAGAATTAGTAGGAATAGTTGATAGTTGATTGGCTGATTGTTTGGGTGATTTTTTTTTTATTTCTTATTATTATTTTTTTGGGGGGTAAGTTTAGTGAATAGCTTGTATAGTTTCTTAGTTAATTACATAATACATGAAGGCCCAGTAAATTGCCATTGTCGGGTTCATTAATCATTAGCCAATTTTATTTCTTCAAGTCCTTCTAGTATGTACGTTCCCAAGTTGCGAGGCTTTAGATTTTTTTTTTTTTCTTTGATCAAATTCTAGGATATACTTACTGTCCAAGTCCATGAACTAAATAACTCTAGATGCTTAGAAATTAATTAATATTTGTTCTAGTTCCTCTAGTTATCTCGACCTTTTAAAAATGCATACCACTTAATTTTGTCAATAAGAAAGGTAACAAGATAGAGGCTAGATTTCAAGGATGGAAGGCCAAATTGCTATCACAGGCAGGAAGGGTTAATCTAATCAAGCATGTGGCTTCCTTGATGCCTGTCTACTAGATATCTACCTTTCTTCTTCCGAAAAGCTGGTGCGAAAGTTTTGAGAAAATGGCTAGAGCCTTCTTGTGGAGGAATGAGACCAAGTTGGCTAGGGGCTTTATCCCTGTGTGGTGGAGGAAGGTGTATAAGTCCAAGTCTAATGGAGGCCTTGGGATTAAGCGGTTATGGAGTTTCAATAGAGCTTTAATGGCCAAGATTGGTTGGAATTTGACTACTGAAATTAATAAGATTTAGGCGAAGGCTCTTAAAGCTAAATATTTCCCTTTTTCCACCTTCATGAAAAGTATGAAAGAAGAATGGCTATTCCTAGCTATGGGGTGGAGTTCTAAAGACTAAACCTCTCCTAACTAGAGCGCTCTGCTGTAGAGTGGGGAAATGCGATAATGTCAACTACTGGGAAGACCCATGGATACCTAACAACCCCAACTTCTTACCTAAACCAAGCAACATGAATAGCCCAAATGAAAGTGGTATGGTGAGCTCTCTAAAACTTAGCAATGTGAAGTGGGATGATGAAAGACTGTCAAATCTCTTCGACTAAGCAACCTCGGAGAATATAAAAAGCATGTTCTGAGCAAAATGTCCACTGGATGACAAGCTTATTTGGATGGGATAAAAAACAGGATCTTTCACTGTTAGTTCGGCCTACAACCTGGAAGAAAATAAATTAGAAGCTGAGGATGTCTGGTGGAATTATTGTTGCAAACATAATATGTGAATATATGTAAATACATGTGGACAATTTAATACAAAATAAATAAAATTAAATACAAAATAAGTAAAACATTATAGAACATGTAGGTCCTTGAAATTGATATGCTTTCTAGAAAGGTTGACCGAGACCTGTGTGATACCACAGTGTCCTTAAGACGTTTTACGCCCACCGATGCAGGAGTTTTGTAGCGAACGTCTCCCAGGATACAACGGCTACAAAAGCTTTCAGATTCAACACCTTTAAAGCTTTTCTCTTCGAACTATCTGAGTACCTTCCCTTTACCACTGTTTTTTGTTCTCTCTCGTTCAACTTCAAAAAAAACCCTTATTTTTTTTTATTTTTTATTTTTCTTTAAAAAACTGTAGAAACGTTATCAAAGACTGTGTAAGTAACCAACTCTAAACAACAAAGAGTTGTAAAACCTTCAAACTCTCAACTTCCCACTTTCAAAAATCTTTTTATTTTATTCAAAAATAATGTTTTTCCAAAACAGAAACAAACAAAAGCCCAAAACCTTTTGAGGCCCAAATCATTCACATATACATGGGCCCAAACTCTAACAATCCCCCACATGAATGATTTGACTTCTAAAACAACCACGACTCTGGTGGTAAAGCTCTACAGTCGGAACCTGCATAGGATAGGTAGATGTTACTCTTTGAACCTCCCCTTGTTAGACTACATTTTCTTTACCGACTTATGGTAGAAGCGATATCTTTGAATCATTTCGTCTTTTGTGTAAATGATAACATAGCCCACACATGATTCCTTCCTGGTACACTTCAGTTCTCACTGTTGTGTTCATTTTGGCCCTGAACACCTCCCTGGTTCTGCGAGAGTTTCTAAAGAATTGTGCCCCAAACAATTCTCCTTTGAAGCGGCCACTCTTCTCTCTCACATAGGTGATTCCTATTTCTTATGTAATCAGCATACCTATGCATAGATTACTAAACACACACTTATAGGAATCATTAAAAGCATACTTTTATGCTTAACCTCTTTCTATCATTGTTTGATCATAGGAATGGGCAGAGGATTAACCCCTCACAGTGATCCATACTAGTCTTTACAATTAAGTTGTCCCATTGAATCTAGATCTTGGGATCTCCAGTCAACTAGGTTGGGTTTCCATCGTATTGACTTTATTCACGGGCTTCAATCCCATTCCCCTTGATGACTTCTCAACTAGTTCTCTATTTAATCCTTTGGTTAGCGGATCCACAATGTTATCTTTTGACTTCACATAGTCTATTGAGATAACTTCAGTTGAGATTAATTGTCTAATGGAATTGTGTCTACGATGAATGTGTCTAGAATTTCCATTATACATAATATTTTGTGCCCTGCCAATCGCGGATTAACTATCATAATGTAAACTTATTGCTGGCACAGGTTTAGGCCACCTCAGAATGTTCTCTAAAAATTGGCGTAGCCATTCTACCTCTTCACCACATTTATCCAAAGCAATAAACTCGGATTCCATAGTGGATCGAGCTATCACAGTTTGTTTTGAGGACTTCCATGTCACAGCTGCACCTGCTAATGTGAACACATAGCCACTAGTGGATTTTGAATCCTTTATATCTGATATCCAATTTGCATCACTGTATCCTTCTAATACAGTAGGATATCTTGTATAGTGCATTCCGTATTCATGAGTGTATCGTAGATATCTTAGTACTCTAACGATCCCTTTCCAATGATCTTCATTTGGATTACTCGTGTATCTACATAGTCTACTTATTACGTAGGCTAAGTCTGGTCGGGTACAACTCATCAAGTACATCAGACTTCCAATCACCCTAACATATTCCACTTGAGATATACCTTCTCCTTTATTTTTGGATAAGTGTAAACTCATATCTATGGGTGTTCTGGCTATACTAGTATCATCATTACTAAACTTAACCAGTATTTTATCTACATAATGAGTTTCACTAAGAATGATTCCATTCGAAGTTCTCGTGATTTTCATACCTAAAATCACATCTGCAAGTCCTATATCTTTCATGTCAAATTTGGAATTTAACATGGTTTTTGTAGTTCGGACCATATTGTCGTCACTACCTACTATGAGTATGTCATCTACATACAAACATAGAATGACATATCCATTCTCTGTATCTTTTACATAGATACACTTGTCACATTCATTTATTTTGAACCCATCTTTTAGCATGGCATTATCAAATTTTTGATGCCATTGCTTTGGAGCTTGTTTAAGTTCATATAAGGACTTTACCAATCTACAGACTTTCTTTTCTTGTCCTGGAGCATTGAAACCCTCAGGTTGCTCCATGTAGATCTCTTCCTCTAGATCTCTATTAAAAAAAGCTGTTTTTACATCCATTTGATGTATTGCAAGATCCCGCAATGCTGCAATTGCCAGTACCATCCTTATGGAATTTATCCTCATTACTGGAGAATAAGTGTCAAAATAATCAAGGCCTTCTTTTTGCTTGTATCCCTTAATTACAAGCTTTGCCTTGTATTTATCTATTGTTCCATCTACTTTCATCTTCCTTTTAAAAATCCATTTGTAACCCAAAGGTTTACAACCTGGAGGAAGATCTACAAACTCCCAAGTGTGATTCTGCAGGATGGAATTAATTTCACTTTTAACCGCTTCTTTCCATAAATTCCCTTCAGGAGAATTTATGGTTTCTTGGAAGCTTTGAGGTTCACTTTCTAACATATAAGTAAGAAAATCTAGAACGTAGGAATTTTCAGTTCTTACTCTCTTGCTACGTCTAAGCTCAACTTCAGTTTCTTGTTCTTGATCACTATCATGATTATCATCATAAATAGTATCATAAGTTCGTTTAGGCATACTCTGTCTTTCTTCCACTTCATATGGAAAAATGTGTTCAAAAAATGATGCATTTCTCGATTCCATTATTGTGTTCTTGTGTATATAAAAAATATCTGACCTATACACGAGAAATCGATATGCACTACTATTCTGTGCATATCCTATGAAGATGCAATCAACAGTTTTGGGACCTATCTTCACCTTCTTAGGTGTAGGTACTACTACTTTAGCTAGACACCCCCACACTAGTAAATATTTATAGGAGGGTTGTCTTCCCTTCCATATCTCATAAGGTGTCTTTACCTTATCTTTCCGGGGCACCTTATTTAAAAGGTCATTTGTCGACAAAATGGCTTCCCCCCACAAGTTCTGAGGTACTCCAGAACTTATCAACATTGCATTCATCATTTCTTTCAAGGTTCTATTTTTCCGTTCAGCCACACCATTTGATTGTGGCGAATATGGTGGAGTAACTTCATGTATTATGTTATGTTGAGCACAATACTCTCCGAAAGAGTTACATACTCTCCACCACGATCACTTCTGATCACTTTAACTTTCCTGTTGAGTGGATTCTCAACTTCAATTTTATAGAGAATAAATTTCTCTATAGCCTCATCCTTGCTTTTAAGCAAGTATACATAGCAATATTTCGTGCTATCATCAATAAAGGTGATAAAATACTTATTACCACCTCTAGTCGGTGCGAATTTTAAATCACATATATCATTATGTATTAAATCCAAAGGTTCGTTATTTCTATCAATTGTTTGATACGATGACCTCATTAATTTTGCTTCCACACAAGTTTCACACTTATGATTGGAATCAATTTCAAATGTGGGAATATGATTTAAGTTAATTAATCTCCGCAGAGAATTAAAATTAACATGTTCTAGTCTACCATGCCACAAAATGGAAGACTCAAGCAAGTAAACAGAAGAACTACTAGCTTTATTCATTTCTTTAGGCTTTACAGTCATTACATTCAGTTTAAATAAACCATTGACTACATAGCCCTTTCCCACAAACATCCCAAATTTGGACAAAATAACCTTATCTGACTCAAACACTAAGTGAAAACCATATTTGCTCAGTAGCGATTCAGATACCAGATTCTTGCGAATGTCTGGGACATACAGTACATTATTCAGAGTCAGCTCTTTCCTTAAGGTCATCTTCAGGATTACTTTGCCCTCACCTTGGATTTCTGAGGTAGCGGAGTTACCCATAAACAGCTTCTCCCCATTCTTCTTTGGTTCGAAGGAAGTGAACATACTCCTATCCGAACACACGTGGTGAGTTGCACTAGTATCTATCCACCACTCTCTAGGATTAGATCCCACCAAGTTCACCTCAGATATCACAGCACTTAGGTCAATATCATCAACCTCTTTAGTGATGTCCTCCATCACCTGTGCCTGGTTCCTCTTTCTCTTTGACAGCCTACATTCAGTAGCTCTGTGACCCATCTTGTCACAGGTGAAGCACCTGCCTTGAAATTTGGCCTTCTTGGAGATTCCTCCTTTTGGCCCTAGCTTAGAAGCTTTTCCAATTTGCTTCTTATTCTTGGAGCCCTAACCATGCTCCACAACATTAGCCTTCAACACGACCTTTGAAGTTCTTTTATCAGACTTCCTGTTGTCATCTTCTATGCAAAGCTTGCCAATAAGAGCCTCCATATCCATCTCCTTTCTCTTGTGCTTCAGATAATTCCTGAAGTCACTTCAACTCGGAGGTAGCTTCACAATCATACAAGCCACTTGTAATGCTTCATTCATTATCATCCCTTCAGCAAGCATTTCTTGAATCAGGACTTGCAACTCATGTACTTGATTCATTATTGGCTTCGCATCCACATCATGTAGTCTAAGAATCGGCCTGTAATAAACTTTCTTGAACCCGCATTCTCGGTCTTGTACTTCCGGTCCAGTGTTTCCCACAGCTCTTTAGCTGATTTCGTGCCACAGTATACACCATACAGGGCATCAGATAGGCCATTCAGGATATAATTCTGACATAAGTAATCAGAATTATTCCGCATCCATCGCTATGAGAGTCTCCTTATCACTCTCTTCATTACTGGGTGGCGCATCTTCAGTCAAGTACCGCGCAAGTCTCAGGGTGGTCAAGTAAAATAGCATCTTCTGCTGCCACCTTTTAAGTTTGCTCCATTAAACATTTCAGGTTTTTCTGCATGACTAGCAGAAGGAGGCATCTGAATTCCAGAAGTCTGAGTGGGCACAGTCCTGTTGTCTTGACTTGCCTTTTCTGTAGCATCACACAATAGAAATCAATTAGTTGTTATTTTCTATATTAACAAACTAATTATAAGCAATTTACATAAGTAAAACACACAAAAAAAGTGATTTTTAGGATTTCTGAATACACCACAAAATTACTGTATACACCCAAAAATACTATTTATAGGCTGGTACTGTTCATCGATACTAATCACTATTCATTGGTACTATTCACTGGTACTGTTCATGTCACGTGTCACTGTGCTGACGTGGCGGTCAGTCACGTGGCATCATAGGCTGGTGTGGCATACCACGTGACAGATAGGGATGACATGGCAACTGCCACATCATCACTGTGCTGACTTGGCACTTCGCCATGTCATCGCTATAATGACATGGATATGCCACGTGGCAATCCTGTTGGCACTATTTTCAACACGTGTCACTACTAGAGATAGACACATGTCACCTGTATCAGGTCGACACGTGGACTGTCCAGAGCGTGACACGTGGTGCTTCTCCTTGCGACACGTGGCTAGGCCATTTGCCATTGGGCCGTTTCTCTTGGGCCTTGATCTCAATCGGACCTGGGTTCTGGGTTGAACAGTAGCCCGTTGTAACCTGGTCTGGGCTTTAGAACTGGGCCTGACACAATAAAATAAAAAATAACCGGCCCAGTCTTTGAGATACAGCCCAAACCCTAATTTCCTTTCTTCTTCAAAAAACCTTCAACCAGGTCGTTTTGATCCGGTTTCTCTAGTAAACGGGTCATACGACCCAGAATCAATTTTTCTTCTCTTTTTCACTCTTCCAGTGGCCAAAAAATTGCCAAAAATAGACCAAAAGGTTTAGAAATTTATGGACAATTTGATTTTGGAAATAATTTTTGATTAAAAATATAAAAATTAATAATTACCCATAATTTTTTTTTATTTTTTTATTTTTTTATTATTTTTTTTTTTGTTTCAACAGTGAAACACACATGGAAATATATAATCAATATATATATATATATATACACATAAAAATGCAATATATACATAGCAATCAATAACATAATAAACAACTTAAATTTCCACATTATATTTACATATATAAAATTTGTAAAACGTCTTAAGATTGTTGCAAACATAATATGTGAATATATGTAAATACATGTGGACAATTTAATACAAAATAAATAAAATTAAATACAAAATAAGTAAAACATTATAGAACCTGTAGGTCCTTGAAATTGATATGCTTTCTAGAAAGGTTGACCGAGGCTTATGTGATATCACAGTGTTTTAAAACGTTTTACGCCCACCGGTGCAGGAGTTTTGTAGCGAACGTCTCCCAGGATACAATGGCTGCAAAAGCTTTTAAATTCAGCACCTTTAAAGCTTTTCTCTTCGAACTATCTGAGTACCTTCCCTTTACCATTGTTTTTTGTTATCTCTCGTTCAACTCCAAAAAAAAACCCTTTTTTTTTCTTTAAAAAGCTTAGAAACGTTATCAAAGAACGTGTAAGTAACCAACTTTAAACAACAAAGAGTTGTAAAGCCTTCAAACTCTCAACTTCCCACGTTCAAAAATCTTTTTATTTTATTCAAAAATAATGTTTTTCCAAAACAGAAACAAACAAAAGCCGAAAATCTTTTGAGGCCCAAATCATTCACATATACATGGGCCCAAACTCTAACAATTATTTATGGAAAAGCTGTGTGCACGAGAGATCAAAGGTTTTCATGTGGAAGCTTGCAAACTTTGGGCTCCCTATGATGTCAAACCTTTTACGTAGAGGAGTTGACATAGAAGGTGACATATGTGTGCATGGCTGTGAGAGCTCTGAAAATGAAATTCATGTCTTCTTTCATTGTGAAGTGGCAAAAAGGATCTGGTTCGCAAGCCCTTGGTGCATTAGATGGGAAAGTGCGGGCAGTGCAGATTTACTTTCCTACCTAAAACGGTTAGCAGAACCAGTTGGAGTGTTACCGATTTTACCAAATGATAAGGAGAGCTTTTTCTTCTTTAGCATGACTATTTTGGAGCACCTATGGGGGGTTACGAAACAAGACTATGCACAAAGAACATATTGGTAGCATAGATCTCGCTGTTTTGAACATTTGGAACATGTACAAAGACCTTGAAGAGAGCATAACTAGCAGAGAGTGCAAGAATGTGATAAAGTTTTCGGAAACGAATGGTGATAGCTTACAGCGTTGGAGAAGACCGAGCCAAGGTTTTACCAAAATTAATTTTGATGCAGCTATGACTAAGAAAGGTAGTGCCTTGGCTATTATAGCTAGAAATGATAAAGGAGTGACCGGGCATATTCATACTTTCAAGTCTGACATCTTCATCCCTGAAGTTGCAGAAATGGAGGCAATCTTAAAAGCCATGCAAATTGTTGCCCGTTTCGGATGGAGCAACATTTGTATGGAGTTTAATGCTGCTTCAGTAATCAATAATATTACTAACAGAAACTTGAATTCCATACATTGGGCTACTGAACACCTGTTTAAGGACATACTTTTACTTATTCCCTCCTTTGTTAGTATTTCTTTTGCTTGGGCTCCTAGGAGGATCAATGGCATAGCTCATTCTGTAGGCAAGTGGGCTGCTAGAAATAGCTTTTTGGCCTTGTAGATATTCTGACTTGCCCAAATCCATTTTGTCTAGTTTGATTCAGGGACATAAGCTGGAGGCAGCAACCTAAATCGGGGCTTTATTTTGCCCTTCCTTTTCGTTTCTAATGAATCCCATGTTTTCAGCCCCAAAAAAAAAAAAAAGGAAAAAGAAAAAAAAAGACAGGATGAAACACTAAAAGTATACCTTTTAGTTTTCCTATCCATTGGCAATATATATCTAATACATGGATGTCATTGGCTCATGTTATAATTGATTTAAAAAATTATTAATATTATTGTTAGAATTTATTTATAATTATATTATTTATGTTTTCTTTACATGTTAGGTGGATTTTGACCAAGAGTTATAGCTATAGCCAAATTTTTTTCTTATTAATTTGGTAATAGTTACTCGTTTGGTTAGGTTGCACTTTTTAAACTATGTAGACTAATGTATAAATCCCATTCTATAGTACATATAGTTTTAAAGTTGTTAGATATCAGCTAGTGTTTTAGTCAAGTTGCTTTTCTTATTTTTTAGCACCTATTTACTTGTTATATTAACTTGGTTGCAAATTTTAGACAACTTGTATTTTAAAAATTTGCTAAGTTAATTTACAGCTTTATAAATAGAAGCTTTCTTTCTTATTTAGAAACACACAATATTGAGAAATCATCTATTCTCTCTTCTTCTTTGAAACTACTCCTCTTAAATCTTCCATATTTTCCTATTATCAAATTACAAGATTACTAAAACTATTTTATTACTACCAAATATATTTTTGGTATATATATATATATTGAGCATTATAGGTGTTCTAAGGAATTCATGGGAATTCTTAACTGTACACAAAATTTTTAAAAAATTTTGTATTTTGGAAAAAATTTCGTATTTTGGAAGAGAAACATTAGACAACCCAGGATAGAAGGAGACATATCTTCTCTAAGAACAACATCTTCGATTCAAACAGATCATTCTAAACTCTGGATAATTATTTTATTTTATTTTATTATTGTTGTTTGATATTTTTAGGTTGAACTCGGTTTTACTCCTTGTTTTATTTCCAGCAGCTCACATGAGATAAAAATTTTATATTTCTAGGGAAAGTTTCATTGCATAAGCATTGCTGCATGAGTCAGGTGCACCATCCATCCGTGACTATGGTCCAGAGACATTGAATAGCTGGATGATGAAATTATGGATGAGTTCATATATTGGACGGTTTTGAAATGCGATTTGCCAATATGGCACCATAATCTCAACTCTCCAAAAATCCCTTATAATCCTTACGTTGAGTTGAAATTTCCATACATGTAGATTGGAAATTGGAAACTCTTTGCAAGTTTGCAAGGTACAAAGCTTAGTCCCACATCATTAATACAAGAAAACATAAGTAGAAGCTCCATATATAAAAGGGAATCAGAGAGACCATTGAAAAGCATACCTTTCTCGGCCTTTTGGCTAAGATCAAGTGTAGTATCTGTTCTTATCAGTTTAATATCTGATACGCGGGTCAATGATCCGCACGATATTAAATTAATTTTTTTAGGGGAAGAGTCCGTTACGGTAGCTTGCTACTGGGATTCTTGAGTGTCGCCTTTGCTTTGCACTATCGCAAAGGCCTGGCACACCCCTCCAATACCAGTCTTTTAAATACTTACTTCAATGCTAGTTTTTTAAGTACTTATTTTGTGGGCAATTTGTTAGTATCCCTTATATAATTATATTTGATTCTTTCGTTTTTTAATATAGAAATTTGATTCTTTCATTTTCTTATTTTTTTTAATGTTTAATGTTGTGGCCAATTTATGGTATCATGGTTTTGTATTAAGGAAGCAAAGCTTCAAAAAGCATTTGCACCCTCAAACACAGCAATGTGCGAAGTGTCCAATGATGTTTTTTTTTTTGTTCCTTGGAAAATGCTTACAATTGAGATTAGCTTTTTGTGTCCAAATTCAATATAAAAGAATTGAGATTAGCTTTGTGTGTCCAAATTCAAATTAAAAGATCTTACAAACTATAAATTAAGCAGAAACACCCTAAAAATAATAATAATCACTCTTTATCTCCTTTTTAACTTTCAAATGTTAGTAGCTGTAATTAAATGAAGCAAGCAATTGAATAAAATGAAGAACTAGAGGTGAAAAAATGTAAATGCAATGTATGGATTTTATTTATTTATTTATCTTATATTGCACTAAAATTGATATTTTACAAAAGCAATTCATGGGTCTATTCATAAATAATGTGCTATGCTTCTAACAATTCCCTGCACTGCTAATTAGTAATCACATAATGCAATTCAATCACACTGTAAGTAACAGCTTAATTCTCTAACGAAACAAGGCCAAGTGATATTAGCCAATCACAAGGTTTCTTCCATACAAGGTAAGCCAATCAAAAACTTCCTTCTCCATTAAGTTGCCGACTTTGCCAATTATTGAATTGCAAATTTTTTTTTTTTACTTTTTAACAAGTAGCAACAAAAACAGGTGCTGTATCATTGTACGTATCAGTTAGAAAATTGAAATGGGAAATTGTTTGCGAGTTACGAGTTACAAGACAAGACAATAAGCCAAGTCCCACATCATTCAAAGAAGAAAACAGAAGTTGAAGTTTCACCCTATAAAAAAGAATCAAAGCGGCAATCATAAGGCATACCTTTCTCGGCCTTTTGGCTAAGATCAAGTGTAGTATCTGTTCTTATCAGTTTAATATCTGATATGCGGGTCAATGATCCGCACGATATTAAATTAATTTTTCTAGGGGAAGAGTCCATTACAGTAGCTTGCTGCTGGGATTCTTGAGTGTCGCCTTTGCTTTGCACTACTGCAATGGCCTGGCTCACCCCTCCAATGTCAAGTTTTGCAAATGTTTTGTATTTGCTGTGTCTGAGTTTAAGGTCTCCACCATCAAACTGAGAAAACAAAGACAAATAGATTATTGCACCCTAATTGTGAAGGTACTGCAAATAGCATTACTTAAATTGAGTTACACATATAATAAAGCATCCCTATGTAGGTTGTCACATATATAATAAAAGGGAAAAACTCATGTATTTATCAAATAGGATGTCACATATATAATAAAAGGGAAAAACTTTATGTATTTATCAAAAAAACAAAAAGGGAAATGAGTTACACATATAATAAAGCATCCCTATATAGGATGTTACATATATAATAAAAGGGAAAAACTTAGTTATTTATCAAAAAAACAAAAAGGGAAAACTTGTGTACGAGACTCATGTATGAGGTTTTAAATATATTTAGGATTTACATGTTTTAATTTATCGTCATGTGATTTTGTAATGATTATAGATTATTGAATTTACATTATATATGATGATTAAAATGATTATAGGTTATTGAATTTACATTATATATGATAATTAAAAATAATATGGATGATATGACGTAATTGTTATATATAATGTAATATTTTCTTTAAAATGGATCACCCTTTAATAGAAAAAATAAGTACTTTTCATTTTTTTACCTTGTCCCTTCTTTCAATGTAGGTGATTCAAAAGATAATGAGATATTTGACAAGTTTATGTGAACGGGAAGTGAGAAGGAAAATCTATTTCAGCCTTTTACCTGTAGTAAATAAAAATATATATATATATATATCTATATATATATATATATATATATGTAGTACACCGACAAGACAAATCTATCCTTATATTAAGTTTTAGCAAAAAAGTAAAAAAAAAAAAAATTTATCCTTATATTAAGATGATATTCTTGCACACGATGCAATATTTTCTTTAAAGCAGGACCACTTTTTGAATGACAAAAATAAGTATCTCTCTTTTTTTTACCTTTTCCACAGTTTCAAAAATAGATGATACAAAATGATAACGAAAAATTTCACAAGCTTACGTGAACGAGGAATGAGAAAGAATAAAAATCTATTCGGAAAAATTTGAAGAAAAAGAAAAAAATAGTGGTAACGCGACAAGGCGTTAACTATCCTTATATTAAGCTGAAATTCTTGCATTCAGATTGTGTAAAATAGCAAACACTTTGCGGCTTTGAAGGTAAGAAGCCTAAGTCCCACATCATCAAAAGAAGAAAAAAAAAAAAGGCATAAGTAGATGTTCTACTCTATAAAAAGGAGTAGAAGAGATGATACAAAATCATACCTTTCTCGGCCTTTTGGCTAAGATCAAGTGTAGTATCTGTTCTTATCAGTTTAATATCTGATACGTGGATCAATGATCCACACGATATTAAATTAATTTTTCAAGGGGGAAGGCTCAAAACAGTAGCTTGCTACTGGAGTCTTCGAGTGTCGCCTTTGCTTTGCACTACTGCAATGGCCTGGCACACCCCTCCAATATTTAGTCTATCAAATATTTTTTTCCCATTTTTTTTAAGCAGTATATATAATTAATTATTAATTAACAATTGACAAGAAGCTCTACGAAGTATAACCTACAAAGTATAACCTTGATAACCTTGAGATATTATATATAATATCTTCAAAATGCATTTTCATGCTAGTTTTTTTAATCCCCATTGTCTATAAGTTTCTTTCTAACTCTTATTCAAAGGGTTTGTTATCAGTAAGATGTGTTGCACGTCTTATCCCAATCCAGAAGTCCAATCCAGAAGTGTGTGTTTTGGTGGTTTCAGAAAATAATGTAAAAGAACAGCATTAAAGTCTACTGTAATTACATAAGCAAAAGCTCTTTCCTCTATCTCTCTAGACATATACATGTGTATTACATATATATATATATATCTCCAAAACTAGCAAAAGTAATTCTCTTCTCTTTAATTTAAAATAAATTTAGTTAAAAAAGGAAATGGAAATAAGGGTATATATGAAGCAAAGGAACATTGTTTGTGTTGGATTCAAGGATATATTACTAATGAATGCATACAGGGTGCTTACTTTTACGACCTTGCAGGTTACTAATTCTACTCTCTTTTTCATGATCTATGCCGAATCAAAGAGAAAGGATGGACAAAACCATACCTTTGTCAGCCTTCTGCTTAAAGATCAAAGCGTAATATTTTTTTTTTTATTAGTTTAATATCTGATTCGGCATTCAATTTTGTGATCAATATAGAGGTGAAAATTTTGGAAAGGAAAAAACAAAAAAAAAATGGGTGCAAAAAGTCAAAAAGAGATGATATTGTGAAGTCCAGCCGCAATCAACAAAGGCTGCAATTTAATTCAAAGTCCAGCCGCAATCAACAAAGGCTGCAATTTAATTCAACATACCAGCTGTAATACAAGTAGCTAGATAGTATAGAGTCGGTTTGTGTAGCCGGTGGACGGTGGGAAAACCCAGTTAGTGAAAACGACCTTGTATGGGATATATATATATATATATATATATATATATATATATATATTTATATGCAGGCTTAATGTTTTCATGTTCTTGTATCTCTGAACCGTGGGTAAACGAGAGAAAGAGAGTCCAGGTTAAGAGTCCAAAGGAGAGAAGTTTTTTTTTTTTTTTTTTTTCTTTTCCTTAATAAGAGTTCTCTGTTTCTATTTTTCTCATATTTCTAACCACAATAAAAGTGGTATGAGAGCTCCTAGTTGAGAACTAAAAGAGTTTTAAAAATTTGGAAAAATAGAGCCTCTGTTCTTCAAATTAGTGTTTTGAAAAAAAGTGCTCAAACCAGAGATTTGACCATACCAGATTAAATTTCAGATCCACAAGAAGAAAACGCTGTTCTCCAAGAGCAACGCGCTGCTGAAAGAGCTTCACGCGCTGCCTGAAATTCACGCGCTTCACGCTCCGTCTCAAGGTTGAAGGCTACCCACATCATCCCCCAGCTCAGCTGCCAAGTCAACAAAATAGCCACGTGACAAGGTAAAAATTGCATTTTTACCTCAAAATTTTTGGTAATCGGATTTTCACTCAAGAAGAATCCACCATTTTCAACTGTTCCAGATGAATTGTTGAGCTCTGTTTTACTGAATTCAACTTTAATTTTTTTGATTAAGCCATTAAAATATCAATGGAAGAGTTATCCTAAGTTATGATTAAGCTTACTGCTACCAATTATATATTTTGGAGATCTCGAATGGAAGATTTTCTTATCTGTAAAGATTTGTTTGAACCTTTAGAAGCCAAGGGAAGGAATCCCGATCCTAACAAAGCTGTAGAATGGAAAAAATTGAATAGAAAAATAATTGATGAAATTCGACAATGGATCGATGATAGTATCTTTTATCATATTGAACAAGAGACAGATGCATATGCCTTATGGAAAAAACTGGAGGACATGTATAAAGATAAAACTGCTTATAGTAAAGTCTTATTAATGAGGCGATTGGTAGATTTAAAGTTACGAAGTAGAACTTCTGTAGCAAAGCATATCAGTGAATTTCAAAGCTTGGTCAATCAGCTATCTGTATTAGGATTACAATTAGACGATGAGAAACAAGCTCTTCTACTTCTTAGTTCTCTTCAAGATAGTTGGGAGACTCTAGCAGTGGTTCTCAGCAATTCAGCCCCAAATGACAAACTTACTATGTTGATGGTTAAAGATGCCCTATTCAATGAAGAGGCCAGGAGAAAGGATGCAGGCATGGACCAATCACATGCCTTCGTCACGGTGAGAAGAAGACAACAAGGAGGTAATCAAGGCAAAGGAAGAGTGAAAAACGAAAGCATAGGTGGATTCACAAAAGGAAAGAAGTTATACAAGTGTTATCATTGTGGTTTAGAAGGTCACTTGAAAAAGAATTGTAGAAAACTGCTAAGAGAGCAGTAACTCCAAAGTAATCAAAAAATATTGGTCACTATTACATAAGAAGTGGCATTCTGCTCCACCAATGAAAACATATGCCTTCACATATTAAGTCATGCGATCAAATTGGAAGTCAATATTGTAGCATCCTTTTCAACCAAAGATTTTTTTCAAAATGTCCAAAACGGGAGATTTTGGTATAGTAAAGATGGAAAATCCTAATTTCATGAAGATTGTTGGAATTGATATTGTTAAAATAAAATGAATGTTAGATATAGCTCGAGATCTTCGGCTTAATTTATTATTGGAAATAGCCTTTGACAAGCAATATTATGACAACTATTTCAACAATGATACATAAAACATGACGAAAGGTGCCTAATTGTCATTCGGTGACATATTTGTGAAATATTGTATAAGACTTGTGTGGAGATATGTGTAGATAACCTTAGAAAAATGAAGTTTCAAAATATGTACCATCAAAGACTTGAAAAAAAAAAAAATTATCTACTATGATAAAAAATAATTTTAACAGCTTATAAGGATATTATGCTAGATTCTTATAGTTACTGTTTGTTTAATAAGTAATATGGAATCTCTTTCAGTTTCTCTATATCGAGATGATCAAAGCTACTAGTTTGATGTATTTTGATTTTTGTGGTCCATGTAGGTGGATTTACTAGGAGATAATTGGTGTTTCCTCGTCCTTATTGAGGATGCTTCTAGGAAGATGTGGGTTTAGTTATTGAAACCGAAAAACCAGGTATTGGACTACTTCAATAGATATCGCAACAAACTACAAGTGTAAAAGGGTTTTATGAAATTTTATAAAGTACAAAGGCATTTATGCAGTACTGATAAACAAGAGGGAAGAGTTATTTTCCAAAATAAATAAATAACCAATAGGGAGGTGTACTGTAGTTTAGTTTATATTTTTTAACTATTGGTAGAACTTATTTTATCAAATTGAAAGCGTGCATTGATAAGTTTAGTGTTTTCCTACTAGCAAACCTCCCATATTTACATCCATCCACCAACACCAACAACAACAATATCACAAAAAAATAAACTAATATAAAATAAAAGATAAAAATAAAAATAAAAGCATGCATATGAATGGTTGGTAATATGAATGGTTGGTATGGATAATCTTCCGAAATTACCTTCTAAGTTCCAACTTCATTTTGATAATCTCATTAATAAACATGTTTCTTTTGGGCAAAAGAAAAAAAATAAAATATAGCACATGAAAGCATATGGAGCGCCAGCTAGGAAACACTTTGCATGTTGCATAAGAAGCCATGTCCATCTCCCGCATCGAATGCAAAAGAAATCAGAACCTGAATTCTCATCTTATAAAAGAGAATCAAAGAAACAATGAAAAAGCATACCTTTCTCGGCCTTTTGGCTAAGATCAAGTGTAGTATCTGTTCTTATCAGTTTAATATCTGATACGCGGGTCAATGATCCGCACGATATTAAATTAATTTTTTTAGGGGAAGAGTCCATTACAGTAGCTTGCTACTGGGATTCTTGAGTGTCGCCTTTGCTTTGCACTATCACAAAGGCCTGGCATACCCCTCCAATATTTAAGTCTAATTTTTTTTTTCCCTTTCCCTGGGTACAAGTAATGTTTAATTAATATTTTACTTAAAAAAAATAATGTTTAATTAATGTTATTATTATTTTTATTTATGGAGTATCCATCCACCAACGATCTCTCACATGGTATTAAATTGCACCCTCCGTTTTAATGTTTCTTCCCAATTCCTACCATTCGTTATCAATAAGATGTTTTATTAACATCTTTTATACATATTTATGTATTAACATCATAAAGGTCTAATCTTTATTACATATTTACATACTATTCTGTTAATATGGGAGATGTCGCATATCATTTAATGTGCCAGAACCGAATATGCTCGATTACATGTAATCACAATTTAGTTAAATGTAATTGGGTGAATTGGACAATGAAAAATGCTTATCGCTTACCTTCTGATAGGAAATGTTGCCTATAGCAGCACTTTTAATATATATACATTTATTTGCCTTTAAATTGGCAAAAATAATTGTCTTTTCTTTCCTTTAAAATAAACTTTCGAAAGGGGAAGAGTTTCCAGAGGGAAGCCCAATTAAGAAAAATAAAATGATTTCTTAACCATTGTTGTTGTACTTTGTTTGGAAACAGTTTCTTTATATAGCTTGTGAAATTTATTAAAGAAAATTGCATAATTGGACTAAAATAATGCCCGGGCAGGCAATTTGATAGTTCCTAATAGTGTTTGCGGGACAAAAAGAGGATAAAGTAAGAGTAATCATCTTTGTAAAATAAATAACAAGGTTCAATCCAACCGTCTTGACTTGAATCTTGATGTTCATAGAATGCAGGATCTAAATCTGAATCCTAGTACAAATCTACCAGATAATGATATAGTTCAACATGAACAAATACATCAAAACCAAAATCTCTTCCTCCAAGCCCTCAAAATTGTACTATCACATAAAGACGGCTCGAGTCCCTAAGAAAGATACACAAAAGTATAATAACTCATAACAAAAACAATTTCAAACTAGAAAAGAATACAAAATGAAAACATTTACAGATCTGATATGAAGATTTGGAAAAACCAGACTAAAAAGAAGGAAGACATTGTATCCAAATGCTTTTTCTTTTTTTTAACAGAATATGTTGAATTAACAAGAGCATCCACCAGACTGGGGTTGAGATTGGTTTGCACTGCTAGTAGATTTCAGATTCACATCGACCATGTCCTCTTGTTTCGTCGAAGAAAGTGTTTCCATCCCTGGTAAAGCTGCCGCAATTTTCCGAAACAATGCCTGGGAAAGGATTCAATGACAACTGATTATTGCAAGAAAATTGGGAAGTTTTAATAACAAAGACTACATCCTTCCAGATGTAAACCGAACAGATGGCTCTCAGCCCCAAACAGGCATACAAAACGAAGCCTTTTCTGCAACCCAATTCAATGCAAATTAGGCATTGATTCAAAGCTTTAACTGATGTTAGATTCAGATTCTACCTTTATATTAAAACCTGCCTTTGCACTGGTTTCAATAAACATTACATTGAGTTCACGAGATTTGGCCTCCGCTTCCTCTATAGACACTTGCCTGTGAATCATATACATGAACATGTGCTCAGGAATTATTATTAAAAAAAATTAAAAAATTAAACAATGAAACATGTAACCTAGCTAAGCTCCTTTCTTTTCCTCATTGTTTACTAGAAGGATTATATACTCTTTCTGCACTTTATAGATTTTCATACCCGAGGCATTTTGACTAGAATAAAAGAAGAAAATGCACTACAAAACAAGTCGATCAACCTTTACCTCTTGTCAACAAGGTCAGTTTTGTTTCCAACAAGAACAATAATGACATCACTACCTCTCTCACTGCGCACCTCTTCTATCCACTTTGAAGTGTTGAGGAATGATTGCCGACCTGCACCATTGAAGCACCAGAAAATTAGAACACATGCAATTGAAGCACTCAATCAACAGACATGGAGAAAAAATCTTAGGTGCTAATGTATATAAATTACAACAAAAAGTACATAACGTTGAAGTGTTTTTGACCAGTTGCTGCCAGCATGAGAATAGGTTATAAGAAACTACAAGAGGATCTTAACATTCATAAAATGCTAAACTATTCAGGCTTAACTATGTTAGCAAATGCAATGAAAGATAAATAAGTGGAAGCAAAATCCAAATTGTGCATACTTGCAACATCATATACGATGACTGCAACGGATGAATCCCTGATGTAGCTTGGAATGAGACTTCTGAATCTTTCCTGCCCAGCAGTATCCCTGATGACATATGAAACAACAAATGTTGAACCTCATAAAGGAAATACAACTTTTGGAAACAATCTTATAAAAAACAACCATAAGTTCCAATCATAGTACAGAAACAAAGTCCTTGGTCATAACAATCAAGGTCATTAATTTGCAACTCAAACAGTTAGTAACACAATAATTTATGTACATTTCACTCTTTTTAGTAGCTTATAAATGCATATGTTTCACGTATAGCAAAACTAGTTTGAATTTGAAAGAGATCACAGGTCATAATAAGATATTGGAGACTTCTTGTGCTCCCACGAAGTCACAAGAAAGTTGAACCCTGAAGAGAATTGCAAAGCCAAGAATATTCTCTTAAAGAGACAAACAATTTTCTCTCACGTTCTGTACATATGGCGGGTGACAGCTTAATTAATTTATACCATGAGCTCATTAGAACTATTAGTTTACACTTTATACCTTATTAAAATTCATATTTTATGATAACAAAACCAGACTAAGAAGGAGATGCTTATCAGCGTTTATAGCTATGAGTTTTTTTGTTTGTCAAGATTTTATACAAGCAATAAAAATAATTGGTCAAACTATATGTATGGATGTACTAATTTTGCCAAAGAAGACAAGTAAAACTTCCTAACTCTAATCCTCCAAGCATTTGATCTATAAACAGATCAAGCTAACATTAGAACATAAGAACAAAAAAAGAATTGTATTAAAGTGAAATAACAAATACTACAATATGAACAGTCAAAACCAGCATATCTAACAAACATCAAATACTAAAAGTACGTACCATGTATATATCTCTTATAAATCAATATGTAAAAAAACTAGACGCACAAACGAGTAAGCTTCTTAAAGAAAGATGAAACAGAGTATAATTTTTGAACAAAAATGTATGCCTCAAATACTAGAAAACATAAGTTTCATTATTCATTAGCATTGTTCCAAGTTTGTGGCAAAATAGCATAATATCCATCACATGCAATATTCTCTTTCGATGTTATACATTCAAAATAAAATAAAATAAAGCACAGGAAAGGAGCTTGCTGCAGATTATTTCATGCTATTAAAAGGAATAAAAAGCATTGAGCATTGGTAGTCATCATCTTTATACTGTTAAACAGTGACATCAGCAAACCTATAGTACTGGAAACAAGCCATGCATGACTAAGTGCATAAGCCCTGAGATGCCAATCTTACCATAACTGCAGCCGAACAGTTCTATCTTCAAGATACATAGTTTTTGACAGAAAATCAATACCAATGGTAGCCTGATCAACAAAAAGCAATAAATATTAAGATTAAATATATACATATAAATATATATACATATACTCACTTAAGTCCAACCAGTGAAATATTTAAAAATTCTGATGGGGGAAAAAAAAAAAAAAAAAATAGAGACAGACAGACAGACAGAGAGAGGAGTGCAAAAAGGGACACAGACAAATCTTTAAGATATAATAATGTCTTTTTCTTTCCTGCCTTTTAACATTGCCTTGAGCTTTCCAGGAGTAATTCACAGTTTATCCAGAACTGATTTCCTCAACCACATCCATTATCTTTAAGTTTGCAAGTTTATCAGAGAAGCACATAGCCTCTAACAATAACACTATAATATTACATAGGGTAGCCATATTTTGGCTAGTAGATCAAGCCCACAATCTCTGAATGACAATTTTTTTAAACCTATCCTTATTATCTTTCAGTTTTTTTCCTTTTTTCTCCAAGAGAAAAAATCTGTTGGATTAGCAGGCGATGTACTTAAAACGTGCTATGATCCATTAAGCCTTTGCGATAGAATTGGATTAAACCTCTCTCTAAACGCAATTCCATAAAAATAGTGATTAACAGTAAAGATTCAATTATCCATTTGGTTTCTGCAATTGGCCAACAAAGTAAATCATCCCAATCAAAGCTTGTACAAACTACAGAAAGTGGTTGTTAAACTAAGATCCTTCATACACTTGAAAAACCCAACAACAAGAAATACATAAAAGACCAACTTTCCCGTCAAAGTCTCAAAACTTTTTCCCGGACACCAAACACGAAGAAATTGACGGAAAGTAGATTAAGTTCTTTGTTTGGTTTCTTCTATTGGCCAAAAAAGTAAACCATCCCAAACAAAGCTTGTACAAACTACAGAAACTGGTTGTTAAATTAAAATTCTTCGTACACTTAAAAAAAGAAGAAAACCTAACAGCAAGAAGTACGTAAAAAGACCAAGTTTCCCGTTAAAGTCTCAAAAACTTTTCCCGTAAACCAAACACGTAGAAATAGGCAGAAAGTAGATCAAGTTGTCTGAAAACCGATCTGGGGCAACAACAAAAAAAGAAAAAATAATGGGGTTGGATCTAGATTTGGAAGTTACCTGATAAGTGGTGTCGAATTTATCATACATGAAGCGGGTGATGATGCTGGTTTTTCCCACTGATTGATCTCCCAAGAATACCAACTTATACTTTGCCAAAGCCGAGACCGGTGCCATTTTTTTAACGACCAGAGAGAGATAGGAAAGAGAGGAAAAAATAGAAAAAAAGAACTAGAAGAGAAAAGCTAGAAAGAGTGAAATTTGTGTATATGCTTTCTGTTCCTTTGTGGATTTGAGCCTCTCTTGCTGTGTTTTGCTTATGCCTCTGGGCTCTGTCTCAATTGAGCCGTCACTGCTTTTACAGTCACATTTTCCTTTTTCTTTTTTTAACAGATTTAATATAAAATTATATCACATCTTTTGATATTGATGAAACCACATATTTCCTTTCTTTCCTTTTTTTTTTTTTTTTTTTTTATTGACACCCCCAAAATTATTATTATTATTATTTTTTGAAAGGTAAAGAGAGTGGAATGGGTGATTCGGTAACTGTTCCCTGAAGCAAGGTTTTGTGTTCCCTTAAGGAAGGTTTTGAGTTCTAGTATTGTGAATGGAGAAAATTGATGCTGGTAAAGCTTTACATATTTATGGTCTAATCCGATTCGATTCGGATTAGTCAGGATCTAGTGATTATTAGTTTGATTCGGATTAATTAGGACCTAGTGATCACCGGTCTACTGACTATCGAAAAAATAGAATCCTATGGTTTAATGATTTTGGAAAAGATGAAATCCACCATATACACCAAAAGATCTAAAACTTAAAAAAGAGAGTGGAATGGATTAATTATAAATTAGAAATATAAGATACAAAAGTAATCCATTTGTTCTCAGTCCAAAATTTATATTTACATTCACTGTGTTTTGTTTTTTTTTTTGTTTTTTTTTCTTTGGTTTTGTTTTTATTTATTTTTGTATATTTTGTTGTAACACACATTTTTTTTTTTTTTATGTTGGTCCATGAAACGTGCAAAATTACCTGCAAAAAATTAAAAACAAATGGCGTAAATTTGTTTAGTAAGGTCGTTATTAGTCTTTTATTTTTATATTTTTTCTTTAAATTTTTTATTCATTTATCTGAAATATTAAATAGCAATAATTATAGTTTATTAAACATTTTAAACTTATAAATTTAAAAAATAAAATAAAATAAAAATCAACATGATTGTGAGCAGCTTGCTGTTGAGAGTGCTTTGAATAGTATTCCTTGCAAGCCCTGTTGAGATTCTGTTTTGTGCCTTAAATGCAAACTCATATTACCATAAAACAATATTGTAATTTATTATTTTTTACAAAAAGACAATATTGTATTTTCAAATTTGGTATTTAATATGTCGTGAGTAGTATTTAAATAGCAAAAAGTGACATTTACCAAATAAATACAGAACATATTTAGCGCCTTGTGCATTTGATGCTTTTAGCCACGGAAAATATCAGTAAAACTTATTTAATAATTTATATAATTACATGAAGTTGACTCATCCGTTATTATTTTACTGTTAACTACCTGGACGGAAACCAAATTTAATGTACAAAAATTGACCTTAAACGTGGACGTACCTGAGATATAACATGCTTTATGAGAAAATAATAATAATAATAATAATAAGTCAACTTCAATGGAATAGGTTCTTTTTTTTTTTTTTTTGAAAATTAATTTTATTAATTAAAAGTAAAAATTCGCCTAGGTAGAAGGGGACAATGGCAAACCTCGTACCTTTTTTTCAAAAAAAAATTGATAGTGAATCTTACCTTTCACAATATATATATATATATATATATGGAAATTTTATAATACGGATTGTATCCAAAATTGACACTTTTTAGATGAAAATATCAGTTTTGATGTGTACAGTATACAACAAATTCGATATTTTCATCCAAAAAGCTTCGATTTTAAATGTTTTCGTATGTAGACCGTCCACACCGTAGATGTTTGAATTGAGATTTTCGATATAATTAATAAACAAGTCATATTTGGATTGTGCAATTTACACACAATAATAAACAGATCAAGTTGTGAGCAATTTATACTTGATTAATAAAGGAATTGACATATAATAAATCTTACGAATTACCACCATAAAAAAGAATATAAGGTATATCCTTTTATGTCCTTAATTTGTGCCAAATAGTCATGAAATTTAATTGGAAAATTACTGTTAACGTAATTTTTAACCTTCAAATTTTTAGGTTAAAATTGACTCAAATTAAAATAAAAAATAAGGCAACTTCAGTTTATTTTGTTGAATAATGTTCTAATTTAGAAATTATAAAAATGAAAATTAGGTCACATATATAATTATTGGTATGATTAAATTCTGCTTTTTATTATTTATTATATAAATATATACTGATATGTCTAATAAATTATTATGCCAAAATTTTAACAAAAGTTTAAATATAAATTTATATTTGAGTGGAAAAAGTAATATAAATATTTAAGAATTTTTTATGTATAGATAGAGAGTAAATCATTTCAAATTTTGTTATTAGATCATAAGTTTTTTTTTTTTAAATAAAAATTTGGTATCTGTTACAGTGAGGATTATTTAGTGAGGCAATTGCAAACATGGCTATCACTCATTAGTTGCCTTTCATGATGTAATAATTTTTTGTTGCAAAAACCTAAGACAAATAATATTTTTTTTCTTATAAAATATTAAATGCCTGTTTGGTATATAGAATGTCTGATAAAATAGGAATAACTATTTATATGTTTGATTTAAATATTAAATAAGCGTCTGACTTAGCCATTTTGCAATATATTTTTGGCTTCAAAATTTTCAATTTGATAAAAATTAATTAAAATTTTATTTTTATACTTTTTTTTTATGTATTTTTATTATATATTCAATTTACAGTTTTAAGATTTCTAAAAAGTTTAAAAGTCTAATAATATTCTATTCATTTTTTTTTTGTTAAAAAAATCTATAAGATTATGTGGTACCTAATTTAGATTTTAATGAATTTTATAAAAATTTATTAAAATTTAGATGTATTCAATTAAGATTTTACTAAAGTTTTTTAAAATTTTGAAATATTAAAAAAATCATTTATTTTGTTTAAAAAAATAGTAAATTTTAATGAATTTCATGATATTTTAAAAGAAAAATTAAGTATAAAAATAATTATATGAAATTTATCTCAATTTAAAAATTTTCAATGAATTTTTATAAATTCTATATGAAATCTATAAAATTTTATAACAATTTATGAATTTTTTTAAAATTTTATAACTTCTTTTAAATTCATTAAACTTTTAATTAAGTATAATCTAAATTTATCAAAATATAACAAATATATTCTTGAAATTTATTTAAATTAGAATATAAAAATAGAATTTTGAGCTTTTTTTTAAAATAAAAATTTATTTATTCTTATACAATAACTATTTTAAAATTTAAAAATATAACAGATAAGAAAAAATTAAAACTATGAAATAACTATTATATCTTTATATTTATTCCAAAAAAATTAAAACTATGAAATAACTTTTATATTTTTATATTTATTCCATAAAGTGCATGAAAAATTGAAGTACAAATATTAAAATCAATTTAAGACAAGATTTGGTACAATCTCAATCATCATCGAATCTATAACATAAAATGATTTATCCAAATATAGATTCTTCATCCTAGAAAAATGCAAAACTGATATAAATCCTTAAAACAAACTTGTACTATCATTTTTTCAGCTTAAAAAAAATTTAAAACTATTTTAGTAATAACATTATAAAAACTTAAGCTAAAAGTAATTAAATAAAATGGGAAGCGAAATCCAATATGTTTACATATAATAATTAGGATACATTTAGCACGCACTGTATAGTATTAAATAGTATAACTTATGTTTGACAATTTTTGAGGTGTACAAAAATTGATGTAGAGCCCACTTATAATCCATATTTTAATCCGACGGGCACGGGTAAAATTCGATACGATCCCCAATAACAACAACTGGGGCCGCATCCATTTTTCACCCAAAATGTCTGTTTTTTTTTTTTATTATTATTATTTTTTTAATTTTGGTTGGCTGAGTATACAATATTCACAAATTCAAGCACTTTTTTTTTCTTTCATTTTCTTATTTTGCTTCCCACTTCCTCTTTTTACCGAAATAATCACTTTTTATCTCTTGTATTTTTTCTTTTTTTTCTGAATTATTAGTTGTTATTAGTTTTATTATATTTTTTTCCAACTTTATTTGTAGAAATTGATTCTTTTAAAAGAATTTCGTTAAATGTATTGTTTTATATAATTTATTTACTATAATAATAGAAACAATATATATATATATATAATACAGGTTCATTATACATTCTACATCAAACCCTATATAATAATAATACAGTAGAAGCCTATATAATAGAGATTAATATAATACAAGCTAATACAATACAAATTAATCCTTAGTGTTACATGCAAAAAAATGAGTAAGTTTAATGAAGTTTCTATCGCCGATTTAAGGGTGTCACTAGGTCCAGTGACAAAATTACAAAGATTTAAAATAATTTATATATACCATTTAATTTTCACCCTTCTCTTCCTTCTTTTTTTTGCATTTTTTTATTTATTATGAAATACTAATAATATATAATTTTATTATGAACCCGCCCTAGCTGACGTCACTAATCTGAAAGAAAATCATTTATGAATTTGAAAACCAAACTTCTGCCAAAAAATTAATGACTGTCTCTTTACTTATTCATGCATCCATGAATATAATCTCCATCTGTCACTTTTCAATCCTCTATAGTTTCATGCATGTGAAAATCAATCACCATGAATTTAATGACTGTCTCTTTACTTATTCATGCATCCATGAATATAATCTCCATTTGTCACTTTTCAATTCTCTGTAGTTTCATGCATGTGAAAATCAATCACCATGAATTTAATGACTGTCTCTTTATTTATTCATGTATCCATGAATATAATCTCCATTTGTCACTTTTCAATTCTCTATAATTTCATGCATGTTAAAATCAGTCACCATTTGTCACTTTTCAATTCTCTATAATTTCATGCATGTTAAAATCAATCACCATGAATTTAATGACTGTCTCTTTACTTAGTCACTTATCCATGAATATAATCTCCATTTGTCAACAAACTTTTCAATTCTCCGAAGTTTCATGCATGTGTAAATCAATCACCATGTTTGTTTTTTTATTTACTAGGGCCACAAGAACAGAGAAAAAAATAATCATATTGCTTTTGAGAAAGTCTATGTTGCTGATGATTCAATGGTGTGGCTGTAATTAACTGCTGCCAATCCAAGCAGCACAAGCATGTGTTTAAGTTGAGATGATTGAAATTTGGCTTGTTCTGGTTATGGATAATACCTTTTTTTTCTTATATGTCTTACATCTTTTGACAGGATTCGTTCTGGAAACCCTTTCAGGATCTCAGGTGGTTTCATATAGTGAAGTCCTACTAGATAATCCTTAGAGGATATCCAATGGAATCTTACTTAAAACGTGAACAACCAAACACAAGTATTATCAATAATATTTCAATATATAGATAAAAACCACAACAACATAACTATACATATAGTCAATACTATATCCAATAATTAGATCAGAGCATTTTAAAAGTATTTGTAAAATTTAGAAGAACAACTGATACAAATATGTCTCAAAGGATAAAGATAAATAGAAAAAGATAAGTACTGCTACTGCGGTGAAGAGTATGTAATAACAAGCGATGCGCGAGATAGACTACTAGCTAACTGCTTGAGCCTAGGAAAACAAATTTAAAACAATAAAATCTGAGATAAAGAAATTTCAATGAGTGATATAGTATAATAGAATAATAATAATTTATTTCCGTAAAACTTTCTCTAAAAACCTCTCATTTGAAAAGTTCTCCGTTTAAAAATCCTATCATAAAACCAAACTTGTACCCCAAATTAATATCGTAAAATCGATGCTCAATGGTATAAAGTGAATGATCATTGTATTATTATAAAATGTCTTAATCAAGATATAAATATTGAGCATAAAATATTATAAACTCAATTTCACGAAATAATTATGAAAGTGTAGTAATTACCACCATATTTTATATCCATTAATATACTAAAAACTTATACAATGTACCATACGATATATCAAACTATAAACCATGAGATACACCCATTTTACGACCCTCAATATACGGAAGGTATTGTGGAAATAATAAACCGTTGGGACATACCCAATCTCACGGTCCGTGGCAATAATAAACTTGTGGAATAAATCCAATCTTACGGCACTGTGGAAATGATAAACCTATGAGATAATCTCAATCTCATGGCCTGTGGCAATAATAACCTGTGGGATGAACCCAACCTCATGGTACCGTGGCAAACCGCGAGCTATAATATAATATTATTCCGAGACACTGGTACTATATGGTACATTAATTAAAAATAACCAGTACAGTATCTTTAAAACAATCTTGCAAGATCATATATACTTTTCCAAACAATATTGTTTCATAAATTATAATTTAATACTTAAGTTCAACCGCTTATTTAAATATTTTAAAATTTTTACATCATCATTTTATGCTAAAACCAGAAATATCACAATGAAATATATTCATCACAAATCAATTTTAGGCATATAAAATTGTAAAATACTTGAACATGCTTAAAATCATATGATTTCCAATCTGTTTTATCAAATCAATTAATTTCCAAAATGATTTAAAACCTCAATTCAAATACCAGAATATTTAAATAACATGATCCACAAGTTCACTATAAACTCATTAGAATTAGAAACCATTTAAAATCTAATCAAATCCACATAAAATAATAACACATATATGTAAATATTGATCATATATGCATAAAGTAATCATTGAAATCAAATGATATATACGTAAAATAATCGAACCATATATATTATACTACATGTAAAATAATAACCACTCACAATACTGCAGATGCTTATTTTTGCTCCTCTGCAGGATCGCCTCCTGCTCAACTTGAGTGCCTATAATATAAATAAATATTTCCAAGGCTCCAATAACAAAACCAGAGACACTTGTGTGACTCAAATGTCTTAAAATAATTTATTTCACTATAAAATTACATAAATTGGACACCGAACGGTCCAATTATACTGCGTACCATTAGGATCCGATACCCAAAATTGGGGCTTCTTATCCAAAGGCTAATCTTTCGAAATTGAACCTTCTAATCGGTTCTAATAATATCTAATTTCATTAATTCAACTCCAATTTTAACCAATTTGACCAATTTTGCTCAAACACAATCTCAATTTATCCGGTATTTAACTAATTGACCCAAAAATAAAAAAATTATCAAACAACCTCCAAAATTCACCAACTTTATATCAATGGAAAGACCAAGAAATAAGAAATGCAATGGTGTACTCACTGTGGTTCAAAAGTTCATCGGTGGCCGAAAAACTTGTTGCAATACTCAGCCAAATTTCACGTTGATATATCTCTCAAACGGTAAGGAATCTTGGCAAATGGACAATGAAAATGAGTTCAAAGGGTCAAAAAATGATGAGATAGGTGTGTGGGTTGGGCTGAAATGGCCAAACAGCGGGAAAACGCGAAACGGCCGTCGCCTGCTTCAAATAGTCGATCCAAGCTTGTCGGCAGGCGGTTTGGCCTGAAATTTGGCCAGTGAGGTTGCCCGGGGGTGGGTAACAATGGCGGCCAAGGCGTGCATAAGGAGGGTGCCCAGAATTGGGCAAAAAGGCGATGACCCGGTTAGGAGTAAAACTGGTTTGAAACGATCAGGTTTGGACCCTTGGGTCTGGAGAGAAATTTCTCGGGTTTGGAGGACAAAAAATAGATATTTTGGAACTTGTTTCCTGTTGGACATGTTTTCCAATATTTATATAGAGTCTTAGCTCACTAACAGACAAAAATCTGAGACTGGTTTGGACATTGATATAAAACTGATATTTAAAATTTTACAAAGCCATAATTTTTTATCCGTAACCCAGAATTTGGCATGCCACCAGTTTGTGAACTCGTATCGAAGAGCTCTATATAATTATACATCAATCAAACCAAAAATCTTAACTGTAGAAAAAATCAACTTTGAACCCGTGTACTGTTCACTTGGTCAAACCTTATCAAATTTGTACAACAGAGTTATTTTGGTACGGGCTGTTACATCTTTACCTGTTTGAAAATCAATAAATTATGCAATACCCATTAATTGAAAAAGCATGAAATAGTAGGAAAAATTGAAAGAGGTCCAATGAACTGATTTAGCTTGTTTGCTCCAAGTGCTTCCTTGATGTGTAGAAACAATTGAGGAAAGTGGAAAGAAGCTTCCCAGCTCGGTGGGTCCCAGAATTTTAGTCATATGCTTTAGTACCATGGGGCATTTCTTCATTTACAGCCAAAGCTACTCTGCCTCTAGCTGAAAATTTAGAGTATAGATTGCCTTAAAAATGGCCAACCATCCCCATGGTTATGACCATTTAGATGAGTCTTACTCATGAATCATGACTATGTAGAGAGGGTTAGGAACTTGTTGAAATAAAAATATATCAGCATCAGATTATCTAAAATATATTGATTATATATATATATATATATATATTTTTTTTTTTTTGTATTTTTTCACAAATTGAGAGCTGTGTATGTAACTTTTAAAGTTTAAATTGATAAAGATTTTCCTTATTTCTTTTCCATTTAACCCTTTTCTTCATGTTATTGTTTCTGATATAAGATAACTTATCGTGCTAAACGTTTATTATTAACGCTAAGAGTTCATTCATCTAACCAGTCCTTTTCATGTTAAGTATTCTTTTTTACTTTGGTTTTACTTTTTTTGCCTGTTCTTTAGCCGCGTACATTAAATGGGAAAAGATGCTTTATATATCAAAATCCATATTCCACAGACCGTTCCTTTATTTCTTCTCCATTTAACCCTTTCTCTTTTTATTGTTTCTGATAAGACTGCTTATTGTGCTGACCATTCATTATTAACCAAAAGATGGTTCATTCATCTAACTAGTCCTTTTCATGCTATGTTTTCTTTTTAAATTTCGTTTTACGTTTTTTTCCTTTTTTTTTTGGGATAAATTACATAATTGGTTCCTAAAGCATGCTTCCATTTACAAATCGATTTTTAAAGAACATGTTTTTAGAATTTTAATGTCTTAACTCATTAAAACATTACACCTAGTCCTTGGACATCATTTCATCCAAAATTTACTGTTAGATGCACGTGACGCATAGGTAAGTTTTAAATGAACGATTAATTTTGTCTTTTCACATGTCCTTTTTGGAACAAATTTATGATATAAGACATAATTTGAGTTCAATTTGTAATAACTGACATAATTTAAAGATTAAATATATAATTAATTCTTCATTATATTTCCTTTAGAAAAATATAAAAAAATACAGTTTGTTAAAAAATGTCAAAATATTGTTTTATTCAAAAAAAGTTTCTCCAAATTCTAGTTTATTCACAAAAATATTACAAATAATATTTTGTTAGACAAATAAAAAGATATTTTCTTGATAAAATAATTAAAAATCATATTTTATCCAAAAAATGAAAATTAACATTTACTTAAATAAATCAAAATAATAGTTTCTTAATATATATTAAAAATAATATTTTCTTTAAAAATTGTAATATTATTAATTTAATGATTAATAATATTTTCTCCAAAAATTGTATTATTATTACAAAAAAAGCTTAACTAAAGTGATTAATATATTGATAATGTATATTAAAAATAATAATTTCTTCAAAAAATGTTAAAATATAGTTTGTTAAAAAAATTGGTAAAAATTATATTTTGTTCACAAAAATATTAAAAATAAAACTTTTTCACAAAAATATCAGGAAAAATGTATTTTTATAAATTTAAAAAATATTTTTGAAAAATATTAAAAATATTAGCTTCTTCAAAATTTGGAGAAACTATTATTAATTTAATAAAATTAATAATATTAATTTTTAAGAAAAAATTATTTTTAATATTTTTGAAGAAAATATTACTTTCACTTTTTTGAAGAAAATGTTAATTTTAATATTTTTAAGAAAATATTATTTTTATTTTTTAAAGAAAATAATATCTATATTTTCTAAAAAAAATATTATTTGTTTTATTTTTGTAAAAAATATAATTTTATAGTGTTTTTGAATAAAATAATATTTCTATTTTTTTTTTGACAAACTATATTTTTTATTTTTTTAAGAAAAAATAATATTTTAATATATATTATCAATATACTTATTAATTTAGTTAAACTGTTTTGTTAATAATGATACAATTTTTGGAGAAAATATTGTTAATTATTAAATTAATAATATTACAATTTTTTAAGAAAATATTATTTTCATTTATTTAAGAAAATATATTATTCTTAATTATTTTTGAAAGAAAATGATTCTTTTAATTTTTCTAACAAAAAATTATTTGTAATATTTTAGTGAAGAAACTATAATTCAAAGAAATTTTATTGAATTAAATAATAATATTTTTGACATTTTTTAACAAACTATATATATGTTTTTACATTTTTACAAAGAAAATATTATTTTTTAATATATATTATCAATAATGGATTAATTACTCATTTAACTTTCAAATTATATTAGGTGTTACAAATTAATCCCCAAATTATGTCTTGTGTTACAAATTAGTTTTTAAAAGAACATGTGAAAATGTAAGATTTATTCTTCGTTTAAAGCTCACAAGCGTGTCACGTGCATTTGATGATAGATTTTGGAGGAAATGATGTTCAGGGACTAACGGTGCAATTTTTGACAACTTTGGGAACTAAACTGGCCAAAAAAATTCTTTAAGGATCCACTTGTAAGTAGTGTATCAATTATGTAATTTACTTTTCCTTTTTTTTTTGATGAATTTTGAATTGACCAATTATACATTTAATTCTTAAATTATGCCAAGCATTATAAATTAATCTCCAAACTATGTCTTGTGTTACAAATTTGTATTTAAAAGGACATATGAAAATACAAGATGTACTCTTCGTTCAAAACTCACGAGTATATCATGTGCATTTAATGGTCGATTTTGAATGAATGATATTCAAGGATTAATGGTGCAATGCTTTAATGAGTTTGAAAACTAAAATGCCAAAAAAAATCTTTGAGGATCAACTTGTAAGTTTTGAGACCAGTCATGTAATTTATATATTTATTTTGATGAATTTTGGTTTTACATTTTTATTTTGTTCTTTAGTGATGTACTTGAAATGGGAAAAGATGCTCTATCAAAATCCATATTTCATACACCATAAGTCCCACATGTTTTTCTTTTTACATCCTTATATTACATAAGTAGGGAGAAATTCATTTGGATTACTAAGAATTACAATATCACACTGATATTTAACTTCTGGATTTTGTAAACTATCCATGAAGAGCTAAGAATCAAAATCCCTTTATGTAAATTAGCTTAAGCTATAATAAGTAGTACTATATCCTATAAAATAGACCATCTCTCAGGTCTTTCTCAAGATAATACAAGCACAAAATAGCTAAATTAATACAGAAGCCGAAAATTTAAAATAATATCAATCTGCTATGGAAAACAAGCTCTTGGATCTTATTATTATATAAAGAGACATAATCAACAGGTGACCAAGTTCAAGCAAGCAAATACTAGGAAAATGAAAACCAAGTAAAATTTACTTAAAAAAAAAGGAAAAACATACCCATCAAAATCCAAAAAAGGAGTTCAAACGGGACCTAATTACTGATTATAAGAACGTACAACCAGACTGAGCAAATGGACGATGCAAAGTGCAATATCAGATAATTGGAAGAGACTGTAATTCTCATTTTCCAAAGGGGATACCACTCCTTCTTTGTCTTTGAAACAATCTTCACAAGTTGTCACTGCAGTCATCACTACAGTCAACAACCTCCTGGCAGTGTCATAATCCTCTTCAAGAAATATTTTGATGGAGTCCTTGAGCGTCGTGATCGCCTCCGAATAGTGTTCCGAGCAATCTTCTAAGCAAGCCAAGGCAAAAGGGTCTAAGGTTTTGTTGGTCAGCAACTGCTCTATGATTGAAATTGTGTTGGTTGCATTGTCTAGAGCTAGCTTTATTGCTATGCTTCCTAGTCCTTGAAGATTAGTCACATTGCTTTCAGGAACTTCTTGGAGAGAAGCTGAACAGAATTCGTAGCTAAAGACGATGGATTCATCCGCGCATTTCTTACAGGTTTGATTGATTATGTCTGCTGATATTGCAGTTTGATGGGAGATTATAAGAAGTAAGCAGAAGTATAAAACTGAGACGAAAGAAATATGCCACATTTTTCTTTTTGGCTAAGTTTGCTCATAGACAGAAAATGCATGGTGTGTGTATATATATATATATGTGTGTGTGTGTGTGTGTGTATGTGTGTAATTATTGTACAAGGGAGGTGTTGAGATGGGTCCCTACTATAATAGCCGAAATCCACATGAAATGTGTGGTTTTTCAAGTAGAAAAGCGCTGCCCGCAACCTATCGAAAGTGGGAGTTTAACACAAAGAAACCACTAAACCATCTCTGTAGTTTTGAAAATTATGGTTTGAATATTAGTAAGTTTCATT
The DNA here is from genome assembly GCF_031755915.1 of Ziziphus jujuba. Classification (NCBI taxonomy): domain Eukaryota; kingdom Viridiplantae; phylum Streptophyta; class Magnoliopsida; order Rosales; family Rhamnaceae; genus Ziziphus; species Ziziphus jujuba. The sequence continues at coordinate 15,155,752 of NC_083384.1, forward strand.
ATTGTTTCAGAATATTCTATGCTGCAATGCCGCATGCCGGATGCATGACTCTAACCTAATGCTTATAGCACTGTTAGAAGATATTTTTTTTTTTTTATTACCAAAAAAAAAAAGGTGCAGCCAGCAAGTGAGAAGCTTCTCTCTGTATCATAAGAGCAAAGGGAGAGAGTTTTGGGGAGAGAGAGAAACCAGAAAGCATAAGTGGGTTTTTCAATCCAATTATCTTATACTATTAGATATTCTTCAATCTCAGTTTATTATACTGGGCAATTTAAACTATGATCTTAATAGGATAGATTGTAGTTTTCCTCTTTCTAGGATATTTCTTTTGGGTGAGAACCAAACTCATTTGTTTGATAATATTTTGTTGAAACTACTTTTAGAGTAATGTGTGAGGGCCTTTTAAATATTATTTATAGATAATTTATTATAGGATAAATATTATATAGACTTTATGTGTTTTATCTCTATTTCAAAAAGTATCTTATTATTTAAAACAAATCAAAAATACCTTACCATTCAAAAATACCCTCATGTGTTAACTTCCGTTTAAAAAAATTTCTCTTTCCTATGTAACATCATGAAATAACTTAAGTACCCTTGTAATTAAAAAAATAACTTAACAATTACTTATACATTTTAATATTATATACACACTTATATTTATTACTATTTTAACAAATACCATTTAAAAAAAATACTTATTTAATTTTATTACATTACTATTCTCGTATTTTGCTACAAAATTTTGCTTCAATTTTTTTTTCTTTTGTTTTATTATGTATATAGATATATTTAGATAATTTACCCAAAAAATAGATATATTTAGATATATAAATTTTGGCAAATAACTAAATATATCCATTAATTGTGTTATTTTATCAAAAAAAATAATTTTATTACTTTACCATAAAAAAATTCGATTAAATATTTTTTTTAGTTTCTATTTATATATATATATATATATAATCTTTCTACTGTCAGGATGGATCTGAAACAAAATAATACGGTCTAAAAATGTGAAAAAATTAGTGATCATTAGATTCAAAACTTATCAAACAAACGGTTCAGATTAAAATATACCTCATGGGAAAAAAAATTAACAAAAAACATTCCCAAATCTCTTAAAAAGAAGAAGAAGATTGTCAGGACCCGTTCAAAATTCCTCACCAGAACCTTAGACAAGCTCTGATCCTAGGGAAACCCTACCGGACCCTCTAATGAAAAATCTGGCAGAACCTCCCCTAAGGGTTAGACGTACCACAAAATTTTTCTGCATGAAAAACACTTTTAGAAACATCCCCTTATTCCTCCCACCTTACTACAATTTGTTTCCACAAATTTACAGCACTCCAAAATAATAACAAGGAATCAGTAAGCAATTAAACAAATATCTATCCAATCCGTACACAGAGCATTATACAAATAAATATGAAATTAATACAATGACAGATGAGGCAATACAAGATGAAGAGGAAAAAGGGAGGAAATGCTTTTTGGACTTTCGGCAATGACTAAGACGTTGGGCTCGTCTCGGACGATCAACGTCTCCCAACCTGGGCCTAGGGAACGGAATTTAAAAACATGAGATGCTAATCATCTCAGTGAGTGACCCAATCTATTACACAATTATAATATTAATAATATAACAATAAAAGAAACTTAATTAATCAATACCAAATAATTAAATAAATAATTATAATAAATATTTGAAATAATGTTTTCTCTCAAAACTCTCACAATTCACTCTGTTAGAAATGTTTCCTTTTTAAAATATTTTCACAAAACCCCATAATTGTACCCCAAAAATTAAGAAATAATTAATTAAATAAATTATAAATAAAATACATTAAATTAAAGATCTAGAATGTATAATAAGAAACAAGAATAATTTTAATAACAATTATTAAATTGTACACAAAATGTCATAAATAAAATAAGCAAAATCACAATAATATTTACATAAAAAAATAATCAAGGAAATATCAAATTAAACAGAATGCAATAATTTAGAATGCACATAAATATAAATATTAATTTAGAACTTAATATATACATTGAAGACATTTTAAAAATCCAATAATTAAATTTAGAATAAAACATCACTATATAAAATAAATAAAATCATAAATAAACTTGTATTAAAGAAATTCGGCATAAAACAAAAATAAACTCAGTATATAAATTATAAAATTTATCGTTTAAATCAATTAAATAATCAAGGAAACATTTTAATAGATTTTAAACCTTAATTTAAAATAGATAAAAGAATACAATAAAATTCATGTTAAAATCTCAAAATTGTAATAAATAATATCAACATGGTAAAATAAAATTCGAAAACACCAATTTAAAATAATTGATAAAAACATGAATAAATACATTTTAGAAAATATTAGTTTGTAATAAGCAATAAAACAAAATTAAATATGTTTAATTTTAAATACGAGTTTAAAGTATCTTAATTTGAAATTCGTATAAAAAAAAAAACTTGACGCACTACACTATATACTAGTGATGCCGTACGATATCCAGCGTCCCAAGTACCGTCCGACGGGAGGTTAAAGAGAGAAACTTGCATATGGTCGCTTGGGCATCCCGACAGTGCGGCTACTTAAACTGTCATTTCGGCCATGGAGGGGGGCGGTTTATGGCCAATATCAAACTTGCCTATCCTCGGTCCGATGGCAACTCACGAGAGACATTATAACTTGCGCGCTCTTCCACATACACAGTACAGAGCATCAATACTGTATGAGTGCGTCTAAAACAAATAACCATATTATTTTTAAAAATAACAATTTTTCCAAAACTCACCATGGGAATTATATCACTTTTCAAATTCATATTCCCACATTTTTCTTTAATATCACCGGCATAAATCCATCGATATAAATTCCATCAATTTCAAATCCATCAATGAAATCAACAATAATTTAAAATAAATCATCCTTCAATTTCTCAAATTTCAAAATATAATTAAATCACATGATAAACATAACAATTATAAAAGAAAATTGAAATCACAATTTCTTTTAATTTCCAAATATATTTTTGGCACCCAAACATATATTAAAACAACATACATTGGCAATATAATTTAGATAGAAATTCTCTTAATATCAAATACATAAAACATATTTTTCAAATATTTAATTATGAAATATTCCAACAATGAAATTTGATAATAATTACCAAAATCTCAAATTCATAAAATCCTTAAAACCAAAATATTTTATAATGCACAAATATTTAATTCCATTCAATTTTGGCATCAAAATTCCAAATATAAATTTACTAAATATTCAACACATAAAACATATTCTTCAAATAGCCAATTAACACAAAATATATATATTTTAACATCCCAAAATAATTTTGAAGGTGGGTGACTCACCTCGAGCACACAATCCAACCAAGATCCTCCATAGGATCAATTCTACAACTCACACGTGCTCCTAAAACAACAATATTACACAGGGTCAAATAAATTAATATTTTATTCGGATAAATAATATCCGGTACCCGGGGGTTCAACACAAACGGTATCCAAAATTTATAAATAAGGTATCAACGAAAAGCTAAGGGGACGAGGAATACGTTACCATTCTCCGTTGGACTCAATTTGATCGGCAGGGACTGGCAGAATGGACGGGAAGTTTCGACCGAACTTCAACTTGTCGTATCTTCCAAACGACAAGGAATTGAGTTGAATGGACCTCAAAATCGAGTTCTGGAAGTCCAAAATAGGTGGAAAGCAATATCAATTTGGCCGAGTGGTGGCCGGATCGCCGACGGAGCCAATCTTGCCGTCATCAGCAACGAAGCCCGATCTGGCCGCATCCGGTGACGGTTGGCCGCCATTTTCCGGCTGTTGGCTGGAATCTTCCCTCTCTTCCTCCCCATCAGGCGCGTGTGGCTTCATATGATAAAGAAAAAAAGAGAAATGGGGGTGCAGCCGAGAGGGAGAAGGAAGGAAGAAGGAAGAAGAAGAAGAAGAAGAAGAAGAAAAGAAAAGAAAAAGAAAAAGAAAGAAATTTTCGTGGGTGTTTCCCCACGTGAGGAAAAAAGAATTTTTTTTTAAAATAATAATAAAAATAATAAAATAAATAAATAATATTAAGATAATACAGTATTTAATATGGTTGACATGTGGCATCTCCTCATTGTGACATATGGCACCCTTTATTAAGTCACCCGTGGCACATTGTTCACATATTTAAAAACAATATTAAAATAATACTGTATTTAAAAAACTTTATAGGTTCATAACTTTTCAACAAAATGTCCAAATCAGGTGTACCGCTAGTCTACGGACTCATATCGATGAGTAATTCACATTTGTATATGAGTCAAAGCTCATATCCCCAAAAATAAAAAGTCAATACGGCACCCTTGGACAATTTGGATCTCAACTTGTTTTGCTCATAATGTTCAAACCGTAGCTCCATTTTCGATGTCCTACTAGTCTATGAACTCGTGCCAACGTCTCAGTCAATGTGAAATTCCATTAGAAGCAAAAAGTCAATATTTGACCCCTTCTCGATCAAGGATGGTCAAACTTGGTCAACCTTAGTCAAATTTGAGAAATTTTCTGTGTACTTCGAGGCGGGGTGTTACAACCTTCCCCCCTTACAAAAAGTTCATCCTCGAAATTTCATTCATCATCAAAGCGTATAGGAATATTAGTCGCGAATTTACGCCTCGACTCCCACGTCACTTCCTTGGCTAGGTAAAATCCGCCATAAGACTTTAACTTAAGAAATAATCTCATCGACCAATACGTATCCTTCGTGACCTAAGATCTGTATTGGTTGTTCCACACATGACAGGTCTTCGATGTCCTTTCGTACTAACAATACGTGAATTACGCTGCATACCCATGTCTACTTTCCCGAAAATACTAACTTGCATACCACAAAACCAATTCTTCCAATAACCCTGTAGAAACTAAGGTAATGAGAACTTAACTTTCTCTGTCAACCAAAGCGTACGACTTTCTTCTACGGAGATAATTTCAAAAAACTAAATTTCGGACTTTGAATTCAAGATCTTTTCCTTGCACGTCAGGTTAACTCTTTTGTCGATCCAGAGCGGTCTTCAAACTCTCTCGGATAACCTTCACCTTAGTCATAGTCATCCGTAGGTGTTCGCATCCAATTCGCGTTGGTCGGGTGGTGGCCGGATCGCCGACGGAGCCAATCTTGCTGTTGTCAGCAATGAAACCCGATCCGGCCACATCCGGCAACGATTGGCCGCCATTTTCCGGCTACTGGCCGGAATTTTCCCCCTCTTCCTCCCCATCAGGCGCGTGTGGCTTCATATGATCAAAAAAAAAAAAAAGAAATGGGGTGAAGCCAGGAAGGAGAAGGAAGGAAGAAGGAAGAAGGAAGAAGAAGAAGAAGGAAAGAAAAGAAAAAGAAAAAGAAAGAAATTTTCGTGGGTGTTTCCCCACGTGAGGAAAAAAGATTTTGTTTTTAAATAATAATAATAATAATAATAATACAATAATAAAAATAATAAAATAAATAAATAATATTAAGATAATATAGTATTTAATATGTTTGACATATGGCATTGTGACATATGTCACCCTTTATTAAGTCACCCGTAGCATATTGTTCACATATTTAAAAATAATATTAAAATAACACTGTATTTGAAAAACTTTACAGGTCCATAATTTTTCAACAAAATGTCCAAATCAGGTGTACCGCTAGTCTACGGACTCGTATCGATGAGTAATTCACATTCGTACATGAGTCAAAGCTCATATCCCCAAAAATAAAAAGTCAACGGCACCCTTGGATAATTTGGACCTCAACTTGTTTTGCTCATAACTTTTAAACCATAGCTCCATTTTCGACGTGCTACTAGTCTATAAACTCGTGCCAACATGTAATTCGTAACGGGACCTCGATCAATGTGAAATTCCACTAGAAGCAAAAAGTCAACATTTGACCCCTTCTCGGTCAATGATGGTCAAACCTGGTCAACCTCAGTCAAATTTGAGAAATTTCCGGTGTACTTCGAGACCGGGTGTTACAAGATGGAAAAATGAAATGATATCAGTTCTTGTAGGTGGTATTATGCTATTTATGCTTTATCCGTTAGAAACCAACGAAAACACCATATGTGACCTTTTTAACGCCGTTAGAAGCCATTGCTTTGGTCTTGATGAGTCCATCGCCCACCTTCTGCTCATACTTTGCTGTTCATCTTCGAGTTCGTAACTGGTTGCAGATCGCTGTGTTTCCTCCGCCATGACTGTTTGTCTTTGAGTTCAAAACTGGTGCAGATTGCTGCATTTCCCCCGCCATGGCTGTTCGTCTTTGTTATGTTCCTATTTTGCATCAAGAGAATAAAGGTTGGAACAGGGGAGAAAGAGCCCTGTTTTGCAGCAAAAGAACAGAGGAAGAGGCGAAAGAGAAAGAGAAGAAGAAAGGAGACCGCGAGAGAAGAAAGAAAGAAGAACAAGCAGCAGTTGGAGAAAATATACTTCATTCCTATGCTCTCATCACTTCGTGGCTACAATTTATAGGCTACAATTAATAACATAAAATAGGAAAACATGCTACAACTAATAACATAAAAATAGGAAAATGTTAACTCCACTAACAACACTCACAGCAACAAACTCAACTACTAACAGGACTAAGCAACAAGCCCCATAAGACCAGTTCTTCCAATATTCCACATAGTGCATGGCCCCTACAAGTGGAAAACACTTCCAACACCTATTGACCACATAAGCATGCATGCCTCATGCAAAATGGGTCCTAACAGTCTTCGAGTTCAAAATTGGTTGTAGATCGCTACGTTTCCTCTGCCATGGCTGCGTTTCCTTATTGTAATCCATTAATTGTGGATAATGGTGATTTTGGATTGAGGTCCCATTGTTTTTTTCCTTTTATTTTAAAGGTTTCTACGTAAAATTTCTAGTGTTAGTATTTGCTTATTTATGTTTATTTCCAATATTATTTGGGCTTTCTAGATAATCCATTTAATTGAATAAAGAGAGAAAAAAGAATTATTCCATATCCCCTTCAGATAATATGCACTGGAGGCCATCCTCAACCTTTTTCTTTTTGATGAAAAACAAATAAATAAAATGTCAAATCTTCGAAAGCATTTTCCTCCCCTGTAGCACTTCTATTCCTTCATCGAGCCTTTAATGGTTAGTGAAAGCATTCTCTTACCTGAACTTGGTGTGTATTCTTTCCAGCCTTATTTAAACGGGCACTACTAAAATCGCATTGATAAATGATGCAATAAATGTGTCGCACAAAATAAACAACGACGTATCGCATGGCGTCGCCTAACGTCCTGTCTCTAAAGCCATAAGACAACAAGCGACGCAGTATGTGAGTCGCCTATCTTTGAGTTTTTAGCGACGTATATTGACTTTTAACGATGCATTATTTCAATCCACTTATATCGACGCTTCATCACAATGTCGCTAAAAATATATTAGCGACTGTTTCATATAGCATCGTTAAATATATTCGTCGCCAATGAGTCGCCTATTTAGCGACGCATCAACTCTTCTAGCGACCCTCTCAGCAATGTGTCAGATTTGATGGCTCACTTATAGGGACGCATTATTTAGCGATGCTATTCAAGAGAGTCGCTAAAAATAGGCAATTAAAGGTCGCCAAATATGTTAGACGACGTTGTTATGTTTTAATGCGTTGCTCCTTTTTTTTTTTTAATTTTGTGAAAAGAGATTAAAATAGTAAAAATATATAAATAATTAAAATTAAAAAAAAAAACTAAAACTAGCTTCATCCAAAATAATTAGAATACAAAAATTTTAAATAAATATTTTTTCATAACAAATTAATTATCAAATAAATTAAATATTATCTTATTGATATATTTTTACATAATTTGTAAACTATTGTATTTTTTCATAACAAATTTAATATTAATTAAACTTCCATGAATGTACACTCATTGAGATGGAAGTTGACATCCTCTTGTTGACGATATTACACCCTCATACTGCATATGGAAAAATTAAAAAAGTTATTAACACTTATACAAAATAAATAAAAACATTAATCATTATTAAATTTGTAATTTAGTAAATGAAAATTTAAAGAATATTACTATCGTTCTTAAGATTTAGCGAGGTGCATTTCTCCTAATTAAAAGTGGAAAACACATAATGAAGCGGATCAAAAAAGTAATTAAATGAATAATAATAAATGTTATAAATATTACTTAAAACATAAGTTAATAAATATATGTACCAATTTATTTAGAAGATATTGTTTATCCATATCCCCTTACAGTCATTACAAACACAATCACTCTCACATTCATCCTCATTATCATTTTTATCGATACTTGATAACTATATGACAAATGGATTGTGAGCCATCGTAATATCTCTGAAAACATCTTCTTCAACAAAAGTACGATGTTGTGGTGAAGTTAAAACAACATACCATCTCGAATTAAGTTGATCTTCAATATAAAATACTTGTTGAACTTAGCAAAAAATAGTCAAGCAATATCACAAACAAAATTTCTACAAAAGCAAGATTAATAAAACCGAACGAACCTAACCTGCGGTTAAAATGAAAAAAAAAAAAAAAAAACCCATCACATGTCTCTGCCAACCACAAAGAAAATAGAAACTCACCTAAACGATGGAGACGAAGAAAGAAGAAATCCAGAAAATCATGCAACACAGAGAAATCCAGCTTCCCGACCGACGACAACATAGGCAAATGAAAAATGAAACCCGAAATATCCCACTCTTCAAGTCTCTCTTAGATTGCTTCCAAATCTAATATCTATTAGATAATGTACTTGATGTAGTTTTTCTTTGATTAATTTTTTAGTTTTCATCTACAAATAAAAATTGAAAATATTTCTTAAAAATGCAAAGCAAAAATATCGAATATTGCTGTTTATTTTTCTGTTTTTCAAGTACACCTTTATTCTTTATAAAATTTGCATGTCTTTTAAAATTTTTGTTTTTCTTAATTGAGAGAACAGGCGATGCAATCTCTTCAAGAAGGGTCGCCTGTTCTTAAATTGTGGGATCAAGCGACGCATTATGGTCAAAAAGCATCGCCTGTTCCAATTTTTATATTTTCTTTATAATCTTTAAATAGTTTTTTTAACTGTTCATCTACAAATATGTTCATGTAGCAGTCCAATAAACATAAATTCCATTGATCTAAAAACAAAAAATAGTTTTGTCAATGCTCTTCTCAATTATTCACATATATGTGTATAGACGAGATACAAAATATCTCAAGACCTAATTTGAGATAGGATACCGAATATAGAATTCTAATTCAACAAGCATTTATTAACCAATTTATCTACATAAGTATGTTAAATGAGCTTAACTTCCATGTGTTTGTGGTCAATGATAGCTTACTTATTTTTAAAAATTGAAAGTTTATTAAATTGTTTTTTTTTTAAAATAAAAAATAAAAAAATTGAAGGAACAGGCGACGCAATTCCATTAAAATGCATCGCCTATTCTATGTTTTATTATTATTTTTTAATCTTTAATTGGTTTTGTTGATTGCTCATCTACAAATTAAAAAAAAAGCATATTTTCAAAATTAAAAAAATTACTAACAACAACTTTCAAATTCAAAAAAAGTTAAAAATTGGTTGAGTGAAAAGGCAACGCAATTGTTGAAAAATGCATCGCCTTTTCATCTATTTGGCAACTCTTTGTTAAAACAATGCGTTGCCTAAAACTATATTAACTAGTTTTTGTTGTATTATTATATCCAAGTTATTTGGTCTTGTGGTGTGGTGATTATTTGAGAGTGTAAGAGGTCCTGGGTTCAATTCTTGGCATGGTCCTATTTGATTTTTTTTTTATGGGTTTGTATATTTGTAAATAAAAAAATTGAAAAAAAAAAAGGTGACACAATTGTTGAGATGAGTTTTTTTTTTTTTTTTGGTTCTTTTAATCAATCTAATGTTATTTCAAATTCAAATAACCACTGAAAATATTAGAACAACATAACTGAGATGTTTTTTTTTTTTTTTTAAAGATATTGGTAACAGGAGACGCACAGGCTTCATTGTGCGTCGCCTGTTACCAAAATCTAAAAAAACAAAAAAAAAGAAACAGCTCTGTTATGTTGCTCTAATATTTTCACTGGTTATTTGTAGTTGAAATAAAATTAGATTGACTAAAAGAACCAAAAAAAAAAAAAAAAAAAGAAGAACAGGCGACACACAATTTTCATTGTGCATCACTTGTTACCAAAATCTAAAAAAAAAAAAAAAAACCAACTCAATTATGTTGCTCTAATATTTTCACTGGTTATTTGTAGTTGAAATAAAATTAGATTGATTAAAAAAATTAAAAAAAAAAAAAAAAAGAGAACAGGCGACGCATAAAGAAGACTATGGGTCACTTGTTACCTATATTTAAAAACAAAAAACAAAAGCTCACTTATGTTGTTTAAATATTTTTACTGGTTATTTGAAGTTGAAATAAAATTAGATTGATTAAAAGAAGAAGAAAAAAAAAATAGGCGACGCACAATGCAGCCTGTGTGTGGCCTGTTACCAATATCTTAAAAAAAAAATTAAAAAAAAATCAACTCAGTTATGTTACTCTAATATTTTCACTGGTTATTTGAAGTTGAAATAATATTAGATTGATTAAAAGAACAAAAAAAAAAAAAAGGGAACAAGCGACACATAAAGAAGACTGTGCGTCGCCTGTGCACCGCGTATCATGAACTGGAGACGCATAATGTGAGTGGCCTATTACCAAAATCGTAAAAAAAAATAATAATAAGAAAAATAACCAGCACAATTATGTTGTTATAATATTTTCATTGGTTATTTGAAGTCGAAATAATATTAGATTGATTAAAAGAAAAAAAAAAGAGAGAGAGAACAGGCAATGCATAAAGAAGACTGTGCGTCGCTTGTTACCTATATTTTTTTTAAAAAAAAAAAAGCTCAATTATGTTGCTTAAATATTTTCATTGGTTATTTGAAGTTTTCAAGAAAATCAGGTTGATTTAAAAAAAAAAAAAAGAGGAACAGGTGACTCGGAATGATTTCTGTGCGTCTCCTATTACCTATATCTTAAAAAAAAAAAAAATTTAAGAAATTTGCAAGAATAAATTGTACATGAAAAATTATATGACTGAACAACAATCCCGTATAATTAAATTTTGTTATTATGTAAACATAGATAAGTGGATGGTTAATCATTTTTCATAAGTCTAGCATTTAAACAATACAATTCAGATAAAATATACGTACAGTATTAAAAGCGACTCTGTTCAGCCGCATATTCAGCGACTCTTAACAGATGTGTCATATGTTATTGTTTTTAGCGACCGTTTGACATCGACTATTGTAGGATGCATCATATATATTGAATTTTTACTGACGCGTTAACCATAGAGTCACAGTTTTATTTTTTTATATGCATTTGTTTCGTAGCGTCGCTAAATGAGTATCGCTAGATCTCAATTTTGGCGTAGTGGGGGTTTCTTTGGTTTGAACATAAGCTCAAACAAATTTTTTATTATCTTTTATTTGTGTGGTTTTTCCTCAACAAGTGGTACTAGAGTTTTGGCAATTATCTTGATATTGTTTTTGTGTAAGTTAATTGGAGGAATCGAGTGGAACCTATATTCTATGATCAAACTAATAACTTTAGATTACATAATTTGGAAATCTTGAATGAATAATTTATTGCATGATCTCTATGAGCCATAGAAGAATGTGTAGCCAGATCAAGTGATATTGATAATGCCAAAAAGGTAAAGATGAACAAAAAAGCTATTGAAAAAGTCAGGCAATAGGTAAGTAAGTGTATATGATTTTATTGTACAAGAAACCAATGTGCACAATTTGTTGAAGACCTTGAAACAGATGTTTGAAATCAAAACTGCCCAAAATAAAGTCCTTTTGATGAAAAAAAAAAAAAAACTTATGAAACTGAAATATTAAGATAGAAGTCCCATCGTAGCATTTGAGCAACTCTAAAGATTTATTGAATTAGCTTGAGGCATTGTAAATGACTTTTGTTAATGAAATACAAACCTTGTTATTAATATCAATATTGTCAAATCATGAATTGAAACGTAAATTGTTTTGTTAAAATTATAAAATTTGTATCGAAACAAAAGGTGTATCATTAGATACACTCAATAATTTTGAATAGGAACAATGTTTCATAGAACGAAACATATCAAATCGGGTCACAAATAGTAATCAATGATTTGTATTCTTTATAATACTAATATATCTAATATTGAGTTAAAATTATCCATAATAATAATATTAATAAATTATAGTAAGTTCGATCTATCATTCATCAATCCATATATGATTATTGATTCTAAATTCAACATCTAAATTTTAAAATGGTAGCTACATCATAAAACAAAATTTTAATGTATATTACTTTTTGAAATTAAAAAAATTAAAAAAATTTAATTAATTATAAGTAGTTAATTATAAATAATGTCAATCTTTAGACTCATAAGGATTGATATCATCAACATCCCCTAAGTCATCACCACTCTCCATATAATGTTCTTGTGCTTCCTCATCATTATTGTCATTTTCTTCCATATCAACTATTCGTTTTCCTTTATCTTTATTGGTAAGATCTTTTGAACCTATAAATAAATAAATATATTATGTTCATATGTTAGTGAATATTTTATAAAAAATAAAATACTTAAATTTTTTTATATACTATAATTACCTCTTTGTTTTTTTTTTTTTTTTTTTTACTATTTTCTTCCTCAAGTTCAAAGCATTCGTTGACATTTATCCAAGCTGTATCATTAAGTAAGATTTGATCTTTATTTTAGTAATCCACACTCATTGTCAGATTCTAAATTTGATATATAAATACGATCATAGGACTCACCTTTTAATAATTTTTTCTTATGTCTTACAAAAATAAGTGCACTTAATCTTTGTTGTTAAAAACGATTTTTTCTCTTTGAGTGCACCTAATTAAAAAACAATATTAATATTTAAACTATACCATATATAATATCTATTAATATTAAAAAAATAAAATACTCTACCTGATCAAATGTACTATAATTTCTTTCATATCCAGTGGCATTACAAGTTAAACTAAGAATTCGAAAAACAAGATTTTGAAGCTCTTTACAACTTCCACCAAATGACTCCTGCTATAAATCTATAAAACTAAAAACAAATAAATTTAATATATAAATTTTATTTATATAATTTAAATGTAACTAAATTTAATATTTTACTTGATTGTTTTTTGTTCCTCATTTGAATAGCCATATCCATACCAAATATATTTTCTGTATTTTGGAATTGTTCCAACTGTTTATCAATTATAATCCTTAACTTTGGTTCAGGACATATTTTTTGTATTATTTCATAAAGACTAGTTCTTATGTCATAATCCGCATCAAATATAGGAGAATATTGAAGTCTGCACTTCAATTCAAATATGATAATTAATTCAAGTAGAAAAATAATTAAATCCAATTAAGTCATAAAAATATTATAATTAATAGCTAGACTACTATATAAAAAAATAGATAAATTACTAAATAATAAATAAAATAAAGTTGTATTGTACCTCGGAACAAGAAAATAAACTGCTATATGAAGAGTCTGTAAAGTTGTAATGCCCATCTTTTATCAATGATATCTCAAATAGACCTATAATGCTTTTGAACTTTATTGAAATTAGCTTTAATTTGTTCTTTTGTACATTCCATTGCTTCATAGATATAACCAATAATAGGTTTCAAGTCTCCATCCACAGGCTTCAATACTTTTACTAATTGAAGTATACATTTCAAACAATAATTAATTGTCATCCAATATTTTTTATCACCAAGAATAATATCCGTAACTATTGTACTATCTGATTTTTTGGAATAATTGCTTCTCTGCCATTTTTCAGAGCCAAACATTGCTTTAGTCCAATTTAATTCTCTTCCAAACTTCTCAAAGTCAAATAATAAATAGCAAAATGAGTCACAACAGCTCTAATTAATTCTCTTCCCTTAGCATATTTTCTTATTGGGTTCAAAACCCAAGAGTTCTTATAGATACACACTGTAACCTTGCTTGCCTTAGATACTGTATCACTATGTATGAGTAAATTTTTAGTATCAGTAAGATTCAAATCTAGACAATGTGCTGCACAAAGAGATCGAAAATTATTTTTTTTCCCTTTTATCCATCAAAATTTTTCAACTTTTATATATGCTAATGCACTGTCTATCACTAATTGAACTATATTATCCTCATCAATTTCATATATTACAGAATCAATAAGCTCAAATAAATTTTTTGTAGATGTGTGAACACTTTTTAGAAACACAATCCCTCTTAGACTATTCATTAAAAAATTAGTAATATATCTATTTTTTCTATCTGTCCAACCATCTTACGTGAGTGTGCATCCTTTTTTTTCCATTCAACTCTATATTTTTGAAATAATTTCTTATTAATTGTTTCTACTTCTTTTTTCAAATATTTAATCCAGACTTCATGGTAAGATGAAGGTTTCAAACGTGGACCAAATGAAGAAATTGAATCCAACATAGCTGTAAAATGAGAATTTTTTTAGTAAATTAAAAGAGAAAGCATTTGCATTAAAAAAATATATTCAAATATCGGAATAAACACTATCTCTATCTCTTTTTTTTTTTTTTTCCATATAGTCCACAAAGTGACAGTTGCTGATTTTTTACCACCTTTAATAAAAGCATCCATCATCAATTTTTTTTTTTTTTTTTTACCATGTTCATCTTCTTCATTATCAACAAAATCATCTCCATCATTTTTTTTTCTCTTATTTCCTTCTCTTAATGGCTTAAATAAATCACGAATATCATTCAGAACTTTCATGCATGGGATAAAATCTTTTCGTGTACCAACTAAATGATTTTTGATTCTAAAAATACCTCCCTAATAAAAATTTCCATATTCACTTCAACTTCAATCTATTATATTTTCCTCTGTCTAGTTTTTCACAATGATCCCAAGTTGGATCATTATTCCCCCTCCCTTTTTTTTTATTTTTTATAATCTACCATGTTTTCCAAATAAAGAAAAAAAAATTTGTTTGCATATCGAAATATTGAAGGAGGCAAAAAGCAAAGGCAAAATCTTGTACCAACTGTCGTCATTTTACTGTTTAAATAAATTACGTTTATATAATTATATATGCTTCTTATTTTAATATTTATTTTAAATAATAAAAAGGTTTTTTATTCCACTTCCATGTGGACTTGAAAGAAATCTTATCTTATCAATTTATCATAAAATAATAATAAACTTGTTATTTGCTCTCTTTGACCAATAAAAATCAAAATAAAAAGAAATAAAATAATAATAAATTTCTTTCATCTCTCATTATATCTTGGAGAAGTGTACATCATCATCTTCTTCTTCTCCACTTCTCCAGACCATCATCTTCTTCTCCACTTCTTCTATAGATCATCATCGTCTTCTCTACTAACCTAGTAGACTTTCTTCTAAAGCAATTAGAGAATTTTCCTTGGGCTGCATTTGCAGTACAATTTATGGAATAAATAAATAAATAAAGTTTTGTGAGAATGATCAATAAAGGAACGAAAACATCAACAACGCAACCATAACTCTCTCATCATTGTCTGCAAGCATTGGCTCAGCAAAGGTTGTCTTGTATGATCTCCAAAGGTCTTGGATTAGGGTTTTTTTTCAATAAGGCCAATTAATTTCCAAGTTCCTAATTTGAATTGTATCTGAGGTAGGGTATTGCTGCTTTGACAATGAATTGGTGAATCAGTGATTTAACCAAATTGTGCGATTCAATTAGGTGAAATGTGCGATTCATTTGAAAATTGATTCAAACAAACAATTTGTATCATTTTACATCCATTCCAATACGACTCAGATATTCATATTGTTAATCGTCCATTTTTAACAACAATGATTGATATGTTTACTACTTAATAGCTTGGAAATATTCATTGTTTCATTAAGTAATTTAACTCTTGATGGTAAAGTTGCTGTGAGATGGCCTCTGATAGCATGAGAAATGAAGAAAACAGGAGAAAAAAAGTAAAGGATAAATCCAAAGTCTCATGTACTCATTTTTAAAAATATGAGGAAGAAGTAAAAGTCGAAAGTTAAGGAACCATGACTATGATGAAGGTTATGATTACAAGCCACAAGAGAGTTCTAAGTCAAGGAAGCAAATTACATGTTTTCATTATGGAAAGTCAAGCTATAAAAAATTTTAGTGCAATCAATGAAAAAAAGAACAAAATAAAGAGAGAGATGATGAAGATAATACGACTGAAATAATATCCTACACGGATGTCATTATAATTTACGACAGTGGCTCGGTAAATCTTACTCATAATGATTCTTATGGGTTATTGATTTGGGAGCATCGTACTATATCACGTCTTGTCGTGACTTTCTCACATTATATTACAAAAATAAGTTTGGCTATGTGAAAATGAGAAATGATGAAGAATGCAAAATTGTAGGCATTGGAGATGTATGGTTAAAGACTAGTATCGGATGCAAGTTGATGTTAAAGAACATCAGACATGTTCCTAATATCTGCCTCAATTTTACAAACGTACTTGATGATGAAGGCTATCAGAATTATTTTGGTAAAGGAAAATGGAAGCTTACCAACAAATCTTTTATGGTAATAAAAGGTACAAAATCTTGTTCTTTGTATGTGCTGCAAGCAAAACAACACAAAGTTATGAATATAGTTGATGAATCTTCCTTTAAGTTGTGGCATATGAGGCTTGGACATCTAAGTGAGTATGCAGTTTTATCCTAGAAGCTATGCACATATTGTCTAATTGGCGAGCAAGATTTTAGGCATTGGAGATGTATGTTCAGAGACCAGTATCGGATGCAAGTTGATGTTAAAGAACATCAGACATGGTCCTGATATCTACCTCAATTTTACAAACGTACTTGATGATGAAGGCTATCAGAATTATTTTGGTAAAGGAAAATTGAAGCTTACCAAAGGATCTTTTGTGGTAATAAAATGTACAAAATCTTGTTCTTTGTATGTGCTACAAGTAAAACAACATAAAGTTGTGAGTATAGTTGATGAATCTTCCTTTAAGCTGTGGCATATGTGGCTTGGTCATCTAAGTGAGAATGTAGTTTTATCCTATAAGATATGCACATATTGTCTAATTGACAAGCAACACAAAGTTACAGTTAAGAGGTTTTTTTTTTTTTTTTTTCCTTCTTAAAAGATTAACATTTTGGATTTAGTGCATATGGATGCTAAGAATCTAGGTAGTGCTAAATATTATGTTACTTTTTTTGATGATCACTAAAGAAAAGTTTGGGGTTTCACATTAAAGGATAAAAGCCAAGTATTTGATATATTCAAAAAATTTCATGTCGTTGTTGAAAGAAAAAACTTGAAGAAAATTGAGATATCTTCGCACAGATAATAGTTGTGAATATAAAGGACCATTTGAAGAGTACTATAAAGTTCATGGAATTATATTAATGAAATTTCTACCAAAAACACCACAACATCACGGGGTTGTAAAGAGAACAAATTGGATAAGTAATGAGAGGATCAGTTGTATGCTCTCTCATGCAAAACTATATAAGTCCTTTTAAGAGTAGGCAACGATAACAACTATTGGATTATATGAAATTGTGGAATAAATTTGGGAAAATAAGACACAAAATTAAGAACCTGTATGTCTTTGTAGCTGGTAGATTTGTTGATCTATCTGAGGCTTGTGTGATACCACAGTGTCTTTAAGACGATTTCCACCCCATCGATGCAGATGGATCTGTGATGATCGTCTCCTGAGTTACAATGGATGCAAAGACTTGGAGACGGCACTACCGAAGCCTTTCTTTTAGAACTTTCAGCACATTTGCTTTACCTGAAACACAACAATGCAAAATCTCTTAATTTTTCCTCTCTAAATGCTCAAAGAACTCCAAAATGATGTGTTAATTGTTTTTCCCAAAACTATTTTGTCAAAAACTCAACCCATCGAAATCCAAAACATTAGAAAATTAATAGTCCCTCATTAATTTACATTAAAACCCAATTCATTCAAATCATTTAACTCTTGTTAAAACAAAATTGTTACAATCCCCCACATGAATTGTAACATCCCAGACCACCCGCATCAGGATATTGTCCTCTTTGGCCCAGGGTTCACACCCTCTCTCCCCCCTGGCCTCAAGGTTTTGCTCACAAAACGCGTCCTGAAGGGAGAGGTATCCACAGCCTTATAAAGACCGCTTCGTGCCCCTCTCCAACCGATGTGGGATGTTACAATCCTCCCCCCTTGGGGCCCAGCGTCCTCGCTGGCACACCGATCCGGGTACTGGCTCTGATACCACTGTAACAGCCCAGACCATCCGCATCAGGATATTGTCCTCTTTGGCCCAGGGTTCACACCCTCTCTCCCCCCTGGCCTCAAGGTTTTGCTCACAAAACGCGTCCTGAAGGGAGAGGTATCCACAGCCTTATAAAGACCGCTTCGTGCCCCTCTCCAACCGATGTGGGATGTTACATGAATGATTTGATTACTAAGGATAATGCTGGACTCTGATGGTAAAGCTCTACAATTGGAACCTACGTAGGATAGATAGATGTTATTCTTTGAATCTTCCTTTGTGAAACCATATTTACTTTACTGACTAATGGTAGATGTGATATCTTTGAACCATTTCGTCGTTTGTATAAATGGTAATATAGTCCACATATGATTCCTTCCTGATATACTTCAGTTCTCACTATTGTGTTCATTATGGCATTGAACACCTTCTTGGTTCTGCGAGAGTTTCTAGAAAATTGCACCCTTAACAATTCTCCTTTGAAGCGACCACTCTTCTTTATCACATAGGTGATTCCTATTTCTAATGTAATCAGCATGATTATGCATAGATTACTAAACACACATATATTGGCATCATTAACCTTCATCTATCACTGTTTAATTATAGGAATGGGCAAAGGACTAACTCCACAGTGATCCATACTAGTCTTTACAATTGCATTCTCCCATTGAACCTAGATTTTAGGGTCTCCAATAAACTAGGTTAGGTTTGCATCGTATCGACTTTACTCACAGGCTTTAATCCCATTCCCCCTGATGATTTCTCAACTAATTCTCTATTTAACCCCTTGATTAGTGGATCCATAATGTTATTTTTTGACTTTACATAGTCTATAGAGATAACTCCAGTTGAGATTAACTGTCTAATGGAATTATGTCTCCGACAAATGTGTTTAGACTTTCCATTATACATAATATTCTATACGCTGCCAATTGCATATTAACTAATACAATATATACTTATTATTGGCACATGTTTAGGCCACCTTGTAATATCTTCTAAAAATTGGGTAGTCATTCAGCTTCTTCACCACATTAATCTAATGTAATGAACTCAGATTCCATCGTAGATTGAGTTATAACAGCTTGTTTCGAGAATTTCCACGTTATGGCTGCACCTGTTAATGTGAACATATAGCCACTAGTGGACTTTGAATTCTTAATATTTGATATCCAATTTGCATTACTGTATCATTCTAATATAGCGGGATATCTCTTATAATGCAGTCCGTAATCACGAATATATCGTAAGTATCTTAGTGCTCTAACAATTCCTTTCCAATGATCTTCATTTGGATTACTCGTTTATCTACTCAGTCTACTTATAGCGTAGGTTATGTCTAATATTGTACAATTCATTAATTACAACAGACTTCCAATCACCCTTACATAACCCACTTGAGACACACTCTTTTATTTATTCTTGGATAAGTGTAAACTCATATCTAAGTGTGTTATGACTATACCGGTATTGTCTTTACTAAATTTAGCCAGTATTTTATCCACATAATGTGTTTGACTAAGAATAATTGCATTCGAAGTCTTAGTGATTTTCATTCCTAGAATTCCATTACCAAGCCCCATATCTTTTATGTGAAATTCAGATTTTAACATGACTTTGTAATTTGGACTATACTGTCGTCACTCACTACAATGAGTATGTCATCTACATACAAATAAAGAATGACATATCCATTCTCTATATCTCTTACATAGAAATATTTATCACACTCATATTTTTTTTAAAATCCATTATTTAGTATGGCACTATCAAATTTTTGATGCCACTACTTAGGAGCTTGTTTTTGTCCATAAAAGGTTTCACCAATCTACAGACTTTCTTTTTTTGTCCTGGTATAGAGAAACTTTTAGGTTGCTCCATGTATATCTATTCATCAAGATCTCCATTAAGAAAGGATGTTTTAATATCCATTTGATGTACTTCAAGATCTTGCAATGTAGCAATCGTTAGTACCATCCTTATGAAATTTATTCTCGTTACTGAAGAATACATATCAAAATAATCAAGGCTTTCTTGTTGCTTGTATCCCTTAATTACAAGCCTTACCTTGTATTTATCTATTGTTCCACCAGCTTTCATTCTCCTTGTTGTAACCTAATGGTTTATAACCTGGAGGAAGATCTACTAACTTTCCATAAATTTCCTTTAGGAGAGTTTACAGCTTCTTTGAAGCTTTGAGGTTCACTTTTTAGCATGTAAACAAGAAAATCCAGACCGAAGGATTTTTCTGCTCTTACTCTTTTGCTATGTCTATGATCAACCTCAGTCTTAACTTCATTCTCCTATTCTTGATCACTATCATAATTATCTTCACTGATAGCATCATACGTTTGTTTAGACGAACTCGGTCTTCTTTTAGAAAAACGTGCTAAAAAAATAATGCATTTTTCGATTCCATTATCGCATTCTTGTGTATATCAGGAATTTCCAGACCAATACGCAAGAAACCAATATGCACTATTATTTTGTGCATAACCTATGAAGATGTAATCAACTATTTTTGGGACCTATTTTCACTTTCTTAGGAATAGGTACTATTACTTTGGCCAGATGCTCTCACACTGGTAAGTATTTATAGGAAGGTTGTCTTCCTTTCTAAAGCTCAATAGGCATCTTTACTTCATCCTTCCAGTATACCTTATTTAAATGGTAATTTGCCAACAAAATGGCTTCCACCCACAAGTTTTGAGATAATCCAGAATTTATCAGCATTGCATTCATCATATCTTTCAAGGTACAATTTTTCTATTTAGCTACACTATTTGACTGTGGTGAATATGGTGGAGTAACTTCATGTCTAACACCATATTGAGCACAATACTCACTAAATGAAGTTACATACTCGCCACCAAAATCACTTCTCATTACTTTAATATTTTTGTTAAATTCATTCTCAACTTCAGTTTTATAGAGAATAAACTTCTTTGTTGCCTCATTCTTGCTCTTAAGCAAATATACATAGCAATATTTCATGCTATCATCGATAAAAGTAATAAAATACTTATTACCTCCTCTAGTTGGTGAAAATTTCAACTCACATATATCAATATAGATTAAATTCAAAGGTTTGATATTCCTTTTAATCGTTTGATATGATAACCTCGTTATTTTTGCCTCTATACAAGTTTCATACTTATTTTTGGAATCAATTTCAAATATGGGAATATGATTCAAGTTAATTAACCTTTGCAGAGAATTATAATTAATATGATCTACTCTACCATGTCACAAATTGGAAGACTCAAGTAAGTAAGCAAAAGAAGTATAAGCTTTATTAATTTCTTTGGGCTTTACAGTCATTACATTCAATTTAAATAAGCCATTGACTACATAGCCTTTTCCTATAAACATTCTATATTTGGACAAAACAACCTTATCTAACTCAAACACTAAGCGAAAACTATGTTTGTTCAGTAGCAATCCAACCACCAAATTCTTACGAATGTTCGAAACATACAACACATTGTTAAGAGTCAGATTCTTCCCAGAGGTCATCTTCAGAACTACCTTGTCTTCCCCTTAGATTTTTGATGTGGCGGAATTCTCCATGAATAACTTTTTCCTATTTTTACTTAATTCAAAAGAAGTGAATAAGTTCTTGTCTAAACACACGTGGCAAGTCACACCAATATCAATTCACCACTCTTTAGGATTTGATCCTACCAAGTTCACTTCAGAGAAAACAGCACTTAGATCAATATCATCAACCTCTTGAATGATCTATTCCATCATCTGTGCCTCTTTATTCTTCTTCCTTTTCCGTAGCTTACATTTCGCCACTATGTGACCCATCTTATCTTAGTTAAAGCATTTGCCTTGAAACTTGGCTTTCTTGGAAATCCCTTTTTTAGGCCCTAACTTGGAATATCTTCCAGTCTTCTTCTTATTCTTGGAGTTCTGACCATACTCCACAATATCGGCCTTGACCTCGACCTTCAAAAATCTTTTGTCAGATCTTCTATTGTCATATTCAATACAAAGTTTGCCAACAAAAGCCTGCATATCCATTTCCTTCCTTTTGTGTTTAAGATAATTCTTAAAGTCTTTCCAACTAGGAGGTAGCTTCTCAATCATTGCTGCTACTTGAAAGGCTTCATTAATTATTATTCCTTTAGCAACAAGTTCTTGAATGAGAACTTGTAATTCATGTACTTGACCCATCAATGGCTTTGAATCCACCATCATTAATTCCAAGAATCGGCCTATAATAAATTTTTTGGAACCAGCATTCTCAATTTTGTATTTGCAATCCAAAGTTTTCTACAGCTCTTTTACTGCTGTTATGCTACAGTACACTCCGTACAAAGTATCTGATAGGCCAATCAAGACACAATTCCAATACAAATATTCAAAATGCTTCCACGCATCCACCATCATAAATGTTTCTCTATCACTTTCATTATTACTCGGAGGTGCACCTTTAGTCAAGAACCTCACAAGGTTCAGGGTGGTAAAGTAAAACAATATCTTTCGTTACCACCTTTTAAAATGTGCTCCATTAAGCTTCTTTGGTCGCTCAGCATAATTATGAGGAGGCGTTTGGACCATAGGAGTTGGAATTGACACTTGTGCAATAGGCACAGTATTAAAAGTCACATTATCTCATCCACTTGACATTTCTATAAAATCACAAAAACATAACACAATTAGTTATTGTTTTAAATCCCAATAAACTAATTAAAGCCATTTCCAATGTAATTTTTCTAGGTTTCTCTTTATACACCCATAAAATTATTGTATACACTCATAAAATTCCACTAGGGCTGACATCATCGTCGATATCATGCTAACATGGCACTATGGTGATGTGGCACCTGATGATGTCGCACCAACATGCTGATATGGCATCTACTAATGTGGCATATGTGGTGACGTGGCAGCTACCATGTGGCATCCTGTGCTGATGTGGCACTGCCACATCAGCTCTCCACATGGCACTCTATGCTAATGTGTTGCTACCACATGTTGAGATGGCATGGCTGCTGACATCACCTACAGATGCCATGTGGCCTTACTAGGGCTCGACACGTGTCACCAGTCGTTAGTCAACACATGGCTCTACCGTGGCTCAACACGTGTCTCTATCCCTATGTGGCACGTGTCCACTGACGCTAATCGACACGTGGCCATGTCTCCACACGACACGTGGCTCCTTTCACTGAGCAACACATGTCTCCATTCTCCATCCAACATGTGGCCTTTTCAGTGTTAGAAATGTGGCCTTGCCACTGTGCGACACATGGCCCTGCAACTGTGTGACACGTGGCCTCACCACTGTGTGCCACATGGCACCACTTTTTGAGCCAAGTTCCTCATGGACTAGGTTGGTATTAGGCCTCTCCTCTAGGCTAAATAGCTAGAATACACATGGGCTAGGCTTTCACTTAGGCCAAACCTAGCAAAAATATAGGTTCCAGCCCACAATACTTAAACCAACCTGTTTACCCATTTTTTGATCCGTTTTCAATCCCAATCCATGTCATTTTAACCCGTTTCTCTTAAAATAACCCCTTAACTACCTAGATATCTTAGAACAACCTTGCTCTGTAATCAACATATTAAAGTATGCATCTCTAGGGATATAGGAAGCTAGGAGAGGATTCTAAACAATTCTATCAAGCGGAACAACAAAAATAGAAAGATAAAATACCTTTCTTAGCTAGCCTAGCGTGCTATAAACCTACAAGGAATAACAGCCAGATAGAAGACATTCTATTCTTTTATATCCCTCTTTTCTCAGTAGCTCCTCTTTCTAGGGGTCTAATGGTCGTAGATCACCTTCTTATGACTATGTTGAAGAATTCTTTCCCTCCCTTTGAGTTCTCTAGGGTAAGGTCCTTTTGAATGGATTACTAGTTCCTTCCTTCACAATCAATGCTAACTCTATCCTCCTTTCTAATCTAGCTACTCGAACAACTTCTCTCAGGAAATACCATTCTATTATTTAGGAAGTAAGCCCGGATAGCAAGCTGCCTAAAAGCTTTCAGGCTATAAATGGTATTCTTTTACTGGTAGATGCATACAATGTATATTAAAGAACAAGTTACTAGGCGGGTATCTTTAAGCCACTCGTCTCCTTTTGCTCACTCTCCGACTACCAATAATAAGACAGCTACACTCTGATCTATTCTATCTTTTATAAATCTAAAGCCAGTAAGCATTTCGAGTGGGACGTATTTCACTAGTAGAACAGTAAAGAAGTGAAAGGCCGTTCAAGATGTGATGTTGCAAGCCCCAATCAGAGAAAAAGAGCAAGGCTGAAACAACATTTCAAAGAATTCCTTCTGCTTGAAATGAAAGTAGATTGGATACTTTTCCACTGACTTCAACTCACTGCCTTGACCCTACTTAGGCCTCACATCAGATTTAAAGAGTTCACTGACTCATTTTCTTCTTCTTGAATGCAGATGAAATAGTTCATGAGCTTGAATCAATTGAGTAAGGGCTGAATTCCTTAGCTAATGCACTGGTTGAGACCATAGCATCAGCAGCTTGAAATTAGTCTTTCGCTGGATAAACCACAATGGATAGGTGGTCAAAAGTTAGGTACGAAAGGAGCGAGGCAAATGCTTTTGCTATTCCTGAATGCACCAGATGAGTTTAAAGTCCCTTCATCATCTCATTTTCTCTCCTCAGTTCCTCCCCTACTATGAGTTCTCCTTCCGACTGGTTGACACTTGCAGTTGAACTACCGCCTAGCGCACTAAGGCCCCTTATAAGGCTAGCTCAACTGAATCCGATAGTAGTTGTCTCTGTCGACTAGAGCGGTTGGTGAATGAAAAGCATATTCTCCTATTGCAAGAGTGCCTGCGAGCTTAGATTAGAGTGGAGTTTCTTCACCTCCAACTGCTTTCTTTCCTCTCAACCTTGAACAGCCCCAAAACCTCTCTCTCGTGGGCTAACCAATGCGCCCCTGCTAACAACTATCTAATGCAAATATCTCATTTATGAGCCTGAAAGCTTAAAGGTAACTGAGAGCCAAGCAAGCAAACTGTAAGGCTCACTCGACCTGTAAGGATTCCCCCTATCTGGCTCTATCTCAGTGGATTCTAAACTTATATCAAATTAAATGAGTGAGCAATAGACTTCAAGTTTAAAGTTTCAGATATCAATAGTAGTGAATATCCATAGTCTTTTTCCAATATTCAATTGATCATATGGAAAGGTGCCTACACCGAACCTATACGAAGGAGCAAACAAGCAGTAGTAACTACTATACTTGACTTGCCCACAGAATTGACTAAAGCTAGAAGTAGAGAATCAAGCAATTTCAGCTCACGACTTGAAATATTGAATACTTTAGGCAGCTTATCGGACTCATAAGCAAGAAGTGGATTCTAGCTCAAGAGGAAAGAGCTAGCCTTCTTTCCTGTCTATAGATCATGAGCTTACTCGAAGAAGTACTTAGGATTCTCAAAGCTAACTTTCCGTCCTATACTGTAGTTCAGAAAGCTGATTGAGTGCAAAATCTCTTCTTCTGTCTTCCCAGCCTCGAGAATTAAGCACCAACAAGTAATCGAGCACGAAGATAAAGCAAGGGCTCCTCCTTTCAATTCAGGGGAAGAATATATGACAATTGAACTGATAAACCAATATCAATCTCAAGGGAAGTTAGTACTTTCATCAGCTGTGGAAGGCTGAATATGATCAAAAGCTTGATTTAACTCCAGCGAGTGTAATACCTGAAGCAAGCCATAGAGCTACTTCAAAGGGATAGGTGAGGTTCCCAAGCGGTAAAGACTATACAGGAGTTTTATGCTCACGAAAAGTCTTTAGTTCACTGATCTTTTTTATTTCCCACTTGCTCTGTGGGAATTGAAACCCCCGTTTGCCGTACTAACCCCTGACGTATGGATGAGCCTACGCTTTCTCTATTTAAGTGAGTTCCACTTCTTATATGCCATCTCTCATCTCCAACTTCTGATTGAGAGATTTGAGGAGGGAAAAGAAAACCTAGGAAACCACATAACCACATATATATAAATATATAAAAGGAATTCATCTTAAGCTTGTTGGATTATATGAAACTGTGGAATAAATTTGGGGAAATAAGACATAAAATAAAAAACATGTATGTCTTTGTAGCTGGTAGGTTTGTTGATCTATCCAAGGCTTGTATGATACCATAGTTTCCTTAAGATGATTTATACCCCACCGATGTAGACGGATCTGTGACGATCATCTACCAGGATACAACGGATGCAAAAGCTTGGACACGGCACCACTGAAGCCTTTCTCTTCGAACTTTCAGTACCTTTGCTTTACCACACACAAAACAATGCAAAAACTCTAAATTTTTCCTCTTTAAATGCTCAAGGAACTCCAAAATGACATAACAATTGTTTTTCCTAAAACTATATTGTCAAAAAATCAACCCATCAAAATCCAAAACGTTAGAAAATTAATAGCCCCTCATCAATTCACATTAAAGCCTAATTAATACAAATCATTCAAATATTATTAAAACAAAACTGTTACAACAACAATAAACGTTACTAATCGGCCACCTTCTATTTCCTTGAACGATGATGTACTAAAAAATGTTGGACGAGTAAAGACATTTTGTATGACTATTTGTCAATGTTTGGATGCAAGGCATTTATGCATGTCTCTAGAAATGCACAAATAAAGCTCGACATTAGAGCAAGGTAGTGCATCTTCATTGGGTATGGTCATAAAGATTAGGTTATATACTTTAGGAAAGTCATTAAAAGTAAAGATGATATATTCTTTATTGATCAAACCATTGAAGAGTTTGAAAAATGTGAAAAGTGACATTTAGGGTAGGTGCCAAAAGCCAAAGCTACTCTGCCTCTAGCAAAAAATTTAGTGTAGATTGGCTTAAAAATGGCCAACCATGTCGATGGTTACGGAGATTACCAAAGGACAATCCCGTGGTTATGGCTATTTAGATGAGTCTTACACATAAGTCATGACTATGTAGAGAGGGTTAGGAAATTTGAAATAAAAATATACTAGCATCAGATCATATACATATAAAGACATTGATTAGATTGGAAGCAAAGAAAAAGAAATATTGATTAGATTTTATAATTTTCTCACAAATTGAGAGTTGTGGCAAATAGGTAACTTTATAGAGATTTTTCCTTTTTTATCTTCTATTTAACCCTTTTTCTTGTTATTGTTTCCGATAGGACTACTTATTTTGCTAACCATTCATTACTTAACCAAAAATACTCGTTCATCTAACTAGTCCTCTTCACGTTATGTATTCTTTTTTACTTTGGTTTTACCTTTTCACTTGGACTTTAGCGAAGTACTTGAAATGGGAAAAAATCCTTATTTCAATCCAAACACCATAATTTACAAAAAAAGGAAACATATATTCCATACACCATTAAACAAAAAAAAAAAAAAAAGTAGTCCCACATTTTTTTTTCTTTTTTTTCTTTTTTTACTTCCTTATTCCCTAAATTGCATAATTAAGAAGAAATTCATTTGGATTACTCATAATTAAGAAGAATTAAGAAGAAATTCTTTTTACTTCCTGAATTTTGTAAATTATCCATGAACAGCTAAGAATCAAAATCCCTTTATGTGAATTAGCTTAAGCTACAGTAAGTAGGACTATATCGTATATATAAAGCCCCTCTCTCATTTCTTTTTCGAAGTAATAATACAAGCGCAAAATAACTAAATGAACACAACCAGCCCCAAAATTAAACTAATATCAATCTGCTATGGAAAGCAAGGTCTTGGATCATATTATTCTATAAAGTGACATGATGAACTAGCAACCAAGTTCAAGTAAGCAAATACTAGAAAAAGGAAAAGCTAGTAATGCGACTAAAAAAATACACCCATGAATCCAAACAGGACCAAATTACTAATTAAGAACGTACAACCTGACTTAGCAAATGGGTGATGCAAAGTGCAATATCAGATAATTGGAAGAGACTGTAATTCTCATTTTCCAAAGGGTATACCACTCCTTCTTTCTCTTTGAAACCATCTGCACAAGTTGTTGCCACTTCCATCACTGCACTCAACCACACCCTGGCAGTGTCGTAGTGCTCCTCAAGAAATCCAGCAATGGAGTCCACGAGCATAGTGACCGCCTCTGAATACACTTCCAAGCAATCTTTTAAGCATTCCAAGGCAAAAGGGTCTGCGGTTTCATTGGTAAGCAACTGTTTTATGATTGAAATTGTGTTGGTTGCATTGTCTAGAGCTAGCTCCATTGCTATGAGTGCTAGTCCTTGCAGATTAGTCACATGGCTTGCAGGAACTGCTTGTAGAGAAACTGAACAGAATTCGTAGCTAAAGATGTTGGATTCATCCGAGCATTTCTTGCAGGTTTGATTGATTATGTCAATTGATATTGCAGTTTGATGGGGGATTATGAGAAAAAATAAGCAGAAGTATAAGATGGAGAAGAAAGAAATGTGCCACATTTTTCTTTTTGGTTAAATTTTCTCATATACGTAAATGTATAGCTTATATATGTGTGTGTGTGTGTGTGTGTGTGTGTGTGTTTGTGTTTTTTTTGTTGGTAAATTATGTGTGTTTGTATGTATAACTGTATGAGCGAGGTAATATATATGCAGAGGAAGCTTCCTATATAGTTGTTCTTTTTGAATTCACAAGGGCACAACAGAACAAAATAGTTTTGCCTTTTTTGGTGAAAAGAACAAAATAGTTTCTGCGCTTGTTCAAAATGCACCAATGTTATTTTCTATAAAGATGAATTTGGTCATTCCAATTAGCTCACGTTATCATATAAATATATATTATACAGTGAGCCTCAGATGAGGAGGACATGAAAGTTTTAAAATAACAACTCAAACAAATACTAATTTAGTTTCTTGCCTGTAATTATTTATGCATCAAGAAACTATTCAGAGTTATTAAAAATTAAGTTTGTGTCTGTTCTGTTTTATAAAAACACGGTACAAATTCACCTATTGTGGTGAATGATACCTTTGAAACTCAGGTGGACAAAGATATTGGAATTTATAAAAAATAGAAAATAAAAATTGATGTAAATTAAGGATAAATCCCAAGAAAGTGACAAAGTACAAGGAAGTACAGTGAAATTTCCTGAGGACTCAAATCATGTGCCATGTCAATGTATCATTCGGACTTTCCAATAAGGAAAAGATAGAAAATTACTGAATCATTATGCAAAATTACAAATATTTGAAGGCTTGCATAATTGATTTTTTTCCTGTTTTTTTTTTCCCCCTCTTTTCTGCTTTTTTACTCGGAGGCAAATGTCCCAAAGGCTAGACCTGGCAATTTGGATCATGACACGGCGACACGACTCGAAAACGACACGGAATAAATGGGTTTGGGTTTATTATAAATGGGTTCGGGTCATAATCGGGTCAACCCGTTTAACACGATTATTAATCGTGTCATTTTCGGGTTGACCTGTTTAACTCGAAATTGACCCGTTACAACCCATTTATTAAACGTGTCAGTTTCAACCCGACACGATTATATACCTATTACAACCCATTTAAATTTAATTTTAAATTAATATTTTATCACTAATATAATATTTAATAACTAAAAAATATTATAAATTAAAAATTTTATAAAAATAATTTTCTATTACTAATTTTTTTAAAAACAAAAAATACATCTTTAATAAAACAAAAACATAAAAATAAAAAAAAATAAAAAAAAAATTTCGGGTTAATAGGTTAATTTTCGGGTTAACGGGTTAATAGGTTAGTTTTCGGGTTAATAGGTCAATTTCAGGTTAACGGGTTAATAGGTCAACACGACCCGTTAAAATAATCGTGTTAAACGGGTCGTGTCGTGTTGACCTGTTTATAAAAAGGTCGGGTTAGTGTTTTAGGTACCTGACACGATTAATAAATGGGTCGTGTTCGGGTTAGGCATTTTTGACACGATTATTAAATGGGTTGACACGAACACGACCCACCAACCCGAATTGCCAGGTATACCAAAGGCCAAGGATCTGACTTTAACAAGAGCGGGAGACCCCTTTTTTTCTTTCTTTTTCTTTTTTTTTTTCTTTTTTTTGTTTTGTGTTTCATTCCTCTTTTGTTATTTGAGATTTCAAGGATAGCGTTTGACTCCTTTATCTAATATTAAATAAAGTGATATTCCTAAAACTTTTTGGATGGGAATATTGGAATTGTAAGGAAGAGCAAAGTTCAGTAATTATCGAGGAATCTACAACACCCATATATCGTATTATTTATATGCGCATTCTTTTTTAAGTGTTATTTTAGATAAAAACTTGTTGGATTCATGCACAGGAGAAAAATCACTGCAAAGCTCAACATTGTTTTTGTATTTTTTATCTTCCTTCTTATTTTTTATCCAAATATAAGTTTATAGACAAAAAAAAAAAAAAAAAAAAAAATGTTTATCTCTCTACATATATGTGTATCTTTATTTAAGTCATATTTTACTCTTCAAATCAATCACTTGATTTCAATCTTTAAAAAAAATATCGAAAACAATTTGCTTTCCATCAAATTTTCCATGAAGACCAATCATTGAGCCCCTGGACTCCATTGATGCTTCATGATAATGAAGAGTTTCAGACCATTCGATGGCTTTAATCATGACTAAGTACAAGGAACTGCTAGAAGCTTACAAGCCAGAATAAGAGAGAATCCCTTTGGAGGCGAATGAATCGATACTTCACAAGTGGAGACGCCCCACGCATGGTGTGGTCAAAGTTAACACAGACTTAGCAATGAGAAACAATGTTAGCTTCCTGGTGGTGGTCGCCAGAAATGAAAGAGGGAATGTTATACTTGTCCATAATTTCAAGTAGGAAGTGTCCATTCCTGAAATGGCAGAATCGTAAGCCACTCAAAAAGCTATTCACATAGCATCATCATTTGGATGGAGAAATGTATGTCTGGAAATGAATACTCAAGCTATCATTAAGAGAGATAGGAGAGGTTTTCATTAGGCTGCAAACCTCATATTTGATGATATTATCTCTTTTTGTACTAATTTTAATAATATTTCTTTTGTTTGGGCCCATAAGAAGGCCAACAGATTAGTCTATATTGTGGGCTAATGGGCGGCGAAACAAGGGGTTACGGTCCAAATGACCCTCATTGTCTACCGTCCTCTTTTGCTTTGTACGTGGCTCAGAATAGTATACCGGATGAAACTCTTGAGTCTGGACTGTTATTGTTGTTTTTCTTATTTTTGGTTTCAGAAAAAAAAAAATAAAAAAAAGGATAATGAAGAATTTCAAGATATATTATATAGGCAGGGATTTTTTTTTTTTTTTGGGTAAATTATATAGGCAGGGATTGTTTCCTTGCATTAGCTGCCAATTGTATGTCGAAAACTTTATGTCTGGGATTTCAAAGGTAGTTCTTATTCTCGGAATATTTTTTCCCTTTTTAGAAAAAGGAAAAGGCAGTCCTTATTTTGCCCCCAAAAAGATTATTATAAATTGAATTATGAACCACGAATACATGCTGTGCCAGGGACAAAAATGATTGCCGAAAGCGAAAATTTATACAAAATTGTAACAAATTGTAAATCCATGTCTAAATTGTAATGTTTAAAAAATAATGCAAATAATTACCTAGTAAAAAATAATAAAATGTGACATCAAGTTTAATTTCTTCATAATTATTGAGTTATATATGTTGAAATACCACTTATTCCAAAAGGTTAACCTGATGGGAGGTGAGTTTTCATTTCATTTATATTTTTCTCTAATATTCTTCTTCACATGTAGGTCCTTTTTTTTTTTTTTTTTTTTTTGCTTCTTTGGGTCTTTACGTGTGTTTTTAATTTTTTGGATCGAATTGTTGAGTTTTGAACCAGGACCTTTTAGATCTCTGGCTCTGATATTATGTTGAAATACTATTTATTCCAAAAGATTAAGTTGATAAGATGTGGATTTTCATTTCATTTATATTTTTCTCTAACATTCCCTCTCACATGTAGATCCGTCTTTTTTTGAATTTCTTTGGATCCTTACATGTGTTTTTAATTATACACACTCCATCTTAGACACATATCAAAACCAAATCTATGCGTAAATAAATAAACACAAAGGAAACATAACACAAATTTTATTAAACTAATCGTGTTGCATTTTACAATTTTAATTAGCATTTATGAAAATATAATCATTTTTTTTGTATACTGAGATGATCTCGGGAGAATTCAAATTCAAATTATTATTCAAGAATATAGTAAATTTGTCATTAGGCTATATACCAAATTATTCAATATGAAATTTTTGTCTTAGACAATTAAGCAAACAGAAAAAAGAAAACAAAAGACACATTGATCTTACATAATATTATTTATGACCAACATGCACCATGCTGGAAAAAGTGAGAGCAATGGCAGTCAGCTGGAAGTAAAAATTGTTTTCTTTTGTCAAAGGAGACACTAGACCTTTCCTCTCCTTGAAACCATCTTCACAAGTAGTAGAAGCATCCAAGGCAGCGCTGATTTCCACATTAGCATTGGACAAATCCTTAGATTTAATGTAATCACGAAGAGCCTCTTTCAATGAATAAACAGCATCAGAATAGAGCTCCAAGCAAACATGCAAGCAACCCCTAGCATAACCATCAAACTTTTTGTCCTTCAAAAGCTTTGAAACGTAGGAAGCGACTTCGCTTGCGTTTGAGATGGTCAGCTCAAAAGAGACTATGAACAATTCTTCAATGCTCTTAGCAGTTTGGCTCTTAGGGTTGGCCTTGAGGCTTTCAACACAGAAGTTGTAGCTAAAGCTTCGATCACTTTTTGCTGCTTTCTTGCAAGATGAATGTAGAAAATCCGAACCAAAAGAGCATCGAAAGGACAAGATCATGGTGAGAAGAAAGATAATATTAAAGATGGAAGATAAGGAATTCACCATTTTTTTTTTTTTTGATGATTTGATGAAATAAGCTTCCTCTTTCAATGGCTAGCTTGTTCTTTGAGAAGTGAATATTATAAAATGAAACTTTATAAAGAAGAATGGGACTTTATATAGAAATAATGGCTCTATACAATTCGTGCAAATTTCTAACAGGTAGATTGATTGACTTTTGAGAAATGGATATGAGAAGTGGGACTTTATGGAGAAAGCTCAAAAGTTGAGATTTTTAGAGGATATTGAGGGGTTCTTTTATCTTTATAGAAAAGTTAGCAGAAATTATGGTAGACCAAACATGATGCTGTTGATCTTTTTCTGTGATTTGTTCTCTTATGGTTTTTGGCTATGCAGATACGCCACTAGCCCATGACTTTAGTTTTTAATGTGTGTAATTTTATTTATTTATTTATTTATTTTGTAATAATGTGTTTATATTGATTGGTTAAATGCACTTTTCTTCTTTGTAATTTGATTTTTTTTAATTACCAGGAGTCTTAATATATTATCTTACATATTAAAGATCAGACCGTTAAGTTTTTAAAAAAATATATAATTAAAGACAAACTAAAACCTAATCAAATGACATGCACTAAATAGAAAGGGACTATTAGAAGATCTCAACACTCTTGAAGATATAAAAGTCATAGTTCGTTGAGATAATAATTTTTTATTATTATTTTTTTTGGCTGAAAGTAGTTGAGATAATTAATTCCACATGATATATCTTCTTCTTTTTTTTGCTAATACCATATGATATATCTCACGCATATATACATATATATATATATATATATGCGCATATGATATTAATTGGTTTTGCTTTGATTTGGATGTTGGTTTTGCTTTGATTTGGATGTTGGTTAATTTTGCTCGATTGGTTTGTTTTAGACATGTGAAGAAATACTATTTCGTGAAGCAATTGAAGTGTTGTAAGCAAACAGATTATTTATTACCAGAAGAACCAATATACTATATATATATATATAGATATATACATATTCATACATATATAGGGTAATTGATCTGTTAATTAGGAACATAATTTCAATATGAGACATGAGATATGTATAACATGTTAAATGTTAAAAATATTATATAAATATATAAAATTAAAATTCTAATTGAATACGTAAAAATTTATAATATATATTACGATTATTAAAATATCTAATATAAAATAAAAATTATATTTCTAATAGATTAAAATTGTATATACGTGTACACAAGCTGTACATATGTACCACTTTATCAAAAGAATTAATTTTCTGACAAAACAATTGAGACCAAAATGGATGGTGATTGCCGCCACAAGGATACGGATCAAATGCAAAGCTAGCTGGAATATACTGCAATGCCCACTTTTGACTCACTGGAAATGCATTGGTTTTAAAATTACTCT
Source organism: Ziziphus jujuba (assembly GCF_031755915.1). Lineage (NCBI taxonomy): Eukaryota > Viridiplantae > Streptophyta > Magnoliopsida > Rosales > Rhamnaceae > Ziziphus > Ziziphus jujuba. Next base: position 15,190,395 of record NC_083384.1, read on the forward strand.
CAATGATCAAGACTCTTTCATGTGTTTATGGTAAAGTTTGAGAATACAATCAGTTTTTCATCAAAACAATTTAATAATATTTATTATCCCAAAAAAATGGATTTGATAGTATCGTATAAAAAATTAAAATCAATTTTTTTAGATTTAATTTTAAATAAAATTGGTTTAATTAATATATCCTTTACACGTACATCTATATTATTGTGAATATATATATATATATATATATGTATGTTAGGAATCAAATTTTACTGTACGTTGAAAACTTAGAGATGCTAAAAATTATTTTTCAGTTAGATTTTATTTAAATTTTAAATAATTAATTGGCATGACGTTCAATATTTGACATATCATGTTCAATAATATTTGACATATCATGAATGTTGTTGTGTTATATTAGTAATATATTTGAAAGATAGCTCCCAATTAGACAAAAATATATGTAGCTCCAACTAACAAAATTTGATTTTCTTAAAGCTTAATTTGCTTGTGATTTGTCTTGCAAATTAAACGTAATTATTAACTTAAATATTCAGTGGGTCAAAGATTCATTTATGTTGCTTTGCCATTTCTTTTAATATTGAATTCTTTTTTTTTTTTTTTTCCTTTCATACGTACCTTTACCTTATTATCAAAGTTTAAGGACGTTAATTAGCGTTGCAACTATACAGCTGACATGTAATAATTATATAAATTCAACCATACATATATAGTTCATAGTCATATAAACTTTCCATACCAGTGTCTTATACAGATCATTCTTGATTTACATTTCATAACTTCAATTTTTTTTTTTAAGAAAAAAGAAAATTATATGATATTGAAACTTTTATAGCAAAATAATATGCCATATTTTATGATTGAAAAGTTAATAATAAACTAAATGTGTATAAATAATTAATAAATCGTTAAAGGGTTAAATGAAATCCATTATATAATCTAATAAAATAATACTATGCCATTTGCTACATCAGCTGGTAAATAGATAATTGGTAAACACATCTCATTGTTCATAGCGTTATTCTTAAAAGTTAAGGGTTTCTTTTTATTTATTTTTTCTTTTTCTTTTTTTCTTTTTTTTTTTAATATGGAAATAAAACGTTTTATGTATTTAAAGCCTAAACAATGGCATATTTAAGAAAGTCTAGCTATGCAATCAAGGAGCAGAGATAAGAGATAAAATTGCATCCGACACGTCAACTGCCTTAACAACAAACAAGTGTCTTCCACATTGAAACGTGGCTTTGACATGCATCCATTAATATATATCATCATGTTTTTTATATATATATACAGAGAGAAAGATTACGGTGTGGTTCATCTCTATAAATATCCATATTAAAGTCGATATTTTTTTTTTTATTATGTACACTTTTGTACTCATACACAGCAAGCTGATAACTTTTTAAAAAAATATCGAATTTGATGTACCATAGAAACTTAATATGTATATATATATATATATATATATATGGATTTATATATTCCACAAGAGGTATGGAATGCAATTATTTTGTTAACAAAAGGCAAAGCAAATAGAGAAAAAGAGGTTAGTTAGAGAAGTAGGTTGGAGATAGATGTCGGCTTCGCAAGTAGATCCACATGACAAGATGAGAGCCAGAGATGTGAGCAAAGTGGCTCGTGGAGAGCAAGCTCCAAGGCCTGCCCATGACTACGGTTCCATCAACGAGGCCCCTCCTAAACCATCCTCATCACCATCACCATCTCTGCCCGCCGAACAACCCCGCCATTGCTATACCAGCTATTTGGAGTACCACAAGTTTGTCCTACCTATATTTCATTTTTTAATCTGTTAATTTCATACTCATCTCTCTCTCTCTCTCTCTCTATATATATATGTATATATGAATTTGATAGATGGAAACCTAAACCTATTTGATGTAACAATCTCGTGTCCATCTTGATTTTTATAACTATAACTATTTCAAGCTTTTATATTAGCAAGTTCAATTCTTTTTTAAGGTGATTAATAATTAATTTGTAGCTAGCAATTTAGTAGATTATCCGAAACTAAAGTTTGTCACTAATTTTTTATTGTTTTAATCATTTGGGTATACTAAGGATTTGAATTATTAATTGTAAAGAAAATAATAATTTTGTCTCTTAGATTGTTTATTCTAAAGACATATTGGGCTAATAATTTCGGTATCAAATCGTAATAAATTGATTCCCAAATGTTTTGGGGTTTCTCAGATGCGTTAAGGAGAAGGGAAAAGATGCACCAGAGTGTGAGAAGTTTGAAAGACATTACATGTCCTTGTGTCCTGTTGAATGGGTAAGTATTATAATATATTTCTTTTCTTTTTTTTTTTTTTTAAATTCTTATTATATGGTTTGAAAAGATGTTGATGGATTAAGGAATATATATATATATATATATATGTTTTATTTTTTGCTTTTTGGCAGATTGAGAGGTGGGACGAGCAGCGAGAGAATGGAACTTTTCCTGGTCGAATTTAGATTGGGAAAATTATTTTTATATATAAAAAATTTCTGTCTTCTTTTGTTTTTTAGCATAAATTGATGAATGTAGATATTGTTTCCTCAAAATTCTTGCAAAAGTGATTAATGATTGCTATACCCACTTAAGTTGATGAATGATGATATCATCCATTTCTAGTGTTGTTTTTTTTTTTTTTTTTTTTTTTTTGGGTAAGTATTCTAGTGTTGTTTTATTGCATACTCCATTACAATTATTTAAAATCTTAAATTCAATTTTTGCCATTTACTAGGTATTCAATAATAATAAAAAATGGAACCTCAAAACAATTCCCACCATGCAATTAAGGCAAGATTCAATTTTAATTTTACTACAATTTGATTGATTGAGTTATATCTTAAATAGTCAAACTACGGTCATACAAGCTATATACATATATATAATATTTTACCTCAAATATTACATTAGTTTTTTTTTTAAAAAAAAATTAAATAACTTATTATGCTTCTCTTAAATAAATTCAAAAACACAATAGTTTTTAGTTTAATCTATAAGAGATTAATATTATTTATTAATAAAATGATAATTAATTTTATAAAACTCAAAAATATATATATATATATAAAATATGATACAGTTTATCTATGGATCCAAAGCGTTAGTTTTATAGATAACATAAAAGTAGTATATATATATACAGTAAAATTGATTTTATATATATATATATATATAATTTGCAGTGATATTGTTGTGTTTTGTTTGTTAAACAAAAATAATTTTTTTTTTTTTTTTGTCATGAAGATGAATAATAATAAAAATGTAATATAATTACCGAAAACACACACTCCGATTCGAAAACGCAAGCAGCCTCTGATTTCACGGCACAAACTGACAATTCAAAAAGAACCTCGTTCGCACGTGCCAAATACAAACTCTCACTCTCTCTCTCTCTCTTAAAAACGACCCGTATGAGCAGCGACGCGACCTCCATTTACCCGCCCAATCAAAGAGGCGCGTGGCTTAAACGCTGTCATTTTATTTTCTCTCTCCTTCCCAGTTTCTCATTACGTTGTTTCTTTTTTCCAAACACACCCTCCCAGCTCTCGCTCTGTCTCTCTCCCCCACCTTCTTCATTCATTCCCTTCACCAAACCCTAACCCTAACCCCTTTTTTTTTCCCATTATTTTTTTTTTCCTCTCAAACACACAAACCTCTCAGAGAGCTCGTCGTTCTAAAACCCTAGAGGGAAAGCACTTGGTTTATCAATTCCAAACAATATCAAATAGTCTTCGCTCTCCCTTTTTTATTTCGCATTTTGCAATTAATTTTTTTTTTTCCTCCCAAATGGATTCTCAGCAGAACAACTTGTTCGAGACGGCTTCGCAGCCTGATACGGGAAACGATGCCTATACGTTTCTCGAATTCAATACCCAAGGCGAAGACTTCGATTACCCAGAGTTTCGCGACCCGATTCGTTCTCCTGTAGCCTGGCCCACGCCTTCTGATTCCTTAGCTGACCACACGGACCGCGGTGGTGGTGCCGGTGGCGGTGGTGCTGGTGGTGGTGCAGGCGGTGGTGGTGGGCCTGGGTCTGATAACCAGTCTGATGCTTCGCCGGTTTCGGTTGCACCCGGTAGCGCAACGAAGGGTCGGGCAAGCGGGTCGGGTAGTAGCAGCGTGAATAATCAGATGGTGGATGCTTTAGCGGCGGGAATGAGTGGGTTGAACTTCGAGGACACGGGGGATGATGATAATTATGATTATGGTAAAGGGGATTTCACGGAGCATGCGTGTAGATATTGTGGGGTTTCTAACCCGGCCTGCGTGGTTCGGTGTAATGTGCCTTCGTGCCGCAAGTGGTTCTGTAATTCTCGTGGGAACACGTCCGGTTCGCATATTGTGAATCACCTGGTGAGTGATTGGGCTAAGACATTTGGTTTGTTATTCTCTTTTATTTTTCATTTATTTGGTGAGTTCGGTTGAGACCTTGAGTAGCAGGGGCATTGAAATTTTGTTCATAACGAGAGTGATTTGGGGTTCAAACATAGGACAATGGATTACAGATGTTATAAATAGACATTACTTAGCCAAAAAAATGGTATATATGTATATTTAATTAACTAGGCTAAAGTGACGTTCAAAGTATTGTATTGTACCTAATAATGGTTGTAGATTTTGTTTTTTCCCCCTCCTTTTTGAAAGCGAATATGGCATCATAATTATTGAGATTTGAGGTGACTGCAATTTTTGATATTGGACTTGGTATTTTATTAGGGGGTCAGAATCATGGAGAAAGAACACTTTTCTAGTTAATATAGTTTATATGTATTTATAGGAGCATGTATGTTATATAATAGAAGTTTGTGATTAATGTTTTCACTTAGACCCAAAGATTATGTTATTCATTTTGGAGAGATGGGGTTTTCTAATAAAAAGGTATGAAATGACTGGCTAATTTTCTCTTGGTTAAGTTGACTTGTAATGGGATAAGTAGTGACTGGGGATACTGCTTTATCATGCATCCTCCTCGTTTAGAGTTTAGTCTTTTGAATCACATATGGTTTTGCTCCTTGTAAGTGCATGTACAGGAGCACATTTTAGTTTATTTTATCATTGGCTAATCAAAAGAACCATTTATAGATGAAAACGTGCTTTGATATATGCTGTTTGCTAGAGGTTGAAGGTATTCATGTTTTATTTTGTAGTTGATGATGTCTTAAGTAGGAGTAGCTTGAGACTGATCATTTGTCAATATTGTATGAACACATCTCCATTTGGTCCATCTAAAACCCTCTCGTTTGAATCAAAGAATAGTTAACCTTTTAGATAGAACCAAAAGCTACTGAGCACATTGTGGCCCCAGGTCCTTAGTGTATTATTGTGGTGAGAATTATATAGAAGTCACTATTACTCATTAGTTTTGGTCTTGGTTGTGGGACATTGTGGTTGCATTAATTTAGTTAAAAGTTGCAGTAGGCTTCCACTATTTTTATAGCTATTTTTGACTTTGTAACCTTTATGAATCTACAGTCAGCATATCATGGCTTTGTAGAGAAATTCTTATGCTCTCTATATATATTCCTCCTCTTCCGATCTTAAACTCTATATGGACCTCAAATTTAAGAAATTGTTTGCATAATTATGTTTTTGGAGATTTTGATGGGTAGGATTTTTCGTTCCCTTTTTTGGTCCCTTTTACCTCAGAGCTAAAGTTGGATAGAATACTTTTAACATGATTTCTGATAAATTGAAAGTTTAATTTGTCAGGCAGAGGCCACCTATGAAAGGTATTTTGATTTATGTAGCTATTTTACTATTAATTTAGATTTTAGGCTATTCAAATTTTTTTTTCCCCTGCTAAGATTAATTAAATGAATGAGTTGCTTAATCTAATTGTTGTTTTTGTTGAGCACCTTGAGCTTTGATAAGTAGCTAGAAGTATTTCTTTTTGTTATAGCCTCGGAATGCTTAATATTCAGAGAAGTAAATATATACGCACCCTTTTCCTTTCTCCCCTCCTTTCCATTCCCTTTAGCCTCTCTTTCTTTTTGCTCTCTCCTCTTTCCCTTTTTATGAGCAAAGCTGCAAGTATTTGCACAACATTGCAAGTAATATCAATTTTGATATATTTGTTTTGCTTGATCTCATTTATAGGTGTTCTACCTAATCCAAACAGGTTTTATACTTAAAATTTATCCTAGGTTGAGTTATCATCCAAAAACATTTGGTAATTTCTGTACGGTCATAGTTGAATGGAGGACGATGTAGAAGCTCTGAGAAACTAGTTGACTTTCTTTGCATATTTAGTAATATCCATTTGTGGCATATTTAACATATACCATTTTCCTATAGGATATAACTGTGCTTACCAAACTTTTCTGAAATGGCATCATATGTTGGGTCTCTTGTAGGTTCGAGCAAAACACAAGGAAGTTTGTCTTCACAAAGACAGTCCCTTGGGAGAAACAATACTTGAATGTTACAACTGTGGATGTCGAAATGTGTTCCTTCTTGGATTTATATCGGCCAAGACAGAGAGTGTTGTTGTTCTTCTGTGTAGGGAACCTTGCTTAAGTGTTAATGCATTGAAGGATATGAACTGGGACCTGAGCCAGTGGTGTCCCCTGATTGATGATAGGTGTTTCTTGCAGTGGCTTGTTAAGGTTGGTATTTTTCATCATCAGTTTCAGGCTGTTTGTAATATTAACTACTGTTTCCTGATTTTCCAACTTGTACTTTGCAGGTTCCCTCAGAACAGGAGCAATTGAGAGCACGCCAAATCAGTGCTCAACAAATAAATAAGGTTGAAGAACTTTGGAAGACAAACCCAGAAGCTTCACTTGAAGATCTTGAGAAACCTGGAGTGGATGATGAACCTCAACCTGTAGCCTTGAAGTATGAAGATGCATACCAGGTGGGCTTGTCTGCAATGATTGATTGCTTTATTTGTTTCAAACATAGGAAGGCCTTTGATTTTTTATCGCATGATAAGTTTTTCTTGATATATGTTTGTTTACTTATGGGCTTTTCTCTTTTCTGTTGCAGTATCAAAACGTTTTTGCTCCACTTATTAAGCTTGAAGCTGACTATGATAAAGTATGCATTGAAACTTATCCCTTCTACTCTTGTTTTATGTTTTTAGAGCTGTGTCCTTGGGGGTGTGATTGTGCTAGAAATAAATCAGCTTAGTGGTGGTCATTTTCTCTGTTAATCTTCTGGAGGAAACATCTGCATATGCCGTTTTTGTCCTAGGAGTACCTTATGGCATCTTATATTCTCAATTTCGTTGCAGATGATGAAAGAATCTCAAAGTAAGGACAATGTCACAATTCGATGGGATATCGGTCTTAATAAGAAGCGAGTTGCTTACTTTGTTTTCCCAAAGGTACTTATTTTATCTCAGTTTTTCTTGAGACTTTTGTGTATATATTTTGCATCACATTGTCTTTTTGTATTGTTTTGTTTAACTTTTTAAAGTTTTTCCTGGGCATGCTGCCGTAATTTGTGTGGATATTAGCTTGCATTTTCTGTTGTTGTAGGAGGACAATGAATTGCGTCTTGTGCCTGGAGATGAGTTGCGACTGCGATATTCTGGTGATGCTGCTCACCCAGCATGGCAGTCAGTAGGGCATGTGGTATGCTTCTTCAGCAAGATCTAAGCATTTATGGCCAAATAGATTATTTTTTGTTCCATTTGTATCTTGAATTATAGAATTTATGTCACGTATGCATCTTATATAATTTGTTTCTTTTTCAGATCAAGTTGACTGCACAGGAGGAGGTTGCGCTTGAACTTCGTGCAAGTCAGGTATTTATGGACCTTTTGGTATTAGTTGTAAGTTTTTTTGCGAGTTTGATTTTTATTGGTTCTTGTTTTAAATGTTGCAGGGAGTTCCAGTTGATGTTAACCATGGCTTTAGTGTGGACTTTGTTTGGAAGAGTACAAGCTTTGACCGCATGCAGGGAGCAATGAAGACTTTTGCAGTGGATGAGACAAGTGTTAGTGGGTAGGTTGGCAAATATCTTATGGTTTTATCATTTTGTTTATGTGATTTTAAGTTATGGCATTAGCTCTTTAAGTCTTTCTTATATGATTTGCAGGATTCTAATAACCCTACCTACTTAAACAATTTATCCATGTCTTCATTGACTTATGGATAAAATGTTCAATAAAGGAATCCATATATTTCTCAATCTTAAATAGACACACCATATACCGCTTGTGCTAATGCAACTAAATTATAATATCATGTAACCATATTTGATGTTATCTGATGAGGGCTGTTGTTGACACTATTTTCTCTGTATGAAATGCTTGCATCTGGTATATTTGATAGGATGGTCTCTCTAAACTATTGAGTATATTTATGTTGATTCTATATTTAGAAGTATTTAATGCTAATGTATTGTTGGGTCCTCAATATAGGTGTGAAATTGTTTAGTGGTTATCTCTGTGCAGGTATATCTACCATCACTTGTTAGGCCATGAAGTAGAGGTTCAGATGGTTCGAAATACGTTGCCTCGTCGTTTTGGTGCACCTGGTCTTCCAGAGCTCAATGCCTCTCAAGTATGCAATACTTAGCATGCAGTTCCATTTTATCCAATTTGAATGTTGTATCTAGTCGATTGTGTGTTTGGTTAAATACTTTCTAAGCATTTGCTCATTCATTCTGTCTCCATATTAGGTTTTTGCTGTAAAGAGTGTCTTACAGAAGCCTATAAGTTTGATTCAAGGACCCCCTGGCACAGGAAAAACTGTTACTTCTGCAGCAATTGTGTATCACATGGCCAAACAAGGGCAGGGACAGGTGAAATTATTGACATATTTCAATTTATTTTTTCTTTTGGTTTTAATGCTTTTTTAATTGTGATTTCTACTCTTTATTAGGTTTTGGTTTGTGCTCCTAGTAACGTTGCAGTTGATCAACTAGCTGAAAAGATAAGTGCCACTGGTTTAAAGGTAAAGGAGAAATAATGCTTTGCTTGCGCTTGCACAAACTCTATATCTGCATGGTCATTTTCTTGATGGTTGGTGGTCGTAGAGTATTGTTTTTGTTTTTGTCTTTGTATTTTTTTGTGTTCTTGTTTTTGTTTTCTTTTTTTTTTTTTTTGGTTTTTTTTTTTTTTTTTTTTTTTTTTTTGGCCCTCTGGTGATTTCAATAACTATGTGTAGATGGAAGGTAGCATAAATTGGATTTTTTTACAAATAATTATAGTACAAATTTCAATGTGTTAAAACTTCAAAAATATTAGCATTAGGGTAGATAGGTGATGTTTGAGATTCTGTATGCTTTAGAAATCAGTTTTGTCTTTTGTGGATCAAAAGCTGCTTCAAGGAGTGTTGTATACTTTACCTTAAGATTTCTGGGCTTTGAGGACTTGTTAGCCAAAACTAGTGAGAGCTTGGAAGATTGATAGGAAAAGACCCAGGTAGAAATTGCATAACTGAAGCGAAATTTATAGCTTGTATCAGTGAGGTAAAAGTTTGCCTTCATTGATTTCCTAGTCTTAAAACTAGCACTTATCCATTTCATCCAATAATGCTGTAAATGATTTCCATTTTACCATTGAGCGCCATTGTTGTCTTCTGGTGATTAATTTTGCATCTTTTGGCATTAGGTGGTTAGGCTTTGTGCAAAATCAAGGGAAGCTGTAAGTTCTCCTGTTGAGCATTTAACCCTTCACTACCAGGTTTGTTGACGTAAAAGATTTATTTTAAGAATTTGTGGCTTTCTGCTTGTTTTCCATGTTAACTATTTAGCATGATGCATAACAATTATTTTAATATCAGGTTCGCCATCTGGACACATCTGAAAAGAGTGAACTTCACAAGTTACAGCAATTGAAAGATGAACAAGGCAAGCCCTCTCCCCTTCCCCCTCCCTTTAGCCATATTGATTCCGTAGAAAGTAAAATATACTTTAGTGTTATCTTATTTCAGTTATGGGAGTTATACAAGCCTCGTTGATTTGGGCTATCTTTTTTTAGAGTTATTTTTTGGTCCATCTTTTCTTGATTATAGTACCATGTCCATGGACCTGCATTCTTTCATCTAGTTTTTGTACAAACAACTGTAGTATTTTACACCCGAGACACGGGACTGTAGTTTTTAATCTTGTAGAAGAGTATATGAAGAGTATATTCCAGTTTGGAATTGTAGTTATCCTTGCTATTATATTCAAGGCCAGGTTGTGGTCTACTTCTGTTGACATGGAACAATTTTATTGTAATCAGGAGAATTGTCCAGCAGTGATGAGAAAAAATACAAAGCATTGAAGCGTGCAACAGAAAGGGAGATTTCTCAGAGCGCTGATGTTATATGCTGCACATGTGTTGGAGCTGGAGACCCTCGATTGGCAAATTTTAGGTTTCGTCAGGTTGAATGCGTCTTATATGAAACCGATGACTAACTTTTATACCTTAGATAGACTTATATAAGCTATATTTGTTTTCAGGTACTTATTGATGAATCCACTCAAGCAACAGAACCTGAATGCCTAATACCCTTAGTTCTTGGTGCAAAGCAGGTATTTCAATATAAGTTCAACCACCCTTTTCTTAGGCATCATTTGGCATGCTTTCATATTTTACCATCCATTCAATTCCATGTCCATTCAGGTTGTTCTTGTTGGGGACCACTGTCAGCTTGGTCCAGTAATCATGTGCAAGAAAGCAGCTCGTGCTGGGTTAGCACAGTCTCTTTTTGAACGCCTTGTTCTACTTGGTGTGAAACCAATTAGACTGCAGGTAAATTATCCATTTTTGCCACATGCCTCAGCTGAACATCCTTTGTGGTGTAGACAGCTGTGATAGTTCATGCATAGTAATTGCCTTCAATGGATCTATGTTCAATTGATGTTATTCAGATTAGCAATTTAGGATTTCTAATTCTTGCTGTTACAACTGGTTTACTTACTCCCAAATGACTGTTTTATGAGTCTTAACATTGTTGTTCTTGCGGCTTACTATATTTTAAGTTTGATTGTCTATCATATCTTCATAAGGTTTGCTTATGCAGGTCCCCTTCTTAATGTCCCTTGCACTTATCTTATGACTTTCATTGGTTTGAATTTATTTTCCACTTTTTGCTAGGTCAACATAGCTTTATGATTCAACTCTTGAGCACATTTTTTTGGCAAAAGAAAAAAGGATTTCCTTATAAAATTGGTCTTTTGAATGAAAATGATAAATGCATCAGTTAAACCGTGGACCATCCTCGAATCTCCTATGTTTAACTTCCATTGTCTAGGATTTCCTTATAAAATTGGTGGTTTGAATGAAAATGATAAATGCATTGGTTAAACCATGGACCATCCTTGAATCTCCTATGTTTAACTTCCATTGTCTTTTAAACATGAAATTCTACTTGAAATAACTTGTTTCCCTTGATGATGCTATTTTAATATTCCTCTCAGTTGGATTTGGTCTGACAGTTTATCTGCTATTTGATTGTTTAATAATGTAGCAATGCTGATATTTTTTTGTTCCGTGCTTGTATATGTTTAGGTTCAATACCGTATGCATCCATCTCTATCAGAATTTCCTTCTAACAGCTTCTACGAAGGCACACTGCAAAATGGAGTGACCATCAATGAGAGGCAGTCATCTGGCATTGATTTTCCTTGGCCGGTTCCCAATCGTCCTATGTTCTTTTATGTGCAGGTATATTATGATTGCGTAAAAAATTTAGAATTGTTTCATATAAAAAAGAACTGAGTTCTGTTTTCCGTTTTGTTTTTTCTCTTATTACCTTTCGCATGCACATTTATGTTCTATAGATGGGGCAAGAGGAGATAAGTGCCAGTGGAACATCTTACCTAAATAGGACTGAGGCTGCTAATGTTGAAAAGATTGTAACAACTTTCTTAAGGAGTGGTGTGGTCCCTAGTCAGGTAAATCTATAATCCTACTTTTTGTGAGACATATATTTCTGATCACTTTTTAATATGTCTTTTGTATATTTTGGGCCATTTTCATATGATATAATTTTTCAACAGATAGGAGTTATAACACCCTATGAGGGACAGAGAGCATATATTGTAAACTATATGTCAAGAAATGGTGCTCTCAGACAGCAACTTTACAAGGAAATTGAGGTATAGTTTTTACTATATAAATGAGGATTTATTTGATGTTTGCCTTAGCAGGCTGCAAGGCTAGTATATATGTATGCTAAACATATGAAGATTGTAATATTTTATTTCTTGCTATAGGTTGCAAGTGTGGATTCATTTCAAGGAAGGGAAAAGGATTATATCATCCTGTCTTGTGTTAGGAGTAATGAACATCAGGTCAGTTAATCTATTGTAAATAGAAACACCTCAATGCGCTGTATGTACTTGTTTGTAAGCTTCAAACTGGATTCTGATGTCATCTTGTCTTCTTATATGCATCAATGCTTTGATTCTATTATTGCTGCCCAAATATAGTCCCCGTGATTAACTAAATGAAATTTCATTTTGGTTGCTCTCAATCTCTCTCTCTCTCTCTCTCTCTCTCTCTCTCTCTCTCTCAAAATGCATTTAATTTTGCTAGTGCAGTCTGGCAAATCAAATGATAATGACAGAATAGTGAAGGAAAAGTAGGGCATACATCCTCTTATCATTCATTATTGTTTGTAAAATAATAGTAAAATTTGTTCATTATTGTCATATTCAAGCTGAATGCTTTATAAGTTATTCAATTTCTTAACTATGTCATTTATTTTCAGATATTCTAAAGATAAATGATTATAATATATTTGTTCTTGACTCCTGGAATGCTTCTCTCCAGGGCATTGGATTCCTTAATGATCCTCGCAGGCTCAATGTTGCTCTAACACGTGCTCGTTATGGTATTGTCATCCTAGGAAACCCTAAAGTTTTAAGCAAACAGCCTCTGTGGAATAGCTTATTGACACACTACAAGGTATTGCTGCTGCTTTTCTTTCCTCTTTCTTTTGTACAAGTGAAAATGGGTTTGAATCTGCCATAGTCGAGTGGAGTGGAGGGGAAAGAAGAGTATCTTTGCCATAAGATGGATTCGATTTTGGAATATTAGTGGCTTATTAGCTAGCTTTTGATATCTGAGTGGTTAGACTGCGTTTGAGAGTCGTTGTGTTGGATTACACATTTCTATGGCAGTCAAGTCATCAATTGAAATGAGATAGTTGTGGGTCGAAATTCAGATAACAAGAATGTGTCATGGCTATGAGTGTTGTTAATCCTTTTTGTCAATTAGCTAATATACTGTTTTTGTTTCCCTTTCCCATTACCAGGAACATGAGTGCTTGGTTGAAGGGCCTCTAAATAACCTGAAGCAGAGTATGGTTCAATTTCAGAAGCCCAAAAAGGTAAGGTGTTTAGTGAAAGTATTATATAATGATTTGTTAAAGCATTTCACAACAATGGATGTGAGCTCATCTCATGGTTATTTATAATATTGATGCAGATATACAATGACCGGCGTCTTTTCTTTGGGGGTGGCCCTGGAGTTGTGCCTAATGATAATTATGGGTCTGTTTCCCCATCTGCCCAAAGTGCAGAAAGAAGAAGCAATCGTGGTAGAGGTATGTAGAAGCTAGTATATCTTTAAATTGTAGGAGTTCTTGCCGGTCTTCTTTAGGATCTGGATGGAATCAAAGAGTTGTATGATGTTCCCTTGCCTACTAGAGCTGTTATTTTATCATCTGACATAAGAAATCATTTTGTGCCAATTGCAGGTTCCTACTTACCACCTGGCCCCCCCAATGGTACCCATAAGCCTGGGGTGCATCCTGGTGGATATCCAATGCCTCGAGTGCCCATTACACCATTTCATGGCGGTCCCCCTTCTCAGCCATATGCTATTCCAACTCGTGGAGCTGTACATGGACCAGTTGGAGCTGTGCCTCATGTCCCTCAGCCTGGAAGTCGTGGTTTTGGAGCTGGGCGTGGCAATGCTGGTGCTCCTATTGGCAGTCATCTCCCACATCAACAAGGGTCACAGCAATCTATTGGAAATCTTGGGTCAACTTTTAATTTTCCTGCTCTAGAAAATCCAAATAGCCAGCCATCTGTGGGTGGTCCACTATCTCAACCAGGATTTGTGAATAATGTCAGTACTGGTCTTTTTTCTTTTTTAAAGGATAAGTCTATAATTCTGATCCCATAAAGAGTATTTTTTTCTAGTATTGATATTGAGTGTCTGTGTTTGTATGTGACAGATGCCAGTTCAAGGGCCAAGCCAAACATTTCGTGATGGATTTTCCATGGGAGGCATGTCTCAGGTAATTATTGTACTCTGCATAGATAAGTTATTTGTTGTCATTATTATTTGTACTTGAGTTTGTTATCTTAATTTTTATATTGCTGTCCTTAGGACTTCTTGGGTGATGACTTCAAAAGTCAGGGATCACATGTTCCTTATAATGTTGCGGAGTTCTCCACTCAGGTACTAAGTTGAGAGGAGCTTACATTATTGTTCAGTGCTGGTTGTTCATCTTGGAAACTTTAGAATTGTTTTTACTTTTGGGTTTTGGATTTTTTGTCAATTTCATATTAGATAAACAATGACGGAAATGGCTATTTATTGCCAGGGTCTTCATGAGTTTTGATGAAGATGATGTGAAACCATTTATTTGTTTGTTATTGTTGCTTTTTATTAGTCACTCTACGGGATCTTTTTTCATTTTTGGATTGATCTGAGTTCTTTGATAGAGAAAATAATTCTTGTAAGTTGACATGTTGGCCTGCCTCACAGGCTTCTCAAAGTGGATATGGTGTTGATTATGTTACACAAGGAGCACAAGGTGGCTTTCCAGGGAACTTTTTGAACCAGAATTCTCAAGCTGGATATTCTCGGTTTGGTACTGGGAATGACTTCATGTCACAGGTTTGCTTGCTCAACTTCAATCCTTATCTCAGCATCTCGTTTGATTAATCTTTCTGTCCATTTTGAACTCTTGTCTGTGTTGCAGGATTACATGGCTCATGGAAACCAGGGTCTATTTACTCAGGTTGGGTTTAATGACCCATCACAGGATGACGCAACACAGAGCCACTATGGCGTGGCCAATGCAAATCCACTCCAGTCTCAGGTTTTTTCTTCTTCCAATGCTGTTTGATAGGGAATTTATTGGAGTGTTGTTTCTATCAGAAACGTGCAAGATAAACTCGTTTGCTTACAAATGTATTATGCAGGGTTTGATGAATTCACTATACTCCCAGCCATTTGCCCATTACAACACACAGCCACTGAACTTGCAGGCCCCACAACAACAGCCACAGCATGGCCACAGCTCTCAAAACCAGAAAATCCACTTCAATGGTTAGAAGAGACCATAGGGGAATAATTGCTGTGATGGGTTATAGTCTTTTTGCATTCAGCAACTTTTAAGGTTGTGCTTTCTTGTGTGCCCAAATATATCTGCCCTACGAATGCAGAAAGGTTTGCCGTACTGAGGTCAGTTTGGTTTAATCTCCATAACCCAATAGTTCGATTTAAAAAATAAAAAAAATAAAAAAAAATACTGGGTGTTGTTGGGAAAATAAGATTTTTAATTCCAAAAGTGGGCAAATGAGCTGCAGCAGGAGGGAAGGAGGTCTTTTTGAGCGAACACAAGCAGGCACTTCCGAGGCTGAGAAAAAGAAAATGATAACCCGGTAATGTGCTTGAAGTTTTGTATGAAAAATGGATAAGAGAGCATAATTTACGTGAGATGGTTTCTGGCGGGAAGGGTTTCGGGGACGATCGGAATTATATAGGCGGGGAAGCTACTACTGTTACATTGACACAGCTGGGGAAGAAGACCCATTTTTTTTGTTTTCCATACAGAAAGATGAAGCAGTAACCACCGAGAAAATTATGTTATTTGTACAGCATGCTACAAGGGGAAGAAAGGTCGCCCTAACCCTTTCAGCTCTTCCTGACATGTAATTATACTCTTACGTTACATCTATTATTGGGACTGGGTCTGGCTAAAAGTGCTTGTCCCACTAAAGGCCTTAGGCTGGGGCCCCATAAGATTTTTTTTTTTTTTTTTTTGGTTGAAAATATGAATACTCTTTAGTTAATGATATTGTGTATTGTGTATGCAAGTATCGTAACGGCCCAGCGCATTATTATTTGTTAATTTATAGATGAGGTATTTGAATTTTTATATATTTGAATTAAGTAGTAATGACAACAATAATAATAATATAAAAGTTTGTTTTCTTATAAATAAAGATGACCACTAAGAATTGAATGATTAGGATGTAAATATTCTTACAATTTTAGGATTTTTGTTTTTCCCTAAGCCCAAAAAAAAAAAAAAAAAAAAAAGAAGACAGTAACCCGAATCAATAACAACCTAGCCATGATCCTGATGGATTTAAATTTGAAAATACATATCCCATGCTTCAATGTTATCGGTTAACTGTTTAATTCGTTATTAAAAAAAATTAAATTTCATAATAGAATATATTTTATGCATTATTAATTAACTTGGCAATTGTACGAAATTAGACAATTAAAAAAATAGGGGTTTAATATACATTCATTTCTTTTTTTAAATCAAATGTATAAAATAAAATAAAAAATTAAATTGGACATCTTATAATAATATAAAACTATCTAAAAAATAATGCTTTTTTTTTTTTCATTCTTTTGAATCTCATATAAATGATATAATAATATGCAATAAAATTAATGAAAATGAATACCATTTTAAGCTGATTTTAACAGATTTTTACCATTAACATAAACCTAATCCATAACAGTTAGATCCAAACATTAATAATTCATACACATTCTTGTTGTGTTAAGGTGTGAAGTTTTTGGTCTAATATCTATGCTTATGCAGTGTTGGAACGAAAATTAGCAGCCATTGTATTTTATTCCTCTTTTATAGACGTTACTATCAAGAGGATGAGCTTCTCCTCAATGATGCGGACTTGACCCTTATTTATACTATATCCTAGCCTATTACAAGGTGCCAGGTGTCTTTATCTCACTTCTACGTGCTACTGTTCATTATTTACATACTGCTACTATTCATGGCATACATGATAATATTCATTGTTTGTATGCTACAATTCATAATATGTATATTTCTGTTCCTAGTTTGCATCTCACATGTGATTGCACACCACTCCTGCTTTGCTTGCTCCCACAAGGGGTTCAAGTGCGATTTCCTGCCTTTGTTTTGCGTTGGTGTAGTAGATGACTTTGAATAACAATGATGTTGACTTTGATTTCCCCTACCAACATGCACCAAATCATATTTGGGCATTATAAATTGATGGCGCAATTTTTTTTTTTTTTGTCATTATTTTATTTAACATCCATATTTTTAAAAAAATTATCATTAAATTTTTTTTATAGTCTTCTTTATATATATCAAAATATGATTTAATTTTTATCAGTTAATTTTGTTAAAAGTAAACTGAAAATTTATATTTTAAGATTGAATTGCATTGGTCAAAATACAATTTTGGTATTTACCAATAAAAACGGTTAAAAATTGACATATTAGTATTTTTTTAATAATTTTTAAAAATTAAAAAAGTAAATAATGATTTTTTAAAAAAATATAGTTTATAAATGAAATAACTGATAAAATTGAAAAAGTAATGAAATTTTTTTCTAAATGGATTTGCAATTTGTGAGCATGGGAAGTATATCATTTTATGTGTTCATTTTCATTTTCCTTCATGTAAAAATGGCGAGCACTATTTTTTTCTTGCTTCACACCGTGGATTTCCCTACACCTCATGAGCTAGAAAAACTTGTGGGTTACAAATGCATTATTTTAGACCAATAAAAAAAATAAAAAAGAAAAAAGAAAAACCCTAAGGTGGGCCATTATGAGCATACTTGTTCTGAATTTTCATGAGTTGAAAATTGACCCAAAATCTACGATTTAAAAAAATAAAATTCATAGGCAAGAAAAGTCAATAAAATTCAGAGGCAAGAAAAGTAAAATTCAGAGGCAAAAAAAAATTTATATATATATATATATATTGAGTAGCCATAGCAAAGCTTCAGAAACCATTTATGTCGGTGTAAGTATGTGTACAAGGACGTGTCATAGTAGAGTGTACGCGTGTCAAAAACACAATCTATCTTCTGCTTCTTCTTCTTCTATTTTTGGGCACGCATGGTCAACGGCGGTCACGTGACCGTCGTCTTTTTGATTAGGTGGTTTCAGACGAAATATAGCGAACGAATCCAACTCCAAGAAACTCTCATTTCCCAACAACAACGAAGACGACCTAACTTTACCCACCTCGCGAGGCAACTCAACGAGTCCAAACCCTTCCTTCGTCAACTCGTTCAAGCACTCAACCGTCCACGGCCTCACCTCGCTCGCCGCCCATATCCTCGTCTTCTTCCCGCACACCTTCTTCATCGTCTTCGATAGCGCCGCCATTTCCTCCGCGTCGAAAAACACGTCCGACATCAAAACCAGGTCGAACTCTCCCCCCAACTCACCGAGTCCGCTCACCTCGGACTCGTCCGATCCCCACACGAGTTCCCTTACCTCGACTCGGTCTCCGAACCCGTTGGCCTCCACGTTCCTGACCAGGCCCGGTAAGAGCGTTTCGATGTCAGTGAGCACGACTCGTTTCGCGCCGAGTAGAGCCGCGGCTAAGCCGGGTAGACCGACTCCGGCGCCGAGCTCGATGACGGTTTTGTCTTGAAACGTGAAGTCGAGCTGGGCCTGTTCGGCCATCCATTCGGTCAGGACCAAAGCCGAGTCCCAAATCCATGAGCCGGTTAGGGGTCGGGCCGTGGCGGAGTTGCTGACGTCATCGAGCTCAAAGACGGTTAAGGTTTTGCCGGCGATTTCGAATTCTCTGTAGCCCATTTGTATTCAAACTTTGTAAAGCTTGAGCTCCTTCACAAACTTCTTAATACGGTATTATTTTTCTTTTCTGTTTTTTTAATTATTTTTTTTAAGTTTTATGTTATTTAAAGAACAATTGGACAATTGTAGAGGATAAAATGAAGACAAGTTGCTTCTGTAAAGTTGTGGTTGCGTTTTCTTTTACATTATTCTTTTAAATGCTTTTGTGTTTTTAGCATCGGAACAAATTTCCACTAATAAAAAGTAAACAAAACAAAAGTCTATTTTCATTACAATTGTCAATTTGTAACAAAACGTTATTTTAATGTCCAATTGTTGTTTCCCACTCTTCTTACATTGTCTTACAAAAAGAGAAAGATATTGGATTCATTGAGATCCATATTTTGGTTCGTGGTAAACTCTTTGGCATGAATTGGTTTCACATGATTTCTGAGCTTGCTTGGTTTGACATTGTTGTGCTACTAAAGAAGTAATTGTAAGCTTATTGTTTGATAAATTATTATTTTATAATTGTTATATATCTTAAAATTAGTATTAAATGTTTAGTAAATAATAATGTCTAATAAAAAAATGATATTGCATGATTTTGTAAATGATTAAAAAGGATAGTGATTATTATTACCTATTTAATAACATTATTATTATTTTTCTTACTATATATAAATATAAGTATATTTTATGAATAAATAAACACATTTAATAAAATTTGAGAGCATAACCTCTTTTAGGAGACGCAGCTTCTCACAACATTCTCACATTTTGGAAATTATTCTTCTTTCTTTCTTTCTTTCTTTCTTTCTTTCTTTTTTCTTTTTTTTAATCATGGAAATTATTTTGTATTGGATCCATATTTCCTTGGTTTAAAAATATTATCCAACCAATAGAAAATTTACTTTCCCATGGAATCTTATAATCCTATAAAAGATAATATAATCTAAAAAATGTCTTGCGTAGTTTCAACATTTTTAAACTTTATTTCTTATGGGAAAAAAAAAAAATTCAAACCTTTCTTAGTTTCAACATTTTCACACTTTATATGGTATTAAATTAGCACCAACGCTCTGTGGATTGAAGTTTATAAATAGTAGTAGCATAAATTCAAAACCTTTCCACCATGCTTTTTTAACTACTAAAATTATACCAACCAAAACAAAAATTTCATTTTGTTTGTACCCTGTTTAGGAAAGGAGAATTTTCTTATGTGCATTATACATGCATTTTAATAATTAAAAATCACATGATAAAGATTTTGGATTGATGTTTGATTATTATGTTGAATTAGATTCAAAGTTTATTCATCATAAATATTTTCATAAATATTTTTTTATTTTCTAAAATATCGAATTTGGTTAAAATTAATTAAAACTTAATCTATATTTAAATACAATAACAATATTTATCTAAAGAAATACCAATTCTAAACATTTTAAAAGAGTGACTATTATTTGAATCGGAGGAATAAATATTCTTATGGAACCAAATAAGTAAATTGATGAATAATTTATGTAGGTATGTATTTTTTTTTTAAAAAAAAAATCTGTTTTTCATATCAATTTCAAATTTATGGAAAAATGCACTTTTTTTTAAGGGAAAAGTTTAAAATATGTGTTAAACATATTATGCAAATGAAAGAAAACATGTTTTTGAAAATATAAATAATTTCAATTATTTTTTCCTCTTTACAGCAACATAAAAAAAGTTGTGTATAAAATACATATTTTTTTATTTTTTTTCAGTTATTATTTTTTAACATATTAAACTATTATTATCTTATTAATTGTTATATTTGTATTATGTAAAATAAAAATAACGAATTTTAATACATATTTAATATTTGCATTTTTTAATTTATAATGTATTATATATATATATATATATACCAGATTTATAAAGTTTCTGCTTATTTATTTTTGTAATTTCATATTTAACTAATTATAGTATAAAGGAGATATTTTTGGAATAGAAAATATTTTAAATGTAGAAATACCTAATTAAACTATTTTATTTTTATATATATTCTACGTACAAAACATTAGTATTTAGTATTTTCTCCCCGTGTTTTATATATATTTTGGTTAGCAATATTTCTCTATCACATAAATATGATATGAATAGTGGAATAAGTATGCAAGTTGAAGGTGAAAAATCCAAATCAAAGAAAATAAAAATAGACATTGCGAAAATAAATAAAATGGACCCAATTTTAGAATTATACAAACGAGGAGATCTCTTTAGGTCGGTCGCAAAAGGGAAGTTTCCTTGTCCTTGATCCTTGCAAAGAATCCGATGGAAATAGGATACTTCGATTCTTTATGCTATCAGTAAAGTGTTGACTGAAATAGTTTACTATTTTTTTATAAAAAAATATATATATATATATAATTATATATATATATTTTTTTATGCAAAATAATAAGTTAAATCTAGCCATGAAAGGACAAATAAATTTGAGAATGAAGATGCATCATGTTATATAAGAAAAAAAAAAAAGTGTCAAATAAAAAATATTATATATCAGTTATGCTCTAACGAGATGCATATTAGACTCTATATAATTGGACAGAATTTTATAATTTTATTGAATCAATATGTATTAAAAGTGAATTCTATTTAAAAAATTGTAAAACTCACCTTATTTGAACTTAATTCTTGTACTCTCTCTACTTGGAAGCAAAAGAAACAGAATCCAAGATAAAATAATATTTTTAAAAAATAATAAACAAATATATACTTGCTGTTAAGACCGTCAAATTTGCATACAAAACAACGTGACCATACGTTAGTGTTAGATCAATATATATATATATATATATATATATATATATATATATATTTTTTTTTAATCCATAAAAAAGTGAATTTAATAATAATTTGCCACATATATAATTTTTGATGACTTTAGTATTATTACAATAGGTGATTAGGATGAACATGGATTTAACCATTCATAACCTAAATAATTTTATTAAAAATGAAGAAAAAATACATTCAAAATAAATAATTAAATAGATAAACAGTTTCAAAGGACAACCTTATTTCAAGTAAGGTTTAAAAAAAAAAAAAAAAATCTAAGCTAAAAGCATAAATTTTAACTTGCAAATGGAAGCATGTATGCCCAAAATGAGCTCTATCAAATCGTCAAACGCCATTGCCATCTCCAAACGATAAGTCAAAAAACACCTGCATGCACTAATATCATGCAGACAATTAATGGCTTATGAGTTTTGCCGGTATAACCAATTTAAGCCATTTCAATTATTATGTCATATAATCATATAAATTTAACGATTATAAATGTTTTTTTTCACAATTTTTTTAATTCTTTAACGTATTATTTTTATATATATGTATTTGTATAGTTAGATAGTACTTTTTGCACCCATTTGTTGAATAGGACAATTTGAATTAAGTTGGACGATTTAAAATCTTTCAAACCAGTTTTTTTTTTTTTTTTTTTGTTCAATGGTTTTATATTAAATGCATAGGACCTAAAATAATCCAGTTGAATCCAATGTAAACCAACGCAACAAAATGTTACAGTTTCTATACTTCTCAGCCAAAAAATAAATAAATAAATAAATAACTTAGAAAAGAAAAAGAAATGAGAACAATCATGAACCAAGTCATCATAGACCAACACGTGGTTAAGTGGCATGCTCGACACCTACGCATTACCAACGCTAACTCCGTCAGAGGTCCAAATCGCCAATAAACATTGAACATGTAAAAGAGGGAAAGTGGGACCCACTGTCAGAATGAGAAAATACACATAAGAACTACTCGAAATGCCTATAATTATTAGGACTTAAATACCCTTCTTTTTGGCCACCAGGACTTAAATACCCTTGTTAAATATATATTTTTTTCCATTTTTTTATTTGGGTTGATTTTTTTTTTTTTTTTTGGAGAATAATAAAATTTTGAATTTGATATCTAATAGTTTTTTAAAATATGCCATTAAAATAATATGTGAAGTCTAAATACTCCTCAAGAAGATGTAACGTATATAATCAAACAAAGGTGATAATATAATATTCGAGTTGTTGAAGAATAGATAATGCATGAAAGATTCGTAAAATAAAATAATAAAGTCTTATGGACATATGGCCCCAAATCTATACCCATTAGAAGATAATTGATTGGCATCTTTTCCCCAACGTAAGCTACTAATCAAATATCTACATGTGTTGCCAAATAAATCTTTAAACTTTTAGGAAAAATAAAATGACCATATTTGGTCAATCACATTAATTTGAATTAACGAAAAAAAATTAATTTTTAAAATAATCTTAAATTAACAAAGATGTCCATAAAAATTCATGTGCCATACATCTAATAATTTTTTTTTTCTATTCTATTAGAATAATGCTATAAATATTACCATTTGTAATTCATTATCATTAATACAGCAATTTAATTTAAAATAAATGTATTTACAATCTCATTTAAAATTAATAATAATAATAATAAATAATATAATTTATTTTATTATGATAATAATAATCATTAGTAAGAATAACTTTTAAAATTTTCTAAACTCATCCCAATTTGGTGAAACAAGATAACGGCCATATATATATATATATATATTTTGCCAAAAATATTAAATAAAGGGTAATAAAGTAATAAATGATAAGATGGAGGGCAGTTATGAAGCTAAAAAATAAATAAAAAATAAATACATAGAAAAACTATTAACTGTAATCCAGCTGAGCATAAAATTGGTTACCTTGGACCGGTTAGTGACTTTCCTTTGCCTCTTTCTCTCTTTGTTCAGCCACACTTAAAAAAATACCAAAAGACAAACAAGAAAATTTAAAAAATTAAAAAAGCTAAAACAAAAAGCAAAGAGACAAAGCGAAAACCATTTTCTGACTACGGAGACCGATCGAGAACAGTCACAAAAGAGTGAACGACGAGATGGAGAGAGAGAGAGAGAGAGAGTCAGTGAAGCTTCCTTTTTAGATTCACTTCAATTTTCCTGTTCACTGTCATTTTTTTCACTCTGTGTTTTTTTTTTTTTTTTCTCGCTAGCCAAACAGGTAAGCGTTTCCACAATCTTCTTTGTCTAGTGGACTCTTAAAGTTTCGTAGGAAAATTATGTGTAATTCTGGTGTCTTTTTGGTTTCGATTCTTCTTCTGATGGCTTATTAAAGCGTGATTTTCTCCGTGGAAAATGTGAAATCCGAAAATTCAAGTGGCCGATCGTTTGATTTCTGTGTGTTTTCGTTTCTGTTTTTCTGTCTCTGCTCTGTTTTCTTTTTTTCTTTTTTCTTTTCTTTTTTTTTTTTTTGAAGTCGGCGAGGATTGTGTATTTTATGTATGTGTGTATGGATGTGTATGTTTGGTATGTCTTTTTTTAATGTGTATTTTTCTGTTTTCCTATGTGTTTATGCAATTGCATGAGTATATTTGTTTTTATATGAATAGGCGGGCATTGATCATGGATTGGTTTCTGTTATGTGTTTGTGAATTGGAGTTGCATTTGAATTGATGATTATAATAGCTGTGAAGAATATCAGAAAAGTAGTATAAGCTTGTAGTTACTTCTCGAAAAGAATGTGAGGAATGCGCAAAGAATGCCAGGAACAAAGAGAATGCTTAAAGGAATTCTGATTCCTGAATGTGATTGGAATACTGCATTTTGAATTTACCCTTTTGTTTTTCTGTATAAATATTGTAAAACGTCTAAGCAAAGTATTTTTGTGTATGAGTTGTCCTTATCATTTGGTAATATTAGCTGTATATTGTAGTTTTTGCAACTGAAGATCCTTGTGGCTAAAGAATTTGAACGACTTCATATGGATATACTTCACATCAAGAATTATTCAATGTGGCTTCTATTCATTGCCATTGCAATTTTTTTTCATTTGATTTTTCTGGTATTTTTGTTTACCATATGATTTCATGGTCTTAACTGCAGATAACATTTATTGTGTACGGATTTTGGAATTGTAGCATTGTGAAACAGATCTTGGTGCTGGAGGTGGTCTGAACTCTGAGGGACTCAGTAGTCAGTACTGCCTTTTGAGACTAAGTTGCGTTCAGATTTATACACAAACCCACATGTATATAGCAAAAGTTTTGATATTTAGTTACTGGGACCGGTGATGCATCCTTCGCTAATATGGGGATGTCTTTGGTGGTGTATTATAGTAGGACTTTTTCATATATCCACCCTTTCTTTTACTTCAGGCCTGTACATAAGTGGAGACGCCAAATCATACAACTGGTCACATGACTTTGGATTGTTTATAAGCAATACAAAAACTTATGAGGGAATTCCAACTTTATCATTTCTATCAGAAAATTTGGTTTCTTGTGAAGACCTAGAAGGTGTTGGATCATTTAACACAACATGTTTGCTAAATTCAGACTTGCATTTGGATTCTGATCTTTATATTTTTGGTACTGGAAACTTGGAGATACTCCCTCACGTGTCCATTGTTTGTCCAATAGAAGGTTGTATGCTTACATTTAATATGTCTGGCAATGTTAAGATTGGTCAACATGCAAATATCATTGCTGGTTCTGTTATTGTCTCTGCTTCCGATCTTACTATGGATTATAGTTCTTCTATAAATACAACATCCTTGGGTGGATTACCTCCTTCTCAAACTAGTGGTACCCCAGTTGGCTATGATGGTTCTGGTGGAGGACATGGTGGCAGAGGGGCTTCTTGCCTGAAAAGTAATAAAAGCTTTTGGGGTGGTGATGTTTATGCTTGGTCTTCATTGTCTGAGCCATGGAGTTATGGAAGTAAGGGTGGCGGCACATCTGCTGAGAATCCATATGGAGGTAATGGTGGTGGACGTGTGAAAATACTAGTAAAGGATTCACTATATGTAAATGGTTCTATAACCGCAGAAGGTGGTGAAGGAGGCTCAACTGTTGGAGGAGGATCAGGTGGAAGTATCTTTGTTCATGCTGTAAAGCTGTGAGTAATTGCTCCCCTGCTCAATCTATTCTTATGCTTGTACAACCGATGGGGTGAGGGTGTGATGTATATGCTTATAGGGATGCTAATGGGTTTTAATTAAATATGAAAGTCATATCAAATTGGATCTGTCTGTTTTGGCACCATAATCTCTGCACCATGCGGTAACTCCACAAGTGATAAAAAACATTTTCAAACTTGTGTTCAAATAGCTCAAATGACATTGACAATAATAGGTCATGGATATACTCAAATGACATTGACAAGAATAGGTCATGGATATATTAACACCTTGAAGTTTTTAAATACCCTGGTTTTTGGAGTGCATATATGAGGTCTAAAGAACTTAGTCAATTTCTTGGTCCACTAGATAATTAGTTGAAAAAACTTAATGTAATTGCTACACCAGTTGGTTTACGCCCCAATCTATATTTGCCGACTATACCTGGATTAAAAGTAAAGGTACATTGGAACTGAACTTTTAATATTCTGTATTTCACCATTCTCTTTCAGCTTAGAGTTATTTAGTTGTCCAAGTGGACCAATCTATGGAGCAGTTGCTAATTGTCTTTTATGGAATTAGCATACTGTATTCCCTTAAGTCTATTATAACTGGTAGGTATCTTATTATCTTTTTATATGTAGTTCAGGAAGTTGACAGTGATGAATGATTTTATGATTCTCATACAGTTATAATTAAAATTTTCTTTTGCTGTTAGTATTTGAAGCATTGCAAAATGATAAATGAATATCTAAGTCTTACTCTTAATTTTTTGCATTATGTCCTGTCACATAGGAAGGGATATGGAACTATAAGTGCAGCTGGTGGAGCAGGATGGGGTGGAGGTGGTGGTGGAAGAATATCTCTGGATTGTTACAGCATACAAGAAGATGTAAAAGTTACAGTGCATGGTTTGTACCAATTCACATCTGTATCTGGTAGTTGAAGCAACGATTACTGAACTGCTAAGTTTTTTTGTTCTTGTGTAAGAGTCTCAACTTGCTTTATAATCTGAATGATTACATTGCCAACGGTCATTATTGATGGGAATGATTTTATTCAAGTATCCAAACAAAACCTCTTGTTGTCTGCATGCTTCTGTTTAGTTTTTTATTTGGATCGAATCCAGATGCTCCAAAATAGTGCCATTATGGCACAATTCCATGCCTATACCTTTTTTTTGGCCCCACAACACTCTTAATACTAAGTCGTGTTTTACATATGAAGAGTATACCCAACAAACTCCTGCTTCCTTTAGCAATTAAACTACAGCTGCATAGCAACATCACTGTGAAGATATAAATGATTAACAGATTCAGCATTGTTACTGCCCATCACACACTAATTCAGGGGAATACTATGAGGTCCCATTTTCTCTTACAACTGATCTGTGGTAGTAATTTTCCCCAGGGAGATCAACCAAGCATATACTTTAATCTTGATGGAAAATATGCATTCCTTCTCCATATTAACTGAAACAGGTTAAAAGACAACTGAAGGATCATCAATTAAGAGTTGGAAAAACAGATCTGCAAGAGAATCCCTTAGATGTATCAGGAATGAGAGTTCAAAAGAATTCCTCCAATTATTTCTGAGATCGAGATTACTCTGATCTTTCTCTATCATTTAAATTCCTGAAGAAATTGAAATTCCAATTACCATGGCTGAATGTGGACTCAGAGTAAATAGATTGGATTTATGAAGATGACAAATGATATAACCTTAGGAATAGAATCGAAAAAGAGTCATTCACTGGACAGCTGTGTTAAATATTTAAATTCATCTTTTTTCCGACTAATATTTCCAGTTCATATGTATTTAGAGATACATGCATAGTAACTTATAATATTTTTCATTTACAGTTGTCCAAAACAATTGTTGGGAAATATTCTGTTTTCTTTTAGATGTGCTTGTATTTTTATAAAGATATCTTCTAGAAGGATGTTTCTACATTATCTGCTTTTTTTTTTTTTTTTTTTTTTTTTTCCGGTGTGCGTCAGGCGGTTTGAGTGTTGGCTGTCCTGGGAATGCTGGAGCAGCTGGCACGTACTTTAATGCAGATTTACTTAGTTTAAGAGTTGGCAATGATAATGTCACAACAGAAACTGAAACACCTTTGCTTGATTTCTCTACCACCCCGCTATGGTCACATGTTTTTGTGGAGAATAATGCAAAAGTGTTGGTTCCCCTGATATGGACTAGAGTTCAGGTAGCCAAATTTTAAATTGTCAAAGTAATTTTTAATTTCATTTTTGCTGTCTGATGTGTATATATGTATGTATTTTCCCTGTCATGCATATATCTTGTTGCTGGACAATTAGAATTCAAAGTTTATCATACGCACTCACCCACACCGACAGACATAGTGGGATTCACTTCTTATAAGCGTATTGTGGATAAAAAATCTACTCACTAAAATTAGCATAGAAATGAAGCACCATGATCATGTATTGATGCGTAGTAACTAGCAGCAAGGACAGTTTAGGTAGTTTTCAGTGGCTCATGCCTTTATATGTTGAGATTTATTTTTTCAGTGTGAATAGCAATGACATTTCTGACAAATGTTTATTATGTTTCAATTTTGTTTTCTAGAAGTTTCTTTGAATGATGATGCTGTTTAATTTGTCGTCTTGAAGTGTAATTTACATGTGCTCCTTGTGAAGGTGAGAGGCCAGATTAGTCTGTTATGTGGAGGGAGCATTATCTTTGGATTGTCAGATTATCCAGTCTCAGAGTTTGAGCTTGTTGCAGAGGAACTTTTGATGAGTGATTCCATCATAAAGGCAAGTTTCTATACTGGAGCTTTTTAGCTAATGTAAACCATTGGGCTGCAAACAAGGAAAAGTATTCCAAGCTGTGCTCTGAATTGTTTGATCATCTCAACCAAATATTAATAAAATATAGTCAAGCTGCAAAATTAAGATGAACTTCAACAAGTATGAAACTTGTGTTTATTGAACAAACGTTTTAAAATGCTTGTTTATTCTCAATCTTAAAATCAGTAACTCTAGTTGAAGCCTTGTTTTAAATTTAAACTATCATGTTTCTAACCAGCTCAAGATTACAACTATTTTGTATGTATTCATTAAAAAGCAATAAATAATAAATATCTAAATCATAATTCTAAAGAGGACCTAAGACCTAAGTAATAAAATATGAACTGCCTAAACAAGAATTCTTGAATTGCAAATAACTACAGCTATTACATTGGGAACTACACCAATGGTTTAGAATCTATGATTCATCCCTGAGTTACTGAGGAAATGTGCATTGGCACCCATATGAATGTATTCATGATTCGTAGATGAGTCTGAGTGGGGCTTTTCTGATATCAAGCTTGACCTGTTGATGAGTTAAACCTTGATATTGGGTTTGACCTTATTAATATAATGTTTAAATAAATGTAATTGTGGATTTTATAAAACTTGCTTCAGGCTTCCCAAGGGTGAGTTTCATGGGACCAATCCATCTATTCATACCATAACTGCGAAATCTATGTAGAACAGATCCTTGGCAATTTTTTTATATGCTTTTATTGAGATATTTTATCTTCTGCTAGAAAAGAAATTTGGGTCTTATTAAGCTATGGGGTGCCTCTGTCTCTGTCTCTGTGTGTGTGTGTGTGTCTGTGTCT
The DNA here is from genome assembly GCF_031755915.1 of Ziziphus jujuba. NCBI lineage: Eukaryota > Viridiplantae > Streptophyta > Magnoliopsida > Rosales > Rhamnaceae > Ziziphus > Ziziphus jujuba. Next base: position 15,219,738 of record NC_083384.1, read on the forward strand.
GTACGTATATCATAGTTTTCATCCTTCAAGCTCTACAAAGAATTTTTATTTTTATTTTATTTTTTTGTTTAATATCTAAAATAGCTCCTTTTTGTCCATGTAGGTTTATGGTGCATTTAGAGTCTCGGTCAAAATGTTACTCATGTGGAACTCCAAAATTCAAATTGATGGCGGTGGAAATTCTGGTGTTACTGCTTCAATCCTTGAAGTTAGGAATCTAGTTGTTCTCAGGGTAAGATGGTTTGGGTCACGTCCCTATTTATTATTAGAATTCTTTGTCTATAAGCATTTATTTATTTTTGGTAAATTAAAAGATGTCTCAATAACTAGATGCCTTTATTTTGCAGCAAAACTCGGTTATTAGTTCAAACAAAAACTTGGGTCTATATGGTCAGGGCCTACTGAGGTTGACTGGTGATGGTGATGCAATCAAAGGCCAGCGGCTCTCCCTTTCTCTCTTTTATAACATAACTGTAAGCAAACTTAGCATTTATAGATGTCTCATCTCAAAATAAGAGATGTTTTGCGTTTTTTTGTTTTTCCTCTTATTTTGTATTGATTGTCAAGTGCTATGATGATTTTATAAAACCAAATGTAATCTTTACAGCCAACAGAAAAGAAAAATCAAAAACATTATGTGATAAATCTGCAAAGTGGAATGTAGTTTTTAATATAAAACATATATGCATGCTTGTGATTAATATGATAACCTTCCCCGTCAATATTTAAAAACAATGTTTGGGGCAAATTTCATAACTGTGCCAAAGAAAACAGCTTTTGCCTTCAGATTCCATCTTCTTCCATTTTTGAAATCTTGAGAACCCACCTTTTTGGTTAGTTTTATGTGATATCTTTAGTAATGTTGTATGATTTTATTAATTAAGCAGTGTTATATAAATTGTTTGAGGCACCTGCTTGAGGAGCACCGCATGAAAGGTGTGCTGAGTTATGTCCTCAAAGCTATAGCCTCAGCACAATGACATTGATGCATATAGCCTCAATGCTTAAGCGTGGAAGTTGTTGAGTTGTATGACTCAAATTGGCTTGTTGTTTTAGTGGATTTTGGTAAGTGGATCTTGGTTTGGGTTTAACCAATCCTTGTGGATATGCCAAAAAGAAAAGAAGGAGAGTGAGCTGCAGCTGAGGAATGTTGTTTTTTCCCAAAAAGAAAAGGAAGAGAATGAGGAGAAAAGAGAGTGAGCTGCAGCTCAGGAATGTTCTTTTCTGCTAAGTGCTGGCTGCTGAGAAAAAGTGTGAAAGAAGATGCTAAATGTTGGTTAGTAATCATTACCTTTTTACTTTTCTGTCAACCCATGTGCCTATTGCTTACCTCTTTCTTTCTTTATTTCCAGGCATCCTTTACTCTAAAATAAAGTATTTAGAAACTTAAATAGAAAACACTAGAAACAGATAAATAGACTCTTATTTATAAAAGTTTGAACATATTTATGCTTCTGTTGAATGACTGTTTAATTTAATAATGATAATTTCATTTCAAAAAACTATTACACGTTGACTAACAGTTAAATACTGCTTAAATAATAAATGAGGTTAAATTAAAACAAAAGTAAAGGGAGGTGTAAATATAATTTCCCACAACAAAGAAGCATGTATCCAAAAACGCAAAATAGACAGGGCTATTTGAAATTACCCTTTTTGTCTTTTACTTATTTCAATTCAACTTGCTATTTTAGTGTCAATCTTCAATTCTTTTTTGTTACATCATCTCTCTCTCTCTCTCTCTCTCTCTCTCCTTATTTATTTGTTATTTTATCTTATTAAATTAATTGTCTTTTTCTTTTTTTACTGATTCTTTTTTTTTTTTTCCCTTTACTGTGCAGCGGTGATGGTGTTGAAGAAAATTTGATAGAAGACTGTATGGAGGGGACAAAAAACTGAAATAAATAAAGCATTTTCTAAAATTGATAACTAACTTTATAACTATGAACTTTAGTTTCTATTCAATGGTATTTTGATTGCTGTTTGATGCTTTTATAATTAGAAAAAATTGAGGCTTATGCTTCATTCTGCCTCCAAATGGCTCAAGGAACCTTAAGCTTTTATCTAGTGCAATTGATGATAGCTTAATATTAACATTGCCATTCTCAAATTCTATTTGCATATAACTTCCTTATAAATGTACTCAATTAACAGGTTGGCCGTGGTTCTTTACTCCAGGCTCCATTGGATGATGATGCTAGTAGAAACATGTGAGTGAAAAACTTGGGTAAATCCAGTCATGTTTGTGAAACTGGTTCTGTTCATTTATTCACAACAAGAAGATCATTTTATACATTTCTATTTAATTTTCTTATTTTTATTTGTAGAGTAACAAGTTCTCTTTGTGAGAGTCAGACATGTCCAGAGGATTTGATTACTCCGCCAGATGACTGCCATGTAAATTATACACTCTCCTTTTCACTTCAAGTAAGTGTTAAGACGACTTCTTCTTCTCCTTCTTTCTTTCTTTCTCTTTTTTTTTTTTTGGTTCCCCTTCTAATATCCCTTCTGCGGCTTAAATATTGTTTCGAATCAATTCTTCTGGTCAGATACCCATGGAAGACTTAATTCTTACTTCTATGAGTATAATTATTCAAAAAAATTTCTTTTTTTTTTTTCCACGTTTTGTAGATATGTCGTGTTGAGGACCTTCTTGTGGATGGCATGGTGAAGGGAAGTATAATTCACATCCACAGGGCAAGGACTGTAATTATTGATACTTATGGCCTGATTACTGCATCAAATTTGGGTAATTTCATAATAGAGATAATTCTAAGACACAACTTGGCACAAGCTTTCACCTTCATATTGTAGAGAGTCTGAAGAGGCCCTCTCCTTTCAGGTTGCAGTGAAGGTATTGGAAAGGGAAACTATTCAAATGGAGCTGGTAGTGGCGCTGGGCATGGAGGGAGAGGTGGCTCTGGATATTTCAATGGGAGAATGAGCAATGGTGGCAATACATATGGCAGTGCTAATCTCCCATGTGAGTTGGGAAGTGGTGCTGAGGGGCCCAATCAGTCGTATGGAAATGTGGTTGGAGGTGGAATTATTGGTAAAATTTCTAAAATACTAACCTCTTCTCTCCTCTCCCTCAAACCCCAAAAATATTAATTATAACAACATCAATAATGAATAGATAAATAAATAAAAATAAAGAAAATATCTCCTTTTTGTTTTGTAATGGTAATTTCTGTAGTGAACTGGTGAAAGATCTTGCGGATTCAATTTTTCAGAAGGGTTGTTTACTACAATAATATTGAAAATTTATGACCATGAGCAGTCATCCTGCCAAGTTTTATTTTGGTATGGACATGTAACTGGGTATCATAATGAAAATCAATGAAAATTAAGTGGCTGCAAGAGTTAGCTACAATGATCTTTGTGCTTCTATAGTTGAAATCGAGTGTATATTCACTGATTCACTTGCATCATAACCATGTAATTTTTACTGATTCATATATCCTGTTTACTAGTGATGGGATCCATCCAGTGGCCACTCTTAATGCTAGATATTTTTGGATCTTTGAGTGCTGATGGTCAAAGCTTTGGTAAAACAGCAAGAAACGGTAATGGTTCCGTGATTGGCGGATTTGGTGGAGCTTCAGGTGGGACAGTCCTCCTTTTCCTTCAAGAGCTAAGACTTTCTGAGAACTCATCTTTATCAGTTGTCGGGGGCAATGGTGGTGCTCTTGGTGGAGGGGGTGGTGGAGGTGGTAGAGTTCATTTTCACTGGTCTAAGATAAATGTTGGGGATGAATATATTCCTGTTGCAAGTATAAGCGGCTCCCTTAACAGCAGGTATGATTAAGTTTCTTGACACATCTAATTTCAAAATTGGCAAGTACTAATTAATATCTAGATTTATGCTATTCTTTTGGATTTGGATTGAAGTATATTAAGAATGATATAAAATCCTCATACTAAATGCATGTGGCTTACAAGTATTTTTGGACTTTCCCTACATACTATTACAGTATTACCACCACACACAATGATGCAAAGTTTTTTAATACTGGATTCCATCCATGGGTGCATACGAATGAAAAACTAAAACCGTTGTTATAAGAGTTCCATCCGCAACATGTTGGTGAATCTCATGCCTAACTTAAAATCTTATACTAGATTATACTCATTTCAGCTTGAGTGATAGTATAATTATTTCAATTGTTAATGTAAAATTTCTAATATAAATTTATGTTACTTCCATCATTATCCTTGCACTAGGATTTAAAATGTATGCAACTATATATTGAACCAAGTATTCTTCTTTATTTGGTCCAGTTCCCTCTGCTTCTCTAATAGGATAAGTAAAGAGTTTAATACTTTCTAGGAGATGGCCGTTCAACTTTTTCTTCTTTTTTTTTCCTTTTTTTTTCTTTTTTTCTTTTCTTTTTTTTTTTTTTTCAATTTTTTTCCTTTTGAATTCTTTGACTGAATGTTTGCTTGAATTTTACCTAGATCAGTGGAGCAATTCATAATACTACCATTGACTTGATAGCTGCTTCTTGTTTAAAATGATTTTAAGACACCTAATATATGTAGGCATTTGCAGTGGTGGGGACAGAACAATACTAGGCTAATAAAAATGCATCTGATGAACGTACCTTTTCCTCTGGAAAAGAAAAGTAAGAGTCAAAATTTAAATTATTTTAGATAAGGAAATCAATCACAAAGCAATATTCTTTCAGATCCAACAAATTTTTTTGAGTTGACACTATGGGTTGCTTTCTTTTTGAGGAAAAAAGAGATTATGCTCATGGGCACTTGTAGGTTGGTGTCTTCATGTTGATATTCTGCTTTATAGCATATTTAATGGCGTGTAGTCATGCTATCATCAACTTTAGTGAGGCATAATAATCCACTCATTTAGTCATTGAATATTAGTCTTGCTTAGTAATGTACCATCAACTTTAACGTATCTGATGAACACAACTTTTCCTCTGGAAAAGAAAATTAAGAGTCAAAATTTAAGTTATTTTAGTTAAGGAAATTAATTTCAAGGCAAGATTCTTTCAAATCCAACAATTTTTTTTCGAGTTGACACTATGGGTTGCTTTCTTTATGAGGAAAAAAGAGATTATGCTCATATGCATTGTAGGTTCATGTCTTCATCTTGATATTCTGCTTTATAGTATACTTAATGGTGTTGTAGTCATGCAACCGTCAACTTTAATGAGGTATGTTCATTTGGTCATTGAGTATTAGTCTTGATTAGTAATAACCAGATCCACTGCATGTAACAATGATGCCAAGCAGCGGAGGTGCTGGGGATGATCGTGGTCTTTATGGGGAGGAGGGCACTATTACTGGAAAAAAATGCCCCGAGGGCCTCTATGGTACCTTCTGCAAGGTGTGCTTCATTTTATTTCATGTGTAGTAGATGCTTGATTTTATTGTTGAAAGTGATATACATATGTTTCATTATAAATGGTTGTGCGGCATCGTTATAGTTTAAAATAAGGAGTAGCTCGCACTTTCAGTTCAAATATTGCTCTAAAATCTTATACCTCAGTGATGTTAAGATATTGTCATAAAACTTAATGAAAAGAAGCTTACCATATGTGTGTGTGTGTGTTTTACAGGAATGCCCTATTGCGACATACAAAAATGTTGATGGCTCTGATTCAAATCTTTGCATACCTTGTTCACTTGATCTTCTTCCAAGTCGTGCAGAATTCATATATGTACGAGGTAACTTTATCGATTATGATTTGACTTTTAAGTAAGAATCTGTCTGCCCTTAGCATTTATTATTTGTTCCCTTTGAGCACTCATCTGAGAGAAAATTGTATTTGCTTCAGGAGGAGTTACTAAGTCATCTTGTCCCTATGAATGTATATCTGACAAGTATAGAATGCCAAATTGCTATACTCCTCTTGAAGACCTGATGTATACTTTTGGAGGGCCCTTACCTTTTGCAATTCTTTTGTCATGCATTTTGGTACTTCTGGCCGTGTCATTGAATAGTTTGAGAATCAAATTGGTGGGATCAGTTTCTTATAACCGTACAGATTCGATTGAACACCACAGTCATCGCCACTTCCCACATCTTCTTTCCTTGTCTGAGGTATATTTTGTATAACAAGTGCTGGTTTGTTTTAGTTTATGTTGTCTGTTAGTATGACTGTCCAGTGGCCGAATTTTGAGATTGTTTCCAGCACTGATTTATTTACTTTTTTTATTTGAAATAATTATTAGGTGCGGGGAACCAGATCTGAGGAAGCACAAAGCCATGTCCACCGTATGTACTTTATGGGCCCTAATACTTTTAGGGAACCGTGGCACCTTCCTTACTCTCCTCCCAATGCCATCATTGAAATAGTGTAAGAAAATAACTCATTTTTGAAGTTGATATGATATATAACACTGTTAATGTAATAGTGTATTAACATTGATATAGTTTGTTAATGTAATGGCGTTGCATTGCTTTTCTAGCCATTTTAACTAAATTTCTTTTTGGTTCTTACCATTTTAATTGAACCTTTTCTTGTGTAGATGTTAATCAAAAGACTACATTGTCCTGTTAGCACTATTCTGATGAAGTCATTGTTTGCCATATTAATCTCCTCAATAAATCACTCTAGTAAAGCAGCTATATCGCTACCTATTAATATTTTGTAATCCTCCTGCGCCAGGTATGAAGATGCTTTCAATAGATTTATCGATGACATAAACTCTGTCGCTGCTTATGATTGGTGGGAAGGATCAGTGCATAGTATACTTTCAGTGCTTGCATATCCTTGTGCCTGGTCCTGGAAACAGTGGCGGCGGAGATGTAAAGTTCATCGTCTTCAGGAATTCGTCAAGTCCGAATACGATCATTCATGTCTCCGCTCTTGCAGATCTCGAGCCTTATACAAAGGGATGAAGGTTGTACTTTTTATGTATTTCCTTGTTTGAATTGTGGATCCATCGTGTTCCTGCTTTCCTTATCTTTTTTTTTTTGGTCAATTTTGTTCATACAAGTCCAACTCTGTGTTTATACTTGGAAGGTTTGAGAGGTTAACAAAGAAATTATCTGACGTTAGTTCAAGGGATTCACTTTGGTCAATCCCTAATAAGTTTAGGCTTTTAAGTGTATGGCATTATTATGTCTGAATATTTTGATCAGTTTGCTCCGCCTGAATGCTTATTGGATAAACAAATTAAAACAATAAGAAACCTAGATGTAACACAAATAAGTGTCTAAGAAATACAGGAATAGGAAACTAGAAGGATTCTATTACCATTTGTCTTTTTGGAAACCTTGATAAACACTTGCTGCATCATGAATTGTTATTTCCCTCTATGCATCATGATTCCCTCTCTTCATCGACCTTCTATTCCCAACTTTTCTTAGAAATGGTACTCACTTATTGTACCATGCACCCAAAATTTTCCCACATTTCAAATCTACGCCTTTATTCTCAATTATATGCAACATGTTAGGCTCTCTAAAATATTTGCCCGAAGAGGCTGAATTTCCATGCCTTCAGATCCACACATGGATGGTGAGTATAGGTAGAACTTTTAAGGTTAAAATTAGATAAAGTTTTGCATAAGGAATGGGATGACTTAACAGTTAATTTACTTTGTAACATCTCATAAAGTGTAAGTGATGCAGGTTGGAGCAACACCAGACTTGATGGTAGCATATATTGATTTTTTCCTTGGTGGTGATGAGAAGCGTGTAGACATGGTTTCATTCATACAGAAAAGATTCCCTATGTGCATAATCTTTGGAGGGGATGGCAGCTATATGTCACCTTACAATATTCACAGCGATACATTGTTAACCAATCTCCTTGGCCAGGTTTCCCTGTTGTCTTCAATCCATTGAGTTTGACAATTATATAATCATTACCCTTGTTTCTGACAAAAAGTATGATGCCATTTTATTCTCAGCATGTCCCAGCAACCGTTTGGAATCGTCTGGTGGCTGGTTTAAATGCTCAATTGAGAATGGTGAGGCATGGATCTATCCGTTCTCATCTGCTCCCTGTTATTAATTGGACAAATAGCCATGCAAACCCTCAACTTGAGTTCCATGGAGTTAAAGTTGAGCTTGGATGGTTCCAAGCAACAGCTTCTGGCTACTATCAGCTGGGGATATGGGTAGAAGTTGGTGACTTTCCCCTTCGTAATGTGCATCAGTCTGAAGTGGCGGGTAGTAGCAATGAATCTCCGAGGTAAGTCTAGTAATTTCAAAGTTACTCCACTAGGAGGTTACATCTACTATTTATACATGTTATACACCATACTTTTTGCATCATTTTATGGGCTTTTAAGATGCATGCAACCAGAAACCAAAAAAAAAAAAAAAAAAAAAAAAAGCCCAAAACAAAACAAAAATAAATATAATAATAATAATAATTAGCAAACTTTGTATATGGTTAGACCCACTTAATTAGCATACCTTGTATAAACTTATTAGTTTGAATGAGTATTGATTTGTTTGTTTTGATTAATATGGCAGGACTAATTCAGCAAATGCAAGTAAATATCCTAAGCAGTCTCAGCAAAGCTGGCCATATATGGGTCAAGCATTATTTCTTAAAAGAAAAACTGGAGGAGGAATAAATGGAGGTCTTATAAACGACATTACCTTGAAATCTTTGGATTTTAAAAGGGACTATCTCTTTCCATTTTCTCTCTTATTGCATAATACAAGACCTGTTAGTCGTCAGGTACTTTGACAAGATCACAATACTGCCTGCAATAGAGTTTGATTAATTTTGAAACCATTCATTGTCTAAACCTAATTTTGTCTTTCAGGAAACCCTGCAGCTGCTTATCACTCTCATGCTGTTGACAGATCTTTCTATCACAATTCTTACATTGCTTCAGTTTTATTGGATTTCTCTTGGAGCTTTCCTTGCTGTCTTGCTTATACTTCCTCTATCCCTACTCTCTCCATTCCCAGCTGGATTGAATGCCTTGTTCAGTAAAGAGCCCAGAAGGGCAACACTAGCTCGTGTATATGCATTGTGGAATGCTACATCTCTATCTAATATTGTAAGTTTTTTTTTATGACTATCTTTTGTAGGTCGTACCAAGCTTTCACTGTTAACTGGAATTATTTTTGTATGTTTAGTGCGAGTAAGTTTCTTTGTTGAAGTTCTATGATTAATTGGTTTTGATGCTCGTAGGCGGTTGCATTTATTTGTGGCTTTCTTCATTATGGATTTTCCTCTTTTCATGACAAGGGCAGTTCATGGAACACGAGAAGGTGAGTCTGCATATTCTTCTACTCATTCTTAACATTAATGCCACATTCTCCAGTAACAACTACCTCCTGCTTGTCAAAACACATTTTCACAATTCACATCTTTTTCTTCTTCCACATGCACAACAAAACAAAATATGATAGACTCAAAGTAAGATCTTTGGGTTGACAAGATATTCAAGAAGATATGGCCATGATATCTGATATGTCTACGTTTTAAAACTGAATGGGGTTGCCTCTATTCCTTCACTTCTTTTCTTCAATTTCTTCTTATTTCAAGATTTGTGTTCCTATTTATTTCTCTGATCATTGCTCAACTATCCTAAGAACTTTTGCACTTTTGAGTGCCTTTCAGGGAGGAAGATAGATGGTGGCTTCTGCCAACCATCCTTCTATTGTTCAAGACAATACAAGCTCGTTTCGTGGACTGGCACATTGCAAATTTAGAAATCCAAGACTATTCTCTGTTTTGTCCAGATCCAGATGCATTTTGGGCATACGAGTCTGGGTCATGAAAGTAAGAGAAAGGCATTATAAAATACTCATCCATATTTGCCTTTTTCGCTATACTCCGCTGCCATGAAAGAGCCTTGGATTATGCTTTTGGCACAGGAGCCGGCAGTTTTGCAGTGTAAATATGTGCAAAGTTGTATAGAGCATTGGTTTTGGAGGGGCGTGCATTTTTTAATTTTTTTTTAATTTTTTTTTCATCCATTGAAGCTTCGGTGGCCTTTTTAATAGATCAGAATTTGAGTTAGGAAATTGATTCGTAGTTATTTATTATTATTTTTTTCCCCAGGGATTATACCACTATGAATATGTTCATTTTGTTAATATTAAACTTAATTGATATTTGAGACTCGGGCTATTTTTTTCTTGTGATATATACAAACAATTAGATTCTTGACATTGGTATTTGAGAATCGGTGTTTTGTTTTTTTTTTTTTTTTTGGGTGGAATAGATTGTCCACTTGGTTTAATAGTAAAATTATAATTTCTTTCTAATTTTTTTGAGCGCACACAATTGAAAGTATTATCATCTTATCTATTACATCATTTCCCTTTCAGTTAACACTAGCATCTTTTTAAATTAAATGGTCAGAGTATGTAGAATAAGCAAACGGAAAAATTATGAGGATTGTTTGATTTACACCCTTTGAAATTTGGATTAAGGGTTGTTATATTCACACTATAAAATTTAATATCCATGTTACATTATGCATATATTCACTTTTATTTCAAATTTTACTATTTATCCAAAGTATCCTTTGCATCTTCTGTCACGTCTCTTGGTTTCAGGAGCCTGTGACCAAAAGTTATCCCCCGAAAGTGGCTTTCTAGGAGGAAATTGGGCTTTATTCAATGGGATGCTTTGTTGGTTTGGTTTAGCTGGGTCTGGTTTTGGGTTAAGCGTGGAGGGAGGCACTCTTTGTTGACCTTTCAGGAGAAATTGTTTAGTGTGAAGCTGGCAATACGTGCTTGAGTCGATGATCAATCCACCGTTCAATCCTTCTATAGATGGTGATCTGACTTGTTAAGATCTCTTCTATATTGAGAATAATCTGTGAATTCTCACACTTTTAATAGACCCAGTTTACAGTTAAAATGCATGTAATACATCTTTTTTTTTTTTTTCCTTTTTTGCTTTAAAGCAGGGTTTTATTAACCAAAAGAACCCAAAATACACAGAAAGCACAGAGAGTTGGCTACTCGCCACAATTCTCCTGGGTTGCAAAGGCATAAAAGCTACTTGAGAGGGAACTTTGAGACAAAATACCACAAATATTGTGTTTAATACACCAACTGCAGACATAATTGGCTAGGATATTTTCCTCCCTAGGGAATGAACTTACTAGAACTCTTTCTTTAAGAGCAAAATGTCAAAAATGATTCCTGCAGCTGCCCACTGAATGGATTGAGATTCCGGATTGTTTAGGCCTTGAATTATGCTCCTTGCATCTGATTCACACCAGATCTTGTTCCAGCCTTCTTCTTTTGCTAATATCAATCCCTGCAGCACTCCAAAAAAGGAGTCAATCACACTTTCGGAATGTAACAACCCAGACCACCCGCATCGATATTGTCTGCTTTGGGAGCTAGATGGTGAGCCCAATCCTATTCCTCACGTTTTTACGTTCCCTCATGGGCTTAGTGGTTAGGGAGAATCCTCTTCCAACCCCTACCTACTAGTCCCACTGGCCCAGGCCTCTCAGGCCCAAACGAGCTTTGAAAGCTAGGTGGTGAGCCAAATCCTACCCCTCACGGTTTTACTTTCCCTCATGAGAACACCTCTACAAGGAAAAGGTATCCACACGCTTATAAGCCATGCGTCGTTCTCCTTTCCAACCGATGTGGGACTTCATAGCCCAGACCACCCGCATGTGGATATTGTCCGTTTTGGGAGCTAGGTGGTGAGTCCAATCCTAGATATTGTCCGTTTTGGGCCCAACCCGCATGGTTTTGGCAAAACGCGTACACAAGAAAAAGGTATCCACACGTTTATAAGCCATGCTTCGTTTTTCTTTCCAACCGATGTGGAACTTCACACGGAATATCTGATTAACATTTGACCGCCTTGATTTTTAGTTATTTGCTGTGGCTTCCCAAGCAATTCTTGGTTAGATTTTTTGCTTCTTGAAATCTGATTTTCAACCTGATCATAGTATCATCTAAAGAGAAGGGTTTGTTTCAAAAATAGCAATATTCCTTATTTTCCAAATTTGATCCAAGATTAGAGTGGCATAGAGGAAGAACTCTTCTTGGTCATCTACATGGACTGGAAGCACTCCGGTCGGATTTGCTAAAATCATTAATTTCTCTTCTAGAGAAAGATTTTCAAGCGTATCCCACTTAATGCTCCAAGGTGTAGCTAACTAGATTGCCTTAGCAACCTGGCAATGAAAGAACAAATAACTATTTGTCTCACGGCAACCACATCCATGCACACGATTTTGGCTCACAACCATCATATTCCTGTCTGGTAAATTGGAAGCAATGGCAAGACCCTTGTTGGCTAGTTTCCATTAGAAAAATTTTGTTCATTCATGAATTTTTGAAGACCATAGAGGCTTCCACCAAGGAGAGACTGGAAGATTTTTCCAGAATTCCATTTTATAAGTTCACTTAACTGAGAAACATCCATTTGAGTTGCCACTCGAGATGAGTTTTTCTTCCAGACTTTGGTTGGTTCATGGAATTTTGCATATATTTCTAACAGTGTTTCTTTCAAAAATATTTTGGAACTTCTCCACATTCCAACTCCCGAGTCCCATCCATGAGTTTAAGAGAGTCAACCATTTCTACAGCTCTGGTACCTTCAACCGAGAGTGGGGTTGGTTTAAAATCTGGGTTTTGAGACCCAAGGATCTTCCCAAACGTTGATCTCATTCCCTTTGCCCACTCTATAACAAAGTCCATTCAACATGAGTTTTCTAGAAAGCAAAATACTGTTCCAACTCCAAGAATTGCTTTTCTTTTTTCTTGCACCTCTAGAAAGTACTTCCTGCAAAGTATTTTTCTTTTAAAGCTTGAACCCAAACTTTGAGTCTATAGCCAGATTCCATGTCAATTTACTGAATAGAGCTTGATTCATGTCTTTTAAGTCTTCTGATGCCAAGTCCTCCAGCAGCTTTGGGCCTACAAATTCTGGACCAAGAGATTGGTATAAAGCTTTGACTGTGTTCTCTACTGTTCCAAATGAAGTTGCTCGCCATTTTCTCAATATCATGACACCAGTTGGAAGGAAGATTGTACGCGGACATAGCGTAGATAGAGATAGCATTGACTACTGATTTCATCAAAGTATACTTGCCGGCTTGGTATAAATGCACGTAATACATACACAATATTACAGGCTTAATTCTCAAATCTCTATCTTTTCATCTTTAACGATTCTTCTTGATCTCGTTTAATTCATAAACAAAAACAACAATAATACAAGATGTGAGAAAGCTATTTGTCCTGCTATTCTTCATCTTCAACAATCTTTCTCCATGCAAATTAGTTCATCTTCAAAAATAGCAACAATTCAAGAGAAAGTTGTTTGTTCGAATTCTATTTTTGATCTTCAACAAAATCTCTCTCTCTGTCTGTGTTTGAAAATGTGAGAAAGCTTTTACTCCTATTTGCAATCCCGGAAGAACATCCTTCTAAAAGTATTTGTTTGTTTTCATTTTTTTTCATTTAATTTTTTTCTTGTCTTATTTTAGTTGGAAATTGATTCTCCATACCAAACCACTACTTCAGATACTATTTGTTTTCTTCCAGATTATATAATCTAGATGCAACAAGATATGTTAGATATACAAAATCTAGACAGGTTCAAATCATCTAATTATGCATACTAGACGATCACTTCACGTTTCTTTTGTTTTTGGTCTAGATTATATAATCCAAATAAAACATAATAATCTAGTATACAGGAATCCGAATAAATCCAAATCATTTAGGTTATATATATATCAGATGACTCTTCACATATTGTTCATTTTCATATAGATTATATTATTCATAGATCCAAATCATCCAGGTTATATATAGCGGATGACTCTTTCACATATATTTCATTTTAAAAAATAAGACCTTATTTTTATTTTTATTTTGAAAAAAAAAAAACTAAGACCTTATTCTTACTATGTATAAAAGGCCATAAAAGGTATTTATAACCTTTAAAAAAAAAGATATTTTTAAAATATTAAAAATAAGTAAAAATGTAGTGTGATTATTAAATTTAATAGTGTGAATAGAACCAATACTAAGCATCTCTTCAATTTTGGAAAAAATCATTCATACCCTGGAATAATATAAATTTACCCCTATTCCTTTTTAGAGTTACATTATTTTTAAATTTATTTTGCTTCTTTATTTATTTATTTTTTTTGGCAATAATTAATTAGAAGACCTTAAAATCTTTTTTCTTTATTTTTACCTAAATTTTATTTAAACTATGTGATCACTTTTTCTTTTTTTTTTTAAATGATAATTTTAATTACACAAGTTTTTCCAAATAAATTATATATTTGATAAATACCTTTAGTTAAATATATTTGAAGAATTATAATATATTTAGTTGAATATATTTGATTATTCTAATACATTTAGTTAAATGTATTTGACAGATTGTCACTTAATCAAAAAAGATTATTTGATTAAAATCATCGTATAGTTTTTTTTTTTTTTAAATTGAAAAACTATCATATAGTTTAAATAAAATTAATTAATCATACAATTAACAAAACTTTCAACTCTTAAAATTATTTATGAATTACTGTCCAAAAAATAACTTTTGCAAAACAAACATAAAAATAAAAAAAAGGGCATTTAAAAGGTAATTTCATTTTACGGGCAATTTAATTTTATAAATTACCAACCTATGGGTGTAAATGCACTTTAATACTCACTATTTTTACTTTCTTTTCATTTAAGAGGGCCGTAAAAAAAATTTAACAGTCGGTATCCCTTATTACCGTTTTCGTGAAAAACATATAGATCCATCAATAGGGTGATCACGCACTGCTCAAGCGACCCAATTTTTTATTTTTTCCCTTATAGTTTCTTATAATTTTGGAATTTTTTTTCCAAAATCATAAAAATAATAATAATAATAAATTAAAAAAATCACGCGATCCGAATTTGCATGTTGGGGGCAGCAATTAACAAATTTTTTTTTAGTCTCCTAAGCGAAAACAAGATGAAAATAAAGGATACTAAAACGCTTACAAAATGAAAATAAAAGATACTAAATTGCATTTGAGCATATTTTTCAGATAAAACATATAATCTGGTAGTGGATGCACTTAAATTCAGTAAATTTGTCAGTATCATTATATCTGCAACAATTGCAAGATTTCAAAATTTCAGAGTTTGATCCATAAGCAAGCCAAAATTACCACTAGAATGCAACAAAGTATCGAATTTCCGGCTTAGTTATCATCATTTCCCAGTCGAACAGTGCTAAGTTCCATTAATCTTGAACTAAATCTAATGATAATGAAGCATACTACAATCGTGAATGAAATGCAAAGGTTCCAATCTTTGGGCAGCAATCCAGCCATCTTCAGGAACCCTACTGTATCTTTCCGGGAAGATTGTCTTTAGCTTTCCATCACAAAAGACCTTATTTGCTGGGTTCTGCATGGCAGCATTACTTTGTCATTCCACCATACAAGTTTCGATGATAAGAATACACATTTCTAGAGAAACTTGATGAAACAAAAATTTTGAGGCAACATTTCATGTAGTATCATCCATGGAAGTTCCTGTATCAGTGTCACGTAGAAAGGAATCTGAAACCTTAGTATTGCTGGCAAGAAAGCTTTTGGAAGGAGTAAAATTTTAGCAGAGTTACTTGACTCTATAGTAACCAATATAATTCTAAATGCCTATACAGGGATAACAGTGTGTTAGGATAATCCAACAGTAACCCAAGTTCGATCATACATGTCATAATCACTGCCATATCCATTTTGAGATGCCAATTCACACGTTAAGATAACCAAGCTAAAAGAAAAGTAAATACATAATCCATGCCAACGACATTTCCAATAAAGAATTTCGTTTACAGCAAAATCAAAAGACAAAATGAAGTGAGTACTTGCTTTCGTAGAAAAATATAAATAAGAAAGCAAGAAAGGAAAAGTAGAAATCTATGAAAGGTAAAAGACAAAATAAGATAGCTTAGAAGAAAAAAAATAATAATAATAATACCACGCAAAACAAGTACAAATGTCTAACCTACATGTACATTTATCAAGGGTTTGCTTGTTCACCATTCTCTCCTCTCATCTACCACAGTTTGTAGCTAGAACCAAGATTTATTCTCTTGTACCAAGCAATATTATAGACAGATATCTTAATTCTTTTACACTAACCAAAACTTAAGTATGCTTGGAGAAGCTGCACTTTATACATCATAACATCATGAAGGATTGAAAACTAATTCATTAAGTAAAATAAAGAAAGAGAGAGGAACAGAGAGACCTAATGATTATAAAGCATGAAGAACTTGGAAATCCTAAATCTACAAATATCTGAATTCATTGACCCCAATCAAAACTTAAACATGCTTTTAATGGTTTTTTTACTTTTTTCACCACATTTTTCTCGTTTTCTTCTGCTTATCACAATAAGAGCAAAAAACTTATCATCCTTTCTATAGTTCTACATTCATTATAACACATCAAACATTTGAAGAAGCTGCAGTTTATAAATCATAACATCATGTATGATCGAAAGCTAATTCATTAAGTAAGAGAGAGACCTGATTAGTATAATGTTTGATGAACTTGGAATCCTACAACCCTGTTGCCTATCGGCTTGCAAGCTCAGCAGCTCCAGCCAGACCTAAACTTTCTTGCCTCCTAGAACTCAGCCAAGAAACTGCTGCTTTACGTTTAGCCCTATGTTCCCACACAACACTCTGTGGTGTCCACTTCTGGACCAAACAAATAGAATCAGTATTCTTCCCTCCAAATTCGTTCCTCATCCTAGTAGAAATGAAACCAGGCTTTGCACCAGCAACTCCAATCCTTGGGAAACAAATAGACCCACCAAAAGAAGCCAAACTCCCTCTATTCTTGGCCTTCGAAGCCGAAAACGCAGACAAGAAAACATCCTTCACGCTGGTCTTTTGGCTTCCAATTCCAAAATCCGAAAGGGGACCCTTCACAAAACGCTTAACATTAGTCGGAACATTAGGAATACCGACGGTAATAGAAGAAGCAGCCAATCCTGGAGGTAAATAAGCCATTTTTCTCTGCTCCACAACCTTCCCGGGCATGGAAGCCAAGGAAAACAATCCACGGACAGTGGTCGTGGACGCTTCGACGAGTTTCCGAGCAGGAGTGAACTTTTCCAAAGAATTGGGTTTTCTCTGCCGCTGTGGTCGAACACCTTCAACCCATCGAACAGCCGCTATACGAGAAGACCGATTTGGGTCGTATTCTATACTCTCTACAATACCCAATGACGGATTGTTTCGTTTCATGTCCATTTTCCGAAGCAATCGCTTCGACCCACCTCCTCTGTGGAAGATGGTAATTCGACCCGATGAAGAACGACCCGAGGCAGCGATCTTGGTCTTGCTCAGTAATGGGGTTTTGATTTTGACTTTTGCTGATATTGCTTTTGTAAGTTCGTCGACTTTTCCTGTTCTTCTTCTTCTTCCAGAAGACACCGCCGCCATTAGAGCCTTAGTCCCAAGCATTTTTTTTCTTTCCTTTTTTCGATGAAAGAAAAACGAAATTGAAACCTGCAAATGAAAAACAAAAAAAGTTATGATTTTTACAATGACAAACAAATTAATAAATTTCCTCAAAAACCCAAAAGAAATTCAAGTTCTTTTTAACATTTTCTACGTGGGTGTGTTTGATTCTCAATATCAATATATTTTGAGCACAAAACTTCGATGAAAAAAGAAATTTTTAGCTGAAAAGGAAAAAAAAAATATAAAAAAAGGGAGAGAGAGTGATTTGGATAGAAGGAGATACAAACCCCGGGTTTGAGTTGGAAGGAATGGGAGTCTTGAGAGATTGAGAGCTTTGAGATGATGGGAAAAGAGTGAGCAAACGAGTGTTAGCGGAGTGAAAGAGACGACGACGTCGAGGTGCTCAAACGAAACCCTGATGGTACTAATCTTATACTACGCTTTGAGTACTATGTATTAACTTTACCTATATAATATTGACACGTCTAGCACAAATAATAAGAAAAAAAGATAAATTTCCCTCACGTACGGTATAAAATCGCCCTTCCATAAACTTTCAAATTTGTATCATAACAAACCGATAGGATTCAAAAATAATATTAAATTTGAATTTATCATAAATAAATTTATAACATAATCGTGTCAACCTGTTTAATATGATTATTAATCGTACTATTTTCAGATTGATTTATTTAATTTGAAATTGATCCGTTATGATCCATTTATTAAACGTGTCAGTTTCAATCTGACACAATTATATATTTATTACAACCTATTTATATTAAATTTTAAATTATAATTTTATCCATAATATATTATTTAATAAATAAAAATATTATAAATTAAAAAACTTTATAAAAGTAATTATTTATAGAAGCACATGTATTGAGATTTATGTATTGTGGCTTAAAATTTGCAAGTATAATTTAAAAATATATTACTATGAAATTTAAATAGTCTTAATTTTTTAATTCTTAAATTATTTTTATGTTGTTTTTTTAATTTTTTCAAACAGGGATGTAACACCCCGTCCTGAACCATGTCGGAAATTTTTGCACGTTGACCGAAGTTGACTGTTGACCGTTGACCGAAGGGGTCAAAAGTTGACTTTTTGATCCGGTTGGAATTCTAGGTTGACTGAGATACTGTTACAAAGTACACGTTGGCACTAGTTCGTAGACTGGTAGCACGTTGAAAACGGAGCTACGGTTTGAAAGTTTTGAGCAAAACAAGTTGAGGTCCAAACTGTCCAAGGGATGCCGGAGTTGACTTTTTATTCATGCAAGGTTGAGCGTTGACTCATGCATGGTTGTGAAGTGCTCATCGATACGAATCCGTAAACTAGCGGCACGTCCGATTTGGACATGTGGTTTGAAAGTTATGGACCTGTAAAGTTTTTCAAATACTGTATTATTTTATTATTATTTTTTACACGCGTAATGATGTGCCACGTGTGACTTAATGAAGGTGACCATGTGTCACCATGGTAAAATGCCACATGTCAACCATGTTTAAAAATCAAATTATTTTTATTATTATTTTAAATGATAATATTTTTGTTTAATTATTTAATTATTTTTATTTTATTTCTTTTTCTTTTCCTTTTCTTTTCTTTTTTTTCTTTTTCTTTTTCTTTTTCTTTTCCCCACGTGGGAAAACACCTCCCTTTTCTTTTCTTTTTCTTTTTTTTTCTTTTTCCTTCTTCTTCCCCGAGCCCGAAAGACAAAATATGCAGAAAATTTTTTCTCCCTTTCTCTCTCCTTTGACTCTCTCCCTCTCCCTGTTTGACCGGCGTTTCGCCGGATTTCAATCTCCAGAATGCTACACGCGCCGGCCCCCGGTGTATCCCGCCACCTCGAGACCTTGGCCACCAAGTTTCCCGGCCATCCGCCGCCGGACGCGCCCAGATCGGGCCGGCGAAGTCGCGGCGGCGAGGTGAAATTTTTCCGGCGATTCTCGCCGTTTCCGACCAACCCAATCCGTCCCATACCTCTATCCCACTATTTTCGACCACTCTGAGTCCATTTCCGGGGTTAGATTGCCCAAAATCCCCACCGTTTGAAAGATCCCTCAAGATCAAAACCGGCCGAAGCTTCCCTACCAAATTCCGGCCACCTCCGGCGGAATTGGGGTCGATGGAGACCGGATTGGTGATTCTCGTCCCACGAGCTTCGATTCGGTATATTATTCGACCATTTTGGTTAAAGTTTGTGTTTGACCCCCGGTACCGGGTATTATTTATCCGATTAAAATATTAATTTATTTGACTGTCTGTGAATTTTGTTCTAGGAGCACCGATGAGTACTAGAATTGATCCCGTGGTGAATCATGGGTTAATTGCGTGCTCCAGGTGAGTGACCCACCTTTAAAAATATTTTTGGGATAATTAATTGTATTTATGTGGTATTAATTTGATATCTGTAATTTGTGCTCATGTGGTGTATTTTAAATACAATCGGGAAAAAATATTATTTTATATATATATTTACCCATTGGTGCTAAATGAAATTTTGGAGTCATTAAGAAATTCCCGATTATTATTTTATTATGGTTAAATGATATTTATTCCACATGAGTAAGTATTTTCAGTAATTCGTTGTGTTTGGATTTTATATAAATTTCGGGCATAATTGGGTTAAATATTTTATGAAAATATTTGTTTAAGTTGGTGGTTTAATTTTATAAATTATGCCCGCGGTATTTCAATTGTTGAATCTCGTATTACGAGAAAAGGTATGGTTTTATCTGTTATCAATGTTTCGTACCGGGTTATTGAATAAAAATATGTGGGATGGTAAGTGTGAGAATTTAATGTATTTTCCACGGTGGTTTTTGGAAAAACGGTACGGTTGGTTATTATTATTATTTTTAGACGCACTCATACAGTATTGGTGTTCTGGTGTATGGTGTATGGACACGTGGTAGCACGCGGTTATTATGTGGTTTAGCGTGCGGTTATTACTTCACCCGTGAGTTGCCATTGGACCGTGGGCAGGCAAGGTTATTGTTGTGCACAGCCGCCCCCCTCCTTGGTCGGGTTGATGGTTTTAGCAGCGGTACTGTCGGGACGCCGAAGTGACCGTTGCAGGTTTCTCTCTTTAACCCCCCACCAGTCGGTGCTCAGGACGCTGGGTATCGGAGGGCATCACCGGTATATGGTGTGGTGCGTCAGTGTAAATTGCAAATAATGTTTTAAACCCCAAAGGTGTTCTAAAATTATTTATTATAATTTATTGCAGTTTAGTTATACTTGGGGTATTTATTTATTTATTTATTTATTTGTTTATTTGTTGTTTATTAAATTATTTGGTTCCTTGGTTTTTGGGAAGTACGTACAAGGGTTTTGTGAAAATGTTTTAAAATGGGAACTTTTCCAACTGAGAGAATTGTAAGGGTTTTGAGAGAAATTATTATTTTCCAATTAATTATTATCTA
Source organism: Ziziphus jujuba (assembly GCF_031755915.1). Classification (NCBI taxonomy): domain Eukaryota; kingdom Viridiplantae; phylum Streptophyta; class Magnoliopsida; order Rosales; family Rhamnaceae; genus Ziziphus; species Ziziphus jujuba. Next base: position 15,240,581 of record NC_083384.1, read on the forward strand.
TCTACTGTATTACCGTGGTATTATATTGTATAGTAGATAGGGTCACTCACTGAGATGATTAGCATCTCACACTCTTAAATTCCGTTCCCCTAGGTTCAGGTCGGAGACGTTGATTGTCCGGGGCGAGCCCAACGTCTCAGTTCGTTGCCGAAGGTTCAAGAAGTTTTTCTTCCCTTTTTCCTCTTGAACTTGTATTGTTTCTTTATCTGTCATTTTATAAATTCCACATTTGTTGTATAATGCTCTGTATACTGTATTGGACGTGTAGTTGTTTTTAATGCACTGGGTTACTGCTGTTGTTTTATTTTGAAGTGCTGCAATTTGTGGAACCAATTTGTAGTATCGTGGGAGGAATAAGGGGATGTTTTTAGAAGTGTGCTTTCAGTGCAGGTAGTTTGTGGTAAGTAAATCCCTTAGGGGAGGCTCTGCCGGATTTTCCGTTGGAGGGTCCAGTAGGGTTTCCCTGGGATCAGGGCTGTCTAGGGTTCCGAGGAAGGAATTCTGGACGGGTCCTGACAGGGAGCTTGATTTTCAAATTAGTAGAATATATATTAATAAACAAGTTAATTTTCAATAAATAAATTAATTTTGAATTAATATGTTAATTTTCAATAAATAGATCAATTTTTAGGTTAATAGATCAATATTCAGGTTAACAAGACTTATTAAAGTAATTATATACCTGTTTATAAACAGGTTGAGTTAGTGTTTTAGATACCTGACACGATTAATAAATGAATTGAGTTAGGATTTAGTATTTTTGACACGATTATTAAACGGATTAACATGAACACGACACCTGAACACGAATTGCCACCTCTACTTTTTACGACAAAAATTATAATAAAAAATTCAAAATATTAAATCATATCCAATATATGGTAAAACCATATAAAAATAAAAAAATTAAAAATCACCTTCTTTTTTTTTTTTTTTCCCCAAACACACCAAAGCGGGTGTGGTTCTATTTTTCATTTGATTTGTCGAATAATCATATTGGATCCAAATACCTTTTTTCTTTTTTGGGTTAATTACATTTCATTATCTCCAAACCATATCGTTTCTCTTTAAATATATAAATACATATTGAACCTTAATCTTTAAAAACTTCGATATTGCATCTTAAACTATTGTTTATTTACTTTTTATTTAATATATTTGTCGTCCCTATAATGTGAGGATGATTTAGGGATAAAAAAAAATGTTAACAAGCAAAATCAACTAGAGATAAATTGGGTTTTAAATAATTGTAAATGTTAATAGTTTAGGGTGTTTTTGTTAATTTATATTATGTCAAATGATTGCTCTTTTTGATAAAATGTCAAATTATTATTTGAATCTACTAGCAGTTTGAGGAAGTTGACATTGAAATTTATGTAATTTGAACATAACATATAGATATATATAGGTATAAATAATTATTATTATTTGTTTTTATCAATTACCAAAAATTCCATAAAATTTTCAGACTTTATAGATTTAAATGTATTGATTTAACAACTAAATCAACCTCATTATTTAATTTCATTTTGACTAATTCATATTTATTAGATTAATATTCAAAAAGAGGTTTTACCACTTGGCAATACAATCTAATCTGATCTATATATATAATACAAGCGTGTCTATGTTATGCTATTAATAATATATAATATACTGTATATAATTATTAAAACCCAAAAAATACTATACATATTTGTTAAATATTTAATAAATTATACTAAAATCTTTTCATAAAAATTACTATATTAAAACGAATGGTTAAAATAGAGTGTACCGTAAAAATAGTATATTAGAGGTAACTTTATGATAAGAGATGGACATAATACTTCTTTAAAAAAAGAAAAAAAGAAGGAAAAAGAAATAGCAATGCTTTAAGCCGGCTCTAAGTTTGAGCATTTGATCCCGATGCCAAAAAATAGAATGAAAATAGTTATATAAATAGTAATAACTGATGGTTAATATGCGATTCTAAAGTTTAACAAGTCCTCGAAACAGTTAGCAAACATAAAAATTCAAGACAAAAACAAACGAGAAATCTAGCCATTACACATAAAGAAAATTGATTCATTTACTTTTGCAAACAGAAGCTAAAATTTTTAAACTAAAACCTAGAAAATACAGATTAAAATAAGAAGAGGATAATAAGTAGGCATTCAAAAGGAATTCCTTGCTCAAATGAATAATTTATACACATAGAGAAATAATTCATAATTACAGAAACAAAAATATGACAACAACGAAGACAGAAAGGGAATGATTTTCTGTGACATATTATACCAAATATTTCCATCCAAAATTCTCATAAAGAAAAGTTGATGGAGCATATGATGCTATCATGTCCAACGGCTTCCGTCTTCAAACGGTGAAGGGCAGCTTCTCAACAGTTACATTTTGAAGCTATATCCCAATATGGATGTTGTCAACCAGTTTAAGGCATTTTTAACCAACAGACCAATTCTACAAGTGTTTTCGATAAGTTTAACGTCCCGTCATAACTTCGAGTGTTGACGCCATGGACATCCACCTTCGAAAGCTTGCTCCAATACATCTTCCATTCTCTTTGCAAGTAGAATCTGTTTATAATTTTTGATAGATTGACTTATAAGTTGTGGCTTACAGACAACTTCTATACAGAAAAAGAAAATCATATGGTGGAAATATCCTAATCTGTTCGCAGACAATAGCTACTGACACAGAAAACTTGCCGAAATTCATATTCATTAAACACTGCATTTTTTCTATTTTGCAAATCATATATCTTTGTTTCATGATCTTTTAGTCTTGAAATGAACTTTCTGACATGTTTCAAATCCCATTATGTTCACGCTTATCAATTTATGTGTGCATATAGTGTTTGTAATTCCTGTAATCTACTATATTTTAGTTTAAACATGCACTTATGTTATTGACAAACAGCATTCCATAGATAAAAAACTACTTACCTCCAGACTGCCTAGAACAGGTGGTGGTACTTCGACCAAGTCCTTCAAGTTTCTCTCCGGCAGGATAACCCTTTTGATGCCACAACGATGCGCTGCCAATATCTGCAGAAATGGCAGATTCTAATTATTGATAGAAAAACATGTAATTCTAATGTATCTACTGGAAAGAACATAAATTTGCTTATATATATTGTTGTAAGACATCTGGTGTTTTCTTGGAACATATAAGCTTCTTAAGGACTTGAAGGAAAAAAATAAAAAATAAAAAATATTACTATCCCTATGTCCAACAATCATGAAATATCTGAGGTCGTGTGGTAGCCCTGATGGTTAGAGGCACCAACATCCCAGCCTATGAGCTGGGTTCAAACCTCATCAGCCAAAAAAAAAAAAAGAAAAAAAGAAAAAAAAAGAAGAAAAAACAATCATGAAATATCCACAACCATTTTGTCAAGCTCAACGTGCAAAAAAGTAAAGCAAACATAGGGCACTAACGAAGAGGTTTAAAAAAAACAAAGGTCTGTATAACTTAAAACCATTATTTTCATTTTGCAGCCTATTTCATATTTTACAATCACAACCCAGATCGCTAGTAAAGGATGTTAAAGCAGAACAGAGAATTGAGCGACCGAACCAAACCTTATCCTTGATGCCACCGACAGGTAGTATGAGACCCCTCAAAGTCATTTCTCCAGTCATTGCAGTATCGGCTCTTACTCTTTTCTGGCTGAACAATGAAACCAGTGCAGTTACCAGAGTCACACCTGCTGATGGCCCATCCTTGGGTACAGCACCAGCAGGAAAATGTATATGAATATCCCGGCCCTCCAAGAGATTGATTTCCTCAGCAGCTGCCAACCTAAGATCAGTTGCCCTGGCTCTAACCTAGATTTGACAAAAGAGTCCTGAGTGTCAAAAAAAAAAACAAAAAAAAAGGAAGCAAACAACCAAAACCAACTAAAATGTACCAAAACCAAGTAAAATGCAAGATTACTGAGGCATTAGCATTAATATTTAATTCATTGGTAAGAGGAAAAGCATAAAGCTCTACACAATAAAAAAACAATAAAAAAAATTTCAAAATTTAAAAAAACATTAAAAAAAAAAAAAGAAACTCTATGACAAAGAATTACCCATGTTAACGCTATTTGTGCTGATTCTTTTATAACATCACCAAGTTGACCTGTAAGATGCAATTCACCCTTTCCTACCATGGCTGTAGCTTCCACAAACTGGACCTCACCACCAAAAGTAGTCCAAACAAGACCAACAGATACTCCAGGCGTTGCAACTCTTTCTGCAGCTTCTGTATCATCAAACCTCGGAGGCTGCATTACAATATCAAAAAATGAAACAGTGAGCTTGCAAATTAAACAAATGATAAGACCAAATTGTTTTGTTTAATAAGAGGCTTGTCCCAGTTTCCGGACCGCATTAAATGATAGGAGCTTGAGCCTTTGAAAATAAAGGGTGGGACAGAATAACAAACTAAAAGCATTGTCGGTAAAAAGTTGCATACGGATAGCCATCAAAAACCAAGCAACCTCCTAAAACTGAGATGTGAAATTTCTACTTTCCAACTTCTAAGCAAATACAGCTAACTTTTAATCATCCAAATAATTGAAAAATGAAAACAAGAAGAGCAATTACCCCTAGTACTTTCTCCAGCATAGCTTCATCCACAATCAATGGCGAGGCGATCTTGAATGTGTTTGATATCTCATGATTATTTACATCCATTGGAATAACCTCCATTTCTACCTCAGCTCCATCAGCAAGTCTGTTTTCCACAAGTGGTGAAGCAAACCGATGCACCTCTCTGCTCAGTGGGACAGCTTGTTCTTGCTCTGCAACTCTAACAGCTGCTGCACGTGCCAAAGCAGCTAAGTTCCTTTCCAGATTACGTACACCAGCCTCCCTGGTGTATCTCTGAATTACTAGTTTCACCATAGCCTGCCACACAAGGGGAAAATAATAATAAAATAAAATCTATAAAAAAATAAAATAAAAAAAAGGCTAAAGCAAATGCTACTATACTGTAAATTATTACATAATCAACAGCCATCACAGCAAATTGCAACTATAGAGTCTAAAAAATACAGAAACTATGAAGTATTAATAAAATGAAGAAATCCACGAAGATTTTTTTCTAGAAATTAAGAAGACACGATGGAGATTGTTACAAACATTATTACTACTTGGTAAAAGTACAATATTTAGTAATCTCATTACCTCTGGAATTTGGAGAAACTCAGAATTCAATCCATGCTGCTCAAGAACTCGTGGGAGTAAATGGCCCATAGCTATCTTCAGCTTTTCTTCAGGTGTATATCCAGGCAGTTCAATGACTTCCATCCTGTCTAAGAGTGGTGGAGGAATAGGCTGCACCCTATTTGCAGTTGCCACAAAAACCACCCTTGAAAGATCGAATGGAACATTTAAATAGCTGTAGGCCTTCAGTTAAGGAATGAAGTCAGACATACCGGAACCATGAGTGTAACAGGATTAATCCACGGGAAATATATTATATACATATATATATATATATATATGTATATATATTTCCAGTAAAAATATAGATAGAAATTAAATAAATAGCTAAATTCATCCACAACCATGATTCATCAATATACATTAAGAAGAAAATAGGATACTGATCATTGAATGTTTTATTTTGTTCTGGGTCAAGAACCTCCAGTAAAGCCGAGGCTGGATCACCACGCACATCAGAACCGGTCTTGTCAATTTCATCCAGCAGCATGACTGGATTGCAAACTCCTATTCTCTGAGACACAAAATAATTTTTAAAACAGTTTAGTCTACTTTGTCAATCTCAGTATACAATTTCAAGTTATTAAAGATAGAACAAAAGTAAGGAGGGAAGAAAGACAAATAACTACACATTTTTAAAAAAGTTAACAGATACTATCAATCTACATGATACACAAAACTAGATATATAAATTCCAAAGTGTTTTGTTTTTCTTTGCTTTGTTTGTATATGCTTGGTTGGACATAGCGTTATAACAGAAAGGCACTTACGTGACAAAACTAGATATAAGTCTGGAAAAAATGTTCGAAAAATAAATACCTTTAATCCATCAATAAGTCTCCCCGGCATGCTTCCAATGTATGTCCTCCTATGCCCTCTAATATCAGCCTCATCCTTAACACCGCCAAGAGATATGCGTATGAATTTTCTGCCCAAAGCAGTGGCAATAGATGAAGCTAAAGATGTTTTCCCAACACCTGGTGGGCCAACAAAGCACAACACAGGGCCTCTGGCATCTGGTTTGAGCTGCAGCACATTAAAAAAATAAATAAATAAAATAAAATGAAAAATCCATATAAACACCAATTTTGAAACTCAAAAGCACTAAACACCAAAGGTAACTAGCATCATATAAGTGACCACCTTGCGAACTGCCAAATATTCTATTATCCGTTGCTTCACTTTGACCAATCCATAGTGATCACTATCAAGTTGTTCTTTTGCAGCTTTCAGGTCCAATTCAAGTTCTTCACTGGTCTTCTGCCATGGAAGATCAGCAAGAAGCTCCAAGTAAACACGTGAACTATTATATCCAGGCTGCTGAGGTTGCATCTTTTTAAGCCTCCTGAAGAATAAGAAAATGGAGAAAAAAATCAAAGAAATGAACAATTCCCACTCCAGTCTAGAATTTGGAATATGAGAAAAGCACCAGTTAGAATTCTCAATCTGAAACCTCACAAAAATTAATAAGCATGAGAAAGATTTATTACGTCTACCAAGCACGCAAGTACACACACACACACACACAAACAATAAAAAAATAAAAAATAAAACAAAAGGGGCGGAATCCATGCATAAACTATACTCATTACCACAGAGACACATAATATGTCCTGCAATTGTAAGATGAACATACCTTAACTCCCTCTGTGCATGCTTCCAGATAGTTGAAGGCATTCCAGCACTTTGCATTTTCCTTTCCAAGGTAGCTACATCGTCTTCATCATCATCATTGTCACCAAGCTCCTCTTTGATAGCTCTCATCTGTAATGAGTTTCATGAAGTACAAAGGAAGAGAAACAATCATTAAGCAAAAAGTATGTAAGAAATGATAAGTATACATAAACAATGGTCTTTGCAAGATGCCAATACATACTACCATCGGTAGGATAAAATGACTCTAATGTAGTCCTAAGAAAGAAAAGAGGTTAAACTATCATTCAATAGAAAATTTTATTGTAGATCTAAGAAAGAAAAGAGATTTAATTATTATTCAAAAGAAAATTTTGTTCCTTGATTTTTCACTCCCTCAGAAATCAGGATATTATATGAGAGCTAACCTGCTGTCGTAAAAGGAACTCTTTCTGCGATTTTGATAGCTGACCCTCAACCTTTTGTGTAATCTTCTCTGCTACACGTATGGACTGTCACAAGGTAATAATAACATGACTCCATAAGATCCTGAGAAAGCATCAAGATTATCAGACACTAAACCAATAATAAATCAATGATTACCTGTAAATGCCTGTCAACTAACTCAGTCGCTTTTGAAAGCCTTACTTTCAGGTCAACAGAATCCAACATAGACAGTTGCTCCTCAAAACTTATCTCAAAGCTAGCAACAAAAATATCTGCCAATTTGTGAACCGGAACCGTCTCCAGGAGAACTTTTGTTCTTCCTCCCGTTTTTTGTTTCTATGAGCAGAAATGAAAGTGGATGTTTATGTGTGAGAGAGAGAGAGAGAGAGAGAGAGAGAGAGAGAGAGAGAGTAACATAATGCAAAACACATTTTATTTGGCAGAATTTTAGAACAATAAAAAGCATACTAATAAAGAGTTTCTGGCTCCAGTTAAAACTCAGAGCCTGAATAAACACTGTCATTCCATAACAGAACTAACAGATGCTCTTCAATTAAATCTTACGATGTCAACCTACACTCTCTTAATGGGGGCATTAATCAAAGAAAAAAGCGAAAAATACATGATGAAGCTATAGCGCTTAAAAGCTTTCAATCTCTAGAAGTTTCCAAAGTATAGAGCAGAATATAATCTCACAAGTTTTACCTGCTCAAGAACAGAAATCAGCTCCATGGCAGTGGCTTTGAACTGGCGAGACAACGTTATGAAATCTGGGTCTTGCTCCACTTGCTCCATGTCTAATTAAATTAAGAAAAATAAAGCAACCACATGATGAGCACATAAAGATGCAGATTCCAAATTTAAAACAATTAGCTTAGTAAAACAATGTGAACAACCACATCTTAATAAACAACATGATATAGCATGGTACGAGATGTTTGGTGCACTAAGAATTTCTTCATCATGTATATTTAAATATTGAAAAATCAGTCCATTTAACTCAAGAAATCCAAGGTGCCAATTCAATGCGGAGAAAGAAACAAAACTTAAGCAGAGACACCTAAGTTTTGTCAAGCCAATCAGTTCCTATAATAAATAAAAAAGTAGACTCGCCCATAGAGACCAAGATAAGTGCATCCTTTCCTCTTTTCATAGTTGACTTCTTTCTTTTTTCTTTTCTTTTATTTTTTAATACAAACAGGTCACTTTTGGCAGACATGGGCCAACCCACGTACACAACTTCCTTGACACAGAAAAGCAAACTCATGACATCATATAATTATCCACAAACAACTTCATTATCACAAACCAGTTGCTACGGAATAGGGAACCAGGACTGAAATCTAATTTTATGATCCATGTGTTAGAGGTAACTCTTGACAGTGAGCTGGAAGCCAATGCTTTTACATCTAAATTCCAAAATCTAGTACTTGTGGTAAAATAAAATCCATATGAACAAAAAAATAATGACAGAGTTGGATGCAAATGTAAGCCCACCAATAGAAACTAATGATAACTTTAGCTAGACAAAAAATATATGTCCATATTTAATTGAAAACTTACCAGCCTTTGTCATTTCAAGAGGAGATATCCTTGCAGTATAATATGTTCCTCTTGTGCTAAGTTCCTGAACATTGAATCTGCACAAACCTTCAAGGACAACGATATATGTAACCCTCCCACTAGGCTTCTCCACTCCTCTTGACAAATGTAAAGCACGAGCAGCAACACCTCTGAGGACATAAAATAGCGAATATTACACACCTTTATTAGTTTACAACCACCTTGCACAAACAACCAAAATAAAACCATTGGTGTAAATTGCATCAAGACAAAGAAGAAATAGATGATAAGACTAAATGATAATCAATTTAAGTGTTCCAAGTGCTGCTAAACTGATCATAACATTGTCCTACTGAGTTACAAAGGTGCAATCCAGCTGATCAGTAAGAGTATGAAGAGGCACCAATGAGTTTGACCATCCTAATATCTATACTTCTTTAGTATTAAAATTATAAGCCAAATATTTCCCAGAAAACCTATAATGGGACCAGCCATACCTGGTATGCCAATGAATAACTTCCTGCTGATTTTTCCCATCAGCCTTCTGAGGATCCGAGTTACCAACTTGAATTCTCGAGCTTCGTTCTCCAGAATCACTACCAACACCTATTCCAAATTGTATTCTTTTAGGCATTTAATCAAAGATAGACATTCTTCTACAGCATAAAAAAACATTGTTAGTCAAAATTACCTTGAGATAACACAGTTCCGACCGTTGTCGTCTCAGCAGCATCACGAACAGGAAGAATGCCAATCAATCCCTTCTCTTCACGCTGCCATAACTCTTGCTCCACTAATTTTACACTGCATAACCAGAAAATCAATTTCGTTGACTATGTATTCAAGCATAGGGTAACAAATTTCCAATCTTTCATTACCCAGATGCAAAAATGGGTATACTGTAAGTTCAAATTTCTAACAAGTTTTGACTTTTTTTTCTTTTTTATATGATTTTGGGAAACAAAATAAATAAATAAATAAACTGTAACCGAACACTAACCAAACCTAGAAAATCACCATTATTTGGCCGCAAAGAAATTAAGAAGAAAGAAGTAAGATTGTTAGATTATCAGATTGTCAAACAAGCTGTGTATTCGAAGTTTTCTTTGATTCTCCTACCAATTTCAAGAAACAAGGTGGAAAATTTCCACTAAAAACATAAAAAAAAAGAATCGAATGTAAGCTAATTCAATTGACAGGCTCAGGCATAAGTTGATAAACAATTATCAATTTAATTTCACCCAAAAAAAAAAAAAAAAACTAAATTCCGAGTATGCATAACCATGATCGCAACTTCAAGAGCTCAAAAGAGGCAAAGAAAGGGAAAAAAAAAATAAATAAATCCAAAAGCTTTAAGCTTGGAAAAGGAGTATAATTTTCCGAGAAAATTAAGAAAGAAATGAACTCAAAAAAACAAAAAAACAAAAAAAAAAAAATGAAGCAACCTGCTAGGTGAAGTGCAACGAATACGAATGATAGCGCCAGGTAAAAGCACTTTGTTCCTGAACGGAAGGATACCGAGTCGACTCGGCAGCTCCACCGATTCTGCCATATTTTTGCAACTCAGGACAATAATTTAAAAAATTACCGAGAACGACAACAACAACGAAATCAAGCGGGTGACAGAAACTGAAGCAAAAATAAGTCAGAGACAGAACAAGAACAAGGAAAGAAGAAGAAGAAGAAGAATGGTGGTGAATATTATTTGTACATGTTGTGCGGGGTAGGTTCGTTTGGTTTAATGGCAGAGATGAGAAATTTCAAAACGGCAACGCCTTTGCTCCGTTTTATCTCTCTCCTCCGGAAGACTTCTGTTTTGTATTTTTCCCAAAACATTTATAGGATTAAACTAAAATGCCCTATTTTCTTTTTCTTTTTTTGTTTTTTCTTAACCCCTTGCATTTCTTTGTAATTTCAATTACCTCCTCCTTTTACCAGCGCTTTTTTCCGTTTTCTTTAAACTTATTTTAAATATTTTTATTCTCGCCGCTATCTTTTACTTTCACTTTTTCTAATTATTATTTTTTTTGTTTAAATATTATGTAACTCCCCTAAATACAGCCTCAATCTCCTATTCTGGAAAAAGCGTATCACAAAATTTTGGTTAAATTATCCCAAACTTTGTCTTTTTTTATATAGGTAGAAATATTTTTTTTTAAAGCTTTTTTTTGTGAATATCAAAAACTATTTATATATATATATATATATATATATTTTTTTTTTTCCCCTTTTTTGAATGGTAAAATATTTGATGTAGAAAATTAGGTGAGAGACAATGATAGTGACTAAAATTTTTGCACCCCATTTTACTCGATTAGATATTTCAAACGTGTGCCTCGCATGTACAGTGAATTTATATCTTTTTGCTTGATTTTAATGCACTTGCATGTGCACTTAATAATTTAAAAGGACGGTGCAATATCTCAAATGACTTTATACGGGTAGATGTGAGAAACATTTCATTTCACTTAGCAATACATTTTATTATATTTAAATACCAAATGGTATAGCACTATTTTATATGTATTTATCTGATTTATATTATTTTTGTATGTATCTCCAATTTATTTTTTGCTTTTATCAATTAAAATAAGTTCGAATTCTCCCATATAAAATTAAAAGTCTGTTTGAGAGTGATTAGTAGAAGCATAAAAGCGCTGCAAAAAAAGTAGAAACACAACCTATAGTATTTGGCAAAAAGAATTTAAAATCATCTTCAATGATTTTGTTGTTAAAAAATTACTTATATGGTGATTAAAAAAAGACATCAATTAAATTTTTTTTTTTTGAAAAATCACTTAAATTGGTTCGTAAGAATCACACTTCTAAATGAGCCCTAAAAAAAATGTATATTAATTTTTTTATATCTAAGTTGGCTACCAACAAAATTTTATTCAAATTATTTGATACATAAAATAATCATATGGATAGCAAAGCTGTTTATAATTGTACCTAAAAAGAATGTATATTTATTTATTTTTTTAATATCTAAGTTGGCCATCAACAAAATCTTATTCAAACGATTTGATACATAAATTAATCATGTGGATAAACAAGGCTCTTTCTAGTTGGACCTCATTGGCCATCCAAAAAGCACAACAAAACAAAAAGAAGGTTCATTATGGAGGGGGCAAAAATGATAATTGACACAAAATGGAGTCCTCCATGAGAATGCCACCATTGGAAGGGGACAGTGTAAAGTAGAAGAAACCATACAGAGAAACAGGGAAGGGCTTAGGTTAGTACACGTCGAACTGGTGGGGAGTTCAGAACCGTTGGATCTCCGGATAAGGTGGGTGATACGCGCCACTGACAAGTGGGTGGTTGCGTCAACCACGATACGTCATCCATGGCGTATGGTGGATTTAGCCGGCACATCTGCCGGTGGGACCCATCTCAATCGATGACACGTGGAATGTCTGGATACGGAAAGTTTCCGAACATACATACAAAAAAACTTTTATATACACGTTCGGGAATCCAGTGTACCTTTCAACCTTGTCCATACAAACTGGTTTTCTTTCCTTTCCCATCTGAATTTATTTATTTTACTTTTTAGTTTTCATTTTTTTTTTTATCTGTCAATTCAATTGGGTAAATGCTTTTTCTTTTTTCTATTTGTGTTTGGCAATTTCTGTTTGGCTACAATGATTAAAATTTTGATAATCAAAGATTGGATTATTTTCATCTTACATTTATTTTTATAAGGTTGTAAAATTTTAATAGTTATGTAATATATATTTCAAAACAAGAAAATAATTATGTAATCTAAAATTAATTGATTGATTTTTTATCATTTACAATAATTATTTTTAGATTTAATGTTTCAAATCTATCATTTTTAAAAATAAATATAAATAATATATTAATTAAGATAATCTTATTTGATAATTATCCAATTATAAATATGTAATAAGAAAATCAATTTTCATTTGAAACAGTTTTAAAATAATGTAAGATTATTGGTAATGTGTTTTTTATATTTAATTATATATAATTTGCTTATCTTCAAGATGTATTAGGGGTAATATCAAGGAAACTCCATAAACTATATATGGCTAGTTTTTATTTTTAAATTTTTATGCTTTTTTCTAATTATGCATAATTATTCAATTTTATCGTTTCTATCACTGGCCATAAAAAGAAGAATGAAAAACTGAGACCATTATATATAAATGGTCCTCATTTTTTATGCTCCATGAGCACAATTCTCCATTCAAGTTGGATTCCAAGATCTTTGTGTGAAAGAGGGCAGCACAATCAATTTTTTTTCCAAAAGAAAAACGGCTCCTACATTTTACACTTGTTAAGGCAATGTCTATATTTTGCAAAAATAAAAAAGTAAAATGTCTGGATATTTCCCTGACTGGAAATTGCAATCAAACCTCAATCATTATGAGCTTATTTGTTTCATTCACCAACTAAAATATCTTCCATTAGGTCGATTGTGCATTCGCCGTCAGAAGCACAGTGATCCAATTTCTTACCACCTCCTTTGTTTTATATATATATATATATATATATATTCAATCAATGGGATTACGCGGATATGTCAATGTGAACATTGCCACGAATCTATTCCTACAAAGACCCAAATATATTTATAATTATATATTGTTTAAAAGAAAGTATAACTTTCGATAAGTTAATGTATCCCTCAAGTAAATTTTTTTAATCCAAGGTGTAAAATAAAATCTTTTGGTTCATAATATCCATGGCTCACAATCAGTATGATTTTCCAAGCTCTTCCCATTTTGGAAAGGAAGAAGTTGGAAATATATATGTATGTATGTCTTTTCCATGGCATAGGATTAGGACATTGAATCTGGCTGTAAAATATCAAATATTGTTTTCTTGCAACAACTTATAATTTTTTTTGGACGTGAATAAATATATAGTTTCATTAAGAAAAAGGAATCCATTTAGGGGGGGGGGGGGGGGGGGGGGGGGGGGGGGGGGTAAAGAAGAATAAGGAATCTATATTTTTCCTAAGGGTGTATGTAGGCTCAAACCTATTTTGACAATATTCTATCCGATCTAATTATTAATTGGTTTTGTAATTTTCATTTCAATTCAAATCAATTTCAATATTAAATCAAATTTGATTATATTTACTTTAAATTGGATTGAATCTTGTATTTGAAACTTTGGATTTTGATCTTTTTTACTTTGTAAAAATAGCCAAATTCTTTTTATCAAAATCTCTTAACGTTTAGAAAAATTAATGAAAATATATCTTTTTAAAATAAAGTTGGTTAAAATAATTTATTAATTAGAATTAATTTTTATACTAAATAATGCAAACCAATATAAAATGTTAAATAAAACAAAAAATAATTTATTAATTATTTTTTATTTGTTTGTATTTTAACTAGTTTGGTATGAATCAATTTTATTAATTTTTTTCAGTTAAAACCGATTTAATTATTGGTTGTGAATTTTTAAAACCGATCCAATTCAATTATTATGAAAAAATCAACCCAAAAAAGTTTTGATCAGATTGAATTAGTCAGTTTGATCAATTGTTTTTTTTTTTTTTTCACACCCCTAATTTTTTCATAGGGAAGTAAACTCCATAAAGCATGATTGACCATCCAAGTAGCTACTTTATTAGTGGTGTGAGAAACAAAATAAAATCTATATTCTTAAAGAGCAATACTATAAGTACTAAATTATTTTACTAAAATTTTGATAATCAATTTTATAATAGTTTTTTAATGGTGTTAAATTGATATTTTTTTATATGCATAAAAAGGTAAACCATTTAAAATATGCAAAACCATAAATACCAAAATTTGATAAAAAATTTAATCATTCTATATTTATTCATTTAAAAAAAAAAAAAGATACAAGATTAAGGATATAATTAATAATAACACCACAATTTCAAGGATGACTTAAATATATAGTTAGTTGTTAGATCATAGACAAATTGGGCATTGTCCGACTCAATATATTACAAATAACTTCCAAAAAGCCAAGTCTCTATGCAAATAGCAAGCTACGGAGGATGACAAAGCATGTCATTGCGCAAATACCAACCATTTATATCTTGAAAACTACATATCGAGGATAAAATCAAAAAATCAAAAAAAAATCAAAAAAATATAAAGGAAACATTTTATACCTATTTAACCATATAATTTAATATTATAAAAATATTAAATGGGGTTGGTATAGTTTGTAAGCTAAATTGTTGTAAACAATAAAAAAAAAACAAAAAATTTGAAAAACCACATAATTCAGAAATAGCTTAATATTTTTTAAAATTAAAATTTATTTTAAAAATTTTATAAGTGTTGGGCCGTTATTTTCCGTAATTAAAAAATATATATATATATATATATATATATTTTTTTTTTTAATTATAAGAACAAAAAATATAATTTGTTTTTGGATATCCAAAAACTCTCAAAAATCTTGTAGTTTATGGGGTCCTCCACCACCGGTCCACTTCATCTTCAAGAGCTTCTAACCCCTCCTTTTTTTTTTTTTTTTTTTTTCCAATAAACAATAGTAGATCAATAAATAAAAAAAATGATTTTCACGTTTTTTTTTGGGGTATCTAAACACTTGCTTTAAACGAGAGTACTGTTAGGATATTTCTTGGGCATGAGGAGTGCGAGGTGTAATAGCTATTTCACTTGCTCTTACGTTTGGTGTCTTAGAAGACTGTTACGTTTTCTTATTACTTTTTCAATAGCAGTAACATAATTAATGTGACATAATTACTCTTCTTTTGTAAACAATTATAATATTGCCATTTCTTCAAATGATATTCAATTTTTATTGATTTTATATATTAAAAATTTTACTGTTTATATAAATGAAAAAAAAAATACCAATACACCAAAATTATCAAATAGTAAAATGCAACTTATTCTAATAATTGATTTCTTAAAAATATTTTTATTTTTATTTTTATTGGAAAAACCAAAATAACTAACATTTACTCTTCATTTGTGAATAAAAAATATTTACATAAAACAAATTACTAAATATATTAGAAAATTAATATCTTAAAGTAAAATATTTTATGCGATACTTGAACAATCAAATATTATGAATATTAGTTTTAATAAAATAGAATATTTGTGTGTCAATTACTGAAATAAGTTATGTTTTATTAATTTTTTTACTCTATGATAATTTTATTTAATCGGTATTTTATTTTAATTGAGCCAAAAAATTATATATTCTTTTTAATTTATAATAAATAAAAAATAGTTTTTTTAAATATAAAAAAAAAATATTAGACGCATATTATTTAAAGGAGTGGCAATATTATAATTGTCTATGGTAACTATTTTACATTAGTAATTTTACTGTTGTTGAAAAAGTAATAAGGAACCTAATCTTCCAAAAGCAACGAGCGCTAGTACGAGTGAAAAAGCATTTCACTTCTATAGTCTTCCCACGTGAAGTTGAAGTTTCAAAATGGTTAAGGGAGCTTTATCTTAGCACCGACAAGTTATGATTTTGAATTGATAGGCTTGATTGAGTAAAGAAAGTATTAAAATACATTTATATGTTCCTATTTCAAATTTTGAGCCTGATTTGTAATAAAAAATAAAAAAAAATCCCAGTGTCCTAGTTGTAATAAAAAAAAAGAATTATGATTTTTTAAAGCTAAAAGAAAAAAAAAAAAAAAACTCTACAATTGAAAAAGTATTTTGCATTGTTTTACTCGTGCAATTGGAAAACTAGTCCATCATATTTATTTATGTTAGTGAATTAATGACAAAGTTGAGTAGAGTGCATTACTATCAAAGTCTACTATCATTAAAATTAATTATAACTTGACCATTTAGCTATTGTGCCCACTAGTTTGATAAACAGTTAAAAAATAATTAACAATTAATAAATAAAATTAAATATGACATCGTAGGCAGGAAACAATTGCTTTCCGCCCCACAGTTTTGTGTGATTCTGCTTCCCCCACTCTTCATCCCAACCAAAAACTAAATAAAAAAAATTCCCCACTAAGCAGCAGCCAGGAAGAGCTTTTCGTCATGATTCATACAATTAAAATAATGGGAAAATGAATAAGACAATTGCAAAAAATAAAATAAAACTATAAAATAATAGCTAGGTTGCGTGGTGTACTAGGTTATAAGTATTAATTTTGCTTCTTCCCTTCTAATAATATATATATATATATATGTATATATATTTTGTTAGCAAGGAGTACTTTAACTCAAAATTATTGTTATTGCAATATGTAAATGTAAAAAAGAGTAAATAGACTTAAAATGGTTTGAAATTGAATTGTTTGTAGCTAGTTGATACTCAAATTTTCAAAAAAGTAGATGATGTTAAATTTTAAACTATAATTGTAAGTATGGACCTCGAACCTCGCTTCTATTTCTTGATTCTTGTTTGTATTTGGTTTTCAATCTTAGCTATTTATTTTAAAATTATTTAATCCAATCACTAAAATAATAATACATCATATTTAATACCACATGCTTTTCACATAACTATTAAAACTCACTAGTCTGCCAATTGGGAGCTGTTGTTGCGGCCCAGACCCCACTTGGTCCGTCCATGATTGACAGTATTTAATCCTAACTCATATGTGAATTAGTGATCATACTAGAAATAAATTGGATGCTAAATCATAAAATGCTCTTTTATTGATTATGGTAGCGATGATCAGAATTAAAAAAAAAAAATTAAAAATAGAGACATAATCTACTTTTAGATGGTGTATCGTATGATACACAAATTTGGGGTCAAATTGAGGTACACAAAAGAAAAATAAAATCAAAATTTTAGGCGCTCTGCTTAGTTTTATATGAATCTTCTTGGAGTATTATTTAGGTTCTTTTTTTTGTGGTTATTAGCTGCTTCTCCTTGTTCGTTTTCTGAAGATGTCGTTTTCCATAGACACCACATTCTAACAAAGGAAAAAGGAAAAAAATCACTTCTATTGCATATAAGGTGAATTATAGTAGTTATGTGGAAAGCATGCGATGTTGAATGATGATCTTTTATTTTAATAATTGGATTAAACGGTTTTAAAATGAATAATTAATATTGAAACTTAAGTACAAACAAAAATTCAAAAAAGACAAAACAGAGAATGTATGTTCATGAATAATATATGTATGGAATAAATTATTGTGATTTGCTCAAATATAAATATATAGTTATTTTTAAATAATGTTCATTTTATTTTATCAAATTAATATGCATATTTAAAAGTTTGAAGTTAATCAAGTTTGATAATTTCACAAACTTCTTTTGTAGTTTCAAATTTTTGCAATCTTAGCATATCATTTTTTTAAATTCTTTTTAAAAAAGCTTTAAATGTTATCTGAAAATTTTGCGTACTTACAATTGTATATATATATATTTATTTATTTTTTTCAAAAACTCCCCTACCTTTGAATTTTTTTTTTTTGTCAATTTCTTCCTTTTTTTTTTTTTTAGCATACAATATAAAAATCAAATCAAAATTAATGTGGACAGATATACAAAAACCTACGTGAAATAAATTGAAATACAGTAATTATAATTTCTAATTATGATATTTAATATATATGTTTTTAAAAATAAAATTTCAAACTCTAATTATTTTAGTTTAGTTAACTTGTAGCTATGTATATATATATATATATGTATATAGTATTATTACTAGACTGTTTTTGTCTTTAAACTCATATATATATATATATATATATTAAACTTGATATATTATGCCTAAAAAAATGAAGAAATGCAAAGAAAAATAAATTTATGGCGAATTTTTTCTAAAAAAGTAAAGATACAATTATAAGTATGCAAATGTTTCAATTTACACAAAAAAATAAAAAAGGTTACTTAGAAAGAGAAAAATATAACGGTAAGTCTCTACAATTTTCGAAATTCAAACCACAACATGAGTTTGTGATATTATATGTATAAGAATACATATCGTTTTAATACCTTCCAAAATATGTTTATACTTTACCTTCAAAACTATAAAACCTTTCAAGTTACTCTCGAAAGCTATTATTTTCTTATCAATTTAGTCAAAATAATATATATATATATATATTTATAACGAAAAAATTTAAAGAGATTAGCAACTTAGTTATTTGATATGGTAAAAATTGCTTGTGTGCAAAAAGTTTCTAAGAAAAAAAAAAAAAACTATTATACTTATTTATTTCTCGTTATAATATGTTACTTATTACAAGTTGACCTATTGCTTTTCAGAATAATTTTAATTATTTAATCTATTAAAAACATTTATTTTTAAACTTAAAAAGAATCAATAATTATACACAAAAATATGTGAGGCCCAAAAAAAACCCAAAAAAAAAAAAAAAAGAAAAAAGAAAGAAGAAGAAAGATAGTGAAAACTTTTAAAATGGGCTGAAAATCCGACCCGGCCCATAATTGAGTGGCAGCCCCAATCCCCAAATAAAAGGTCAAAAAAAAAAAAATGCCGAAGCTCGCCATCGGATCCCTGAAACAAATCACTCTGTCTCCGGTGGCTGAACCATATAAGCGTAAAGCGCCAAATCAAATTTTTACAAAAAAAGAATGCTAACCAAACACAGTGTTTCCCGCAATTCTTCTCCAATTTGAATCTCTCTCTCTCTCTCTCTTTCCCTCTCGCTCTATCGCTTTCAATGGCGGCCCCTTCACCAGCCCTAAGCAGCAACAGTTCCGATACCGCAACCGCCACAACTACCGCTGCCGTAGCCTCCACCGCCGTCACGGCCACGGCCACGGCCGCTAATACGGCTGCTTTACCCGCCGCCAAAACTACCACCGCCGCCGTCTCTGCCACCGCCACAGCTTCCGCTCCCGCTCCCGCTGCTGCTGCTGCTTCTTCCGTCCCCGCAGCGAACACGGTGGTGCATCGTACGGACACACCGCCGAAGACACTTCGCGGTCTTAACAAGCCTAAGTGCAAGCAGTGTGGCAATGTCGCTCGCTCCAGGTAAATCGTCGCCTCTATGTCATCGAAAATCTTTGCTTCTTCTGTACAGAATTAGGTCCTGAAAAATACTAACAGCTTCGTCATTCACCATCTGATATACGAATTCTCACACGCACACCGCAATTACACATGTTATTATTATTTATTGTTATTTTAAGAAAATTTGTTTCCTCTGTGTGTCCTGTTTGCAATTTGAACGAAATTTGGTACTAACTTTTTGTTAGAGCTAGAAATTGATGTTATTTATGCTGTTAGAAGCAAACGTAGGAGATACTGAGTAGTGGCACATGGTAATACGCATACAAATTTTGTAGATAGAAATATGAAAGTCCTTTTTAGGTCATTCTTACTGATATGATATTACGCTCGGCATTTTTCCATTACTCAAATGTGAACGATCTTTATAAACATGTTAGTTCTTGAATTTGTAGTCAGTGTACTGAAGGGTAGAGAGAGAGAAGTTATATTACTGCATAAACTGTCTCCATTGGAAGTAGAAAATAGAACTAAACTTGCAGTCCTGCCTTACAACTAGCTCTGAGGTACTTGAAATTGTTTTTTCTTTCTTCCAGTTTTCTTGTATTTGGAAACAAACAAACCAGACAACATATATATATATATATATATATATATATGTTAAAAAACCCAGTTTTCCGGAACCATAATAGGCAGTGGGATCTACTATCTTGTCATTGTCATTTAAATTTTCACCAACATTCTTCTCTTTTCTTTAAACATATAATAACATATTTCATATTTCTAATTTTAAAAACTCAGAACACGTTTTACAATTTTGCAAAATCGTGATAAAACAATTTTGTTCTTAAAATCAATGATATTGTTTCTTTATTGACTGTAGAAATCAGCATAAGCTTAGGATTGTGTAAAAGGTGATTAAACTCTAAGCCATAATCTGCACCTTGAATATAATGTAAGGATAAAGGAGTCAACTGTTATATTAAACAGAGAATTGCATCTTTGGAGATAGCTTGTGAGCCATCTGAGGTTTGCTGGAACAGGTTGCTTATCTTCTGTCAGACCACTGGTTAAGGATAAATCCATGGTCTGCTTGAAAGTTGATTTGTTTATGTGATGGTTGAATATGTAGTAGGAGGTGTTAGTTGTTGCTTCATGAGGCTCTACATCACAATTGTTTCTCACCTTTTTTGTTCTTAAATGATGCTTGTTTTATTCATATATCATAAATTAATATTTTCCTAAAATGTTTTGATTATATCAATAACCTATGCAGGTGTCCATATGAATCATGCAAGAGTTGCTGTGCCAAAGCTCAAAATCCATGTTATATTCATGGTATGCTAATTTCAAGTGTGTTTGCTTTATTATAGGATTGGCACTTTCAAGAGTGTGGCTACCGCTCAAGAATAGTTTATTTGGTTGTACTTTTTTTGGTTATTTTTTTGCTTTGAAGTTGCATTGCTGAGTTATAGAATATCAAGTAATTGAATATTGATTATGCTCTCTAAAGCTGATATTCAAAGTTTCTACTAGCGAATTTATACTGTTCCTTGATATTGGTTTTTCTTGCTTCATTTTGTGTCAGATCATCTTTACCTCAAATGTGCAATTAGTGAAAAGGCATATTGACCTTGTTTTGCTTTGGCTAGTTTGGAAACTTGTGAACTTTTATTTACTAAATGTTTGACTATTTAGCTGGGTTTCCTTACTGTTTGATGCTAGTGCTGATATTCTCGGTTTTAAGAAAGCTTTTGCATGCAGGCAATTTCCTGCATGTATTATTATATTTGGCTGATAGATTTTATATGTGTATTAATCGGCGTTAATTCCTTGGAAAATGCAAGTGTGGATTACTTCTAATATGGCTGGAAGTCAACGAAGTAGGAAAAGTAGCTTAAAGGTTAACTGAAATGATATTAACAAGTGCACAGTTGTCAAGGAAGTCTCTTAAGGTTCCTTCTGGCCTACTATACGGCTTATACCTGTAGGCATGGTGATGGGCCATTGACCACCTATACTTCCGTTTTTGTTTTCTTTATTAACTCAATTTGATTTTTCCTTTAAGGTTAAGAGCTAAGGCTTATAAAGCTTCAAGGAATGGAATATTGCTAGTGGTTCCACATCCATTCTGTTACTTGTTTGTGGCAGTAATGGCCTTTAGAGTGTACATGGGGCAAAGATGTGAGAATTTAGTGTGTTCATGATGGAAGAAGTATCATGGGTGATGATGAGAACGTAGTTTTCTAGACACTTTATGATTTGTTGCAAATTTATTACTTGTGGGGCATTGTGCCCCAAAGTCATGTTTTGCCATACATGGTTATTAAGGTTTGACCATGCTTGTGGATATGTTAAGCTTATAGGGCTTGTGGATATGTTAAGCTTATAGGGACAAGAAGGGGTGTAACTATATGTGTTGGATCTTGATCATAATTTCTTGCCTAGGTGAAGAAAACACATATAGGGTAATGAAAATGTGAGCATCGTTAGCTTTTGGTTATGATAATCCAAAATGCTTTTGTTGCACTATTTTGAGAGCCATTGTTGATGACTTGATTTGAGTATGTGCAACTCAACATGGTGACGTATGTGACAGATACATGTTATGGCCAGTTCTTGCCGACCCTTCGTGGGCACAACTTCACACAGTGTTAAAGGAGGCCCATCATTAATACATACTCAAACAACATGGTATTTCATTAATGTGGTGAAGCCTTGGTGCTATGCTGTGTTGGTGAATTTGCAGAACATGACATTAAGTTTGGTGGCCTTAATTTTGAAAGCTAGCAATATATGCCTTTTACCAAAGTGAGACTTCCCTTAAGGCTGATACTCGAAATAACCTTTCCTATCCTTTTGCTTGTTTACTAAGGCAAAGAGTACTACTACTACAAGTTCTATGAGGACTTTCTGTTCACTGGATATTATAGTAAGAAATTATGCATTTATGCATTTAAGTCGGTGCTGTCCATGCCATATGTTGTTATAAGTGAGAAATTCTGGAAGGCCAACAAAATTCTTTTCTGGATCTTGTCTTACACAATTCACCATAATTTTATATTTGTAATTTGGAAGCTTATTGAACTAAAAACTAAATAATTTTGCTAAACTATGTCTTTTGTATAAAATAATTCTGAAAATGAGGCTTGCTTACTCACCTTTTGAAATTTGTGTAGAGAACTTAAATGTTGATGTAAATTAATGTTGGCACGAGTTGTGAGGAATCAGATATAGCATGCTTGTTCTGGCAGAGTTTTGTTTCCTAATCACAACTCTGGCCTAAGTTCATTGTGCACAACCTTAAATTATACAATTGGCAATTCTAGTTTGATAGTATTCTTCTTAAGTAAACTCCAAGGTGCAAAGGAGTACTTAAATGTTTGATTTAATGGAAGGTTTCCTTTTAGTTGAATACAGCATATTGACTTCAATAAAGTTCTGTTTTCTATAATACGTTTTATCTTTTGAGGAGCACAACCTTGTACTTTTCTTCACCTTACTGTCTATGTTACAACTGCAGTTTTGAAAGCAAATGCGACTTTTCCAGACAAGACGCCACCTTCAAATTCTACTTTATTTGACCAGCATTCTACGGAGGCATCACCATCAGGGTGAGTTCTGAGCATTAACCTCCCAGTTTGGCTTTTTATATTTCTGTTAAATGTCATCTGTATTCTCTAGTTTTATTATTTTAAAGTATGGGTTGTGCAATTGTTTTAAAAAAGAAATGCATTCTTCTGCTAGAAAGAACTACACTGCTCGTCCATCATTTCTAACATTGGTCAGACTTTTCAAAGCCTACAATTATTAGCACCTTTGCCAAAAGTATCCAATCCAGCGGACCTGAAGTGAGCATCAGGATAGGTGTTAAACTTGCTGATTTTGATGACTATTGAGTTATTTTGTTGAAGATGATTGGCCAAAGTGCTCTGTAGGGTTTTACCTTGTATAGATTTTTCCATTCTACATTTGATTTGAAGATAGGATATTCGTGAATAATGAAATACTTTTCCATGGCTCTCTCTCTCTCTCTCTCTCTAAACTTCTTTTATGCATTGACGTAAGCTTCCACTCTCTCTAATGTGTTAACATCTTGGATCTGTTTCAGGAATTCACATAGAGTTGCATCACTTCGGCAACTTTCAAACACTTTTGCTCAGTTCAATAATGTGCAAATTCCACTCCGTTCAAGGAAGCCAATGACCAGAAAGGTGCATATGATTTAAAAAAAAAGAAAATTTTTTTTGTTCCCAATTGCTATTTTATTGTGCAAGAATGAATTGTCCTAATTTAGGAAGTAATTGCAGGATGCTGCAGCTATAAATGAATGGAGATTTTCCAAGCTAAAGGAATACAAGGATAGAAACATTGAAGTGGAAGATGAAGCTTTTGATCGATACATGCAAAATGTTAATTTGCTGGAGGAATTATTTTCTGTGAAGTCTATTCCAGAAAGGTCTATGGAGGATGTGAATTCTAGTCCAGAAAGGTCCATGGAGGATGGAACTTCTAACCATGACCCTACTTCCATGGATGATGAAACTGGGCCTACGGTCTCGGGGCTGAAGTTGATGCTGAGATCAGATCCTGTGAGAACCGATAACTTCAGAGAGCGGATGAAGCAAATTGTTGATCAAGGATTAAACAAGCTTCAGAAGTGTGAGTTAGATTACGCCCTTAATGAACCAATTAACCAAAATGAACTGGATAAAGGGCCCAAAAGAACAAAAGATTTATGGGCCGAAAGGGCTTCAGCTTTAAGTGATCTCAATGATAGACTAAATAAGGCCCGAAACGATGAGGATCTAAAATATTGCTTGGAGCTGAAATCTCAGCTCTTCAGTCATCACACATCGTCAAGTCACGTAGGATCTAACTCTGAGATATTGAAGGACCAGAATGCCAATAATAATTTGGAATCCACAAAAGTATCGAATTATTCATTGTCCAGATTGGTTACTTCCGTTGAAATTGATCAAGAAACTCTTAGAAATGTGGATGCACACTTCTCTTCCTTACAGCAAATAGAAGGTCTATAATTAGAGGTAAGCTTTTGGTGTAGAATATGGACTTGTAGATTAGCCCAGTTGGAAGGATAGAGTTCAAAAATAGTTGATAGCTGCCATAACTTGCTCATGTAATGTTATTTGTGAATGCATGTTCATACATTTAGTCTATTAACTCAACGATGTTTATCTGGTAACTACGTCCAATTTTGCATTTTTCATTTTGAACCCGGATTTGCATACATGATTAACCCTACGGCTTCACAACTTGCATAATGGTTAATTTAGCAGTTCTAATATGCTGTATTGGAAGTCAATAGTTTTTATCCTTCTGTGCTTCAGTTTTTGGTTCATTCTTTTAAATAGCTATTTTTACCTTTGAAAAAATTGAATTTCACCGCCAGTTTGATATAGCATAAGTACTACATCTGCTTAATGTTTTAGAAATACCTAATTCTTTAATATACACTTTTTTCTTGAATAAAAAATCTGGGAAAAAACTTTCCATTTGGAAAGTGAGACACTACAGGTGACCAATTATCAAATTACTTGTGAGTTGTGAGTGAAATCAGGGGTCTGTATACTGTGTTAAAATTATTTTTCAGACAGTTTTTCTGCTAGTCTGACTCTGCATGGGTATGATCGGTCTGGTGGTACAGAAGGGTTCCAACTTTCAATGGTCAATAACACATACAGGCTCCTTTGGCCTTGACTTTCCAATTTTTGACTTTCAAGGGCAACTTATTATAAAGTGTTCCACTTGAAGATTTAAAAAGTTAAAAAAACAATAATAATAATAATTAAAGGAATTGGAAAAGAGAAAACCTGCCTAGGGCAGCCACTTTGGGCTAAGCAAGTGGGTCAACAGCCAGACCGAAACTTCAAAGCAGGCCATGTAATCTGTATTTTATCATTTCTTATTGATATTTTCCTATTCTCCAACCTTTTAAGAAAACACCGAGTTGGAATATGTGGTTTTCAAGTGATATCATGTCGTTAGTGTTCATATTTTTATTGCTTTTTGTCAAGTCACACTTCTAGGGTTGGTTTCGATGCCTTATCAAATTAATCTGAAATTATTTTATGTCATAATAATATATAACATTAGTATAAGATAATGAAAATCTGAAGGGGCAACCTAAATGCTTCCTCATTCAATATTTGTCTTTGAATCAAAGTTTTTATATTGGCTAAGCAGGTTTGCTTGTGCCTTAGTTAAAAGAATCCTAATTGGTTATAAAAGAGATATACCATTACGACATAGAAATCCCAACTTTCTGATATTTTAGGATATTTTAGGGCAAAAAGGTTTTTTTTATTTTATTTTATTTTTATTTTTTTTTCTTTCCTGAACCATTAAGCTTTGTAGGTTTCTTAATGGATAGTGCCCCCTTTTTTATTTTTATTTTTTATTTTTATTTTTTTTTAAAATTTTTTTGCCCCCCTTTATTCCCCTACTATATACTTCTCAAATCCACAACAACTTTCTTGGTGGAAATCAAACTTTTCTAGGCCATTTTCCCTTGAAACAAGGCTGTCAATTGCTTTCAATTTCAATGGCTCTACTCATCTCAACATCAACTTTTTTTTTAAGAGGCTCTTTTGCATTTTTATCAAACCCCATTATAATGTCCACTGCTCTCAAAACCTGTTGATCTTAATCATGATTCTTTTTCATTGATTTAGATGCAGTTTATAGACTCAATTA
Organism: Ziziphus jujuba; assembly: GCF_031755915.1. Classification (NCBI taxonomy): domain Eukaryota; kingdom Viridiplantae; phylum Streptophyta; class Magnoliopsida; order Rosales; family Rhamnaceae; genus Ziziphus; species Ziziphus jujuba. Next base: position 15,267,068 of record NC_083384.1, read on the forward strand.
TTAGCCCATTCATAAAGAAACAGCAAAGAATATGTCATTGCTAAAGAATAAATTGTAGTGGAGATATATTTATGGCAAGGATCTTAATAAAACATAGGAAAGAAATCCATTTTCAAGGTGCAAAATGCTTGTCATACCAAAAAAAAAAAAAAAAAGTTTGTCACTACCAAGTTGGCAAATTTCCATTGATACCCAAATGATCAATCCCAACTTTTCAATGCATTCATTAGCAATGCATAATATACTAATTTTTTTCTCTATTGACAAACATATTGATGCACAGCATAAAAATCGAAATGACAAAATATTTACTGGTGCATTTGGACTTTCATTTCTCACATGGTTTCCATCTGGAAACCTTTTTTTATTTTTATTCTTAGTTTTTTATTTTTCCTGATTCAAATCAAATCCATTTGTTTAATTTAGACCACACGGTGACGAACTATAATTATGTTGGAGATAAGGACTAAAGAAAAGATATGAGAATCTTACGTATGCTAATGGTGATTTGCAGCTCCATTAAAATCAAAACACACATATATTTAATATTAATATCCCCCAAGATCAGGTTAGGGAGGAAGCATCCTTTCTGCGATGTTTGGCACACACACATATGTATATATATATATATATATTATATAAACATGTACAAATTTATTTATTCTTCTTTTGAAAAGGTCCTCTTTCTCATGTGTATGTGCAGCCAAGAGTCATGGTTTTTATTTCCCTCTATAATTGTCTATGTTTTGTACTGTTTCTTTAGCTTTGATTGATGCCATCCTAAAGCCACTGGTTAATGGTTTAAACTGTGCTTCAAAAAAGTTTTTCAATAGGGTCTTGTTTGCTTGTCAAGTCACACAGAACTCACATGGTTTTGCACATTATATTCTAAAAATGTATTAAGACTTATATAACTGATCTCCTTTGAAGGGTAGGTTTACTTTTTACTTTCTAGATCCCCTTTTTTTCTTTTTAATATAATTTTTTTATTTGTGTGTGTGTGTGCGCGCTCAAGCATACTAGATCATGCTTGAGTCCTAAATCAATGGTTTATTTTGAATCCGTATTAGTTCCACAAGTTTTTCTATTTCAGAAATACACTAGTTTTTTTGACGATCCAATTTTTTTAGGTTCTTAGGGGCATCATATAGGCATGAATGAAATGCTTTGCATGGTTGGATCAGAATTTTTTTTTTTATTTTTTTCTCTCTCTTTAAGTCCAATATGAAATAGTAGGCTCTCCACTTTAGGATAAATTTCATTAAATTTATATATTAATTTATTAAGTTTCAAAACCAAATTAAATATTTCCACTCCACCATTCGAAAAAAGAGAAAACTACATGATTACAAAGTTGGGTCTTATTTAGGTAGTTGTTTAACATATACATATACATATATAGCATTAATTGCAAGATTATCAATCATATAGGAGAGGTTTCAAGATGATTCCAATTATTTCATCCAACTTTTTTTTTTTTTTTTTCTCCCCCATAAGTCTCAATCTTTGTATGGAAGACTTTAAATGGAATAATATTACTATAAGTATAAAGCCCACCGTCTTATATGCATGAAAATGACCTAAACAATGACATATTTGGGTTAGTTAGGCAAAACCTAAGGTGATAATTCTTAATGAAAAAAGAAAGTAATAAAATTCGAGATTGGTACTTTGCATATGGTCCCTAGTTTGTGGGGCTTTCAAATCCCTCAACAGCTGCAACCTGTCCTTTCCAAATTTATTAAGCATAATACATATGTCCAGTTAGAGTGGCTTGGCTGGCTTTTCAATTTGTCTCCAAGTTTTTTAAGAATTGTTTTATTGATTGATAAATATGATGTTTGCTTCATTGGGTATTATCTATATCTTTATATTTATATATTGTGTATAGCTAGCTAGCATGAATTAGTGTTGTTTTGTGGCATTGGATGGTCAAGGGAAGCAGTTGGAAATAACTCATTTCCACACATTTAGCCACGTTTAGGCACAAGGTGTATAACAGCGTGTTGCGTAAGGTATTTAGGGAAAGACAGAATTCCAAAACGCCCAATCTACTTCAATTAAGTTTTCACATTAATTTGTGATATGTTCTAACTCCTAACTGAAGTAATTAAATTTCATATGGTTGCTAGTAGACAATCATAGAGTATTGATTCCAAGTTTCGTAATTCATAATCGTATCTTTCTGTTAATTCATAATTGAAAACTAAATATTTATGACTCTTAATTTGATCATTTTAACTTAATCCTCATTAGATCCTTCAGAAAACAGTTTAGAAATTACTATTTTAAATTCTAATCTTTCATCCTTAATGATTATATATACATATATATATAAAATTAAAGCCGTTTTATCAAAAAAAAAAAGAAAAAAAAAAAAGAGAGAGAGACAGACTCTATTAGAGCTAGTTTTTTAGGATAGAGACCTGAGTTTAAATTTTCACTAAATTAAGTTTATATTTTGAACCGTATCACTAGAGACTGTATAGGCTTTGTCCACCACACATTAACTATGTGTGTTTTCTACCTTTGAATTTCAAGCACGCTTTTGCTACTGATCTGTTTGTGTTTGGTGAATTGCCAATTAATTGTCTAGTTGGTAAAAGACAAACGCATCCAATATTATCTATCCCACTGCGTCGATCTCTAGAATTTACTTTCATGTCCTTTTTTGCTGCAAAGTTACTGTGTATGATAAAATTAATAAGCTTTAAAGGCTATCATGATTAATGGTTGTGGTTAATAGTTGTATGTACACCTTATAATTTGAAAAACAAAACATTTTATATCCTGATGTGCAGTGTTTGATTCTCATTCATGAAATTGTTTTATTTTTTTTATTATTTTATTTTCTTTAAAGGCAGTGTTAATAAGGTAATTTGCAGCAATTTTCCAATGATGATTTTCATATAACTAGGCCGTTTCAACTTTCAACAAATTTATCAAATATATAATTACGAGATATATTAAGTTTTCAAAGACCTATGAATAAAATAGGTCGTACGCCTTTTAATATGTTATATAATTATATATGTAAATGGTGGACAAAGATATATCAAAGGAAGTTGATATTGCACATTGAAAAAAGAAGTGCATGCTCTACCAACAAACTTACAATAATTGGAGGCTGTCGGCATTTACTAATGGCCCCAACAAAAAAAATAAAAAAAAATAAAAAAAAATAAAAAATAAAAAAAAATAAAAAAAAATAAAAAAATAAAAAAAATCAAGGTAGTTTTTTGATTTTTGGATAATAATCAAGATAAAATGTGTTAATTAACTACTTGCTAGGACTCGACCCTATCTATTTCCTAGAACAGCTGGCAGGCTTCTAGGTGCTAGAAAACATGCACCTGATCAAAATATATATTCAATTCAATCTCTATTTACTCTTTATGAAATATATATTTCAATATATATATATGTCTATATATATGATGGGATTCAAATTAGGTTATTGATATTAGAGTTGATGTTAAGATTTTTTTTTTTCAATTTTTACATCAAAAATTAAAAATTAAAAATATATTTATTAATTATTAGTCTCAACATAATTTATTTTTCTTAAATGGAATTTTGGTAGATTAATAAAATCAAATTTGATCATTCTAAATTTTAGATTCTAACATTTAATATATTTTTTGTTTTGTTTTTGTGTTTTTTTTTTGGCTGATACAATTTAATAACTAACAAAAGAAAATCTGATATAAAAACTATTTCATAGTTTTGATATTAATTTGACCATATATATATATATATATATATATTTGACCATATATATATAACTAGCTTTACGTGATTATATCATATGGACTAATGGTTTTACTTCAACTATTCAATCACTTCAAAAGGTAAAATATAAAAATACATTTTTAATTTTTCGATTTTACAAGATTTACTTTTTTTAGATAAAATTTTAATATATTATTAAATTTATATTAGGTGTTAACTGGTTTTTAAATCTTAACCTTTAAAAAAATAAATAAAAATTTGATACTAAAATTATCTTATCAACTCAATGTGAGTTTGGAATATATACTATCTATTATCATATTGGTATGATAATATTATGCCTACTAAAGATCTACAAAATCAACCTTTTTATATTTAACTTTAAAAGATAGGTTAACCTAATTAAACAATTATGAATAAATTCAATAAATTGAGGTTAGAAATCATAATATAACATTATCGTATTGACCTTGCAAGAAATTTGTAATATAAATATATATGTACATATATGATTTTTCTCTTATTTAAGAATCCTAGATAATATATTATCCAATAAAAAATAAAAAAATCCTAAATAAAAATTTATCAAGTACAACACACATCATTAAATGAGTATGCATGTAAATATATATATACACACACATGCATATCCATTAAGAAACATTTAGTGTTTTAAAAGGCAATGTGCTAAGTCTGAGAGCCACATATATTTGAGGTAAAAAAAAAAAAAAAAAAAAATGAAGAAGCCAGAGGCATATGCCCAATCTCCCAAAACATGCACCTATAGATACAATGCTCTAAATTTTAAGTCTTGATACATTTTTGTGTGCCTTGCCTTTCAAGCTTAGTGTCACGGTTCTATTTTTTGGAGTAAGTAAAAGTGGGTCGTGCAATGCTTACTAGTTCTTCCCGGATAGTAAACCAATCGTTAATATTCCTTGTAAGCAAACAACCTATATAATATTAGTAATGTACAAACACCAAACAAGTAATAAAATAAATAACTATAATCAATAATGATAAAAACAAGCACACAAAGGCAACAATGGAACTAAATGAAATGTATTCATTTTATTGGATCTTGGTAGAGGGAATAACAAAGAGTTTATAAGCATGCATTAGAAGTTTTCACTTATGCTAGTAGTCTAGCCTAACACCTTTTTTTAAAGAGCTTATTTAGCCTTTTTTATCTTAATAGGAATATATATCAAAATATTTGCGAGAAATTATAGTTGTATTATTTTTTACAACGCAAAATATAAAATCTAAACAAGTGACCATGGACTTGACTAATAATTCTGGATGAACTTGAACTTTGTGATTTAGCCAAAATACAAGATATATGTGACTGTCACACTTAGCATTATATGCACTGTTCTAAATATATATGTATATATATAATAGAGAAAGGCTACGGTGCTGTCTGTCTGTATGCGGACCTTCACCAAGGCCGATATTTTTTAAAAAAACATCGATTTTGTTGTGTACAACTATATATACATATATAGCAAAGCTGATGTTTTTTTTTTTTTCAAAGCATCAATTTTGATGCGGTCCATCCCCATGCAGATTCACACCGTAACCTCCTCTATGTATAATATATATGCAAAAGATAAAATCCCTCTTGCTTGTTTTACATTTCTCTTAAAATTTCTTTCCCAGGAAAACCCGAAGAAAATTTCAAATTTCTCAAAAATTTGACCTAATTCTCATAGTTAAATATGTGATTTTTATCATATTTGTCTTCAAGAAAAACTTCCACCTTACTTTAATTTCCATCATAATCGTGATTTCCCATTGATGGGTACTCGAAGAATATTATCTATATGTACATATATAGATATATAATACATATATTTATTGCTAATATCAATGTCAGGCTAAATCAATTTCTGTAACCTCCAATCTGCCACCCCTTAGCTTGATTTTGAAAAACAGGCAGTTCATCAGTAGTAGTTCTATACTACTTCTACGTGCCATAATTGCTGCCATAACAAGCGGGGGGGAATATGGATACCTTCAGTTTTATTCCATTTTTTTTTTTTCGTTTTTGAACCGAAATTTGATTGGGACTAATTCCGTGGAATATTATATATTAATTTAATTATTTCTTGCCGTGTGTCCATTTACTGCGGATTAGGTTTAGCCACGTTATGTCTATTGTTTGCACATTGCCTAAGAATGAAATCGACTTTTCTAGCTAGCTATTGCGTATATAATATAATATATCATTCATTTTCATATATATATATATATATATATATGTATATATATTATATTTTCTTCACATGTATGGGACGGAGGAATGAAACTCAAGCAAAGCACCTGGACGTATATTTGTTTGGTGAATCAATTAAAGTTGCTTGTTGGAAAATGCTGGTTAATTAATTACATACATGATAGTGATGCATGCGCACACACACACACACACACACACACACACACACATACACACACACACACACAAATACGTACGTGCATACACACACACACACACACACACGCACACACACGCACATATGACTCATCAGTCTTTTCAACTTCAAACTATACAAATGATTAACATATGAGAGTTGGTTTCCTTAAGGTTCTTATTCTCCCATCCACGACAGCTTAGTTGTAAAAGTTATGTTTCCTCCTTAGAGTTCGAATTTTCTATATCCAATATATATATATATATATATATATATATATATATATATATATGTATGTATATTCAACCAAGTTCAAATCAAGCTTTTAAAATTAAAATTAATGTAAGAATTTTTTTTTAAAAATTTTTGGATTGTATTAAAGGTTAAATTTAAAATTATATTTATTAATTATCGGTTCTGACAAAGTTCATTTTCCTTAAATAGATATAGGTTTTAATATGTCAATAAATTAATATTTAAACATTTTTAATTTTAAATCTTAATTCTTGATTCAAGGATTAATAAAGGACAATCTAATATTAGAACTATCAATGTTAGGTTTCAAAAAAACAAAAAAGCTGGAATTTTATTTAAGTATTTGATTTGCTAGAGAAATTGTGAAGAAGTTTGATTATCAAAATAGCATATGGAAAAGTGAACCTGGGTCCAGGATTGACGCCAAGCGAGGGCGTTGCTATGCCTTGTTGCTTAGCTGTGGTCGGCCCCCTGACTATGCAAAAGAATCGAATTCGGGGGTCCCCATCACAGTGGTAAGCGAAATTGTTGAAAACCTGATATTTAAAGGTCGGTGACGTTAGAAGACAGGTATCTGATGGTAAGATACCTACCGTCGGTATATCTTTGAAAACTTAGACGGAGTGAATAAATGGACTCCCTAAGGGGCTCCTTAAGGCAATTTAGTGCAAACCAGAAAGACTAGAGCTTTTGGATGTTGCTCAATGCTGCTATAACTTAACAACCAAAAAGCCTAGGTGATTGATCAAACAAATAGGCCTAAATCCATGGTCTTTAATGAATCGAATGGTCCTTTGACCTTCGTTTGATTCCGACAGTCAGCATAGATCTTATGGAACCCGCCCACTAGTACTATGAAAAAAGTAATGCCCTTCTCCTTTGCTACTAGGAGAGTTAGCAACTTCTATTAGTCCCATACCTTTAGTCGAATTGATCATGTCATGTGCAATGTCCATTAATGATGATTATAAGTAAATTAAAAAAGCAAACAAATTAAATGTTACCACATTATCTGGTAAATAAATTTGATAAATATTTTAATGATTCTAATATTTTGATTAACTTAATGATTAGAAGCTTAAAAGGAAAAAGGAAAATGTAGAAACTTTAACCTAGTAAAAGTTTTACCTACTAGAGAGATTAATTTCAGCCTCGAAACAATATTAATATGGATGCTAAATAAATAAATAATTCAGAAATATTAAAGTTCCTTATTGATTCATAAAACGAAGTTTTATTCATTTTCGGAAGCAAACAGAAAAAACGTTTTATTTATTTATTTTTTGAAATTCAAAAAGGGCTTTAAGAAACATTGTAGCATAAATTCATCACCTTTTCTTACCTTGCATTAGTATATATTACAGCATTTTTATCTCTCTCCCAATGTATATGTAGCAGTATGTATGAATTTATGTATATAATCAGAGGGTGTGTATATATGTATACAAGGCAGAAGTTGCCAAAAAGGAAAATAGTGGACAGATGGTATGCGAAGAAATATATTGATGAAATCGATTGCATGTGCATCTATATATCTAAATGTGCTTATTTCAAAAAATATATCTATGTATATGTGTGCATATCCATTTGGAGAGAGAGAGAGAGAGATACATGACCTAATCAAACTAATGAATAAAAAGCACTGTTTTTAGCTTTATCATCTTGGCCTAAATAGACAGTATAAATAGAGAGCTTTATGACAGATGATTTCATAGATGGCCACCTTCTCACCATCGCTTAATTTAATTTAATTGATTGATTAATCTAATTTAATTTGTTTGTTTACCTGTTGGGTAGTATATATTATATATATAATTCTTTTCAATATCTTTACAACTAAGAAAACTCACCTTCTAATTTTGGTTGTTGACATTATAGAAAAAGGTTAAAACAAAGGCCTAATCTACCATACCCAACTAAAAGAGATTACAATTAATTAATAAACTTAAAATAAAATTACTTAACTAGAGAGAGATTGATGTATTGTACCGATAAAGATAAATAAAAAAAAAAAGAATTTAAAGTAGATATAAATGCCATAGAATGTGGAAAAAGATAGGACCCATGTATGTACTAGATTTTGTACTAGTGGTGTTTTGTATTCGATATGTCCCAAAGTCACATGTGGTGCACATGATATGCTTGATCATTTTACTTTGTCACATAATTTATAATTTGCTTGAAAAAAGATACCCTCACACACATACACATTAAACATTGGGTATCAAATGGGGCCCTTTTGGCGAAGAAGACAACTTAGACCCAATCAATGGGGGCTATCAATGGGTCGGGTACACCATACCTGCTGTGGTCCTATCACCTAGCCCAAGAATGATACCAGTGGGCCCAAATCTTTTTTCTTTTCTTTTCTTTTATTTTTATTTATTTTGGGGTGCTGTAGTGTTCTGTCAACTGTCAAGTTTCTTTCTGATGTTCTTTTTGGGCAAGGTGGGAAAGAAAAATATTTTAATAAAAGACAATATTATTATTATGTAACGAAAGAAGAAGTCATTATAAAGGTCAAATAGCGAAAGATGAAATGCTTGATGCACAAAATCGCTGTCTATATTTACCTTCTTGAACCACTGAATGAATGATTCTTGCAAGAGAGAAACAGTGTGAAGCGTTTACGGTATTCATGTAATACCAGTCAAAGACACTCTAACAACCAAATTAGAAAAATGCTTTGAGACCACCAATGAAGCTAAAGTAAAATAAATTATAAGGGAATCAGGAAAATAAATTCTGGGATTTTTATTTTTATTTTTTATATTTTTTATATTTGTTTTTACTTGCTAAGTTTGATTAACCTGCTAAGATCTTGAAAAATGAAGTCCGATCATATATATTGGCATAAAAGTCGTAAATGGCTGTAATAATTGAAAGGCCTTCGAAAATGACTCTAAGCTTTTCTTCCTGGAGAAAAATGAATTTTGAAGTTTACTAAATGTTTTTTAATAAGAAAAAATAAATGATTTCCTTTTGAATAATTATTTCCCATAAAAAATTATATTTTTAAAATTCAAGTCAAATTGAAATTTGATAAGAAAAATTTTCAAAAACAAATATTTTCTATGGCGTACAAATAGATATAATTAAGAGGCTCATAGTTTTCACAATCTCATTAACTGTTTTTGCTATAGCACAATCTTTGAAACAGATGATGAAATATAATTATATATAGAAAATAATTAGTTTTGACTAGAATAGTTGTTCAGCTGCATATTAATTTCAAGAGTTAATTAAGTTCTTTTCATACAAGTTTCCATGAAGATATTCTTCAAAATAATAATAAAAAAAAGCATAAAAGTTAAAAGGACAAAAAAAAAAAAAAAAAGGAGATTCCATTAAGCTGGGTTAAGATTTTTTTGGAGGTCTGTCTCTTTATTTTTTTATTTTTTATATTTTTTTTTTCTTCTTCTTTTTTTACCTTCCTTTAAGCAAAAGATAAGTTCAAATATGACCAACTTACTCTATAATTGATCAATGAATTGTCTTTGATATTCTAAGCCTATTATATGTTTTTTTTTTCGTTTTTGTCATGTTTGCGAAATTAGTTCTATCTGACAAGATAACAACTACAAGCAACAAAGTTAAGCAAAACCATGCATACCAAAAAGAAAAAAAAAATAATAAAAACCATAATATTTAATAATTATTCTATCGGTTCGGCTATAGAAAATGCTTGTAGCTTTATAGTGTGTCCGTCTAACGTTAGATAATATGTTATCTAACGTTAAATGCGCAAACTATAAAAAAAATCAGATGTTTTTTAAAGCAAAATTAATTATTCTTTTTATATGACATTTAAACATTTTAATATATAATTAAAAAATTATGTTAAATTTGCATGTATCTCTAACTATACATATGTATGTAAATATATATTAAATTAATCTTCTATATATTATTGTACATTCATTTATATATCAAAATTCCTAGCAATATATATATATAAATTTTGACAAATTGTGAATGGGTAAGAATTAGGAAGATATAAATCTGTAGTGTCTGGAGCTATTAAGATATATGTAAAATGTTATCATATAATTTAATAAAACATTATTTTTTGAAAAATCCTGTTATAGTTACTAGCTATTTTACTAATATTTTGTATATACCAAGTGATGTAACAACATATAATTAGTTGACAGACTTGGTCCATTTCACGGTAGCTTAAATGTTTTTATAAAAAATTGACAGTAAATCAATGAATTTGCTCGAGCATGTAGTTTTTTACTCTTTACTTTGTCTATCAAAAATTCATATTCATAAACACATGTACCATGCCGCATAAAACAAAATCAATATAAAATATTATTGGAAATATATTATTGAGTTTTGATCTAATGCATTATCTGTAGTACATGATACTGATGTGGTGTAATATAAAGGTAAAGAAGAAAATGCATAATTTTTTTATTTTTTATTTTCAAAAAATCTAATGCTATTTACTGTTTTAATTAACTGTCATTAAAAAGTTCATTTTTATTAAATTTTTAGTATTAAAAAATTTTAAAAAAAATTTAAATAAGAAATTTAAAATATTTTAAATTAATATTGTCATATATAATTTATCGATCATACTCTTAGATAGTCAATCATAAAGTGAGATCATACTCTTAGATAGTCAATCATAAAGTGAGTTAGGTAACCCAGTAGATCATATTTTTTGTATTTTTATTATGATCATATAATTTGAAACATGACATGTCCAAAAAAGTTGAGAAAATATACAAACAAAATTGTATTATCAAAAATTTATTTGCAAATATGTTTGGCGCACATAGAACGTCGTTGCTGTAAGGCATTCCTACTCAAAGCATCATCATATCAAACTCTTCTATATAATATATATATATATATAAATATATATTCTATCATGTTTACATCGGATTAATTTGATAATTTCATTATTAGGCTGTCTCTATTAATAATTAAATTATTTTTAAATTTATTTTTATTAAACATGATTTAGCATATCACTAAATTCATATTAGATTATTATAAATTTTTAAATTCTAGCGGTAAATGCTAAAACTAGGATGTTGATCTATTGTGATAAAGAGCAAAGTTACAATTCCATTTTTTTATTTGAAATAACTTGCCTATTACTGTTTTATTGCCTTACATAATAGGATCCATAAATCTATATATGCATGTGAGCCTATTATTTATTATCTTTTTTGCAAAGTTAGCCTTATAAATGTTTAAACAAATGAACTTTCTTATCCACAAGGGGTTAGTCGAATTGGAAGGGGAGGCACTACTTTTCTTTGTCAATAAAGATTCGATTCTTATGAGGATCACTCTACAAAGCGGTTAGTTGATTGAAGCGTGTCCGCTTGGATAAACTTTGACCCTTCAAATTATGAGGATCACTTTTACATCTGAATCTCACACAACATAATAACACGATACGAACCCATGACATGATAACACGATACTAACCTATACGATAATTTATGGGTTTTGGTTGATGATATCGTGTCGGATCTGTATCAGTATCACCCAATAAGATTCAATGAATTAATAGATTTTAAAGGATGAAACACGATAAACCTATTAAACCCATTAAAGAGGTATATTTTTTAATTATACAATTTTTATAATATTAAAATTATTTAATTTATTTTCAAACACGTATTGATTTGTTGTTTTTTAGTTTAATTTTTTAAAAAATATAAAAACAAACAAGTCTTTTACAAGATTTTTTTAAAAAACATCATTTTATTATTTGAAAACTAAGTTTGTAACAGTCCAGACCACCCGCATGCGATATTATCCTTTTTAGGCCTGAGGAATCCTCTTACAACCCAGCTCTCAAGGTTTTAAAAGGCATTACAAGGGAAAGATATCCACACCCACTTATAAGGAGTGTTTCGTTTCCCTTTCTAACCGATGTGAGACTTCACAAAGTTAAATTGAATTTTCAAATTAATATGTATTCTTAATGGGTTAACGGGTTGGGTAATGGGTTACACGATAGTTTAATGTATGGGTTCGGATTTTCTATTTTAATATGAAAGTTTAATGGATTGTGTTTGGGCTAACTGAATTTCACACGAATACGGTTCAATATGACACATTGCTAGGTCTAATATTCACTCTATAGAAGCGATTAGTTGATAGATGTGTGTCTGCTTGGATAAACCTTGACCCTTCAAATTAATCCAAAAAATTAAAGGAAAAAAAAAAGGTGCTAAGTTGGTATCAAAATGTATATAATAATACCTTTTTAAATTGGTGTATATATGTCTTTTTTTGTTTCCTTGAAAATTGGTGTACGTTTGTTGTGGTATTGTTGTTTACTTTTCATGTGTATGATGTGGTATATACTAATTAATAAAATTAACACATTGTGTTATGCGACACATCTCCCTATATATTTTTAAATTTTCAATTTCCTATGACAGCATTAGTTTTCCTTCAGTTTTGTTCATGATTCATTTTGTCATCACTCAAATTTAATGAAGCATTCCTTGTGACATGAAGTTATAAATAAAATTTTATGTTAATGATTCTTTTAACGGGTCATAAATGAGCAGCACGACGAAGCATGTAATGAAAATATCAATACTTTTTCAAGGCTACTTCTAAGAGAAAAAAAATTGAAAATCAAGCTAGCTTCAAAGATTCATGATCAACTTTTACTAAAATAAATTCTTGCATGCTTTATATATATACAATTTATAAGTTCTACATTATGGGCACGTCCACTGTAATTTGTGTTATGCATGAAGATTAAAAAAAGAGGACTTTTATATTAAATAATAGTTATAATATATGCAACCTTATTATTCTTTTGTGTTCAGGGTGATGAAAAAGAAAGAGAAATAAGCTACCAGAAATTAAGAAATTTCATTATTGTAAATCTTCAAATATTTTGATAATGTCTTTTTTAAGTGCCAATGCACTCTATGGATGTTAAAATCAAATTGAACATTAAACTATGGTAAATCTCTCAACTCTTTTAATTTCTAGTCTTTGTGTGTGATGTAAGTTTTGATATTTTTGTTTAATTTTCTAGTTCCATTAATTTCAAGATGTTGGAAGATGTTGAAAAATTAGGGAGAACTCCTAAATTTTCCCAACAAATAGTATTAGAGTTAAGACCCAAACAAAGCCATGTATAAGTATGAAATGAACCCGAGGTGTATTGAATGATGGTGGGCCTCATATGATGGACCATAATGGTGAATACAAACCTTATAATCGATGGTTGAAACTTGATGATAAAAAGTTCATGCAAAGTGATGGGGCATTGAGGACCTTTATACCAACTCCTACATGGAGAAAGCCATGTTCATGAAGCTGTTTGGTGGAGAGCAGAACATATAGCCACAACAGAAATCTCTCAATGAGATGAATACAAAATAGTGGTTGTCAATTTGAAGGGTGCTCAAAAGAGAAAGGGAAAATGGTCTTAAGTATGAGGATGTGATTGTTGAAGTGTGAAAATAAAGTCTTACATTGGCTAAACATAGGGATTCTAAAGGGCATATAAGGCTTGAGCTAATCCTATGACAGCCCAAACCACCCGCATGCGATATCGTCCTCTTTGGGCCTGGGGAATCCTCTTACAACCCAGCCCTCAAAGTTTTAAAAGGCCTCGCAAGGGAAAGATATCCATACGCTTATAAGCCATGCTTCATTTCCCTTTTCAACCGATGTGGCACTTCACAATCCTCCCCCCTTGGGGCCTAGCGTCCTCGTTGGCACACCGATCCGAGTTCGGCTCTGATACCATCTGTGATAGCCCAGACCACCCGCATGCAATATTGTCCTCTTTGGGTCTGGAGAATCCTCTTACAACCCAACCCTCAAGGTTTTAAAAGGTCTCGCAAGGGAAAGGTATTCACACGCTTATAAGCTATGCTTTGTTCCCCTTTCAAACTGATGTGGGGCTTCACAAATCCCCTTATATAGTTAACTTTTTAGGATGAAAACCTAAATCTCAACACCTAGTATCCAAAACCTTGGTTAGTAAACCAAAGGTTGGAAGATTCAACTCATAGTTTGAGTGGAAGCAATGGATTTAGAAAAAGATTTATGCAAACATTGAGGAATTCAATGGTACCAATTTTGGCTTCTAAAAGATGTAATAAGGGACTATCCAGAAGGCATTGTATTTACCATTAGGAAAGAAATCAACAGAGATGAAGTAAAAAAGGTGTTGATAGGTGGAATTGTAGAAAGCTTAGACACTTTTAGAATCAGGGCAGGACTTTTAAAAAGGCCATTACTGACAAGACAGAAGTAAGTGTTGCTTCAAAAGAATCAAATGATGCTTTCAGTTGCTTCATGGAAAGCAAGATAGTTGCAAGGGTGTTATATTTAGCAACATCCTTTCATGCTACCCCAAACAAATAATTACTTGAGAATTATGTTTCAAACAATAGGAAAACCATATCTAAGTGATGAACAGGCATGCAAAAGGACTTGGTTTCTATGGCTAGCTAGCTAAAGAAGGTTATATGACAACTTTTTCAGGTGATACTTGGAAGATTCCAAAGAAGCTATGATTGCCACTCGCGGTAAGAAAAATGATAGTCTTTATTTGAAAAAAGATGGTTGTGGTTTTTTTATAGGTATAGAAAGTAAAGAAGATTCTAATCTTTGGTACCATACGCTTGGCTACAAAAGTATCAAGGGGCTGAAAATTATGCATTCGAATAGGAAACTACTTCGTTTGAAATTAGTTGAGATTGATATGTGTGAAAGTTGTACTTTTGGGAAACAAAAAAGAGTTAATTTCAAGAAAATTGATAAAATTTCAAAAGGAAGAGAAACTTAAGCTAGTTCACTTTAATGTCTAGGGGCTAACTTCTATACCATCAATGAGTGGAAAGTCTTTGTGACTTTCACTGATGATCATTTGTGCAAAGGATGGATATACTTTATGAGGTAGAAATCCGACCGAAATATTTGAGGTGTTCAAAAGGTGAAAGGCCATGGTGAAAAATGAGATAGATTTAAAATCAAAAAGTTAAGATCTGACAATAGTGGAAAGTATGAAGATACTGAGTTTAGGAAGTTTTATTACGAGAATGGAATTAAATTGGAGAGGGCTATGCCAATGACACACCAGCAAAATGGTGTAGCAGAATGGATAAATAAACATTAACTTAAAAGCCAAGAGTATGCATCTACATGCAAGTTTATGAAGCAATTTTGGGTAGATGTAGTCAAGACAGTAGCTTATTTGATTAACCACAGATTAATAGTATTGTTAGAGCATAGAATACCGAGAGAAATATGGAGTGGAAAAGAGGTGAGACTTTCTTATTTGAAGGTATTTTGTTGTGTCTCATATATACATATTAGTGATCAAAGTAGAAATAACTTATAGATGTTAAATCAGTAAAATGTACTTTATTGGTTATGGTGGTAATAACTTTATAAATTCTACTTTGATTATAAATTCTAGGACAATTAGAATAGAAAAAGTTATTAAAACTAGAGATGTAGTTTTTAATGAGAATGTTATATATAAAGATGGAGATGCAACACAATTTACTAGTTTGGTATAACTTGAACCTATTTGAGCCAAATGATGCTCCAAATGGTATTATGGTAGATAAAATCGGTCATACTACTTAGGTTGAGAAAATTACTACACAAGAGGTTTATTTGCCACTAAATCCGATTCCAGTTAGAAGATTTAGTAAACCACAAGTACCAAACAAAAATATTTGAATTATTTGTTGCTTATAGATGGACGTGAACTTGAATGCTATAATGAGGCATGTTAGGTGAATGATACAAACAAGTGGAAGATTGCGATGAATGAAAAAATGAAGTCTTTGATATATAACTAGACTTGGTTGTTATCTAAATTCTCAGAAGGTAAGAAAAATTTACAGAGTAAATGGGTATATCAAATTAAAGAGAAGCATAAGGGTTCTAAGAGATATAAGGCTTGATTGGTGGTAAAAGGCTTTCACCAGAAGAAATGAATTGACTATATAGACATCTTTCTCCAATTGTGAAACTAACTACCATTCAGTCGATTTTGTTTATTGTAATAGTAAAGGATCTACGTTTAGAACAACTAAATGTGAAAATAGATTTTCTCCATAGTGATCTAGAAGATGAGGTATATATGTAGTAACAGAGGGTTTTGTAATGAAAGGCAAAGATAATCTGGTGTTTAAATTGGTATGGTGTAAAACAAGCCCTGATAAAGTGGTACAAAAAAGTTTGATGGCCTTATGAAGAAAAATAGTTATCATAGGTGCAATACTGACCATTTTTGTTATTTTAGAAGGTTTGGTTCTAGTTATATATATATTGTTATTTTATGTCGATGATATATTAGTAGCTGGATAAAAATGAGATCAATAATTTGAAGAAATGGTAATAAATTTGAGATGAAAGATTTAGATATAAATGTCAGGATCCATCCAAGATTCATCACTGGAACTCTAGATAAGCTCCAATTCCAGGGAAAACCTTATCGGACCTTCTAAAGAAAATTCAACAGCATCCTTCTTAAGGGTTGGACTTACCACAAAATTTCCTATACAAAATGCATTTATAGAAATATCCCCTTATTCCTCCCACCTTACTATAATTCATTTTCACAATAATCAGCACTTCAGTAAATTAAATAGAGAACTAATGCAGTATTTAATAAAATATATCCAATATAACATACATAGCATTATAGGATGCAATTAAGTATTAAAGTTATACAACATAGGGTAGAAAGAAATATTACAAATAGAAATAAATAAAAAGAAAGAGAACACCTCGAAACACGACCGCAATGAAGGTCAAGCTTGCTCCGGACGAACGTCTACCAATTCTTGTACCTAAGGGAACGGATTTAGAAAAAAAATATGAGATGTTAGCCATCTTAATGAGTGACCTCATCTGTTATATGATGAATTAATAATAACAATAAAATATAACCAAATTATTTATTTTATATTAAATAAGCATAAATATAATTAATAGTAGTAACTTAAAATAATTTTCTCTCAAAACCCTCACACTATGCTCTGTTGGAAAAGTTTCTCTTTTTAAAATATTTTCACAAAACCCATTATTGTAACTGCAAAATCGAGAAAATAATTAACTAAGCAATTAAATAATCAAAATACAAATAAAATACAATAAAATAAATTTAAAATGCTTGCATTAGAGGAATGTAACATAAAAGTGAAATTCAATAAATAATTCGTAAAATTTGATTTAATAATTCAATATAAACAATGTCAAAAAAATAATTTAATAAGTTACAAACAGCCATGTAAAAAATAAGTGGTAAAAATATTATAAAATTCATTTTGAAATATTAAATCAATCTATATAATAAAAATATGGCAAGATGCATTTCAGAAATATTGATTTAAAATAATTGACATAAAATATCAATAAACACATTTTAGAAAATACTAATTAGAAATAGGTGATAAAAAAATTTAAATACATTTAATTTAAACACGACTTTAAAACTTTGGGATTTAAAATTTATATCTGAAAAATATTTAACGCACCATATTATATATCAGTGATGCCTACGATACCCAGCGTCCTGAGCATCGTCTAGCGGGACATTTAAGAGAGAAACTTGCATACAGTCACTTCGGCGTACCGACAGTGCCGCTGCTTAAACAGTCATCTCGGCCATGGATGGGGGTGGCTTATGTGGACTTGTAAAAGTTGCCTGAACTCAGGTCCATAGCAACTCACAGGAGACATTACAACTTGTGTGCTTATCTACATATACAGTATAGAATACCAGTACTGTATAAGTGCGTCTAAAATCAATTACTAAATTTTTCAAAATTCACCATGGGAATTATACTATTTTTCAAACCCACATTCTCTTAAATCCTTATCATAAATCCATTGATATAATTATACAAATTTTCCAATACCATAAAATCAATCAATTAATAATTTAAGTGCATACATATATATATCTTGGAAGCACCAACTTAAACAAATATTTTTTTTGAAATCATTAAAACCATTATGTCAAAAATAATATTAAAACCATATGAAATTCATATATTCTTAAAATCATGTAAACGCATTTATTATGCATCATAAAATCAACATCAAACTCAACAATAATATATTAAAAACCTTAAACCATAATTCCTTTAAAATCCCAAATATATTTTTGGCAACAACACATATATTAAAACCATCATAAATCGGCATTGTAAAATTAAATGGAAATTCCTTTAAATATTAAACATATATTAAAATTCACATGAAAACATTTCTAATTATACAATATTCCAACAATAAAATTTAACAATTATTAACAAAATCCCATATCCATAAAATTCTTGAAATTAAAATATTTCTTAATGCACAAATAATTATAATTCATTCGATTTTGGCATCAAAATTCCAAATATAAATTTACTAAATATTTAACAATGAAATATAATTTCCAAATATATAATCAACACAAAATATACACAATTTATCAACCC
Source organism: Ziziphus jujuba (assembly GCF_031755915.1). Classification (NCBI taxonomy): domain Eukaryota; kingdom Viridiplantae; phylum Streptophyta; class Magnoliopsida; order Rosales; family Rhamnaceae; genus Ziziphus; species Ziziphus jujuba. The sequence goes on from NC_083384.1 coordinate 15,285,927, forward strand.
AAAATAATTTTGAAGGTGGATCACTCACCTCAAGCACATGTATCAATTAAGATCCTCTTCAGGATCAACTCCACTACCCACACGTGCACCTAAAATATCAACATTACATAAAATCGATTAAGTTAATATTTTAATCGGGTAACTCACAAACGGACACCCAGGGAAGCGAACACAAACAACAACCAAAATTTACGAATGATATACCGAATCAAAGCTTGTGAAACGAGGATTATGGACTTGGTCTTACTTTCTGGAGATCGGATCTGTAGTGGCCAGAATCTCGTCGAAAATCTCTCGGATTTTAAACCCTCGATTCTCATAATCTATTAAGAATTGGAGAAAAAGGACATCGGATTTGAGTTCAGGGGATCGAAATTAGTGGGAGAAGATGGGTGGTGTGATTGGAAGCTAGCCGGAAATTGATTTCCCAACGAGCTGTTGTGGTCATCGGAAACTGTCACTGCCGGCGGCGCGTCCGGTGGCCATTGGCCATGATTTTTGGAGGAAAGGTAGATTAAAGAATGGATGAACTGATGGGACCAACGGTGAGGCAAACGGAGGCCGGATTGGGGAGAAATATATGTGGGAAGGTTTTGGGGTTGCTGTCGGAAAGTGCCCCGATCTGGGAGCGTCGGCGGTCGGCTGGCTGTGGGATTTGGTGGGCTGGCCGGAAATGGAAGGGGCAAGGTGGTGGTCAGATGTGTGTAAGGAAGAAGGGGCTGGAGGACGATGAACGAAGAGTAGCCGTGGGTGGTGGCTTCTCTCTCTCCTCTCTGTCTCCTCCTCGCTCTCTCTCTCTTCTCACACAGCTCACACATGGGTTTGAGCCCATAAGAAGCCCTCCCGTGGGTGTCACTATGCACTCACGGGACTGGCTGAGAGCTCGACATGTGGCACACATTTTACACACCAATAAAATAATATAAAATAATGTGGTATCCGAAAAACTTTGCAAGTTCATAACTTTTTAATCAGATATCCAAATTAGCGTGCCATTAGTTTATGGACTCGTCTCAACAGGTACTTTACATACACATAAAAGTCAAACTAAAATCTTACAAGATTAAAAAGTCAAACTTAACACCCTTGGACAATTTGGACCGCAACTTATCTTGCTCGTAACTTTCAAATGGTAACTCTATTTTTTATGTGCTACTAATCTACAAACTCGGGTCGATGTGTACTCCGCAATGGGCCTTAGTCAACAAGAAATTCCATCCGGAAAAAAAAAATCAAAATTTTGACCCACTTTGTCAATGGTCAACTTCAATCAACGTGCAAAAATTCCTATGTACTTTGGGACGGGATGTTACATAAATACTTGGGATGAGGATTAACATAGATATATAGGAGGGTGTTTGTAGCTATCCTAAAAGAAGTGTATTCATAAAGTATTATAAAGGTTTAGAACAAATGATGATAAGCCATTTAGAACACCTTTGGCTAATCATTTCAAGTTGTTAAAGAAAGAGTCCAAAAATAGCTGAGAAGAAAAATCTCATGGCTAAGATTCCATATGCCTCAACTATTCGAAGTCTGATGTATGCCATAGTTGGCATTGGATCATATGCTTATACAGTGGAAGTAGTTTACAAATATATGTCAAATTCATGCAAGCAGCATTAGGAAGCAGTATAGTGGATATTTAGGTACTCGAGGGGTACTACAAAGAAGTGCTTATGCATTACAAGGGGTGACCTGAAAGTATAGGGATATGTAGATGTAGACTTTGCTGGCAAGTTAGATAATAAAATGAGCAGTACAAGTAATGTATTCACTTTGGATAATATTGCCATTAGTTGGACTTCTCAATTGCAAAAAAATTGTTAATTTGTCTACAACACAAGTAGGGTACGTGGTAGTTATAGAAGCTAGCAGGGAGTTGATTTGGTTGGAGAATTTATTGAAGGGTTAGGAATCAAATAGAGAGTGTATGCTTTGTATAATGATAATCAAGTGCTATACATTTAGCCAAAAACTCAACATACCATGTTAGGAGCTTAGGACCAAACATGTAGAAGTTCGTTATTACTTCATCATATCATTCCTTGAGGATGATGTGTTAACATTTATAAAGATACTAACTTGAGGATGATGTGTTAACACTTATAAAGATATTAGGGAGTAAGAATCCTCTTGACATGTTGACGAAACCAATGATAACAAAGAAACTAAAACTATGCATAGCTCCATTTGGTCTTCGAGATTAAGGACAGTTGTTGAGTCAACCGCATCCACTAATCAGTGCAGGAGGGAGGTTTTGCTTATGTATTTCAATCTTCAAGTGGGAGATTTTTATGCGTGAAGATTACAATAATAAAAAATGGAGGGTTTTTATATTAAATTTATAAATATACCACTAGTTTTAATATTAAAAAATTATACTTTTGCTCTTGTGTAATGAAAAAGAGAGAGAAACAACCCATCATAAATTAGAGTATAGAGACTTTACCATTGTAAACCTTCGAATATTTTGATGGTGGATTTTTTTAATGTTGGTACACTCCGTGGACATAGAGATCAGATTGATCGCCACACCACATTAAATCTCTTGTCTCTTTTAATTTTTGTTCTTTTGTGTGTGTTGTAACATCCCACATCGGTTGGAAAGGGGAACGAAGCATGGCTTATAAGCGTGTGGATACCTTTCCCTTCAAGAGGCCTTTTCCTGTGATCCACCATTGTTCTGGGATCGGGAAGAGCAAAACCGTGCGGGCCGGGCCCAAAGCGGACAATATTTTGATGCGGGTGGTCTGGGCTGTTATAGTGGTATCAGAGCCAGTACCCGGATCGGTGTGCCAGCGAGGACGCTGGGCTCTAAGGAGGGTGGATTGTAACATCCCACATCGGTTGGAAAGGGGAACGAAGCATGGCTTATAAGCGTGTGGATACCTTTCCCTTTAAGAGGCCTTTTCCTGTGACCCACCGTTGTTCTGGGGTCGGGAAGAGCAAAACCGTGCGGACCGGGCCAAAAGCGGACAATATCTTGATGCGGATGGTCTGGGCTGTTACAGTGTTGTGTACTTTTATAATTATGTTTAATTCTCTAGACCCATTAATCCTAAGATCCTGAAAAATTGGAAAGAATATCTAATTTTCTTGAATTTAAGCGTGTCTCTTTATTATGGTAAAAATTATACAATTTACTGTTAGAGTCTCGGCGACAAAGCTAACTAGAATAGAAGTTATTTCTATACATAGAATACTTCTAAAGATACCAAATAAATCTATTAAAATGTATACCAAGTGTAATCTGACAATATTTAATTGACTTATGTTTTGTTACATTTATCATTTTCAAGAGTTCATTTATCTATAACTAGGTTATGTTACTATGTTAACTAAAAAAATATTAACACATAACACTTTATATATATATATATATATATGTATTTTAGACTTAGTATTACTCATGTATAAATAATTTATGATCTTCTAAGTAATATTGCTAACTTTATCTTGAGAACCCATGACATGCACAATATAAAATGGGAGCAAAAGAAAAAATGTGTGTTTGTGTGTGTGTGTGTGTTTTTTTTTTTTTTTTTAAACTATTATAACTAATATTTAATATTTATGAAATATTACTAATCTAACCTAAATATTTAAAAGTTTAAATTTATAATAAATAATTTGATATTAAAATCTTAAAATACATGACACTTAGCTTCCCTTCCATTTAATATTATATCTATGAAATTTTCCATGTACAATATAGTTTTTCAGTCTCTTTCTTTATATTTATATATACTTGAGAGATTTAAACTCAGATCATTAATAGAAGAATCAAACATGAATTACATGGTTTATTAATGTAAATATAGCATGACTATATGAAGAGACAAGTAAACATTTTGCTCAACTTTAGTTTGCACTGTATTTGTGGACATATATACATGTTTATACATAGCTTTTTTCTCATCCAAAAAATTCTAGACAAAATATTCATAATGCTTCCTATTACCAGTGATAGAGCTTTTTCTAGCCTTATCATTGGTAACAGAGTGAATTCTAAACAAATTTTGTTTTAGATTTTTAGAAGAAAAATTTTGTATATTAGATGTATAATATATAATACAAAACCTATTAAGTTGGGAAATTGAGGTGGATACAGAATTTATAGACATGATAAAGAAAGATGCCTCTTCTGGTTGTGCCATATGACTTTACAGATTTTTTTCACGATTGAGCATATTGATTATGCATTTGAAAACTTACAAATCTTGGATTTGATGTCTCAGGGAAAAAAGTATGCCTACAAGGCGCAATAGCAGGCAGATTTACACAAACCAACAATCTTTCCACTTGTTACTAAAAGCTACTAAAATGATCAAAATGACACTTTGCTCTTTCTTTATTTCTTATTTAATTAACTCTCTCAATTTTGTTTTTCAATTACAGAGAAATTTTATCTATTTATTTTTTATATTGGGAATGTAGGATTGAAACTTTTAGATTTAAATAGCGGGTTTGCCACAAAACTGTTATTGGAGGATAGAGAATATCAGCTCACATTTTATCTAGCTGATTAAGTTTTTGCATCCCCAAGTCAACACAAACTAGATAAAAAGCTAATTAGAAATTTTCTAGATTGACTATAATTGCTTGGTGACCATTAGAGGAGTTAATTTGGGTTCGATAATTAATTTTTCATCATTAAGAAGAAACATGGAGATTCATTCTTCTAAAATGAACCATTTTTATTAATATTTACCTAGGTGGGGACTTTTTCAGCCAAGACTTTCTTATTTTCCTATTTTAATTATAGCATCGACAAATTGAGTTAACAATTAATTATTAAGGTCAAATTTATAAGAGAAATTAATCTAGAGAGAGAGTGAGATCTTCCAAAAGGATGACAAGGTGAAGGATGTAACATGCATGTGATAGGAAATATAAAGGAAAAAACTGCTTTGGGACCTAAAGAAAGTTAGAAAACATGAGAGCCCCATTTAATTAATACAAAATCAAAAAAATCTAGTTGGGAGAAAAAGATTCTAGCAAAGCCAAGCTTGTCCCATCTCTCTCTCTCTCTCTCTCTCCCTCTCTCTCCACGATCTATCTCTCATGCATGCATCCTTTTCTTTTCTTTAATTTTTTTTCATTTTTCATTTTTTCTTTGGAAAATTTTAACTGAGGTAGGTGAACAAATTAGGAAGGAAGGAAGGAAGTGATTAAATTTTGAGCTGGGGATATGTGCCAAATAAGTGAGTGATGGAATGAAAGAGAAGGTCAAGAGGCATCAAAGCCAAACGTGGAGGGAAAGGAAAGGAAATGAAAAGAAAACAAAAGAAAGGAAAGGAAAATACTGACACCAATATGCTTTGAGATGGGTGGGAAGGTGTTTGTTTGTGGGATGTGGTGGGGGGAGTTGTACTACTATTACTACTACTTCTTCTAGCTAAGAAAGACCTTCTTTCTTTCTCTCTCTCTCTCTCTCTCTCTTTCTTTTCCATAAAAAAATGACTTTCGTTTTTATTTTTTTATTTTTTTAAGAGCCTCTCTCTTTCTTTCTTAATTATAATGTTGGTTGAGAATGAGGTTGTGGGGAGGGACGAGGGGATATGTAAGATTTTAGAATTGACCCAACCCACCAAGGAGGCATGCCTTCTCACATCATCTTTAGCTATCTTCCAAGGGCTCAATGAAAGAAAAGAAAAATAAAAATCTCATAAAAGAAACATATCCTTTCTATAAATATCTGTCTCTGAAAGCTAGCTAATATGTATGCCCACTTCCCATTTTTATAGATCAAAATCTCAAAGGGATCTCTTTTGTTTGAAGTCTTATTTCCTAGATGTAAAATAAAAAAGTTCTAACTTATCATCTTTTAAAATGCTAATTATCATTATTTAGTGATCTGTAGGCTCCATTTGTTTATGTGTCTATTAATTAATTGGTTGAAAGTTTTATTTTTTATGCAGATTTTAGTTTTAAAAAGTTGAAAAAATTTGAATGAGCCCTCATATCAACATGGATTCCAACTAATAACCAATTACTAGTGTAAATAAGAAACTATACAATTTTTTGTTTTATTAATTACACATTTAATTAATTTATTTGTTAAAAGAAGTCGAAGTTGTTGAAACCTTGATTCGTCACAGTGAAAAAGTGAATTTACATGTTTACTTACTAGACATCATTAGTGTTGATCCACTAGAAAATCCCTCTATTTTTGTTAGGTATTCAATTAAATACAACTTCCTCATCATAATAATTTCTTATACAGTTTCCTATGCTAAGGAGAAATTAAGAAAAAAAAAATGTGTATGCCTAAGTAGTCCTAGTTGACAATTTTATTCAATTTTTTTGTGCTTTCAATTAAGAACGATAATTATTCCACGAAGTCTCTTGTTAGACACAATCTCTTTTATTGGTAAGCCCACCTTATTTGTAAGCAAAATTAATTAAATTCCACAGAACCCCTTTGGTCAAATTTGGGTGATCACAAGTGAAAATGATATGGCAGATAAGAAGCTTATTGGTTTTAAGAGTTTGAACTCCTTTTACAAACACGAACGAAAGGTAAATCCACCATTATTATTATTATTTTATTTTTTTTCTTTTGCATGACAATTTTGAATGAAGTTAAAAGAAAAAAGTAATTGAATACCAAAAAAGAGCCCCACATGGAATGGTCTCTATTTGTATAGGAATTCAAGGTGGGTGTAAGATGTTTAAATCTAATTGCATGTACATATGCCTATATTTGTGTGCAAAAAGAAAAAAAAAAAAAAAAAAAAAGGGTTTTTCCAGAAAATGACTTAAACCAAACATGTTGCTCTTACTTGCTCCATTTTGATAATGACTTAAGCAATTTGAATGCTAACCCATTTCCAATCAAGCCAAAAAAAAACTCTTGGGGAACAAAAAAATCCTTATTCCCAAATAGCACCTCACCACGAATCAAGGAAAACAAACAAAAGAAAGAAAATTAAAAGATAAGCATATTTTGCTTATTCTATCCAACAGCACCAAGAATTCTGTTGTTTGTATGTCTCTTTTAGAAGAAGTGAGATTTTTTTAAACTTAAGGGAAATTTTTTTTTTTTTTTTTTTTTTTTGGTGGGATACTTTTTCAGATGCAACTTCCCAAAGAAAAATGTATGTGATTGGGAAAATAGTAAATTTAAAAAGAAGATGCCAAAGATGGTGTGTTGTAGGTACCAGTTTTTGAGTGATTATTATTGTTTGTTTGGAAGCTTTGTTGGATTCTAACAAAGAAAGAAAAGCTGTGAGAATCATACATGAGAGAGAGAGAGAGAGAGAGTCTCTTTGGTTCTTTGTTAGTGCATGTGTATGTCTGACGCGTGAAACTTATTAATGCGTCCCGTTTTCCTAGAGCAAGAGAAAGTGCGAGAAAGTGATACAGACAGAGAAAGAAAATTAATTATATAATCCAACATACATTTACACGTCTCTCTTATCTTTAGACCCTTAGCACACACATATATATATGTGCATTATTATTATTCTTATTATAATTGAGATTGCTGAATATTCTGATTTTCCATTATTTACAGTACTTGATCATTTTCCCACCACATGAACATCCAAATAGGAATTTTGGGATTCCAAATTCTTGAGGCTTACATATATATATATATATATAATATAATTTGTTTAGATCCTAAATAAGATGGAGAGTAAGGGAAAATCTGTATGATTAATTGATTTCTACTTTCTTGTTTGTAAAATCCAATAAAATTTTAATTAGAACCCCCATATAAGGTTGCCATTTTTTATAATTAAATTTATCGATGATGGAAATATTTAGCATATATTTGTAGATTCATAAAACTTTTGAATTTTGATGAACTTCTAATTAAAATTGAACTAAGTAACTAGCAAGAGTTGTATTGCCAAAAGAAAAAAAAAAGAAAAAAAAAGCATGAATTAATTGAAAATTTAATAAAATTTCCATTTTATGTTTAATTCTAAAAGCCCCAATAATGAAATTGCATTCATATAACATCCAGTTATATCTTAGTGACTGACAAAAGGCAAGAGCAAATTAGAGCCAGTCCACGAAATATTTAGTCATGTATATATATATATATATATATTTCTCTTATTGATTTTTAGGCATGAGGAATACAAAATATAGATGCATCAAGATATTGGAACGTGTTCTTGTATTTCTTTTGTGTCCGCATTTAAAATAATCAGAAAAACGAAGCTAATGAGAAAGGTGCAATAGCTATTAGCTAGTGTAGAAAGAGATTTTTGCCTTACCCATTTGACAAATATTTCAATTAAGAGATTTTGCATAATTGTTGCTTTCCTTTTGGTTTGTTCTTTTTTTCAAACCATTATTGATTACATCTTACCTTTAAGCCGATGCAATAACACAATGACTTTTAACCATGAATATTTCAAATTTGGAAGCCAATGATAAAAGAGATGAATAGAAAAATCCAGAACTATATGGTACCACCAATTAATTGAAACAATGTTACTTTGATTCTTTTTATAAAATAGGACTATATATATATATATATAAACGTTTTGAAATTTGAATAGGGGTGTAAATAGTAAAGTCAAGAACAAAAGTTGGTGGGGATTTCATATGGGGTAAATAGTACCTATGTGAATTCGATATATAGCTTTTTATTCTTAAAATTGATTTTCTTCACTCTTTGTGCTAATTTTTCTTTTTCCAACTACTTCTCTACGATTTACAAGCTTTTGTTGATTGAGAATCAAAATTTTACCATGTCCTTCACATTCCAAAAATTAGGATTTGAAAGGGACAATTCATTTTTCTACCTTATAGGAGAAGAGGCAAACAAAATAGCTAAAAGGCGGAAGCTAGATGGTTGAAATTAATAATTACTTATATGTATAAAATTTTAAAAACATATATTCCATTGGCACCTTTGAAAGAGTAAGAGAAGCTTCCTTTGTTTGCATCCAAAGTCAATATGGTGCCAATTTAACACTAGCATTCCAAAGAATTGCCAACCCACGGCTTGATTCCACCCCACCCTTATCAATCCCTTGCCTACCTTTCTGGTCCCCCATGATAAAGAAATCCTTGTGAAGAAAGAAGAGAGAGAGAATCTATAAAATTTGTAATTAGTAGTGGCATATTTTTGCTTCTAAGTGTGGACAAAGGAAACTAATTAATGGGTCATGGGTCATATGTGGGTTGTGGCTCGTGCTTTTGCTAGTTGTTATAATGAAAAGTTAGCCACAACCCATGAGCTTATTGCTTATATATTTGCAGTTGGCTTGGCATCTTAGTCACTGTTACCTCACAATCATCATTATCATCATCTTCTTCTTCTTCTTATTCTTCTTTCTATTATATTTTCCATCAAATCGCTTTCTTTATACGTGTGTTCCTCAAGGCCTAAAAAATATATATATATATATATATATTTATATGTTTATCTATATATACATATAGTATAAGACAATTATTAATTGTTTGTTCACCAAGAATCCCTTTTGAAATTACAGAAGGAGACTTTATAAGATTAATGTTTATAAGTACTTAAAGATAATGCTTTATACTTTTCTTTTTAATTATATTATATTTTGGAAAATTGCATTGGCCGTATTGACCGCTGGACAATGAAATACGAAACTACTTGTTTCAATCTCAAAAAAAGTTGTATTTATAATTCATATAATCATCCATTCTGTTTTAGATTATAATATGTGTTGTAATTGATGATAAGATTGAAAAATCTATTCAAATATGTCCAAAAACAGATTGTCAATATTAATTGGGAAAGCTCTTATATAGCATATGTTTGCTATAATTAATTTTATAATTGCTTTCATTGTCTCCACATTATTTTGGATTTTTAATTAATCCCTGTATTGACTATTTTCTCATAATTCATGATTTCCATATATACCTTTATAATTTCCACCTTGTACACCTCTAGATTAATTTGTTATTATTTGCATTTTTCTTCTTTAGTTTTTTTTTTTTTTTTTTTTTTTTTGGGGGGGTCCTTGTGAGCATCATTGCTTATGCCTTCCTTCTTATGGACCCCGTTTTTTTTTTGCCGCCTAATGTTAGTGAAATGTGAACCAATAAACATAGTTTAGGGAACACGATATAACCATTGTGTTGAAAAAAATTGTGCAATAGTTGGGGGGGCGCAATCTATATATATATATAGAGTTTAGGGATTCAACTTAGAAAATGAAAGATTAATAATGTGATAAAATAGAGTTATCTTGTACTTTTGCTTTAAGTTAAGATGGTATCAACTTAAAATAATTACTTGCAGCTCAACCCCCACCTGTTTCGTTCTCCAAAAATATCTATAAATTCGTGTTTACATATAAAGGTGAATTAGTCTTAATTGACTATATATAGGGGTTGAAAAATCTAACATAAACTAAAAGGGCACGTCTAAAAAATAAATTAACGAAATGAGAAAAATGATATCTGAACATTAAAAAAAAAAAAATTATATATAGTTTTGATTTGTAGGAAATATGTTTTTTTTTTTATATATATTATATTGAAAACTGTATTGGCAAATGCTAAGAGTGACACTTCAATTTTGATTTAAACATAAAAATATAATTGGAAAAGTGATAAGTGATACCCGGTGATGGAAACATATTAATTTCAACTAATAAAAATTATTATGTATACGATAAATACAGAAAATACAGAAGTTAAGCAATACAATTAATTCACGGACATTCATTTCTTTTTAAAATCTATATTCATTGCTTCACAACTTTTCCTCTTTCCGATATGTATGTCCAGAAAAAAAGGATTTATTCATTTATAGAGAGGTTTCTTGTCGCTTTTATTTTTCTTTTCCCCTCTCCAATATTTATCTTTCTACCAGCAACGGTTGATCAGTTTCTCTTCTCCTCTCTCCATCCACCTTTTTTAATATTATTATTATTATTTCAGAAATTTTGCTACCAAACATAATTCAAAGGGATCAACAGAAAAGCCCCAAAAAAAAAATGCTAAAAAGATTTTAAGAATATTCAAAATAGCTAGAACTAAATGCCAAAAAAAAAAAAAAAAAAAAAAAAAGAAATTTCAATGGTTTACAAAAATTCCCATGTTCTTTTCCATATTGTAATCTATAAAAGAATTTCAATATCTCAAATATGTACCCTGGTCTGTTGTAAAAGTCAAAACCCTAACACTAAAGCAAATCGTGTACCACTACTTGGCCAGTAAAAATTTTCTACCTTGACTATGGTCCAGAGAAAATGATTAAATTTTTTTTTTTTTTTATAAAATTATTAAAAATAATAAATAAAAATGATACCTTATCAGCTCCTCAAGCCTTTACACTCATTAGAGACCCTGTTTGTCAGATGTCACTCTTCCTTTCCCATCTTGTTTTATCTGACCAATTTGTAAATTACTTGAATCTTCATCAATCTGTTTAATTTTTATTTTTTTTAAAAACAAATAAAAAAATAAAGGGATATTTTTTCCCCAACCCACTAGTTAAATTTACCTTTATTATTTCAACAAAACATTCTAATTTTGAAAAATGCCAATAATAATAATAGAAAAGTCAATGTTAAACTAGAAAGAAAATGTGAACAACAATAAGTTAAAAAAGTAGATAAAAATGTGCTGAAACTATTTGAAAGATAGATGATTGTTTTGAAACCAAAAGAGTATGATTGAATTTAGACCAAACATTCATAAAGCAAAATGATATTAACCCAGGAAAAAAAAAAATATATATATATATATATATTTATATTTATATTTATATTTTTTCTATTTTTGTACTAACAGAAAAAGACAAACCAGTGCTGAGCATGTGGATTTTACATGAATTGTAAAACTAGAAAAGATTGATGAATAATTATTATGCCCCCACCAAAAATGGGCCAATAAAAAAAAAAAAAAATGGGTATGCGAGTAATAAGAGTCATAATCCCTGAAAGGTTGGTCCCAAAGAAAAATATCACCCTTAATAAGGCATATGTGTCAGATTAGGCAGCATAAACAGTGAAAACTGCCTTCTTTGATAGGCTTACATATGTATATAGAAATTTGTGATCTGTACATATATTTTATAAATTTTTCCATATTATTATTATTATTTGTTATTTTACAGATATACATGATGTGATGGGCACAGTGCTATTTTATTATTCTGATACCTTTCTTATGATCCGTCCGATTAAGGGACCACTCAGTTTTTATTTTTTTTCTTTATTGTATTTATGACTTTTTGTTCTTAATCAGAACTTTGCTTCGTATATTCACAAAAAAAAAAAAAAAAAAAACTTTGCTTCACATTCATTATGATCTGGAACTTGCAAAAAATCTTTTTCCTTTTTTATTTTTTACTTCTAATTTTTTTATTGCTGAGTTACTATTTATAGACTGCCAAAATTGTTGAAGGTCTTAAATTAATTAAACTCAGGGATCTAGGATTTTTAGTTAGTGTCTTTTTAATTGTGTGGGTACTATTCATTGACATGAAATTAATTTTCTTATAATATATTTTTCGTTTTTTATTTGCTTCCAATTTTACATTGAAATTTTGGTGATTCAATTTATTATTTTTATTTTATTATTAGAATAATTTAATGACAAAATTATTGTTTGAAATAATAATTTTAAATTTGAATTTTTTCACTTTTTATATATATATATATATATATATATATAAGATTATTATCTATATCCACAAAATGTGTAAATTTTATTAACAAAACCAAACTCTTTGTTCCTTTTTTTTTTTTTTTTTCTCTCTTTTACCTTTTCTTTTTCTCTATTATTAAAATTTTTATATTTTATTTTCCACTTTGAAGAAATCATACACAAATTTTAATAACCCACCCATACGAAAATGAAGGTACAAATATCATACCGAGAACGAAGTAAAAAAATTAACAACCATAAAATGAAATGAAAGCACTTTAACCCAAAGCATGGTGCCCTGTAGATTGCATCAAAGTTGTGCCCACAATGAATAAGGAGAGGAGGTTGGGTTTTTGCAGTGTAAGAAGAGAGAGCTTTAAACTTTTGCAGCAAATACCAAACTCCCCCCAACCCCACCACACCACACCACATCACTATACTGCTATTGCTTCCTCATTACCCTCCATGAGCTGCCTTTTTTTATTTATTTTTTTTTTGGCGAAAAAATAAAATTTAATTTTTTTGTTCCTCTTTTGTTGCTTCTTGTGACTTGCACCATCATCACAGAAGCAGAGGGTCAGAAACTCAAGGTACTCACAAACACACACATACACACAGCCTCATAAATTGTGGCACCACCCACCCCTCTCTTCCACTGACATCATCATAAATAAAATCTCTACCTCTCCATCTTCTTCAATTTTTTTTTCGTTGGACTTTTTTGGTTCTATGCCATTTGGTTAATTCTATGTATATTATTATTCTTTTTATTAAGAAAAGAAATTTTTTGTATATAATATATATGTCAAATGAAATAGTGCAATTAAAGCAATAATATATACATAGCTAGAAATTATGGAATTAATCATTTTGTTATATGGATTGATTGTTGGCATTCATGGATAGCACCAGCCACCATGTGCTTATTTTACATAGCTTGCAAGAAAAGATGAAACACAAAATATATATAGAAAGTTGGAATAACAAGCTCTTCTTTTTTTCTTTTTTTCTTTTTTTTTTCTTTCTGCTCATATATATATATATATATATATGCACTTGGGTCACAACAGTGTATTGATTTGTTTGCAACAAATTAAATTTACCATCATAAAATTTACCGCTTTCAACTACAATGTTTAGAAGATTGTATTCAAGTACAATTATTAAAACCGTGATATAAACATAATGCCATTTTGATTTCAATATAGGAATATTATGATCATCAACTACTGGTGCTTCTGACTTTAATTCCCTGTCTTGACACTTAAATTAAAAGGGAAAAAATGTGATTTATGAAATTAATTAATGAGCCTAACTATTGCTTATCCGTTAATTCAACACGAAATGACAAGTTGTTGTTGTTGTTGTGTGTGTGTGTGTGTGCTTGGTTTGGTTCAGGTCACGGCTCAAAAAGTTGTCCTTTCATGATTATACATCACTTAATCCTCCAATATTATATATTGTTTGTTAGCTCGCATTAGGTTTATGAATCATAAAATAAAATACATGTCCATTTTATTATACTATATTATATACATTTTAGAATTGCCCACCATATAGTTCCATATAATTCTTCATTTACTATTTTAAAATAAATAGTATTGCAAGCTATTACTATTTTATGTGTAATAGGTGATTTATCTTGTGTTGCAAGCTATAATATTAAAAAAACAATTACCCTTTTTTCTTTGTTAGAAACAGAGCCACTTCATGCTTATGTAGGAAATGTTTAAAAATTAACGATAGAAAAAAGAATTAGTAAAAAAGTTACAAGAATGAAATGGTGATTTGCTTGTGGGATTGTGATAAGAGATATGGGTTAGGAGTGTTTTTGGTGTGATAAAAAAGGCATAGGTAGTGGTGGGTAGACTGTAGAGGAGTTGTGGAGGTGCACAACAAGCATGGTACTATATAAATATATATATATATATATATATATGTATACAAATACAAAGTCCAAGAGAAATCACCTGTGTAAAGAAAAGAGAGAAACAAAAGAAACGAAAGCGAAGGAAAAATCCTAGGAAATGAAAAAGGAGTTATAGGGATGAGTGGGTCAAGGGGAAAAAATGGATGGGAATGGTTGGATTAAGATTAAAGAAATGTTTTTAATCAAAAAAAACGAAATGTTTTTAAGTTGGTGTGTCTTCAATACAAGGAAAATGCGCCTGATTTCATGACACATCTTGGAAATGATGATTCTCATTTAATTCCATAAAAAACCAAAAAAAAAAAAAAATTTTATATATATATATATATATATATTTATATATTGGACTTTTCAATTGATTGATTAATTAATGTAATTAAAGGAGCGTCACAAATGCATGAGATAGCATAAGAAACCCACCAAATCAATTTGATTATACAAGAAAATAATAACTCTTTAATTAGTTCTATAAGACACATAGAAGTTTTTGCAAGTTCAATCACCAATCAATAATATTTGGCTTATGTTATCCAAATAATAATAATAATAATATTTGGCTTACACTTTTGCATTTCCTCAATTAATACTAATCGATGTATAAAAAAATGAATTATCTATAAACAGTAATTGTACAAAAATTTATATGACATGCTTAGGTATCACATTCTAAAATTAGAAACTTGTGTTACTCATGCACATGGTACATTATGATAATATACAACTTCTCAACATTAAATTTCGTACGAAAAATTGTGGTTCCAAGAAATTTATAATTAATGCATTTTTAATTCATTTCCCCATACTTGTTATGAAACAATTAGTCTATTACTAAAGTTAGAAATTTAGATTACTTTTTTGTACAAGATTATTATGATTTCCCAAGTTACTCTTTCACTGTTAAGATGAGAACAATTGCTATACGGAATGTAGTAAAAACACTTTGGCCCAAACGACAAGGTAAAGCAATTAATTGAGCTCCAAGTTCATTCTCAATAATCCATGACTTTGTTCATTTCTGATACCCCAACCCCGAGTACAAGTTCAAATATTGCTTCCACGAGACAATGCCAAAAGTTGATTCAAGGACACCCAGAAAATATATAGCTCATCCTTCAAAGTTTGCACAGTTTCAAAAACATACATAATTAATGGATTGACTTGGCCGGTTATGTATTGACTCGATGAAGTGTTGTTTACAACAATGTTTTTTTTTTTTTTTTTTTTTTTTTTTTTTTTTTTTTCTCTCTTATTTACCATATATTCATGAATCTGAATTCATTGACATAGGTTTTTTCTTTATAAAAAAAAAAAATTTGATTTCAGAATTATTTTACAAAGAAAATTATGGTTTGTTGTGCAAATTTGTTCCACATTAGCAGAAAATTAAATTTCATATTTTTTTTGATATTGGAGATACTAAGATTTGAATTTCAAATAAGGATCACAATAACTTTATACGGAATTGTCCCCACAAAAATTCTTAATTGCATATTATTCGTACAAATAATAGACAACCTATATTTTCTAAAGTAAAATCTAGTGCACCCTTAATTTTTCAGTGGTTTGCCAAACCTAATCCAAGGGTTTAATCCGACCCTACTTGCATATATATTAAGGATAAGATCAACCCAATTAAGGTTTTGATCCAATCTTGACTTTTAAAACATTGTAGCTATAGATATATAATTCCAACAAAATAACGATCAATTCAGCTGGATCTTGATAAATCTCGAAAGACCCATGTGAATCTTGCTGCTTTTAATATATATACAATTCATTTTGGCTGGTTATATTATAAATCATATCAAAATTAGCTATCTCTAGGGATATAACTTTAATTAATTTGATGGAATTTAATATGAATTAATATAGTGGTAGAATTATTAGCTTTGTTGATGCATTAGCAGACCAAAGAAAGCAGACAATTTGATTCCCTTTTAACCATCTAATAATAAGCAGAGACAATAATGTAATTTAATCCCATAAGCAAACAAAAGCCAATGCTAAGATAGAAAAAGAAAAGGAAAGGCTGTCTTAAGAGGGAGAAGAAACCAATGAGAGCTTATGAGTTGGGTCTGTGAGAGCAAGAGAAAGAGAAAGGAAGTCACATTGCCGTGCAGGGCTGTAATACTATAACAAAGAAAGAGAGATTTTATTTATTTATTATTATTATTTTTTTTTGGATGATTAATAGAGAGAAAGAAAGGGAGGGAAATGAGGAGGGAAAGGGAATTGAAGCTATAGCCGACCCTTCTGTGGGGGCCAAAGCAAGACAATTTGCGTGATGCCATTCCAAGCACTCTCTCGCACATTACCCCCTCTCTCTTCTTCTCCTTTTTTTTTTTTTGGGTGGCTTCTCTCTTTCTCTATTACCTTCCATTAATTAAAGTTAAAAATTCTTTCTTGGTTTTTGGGAAGATCACCATTACCAACTTCAATCTTTTTTTTTTTTTCCCCTTTTTCTTTTTCTTAGGAGAGTTTTATTCAATTTTCCTTTTGATATAATTTTGGAATACCAAGATATGTACATACATGTAAGTGCATCGATGAGGACAATCTATTGGTAAAGTTATTATTTTTTTCAATAATAATATTAAATTCCAATTGTCACACTTCCACAATATATATATATATAAAAGAAAAAGTAATAACGTAAAGGCAAATTTTGATTGGGGTTATGGGTGGTACTAATAATAGTTCTGTATTTGTTTTTACAAAACCGAAATTTACCCTTCTCCTAATGGCATGTGTAATGCTTCTTCTTTGTATGTTTGACGACTTTTCAAGTTGATGGATATGTACTACTCTTAAATATGTGTACACGTATTTATTCCTAGATACGTATCAGCTAGGCAGGAAAATGTGAATTGTTATGAAAAAAACACAAAAGGAAAATTATCACATGTGCCTTGTAAATAAAATCACGGCCTATTTCTTCAAAAGTATGAATGAAAAAAGAAGGAAAACAAAGATAGAGAGGCAAGGCCTACTATTTTTCTATATGCTTATTGTCTTTAATTGTTGTAAAACCTTAGCTAAATTTAGAAGATTCTTTGAATTATTTTTTTTAGTGGAATAAATTTTTGCCACAAAATGATTGGTTATTGAAAAATTTTCCTACCATATTTTTTTTTCTTTGTAATAAAAAAAAAATGCTTTCTGATAATATTATAATTATTAAATTGAGCGCCTCATGATAATATCCAACCATATTTACTTGACTTACGTTTAACAAGGCTCTCTTTATATTTTTTGTATTGTTGATATATATATATATATATTTATTTGTTTATTTTATCAATAATAATAATTAAGTTGGCTTAATCTGGTCTCTTTAAGCAATATTTCAATGATATAGCATTTTGAAATAGTCATAGATGGAATTTTTTATGAGCCATTAAATTTCTCTTCTTCTTCTTCTTCTTCTTCTTCTTCTTTTTTTTTTTTTTTTTTTTTTTTTTTTTTTTTTTTTTTTTGGTTGTAAACAAGAAAAGGGAGAGCTCAACCAACAACCATGCAATTAGGTCAAGGAATTGTGATCCATCTTTTCTTTATTTTCTAAGATAAGGAAAAAAACCAAAGAGCTAACATAGCTGTTGATGGTTAATTGAATCTTCAAAATCAAGAAAAATTCAATTTTTCCCTTCTAAAAAAGATCAACCAAAAATGAAAAGAAACAGGGAGGTACCTAGCTAAAAAGAAAAAAAAAAACAGATTTAACAGAAAATTCCAATAAAAATAGAAAAACAATAAATAATAAAAAAAGGTAAAAATTATCAATTCAATCCCTTTTTCATTATATTATTTAACTAATTATTCAAAAAAAATTACAAAGCCATCTTATCAAAAGAAGAAGTTAATATCTCAAAGGCAAAATTTTTGAATCTTACATCATTATATGATCAAGCTCACCCTGATTTTTTTTTTTTTTGGCTCTTTTATTTTTATAGAACATCTTTATCTTCAAATTTGTCGGTTTTTCCTTAGACATCTTTATCTTTCATCTCTAAGAGATCCTAATTAGTGAATTCAAATCTAACATGACAAAGATGAGAAACACCCACTTAAGATTTACAGTCCAAAAACGAAACAAATATTAATTTTTAAAGTTTTTACTTTTATTGAAAACATAAATTGAATAATAAAAAAATAAAAAATAAAAAATAAAAAGACAAGGCTGGCGAGAGACGCATGGCCCATATAAAAACAATCCCAGCGGCAGCGGTAGCGGCAGAGAGACCTCTCTGCACGCTCAACAACAACTCACTTACAAAACCCAAATCAAATGAAAATTTCACTCCTCCTTCATTTCCTATTTCACTTTTTATATTTTTTATTTATTTAATTTTTTTTTTCTCAAAGTGATTAATTAATTAATTAATAAATAATAGTGGTGGTGTTGGAGATAACAAACACAAACCTTCCTCAAGAAAAGCCAATCCCACGAGAAAATTTAAAAAAAAAAAATTAAAAAAAAAAAAAATAAGAAACAAAGAATAAGGTGTCTCTCTCTTGGACTGATTCGTTTCAATCGCATCTATCTCTTCCTCCCTTTGCTATTCTTTCTCTATAACTTTTTTTCTCTCTCTATCCATGTCATAAGGAGATTATATATATACATATATATATATATTAGCCAAAAAAAAAAAAAAGCATAGGAAAGGAAAAAGTAGGTGAAAAAACAAAACTAAGTGCATGAAAAAGAGAGAGAAAATTGTATGAAGGTTAAGAAAAAAATGGTGGTGGTGATGAAGATGGTGGAGATGGTGGTGGTGGTGGTGGTCTCTCAACAGACATAATTCATTAATTACTATTATTTTTTCTTGATTCCCTTCTCTCTCTAAAAAGTATCTCTCTCTCCTCCCATTTTTTTTTTCTGTGATATATATATATATCAACACACTCTTTATTTTCTCTCTTATTTCTCTCATAGAAGAGTCCGCCTTAGAGACTTTGAAGAGAAGGGCATCTTCTTCCCTCTCTTTCATGCTTCTTATGTGGTAGCGTTTATTGTTTTGTCCCCTCCTTTCACATTTTGCTCCCTTTCTCTCTCTATCTCTATTCCTCTTAAGTTTTCCCACAATCTCTTTTTTTTCTTTTTTTTCTTTTTTTTTGCTTTTACCAATAACCCTCTCTCTCTCTCTCTCTCTCTCTCTGACACCCTTCTCTTATTTCATATACATAAACATCCCGGCACATTCATTTCCATCACAATCCCTATTCCTCTCTTTTGTGCGTTATTCTTCCATTATATTTATCATATTAATGGCTGTTCAAGCTCAATACCCTTCTAATGTTCTCCTTCTAAATAGGTTTGCATTTTCTTCTTCTTCTTCTTCTGTTTTCCTCTGTTTTGCCCATCTTTGCAATCCTTCTAATCTTTTTCTTTTTTTCTTCCAATTCATATTATGCAGAAACGGACAAGAAGGGCATGATTATTCGTTACAACCACAACCAGGAGGATTTCTTGATCAATCTCCTATGATATTCAACAATGGCGGAGGTGTGTACTTATTGATTTTTCTTCATGACTTTTTTTTTTTTCGATTACCCAATTAAGATTTTGTTCCATCGAAAACGAAATTGAAATTTGATAGAGGTGAAGATTTGTGTTAATCAAGTACAGGTGGTGGTGGTGGTGGCGGTGGTAACCAAAGGAAAAGAGGAAGAGAAACTTCAACTGCTACTGGAATTACAGCTCCAATCAATACCAATAACTTTTCTTTGCAACAACAATCTCAAAATCATCATCATCATCATCATCCTCAGCTTATCGACCTCTCTCAGCTCCATAATCACCAACAACAACCCAATGTGGTCTCCACTGGATTACGATTATCCTTCGGTGATCAACAACAACAACAACAACAATTACAACACCATCACAATCATCATCATCATCAACAACAACAACAACATAATATCAGCCACTCATCTGCTTTGTTATCTGTATTAGCAGAGGATTTTGCTTCACAAATCAAACAACAAAAAGAAGAAATCGATCAATTCCTTCGAGCCCAGGTATTTATTATTCACCATCTCAAATGAGTTTTTGAAAATTTTCAATTTTGATGTAAGAGAAAAATTTTGAGAAATTTTTTTTTTTTATTATTATTCGTCTAGGGAGAGCAGCTACGGCGCACATTAGCGGAGAAAAGGAATATGCACTACCGTACGCTTCTGGGCGCAGCGGAGGAAACGATAGTACGGAGGTTGAGAGAGAAAGAAGCGGAGGTAGAGAAAGCGAGCCGCCGAAACGCCGAGTTGGAAGCACGGGCGGCGCAACTTAGCATCGAGGCGCAGGTTTGGCAAGCGAAAGCGAGGGCACAGGAAGCAACAGCGTCGTCTTTGCAGGCACAGCTACAGCAGGCTATAATGAGCGGAGGTGTGGTGGGTGCGCAGGATAGGAGAGGTGGGGTTGAGGATGCTGCTGGGCTAGGATGCACTGTGGGCGCAGCGGCTGATGGAGGCCAACAAGCCGAGGATGCCGAGTCGGCCTATATTGACCCGGACCGAGTCGTCGTGTCGGGACCGAGTTGCAAAGCGTGTGGGAAGCGAGTCGCTTCGGTGGTTCTGTTGCCGTGTCGGCATCTATGCCTATGTACAGAATGTGACCAAGTGGTTCAGGTTCAGGCTTGCCCACTCTGCCTCTCTATGAGAAATTCGAGTATTGAAGTTTTTCTCTCCTAGGCCCTAAGCCCAAACCCAATGCTGGAAGCCCAACGGTATAATTAAAAAAAAAAAAAAACTTTTTTATATAATATTATATAAAAAAGAAAAAAAAATCAATAATATTAAGCATAATAAAAATCACATTCCCTCTCCTTTGAATTTTGGTTATTTTTTTTTTTTTGGTGGGAAAAGATTCTCATAGCTTGATGGTATTTCCCAAAAGCTCAAATTTTTTTCTTTTTTTCTTTTTTTGGGTTTTATTTTCTTGGTTCCTTCCCTTCCCCCTCTTGGAGTGAATTTTCACCTAGAGGTAATGTACATGGCCACGTGGGTAGTGGAATTGTTCTTTTTCATTTTCCTTTTTTCTTTTTTTGTGAAATTAAATTCTTATATAAATTCTTTTATTTGATATATATACAGTCTTTTCTTGTATATATTCTACATTTCAAATTTCTTTTATTTATTATTACTTTTTTTAAAAAAAAAAAATACAATGTGATAGTGAATACATTGTCAAATTAAGAAAATCCACTATAGGCAGTCATTGTGTCATGCATATTTCTAAAAATGTTGGTGTGCAATGTGAGAAAGAATAATCACATTTGGTTATTTTTACTTGAAAAGACAGCTTAAGGGTATTTGTGAATAATAGATTATATAAAATTTACTAAGCTTTTCTCCCCCTCATCAAACTTGTCTCAATTTGATTTAAAAGACTCTCAAAACATATGTATATATATAAATCATCTAGGCGCTTCCGGGTAGTTTTAAAATGAGCGTTTAATGATATAGGCAAAATGTCACACAATAGATAATTTTCTTACATATATTTGTAGGTGAAACATTTTTTTGAAGTTTTGCACTCAAAATTTTTTCTTGGTAGTGACACTCTAATAATATTCTTAGGAGTTTCTTTGATTTTTTAAGTTTTGCTTACCTAGAGATATGCATACAATTGAGAGCAATATATAAGTGCTTTTAGTTGAAAAAGAAACATCTTAATGTCCCTATCATTCAGCTAGGAATACAAAGGAGTCTAAAAACTTTTCTTTTTTGCAAAGATATTACCTTGCAAGCCATTTCATGTTTCTTTTTTTCTATGTTCTTTTTCTTTAGTTCTGAAATTTCTAAAGAAAAGGAGAGGAACTAATCTAAGCAAAGAGAGAGAATTCGGAAAAGGCAGACTTTGAATTTTTTTTTTTCCCTACTTAATTAAGACTTTGACCATATAAATTAATATAAATATTTATATATTTTTTTTTTGGCTCAGTATCTTATGTTAAGGAGTACTTTTGATTAGCTTGATTTGCATGCATGTTGCCCCTTGGATCAATTTAACTTAAAAGTAATTAGAAAATGGTGAAATTAGTTTAATTTATTCTTCTATAATGCCTGCAATTAGTAAAATAGTATTAAATATTAATAATAAAAATTAAAGACTTTTTTCGATTAAAAAAAATTATAGACCCTTTTTTAAAAATAATAATAATAAATAAAATTATGTGGCATAGAAGCTATATGAATTAATTTCTTATTAAATGATATTTAATTAGCACATCCCTCAGCTATAAAATTAATTAGAAATAAAAATTGAGATAAGATATATGTCTGCAATTTGCAGATAATGGCCACCGCATATTAGCATTAATCAGTTTTTAAAATATGCTGATCATCAAGTTGAAAATTTACAATTTAAGAGATATAAAAATAGATTAAAAAAAAGAAAAATTTAGAAATATCTCTTATGATCGATAGTGGTGGTTGCTTTAATTTTTCCCATTATCACTTAATTAAATAAATCAATTGGTTTTTAATTAATGTCAGAAAGCTATTAGTCTTAGTAGTTAGATTTGCAGGTTTCTCTGTTGGCCGTGAGGCCCGTGACGTTGGTGAACCGCATAACAGCTTCAAATTAATTAATCACCCTTTCCATCAAATCAAACGGCAATAATTTCTTTCTGGATGATATAAAGAGCGTTTATAAATAAAAATGTTTTAATTTACTAGTGATTGAATTTGTGTGTGAGTAATTAATATGCTCTTGTCAATGTTGTCATCTCCATAAGCCATATTATTTAATAGTTAATTACATCTCTAAACAAAAATTAACAATTCTAAACAAAATGTTAAATTAATATGCTCTAGAATGTTTTGATATTGTTAAACATGTAAGTTAATCGTTTTTGAATTTGCTTTTAAAATATGAGACTTAGCTCATTGAATGAATCTTGAATGAAAAATGCATGTTATTTTGTAATATTAGTAACCATCACCAGCTAAATCCATATAACTTGGCACTCATTTTCTTGAAGCTTATTTTTTCCTATGGGCTTTTAATTTTCAAAAAACAAACCTAATTTAAATTAGACAAATTAATGATGTCATATCAATATGGATTAGACTAATGATCGAAAAAAGTTTTACTCATCTATAAAAGGTCGAAAAATAAATCTTTTACTTTAAAACTTTCATATCATCCTAACCTGAAACTTATTTGATTTAATTACTAGGAAAAAAAATAATAAAAAAAGGAAAAAGTACTCGGGTAGGCTATGATGCAGATGTCATGCATGTATGATCCACATATATAATTTGAGACATAAACAGGATAGATGAAGAATGCAGGCAGGATGGGATGGCCATGGCCATGGCCTTGAATAGGGAAGGGAATGGGGCAAGTGGACAGTACATGAGTTGGGAAATGGCGACAGACCTCATGAATGTTGTAGCCCTGGCTATATAGCATGGCCTCGTTTACTACTTAATCATTGACCCCTCAGCATACAGATCTCTCTCTATTATTATTGTTATTTTCTTTCAATTATACAATTTTTTTTTTTTTTTTTAATGCTAAAAGAAGCACATCTTTTCTTTACAAAATTCATTGCATTTTCACATTTCGAATCCCCATATGGCATGGCATGCCTACTTAGCCCCAAGATGGTCTTCTTTCTTTTTCATTTTTCTTTCTTTAGCAAAACCATTTATTTGCTATACCCATGTGATTTTTTGCAGTTGGATATTTTTAAATTATTGTGAACCGTGTTTTATTGAAATTATTTATTTCAGATCTTTATTGATTAAGTTTATTGCAAGGAAAAAGGAAGTGTACATATGTCTCTTTCTTTTAGTGATATTGGATATATACATAGATCTATGCAAAAGCACTCAACCAATTTCTTCCACCATAATTATAGCCTACATAAACTTCTCTTTGAATATTTGGTACAAGAAATGGAAAATTCTTTCTCTACTCCTTGATTTTAGCAGCTGCTAATTTATCTTCCGACTCAAGCATTTTCAATGCAAAGACTTGCATATTATTTATATACGTACAGCTATGATATAGGTATCGTAAAGATTTTATGGTAAAGGAATTCTATTTGGTATGTAAATAATGTTATCTCATTTAAATATATTGGGATTATTTTAATTAAATCTAGATAAAAAAAAGTTAAATTTACATCGGATTCATTTATAATTATTATCTATGAAAGGTTAAGTGGATAGTTTCTAAATTTGATTAATAATTTATTTTTTTATATAGCAGTTTATAACGATGACATAAGTTAGTATATAGAATATCTTTATTTTAAAATCTTCACAACGATATCATTATATTTCAAAATTATATACATATTATATTTAATGGTTCTTCAATATCTTCAATTTTTTAAATTAAAAAAATGTGTTCAATTATTCAAAACCGTTAGATTATATGTATTTAATCTTACTTATAATCCAATAAATCTGAATAGTCAAATTCATATATTTTCATTTGAGCTAGACTGTATTTAATCAGCATCAATCCTCCACCATATGTAAGCAACAGTTGATTTTGTTCATCATGTAGCATGTTGTGGAACATAAGCACCTCACTGCGTGCCTCGCAAGCTAATAACCACATTACGATGGGGGATTGACATCTACGACAGCAAAATTATATATAAATATATATATATATTGATATTTTTCATGAATCTTTAAAGTGAAACAAACGGCGGGAAGTTCCCTCATGGCCACCAACAAGAACGACAAGAAATTGGTTTTTCAAAATATATATAATTTAACTATAAAGTCAATCTTAACAAGTGGGAAACTTAAATTTTGGCAAAAAGGAAAAGAAACACACTTTCCCAAAGAAATTAAACTAGAAAAAGAAAAAAGATGGGGTTGATGATCTTAGTTTGATGAAAAATAAGTAAGAAGTCCCTTACATTAAGCCACTCCAATGATTATAATATATGTGGCTAAGCAGATATTTATATATTAAATTTCCCTAGAAAATGCATAAACACTTATCAAATGTATATACACATAATTACATGTAATCGACGCACGTTGGTTTACATGTACTTTGGTATATAAGTGTTAGCCATATGCATAGCAAAACTGTAAATATTATGTATATATATATATATATATACATATACATACATTGAATATAAGCTTGATGATGATTGTGGTCACATGGCGATGGAAGAGCAGCACATACTGTCAGATAATGTACCGCTATATATTTGCTGAAACAAAGGGTTTGTGTGAAGTTGCGAAGTGACACCAACCTATTCATGTGGTATGTGTACAAAGTAGTAGTTGTTCAACTCTTGAACTTAATTAGGGTTGTCGTGTTTTGAGAATTATGTTGGACCGTCATATATATTATTCAGGACAAAACAAGATTCTTTCGCATTCTCAGCTAGCTAGCTACTGGGTAAGCATTATTGTTCTCACTTCGATTCCTTATTCTTTTTTGTTATATATATATAAGACTCTCTTTGGAATTTGGATCAGAATCGGATCGATCAAACTGGGAAATAGGTAAGCATGCAAATTTTTTTTGTTCTTCTTTTATGGTTTTAATTAGGTGTGCCAGATTCTTTAATCACGTTATTGAATGATCTAAGGAATCGATTGGTAGACACGCTTATCCAACTTTTATGGTTTGACCAAAACCTGAGAAAATAAAGCCTAAATATATACAAATAAATCACATACCTCTAAACCCATATATATATAAATTAAGATTCATAAATTAAAAATGCATCTGTTTTTCTATTCCATTTTTTTGTGGGTATTTTGAAAATATATATACCTTGTTTTTATAAACTTTAAGTGGGTCCTATAGCAATTTGCCACACATTAAAATTTTATATAATTAAGGTAGGTAAAATATTAATGTTGAAGTAAAATAGGCATCACGAGGGTGTGTGATTTTGATCATATTGTTTTGGTATTGAAAGCAAAAGCTACTTGAATGAGATTTTTTAACTTTTCTGTAAGAAAAAAGAACATTGATTGCCCTGATTTGCCCTATATTATACACCTAGTAATTAATTAGCCATCGATATTATTGTTGAGCTACTATATATGGCTTATTACCAAATACTAACTCTAAATATGTTGCTTTCAAATTAAAATTATAAATAAAACTATATATACCCCACAATAGAAGTTTGAAATCTCCATTGTCCTTGTGGCATGAAGCTACCAAGCCAGGACAAAAAGATATGCATGTTTAAGATGCCCCATTGTCCCCATTAGTAGCTAACACCGTCCCCTAGAAAAAGGCATGAAAATAAAGTACATAACAGGCAATATGGTGACAGACAGCTTTAAATATATATATATATATATAATTTCAATAATATATGGGGCACATATAAATTAAAAAAGTTGTGGTTTTTTGAAACAAGTTTGGCTGTAAGATTGAATGTAAGGTAAGGATAAGGACTTGGGTGTATATATAGTGATTGGTGTTGCAATGGAGTTACCTTGGTTGCAAGCTATTGAAAACTAACAAGAAGATAGGAAGGGAAAAAGGAAATGACCAATATTGATAATGCTAAGCATTTTGCTTTTTGCTTTAAACCCCAGGTTGATGCTTTTATTTTTATTTTTTTTTGGGGATCTATGGAATCTGTAGTGGAAGACAGACGCATATTTGTGTCTTTCGTAACCATTGTTGCTAGCTGGTTTATCCAACTTCTATGATATGCCCATGACAACCATATCCATCATTCAAACCTTCTTTTTTAACCGAAAGGTGGTGTTTGTAAATGGTGTTTTCCCATACATTACCTTTACTTTTAAACCAAAAATTTATATTATATTTTTTATTCATTTGTTGTTGATATAATATTCTTGAAAAAGAACGGTGGCAAATTGATTGGAGGCTTTGGATGGGAGACATTTCAAGAAAAATAATTAAAGTTTTGGTTCTAAATATTAATTATTATTGTACATATTTTTTTTTACATATAGGTCAATTATTGATTAAATGTCTCATAGTACACCGTATATTTTTTTCAGTCAATATATATTATATATATAGTGGATTTTTTTATAAGCCTTTTAATAACAAAAGTTTCAATATTTACCAAAGTTCAAGATATAGATTGAAAGAATATGTATACTACAATGTGAAACTGAAAATGAATAGCTCTGAAATTTTTTACTGTATAGTACCTTTTAATGAATTTAAAATGTCTCAATATTGTTGATATGTGTTTATTTTCCATTTGGAATCATTTCAATTAATTTCCTTTAATTGTATTAAAACCTTTGAAATTGAGGATCTCAATAATAAGATTTTATAATTTGGAAGTAGGGCTACTTCAGTTTTTAAAGATTGGTCTAATATTCTTTTCCTTTCAAATAAATGTTTTCTATCAATGTAGTGAATATCCTACATCAGTTATTCCAGATTGAATCAAGTTAAAATTGTGAAATTTTAAATTTGATACTCATATTTGAGATTTAGTATGAATTAGTTTGAATATAATACTAGAGATTATTCTCTTCCCCTTTTTTTTTTTTTTTTTTTTACCAAATCAATTTGAAGGTCCAAATTATCGTTAATCATTTTCATTAAATGAAATATTTGTAATTAAGACTTATAATTTTAACTACCATTCTTCTCTCTTGACACATAGACAGAAGCCATCATACGGTGAGGGAATGAACTTACATTGGAATGGCTTGTGCATCATGATTGTGCTACTTCAACTTATATATAAATATTCAAAAAAAGAAGAAAAAAAAACTTATATATAAATATTCTTTTGGAAATATGCTAAGTATATAAACAGTCTTTGATACATAGTAAATTTTTAACTTATAAATAGTATTAGGTGACCTTGTTTCTTAAAATAAATATATTATTTGATGTGAATATTTATAAGTTAAAAACTTATCAATATCCTCACCATAAAAAAGCTATATATACCATATTCTTTTAACTCTTATATATACGAAGTGCTTGTAATGGTATCCATGGAAACCAAACACTAGCAGACAAAATTAAAGCTCAAGAACATGTAATTAAACAATTAAATAATAATCCTAGTTTAATAAAGCTGAGTTATAAATAAATTAATAAACAAATAAGAGATTATACATTCTTATATCCTACTTTTTTACTTTTTAGGACATATTTCGCTGTTCTTTTTTTGTTTGATGAGTTTAATTTGCTAAAACCTTTCAAGAAAAAAATAACAAACAATAAAATAATAAAAAGACCCGAAAAAACATCACAAGCATATAATTCATCTTTTAGTCTTAGATGTCCTGGAGTGGGTATGAGTTTATTTATTTGACATATGATAAAATTTTGGAAAATGAAATTTCTTGGCTTCTGATCGGTCTCAAAATGTGAAGGTTAATTGCAATTTAAGCTGTCAACGGGATGAGTTCTTTTGATTAATTGCAATATTTTTGGTTATTTAAAATTTTATTTTATTTTACTCAAAACTTAATAATAAATCAATAATTAAATTGCACCAACCAAAAAACATCTTAACCTTTAAAGAAGCCGGTATGCCTGTTTTGCCAATCAAGAACAAATACCATTTCCTGACAAGTAGCCAAGAAAGTGATTAAAAGCATTTTTACACGTGGAAAATGTGGGACCCTCGACTTGATGTGCAATGGATCATCACAGTTTGAAAATACAGAGACATTAATGTACTCGCTCATATTGCTTAGGTACCCTCTTTTATATATCAAAGCCACGTTCTTTTTATTCACCAAAAACAAAAAAAGGGCAAGTTCTTTTTTTTTTTTTTTTTTTTTCGGTTGAAACAAAGGCATGTTCTTTAATTTGTACATGTTTTGGCTTTTCCTTCTCTCCCGTTAGGTGCATATTTCCTTTTCCTTTGTAATGATACTTGTCAACCAAAAATAATGACCAAATAGTGACTGGTGACATTTCTTTTCATGCACCATATATGCACAACAATAATGAATTTTTATAATTTTTATAATTTTCCCTTACAGGTACATAATCTTCCATACCAAAAATCACCAGGAAATTACCTCCTTATACACACCATGAAAACGCCAATTTATTTCAGGGTTATTTTTCATTTAATTGCCCTTCTTAATTAGGTTTATGGGTGTAGCCTGAAGTTAATTAGTTTGCTAGATGATTTATTTATTTACAAAGAAAAAAGAAAAAAATGTTTTTTTTTTGTTTTTTTGTTTTTTGAGTAGAGTGGAAATGGTTTCCCTTCAAAATTATTTAGAGTGATTTTGAAAGGGCCAAAATCACTTTTAAAAAAGATAAAAAGGCTTCTTTTTAGTGTTGGACCAAGAATATAGAAGTGTTTTTGGAAATTTTATTTTATTTAAAAAATGATTATTTGATAATTCTGTAAGAGGTACCAATTAGATAAATTTTTGAAGTGGGGATTATAGAAAATCATTTCCAAACAGGCTCTTAACCAACTTATTTTGTTTTTGAATAGTAATTGAAGATGAGAAATTCCACCATTTATATATTGAAGGATATAAACATTGAGTAGTGCACTTTTTTCGTGATTACTATTTGAAAGTAATTACATATTAATATCCTCAAATCCATGAACATACTCCTACTTATTAGGTGATAATTACGCTAACGACCCCATATTTTAATTATTTCAAACTGTGAGATTTCTTATAGATCATAAAAGAATGTTGTACAAATTTGCTCCTTAAATTCGAAAATGACCAATATCTTCAAAAGCTATTTAGCTATAATTATTAATTTTTTTTTTCTCTTTTATTCTTTCTTTCTTTTGTGACATAGAGTCGGTGGCATGGTGGCCCCAAGTTCATAAAATCCTGAGTCTTGAATGTCAAAGTAGGTATATATCAATTGCCTCCATAAAAATTTCAGTCCAAAGCAAAACATTAAGTTATTTTACCCAAAGAAAAAGAGTTATTTTTCTAAATATTCTTGTTCATCAAAAAAAGAAAAAAAGAAAAAAAGAAAAACAACTTATTTTCTAAATACAACACATTCACTTACAGTACATACACATACATATATTATTGCATTTTCACTAAAAAAAAAGAAAAAAGAAAAAAAGAACTCACTTTCTCTCTACTAAGTGAGAGCACAATTAATATGTGGGAAAATCATGAAATACACGTAATTATTTATTGGCTTCTATCCCTACAAAATAAGTAAATAAAAATTTGAGCCTCCTTATCAATTTGAGCCCGCTAGATTCATGGTAAAAGTTTGGATAGAAAATATTTTATCTAAAATTAGTTTTCAGAGAATTGTTTTTAGTTTTTTTTTATTGTTTAGTTAGTAATGAAAGAATAAAATATTTAAATGTAACTAACAAAATGATATTTATTAGAAAATAGAAATAAGACTATATTTTTAAAAAGTTACTTTTAGAATCTAAGAATAACAGTTATTCTATGAAAATCACTTTTCTTTTCTAAATTTTGGAAATCAATTTCCTCGCTAACTCGGATTCTACTCCAAAAAATTATTCAAACAGATGGAAAATGACACTTTTCCGAAAATTCAGATTCCTACAGAGTTTTTTCTACCACTTTCATACAAGCTAATTGGGAAGTCTTAACTAAATGTGAAGTATAAAATTGTATATTAAAAACTATATTATATGTGTGTGTGTGTGTGTGAATTAACACAAACAAACAACAGACAAAGAGGGGACAACAACCTACCTAGAACAGTCCTGGTTACTATTTTTATATTTCTTTTGGGTAAATGAATGGTCCTAACAATTTTCTATCGGCTTGATGAACATATGACCTAATCTGGCATTGAATTAATGGGCCATTATTGGGCTATCATTCTAAATGGATACAAGGCCATAGCCCATTCTAAACTTTTTTACAATGGGCCGATATCTACAAAGAATGCTTGACTTCTTCTTCTTATGTTATAATCGTTAAATTTTAGTTTATTATTTATTGTTAGTATTTGTGGTCAATTAGTTTATTTTTATTAGAGACAAAGAAAATAAATAAATAGTTTGACTCAATGATTTTTTTTTTTCTTTTTTAATAAATAGACTTCATGATATACGTAAAAACAACCTACCTTAGGGTCCTCACCATTGAAAGCATCCATTATTTGTATACAAATATGGCATGGCAGTAGGTACAGGGTCCCAAAACCCCCTTCCCTTCACGTTGAAGTAGATAGAATCCGCATCTTGAAAGCTTGAATTGATCAACAATTCTGACACACCTAAATTTTTTTTTTACAGGTGAATATGTGGTCATCGGTCCTGTAAAGCCTCTTATTTATTTTTCTTTTTTTCATGCAAGTAATTAGGACAATGTAAGGACTGGGGAGTTGGGAGTGGTGAATGGAATCTTTTTTTTCTTTTTCTTTTAATTTTGTTTTTGGGTATTTGGGTCTTGGGTCACAGTCTTTGCAGCCCTGATCATAGCATGTGTTTTTTTTTGTTTTTTTTTTTTGGGGGGATTGGAATGAATCAGAGAGTAAATAGAAGATGCAAGAGAGAGGAAATGATTTGCCTAGCTATCTGTTTGTTTTGTTCTAGCAAGAAAAGCTATCTGTTTGTTTTGTTTTTCAAGGGTTGTGTTACCAGCTGTACCAAGTCCAGTTAGAGAAGAAGTTTTGTGTTTTAGTTTTTCAAAAAAAAAAGAAAAAAAAAGGCCTCTTTTTTTCTTTTTCTTTTTTTCTATTTTAATAATAATTATTTCCATTTAGGATTTTTGGTAAAGAATAGTTAGAGATAATGAAAGGAGTTGTTGTACTCCACCATATGATGTTATGACATATCTGAAAATATTTAGAAATAATGCAAAGTTACATATATATATATATATAGTACCTGGAAATATAAAAATTAAAAATATACATTAATTTGGTTTATATGTTTTTACAAAAGTTTAGGCTGTAGTTCTGTTATTATCAAATCAGATATAATTCGTTTATTAATACATAATGTACCATACTAATTAATTGATATAATATTATTTTATTGATTTATATTAAGTTTCAGGAATCAATTTAATTTAAATTAATTTGTCAATTATTAATATATTGTCAAATCATGAGATGTTTATTAGAAAATATTAACTTAATGATAATTATAAATATTCAAAATGTTTCTGAGCATCTTTAATTCTTCAAAAACCAATATTTATTGTATTTTAACTTCTTACTGCAGAATTTACCACAAACTTCTTACTGCAGAATCTGCTGTTTTTTTTTGACACATGACTCTATAATAAAGGATTAATGTACACTATATATGTTGGAAATGCATGCTTTACACACACACACACATATATAATATCCAAATAATTATTGCTTTGGGTGACTTATTTCTCATTCATAAAGAGCAGTCAAAATTGAGTGATTCAAAACTCATAGGGAAATATAACATGGAGTGCGAAAACTTAATAATTGAGCAACTTATAGCCCACCAAACTTTTAGTGCTATGCAGCAAAACTTCCATCATTCAGTACCACACCTCAAGAATAACAAAATTACAACTTGATCCCCAATTTCATTTATCTCATATCCCTGATATCATTTTCATTGAGTTAATTAATCAATGATTCAACACCATATGATTCACCAAACAAAAAAAAAAAAAAAAAAAAGATTCTACACCATATGCATTAAAAGTAAACAACTAAGTACTTGATTCCATTGCTATGCCCCCAACCCCTTTTTCTCTTTTCATTTTCTGCTTATTTAGTAGAAAAATGCAAGTCAAGCAATAAGAGGTGCATATCTCAAAAGCATAATTGTCGCCAAGAGCAAGCTGGTTAAGTTCAGAGATTCAAACACAAAAGGGCCCAAAAGAAAATATAACCATGGTTTGGTACCCTCTAATTGTTAACATCATCAGATAAAGTATCAAATTAGATCAAAATGAAACGGAATTGAAATTTGAGAATATAAATTGCAACGTTTTAACCTAAGCATGAAAAATGCAACTTTTTTAAAATAGAAAAATTATAATGCAATTAATCCCTATAATACTATATCATTATCAAAAAAAAAAAATCCTCATAATTACTATAATATATTTGAACTGATAGATATTATATAACAAATGGAATTTATAGGAGATTTATAATATTGTTCCCATTAGGTAGAGGAGAGGGGGACCATTAAATAGGATGATGCATCAAATCAGTACCAGATTGACAATAAAAATGTTGCACATTTCAAGCTGCACATCTTCTTCTTTTTTCTTTTTACTTCTTCTTCTTCTTTTTTTTTTTTTTTTTTTTAATATTTAATTTTCAATCTTGTTATACTGAAAGCCACTATTCTTTCCGTGTTTGATGCGTGTTGGGCATGACTATCCAAACTATACAGCAGGATATGAAAGACAAAAAAAGATAATGATTCGTGGGTCGGTGGTTTGGTTTTGTAGGAGCTTTCAATCTGATATTGACACATTTTTTCCAGAGAGAAGAATAAAGACCCACTAAAAGTAGGACCATGAACTGCAAACCGCAAAAAAAAAAATAAAAAATAAAAATGAAAAATGAAAAGGGAGGTTGAACCTTGACAGTCACTTTTGTTTTTCTTCCTTGTTCTGCATTAAAAAACTCTGTGCGCTCTTTCATCAAGCACTTGTTGAATCTTAATTCAGAAGCAAACTATGTCAGGAAATCAGTAAATTTGCTCACCGAATTCAAGTTGAATCTCGGTAAGCATTAAATTGGTCATCTTTTTCTTTTTTTTAATTTTTTTTCTCTCTCTCTCTCTTTTGATTCAAGTTGATCACAAGACAAAATTTTTTTACTCCAAAACTTGTCTGCAAAGTGTTTCAAGATCTACCCATGAAAATGTATTAATTCGAACCCTACCCTCCCCCAAAGTCCAAGAGATTTAAAGCAAAAATGAAAAAGTCCAAAAGGATTAATACTCTAATAGTGGAATGTGTTTCCCATAGGAATGGGTATGGTCAACACGATTACACTGTTTCTAAACTTTTGCAAATTAATAGCAATCTTAAATTGCTTTGAAATATTATTTAGTATTTTTAACATTATTTTAATAATGTAATATTAAAGATATCATATAAATATATTAAATGTTACAAATGTCATATGTTAGTATTTTATTAATTAATATATTATTTTAATCTAACTATGAGCAAGTAAATTATTAAAAAGATAAATATAATTAAATATAAATTAATCAAATATTCACATTTGACACTTTTACATAATTTGATAAATACATTTGGTATCTTTTAGTATTGTTCCTTTTAATAACTAATTATTTTTTATAGATTTTTTTTGGGTAGATGAAAGATGTTTAAATGTCAGTCTAACAGTAAAACATCTTGCACCTAGACTATGAGATTATGGGTTGCTACAAGCTACTAAATATATTTATCAAATAATATTTGTTAATACATTAATGATTGATACTTATATATATATATATATATATAACTTCTATATAAATAAGTTAATTGAAAAAATAAACCAATTATGACAAGATCCGTTTTCGAAATCCTTTTTGAAGTACCTAAGTGGTTCAATCCAATGAAATCCGATTAGACAATTTTTATCAAAAGCTTAATAAAAATTTACTTAAATTGTGAAAAACGAATACAGACACTACAAAATAATAACTCATTATATAAAAATAAAGTTATAACATGTAAATGTCAACTACAGCTTATCATATTACAAATCATTAATATACGCACATATTAGAATTATTATTATGTCCAAATTTTATATCAGAGCATTCTAAAAATAAATATAAATATATGTTATATAGCTGATACAAATGAGTAGAGAAAAATAAAGATAAAATAAAAAAGATAAAATATTGTTACATTTATGGAAAACTGAGGAAACGATAAGTGATGTGCATGATAAACTATACGTTAACTGTTCGGATCTAAGGGAATGAATTTTTTTTTTTTTAAAAAAAAGAGTAAAATCAAATATGAGATAAAAATATATCAATGAGTGACATATTTATTTTATAAACATTTCTCTTAATACCTCTCATTCTATTCTTTTAAAAAGTCTCCCCTTTTAAAAGTCATCTTAAAAAATCTAACTTGTATCCCAAATTTATATCATAAAATCATGGCTTAAATATAATAACTTAATAACCATTAAAACACTATATATCAGATCAATCACGATTAAATAATTGACAAAAAATAATATCCATATAAATTCATAAAATAATCATAGAAAATTCGTAAGAATTCACAAATATATTAAACCCAATAATGTGTTAGGAAAATAAACAATATACCATATAATATATCCAATGCTACAAAGTGGTGCACGACATCTCATATCACCATCAACAGTAACAAAAGAGA
The DNA here is from genome assembly GCF_031755915.1 of Ziziphus jujuba. Lineage (NCBI taxonomy): Eukaryota > Viridiplantae > Streptophyta > Magnoliopsida > Rosales > Rhamnaceae > Ziziphus > Ziziphus jujuba. The sequence continues at coordinate 15,321,739 of NC_083384.1, forward strand.
AATTGAAATTGAAATCATGAAGTGAATTCATCTCACGACTCTTAACATTCCAAAAGCATTAAGGTAAGAAATAAACCATGAGAATAAATCATCCTCCGACCCTTAACATGGGAATAAAAACTTCCAAAAGCAAGAACCTATCTCACGACCCTTAACATTCCGAAAGTGTCATGGCAATCTGACGCACCAATAAAATAATAGCATAACCAAACCATTGATACTATATGGTATGTTAATTAGAAACAACAATACCGTATTCATAAACAATTTTTTCAATATCATACTTTTCACTTTTTCAAACAATACCATACCATAAAACATAATTTAACATTCAAATTCAATTATTTATTTAAATATTCTAAAAATTTTAATCATCATCTTAAGTCAAAATATAAATATCAATAATGAAATAAATATCACCATAAATCATTTTTAAACACTTTGAAAATATGGACCATAAAAACATGCTTAAAAATATAATATTTTCAATCCATTTTTTTCAAAATCAATTATTTTGCAAAATAGTTAAAACATCAATTCAAATAATAAAATTTTTGAGTTTACTATAAACTTATTAGAATTTAAAACTATTTAAAATTTTGTCAAAAATCATATAAAATGATAACATGTGTATGTAACAGCAGATATTCATATGTGCTTAAATAATTATTTAAATCAAACCATATATACCTGAAATGTTCAAATCATTATATATTGTACTAATATACCATGATGATTACTCTTGATCCTCCATAGAGTGGCCTTCAAGCATAGTCTAAATTCTTATAATATAATAAAATATTTTTCAAGTTTCAAAAATTAAACCAAAGATATTGATGTGTACTAAATGTCTTACAATAATTTATACAACTATACAATCACATAAATTAGATATTAAATGATCCGATTATATTGTGACCCTTATATCCAATACCCAAAATTGAGATTTTCACCCAAAAGCCAATTTTATGAAATTGAACCTTCCAATGGATTCTACTAACATCTAATTACACAAATTCAAATCCAATTCAATAATAAATTATCCAAACACAGTTTAAATTTATCAAATATTTGACTAATTGACTCAAAAATGGAAATATTATCAAACAACAATCAAAATTTATAAATTTTATATCAACAGAAAGCCCATGAGATGGGGAATGTATTGGTGTACTTACCTTAGTTCAAAAGTATCGCTGGTGGATAAAAAACACATTGAAAAATTTGATCAAATTTAATGTTGATGGATTTTTTAAATTGTAAAGAATGTTCACAAATAGAGGCAGACTTCGAGCTTAGAAGTTCAACGTTAGGGGGGAGGGGTGTAGAGGGTCGATTAAAACGGCCGAAAAATGGCCAACCCCTCGAAAACCCAATAGCTCGCTGTTCCCGACTTTTTCAGTCAAATCTGAGTGTTTTTGACAATAGATCAGTCAAAAAATTAGAAGGTGGGGTCGTTGGTAGGTGGACTCTTGCCTTTGCTGGCTCGTGTAGCTTGTTGTGGCCATAAAATGGCTCAATTAGTGACGGTCCAGTGGTGGCATTTGATTAATGTGGGTCGGTCCGTTTTCATATTTAGGTTGTGGGTCTAAGGGGTTTTTGAGACTTTTTGGACATTTTGAAATTTGCTAATTGTTGGGTATGATTCCCAACTTATGTATAGTCTTAAATCACTAACAGATAAAAATTCATGATTAATTTGAACATTGATATTATATTGATGCACGAAACTTCTTAAAACAATAACTTTTCTACCGTAATCTAATAAGCAATGCTATCAGTCTATGGACTCGTACTGACATGCTCTACTAATGATATACCAGTCAAACTCAAAATTTGACCATATAAAACTTAAAATTTAGGATCCACAAATGGTCTAGTTGATCTAAATTTCAAAATTCCAAGCATTTATATAGACAAGATGTTACAAATTAAATATTGTCGTATCATTTATCATATCATTCAATAAATAAATTTAGTAAATAGTTTGGTAAGTCTAGCATTATAGTGCTTTTCAAGGAAAAGAAAAAGTTATGATCATAATATATATTCTTAATATCAGGTATATATGGTCTTCAATTTAAAGTGTTGAACATATATAAATTGGAATATATATATTTACACACACATATACATATTATATACAATCAGTTTTTTTATCAAAACCTTCATTATTAACTTTTATATTGCTTAAAAAGATTGAAATTTAAATATACATTTAGGGTTTATATGGGTCTAGTGAAATACTAATACTAGAAGGGTAAAGTAAATTCTATCAAGACTCATATAAGCCTCAAATGTTTTTAAATCTCAACACTTAACAATATCTAAAGGTTAATAAAGAAAATGCTCATGGTTTTCTATCAACATGGTTCCAATGTGAGAATTATATATATATATATATATATAGAGAGAGAGAGAGAGAGAGAGATTTGATGTCATAAAAACTTTGGGGCAACTTATGGAAAGGGTTACCTAGCTCCTATATGTCAATCCACACATCTAAATAATAATATATTTTAATTTTTTGTTGCCATTTTTAAAAATAAAATCTAGGTAAGTCCATTATTAATTATTATTTATTGTTGATTAAACATTTTTAAGGGTGATTTCTTATATGATATTTTACATGAGAATATCTTTTTTCAAAAGGCCATAAAGTTCTCAGCAAATCAAAGCTATATATATATATATATATATATATATTGAGAGTCACCAATGTGGACATCTGTATTTTTTAAAAAAAAAGTACAAATATCATTTTAAATGACTGTTACTTCAAAAACTATCGTTTAAAATTTTATTATTGATAATAGTTTTTTTAAAACCGTCATCTAAAATCATGTTTGAATTTTAAAAAATGTGAATGTTTGCACTAGAAACGCATTGCATATTATAAAAATCTTACTATTTGTCGTTATTGTGATAATCACCAACTTATATGATAAATTTTAATTGGAGATATTTAATTATATTGATCTCTTTAAAAAAAAATGGGCACTATTACATCCTGAACTATATCGAATATTGCACATTGCATTCTAAATACTTTTTTATAATATTTTGCACTCTAAACTAACAAAAACTTTCACATTAGTCCCCGTTGCATTTTTCATCAAAAAAAAAATTTAACAAATTTAGCATGTGCATTGCACTTGATATTTAAACAAGGGCATTTGTGTCTTCTTAATTTCCAAGCTAGCCCATCTACCCCTTGTTGTAAAACACAACCACATGCCACCACCGTGAATATGAAACTGAAGCCACCATCGTGCAATAACTCCATAGCCAGCGTCAATTCAAAGAAGTTATCATGTCCAATCAAACATCAAATAAATATTGAAGCAAGCTTATGTATTTTTTAGTGAAATATTGGTAAACAAAAAAACAAAAAGTAAAAGAGAAAAGATTTGAAACAGAAGCGCAAATATAAGAGTAATTACAACCAAATTTTACTTTACTATTTTTGGGTCTTTGTTTACGAGAAAGTGCAAGACGAGTTCAATGACTTTGGGACCTGCATCAATCCTCTCACTCTAATTAATGAGCAGAGCATATTAGGTGATATTTTTATAGATGTTATTATATGATGCACCCTTTGGTTTCAGGGAAATGCCACTGCATAACCAAATTAGAATTTTATTTATATATGGTTATTTACAAACAAAAAACAAAATTCCTGATTTATTCTATATATATCAAACCCCAAGAAACTCATTAACAAGTATAAGCATCCTATTGAGTAATTATCCAGGAAATTTAACGAACCCTTCAATTCCTGTTCAAGGAATTGAGTGGAGGGTCTACGGCTTCTATATTATTCCCCGAGGGGGACATGGGGGGGGTAACATATCGCTTTAATAATACTCTCCCCGAGGGAGCGCTGGAGAAGGAAAACGTTCATTATCTCTATGAGTTATCCTCTTTGTATCGCTATTTTTCCTTAGGAAAAACTAGCATTTAAAGTGCACCCGGCAGGGTACTACCTTAGAGAAGCAAGCTATACTTAATTCTAGATTATAAGCATCCCATTAAGTAATTCGATATTTACCACACCCAGGAAGCTAATTAACAAGTATAAGCATCCCATTGAGTAATTATTGGGGAAATTTAACAAGTATAAGCATCTCATTGAGTAATTATTAGAAAAATTTTCAACAATCTATTATTTTCTAAATATGCGGGCATGCCATATACAATTATATTGATTATTGGAAAAAAAAATAATTTACAAAGTTCAAAAAAATTTTAAAAAATAAAATTTCAACTAAAAACAATTGATTAAAGTAAATTTTAATAAAAATAAACTAAACAATTTAGAGTTTTATAGTTGTATGTAGAGATGTATATCCTCAAATCTAATAAAACTTTTAGCTTCTACTTATGTACATAGGGAAGTTTAATTTGCTTCATGCACTTTCGATGTGGCACTGTTACAAACTCCAATTTTAATATTTCAATTTATACATATGTCAATTATATAACTTTTTAATCTCCAATCAATATGAGACCAATGTCAATTAATTAATTTTTCAAAAATAATATTTTAATAAATTGAAAATATTAATTTGAAAAATTAATATTATGGTCCAAACAGTAATATTCCAAAGCATGAAATTAACAAATGAAAATTTGTATCTAAAATTGTTTATTTTTAGATGCATGTTCACAACCACCAAAGTATGTTCCAAAATTTAAACACTCGTTCAAGCACATGTTCACAATTTAAATCCATAGGGTGGAGGGTCGGTGGTTTTACTTTGCGGAATTGGTCATTCCTTCATCAAGCCCTTTGATCCCTTCTTGGCACCTTTGGATTGAAGTGATGGTGGTGGCTTGTTGGGTTTAGGGTGGCTGTGGGGTTCATGCAATGAGGTTTTGGGGTCGTTTGACCATGGCCATGGTGTTTCTCATGAAAGGCTATGGAGCCCAACATTGTTTGGCTTTGATTGGACATGATGACCTGTTATGGGGTTATTGCGTGATTCACGGGGATGGCTTGTGGCTATGTTCTACGGTAGAAAGAAGATGGGTTGGAATGGAATTGAAAAGACACAAATACCCTTGTTTTAAATATGCCCATGCTAAATTTGTTAGTTTTTTTTGACACAAAGTATAAAAGGGATCTGCAAGCTTTTTGTTATTTCAAAATTTAAAATATCAGAAAAAATTATGATACAATGTGCATGAAGCAATATAGTTTGGAGTACAATAATGTCAATTTTTTTAACAAAAAATTTTAAAAATAATTTTTTTATTAATAATAACTATTTAAATTATGCTTCAAGATATATTTTTCATATTATAGGCATCTTAACTAGATTTTTATTCAGTCACAAAAAAAAAAAAAAAAAACTAGATTTTTATTTATTTTTTTAACAAATCCATTTCGGTGTTCCCGAATAAAGGGATATGCCTTGTTGATTATCCTGGGCTTCTGCCCAGTTGCCAATGTCATGGGTGATCATTTATTGGGCCACTAGAAGCCCAATGCTGTCAACTTATTGAACGAGTTCAGATGTTCAGCCTTATATCTAATTGGGCCCGATCAAAACAATCAGGATGAACGCTCACTCTCTCAATTGTTCCAATATGCCATAGTGACAATTTCTAAATACACCCGAAATGGTGGTAATATGGGATTAGAATCCCCTCAAGTAAATAAAAGCACAAGCCACACTTTCCATTATTATTATTATTATTATATGGAAGTGGAAGAATTGAAATTCGAGGTCATATTTTTCTTTTCGTCTTTTTAATTACAATTATATTTAGACAAAAAGAAAAAAGACTTTGATCAACAATGTACAATTTGGATGGTTCATTTGCAAGCCCGCTTCCAAATATGCAGTAGTTGTCACTTTCTTTTGGTAGTTTGGTATCGTATTTAACTTTTAGGGGTCAGATTACAATGAGTGGCAGAGCACTTTTTTTTCTTTTTACCTTTTTTTTCCTTTGTGCTTTTCCTCTTTCTTTGGATATGGAAAATCACACCTTTGGAAATCAAAAAAATTGGAGTGGGGCATTTATCAAAGAAAAAGAGAGTGGGAACATGCCTCTTTCTCTATCTTACCGTAAAGCAATAGGAAAAAGACCCAAAAGAAACCCCAAAAAACTCAAAGTATACATGTACACTCATAAACTAAATAGGTATTTGCATAATTTATTGAAGACATTTATCATGCATGGTATGCTCCACATGTTTTTCTTATTTTATCATGATCGAGAAAAATAATTGCAAAAACTTTGTTAATTGGTTCTGTGCCTAAAAAGCCTTAGGTGGTATTAAGAAATGATTAAATTAATTAAACTGATAAAAAAATTTTAACAAAAGTAAAAGTGAGGTCCTTGCAATGCTACCTTTGGGATAATAATATGAAAGAACCCATCTTTTGGTAACAGGCTAATGTTTTTTATTTTTTGTTTTCCTTGTTTATTTGAGATATCAAGCATACATAAATAATAAATGACTGCTATAGTCATTTAACATAACAAAGAAAAAAATAATTAATAAACAAATAAATAAATATATATATATATATATATACGAAAATTCTATGATGAAGACGGTTCGCATAAGAACCGCAGTATTAGTGACAGTTTTTCATAGTATTAACGACGGTTTATTAGAAAATTATTACCAATACTATGAAAAACCGTCACTAATACTGTAGTGCGCATGTAACTGTATATATATATATATATATATATAAAAGCTTCCTATATATTAAAATTTGGTCCCCCCATCTCTAATCATGTTGTTGGTTCTTTAAATTCTCTTGTAGTTGGGTGGGAAACCCAAGTATCTTTTGAGCATAAACCAATTATTCATAACTAAAGTAACTTCTTCTTTCTTTTTCTTTTTTTTTTTTCCCTTTTTTTGTAATATAAAAACTAAAAATTTAAACATTAGGAAAGAGCACGAAATAATTAAATTTTCCAAGCACATACAAAATATTCAAATTTAGAAGAAATGAAAATAGAAAAAAATATATACATGTATACATATAGTTAGGTTTCAATAAGAATACTAATTTAAAAACATATGAAGATGCAAATTTTATAACATTTTGCAACATGCTGTGTAAATAAGATGGTCTCATAACATATTACAGAATATAAAAATTTATGATATCATTAAATTAATATCCTTGTTTGAATTAAACTATATATATATGGATAAAATATTTATATGAATAGTACAAAAGTAATTTAAAAAATAAAAGAAAATTAAAAAAGGAATAAGGAGAAAGAATCACGGATTAGAGCCATGATATTAAGGGTGGCTTTATGACAAAAGGAAGCATAATATTGCTGGAATACACAAATATGACTTGGAAAATTTGAAAATGATACGAACCTATAAGATATTATCAGTATTTGTATTTAATTCAACAATGTTAAATCCATAACAGTATTAAAATAATAATACAAGTTAGTGAATAAGTTGTTAATAGTGAAATACAATCACAATCATTTAACAAAAAATATATTCATATTATAAAATTTTAATATGATGAGGGCTTTATAAGGAACTTATGAAGGGGGATGCCATATAAGATGCCAAATAGGAATTTTTTGTTTTTTTTTTCAATCACCTTAATCAACAATAACTAATAATTAGTATTGGATCTCATATGTATTTTATAGTTTTCTGTTAAAACTATTTAGATTGATACATAAAAGCCACCCTAGATGCCCTCTCCATAAATTTCTCACAAAGCCCTTATCATGTCAAATCTTATATCTTATATTTATTAAATATTTATTACTCTATTATGTTTATATGTAATATTTTAATTAATCTATTTAATATTTAATTTTGTAAACATATTTATTTTATATTATTATTCTTTGAACTACTAATAATTAATTAAATATAATTTTGTATTGATCATGTTGGTTTTACTACTTTTGATATAATTTTTGTTATTTATTTTAAAAAATCAATTTTATAGTCGAGCTTAATAAACTAATGGCTTGTTGAAGAATTACACGATATTTTAATTAACAGATTTGAAATTAATGGTTTGTTAAAGGATTACATATAATTTAATTAGCAGATTTGAAATTAAATATTCCAACACAAAAACTTAAAAATCGTTTTTTGGATGAAAAGGTATTGACATGAAAAAGAGGCAATATCAATACTGATATTAGCTTGTACCACAATATAACGTGTCTTTTTTATTTTTTTCTATTTATCTTTTTTCCCTGAGAAAATAATTGTGTCGTGCTGTTACAAAAAGTAAAATTTTGAATATTCTTATGGTACTGTAATTTTCTCTCATGTGAAAAATAGAAATCTGACATTTAGTCTTTCTTTATTAAAAAAACGAAAAAAAAAAAATGTAATAAGTCAAGTGTATGGGCTTAATTTATTTGACCCACTGAGATATACAGTAGTTACAATTCCTCATAATTTAAAAATTACAATTAGCATTTTTCTAAAGAATATGAATATATAAATATTATTAATACAAGAGATATTAATGAAATGATAGGGAAAAAAAAAAGAATATATTTTCAAAACTTGAAAAAAGAATAATAATATTTTTGAAACTTTTAGTGGCTTAATTGTATTTAAATCAATAATAATATAACAGTAATTAAATTTTTTTATTAAATAATATTTAATTTATTTATTATTTTAAAAAAATTTGACAAATTTGATGAGGTCGAAATTTTACATTCTAATTTTTTTTTTTCTAACATTTTACATATGAATTCACGAAATTTTTGCAACAATGGTCCATCAGTCAAACGGAATTGATCATGTGCTTGTCACATCATCCATTATTGCTCCTAATGTGATTTCACTTTTCCTCTTAAAACATGTAATCGGACTTTCCCTAAAAGCACTTAGGTGGGCAACCATGTCATCGTAAAGCCTAGAACCACTGCCACTGTTGAAGACAAGAAAGCTTCACCATCAGCAATAACAACCTGCAACAATCTTGCTTTTTCTTCTTCTTCGAATATGATCAAGAAATAAGGGAAGTGAAAAACAAAATGAAAAATGAAAATTAAAGTAAAAAGAAAATATTAAAAAAAAAAAGTTAGTGAAAGTGTTTTTGAATATCATATGAAAGAGGGTGTGCGAGCATAGGCCAGGTTCATCATTTTTTTTTTTTTTCTCTCAACTTGGAGAATATTTCTATGCAAGCAACGACCTATGAAGTGAAGCCGATCAAGAAAATCAAAGCCACCAAAAAACTTGGGCTTTTCTTTTTCAGATCTTTAGGCAAAAATATATAAATATATAAATATATATATATATATATATATATTCAATCACTATGTTAAAAAAGGGTATCCATTTTCAGTTCCTTTCATAAACCTAATAGAAAAAGAGAGCTCTAGGGGAAGAAAACAAATGGAATGAATGGTTTGTGGTAATGTGGTCATTGTTAATTAGAAAATTTTCAGTCATCGGGAATATATTGGGTTTGGATCTTAACCTTCCTGCGTCAGAAGACGATCACCGGGATTCTATGTTTCAGTTCATACCAACTGGGCAAGCTCTTGTCTTCTCTGCTCCAGACATCGTAAAGATCGTCATTGTCAAAAACAGAGACAAATAAATAAATAAAAATTAAAAAAATACTGAATATTGAATGATAATGAATAAAATATTAGTCATTAGTAAACTTTAAATGTATAAATGAATTTTTTTAAAAAAAAAATCAATTAAATGTTGTTTATATTACCTATTAAATAAATTTTGTAAAATTTTAATAATTCTAATATTATCATTATTTTTTTCCTTAATGTTTTTTTTACCAAAATATTAAAGTAATTACATTATCATGGAAGGGGGAAAAAAACCAATTTTGAATGGGGAAAAAAAAAAAAAAAGGGAAATGACATTAAATGCCCTTGATAATGCATCATCTGATTGGCGCACAATCAATTTTGTTTAACTCATGGACCAACGGTATAAATAATTGTGAGTTCAGGATTTTAAATGTTAAAATAATTTTTTAGTGTGTAAGGAGTCAGTTTCCATAAAATTTAAGATGTGACTGTATCAATTTTTTTAATTTATTTTATCTATTTAAGAAATTATTTTTTATATTTAAATTATATAAATACAATAATTAATGATATTTTAATATAGAAAGTTTAATAAATAAAATTGATAAATCTTTTAATACTTATAATTTTATTATTAAATCAAACTTTAAAGAGATATATGATATTAACCCATCAATTATAGTATTTTTTTTAATAATAAAAATATAAGTACAATATATATTATAGTCATTTTTAGCTTTGCTGGAGCTAAACTTTTTTTTATCTTTGGTAAAATGAGTATTTCTATTAAAAATGGCCAAATTAGGTTATGCGATAATGCAAGGAAAATTTTTTAGAATGTAAAGTGTCAGGATAAAGTTTGAAGTACAATTTAATTTTTCTTTTTTGAATTCATTTATCTATTTAAGAGTTTATTTTTCTATATTTATGTTATATAAATATGATAATTAATAATATTTTAACATGTGTCATTTAATAAATAAATTTAATAAATATTTTGATACGTTTAACATTACTATTAAATCAAACTTTAAATGAGGTAAATAATATTATCATATCAAGTATAGTATTTTTTTAATGATAAAGATATAAATAATAATATGTATTATGGTCTTTTTTAGTTGTATTGAAGCTAAACTTTTTCTTATCTTTAGTAAAATGAGTATTTCTATTAACAATGGCCAAATTAGGTTATGGTATAATGCAAGGAAAAAAAATTTTAGAATGTAAAGTGTCAACATTGATAAAGTTTAAGGTGCAATTCAAAAATTTTTTTTTTTAATTTACTTATCTATTTAAAAGTTTATCTTTATATTTATGCTATATAAATATAATAAATAATAATATTTTAACACGTATCATTTAATAAATAAATTTAAAAAACATTTTGATACGTTCAATATTACTATTAAATCAAACTTTAAATGAGGTAGATAATATTATCCTATCAAGTATAGTATTTTTTTTTACGATAAAGATATAAATAATAATATATATTATGGTCTTTTTTAGCTGTGTTGAAGCTAAACTTTTTCTTATCTTTAGTAAAATGAGTATTTCTATTAATAATGGCCAAATTAGGTTATGCTATAATGCAAGGAAAAATTTTTTAGAATGTAAAGTGTCAACAAGGATAAAGTTTGAAGTGTAACTCAATTTTTCTTTTTTGAATTCATTTATCTATTTAAGAATTTATTTTTCTATATTTATGTTATATAAATATGATAATTAATAATATTTTAATATATATTATTTAATAAATAAATTTAATAAACATTTTGATATACTTAGCATTACTATTAAATCAAACTTTAAATGAGGCAGATAATATTATCCTATCAAATATAATATTTAAATAATAATATATATTATGGTCTTTTTTAGCTATGTTGAAGCTAAACTTTTCCTTATCTTTAGTAAACTGAGTATTTCTATTGATAATGACCAAATTAGGTCATGCTATAGTTTAGCAGCTAAGTTTTAAAATCTTTGCTCTAAAATTTGTTTATAATTTTGATGTAACATGCTTATTTTTATTTTTGTTATTATGAAATCATATGAACCTGAATGAGCAAGGGTCAAATTGTAATTGCAATTTAAATTTTTGTAATCTTTTTTTTTTCTTCTTTAGTCTTTCTTTAATTACTTTTGATCTCTTCCTTAATTCTCTCCTGTAATGAAGGAACATAAATTTGAGCATTTGTGAAGTAATTATCTTAGAAAATCTTTTTCTACTAATCCAAAAAAAAATAATAATAAATAAAACAATTTTGTATTATCTCTCGTAGTTTTTAGTTTTTATATACATTTAAATTTCTTCAACTCTCAAATTTTTTCTTTTACTAATCTTCTTTTAGGGGAAAAAAAAAGAAGAAGAAGAAGAAAACCTCTTCTTTAACTAATCTTCTAAAAAAAATAATTAAAAAAAAAAGACAAAGAAAAAAAGACTCTTCCTCACCTAAGAAACCATAACAAAGAATTTACTTTTTTTTTTTTTATATATTATCATCATTTGAGTATATGTATGTGTTTTGAAAATCAAATGCTAATATATTAATAACATTACCATATTAAACAAAATAACTTCTATTTTATCTTATTATTTCTTTCATTAAATACCTTTTTTTTAAGATAATTATTGAATTTTATAAAATTCTTATGTGAAATTGTTCACTAACATGATAAAAAGACTTTTTTTTTTTGGCGGGATAATTTAAGATGTTATATTAAAATTGTTTGAATTTTCTAAATTCTTATAGAAATTTGTTCACTAACGTGATAAGAAAAATATGTTTTATAGATAACTTTATTTTTATTTTTAATTTTTCCTATTCATTTCGTCTTTTCCTTTGCCCCATCTTAGTCATAAATTCTAAGCTCCTGCTCTACTTGAAGTTGAGGGGTAAAGCACGAAATTTATCTCTCCTTTACTTATTTTTATTTTGATGTTTGCTTATCTAATTATATCTGTCTTTCATTTTCAGACGTGTATTATCAATTTATTAAATTATCGTGTCAACAAATTCTTCAATTGCATAGTTAAATCTGAAATAAGTATGCCTTAACATATATTATATTTTTTTTATCAAAAAAAAAAAACATATATGATATATTTGAAGCGTATACGTTTAGTTTTTATGTCATAGGCTCCGAACTCATATTATATTAGGCTCGAACAAAAAATTAAATAAACTGATTTCTTATCGGAATTTTCCTATGTTATTACTCCTAAAATATATTTTTTTTTTTATCATTTACAACAACTTCATATAGATTAAAAAAGAAAAATTTTAAAAAAAAGGAACTTGTTAGAGTTCAATATAGCATGCTTCCAAAACTTAAGAGAAATAATTTGTATATGTTATATACATACTTAAAAAGCACAATAATTCAAGTAAAAGGGTAAACAAAATGTGACATGCATGAATTTAGTACTCTGTATCAAATCTTTGGCACAATAGCAATGGTAAACTATCATGTCAGCTATTCCACTTGGAAAAATATAAATGGTAAAGCCGTCATCTTCTCTAATAAAGATTGAAATTTTGAATTTTTCCATCTCATTATAATAATAATAATAATAATAACAATGGAAAACAACAACAATAACTCCTAGATAGTTTTGTGGTACATGTATTCCTTTTTTAACTCCCAATCAAAAATGATTAAAAATAAAATAAAAAAATAAGCACCGATAAACTAATCTAAAAATGTTAATTAATCATCACTCATGTTTGTCTCGCAATACAGTATTTTATGTGGCTTTTCAAAATTGAATTTGAAATTACACAAAATTTATGTCCGTTAGTCGAAAGAAGCAAGTAGCACAAAGTTTCAAAATTTACAATCTAATGAGGAAGAGGGGAGGAACCTTCTTGTTTGGGGATGAAAACTGACCAGAGAGGTAGAATCAACGAATTTTACCAACATTAAGCCGATATTCTTGTAAATAGTCCCTTTAGATTTTCCCTTCGGTTTCACCAAATTAAAATATGAAACCAATGAAAATTATTCTTTTTCAGGGCATCAAAAGACCGAGAATATTCATCAATTTGTGGGGAAATCAATAAAAATTTCTTTGCAAAAAAAACCAAAAGAATAGAAAAGGACAAGTAGTGCTCAAAAAAATCAAAAACGTTAAATAAATAAATAAAAAGTCCAAAAATCCCATTAAAAAAGAAAAAAGAAAAAGAAAAACCAAGTTGATGGATGGACCACATTTACACATGGTAGCTAAAAATCTATGGGCCATTATCAATCGACTTTGAACCAACAAACACTCAATGTCTATATCTTTATTGTCAAATAATAACGTCTCTATCAAAGTCTCCAACATTATTTACACGAACCCATTAACCAAAAAAAAAAAAAAAACCATTGAAAATTTCGCTGTAAAAATAATCGACCGAAATTTTATTTTACGTTTTCCCAAAAAAAAAAAAAAAGAAAAAGAAAAAAAAGAAAAAAAAAACTTTTTTGTTCTTTCGTTTTCTTTTTCTTTTTTTTATTTTTTATATTTTCAAGTTTTATCCTTTTCAAAATTCAAGTACCCATCAAGAAAATGAAAATATCTCCTAAGTCTCCTCCAGCTATACTTCAACAGGCATTTTTCAAGTGTTCAATCTTTATAATTTTTATCCTCCAAACTATAACATATTATGCACTTTACCTCCACTTTATAAAAAATGTTATATTACTCATAAACTATTTTTTTGTTATCAATTTAATTGAATCTTAATTACATATTTGATGGATGAATTTAGTGAAACTAAGTATGCATGAACAACTCGTGTAAATTTATTTAACAAAAACTATTTTTTTATTTTTTTATTTTTGTTACGCAATATGTATCACTAATTTGGCCAAATTTTTTTTAAAATAAATTGGAATGATTAAACTAGACAAAAAAAAAATAATAGTCAAGAAACAATGTGAAATTTTTTTATAATTTTGTGGACAAAGTGAAAGGTATTATATTTTGAGAACAAAATGATATTAAGTTTAGTTATAAAGTTGAAAAAAAAATAATAATAATGCTATAGGTATCAAAATATTTATCAAATAAAACGTATTAAAACATTATTAATTGTCATATTTATAAAATTTAAATATAAAAAAATAAAGTTTTAACATATAAATAAATTAAAAAATCATATTCATATAATTTAAATATGAAAAAATATACTATTAAATGGATAAATAACTTAAAAATAAACTAATTAAATATTATTACAACATCTATCAAAATTATTTGTTCAATAAATATAATAAATATTTTTGTAACTCTAATGTTATTAAAAAAGCAAAATCTAAATATAAAGCAAACAAACATTGGGAAAAAAAAATTCAAACAAAGGTTTAAATTAATTGGCACCATTATATTTTGAAGTTCAAATTCAAACTAATGAAACATATTTGATACGTTTGTCGGCTACAAACTACACTACGCAAATCTTACGCTTTGTGAGCATGTCAACAAAACTAATTAAGAATTTAAAGAAAAGACTACTTGAGAAGTCTTCATGCATTCAAAGGTAATCAGATTTTTTCTTTTTTCTTTTTCTTTTCTTTCCTTTTCTCTCTTTTGGGCCCCTTATTTTCTTTGCCTTACCATTCATTCAATATTCCTTCCTAGAGTCACCTAATTACATGCTTACCACAAAGATAAAGTGCAACACCTTTGTTGACAACACCAACAAACCCATCAACAACATTAGAGGATTCAGTGTATATATTAAAATATATTAAGCAGCAGTACCAAATTTGCCTTCATATTTATTTTTATTTATTATTATTTGTTTCATATTGAAATTGGTTTTTTTTTTTTTTTTTTGGGGGGGGGGGGGGGAATGAAATTTTCTACTTCATTTATTCTTTTTAATTTCCAGTTTAAATCCTCGAAATTATAACTTTTATCTGAGTTTAGATGTCTTAGGCCAAACTAATATGATAACTCAATGGTTAAGACATAATAAATCAGGCATAAGAGATTTTCCTTTTTTTTTTAATTGGATAGGGGATTTTAAAATTTAGCGTTAAGTCTTAAATCCAAGATCTAGGAATTATCTCTAGTGTGATTTTTTTTTTTTTTGATAAATTGATAAAGGAAGATTTAAGTAGATTATGAATCCAGAACTAGTAGCTATTGTCATGTGAATTGTCTCAAAAGGATATGATCAATATTATTTAAAGTTTAAAATTTGTAGAAAGCTAGCTCAATGGACTTGATAACTTTATAACTCACTTTAGGTGCACACATGAAATTTACAATAAACTTTATATTTTTTCTTATTTTCAAAAAAAATTCTATGCTTTTATTTTAAACAAAACCTCTAATTTGGAGATTGTGAATCACTGAATCTTACCACTCCACTCTTTCCAACTAATTTTTTTTTTCTTTGTTGTTTCTCTGAAATATTTCCAACTAAATTTGAGTCTTATTCAAAGCCTCCATAAATGAATCCTCCTGGACATCTTTCCACAAGACATATTATTTATAATTTCTTCTAAAAAACGTATATATGTCATTAAATTAGCCTATAATTGCATGATTAAACTCATATGACATATACGTGTGAGGATAGTCCATATGACATATACTTGTGGGAATAGTCCATATGGCATATATGCGTGGGTATATATATCCATTAACAAAATCATTGTTTTAAGGATAAGGATTCTAAATTTAAATTCCTCTCCTTCTTTAATATATATATATATATATATATGTTTTTTTGTGAATTATTATGTACGTATGCATGTATAAAGACTAATATGACATAATTAAACATGAATAATATGGTGGATGGATTTTATAATTTAAGTATAAACAGAAAACCAAGTAATAGTTTAACTTACGAAATAAAGTGTAACTAAACCTTCCAAAAATAATAAACTTTATTAATACATTGTTCAACTTTCTAGATGCTGCGCACAAAATTAGAAATTTGGACAAGCATCACACAACAAAGAAAACAAATAATGAGTATACTTAAAGAGAAATGAAGAAATAAAATATATAAAAAGAAAAAAAAAAGGAAAAAAGATAAATGTCTATTAAAAAAATCTTTAATTAGGAGCATAATTCAAAGCCTTAATAGAATATTTTCATATTGGTTAAAATTGCTATCCTGTGGGTGCATACGGATTACCGTATATTACATTGTTTTCTAAACTTGCTTTTTAAGTGGTTTTTTTTTTTTTTTGGGTCACAAATGCTTTTAAGTAATTAAAGAAGATATTTTGGCACAAATATCTCCATAGTTTCAACAATATCTTCTATAGTTTCAAATTTTTTAACTTTATTTCCTGTACTATTAAATTTGCACATAACACTTTGAAATTTGCAAACAATAATAATATCAATTTAAAACCTTCCCACCTTAATCTTTTAACCGCTAAATTATATTAAATAAAACCAAATTTGCATCGTGGTTTTACTTTATTGGGGAAAAAAGATAATCTTTTTATGTGCAATGCACATCAAATTGTAACACTTAAAAAATTATGGCGTGAAAGTTTTGGATTAAAGTTGCACTTTGCATTATTTATAAACTTCAAAAACATTGATTTAATTCAATATTGCTGAGAAAAAAATACCAAAACAACTGGAGGTATTGATTCAAAAAACCTTTAAAATAATTGAAAATGTCCCAATTAATAAAAAGATATTATTTTCCCCCATCCTCAATATATATAAAAATATATTATATAAATACAATGTATTATTTTCCCGCACTTAATCATACAGTTAATATCGCATCAAGATGTTTTGATGAATTTTCTATTAGAATATTTTTTTATCAACCTTTACATCTCTTCATTGGTTTAGATTTATAGATATTTTATTGGTCTAAATCACTAAAAAAAAAAAACTTTAGTTGAATTTATTTTTATTAAAAATAAAAATTATATCTCAAATTTTGAAGGAATTCAAAAGTTGAAAAATAAAATATTGATGAAAAGTTATCAAAATGTTTTGATGGGAAAATTTTCCCTCAATCATATAGCTTCTAATTTTTTTTTTTTTTTTTAAGAAATCATATAAATTCATGTAATCCTTTTACACATAATGAAGGCCAAAATTGTAGCTTCAAATTTAGATTCCAAAAAAACCAAATGCATTAAAAAGAAAAAAAAATAGTTTTTTTTATTTTTGATAAATTGGGGAATCTCAATACTTTCAATATCAAGTAAAGGAAATGCTATTTACCAAAAAAATAAAATAATAAATAAATAAAGAAAATGCTATTCATTAATTTAAATCAAACATCTAGATGCATGCACCAACCTGACAAATTCTCATTAAAGTATATATAATTATTTCTCATGTGAAACATTGGCCCCACATTTTATTCCAAACCCATTAACTACTTGTTTTCATTTTTTTGAAAAAAATTCGAGACTGTCTCTTGTTTTTTGTTTTGTTTTATTTTGTTTTGTTTTGTTTCCTCTGTTCTCGCTTTTTTTATCGTGAAAATTGAAAAGTAAAAGCCTTTGTTTCATATGAGGAATGAGCTTCACATGCCTACTTCTTCAATCGAATCCCAAAAAATAATAAACAATCTGGAAGCAAAATCTTACAAAAGCATATGAGCATAGATTTTGTCGCAAGAAAACAAAAAAAAAAAAAAAACTACTGCGTGGCATTTTTACACGTGTTTGAATTTGGTCCTTACGTGTCACATAATTGGGCAGTGTTGGGAATCTTTAAAAGTTAGATTTGGCTAATATATTAAAATCATTTTTAAATATCTTTTTTTCCTAGTAAGTTAGCTTCATTTTTATTTAATAAATAAGTTTATAGGGAATAATGCAAAATGCTTAGACTGCCACCTTGCAACTTAATAATCCAACAAAAGAAAGTAAGGAACTTAATTTTAAAATAAAAAATAAAAAAAAAAGAAAGAAAAAGAAAAGAAAAAAGTAAAATAATATTCTTTTAATTTTTTTACTTTTTAATTAAACGTGGAAAATTTAAAAAAATTTAAAAATAGAAAAGAAAGGAAGCGGAAAAGAATCTGGAACGGAAATCGAGAGAGGTTTCATGTTTAAGAGGCATGCTGGTTGCTAGGAAGCATACGTGGGTTCCGCATATATTTGGCACGTGTCAAGATTGGGTTGCTTTTGGTAACTGACCGTGGGCCTTCACGTATGGAATCCCGGCTTCCCTTAACTTGTAAAATTATTTATCTTTAAAATGGCATAAAATAAAACACTCATACTGTTGGTTTATAATTATTTATTGTGTGTAACTTATTAATTCATTTTATTTTGAACATGGTTAAATAATATTACAATCGCTTATATATTATGCTTTTAATCCAAAATTAATAATGTAAACTATATAGATGAAATTTCATACCCCAAAAAAAAAAAAAAGGTGCAATAGAAATTAAAAACATAATTTCTGAAAATTAATTAAAATTCCATAAATTTGTAAATAAGTGCTTTGCTTCTCCTCCATTTTTCTTTTCCCTGATTTCTTGTTTCCAATAACAGTTCAACTCCAATCATACGTAATAAAGTAATAGTTATGGTAAAATAAAAAAAAAATTAGTTACCTACAAGTACCAAATTATTTACCAAATAATATGATAAAATAAAAAATAAATAAAACTCCATGCAAACAAATAAAATAATGATATATTATCTTTTCTCATATTATTTGGTAAACAATTTGTTATCAACAGAAAATGATAAGTTTGATTATCAATATTATTTTATTAGTTGATAAATTATATAAACTATATATACATAAATGAACCCTTTATTTTAAAATTCAATGTACGCTAATAAAATAAAATAATACTATTAACCACGTCAATCAGTAAATATTTTGATGACAATTGAATTATTGTACGAGAAAAAATTATAAAATGTATATTAATTTGATGCAAGGTCATTCAAATTGTATAGCTTTCAAAAAGTCCGAACAAAACAATAGAAGCGAATGGTCAAAAACAAAACAATTGAAATATAAGGGAGGTAAAGAGTAGGGACGACTATTTCTACGAACGTGACATCAAGGCTAAAGGGTAGGTTTTTTACCCAAAATTTTCAACGGCTGGTGGAAACAAATCGATTAAACTTGTTTGTTTGTCGTATTTTTTAATTTTTTGCTTGAAAGTGATTAAAATTGTTTTCCCTAAAAAGACAATTGACAAACATGTCCTTATTCCAATAATAACATATTAGGTGGCCACCTTGTAGCTATATGGTGGACCCACACAAAAACAAAAACTGTGGGTTGTTTCCAATGCTATCAGTGTGCCGTATCAATGACCCAGAAGTCTTTTTGGGCGGTAGAATAAATAAAGCCAAACCTAATTATTCCCAAAAAAAAAATAATATATATATATTTTTGCTTTTTGTTTGTATGTTTGTGTTTATCTTTTTTTTTTTTTTTTTTTTCCACAATGCTTTTTATTTGTGTTAGATGGTAAAGAGGTAGATTGAAACTAGAAAAGTGGTGGAATTGGAGTTCTTTTAACACTTTTGTGAAAAATTTGACTCCCCGTAATGATGAAAGAGGGATTAAAAAAGAATTGGGAATTAATTTTGTAGGTACAATTTACACCCTCATGCCTAATAGTTAAAGCCATTGAATAATGCCAAGTGGTGGGTGCTAATTTTTCCTCATTGTCATATGGAGATTTTGACTCCGGTGGCGTACATATTACTACTAATGAAAAAATAGATGGAAAATATATAAATTACTTTATTTTTTTTATTAAAATTAATAAATAAATAAATTAGTTGAGCTAAGTTTTCTTTAGTCAATATTAAATTCATTGTAGCAGAGAGAAGGAATTTTATCTAAATAAGGTTTGAATTTAAAATTTAAAAATATATTATTAATGGCTTTTATCATTGAGCTGAGTTATATAGCATAGGACGGTTCAAATATTTTTGAGGAATTTCTCCAATATATATATTTATTTGAGGGAGAGATGATGACAACCGTGATAAAGACAGATCAAAATCAATTAAAGAAGTGGTACTTTGAATACCCATGAAATTTACATACATTGATTTTGATATATGGTGGAGCCCAAGTTTCAATTTACACGGTTCAACAATTAATTACACTGAGGTGGTAAATTTTAACAGATGATCGGAATTTAGTGGGTAGGTAAAAAGTTAATATATTATTATTTACAACAAAGTATACTCTTTTTTAAAGCTATATAAAAAAAAAAAATATATATATATATATATAAAATGTTTTGTACCAAACAAATTATAAATTAATATCATTTATCTCCTTTTGAGCCTAGTTTAAACTTAATAGAGCCTTTTTTAAAAAAACAAAAATTGTATCCATCTATGAAAATTGATTGGTAGCCTCATATATATATATATATATATGGGATCACTCAGGCTTTCACCTGTATCCTATAAACATTGCAACTTGATTAGAAAACGTTTAGAATATAGTTATCAATAAATCTTGTAAATATTGTATATATTCTTTTTTTTTCTTTTTAGTTTTATCTTTTACGAAGAGAGTATTATACTTTATTAATATCATTTTTTTAAAAATATTGAAAAAAATGAACGGATTCAAACTTTGAGTGTTCGCTGCAAATGATAATAGTCTCATGGTCAGAGCAAAAAAAAAAAAACAAAAAAACAAAAAATGATAATAGTCTCATGGTTTTGTCAATAAACTATTGTAAAAACTTGTTTTTAGATTTTAAATTGGTATCACTCAATTTTAGTTTCTGGAAGGTTTTTATTTTTTATTTTTTTTGTTTGGGGATGAAAGAAGATTTCTTTCTCCTCATGCAACACGAATATATTAAAAATAAAAAAGAAAGAAAGAAAAAAACAAAATAAGGTGCATTAGTCTAAACCCACAAATAACTTTGCACTTTCGAAGCATGTCAAAAAAGTTAATCAAGAAAAGGACTCCACTCCCAGGAAAAAAGTAGACATTATAAAAAGGAGATTGTCACTTCAAAGCTCAATTATTTCATGAGAATCAAAGCATTCTTCCAAACAAAAAAAAAAAAAAAAAAAAAAGCTTTTTGCTTTCTTTTTTTCTTTTTTTTTTTCCCTATTTTTTGACTAGAAAAATAATAATTCTTTCACCACCAACTTGTAAGATCATGCATAAAATAATTGACTCCATGTGAGCAGTCTGAAACATAGGCCTTATTTATTTCGTAACAACTAGTTTATTGTGTGGCAAAATCTGATAGCCAACCAACAAACCCACCTGACTGAACCAGCCCCCATGTTCTCCTTTGTACAATTGTTAACTAAAAAAACTAAAAACTAAATCATTAAATATTATTAATCAAATGGGTCTTGGAAATTTGCTGCTTTAAAGAAGAAATTAGTAAAATTTCACTAAGATATTTTTATATATAGTTTTAGTATAAAGACACAATAATTATTTATATTGACTGAATTGGCCCAAAGATGTATGAAAAATAGTGCCCATTTATGAAGGTTGTTGAAACAGTAATCGGTACTTGACCCTATAGATGCGCGTTAAAATGGACAAAAATAAAAATTGAGATACTGAATGAAAGGATCCAAGAGGCTTAGACATGGAAACTTATAAATGCTCTGTTTCTATTGTTGCCAAAGAATATATATGAACAACGGTAATTAATAATTGTTAAATTTATCTAATTTATAAGATTTAATAATTATGAATCAGTATTTTTTCACATTAAATTTTTTTCAATATATAATATATATTATATAAATTGTTTGTAAGTTTGCATTTTTTGTTGATTTTAACCCAACTCCATAAAAACATTTTTTTTTTGGGATAAAACATAAAACATTTGTTAGTTTTTATATAGTAAAGTCAAAAATGTTTTTAGGTCAAAAACTATAATAAAATACATTTTCACTGAGCTTAAAGTTCCATTTTTATAAATTTTGAAATTGCAATTTTTTTCTTAAGTGTAAGATCAACTATTATTAAAAAAAAAATTACATTGTAAAATCGGCTATAAAAAATTTCAAAAAAAAGAAAAAAAGAAAAGAAAAGTAAATTAGATTTACAGTAACTTCTAAATTAATGCAGATGGGACATCAAATCAAATCTGATTGTCCTAGTTAAAGCCTATTTATAGTCAAGCTTGGACCATTTCGCTGGTAAAATCATACTATTTTAGACAATTTTCTATAAAGCAACATACATAATACTGAAATAACAAAAATGAAAAAAAAAATATTATTTACTAAACTATAGACGGTCATTTGCAAAAAAAAAAAAAATATATATATATATATATATGTATACGGTCAGAAAAAAGTTAATAAATAAATAAAAGTGGGCCCACAAACGCCGACCCTTGCATAAAGTCTGACGGTGATCACAAGAAGTCAGCCTATCTAACGGCTACATTGGGGTCTAGATCTGAAAAACATCGCACAGTGTAAATACTTCGGTGTCTGATTGATTACGACATTGGCCTCGTATTATTACACCTGTCCTTTCTTAACCACGCGGCGAAGTTTCATAGATCCGACTGGGTACCGTGGTACCATGCTACGCGGCACACGTGTACAGTAATGAATAATCAAGGGACGGGCAGTTGGGGCAGCAGAATAAGGCTGCCCGATATTCACGGGCAGTTAAGCTGTGCGTAAAGGGAACAATAAAACCTCGGAAAGAGCTCCTCTCTCTCTCTCTCTCTCTCTCTCTCTCTCTCTCTCTCTCTCTGATAATAATAATAATAATAATAATAATAATAACAAATCCCGAAAAGAAAGGAAAATATTTAAATAACGCACTTGGGGAGCAAAGCTCACGCCATGGCCATCATGGGCCGAGGGGCCCACCGTGTCGTGTTTTATGGGGGAGAAATTTTTTTGGTGATTTTTGGATCATATATTTATATATGATTTTTTTAATAAATTTTGTAATATATACATAAATTGATATGATATTAAAGAATATGATAAAATAAATAGATATAATTTTAAAATAATAAATAAAAATTTAATATTATAATTTTATTATTATTATTTTTTATATCTCAAAGAATTATGTAAAAATAAATTATTTAGTAACCATCTAATTTTATTTCGGGGAGATGGGCTCCGTAGGAAGGTGGGGTCCGGGAGATGGAGTTTTGGGAGGAAAACGACAAAAAGAATCTGGGAAAAGTGAGGGGGAAGGGGAAGTGGGGCCCACCGTGACGTTGGAGAGGAGGTGGTTTTTTTATTTTTTATTTTTTAATTTTGAAATTAATTAATTTATTTTGAGTGAGGGACAAGGTGGGAAAAAGTGAAACCGTGGGTTTTGGAGTTTGCAGTACACGTACTAATGCTTGCTTTTGTTAGTTGGGTTTCTCCGCTCCTTAACTTGCATTCATCGCGCGTATGTGCTACTCACCCACCATTCCACTAGTACTTTCTGGCATAATTACCCCACCATACTGGTTTCGCTATCAATTTTTTTTTCGTCCTTTTTTTTAATAATTAAGTCACTTCAAATATATTAATTACACTATTATATATGTGTATATATATATATATATATATGTATGTATATACTGTAATTCACCTAAACTATAAACAATATATAAATATAAATATTATACACTAATTATCCAGTAAAAAGTCTTTTATGTAAATTGTATATATTAATGCTACAAACTTAAGTTATTTAACAATTGAAGTGGTAAAGGTTGAGAAATTCATATGTAAATTAAATATGGATAAATTTACTTTTAAAAAAAGGAAGTAAAACCTAATAAAAACAATAAAAAAATACATGCTAATTTTCTAAAAAGTTATCAAATTATTTCAGAAGTAACATAAACAAACTAATTTTTATGAAGAGATTTTTATGTTAAATGGGGCCAACACTTTTTCTTTTAATAAAAAAAAAAAATACTACCAAACAATATACGAAATAATTTATATATTTAAAAAAAAAAATTCTTTCTATTGAAGAGTAAGCAAAGGGAAAAAAATAAAGAAGTCGTTAACAAGAAGATGTTACATGAGAAAGAAAAGAAAAAGAGGTCCCCACAATAATAAGCGAAGCTACAAAAATCCCTCAATGGCCTAAAAAGCGAAGCTGAGACAATGACATTGGCGGTGTGAACGTTACACTTACGCGCATTAGAATCGCGTGGGACCACCCAAATTTTCTCCTTATTGGTAGTGTAGTACAAAAAAATAAAAAAATAAAAACAATTGAGAATTGACGTTAGCACGTAGGGAGAGAGCGAAAGCATGTGAGATTAGTTGGCGAGTGGGGTCACGACTCTCATCACATACTCACATTACAAAAAGACCCTCATATTCACCACCAAAACTACAAAAAGGCCACTAAAATATCAAGCCCCATCAACTTCAACGTGAATGGCATTTCCGTGAATTTGGTAAAATATCAGGGGTAACATTTTAAAAATAAAAAGAAGGAGCATAATATTTTGGAACTAATAGATGCAGGTATTTTTGAGCCAATCGATTCTCTGGCACGGATTTCTGAAACCTGCCGTTGTTTGTAACTCTCTCTCTCTCACACACTCAATTCTTTTTTTTTTTTTTTTTTTTGGGTAATATCTCTCACTCAATTCTTAGTTTCTTCACCAAACCCTTTTCTTTATAAAAACCCCATTTGGCTTCCCTATTCTTTTCCCAAGTCTTTTTCTCTCTCTCTCTCTCTTTCTTTTTTTATTGTAAATTGGCTGAAGATATTTTTTCCGAATGAAAATGGAGTCTGTGACGAGTACTAGAAGACCTTGTTTTGTGGAGGAGGATGATGGGTTGGCTTCACTGGCTGATATGGAAGCTGGGTTTTCGGGGAATCATCACCCTTTTTACTATTCTAGGCCTTTGTGCTATTCAAGGAGGAGTAGTTTCAGGAACCTTTTGGCCGCTTCTTCTTCATCTTTTTCTTCTTGTACTAGTTCGCCTAGATCTGGTGGCTGGTTTTATGATGCAAGATTTGAAGATCATCAGCCCCATTTCTTGGAATCTTGCTTTCTTTGCAAGAAACCACTTGGGGATGGCAGAGATATCTACATGTACAGGTTAGCCCCTAGTTTTCAATTTTTATTATTATTTTTTTTAATAAATGAATGAAATTTAATCCTTTTTTGGGTTGTGTATGTATATGTATATTTTGTATTGCATGTGTTTGATTTCTGAAGTGTTGGAGATTTGAGATGGTGTGTTGGGGATTTGAGTTGCGTTTTGATTGAATTTTTTTCCTCCAATTATAAAAGATTGAAATCTTTTATCAAAGAGATGGGGAAAAAAAAAACAAAGAGCAACTTTTTAGAAAATATTTCGTTTCCATTTTCAAAACCTTCGTATAAAGAACTCGTATGATTAATAAAGATTGATTTCTCAGTCGCCACCAGCTAAATTTCCTACCTTTCTGAGTAACCAAACAGGGGATGGGGATTGATTGTTTCTTTGGACTAATGTTCTTGATCTAAGAAAATCCAACATACCTAATTCTTTTTTTTTTTATTATTATTATTTTTTTTTTGTTTTTTCAACTTTGATAAGACGTTAATTTTAGAATTTATATTCAAAGATTTAGTCTTTCGAGTAATTTGGGTTCTAATGGATTTCATTGATTGGTAAATTGCAGAGGTGATACTCCATTCTGTAGCGAAGAGTGCAGGAAGGAGCAGATGGATATGGATGAAGCGGAGGAGAAGAACATGAATGTCTCTTCTTCAAGAAAGGCATTGAGACAGAATGATCAGAGGAAATCCAATTCCCCTACCAAAACAAGAGGCTATGCTTTCCGTACAGGCACGGTTGCGGCCGCTTAACCAATGAAAATGAAAGAAAAAAGAAATTACGAAAGAAAAAAGACAAAAGAAGGTTAGAGAAAAGACTTTCCCAGAAAAGAAGAGAAAGGAAAGGAAAACTCGTGGTTGGTATATATGTTCCACAAAGAAAAGGGGCCAAGGAGAGATGAAAATATGGTGAAGCAGGAGGGAAAAGAGCTGCTGCGGGAAATTTTGGGGCTTTTTTTTTTTTTTTTTTTTGGGTAAATGTGATGTTATATATATGATAGGGCGTGTGAGGAGAAGTGTGTATGGTTTGCTTGAATCTGCTCTATGAGATGGCTCTTCTTTTGGGTTTTTCTATTTCCTCTTTCTTTTCTTGGGCTTGTTTCCTTTTTTTTTTTTTTTTTATTCTCTTTTTTGTTGGTAGTACAAAAACTTGATCAGCCTTGAATGGTCTGGAAATATATATATATATATATATATATACATATAATAACAGTGAAATTTTCCTTCTGATTCTTGGTGTTGTTTCGCTGACCTTTTTTTTTTTTTTTTTTTTTCCTATTATAATGCAAAAACTTCATACGCTCGCATTAGGATTTAGTTTATATTAGAGTACAAGACAGTAAACTAATATGAATTTAAGAAATTTTGAGAATTTGGAGTTTCAAGGTGTTTTCTTTTATTCGCATTTCCATGAACAAGCTCTTGAAATATGTTTGTAAAAAAATGAAAAAAAAAGAAGAAGAAGAAATCTTTAAATCTGTTTTTGATTTTGTTTATTTATAATATTTTCTTCCGAATCCAACTGGAGTTTCTTTACCGGGTCGGATAGTGGCAAAAGTGTGAAGAGGCCGGTCTGTGTTAACTAATGACAAAACGAAAGCATTTTTAGGAAGCAGGAAAAGTGATTTCATTCTTGGAAGCTTAGGGGAGTCCTCGGATAGAAAAACACATACTATTTATTTCACTATGCTACAGTTCTGTATCAGCAATCTCATATGGTTTTTATAAAATATTCATATAATGCAAATTACTAGTTCAATCTTTTGGATGGGTGGTATGTAGGAGCTTGTTAGCATTTAAAAGTGGACTCATTCCTTTTTTTTTCGTTCTCTGTTTCTTTGAAAATGAATTTTAGTAATAAAAAATGTGACAATCCCACATTTAATGAAAGATTTAAGACACAGTTCCAATAAGAGAGATAAATTGAATTAATCAGAATTAAAAACATACCAATAGTTTAGATACATATTATATGTAGGTTGCTTCAGTTGAGTGTACTCTCGAGTATAAAGTTTCTGTTCAAGCTCTGTTTCTTTCCTTGGATTCTAGAGAAATCAGTAGTTGTCAGTTTTTGCATTGAATTTATGATCATTTTTTGAATCTGGGGGTTTGGAGGGTTAGTAACGGGTCGTAAAACATTGGTTAATTAGTACTTTTTAGCTGTACGATGCACTTTATATCTTCCAATTAATTGGTTACAGATTTTCCTTGAATCTGAAAACTATATTCTAGTATATAATAAAGTTTATGAATTTAATTGATTGGTGAAAGTTCAGAATGACAAATGATATAGTTTAAAACCATTTGTTTCCTATGGAGTACAAAAATTACATTGTAAATTAACATACATTATTCTATGCAACTAATTATGTTTTTTTTTTTCTTTCTTTCTTTATTTTGTTTTGTTTTTTATTATTGCTTAAAGAAGAGACAGTAACTTCTACTATTGGACTATAGCAAAAAAATTGTATTTCTTGTGTTTAGTAGGTGATAGGCGCACAATTAATTCATAATTTATTATGTTTAAGCGGATGCAACTGTGCCCTGTACAGAAATTATAAAACAAGAAAGATTAATGAAATTTTTTCTCTATTTACTATTTTCTGTATATTACGAGAGATTTAAGCAATATTGTTTTCTTTTTTTTTGATATTAGAAGTTTTGGGATTTAAATTTGGGATTATTATGAAAAAAACAGTAAATTTATTATTGAGCTGTTCCACATATATTATTCATTGCCTTCATTTCTGCCCCTTCGGTAGATATCGATGGTCTTCGTGAACCCATTTATGGATATCTACCATATGAAATATTTCTGATGCAATTATTTCTTACTTCTGCAGCACTAGGCTTTGTGCTTTTACCTCATTTTGGAAGCGGCTTCTATTGATGAATGACTATTCAATGGTGGTCCTCGTGAGCTAATTTAAGCATACAAGTTTGGTGTTAGAATTGGCTGGATCATGATTTTGGACATTCTTATTCAAATAACTTGGCCCAACATTTGACCTTGAGATTTGTCCATAAAGGCTTTTGCATAAACAGAAAAATGATGTCAATTTTTTTTTACAAATCACTAATTTCCACTTATAGGTATTTTGGGTCTGATTTCGTTGCTAGCTGCTGTTTGGGATTGATATTTGGCCCACAATTGCTGCATATCCATCTATACATATCAAGAATATGGGTGGGAAGGACATATATTGCTTGCATCTATTTATACAATGTTCGGTCTTCTATTTATTTTATGTTATTTTATTTACATTATTGTGAAACTATGTTGTAGTTGGAACATTTAATTTATATTTCAAATACATATATAAATATATACATATATATATATATATATATATATATGAAACATTTGTTTCTACTATTGTCTTTTCGTTTTATGATATTGGATGAAACATTAATTTTTGCAATAACCGAAATGAAAGGAGTTAGACCAAGAAGAAGTAAAATGCCTTTAGATTTTTTAGGGGTGACAATCAGTGAAATGGGGATCTCAACCCTAGACAAAGATTTTCTCTTTCACTCTTTTGTTCTTTTTCTCACAAACCCTTTGTTCTTCATCATCTTCTTCATTATCATCATCATCATCATCATCATCTTCTTAATCCTGGTTATTGGACTGTGGTTGATTCCCAAAATTCACATGCAAAAATGGATGCCACACAACGAATGGTATGTCGACAAGACTTCTTCAACCCTCTCACTTCAATGGGATTGCAGATGTCCAGCATTCTGGTCATTTCACACTTCTTCAACCTTGTTCTCAAAGAACTTGGTCAACCCGGACCCATTGCTCAAATCCTTGTAAGTCTCTTCCATTATCGTTAAAATTTTTGGTTATTTATATTTAAATAATTTGAATTTCGCAAAGATTTGTAATTTTCCTTTGAACTTTATGTTTATCACCTATACTCTTTAAATTTTATAGAAATGTGCACCTATGCCATTATATTTTGTGGAAATTTGCATCTAAATTCCCAAGATATAGAGATGTAGTTATAAAAACTTTTACTGTTTAAGGGGTATAGATGATAAATGCAAAGTACAAAGGATAAAATACATCGGTGCAAAGTTGGTATAAATGGGAAAAAAAAAAAAAAAAAAGAAAACCTAAAATTTTTGCACACATCTCCAAAAGTTAGTTGTGTAAACAAAACTTAACACAAAATCTAATTCACTCTCAGGCAGGCCTTGTTCTTGGTCCTACTGGTTTGTCAAATATTCACAAAGTGAGAGACTTCTTCTTCCAAGCTTCGGCAGCCGAATACTACGAAATCTTCGGATTCTTCTGCCGCATGCTTTTCATGTTCTTGATTGGTTTGGAAACCGACCTCTCTTACATACTCAAAAAGCTGAAAATCTCCAGCACGATAGCTTACGGTGGTGCAATGGTGGGTGCCATTTTTGGCATTGCAGTTTCTTTCTTCTTGCACCAGCAGTTGATGTTGAACGACAAGAAGAAGTTCGGTTTCCTTCTTGTTATCATGCTCATGACGGCTTATACTGCGTGTCCGGTTGTGATTCGTGTGGCTACGGATTTGAAGTTTGCTACCTCGGAGATTGGTAGATTAGCAATATACTCTTCCATCATCAATGAGATAACTTGTTTGATAGTATTTGGTTTCATACTTGGTATACATAAAATGGCATTCTTTGGTGATTTTTTTCTCACTGTTTTTGTCACTTTGGTCGTGGTCGGTATCAACAAGTTCGTAGCTATTTGGTTCAACAGAAGGAATAGGAACAAGAAATATCTTACAAACCCTGAGCTTTTGTTCATTTTGTCACTCTTGATCGGGAATTCGATGATCATCGAAATGTATACGAGTAATAGTGTGATTAGTTGCTTTGTTATCGGGATTATGTTTCCGAAAGAAGGGAAATCCGCTCGGACTTTGGTGCAGAAACTGAGTTATTGTGTTCATAATTTCATACTTCCTGTTTATTTTGGGTATTTAGGGTTTCAGTTTGATGCTAGCCGTTTGAATAGTCTCAGCAGCGTTGCTATT
This sequence comes from Ziziphus jujuba, assembly GCF_031755915.1. Lineage (NCBI taxonomy): Eukaryota > Viridiplantae > Streptophyta > Magnoliopsida > Rosales > Rhamnaceae > Ziziphus > Ziziphus jujuba. Next base: position 15,352,316 of record NC_083384.1, read on the forward strand.
GTTGTGATTATGGTGGTTTTGAGTATTGGGAGCAAGATTAGTGGTACTCTTGCTGCTTGTCATTACTTGAAAATTCCATTGAATCATGGGGTTTTTCTTGGTTTCTGTCTCAACTTGAAAGGACATGCTGATGTTGTATTCATTGGCCAAGCCACTAATTCATTAGTTGTAAGCTTTGTTCTTCCTTTTCTCGTTCTTTCATATCATGGGTTTTATGACAATTTTACTTGATCATGCAATAAGTAACCCCAAGTGAATGATCTTTTACTATAAATTTGTTGCTATACGTTAATATTTTTGTTATTGAAACTTATTTGTTTCAAATTTTCATAGTATTCGTTTCTCATAAGTTCAAATTATGTGTTTTATTATTTGTCTATTTATCTATTACACTAATTTCATGGTGCATATTAATTATATTCATTTAGAATTTTTTATACATAATTATTAACACATTAATAATTATATAGTTAAAAAAATTTTACATAACTATTTCATTATAAATGATGAGACAGATAAGAAAACAGATAAATAAGATATGTAATAATATTTTTAATATAAAAGCTTTTCAACCACAAATTACTATCACTCCGGTTACAAAAATAATGGAAAATAATATATAGTTTAATAAATTTTAATTTTGTTGCTAGAACTTCGTAGCTAATTCTTTTTTATTTTAATTTATTTGTTTTATTAAGTGAAATCAATAGCTAATATATATTTTTCGCTTCTCTGAATGAGATAAGTTGTACTGGCTGGTGCTCAATCATTTAATTAAGCCATAAAGTTTTTTTTTGTCTATTCTGGTGGCAGGATTGGAACTCAGAAGCATACAACTTATTGTTAATTACAATTGTGATCAACACAGTGATATCAGGGCCAGTCCTCGCTCTCCTAATGAGAAGAGAGGACAAACTCTTCACTCAAACATACACAACGCTTGAGCATCACAACCCTGAGAGTGAGCTTCGAACACTGGCTTGTGTCTACGGCCCTCGTCATGTCTCTGGTGTTCTTGCAACTATGGCTGCAATAAGCGGGTCCCAACCAACACCGATGATCCCTTACATGATGCATCTCATCGAACTAATCCAAAAGCGAAGGACCAATGTGTCGTATCACGAGCTAGAAGACGATGAACAAAGCGACAACGAAGACTATGGAGGAAATGATGTTTTGGAGATCAATGACGCCGTCGATGCTTTCACCACAGCGACAAAGATCATTGTCCATATTAGCAAAGCGGTATCGGCCTTCTCAAACTTGTACGAGGATGTTTGTAACGTTGCCGAGGATATGCACACTTCAATTGTGATTCTTCCATTCCATAAACATCAGAGGATTGATGGGAAAATGGAGAGTGCTAAAGAAGGTGTGAGGATTACAAACCAGAAGGTTCTTCGCCACGCTCCTTGCTCTGTTGGTATAATTGTTGAGAGGGGACAAGCTGGGGTTCCAGGGTTTTCGCAGTTGCTTGATTACGTGAGTGTTCAACAAGTTGCTACTTTGTTCTTCGGTGGTCCGGATGATAGAGAGGCCATTGCTTGGAGTACAAGAATTGCTAGTCATCCTCTCGTAAATTTGACTGTCATTAGATTTCTGTCCACGGAATCGTCGAGTACGAGAAATGAGAGGGTGGATGAACGAGATGATATCGAGGTTTTCATGTCGTTGGCGAGTTTGGAAACTGGCAATGATGTCGACAATGCCTTCCTCAATGACTTTTACAATCGGTAATTTATCTTATCTATTGTCATGGCATTTTGGGTTCATAACTAAATTTTATATGATTGGTCACAATTTATATTATTTAGAAATGAAAAAAATATTTCACAAATAAAATGCTAATTTAATATTTTACAAATAAGATGCTAGTTTATTATCTTACTCATGTTCACAATTAATTTTGATGCTTATATTTTTTTTTAATTTTTATTTATATCATTATCAGAAAAAATAGTAATTTTGTTATTAGACTGTCTATATAAAGACGATAGAAATTAATATTAATTTTATCAAAATGGCATGAATATCACTACAAGTATGGATTTTTATTAACATTGCCAGTAACAAAGTAACTATTTAATTGATTATGTAGGTCTGTAACTTCAGGTCAAGTTGGATATGTAGAAAAGTATGTGAACAATGGAGCACAAACAGTGGCAGCTCTTGTGGACATAGGGGACATGTACTCGTTGTTTATAGTAGGGAAAGGTGGACGAGGACACTCACCATTGACAACCGGCATGAGTGATTGGGAAGAATGTCCTGAACTTGGAACTGTTGGTGATCTCCTAGCTTCCTCTGATTTCAATGTCAATGGCTCCGTTTTGGTCGTCCAACAATATCGCCATTCCAAGAAAGAGTTTCTAGACGACTAGAAATTTTTCTAAATTTTATTTTATTTTATTGTTGTTTACCTTGTAAATTACAAAACTGTACATTATTGTTGCTCTAAAAACAGCCCAATTGGCAAAATCATTGTTTCTTTGAATATTCCATCTATTTATTCATATATATATAACTTGTACATTATTGATTGTTGCAGAATATTCATTAACTAACTTGGTATATCCTTTAAAAAAAAAAAAAAAACTAGGTATGTCCTTGTAAAAAGATTAAACTTGGTATTTATATGAACATCATTGTTACAATAATGTGTAGGAATTGATTTTTACTGTTGTAGTTATTAATTTGTAATGGGTAATGAATTTCTTTTATGACATGTATGTATAGAGAAAAATGATAGTAACATAATAAACATAAAATAATTGCATTACCACCTCAGCAACGTAACATATGTGGTGGCAATTTTGTATTGTGGGATTCGATAAAAAGATGTAATGCCTGTAATATTTCTTAGATTTATATATTTATAAAATTTTGATACAAAATAATATGATAAAAGCAGCAAAATTCTTCGAATTCTTTTTTTTTTTTAAATAAAATATTAGGATAACAATGTCCCAAAATTTAAAGATAAATTAGAAATTGCTAAATTGAACACATCCTATATATAAACAATGTCCAATTAGATATATTAGACCTGCTTTCCATTTTCTCTTGCAAGAAGTTCAACGTCAAACAAGTGAATGAATCAAAAATGAAGGATCAGAGGTGTCTTATTTTATAATACTGAAGAGATTTGCAAATAGACATTAATTTGAACATTCTAAACAAAACAAAAATAAATTATATATATGATTTTTAATTATCATTATTATTGTTATCAAATAAGATTGATTTAATTGGTAACTCATTCGTACATACATCGGATGGGAGAAATCCTTGTAAATTGTGTGTATGAAAATTTAATAAAATTATTATTATTATTATTATTATTAATTAACATAGTTTTACTTTTTAAACTTATTTTATACTTGAAAAAATACAAATAAACTAGTAATTTGGGTTTACTTGAACAATTTCAATCTTTTCTATTTGTATAGGGTGAAGAATTTCGAACTAGTTTAACCATTTAATGCCATCTATAGAAATTAGATTTAAAGGTTAAAATTGTACCATTTCACAACAGTCTTAAAATTAGTAAATATTATACTAATATGTTGAATTTATTTTATTATTTTATATTTTCTTATTTTTGTAATATTTCAATTGCAAAATATATATTGAAAATATCATTTTCCTTAAACCATTAATATTTTGTTATTTTAATTTATATATTTTACCTCAACGTAATTTATGATCTAACAATAAAATTTTAAATGATTATTTGTTTTTTAACATCATATAATTCTTAAATATTTATATATTTTTTCTACTTAAATGTTATATTTATATTTTTATTTAATTTTTAAATATACAAACATATCTGCATCATATAAGTAAGAAAAAATGAAATGTATTATACTAAAAAATTATATTTTTGGTGCAATTATTGTTTTTAATTTTATGTAACTTCCATGCTACAATGTTATTCAATTTAATAAATTCAAGCGAGCAATTTGTACAGATCATTTTAAAAATAAATCAACTATTGAGAATTTACAAATCATTTCTCAAAGTAATTATTATAATTTTTTTCCAAATGACATTTCCATTTCAATACCTAAACTATAAATTTGATTATTGGATCTTAAACGTTTTAATATAGATTTTCTAAATTTAAATTAAAAATGGCTCAATAAAATTGAGTATCTAATAAGATTATAAATAAGATAAAAAATTAAATATTTAAAGTAGATTGAAAAGATAATATTAAAATGCGCATAAAAATCATAAATCCATTGTTAAATAAGATAAAAAATTAAATATTTAAAGTAGATTGAAAAGATAATATTAAGATGCGCATAAAAATCATAAAGCCATTGCTATCTTTTAAATAATTTAGTATCTTGTTTATTAAAATTCTAGATATTTTATGTGAGATTTTAAAGGAAAGAAAAAATTCTTGTAAAAATTTTTTTGTGGAGATGGGTTCTTGTCTTGGATTTCCAACCAGCCAAACAAATCTATCCCCATCTTCCCTGGTGATTCGTGAAGGGCACCCAAGTTGATTCTGTTTCTCCATATATGGCTGTGTAAAAATTTCGTGGAGTACTGCAAATTAAAGTGATTCTCCATATACGGCGAGAGGTCCTTGTAAATGTTTCAGCGTGTGGAAATGAGACAGATGTTTTCTTTTTATTGGTCATGTATACTATATCATATTCCATGGCAATACACTATGATACCGTGTGCACTTAAGAATTTTTTCAATTTTTTCGCCACGTAACATAAAAGTAAATTAACATTTTTAATATTATTAAATAACTTTACAATTTGAAGACCATAACTTTACATGTGTCTTAAGTAACGAAATGTATTACATTGATTTTTTTTATAATAATTTATTATATTGACATGTCATAAAATTATGAATGCAAATTGATATCTATAACTTCTATGCATATAAAAAGATATATAAATTGTTCTCTAAATCATAAAAAAGAAAAACAAAAATAAAAAATAAAACAAAAAATAATATTTTTGAAAGTTTTTAGAAATCTTAACAAAAATATAATTCAATAAAGTTAACATAGTGTTCTATTTTTTTTTTAATAAAAAAATCCAAACTTATATTTCTAAAAAAATTGTATACTAAATAATAATAAACCATTCGAAATCTGGGGTACTAGTCTTACTATTTCTGATCTTAATTTGTTTTCCATTTATCAGGAACATGTTGTTTTGCCAAACCTTGCAACTCAATTGCAGAAGTGAACATGATTGGAAATGGGGGTGTCAGAAGGTAAAGGATGGATCTGTGGCTGGCAATACATGGTCTTGGAGCACCATGTGGACGACCAATTGTCCCAGTTTTTTTAATTACTAAGCAACCAAAATGACTGTTGATTTAGGATCCCCAAATTCCGTTTTATTTGTTGTTTGGATGAAGAAAGAATGCTTGGTAACAAAAAAATTAATTGTAAATTGTACGATTTAGATATTTAATTTTTAAAAATAATATATGATTTAGAATTTCTGCTTCCACCTTTCTTTCGTCTTGTAATTGAAATTTGAAAATAAATCAATACAAAAAAATTGTTTCTAAACTATAATTCTCTTATTTTCTTCTCAAATAAATATATATTTTCAAAATATTTTCTATCAATTTCTAATGATGGTGTCCGTCATAAAGAAATTCTAAATTCAGAAGGGAACAAATATGGAAGAAAAAGTAGATCGATGGACTTAGATAGAAAGCAAAAAATTGAGAGAAAAAAAAAAAAAGAAGAAAAAATGATAACTGCATATTTAAATTATTTTTTTTATTACAATCGAATATTTATTATTTATATTTTTATAACTTTATAAAAATATATAATTAAAAATATACAATATAATATACCCGATTTTGACACATCCATCTGCATTTGCTTTTGTGAAAATCTACAACTTATTTATATTATTTATATTTATTATATTCTATCCACAACTTTTCTTTTTTGAATTTGCAGCTATCCATCAACAACTTAGAGAGGAGACATAAATTGTACTTATCTCCAAATGAGAGGGGCTACCATTGTACTTAGGAGGGAAATGGGCAATTGTATTTACATCAATGAATCCCACACAGCCACGTGTCATAATCATGGGCTGCCTTCCTACATTTCATTTTTGTTTGTTATAGTGGAGATAGTTTAATTCATCACTGAGCATGCATGTTTCAGTGTAGTAAAATTCTGTGAACTGAATTTCATCATTATTATTATTATTTTTTTCTTTTGACATCGTCTGAATATATTGGGTAAAAAATAATGGGATGTAAGTACATGAGAAATGTTAGAACTGTGATTTTTAGATAAACCAGAGCATGTAAAGAATGTTCAATTTGAGTTCTATGTGAATTTATAACCAATCCAAAATGTGTCTTGAAATTTTTTTTTCCTTTTTTGGGTGAATATATATCTTGAAATGGTTCGTCATGCCTTAAAGTGCAAAAAAGTTATAAAGTACAATATGTATTCTTTGCAAAAAAGTTACAAAGTACAATATGTATTCTTAAAGTATAAGTTCATCACACGCTTACAAAATAAACTATGTATTCTTTCAAAAGTACAATATGTATTATTGAAGATAAGTTCTGTTCACCACACGCCCATAAAGCATCATCAAGCATTTAGCATCTCCATTATTATTGGCTTAAACATTACCTGGAAGCACACCATAAACACACTGAATGTAAATGATAAATAAATAAATAAATTCTAGGCAATATTGCACAGTCACAGAATCACTTGGCAAAGTCTTCATTAATTAGACAAACTAATACTTAATAAAAAAGCACATTCAAAATGCATTTAGTTGGAAACTTATGTTCTCAATAAAACTTTCTTACTTATCATATCTTATAATTCTTTATTTACCAACTTAACAACGTATTAAAGCTTAGTTTTTGGTAATTGTACTAAAGCTTAGTTGCTACCATCTGAAACAAAACACATGCATGTACCATTGTGAGAAAAGGCCAGCAATAATTATTGTGTATTGTAGCACCCCTAATGAGGCCTCTCTCAAATGAAATCCATGCGTCCACATTCACCAAATAACCATTTTTGTTCACAACCAAAAAAACGTATTGTGACCAAAAGTCTAGTTTTCTAGTAGAGTGGTAGTGTGCAAAACTTCCTAACCATGGTTTCATATGTACCAACAGCTGGGTCAGTCACAGATGAAAGGTTATTTTAGATTTCTGTGCATTTTACTTACAAAAGGAGTTGCTAAGACGCTTGCGCAAAAGCAATAATTTTCTAATTAATTGTAGTGAAAAATGCTAAAAAACAGCAACCTTACCGTTTCACTAATGAAACAGAGGCATTATATGAGTTTTGTTCTGAAGCCAATGGATCAAATTTATGCAGAAATGAAATCGAAGCAAAAATCCAAAACCTTATAAGGAAATCAGCCCCCAACAATATCATTTTCCTTCACCACATCAAAAAATCAGAATATTTATATATCACAAAAACATTATTCATTAAATGATCATATGCCAAACAATTCAATTTATTGTATAATATGCACCAAATATCGTAGAATGATAATACAATCCTGCATGCTAACATAATTACACATGGAAACGGTTTTGTTCTCTGGCCATAGTGCAAGGAGGGCGAGAAATTCCCCTGTTAAATGTGCCAATGGTTAGAAAAAATTTGTGAATAATAGATCATGAAGTGGCATATAAAACCCTTCAAGAACAGCCTTCACAAGACAAGAAATCCACATGGCTAAGATAAATCATTCAATATTCGATACCATGTTCGCTAACAAACTGGCAGGGTGCAACAATCATCTATTTTTGGGGGACGAGTCTAAATTACAGAATTATAATATTAAATATAAAAGAGATGTTCTTTTCACACTTCTAAATTAATTATACACAGTTCCATAAATATTAAATTTATCTAAAAGCCTATATCATCTTCCTTCATTTTATTTTTTATATATTTTTAATTTATTTTAGGATCAGGATCCTTTAATTTATTAGTTGCTCTACCATCGCCGTATTTTTGATAGCTTTGCCGTTTATACATGCTTTACCTGCAAGACAGCTTACTCTTCAGAAAAATCCCACCTTTGAATCAGACCAGTTTTTTAAATATGTGATATTGGATTTTCATTTATCCATCAACAAATCCTTTAAAACCTCCCTTCAAAAGCTCCTCAAACCATTTCAGATTGGTCAAGATTATTGATGAAGGTTGTAGGATGAGAGGGAATAGAAAGAGGAGAAGAAACAAGAGATGATAAGGAGATGAGAAGAAGCAGGAGATGGTGGTGGCAGAGCATGTAATAAAAAAATAGTTTGAAAATTTTTGAAAAGGAAAAAAGAAAAAAGAAAAAGAAAAACAGAAATCATTATCAATAGAGCAGCAGGAGTCTCATATCACTGTTAACTCATCTTTTATCATGTAATATGGTGAAGAAGTAAAGAAGAAAATAAATTTTAATGGAGAAAAAAATGTAAAATAATAATAATAAAAGGATAGTTTAGGAAATAAAAAAATTGTGGGTTATAGTGAGATTTTTTGGTATTGTTTTTTTTTTTTTTTTTAAGTATTGTAAGTAGAACTTCTCATATAATAAATATGTGTATTGTGCTTTATAAGTATGTGTGATATATATATTTTTTATCTTTGTAATATATAATATTTATAATGTGATAATTTAACAAGATAAAGTATATAAGATTATTTAAATAATACAAAGTCATTAAATATGAAAAGTATTACAATCATATTTATATAAATATAAATTCAAAAGTTTCTACAAAAGAAAAAAAAAACATTTTAATTATTGATCGAATAAATACAAAGTTTCTTTAACGGCTTCCAACAACATTTAAGAATTGTAATTGATAATTTACTAAGACAACCAAAAAATGGTAATTGAAATTTAGACTACATAATAGTGGTTTCAAATGTACAATTAAAACGAGTAGAAAGCGTACTTAGTTAATAAAAGGCAAATATAAAATCTAATAACATGTGGGATGTGTGGCAAATAGAAAATGAAGGTTCATAATAAACTTTTACATCAACTTATTAGCTTTATTGTATTTTAGAAAGATTAACTTTCAAAAATATATTCTTAAAAGGAAGTTTTAAAACGGTACTAGTTCCAAAATAGATAAACGTTCATATATATATATATATATATATATTTGCTAGAGGACTGTTGTTAAATTATTTTTTTTTATAAAAATCTGTAGAAGTAATATGATTGAATATGTTTTGTTTTAAATTAAAAAAAAAAAAGAAAGATTCATGAAAAACTTTGAAAAAGTTCTTTCTTTTTCTTTTCTTTTTTTCTCAAGCATGTAAAGTAAAACATTTTCTACAATTACTATCTATTACTGCCACACATATTTTAATATTTCAAGTCCAAACAATATCGTTTTAGCATCATTAACCACCAAACAAACATAACATGAATTAACACACGAGCTTAAATTCATATAAATTTCTTACCCAGCCCAGCTACAGAGGAAGCCTATTTGATTGTCTGAACAAACCCCGATGAATTTCAGTTGTCAATATGTGAAGCAGCAATAGATCATGAAGTGTCTTATATAGCCATTGAGAAACAGCCATGAGAAAGCAAACAACCCAAAAGGCCAAGATGAACCATCCAAGAGCAGGAACTATGATGAGCAGCAGTATAATCAAGGCAAGGCTCCCAGAACAGAGTCTAACCATCCCCCTAATTCTAATTCCAGCATCATTTGCATGTTGAGGCAATAATGGTAGCTCGTCTGCTATCAGAAAAACTCCATATATAACAAAAATGGCACAAAAAATTGCCATACCTGTAGGATGCGCATCAAAGGCTGAAGCATTCTTTCCTTGATGCTTAAACCCCACCAAACACAACAAAATGGGCATAAGAGAGACAAAAATCTTATTCAGGTCCATCCTCAACTTTACTCCTTAATCGTTTCGGATTCTGTTTTTTTGAGAAATTGATTTGATAAAGCAATAAAATGTCGAACTTGCAAAATTGAGGATGTTGTTTTGCTTGTTTGGTTGCAGGGCTAGCTTGATATTTATTTTGCTAAGTCAAAATGGTGGTTATATAGAAAAGTTGATTCAATTTTTTTTTCCAAAAAAAGAACAGGAATCTCTTTTTTCACCAATTGTCTGTTTCAATACTTATATTAAACTCAAGGTATCTATTTTGAACTTGTAAGTTGCAGCATTGCAAGTGTTTTTTTATTTTATTTTGTTTAGTCAAAAAAGTGTTGAAAAGAAAGAGCAGCTAAGAATAAACTAAGCACATATTCTTATTCATTCAAATAAAAAGGTACATATAAAGAGAAAACTAAGAAATCTAACTACATATTCTTATTCATTCACAAAAAGAGGTACATATTCTGATTTTCACCAATCATTTCTTTTTCTCTGCTTTTTATTTTCACCTGGCTTTCGAAGAAGCTCAAAAACGCAAAGCCTCCAACCGCATTCATAGGTAATTACCTGTCAATTTTATCAAGTGGCATGGGTTGCGTATCTTTTGCTTGCTCTCCAATTTGTTAGTGTTGATTTTACGCATTTACTCTTTATATTGATGGTTCTAAATCGATATAATATGGTTTTTAGGTAATTTTATTTACTTGCTCTCTAATTAATTAATGTTGATTTTATATATTTATCCTTTATATTTCTGGTTCTCAAATAGATATAATATGATTTTTAAATTTTTTTATTTAATCACATCTCCTATATATATATATATATATATATGGATGTTTAGGGTTGCCATCGATGAAGAAAAAATTTGTTAGTGCTGTCAATCTTCCTTATCTTTCTAGTATTTCTCCTCCTCCATTTCCAGTCTGCAATGCAATGTACAATACCTTTTATGCTGTAGAATGTTGTAGTTTACTTCAAAATTGGTACTCAATCTTCTTACTTTCTTTTTTTTTTTTTTTTTTGTTTTGTTCCTGCCTATAGTTTCTTCATATTTTGTGTGATTTGGGACCTTTTAGTATTCTTCTTTTCATTTAGTTTCTTCATATTTTGTGTGATTTGGGACCTTTTAATATTCTTCTTTTCAATTTGTTTATCTTAAATTTGACACATTTTCTCACCATTGGTGAGTATAATACTCATCTCCTTTGTTCTTGGTTAAATTGCATAAAAATATACTTAATAAAGAGGATTTTAAATTTACAAACCTTAGTGGTAAATGCATATATGTATTTTGTTCAATATTTGGGGTTTAGTCGCAAGTGTACTTGATTTTATACATTAACAAAAAAATTGGAAGAGAATAACGAAGAAGATAGAGAAGAAGGAGATGTTTCTGTCAAAGCGTAAAGGTTTTATTAGAATGTATTTTGATTTCCTCAAGCTCTTCAAACTCGATTATTTGATTACTTTTTTGTTTGATAATATTTTTCTTTTTCTTAAGAAACTAAAAAAACAATGTCTTCTAACTTTATTATTTAAAATTATATTTTGACGGTGAGTTTTTTAAAAAAATTAAGGAAAAAAAAGAATTATGAAAGCAATAAATACAACCACCTTACAATTTTTAGGATTGAAGTTTGAGTAATATTTAACTTCTTATAGTATTTATACAAACTATTAATTTTTTAATTATTTTAAAAATCACACTATTTTTAGTAATTTAGTGTTTTAAACTTTATTTACTATTTTAGTATATAATATATTTACAATATTCGCTTAATAGGAAATAACCATATTTAGATGTTGAGGTGTATTCTCGTTGGTCAATCCTACCAAGGTGTTATAGATACATATATATATATATATATATATAACTATGAAAATAAGTTATGGTAGTGTTATAAGAACATTAATACTTTTAACGTAAATACAACTTAAGTTAACTTGCCCTTATTATAATTTTTCCTTGTCTAACTTTTAGCTAACATTATTTATTTTTATATCAGTATTCAGTATTTGAAAATACATTTTGAAACCATAAAATATATTTTTGAGATTTTGAAAAGAATTCAACAAATTTTTCTTTTCATTTTTCATTTTTTTTTGGCATAAAAAAATAATAATAATAAGTATTACCAAATCAATCATTTTCAAATTATTTTTATCCAATCTATGGATTTTTATTGCTAAGAAATGAAAGTAAATTAAAAGTATTGAAAAACTGACGTTCTCCCTATCGAACTTGTATAAAGTAAATGAATTGTTTGCTTTCAAACTCAATAAGGAGATGTAGAATATTTAGGTATTTTGCATAAAAATTATAAAATTGAATTAGGTGTTTTAAATTATAGTAACTATAGTAATACTCAAATTTTACTTATCTAAGAAGGAATTGATAATATGTTTTGTCATTTCAATTTGGAACATGACAAAGGATGTAGGAAAACATGTTGTGGTCATAAACCTTTCGACCTAAATTTTATCTATATCCTTCTTTAAAAAAAATTAATTAATTGATTAATATAACAATGTTGGTTTATATAGAATAAAGAATATCGTTGGGCTTTGCATGTTATGCTCAAACGAAAAAAGGAAAAAACTGTAGGGCCAAATATTGATTAGAAGGCCATTAGTTCTCCATACTCTCAAAGTTTGACGACTAGTGTGGATGAGCGTAGGGCACTAGCAGTCTATCTGGTATCTATTCTCACATCGTTTGGGTGTAAATTATAAGATGATTCAAATGTAACAATAATTACTTTTATAACTTTGAAGCTTTTTAAGAGAGGTTGGTTTTAGGGTTTGAAAGAACACTGAAGTTAAGTGTGCTCATGTGAGAACAATTCTATGATGGGTGATCTTTTTGAAAGCTCTGAAAATGGTATCAAACCTGTACCTGACTGGAAGTGTGCTAGCGAGGATGCTGGGCTTTAAAGAGATGGATTGTGACTACCAATGTGGGTGGGTGCTTGATAGTAGGAGGCTGATTGGTGTCTAATATCACGTCGCTCGAGTGTGGATCAGGGGATGATTCAAATGTAATAGATTCACTTTCACAACGCCAAATTCTTTTCAGAGCGGTCGGCTTCAGGATTTGAAAAAATTTCAAAGTTAAACGTGCTTAAGCGAGAACAATTCTAAAATGGATAACCTCCAAAAAACCTCTGAATAAAAATCTTTATACCGAATGCAATGGTTAAATTGGGGACAATATTGAAGAGAGTGATAAATTTGCTAGTGAAGTTGCATATGAAGTAAATTTCAATATAAAAAGGTTTCTAAACTACGAAATGAAAATAAAGCCAGAGAAAAGGACAATTACTAGAAAAATGAAGAGGATTGAAAACACAAACAATTTCTTTCTTAATTTAAGGTATTCTGAACTACAAAATAAAAATGAAGCAAGAGAAAAATGACAATTACCAGAAAAATTGAGAAGATTGAAAACGCAAACAAATTCTTTTTTGATAAATACCAACCCTAACATAGGCATTTATATATATAAATGAAGAGATTAATTAAAAATACCTGAAAAACATATTTCATTCATTTTATAACCATGTATATGAAATATAAATATGCAAAAGCAAGTAAAATAAAATTACCTAAAAATCATAACTATCCATTTAGAATCATAAATTTAAAGAACAAATTTATAATATTTCTTATCTATTGATAGGAGAATAAGCAAAAAATAGTAACATCACATGCTTAATAAAAAGCTATAAAAAGTTAAAAAATTCCATAATTACCATTTAATCTTTTATTGAGACTTATAATATTGCTATAGACAACGATACACTTTGATACATGTGCAAAGCATCTCATCTTGCCTAGCAATAAAATAAAAAAGAGATTCTATGCGACCTGATTATTGAAAAGTAACTGCACTATATATATATATATATATTATTTTTTATTTTACCAAAGAATGTATATGCATCTTTTTTCTTTCTTTTTTTTTTTTTGAAAATGTGCATCTTTTATTTTAAATGATACCTATCGACATTAACTGTTTTGATAATGTTTTATTATTCATGGTATAATTATAGTAGGAAAAACTACAAAAGACCTCGTTGTATTTTTGTCAAAGTTTCAGTTTGCCAACTAAAATTTTATTCTGAAATAACTGCCCCCTAATTACTTTGACATAATGTCAATTTACTTCCCTTTTTCAATTTTTTGGTATAAATTGATGAAATTGACCATTCAATATTAAATCAAAAATGTTTTTGAACAACAGTATTACCAAAAAAAAAAAAAAAAAAATAAGGGGTGCTAAGTGCAATCACTTTTTTACTTGCTTTGGCACTCTGCTTCCTTTGGAGGCTCAGTCACTTTTTCAATAGTAGTAACATAAACCTATGTAAAGTAATTATCTATTTTTAAACGATTACAATATTCCCACTCCTCCAAATGATAAACAATCAATAGTTATTTTATATTTTAAAAATGGTTATTGTTTTTTTTTTATAATTTTTTTTTTAAAAAAAAGATATCATCTTTTTTGGCTCAATAAGAAATAAAGATACCAATTAAATCAAATTAACAGAGAAAAAAATAATAAAACGTAACTTATTTCTATAATTGAAACAAAGACAAATTTTATTTTATTAAAATTAATATTTACAATATTTGATTTTTTAAGTATCATATAAAATATTTTACTTTAAGATATTATTTTTCTAATATTTTTAGTAATTTGCTTTATGTAAATACCTTTTATTCACATATGAAAAATATATGTTAGTTTTCTTGGTTTTTCCATTAACCAAATATTTTTAAGAAATCAATTATTCAAATAAGTTGAATTTTATTTTTTGTTAATTTTAGTTCACTGGTATTTTCTTTTGTTATATATACTAAACAGTACAAATTTTTAATATATAAAAAAGAAGATAAATTGAATATCATTTGAAAGAGTGCAATATCATAGTTGTTTCTAAAAAAAGGGTAATTATTTTACATTGATTTTGTAGAAAAAATAATGAGAAAATGTGGCAGCATCCAAGGGCATCAAGTGCCTGGTGAGTGAAGAAGAGATTGCATTCACACCTAACACTCCTCAAAAGGAAAAATAAAATAAAAGAATTTATTCTCATGTTATCGTTTTTTTCTTTTATCAAAAAAAAAAAAAAAAGGAAAACTTTTGATTTAATTGTACTTTAGTTATATATAAACAATCAATTTGAATACTAGTAAGTCTTCCCAAACACTGTTAAAATAAAATAATGTATCTCAAGCTTTGAATCTTATGGTAAACTATTACGCATATATGAGAATTTTGTTTATTCATTTGCTTTTAGGGAATCAAATAATATAACTTATATTTTGGCACAGCATGCTATAAAATATGATTCTTTTAAGTCCTCGATAGAATTTGGCCTGCAATGATTGGAATAAGCTATTGAGGATGATTTTTGTTTTTCTATTGGTTCTTAATAAAATCATCTTTCATTTGGGGAAAAAAAAAAAAAGTAGTGAGTCTTCTCAAATTCTATCAAAAAATTTTAGGGGGTAAATTTATAAAATGTCAAAGTTTCCGAGGGAAGTTGCTTCAAAAGAAAGTTTATGGGCCAAATTAAAACTTGATTGAAAGTATAAAATGCGTCTTGTAATTCCCCAATTATATTTTAATGGAAAATATTTAATGTTATTTTCTTTTATGCTTATTATTTAGAGGCTTGTCAATATGTTTAGAAAAATTATTAATTATACTTTAACAACAATTACCACAAAATATTTATAACTTACCCGCAATGTTCTTCTGGTCCATATTGTATTATATTTCATTTATTCGTTTGAGATTGACTTATTTATATTAATTTTTCAATCATTAATACATTATCAAGTTTGTAATATCATAATTAAGATTATCTTCATTTCCTTTTTCTAATTATTTTTTATTTTGCCAATCTTGTAGAAAAATATCAAGTGAACATAAAAATATATACACAACCAATCTCTGTGAACTTTTCCCTGCGTGTATGAGAAAGAGATTCATTGGCTATTAGAAAAGTACCAACCTACCATACATAGATTTGAACGAATGAATTTATCTTGATGTTTGGTTGGCGAAATAGAAGGAGAATGAAATGGGCATATTTTATTGGGATTTTCATTTCATTGTTTGGTTGGATAAGATATGGTTGGAATGGAGATTTTATTTCTCTCTCTATTCCATCATTTATACATATTGCATGTAGCATTGTACTCTTTAATTATTTCTCTTAAAAATTAAAATTAACTTTATTTTTTTAATCCCACTCTCTTTCTTTATATTTTTTCACTCCATCTTCTCTTTCTACCATCACTCCCTACGTTATTACTAAGAAAAAAAATACCTTCACTCTATCTTCTCTCTTCACTTGCTCTCTCTTTACTTTATTTCTCTATATTTTCTCTCTCCAATTTTTCTCTCTGTATTTTCTCAATCTACTTTTTTTTTTTTATCCTCCATACTTTCCTTTTCTTGTTTGCTATATGGCACAATGATAACGATAATGTTGCCAGTAAAATTAATGGCCAAGTCCATATTTTCTTCAATTATTAATTATTGGATTATGTCTAAGTATGTATATATATATATATATTAGGTCATCATTTACCAATTTATTACACCACCGAAGATGATAACTTAGCGAAAAAAAGTCATTCAGCCTTCACATTTGTAAGTTCAAAAGTTGAGATTCGAGTCTTGACAAATCTTATTTTTAGCTCGGATGATCCAGGAGGCATCTTCTTCTTTTTTTTTTTTTTTTTTTTGTCAGCTTAAAAGAAAAATTGCCAATTGGCTTGCACAGTAAATTTCATAAGATCAAAGCTGGAGCTTGCCAATTTATAGAGAATAACTAAGATAATAATAATAAAAGAATAGAAAGAAATTAAAAAATAATTAAGGTAAAAAGGACGAATAATTGTTAGCCCATTCGTCAAAGGAAAACTACTGAGAATTATTATGATATACACACTAAGAGAAGAATCGCAGTATAACAAAGATTGAAAAATAGACAAAATGGAAAAAAAGTGGGCATGCAATATGGTGAGGGAAAGCGGAAAGAGAAAGTAGATAGAAAAAGTGGAAAAGTATTATTATTAATCTAATTAATTTAATTTTTTATTGAATAAATGAAATGAAGAGTAGTTTTGTCAAAATATTTTGTTTTCATTGGTGTTTTATGTGCTGATTCCAATATTCAACCAAATATAGGAATTCATTTCATCTCTCTTTTCATTTCATCCTCAGTTTCATTCCATATATTGTCTAATTAAATTCACTCCTCAAATTACAACCAAACACCACCTGGCTTGGTCAGTTTAGTTTTGGTTGTTTTTTCTTCCAATAGTTTGGCTTGGCTTGGCTTGGTTTATTAAAAAAAAAAATTAGAAAAACTAGATCGAACCGCATTGATGCCCGATAGAGAAAATCTTGTATGAAATAGTGGTACCAGATCAAGTAGTACTATTTTAAATGGTTAGTTGGTGGTTAAATGCCATGTGCTTAGAAGTGCAATATCATATGAAAAGCCAGCTCATTAACTCGTGTTTTTTTTTTTTTCTTCTTCTTTGAAAGATAAATATTTGCAGCATGGTTTTCTTGGCTGTTTGCAAAACCTTGGTTTCTTCTTTTTCATTCATTGTGGTTGGCTTCTCCATGACAAGAGTTTGCCATTTTAAAACTATAATCCAAGCTGATACAGCTATTGCAGAGAAAGGCGTTTAAAAGTGGCCTAACATAGTTTGATCTAATGAGATACAAAGAGATATATATCTTGTAGAGAGTGTTCAGTCTCTGCTGATCAAGCCCACTTACCCAGGCTCAACTAAGATTTCAATCTAAAATTAATTGGTTCTGGATTGAAACCTCTTTTGGACCAAGATAAGTGTGTTTGGATAAGGGCTGCAAACTCTCTACAAGTAGTATCAGAGCTAGAGAAGATTGCCGGATGGATGGACTAATGAATTGAATGGTGGTAGGCCATATGGTGATGTCGGGATGGAGGAAAATTCTATGATTGACTGTCAAAACTTGATGACAGAAATTTGTGCAAATGTGGAGACTCCACGTAACGTGGTGGCCCCTCCCTGCAATGAATTCTGATGGTGATTAATTGATGATCGAAACTTGATTAAGAAAATTTCGTATTGAAGTGGTGGGACAAAGGGAACTTCCATGCTAGGCTTCGTGTGGAGGAGGCCATCTCATAATATTTTTGGTGATGTGGTGAGGACACATAGTCGCTGTAGGAGATCACTCAACTAGATGGGGATGAAAGAGATTGTCAATTTGAGGGGGTAGGGTGTCACAATGGAAATATACATGAAAAGGGTTATCAGTTTGAGGATATGTTAAATGGAAAAATGGATATACATGATAGTTGATTTGAGGGGATAATTATTAGAAGAATTCAAATAAAGTTTCACATCCATAAAAAAAATTCACAGAAAATTTACTACTTAACTCAAATGAATTACTGACATTACATTGAAACTTCATTCTAACATGAAGAACTAGGCTTAGGAATGTTAACGGGACGGGACGGGATCGGTTTTTATAATTCCATCCCCGTTCCAGTGGAAATTTTTTTATCTCGTCCCGTGGTTTTTTTCATTTCTTTATAGGTGAGGCAAGGATGAGGATTCTCCAATCGGGAACAGGACAGGATGGTTTTTCCTGCTTTTTTTTTTTTTTTTTTATCATTCATATAATTTTTAAAAAAAAGTTTGTATAATTTTTTTTATAAATAAAATATAAATAAAGTGACTAAAATGCAATAAAAATATAATAAAATATATCGATGTTGGCAGCCAAAGTTAAGGATTTAACATTGGAGTTTATAAGAAAAAAAAATGATGTTTTATATAAATGAAATTAGAAAAAATTTTTAAGAAAATAATAAATATATATACTGGACCGGATTCTGGGATGTTTATTCCCCGTTCCCAGCCCATCTCCGGTTTGGATTTTAAACCTTTGCTCCTAGTTTGTCCCATAATTCTAATTTTTTAAGAAAAAAACCACCCTATTAGGAGCGATACACCATGGGCAAATTGCCATTCCTAATTAGGCTTCGGTAGAGGCCGAACGGGTTGGTAGTGAGCTAGCTTCTCCTGAGTGACATGGTAAGAAATGGGACCAGCATACTTGGTACCGCGGCTTCATGTAACATTTTCTCCAGCACGTAGTGTATCCACAATATGTTTCTGTTTACGAAGCCATCTCAAAATCACTAAGTATAACGATCCTCACGTGATATAACACGTGAGGTTTGGGGGGCTTTAATTACGCTTAATGACGGCCTTGACGGATAATTTAACGTAACGTGGTAGCTCACGTGAACCTCGAAGATATAACTAACGGTTAATGACGAATATGCTCAAAATAGATAAATCGCACTGTTTTTTTTTTTTTTTTTTGGCTTTAAGCAAATCCGTATTATCAAAAACACGTCACCACAACCTGCGTGTCTGTCTTAACCTCGTTAGGGAAGGCCTTTCTAACGTTCTCACACGCGTCACGTCGATAAAAATTCCTTCCAGTAATTTCCACCGCCAAACTGGAGAAATCATTCACAATGGCAATCTCGTAATTCCACAAATTACCAACCAGTCAAATTGCCACCTGGACTTCCTGAGTTAGATTCCAGTGCACACATCCCCATAAAATCCACATCCTCTTTTCCCTGCAAGCAAGCAATCTTTTCGTTGACTCGGCGACTCTAAAATTTTAAAATCGAACGTGGCGAGATTGCATTGGGCCAAGAGATTTGGGAGTTAAATATTTAGTATAGACTCGCATGCAGAGAGAGGGGGATATATACACAAAAGCTCTCTCTACAAACAACGCTTAGCGTGTTCTCGGACTTGATAGACGTGGCCACAAAGCTTCGAATCAGCTTTCTCTGTCTCTCTGAAATTGTACGGACAAACTTTCTATCAGAGTCGGTCTGTGAAAACAGGGAGGAAAATCTGGTCGTTGTTTATGGTTTTGCTTTGGTTTTCGATGTGGTTTGGGATCTCTGGAGAAGGAGGAGGAATGAGAAAGTGATTTGGAATAAAAAAGGAGAGGCAAAGATGTTGGAGGATCAGGTGGCGTACCTCTTGCAGAGGTACCTTGGGAATTACGTCAGGGGACTCAACAAAGAGGCTCTCAAAATCAGTGTTTGGCGAGGTTTTTATTCCATTTCTTTCTTTCTTTTTTTTTTTTTTGGGTTATTTTTCGAATACTGTTTGGTTTGCTTTTTGTTTTTGTTTTTGTGAATGTCGAGAAGTTTATGAGTGGAGTGAAATTGAAGAGTTACTATGCAAGGTTTCAAATGGTGCTGAAGTTTATGTGTGTTTTGGGGATGGAAATTTTAGTGAACAAAGTGCTTAACAGAGAGAGTGAGAGGAATAGTTTGAGCGGGTGTCTTTCTTTCTTTCTTTCTTTCTTTTTTTTTTTTTTTTTTTTTTTGGGGGGGGGGGGGGGGTAGGTTTTAGGTTAGAAAATCGGTGAGTTGGAGGAAATTGATAGTGAAAAGGAGTAGTGGTTGCCAGCCGATAACGATAGGATGGGTTGGCTTTTAGTTTTGATAGTGGTTTGTAATGGGGGGCAATGAATTGGGGCAAATGGGTAGTGAAAGTTCTACTTTTGGTGAGAATTCGGAAACGTATTTGAAGACTGATCAATACTTTAATTGCTTTTGAGGTGGGTTGTTTAGAATTGGATGTTGATTGGCAGATTGGGGCAAAGTGATTTGGTGTTAAGAGCAAAGTGGGAATGAAATGTGGCAAACGAGTAGTGAGTTCTACTTTGGTGAGAATCTGGAAACTTATTTGAAGATTGATCAATGCTTAACTGCCGAGGAGACTGGAAAAGAGGGAGAAAGGAAGCAGAATAACTTTTGGGATTGATTCTTTTTGTATGTATGATTGGACACATTGGGATTTTCATTCTCGAAAACAGAAAATGTATAGCATTTTGAAGCGTAGAATGCATCGGTCTTCTATACTAGGACTTGGATATTGCAGAAGACCAGTATATCACTCTTCAAAAGTGTATTTGAGTGGAGTCTCCTTAACATCTTGAGCCTCCAAGTACTGTATATATCTAATTAATATCTTTCAGCTCGTCGATATACCTCTGTGTCCTCAGAAGTATCTGGAACTTAGTGCTGAGAATCATCATCTTTTAGTACTGGGTCTGCTAGTTCTTAAATTCTCATCTCAGCTATGGCTATTTATATACATACAATATCAGAGAACAAAATGTTGGACTGTGATGATGTACTATATTTATAATACTGCTTCAATGGTGGTTCACGAAACGGCCCTTTGTGTCTGTTTTCTTTATCTGTGAAGAGATTGTGTTCAAGCTGCTCAACTTAAGATTGGACCTCACTATTGTTTCTGACAAACCCTTGATTATTTAGTTCCATCTCATAGATAATCTCTGATTGTAGCAGTCCATAATGCACCATGACTAAGTTAATATTAGAGAAACATGAAAGGGAAAGCCTATAATGGCTTTTGCATCTGGATAACTCCTCGTTTTTATTTTTTAACAATGGTGTATTAAGGATTTAAGTTTTTTTTTTTTTTTTTTTTTTTGTATTTTTTGTATTTTTTATTTTTTATTTTTATAAAAGAAGCAAAACTTATAGTGAAAATATAAATCATACTGCAGATTATTTGAGGATGAGATGTCCTTAAAGATGATGATGATGATAATAATAAAAATAAAAAAAAACAATAAAACGGAAACCAACAATGCCTTTGAAACAAATCTTCCTTCCAGCATAAAAACTCATGAAACGTGATCTAAATGGGACAAGCAAAAAACCTTATCAATGAACAGTAAGGCTAACTACTGTTTACTTCTACACCTCCGTTTTCTTTTTATCTGTTTCTTCATTTTATCCTTTTTCTTTTTCAAGATTTTATATTTTAAAATATTTAGCTTCGTTGTTCACATTTTTTGTGGTCATGACTGAAGCATAGACCTCAAATTAGGCAAGAGCTTCTCATGCATTTATATCATCATGGGTGTCTTATTTTTCAGCTTAAGCCTTTCCTTACGCACTATTTATTTGTGTTCCTGATGTAATGTTGTTCGTCACATTCCATCTGCAAAACAGGTGATGTCGAGCTAACAAATATGCAGCTCAAGCCGGAAGCACTTAATGCACTAAAATTGCCTGTGAAGGTTAAGGCGGGATTTCTTGGTTCTGTGAAACTTAAGGTAAGTATTAGGGATGGCATCGTTGTTGACCATTAATTTCAAAACTGGTTCATGACGATAGCTACTTTACCAAAAAAAAATGCTTTTTATGCTTCCTGGTTTCTATTGTGTCTAGTTGCTTTTTATTATCATTCCAACAGTATAAGTTAGTTTGAGTTGAGTAGCACATTGTGTACTTCTATGATATTACCTATTATTTACATTTTTCTGAAGAAGTTAGTTTTTTAAAACTAGGTTCCATGGAGCAGGCTTGGCAAAGATCCAGTTTTAGTTATTCTTGATCGCATTTTTTTATTGGCTGAACCTGCAACACAAGTTGAGGGATCTAGTGAGGATGCTGTCCAAGAAGCTAAGAAAAGCCGAGTGCGGGTAAGGCATGGTGATCTATGTCAATAAATGTTATATACCATTGGGCATTTGAATGACCATTTTGTTTCCTCTTGTAAGTAGGAAATGGAAATGAAGCTGTTGGAGAGGAAGCAGCAATTAGAGTCAGAAGTGGTATGGTTGAAATAATTATGGTTCAATGCATTTGAAATTAAAGTAAATTTGGAACTGATTCGAATTGGCTTTCTGTGCATATGGGCAGACTCATACACCATGCATGGATGAATATGTATGCCCTGTATGCAATTGATCCATTATGTTATGCATTCAGTCCAGATTCACAGTGATGAATATTGAGTATCCAGAGGGGTTGAGTGATATCTATATACTTGCCTATCTCTGTGTATTATGTAAATGGTAATGCAAAGTTTGACAAAACACTTTGTGGAAGTAATCGAGAAGATAGAAATAATATGTGCACTCTTAGTTTGATATGTAAATTATGATAAGAAAGGGGAAGAAAAAGGTGAAATATCCTTCAGTAGCTGATAGTTGGGAGAAGTATTGGCATAATGAATAAGAGAAGACTAGCGATGAACGCTTTGTAGCATGCAAGCCGTGAAGGAGTCTGCCTCCTTGTTTGTTTTCCTCCCCAAATCATTGTCCATTAAGATGCAGATTAATTGGCGAACAACTTATATCTCAATTCATGTGGTGTTCTATAAAAAAATGGTGATTCTCGACCATAATGATTTGGCAAAATCTTCACCTGCTTTTTTACCACTATTCTGAAAAATGTGAGAACAATTAATCTTTCATGATATGGTTTTCCACCTGAGAAGTTTTTCTGATTCAGGTATCAGAGTTGAAGGATATTTATTAAAAAAAAAAAAGAAAAAAGAGAAAAAAAAAAAAACGTTTATGGAGGTGATGCAATTAGCTAGTTTCAAGCCCTTGCTGGCAAAAATTAGATATTATGTGTTTGTTCTTGGCTTTATGAGTTGCAACCTGAGCATGTATAACATTCCAAATGATTGGAAGCTTGGTCTTTACTCTAACTTAACAAGCTTTATTTGTTCGTGTGGTTTGGTTTAAAGCTATGTTTTTTTTCCTAATTCTTCTTGTCGTCCTCCTTGCATCTTGGCTTAGAATTTCCTGTTGTTTTATTACTTTGTAATGCGGTGCTGAACGGTTACACCTAAATTTCCTTCTGTCGTTGTTGCTAGATGTCCAATGTGTGCTGTGTTTATCATAACAATAAGCTGTTTTCTATTTTGTTTCATTGAAGAATAAATCATGGTTGGGTTCCCTGATCAGCACGGTAATTGGAAATTTGAAACTTTCCATTTCTAATGTTCACATCAGATACGAAGATTCTGAAAGGTGAGAAAGAACGGAAACCTTTTAAGCAGTTATTAAAATGACATTTATTACTTTTGTTGAAATCTTATGTCTGCTATCTTCTAGCAATCCTGGGCACCCATTTGCAGCTGGGATAACCTTGGAGAAACTTTTAGCGGTGACGGTTGATGATAATGGAAAAGAGACTTTTGTTACTGAGGGAGCGCTAGACCGTATTCAGAAGGTTCTTATCTATACCTTGTAGGGTTTTAAATGGTGCAATAGCAATTATTTACTTATTTGTTTTTGTCCTCAACTTAAATGTCCTATCTTTGGAAAAAAAGTTATTACTGCATGCACCTCATTTTTTGATTCAATTATGTTGGAGAAATTTAGCACAAGTTTTCAGAATGTTTCTTAACATCTTCTTAAATTTGATATCATATTTAGAGAGGAAGGGAAAAAAAAAAAAAAAAAAAGAGATAAAATTTGCTTATTTTTACTGTGACACTTCTGAAAAATTCTTTTCTCATGCCTGTTAATTTTTATCATCTTTTAAAACTTTTTCAATAAAGAAAGGAAGCCTCAACAAAAAATTTTTGCCCATGCTGAATAAATTTAAATTTTCATCATTACTCTGATCCTTATTGTTTTGCTGTTCATTTTATATTCATCATTGCTTTACAGGCTGTTGAACTCGATCGGCTTGCACTTTATCTTGATTCTGATATCGTTCCATATCATGTCAACAAGCCATGGGAGGATTTGCTTCCTTCTGAGTGGGTTCAGGTATGCCCAGCCAGTTCCCTTATACTGTCATTTTCAGAGAATTTATATATAGGTACATATTGGTATATGTGGGTTCTTGGTATTTGAACATAATCACATACTTTGAGCTTCCAGGTTTTTAGATTTGGTACTAAAGATGGCAAACCAGCTGATGGATTTATCAAAAAGCACACCTATGTTCTTGAACCGGTGTCTGGCAATGCAAAGTACTCAAAGCTACAGTTGAATGAATTTTCTGAAAGTGGTCAACCTTTGCAAAAAGCAGCTGTGAATTTGGATGATGTGACTCTATGTTTGTCAAAGGTTCATTTAATATTTCCTCTTCATTGTGATATGATGCTGGGAGCCATGACTTGATTGATTGAAATTTTGAGGGCCTTCTACTTGCAGGATGGATACAGGGACATTTTAAAATTAGCTGATAATTTTGCTGCTTTTAATCAACGCTTAAAATATGCTCATTATCGGCCACATGTGTCTGTGAAATCTGATCCTCGATTGTGGTGGAAGTATGCTTACAGAGCTGTTTCTGATCAAATGAAGAAGGCCAGGTATTTGGACTAGTTGATTCTTAAGTGCTGTTATGCAATTTCTTAAAAGCTTAAGTTATTGGGAATTGGATACAAACTATTTTATATCAAGCTAACACAATTAATAATTAATAACATTAATAGTTGTTTATATAGTTGTTATCACTAAATAATTTGATCATTTTTCAGTGATTTTATAGTTGTATATTTTTATCAGTGATATCTCTTTTGGTAATTATTAGTTTGCTTTTAAAAGAGTATTTTTAAACAAAAATATATATAAATGACGAATGGTTATTATAATAGCCATTTAGATAGAAAACAATTAATATTAAAATGAGCTCGTTTTTAAAACCGGCTGTAGATGGTTTTCAATATTGTCTGTTTGTAAGCCTAATTCTACATAGCTGAAGTAAAAGCTTTTAGAGCAAAAAACTAAAAACCAAAAAGAAAATGTTATTAATTATTAATCTTGAAGCTTTGTAAACACTATTTTGGATTTCTATCATATTTATCTTTGAACATTATCTTTGTGGCAGTGGAAAATTGTCATGGGAGCAAGTTCTGAGATATGCAAGTATACGTAAAAAATATATCTCTCTATATGCTTCACTGCTTAAATCTGACCCCAGTCGGGCTGTAGTTGATGATAACAATGACATTGAGGAACTAGATCGTGGACTTGATATTGAACTCATACTTCAGTGGAGGTAATTTCTCAGTCAGAAATGTGACACAACAATACGTGGTAAAAATTGCAAATTTTGAAGTACATATATGTTCTTTTTTGTATAAAATAATTACATACATCTTTTTCAGCTCATTTTTTGAGGTTTGTGAATAGGCAAGCACAGCGTCCCTTTTTCCTTTTTTTTTTTAAAATTTATTTTATTGTCATGTAAATATTATTATATGCATGAATTTCAATATCCGCTAACAAGGAAATCTATTGCAAAGGAACAAACGAAACAGAGCAAAAAATTCTACTTATTTGTCCTGATTAGACCGCATTTTTTTTCATTTTTATAAACATTGTAAATGAAGAAAAATTGTTTGATCTCTTTTGCTGAATAAGCCTCCTACTTCAGTCTTTCGCATATTTGTTTATTCAATCTTCTTCATGAGTATAATGGCACTTTAGCCATTTGACTGGGGTGTTTACCACCATTAGAACTGGTTTTGGAATAACATTGCCAGTGTATATTTGCCATTGTATATTATTCCCAACTATTGCTTCCCTGTAGCTTGTTCTACCATTCTGTTTCTATTGCCAACTTTTTGGTCTTAATAATCTTCTAAGAATTTCCTTATTTGCATGTTATCTGCATTGCATGCAAGCTGTTATTTATAATTTCAGACTAGTTTGCCAAAACATTTTCGTCAAGTATTTAGTTAGATACTGATGTCGTGCAGGATGTTGGCCCACAAGTTTGTGGAGCAATCATTAGAATCAGACCAGTATTTGAGGAAACAGAAGTCGAAGAGATCCTGGTGGTCATTTGGATGGTAAATAGCTTTTACATTGAAAGTTGCAATAATTCTTCTCGTACCCTGATGTTTTATGTGGTGCTTTGGAGTTTAAGGTCTTCACCTTTTTGTGATACTTTCCAGGAATAGTCAATCTGCTAAAGATGAAAGTGAGCCATTTAATTTCAGTGAGGAAGATTGGGAACAGTTAAATAAAATCATTGGGTATAGGGAAGGTGATGATAGGCAGTCAGTTATAGTGAGTGACAAAGTGGATGTTCTTCATACTTCCTTGAACATTCACATGAAACATAATGCTTCTAAGCTTCTTGATGAGTCCATGGAGAGCCTTGCTGAATTGTCATGTGAAGGCCTTGATTGCTCCATAAAGCTTTATCCTGAGACCAAAGTTTTTGATGTGAAATTGGGTTCTTATAAGCTATCATCACCAAATGGTCTCCTTGCGGAGGTAGGGATTTTCCTATATACATTTGTAAAATTTCTACTGAGTTTGTTCATTTGTGCAATTTTTTACCAGAACCATGAGTATTTTGTCCCATCTCCATGCAGAGTGCAACCACTTATGATTCATTAGTTGGGATTTTCTGCTACAAGCCTTTTGATACTAAAGTAGATTGGAGCATGGTTGCTAAAGCTTCTCCCTGTTACATGACTGTAAGTGTCTGTTCTTTATTGTCTTAGTCCTGCTTCCTCCACTGCATGCTTATTTTCTGATTGCCTCCTGTCTTCGGCAGTACATGAAGGACACTGTTGATCAAATCATCAACTTTTTTCAAAGTAATACTGCTTTTAGTCAGACTATAGCATTGGAAACTGCAGCTGCTGTTCAGGTTTTGTTTAACTTATGCTATATCTTCGAGAAAATGATTAATCAATTGCTTCACATGCTAACCAGGCTTGCTGGACATGTTTTTTCCTTACCACTGAAACCGGTTGTTAATATTTGGTTATTATTATGGTTATTATTGTTTTCATTTAATTGGATATATTCAAAGAGATATCTGCCATTTTCTTCTTATTGTTATTTTGGTATTCTGTAATAATTTGGGAAAATATGTGACGTGTCTGCTAGTTGTGGAAAATCTGGAAATAAGTTAGAACAAGAGAATTCAAGGAAAAAAATCATGCAAGGAATTGAAGAAGTATGCATTTGTTAGATTTATTCAAGATAACATGGACGGTCCTCCTAATTTATATTTAGTCAACTGCAAGATATTTTTTTTTTTTAAATTTTTCTCTCTCATTATATATACATATACAGTTTTGCTATTATATTCATCACATGTTCTCAATAGATGTTTAAGGTGGAAATCAATTGCTGGGATGTTAAATTTACTAAAGCAACCTTCATCCTTGTTTCATAGACATGTCCAAGTGGAAGTATTTTCCAGTGTCTTAATTCTTAATCGTTTTACTAAAGCAACCTTCATCCTTGTTTCATAGACATGTCCAGGTGGAAGTATTTTCCAGTGTCTTAATTCTTAATCGTTTTACATACCCACAATTTGCTTATGTTTGGGAAACTTATAAGGATTTTGAATGTGGGGATTCCACCTAAATATGAGTTTACCTTACCTCACAAAAGTAGGAGGTTCCTATTATTCTCTTCCAGCAAGTACGGTTAGCATAGTTTAGTTTCAATTTTTGGGGGTGCTAACTTTCTACTTTCTTATTCATTATTTGAAGATGACAATTGATGAAGTCAAGCGCACTGCTCAGCAACAAGTGAACAAAGCATTAAAGGAACAGTCCAGGTCTCCTATTGTTTTGATTTTGAGTTAGATTATGGTACTTGCAAATTTTCTTTTAAGACACTGCTGTGGTTTTGCATGCCTGTGGTCCATCTGGATGTAGTGATAGAAAAGAAAACATTTGTTTTTTGAATATTCCTTTAGTGTCTTGGGTTCACATTTAAAGGATCAAGCAAAGTGTTGGTTAGTACATATCTGTTAGCCTTGATTGTTTTGTCTTGCAAGTTTTTTGATTATAGAGAATGCGATCTCTTATAGACGCAGATGTTTTTCAACAGTTGTAGAATTTAATTATCCGTTTATTCCCTAACATACATTTTTCTGTAATATGCAACTGCCCAAGTCAGTGTGTACACTGTATCAGTATGGAAATCACGTATATTTTTGTTGTACAGATGGTTAGCAAATACGAAGTCTTATGGTTAATAAAATTTGTTGGATTTGGTTTTATCATTTATAATCATTTATTTACTTTTCCTAGGTTTTTGTTGGACTTTGATATTGCTGCCCCAAAGATTACGGTTCCTACAGATTTCAGTCCTGATAATAAACATTCAACGAAACTTATGCTTGACTTGGGCAATTTGGTGATTAATACAAAGGTTAGTTTGCAAAATGGTGTCTTAGTTATCTAACTTATGACTAGTTTATTATAAATTCTAAAGTTTTAAAGAGATTGTAAAATTTGTGCAGGATGAGCTTGAAAGCAGATCATCTCAAGAGCTGGACATGTATTTGCAGTTTAATTTGATTTTGAGTGATGTTTCTGCGTTTCTTGTTGATGGTGACTACAGCTGGAGTCAAGTTCCTTGGAATAAGTCTTCTGGTCCTGCCAACTTAAATGCTGTTAGTTTCTTGCCTGTTATTGAGAATTGTGGCGTAATTGTCAAGCTTCAACAGGTATAACTTGACATTTTTACCATTGGATTTGGAGCAACATAACTCCTTACCAACTTTTTTTTTTTTTTTTTTTTTTTTTTTTTTTTTTTTTGTGTTTTGTGTGTGTCTATTATGATGACATCTTTAAATATTAAAGCTTACATTATTTCGTTATCATATTAAGATTCGATTGGAGAGTCCATCCCATCCTTCAACAAGACTTGCTGTACGGCTGCCATCTTTGAAGTTTCACTTTTCTCCAGCACGATATCATCGGTTTATGCAAATAGCAAAGATCTTTCAGGGAGAGAGTGATGAAAGTTCAGATTTACTTCGCCCTTGGAGTTATGCTGACTTTGAAGGATGGTTGTCTCTTCTTAATTGGAAGGTCTATCTCTCTCTCTCCCTCCCTCTCTCTCTCTCTCTCTCTCGCTTCCTTAACATAAGAAAATTCCAAATTGTGTGGAAAGTTTCATAGCTTAATTTTGTGCTAATTGTATTTTCCATTTTTTTCCCCCTTTTATCTCCATATGATAGGGTGTTGGAAGTAGGGAAGCGGTATGGCAGCAGCGATACCTTTTCTTAGTTGGGCCTTTTCTTTATGTACTGGAAAGCCCTGGTTCTAAATCATACAAGCAGTGTATCAGGTTTGGATGTGAACTTTTCTTAATCTGGTTATTAGCAACATTGCAGTGTCTTAACATAATTTAACATACTAAGGATTCTACTTAATCCAAGTTGATCAAGTTAGATATGGCTTTCTTGCTTGTTTGGTAAAATAATGAACCACACTTGGGAAAACTATTCTGATAAATAGGACTGCTGTTAGAAACAAAATGGGGCTTATCTTTTTATAAGGTATTTGATTCCTGTAAATCCAAGTACCCTTGAGGTACTGTATTTTCTTAATTGAAAGGTTTTCCATGATTTCCCATTTCTTAGAACTTCTCTCCACTTGACTTGGCACATAGCATATTTTGAGTATTCTATACATTGAATATGCATTTAATAGTTTAGTTTATGGTAGGATTACTACCAAAAAAAGATTGTTTATTTTAGGGTTTAGTTTTTAGTACCTTGCAGTCTGGGGAATTTTGTTACTATTGTTTTTTATAAAATATTAACTTGCCCTTTTTTGACAATTAACATAACTTTAATCAACTTAAAAAGAGTTATACAATGTTTCAAGCTTCCGAGGGTGAGAAATCCTCTTTCGGGATGTTTTAGAGAGGCTTAAATGGGTTTGAAGTCTACTTTTGAAATCAGATACTTTCTCAATCTTCATATCTGGTTTAGTTCCCACCGTGATCCTTCCCGTATTCCATATAAAAGAACCTATCATATCCATATTGAATTAGGACGATTGATCCAGTTAGGATCTTAAACAGATACATCTTGGAAATTTGGAATTCTTTTGGACATACTCTGTCCTTTGGCTAATATTTATATCTTTTTTCTCGTTCTCATATCTAATACAACTTATTTGTCCACTTTAGAACTCTAACTTGCCTCGTTAGGATGGTAACTTTTTACAGAACTTGTTGTACATTGGGAGTATACTGTTTTGTTAGTTAAATAAAACTATTGATGCCAAAGAGGGGTGCATCCAAACTACGAAGGAAATTCACAATGGTGCACCCCTCAAGTAAATAATGTAAACCTTCATATTGCCAGTCAAGAAGTCTGTTCAAACTTTCTTATATGTTCAATGTAATTTATACTTGTATTGATATGCTCTTGTAGCTTACGAGGAAAGCAGATCTTTCGAGTTGTGCCAGAACTTGTTGGTGGTGCAGACCATGTATTAGCTGTTTGTGATAGTGTGCGATCGAATAACAAGGTGGTAGTTATGTTTCTATAATTTTTTAAACTATAAATTATGGAAACTATCCTCGTGATTTTGAAATAAGTTTGTTACTGTCATGTTACCTTGATGTAGGTTGTGGAGGATGTTAATGCACTAATATTACAGTGTGATTCTGATGAATCAAGGAAAACTTGGCAGAGCCGCTTGCAAGGGGCTATCTATCGTGCATCGGTAAGACTTTTGTAGTTCAATTCATCGAGTTCTGTTTTTTTAATTGTATTATTCGCTATGACTCCATCTCTTTATAATCTGTTAAGGCCACTAATGGTAGTAAAGAAAAAATGATATATGGCATGTTGACTTGCATTGACTTAGTTTGGGGATATTAATTTAATTTCATCTTATGATTGGGATTCTCAGTTGTAAAGAGATATTTAAGTCTGGTAATGTTAGGTTATTATTATTATTATTTTTTTCCCTTTTTTTGTTCTTTCCACTCTCTTCCCATTCCCATAATAATGGGATAGACAGTTTTGCCTCCTTATGAAGGACTCTGTTCCTTATTATTGAAACTCTTATAGTAAGGTGATCTTCTTCTTGGTTTCACCTTTTTTATATTGTTAAAATTCTGAAAGGTGGGGTTTTGAGAAGTGTTGTACTGAAATTTTTTTAGCATAATATCTCTTAATTATCATTTTCTCAATTATAGTAGTCTTATTACCACATATTTTGATGGAAAGCTCGAATTATTGTTTTTCAAATTTCTTAAAATTCATTTTATGAAATATCCACTACTTCGAGCCATGTCTCAATTTAATTGTTGAACATTTTTTTTTTTAAGAGTTAATTTGCATTTCTCATGGGAGTTTTGGAGGTAGGAAGAAGGGTAAAGAGGTATGGAAATGTTCTGTAATGGCTTCTCATCTGCATGGACAGTGATATAAGAATTCCGGATGGGGTGTTCAAGATCTTGGTTTTTGTGGAATTAGTTAAACTTTTAGTCTTCGCTATGGACTTCATTAGCAAAGGAGTCCCATGGTTTACCATTCTACTTATTAAACTTGAGTCAGGATCACGTTCTTAAATTTTAGAAAAGTGGTCTTTTTTTAATAAAATATGAGGTTTGGGGGGAGCGGGGGGAAGAGAGAGAGAGAGAGAGAAGAAGAAGAAGAAGAATAGACAATAAGCAAGGGTAAAAAACAATTAAGGCATCAGAAAAAACCAAAAAAAAAAAAAAAACCAAAAAAAAAAAAAAAAAGAAGTGAAAAAAGATTAAAAAAAGGATGAAGAAAGGTGTCTTAAATTTGGTTAGGTATATTATCAGTAAGGAAAATTAATATCTCAAAGTTTCCTATGCAGGGTTCTGCACCTATAACCAGCCTATCTGAAACTTCATCAGATGCTGAGGATTCAGAGATAGAACAAAATGACAATGACGAAATTGTTAATATATTAAAGATGGAGAGAGTATTTGTTACTGGTGTTCTTGATGAACTAAAGATCTGCTTCAGTTATAGTTGTCAGGTAAGCCTAAGCTATATACTATGATGTAAAAGATGCCTTGCAATGAACAGATCTGACGGTTGAGCTGCTTTTTTCTAGCATAACAACAGCTTCATGGAGGTGCTTCTAACTGAAGAGAAACGTTTATTTGAATTTCGAGCTATTGGTGGTCAGGTAATTTATATGCCTGACTTTACTCCTGTTTAAATGGTTTTGATGTTTCTGTTCTTAAATACTTATATATTTGAACAGGTTGAGGTATCAGTAAGGGCAAATGACATGTTCATTGGAACTGTCTTAAAATCTTTGGAGATTGAGGACTTAGTTTCTGGCTGTAGTGGATCTCAGCCGTGTTTTGTTGCTAGATCTTTCATCCATAATGCAGATACATATTCAACCTTTGATGATGCTAGGAG
Source organism: Ziziphus jujuba (assembly GCF_031755915.1). Classification (NCBI taxonomy): domain Eukaryota; kingdom Viridiplantae; phylum Streptophyta; class Magnoliopsida; order Rosales; family Rhamnaceae; genus Ziziphus; species Ziziphus jujuba. The sequence continues at coordinate 15,385,284 of NC_083384.1, forward strand.
TCTGAGTTTCGAGAATGATGATATACCTATGGTTGAAGGAGATGATAAGTTCTATGAGGCACCAGAGAACTTGGTTGACTCTGCTGATTTTTCATCACAGTCACCCCAAAGTCTATCAGGTCACCTTAGTCACCAAGATTCTCTCAGATATGAGAATCTAACATTGAAGCCCCCAAGTTTTACCCGTATTACTGGTTTACTCCCTGGTGATACCCTTCCAACAAGCAAGGAGGATATCAAACAAACTGATACATTGGATAGTTTTGTAAAAGCTCAAATAGTCATCTATGACCAAAATTCTCCTCTATATACTAACATAGATAAGCAGGTGGGTATTTTTCTATTTCTCAAAATTTGGCTTCAGTTGGTTATGGTTTCTGACTAATTTTGCAAATGTTGGTTTCAGATCACGGTGACCTTGGCTACTTTGTCATTTTTCTGTCGTAGACGGATGATTGTTGCCATAATGGAATTTGTTAATGCCATTAACATTGAGGATGAAAGTTGTGAGTCTTTCAGTGACAGCTCTTCTGCAGCCCTTATGAGAAATAACAGCTCCAGAGGAAATGCTGTTGACGACCAACTGTCAACAACCACCCAGGAGGCTGTTATCAAAGGTTTGCTAGGAAAGGGAAAGTCCAGAATTGTATTCAATGTCACGCTGAATATGGCCCTTGCCCAGATTTTATTAATGAACGATGATGAAACTAAACTAGCTTGTTTGTCACAAGATAATTTGCTCACAGATATCAAGGTATGCTCTATACTTTAGTTTATTTGTTTATAGAAAACTTTATTTTGTTAATAAAAAGAAACATAATACCTTTTTACTTAATTATTGTTATTATTTTTGTTTCTATAAATATATATTTTCCTCATTTTTAATTCTTTTGTTTAAAGGTGTTCCCATCCTCTTTTAGCATTAAGGCTGCCCTAGGAAATCTTAGAATTAGTGATGAAAGCCTTCCCAGCAGCCACATGTACTTTTGGGCTTGTGATATGAGAAATCCTGGGGGCAGTTCATTTGTTGAGGTACTCTCTCTCTCTCTCTCTCTCTCTCTCTCTCTCAGTGATGTGTGGATGAACTACTTGTATTTCTTTTATTACTTTGTATGTCTATTTTCAACAAAAAGAAATTTCTTATAAATGAAATTGATGGCTGAAGATGGGGCAGGAACCTGCTAGGTAGATGTTAGTTAGATGAAGCCTGACAGAGCATATTAAAATTTGAAGTTTGTTTAAGATAATATAAAACAAAGTTGGCCTACCTCCCATTAGCTTGAGTTTTGGTAGTAGTGGTAATTCAATATGGTATTAGAGCCAAAGATCCAAGAGGACTTATGTTCAAAACTTGATTAATCCCACCATTTTAAAATATGATGTGTAAAGATTCCATTTGAGCACAAAAGATGGCATGATGAGGAGTATTAAGATAATATAAGTATATAGTTGGCTTACCTCCCATTAGTTTAGGATTTTGGGAATGGCGGCAATTCAAAAAAGTTGAAAGCTTGGGAAAATGACAAGAAGTTTTATGAATAGGCGTTCTAAGAGAAACAGACAGCCGAAATGATTTGTCTCCATAACTTCGTATAGAGTTCCACAACTTGTCTATTGCCAGTTAACCTATGTTGGTAGAGTTCCACAATTCCCTGTTAACCTGTGTTCTCTTTGGCATTTCATTTCCCATGTTGCTCATCATCATCATTACTACTATTATTTTATTAGAATTATGTTGTTGTGTAACTATAATTACTGGTTTTATGCTTTTAATCATTATGGTTTTATGTAACTACTATTACTGTTTTAATGATGCTATTATTTAAGAAAGAAACATGGTATCTGTTAGAACAGAAAGAAGGAAAAGATATTAATATATGGTAATTTTATGTCTTATGCACTTTTTTCTTTTTTCCATTGAGGCGCATAATAATTATTACAATGCATTCTCTTGCCATTATGCAGTTGGTTTTTACTTCATTCAGTGCTGATGATGAAGATTATGAAGGCTATGAGTACAGCCTTTTTGGGCAGCTTTCTGAAGTGCGAATTGTGTATTTAAATCGGTTTGTTCAGGAGGTAATGCTCTTGTAGATTTGTCTAGTGTTTGCTCTAACTGAATTCTTCTCATATGCATGCAATGTGGTATGTAGGTTGTTAGCTATTTTGTGGGTCTTGTTCCTAACAATTCAAAAGGTGTCATTCGATTAAAAGATCAAGTAACAAATTCAGAGAAGTTGTTCACCACAAGTGAAATTGAAGGATCCCCTGCTGTAAAGCTGGATGTTTCTCTTAGAAAGCCTATTATATTAATGCCTCGAAGAACTGACACCATTGAGTAAGTTCATCTGTTGTTATAGAGACTTGGACTTACTGCGTGTAGTTTTCCATAATTGACATATTTTCTGTTAATGAACAAATATTTTTCTACCCTGGAACTGACTGTATTTGTTTGAATTTCTTCTTCATTGCAGCTACTTGAAGCTTGACGTTGTTCATATAACCATCCAAAACACTTTCCAGTGGTGTTATGGAAGTAAAAGTGAAATTAATGCTGTGCATTTGGATGTGTTAACAGTTCAGGTCGTAGCAATTTCATTTATGATTTAGTTTGGTTGTTGCAGTATCTATGCTTATGCATCACTTTATATGTCAAGTGTTTCTTATTCAATCTATAAGCAGTTATAAACATATAGAATAAGATGCACATGAGAAAAGAAAACTAATAATTCCTAATTATGTGCAATACACTTAATCTCTATTCTTACTCGATGAATATAGAAACTAAATATTACATATTTCCAACCCCCACTCTCAAGCTGGTGAATAGATGTTTTCCATTCCCAGTTTGCATGTAATCGTTTGAAGTGAATGACTTGCAAGACCCTTGGTTAGTACTTCTGCATGATGTCCATTTATCTATGCGAAAGGTGTACAAATGGGTCTACTGTCCAATTTTTCTTTAATGAAATGTCATCTATTTGCATTTTTTGGTTTGATCATGCTGAATTTCACTTTTTTCTTGAGTTATGAGCTACATTAATAGTTGACTTATTGTCTCAATATAACTTAATTTGTTTTTTTCCATCTGATTCTAAGGTCTCAAAGTATGATCTTTAGCCATAATGATTCACAAATTCCATGAACCATTGCTTGAAATTAAGCTTCCTCCTAAAAATGTATAATTGCCTGATGTTGACCTATGATCAACAATTGATCCTGCCAAATCTGCATTGGTGCATGCTTCTATCCAGTCTTTCTTTCTTCCTTCCGGTGCATGCATAAATTGGCTTACTATAATTATAGCATAAGCTATATCTGGCTGAATATGTGACAAATGGATTAGTTTTCCTACTTATCTTTGATATGTACCTTTGTCAACTATAGAATGTTCTTAGCTTCTCGCAACCTGTGGTTATTCTCAGTCAGAGTATAAGCTGGTTTATATCCAACCATTCTAGTTTCCTTGAGAAGATCAAAGATATACTTTTGTTGTGAGATTAAAATTCCATTTTTGGAGTGAGCAACCTCAATACCCATGGAATACTTTAACTTCCGAAGGTCTTTGCTATTCTTCACTCAATCCACCTTATTAAATCATCTCCGGTGACAATACTATCGTGAATATACACAATCAAATCTTGTCACTTTTCCTGAGGTTCAACGCTCGATAAAGAGAGTATGATTTCCTTGACATATTTCATCCCCAACATAGTCTTTGTAAATCTTCCATGCCATGCTATATGATATTGTTTAAGGCTATATAGCACCTTTTTTAGCTTACAGACTTTATTGTCATTACACTTTTTTATAATCTAGAAGGAACCTCTATGTATGCTTCTTCCTCCAAGTCTCCATGTAAGCAAGCATTCTTGACATCACATTGCTGTAAATGCCAATGAAGGTTAGTAGCAAGAGAAAGGTGCTTTCATCTCCTTATCCATGACAACTATTAAATTTTTAACCCTAATGCCACTTGAGCTGTTTTGGGTTATTTCAGTGGGTACAGAGTGAGAAAGGCTTCATTGGTTGTTGGTTGCATTTCCTTGTACCTTTTCTAAGAGCTATTGGCAAATTTAAATCATTAGAACTATTATCAGAATAAGATTGTTTTTCATTCTTAGTTAAAGTTTCAAGTCATTACCGGTCACAGGTTTGACATCATGGGCATGCGAAGTTCAGTAATGATCTGCTTCCTCCTTGAATAAACCTTTTTGGTGACAAGTACTCGTCATTGCCCACCTCCTTTTCTTCAGGATGACAATTAGGTTGAGTATCATGTGGACAAACCATAGGCTGAGTTTGGAAAATAGATGACTTTGCCATACCTTCACCAAATTGCCTTATCTGTCTGGTCATTAGATTTTATTGCCTGATGACTTTGCCTTATCTAACTGCTATTTTATTGCCTGAGTAGTCTCTGAAAGAGAGGCCTTATGATCGGATGTACTTACTCCTAGAATCTGTCAATACTGTCCTGCAGATGGCTTATAATTTTATTGCTAGTTCTACTCTTCTACATGCAACTACTGTATATATATTTTATGTTCCCTTGTTCACATGTTTGCTAATAATTGCAAATGCAGGTAGAGGACATCCATCTAAATGTTGGATTTGGAACAGAACTTGGTGAAAGTATAATTCAAGATGTGAAAGGGATTTCTATTGTGATTCGGAGGTCACTACGAGACTTGTTTCATCAAATACCAGATATTGAAGTCGCAATCAAGGTAAGACATTGCATTTTTGTTGAACTCTATAGGAAATGTTAATGTTCCTACTGGTTTGATTTAAGCTTGTTGGGTTCACTTCTTGGTAACATTTTGTAATAATGGTGACTTAAAGTTGACATGATATGACTGGAATTAAAGTGGTGATTGCTAGTTTTTTGTTGATTTATTTTTCACTCATAGTAAACCTTTTTTATGGTAAACTTGTCAATTCTGGATGCCAGACCTATTTGCTTTCAGTTATTAGGCAGTTCTTTATGTGAGATGACAGTTATTAGGATATGCATTGTTTGGTCCCATTCTTATGAACCTAATCCTTTAGCATTGATGAGAACTTCATAAAAATATAAGCTGATGAATTCAACTGTTTTTGTTTTTTGTATTCACCTGTATGACTGCATATTTAAGTTAAATAAACTAGAAATCTGTTTTTGTATCTGACACTTTGCTTTTTTAGATAGGGGAATTGAAAGCATATCTCTCAAACAAGGAATACCAGATAATTACTGAATGTGCAGTGTCTAATGTCTCGGAGACTCCACATGTCATTCCTCCGTTGAATCATGATACTATCAAATCATCTTCTGATGTGGTAGAAATCATTCATCAGGATCAAGGTGGCCCTGAATCTCAAAATGCAAACGGAGAGATCTGGATTGTGATGAAAGTCTCTGTAGTCATTAGCTTGATTGAGTTATGCTTGCATACAGCAGTGGCAAGTGATACATCTCTAGCAACGGTTCAGGTAGTTTTCCATTGTTTCTAGATTATTTCACCATTGGGAACTCAAATTCTTCCTTCGGTACTTTTGAGATGTGAATTTACCGAGTGATTGTACGTACAGTCATCTGATATTTCCTTTGGTCTTTGAATGTTTACTTAGCACATACATTCTTTAACTAAATTTTTATTCGTTTCTTGTTCCTCTATTGCCCCCCTCCTCCCCCCACCCCCCCCAACCCTTTTGAAGTCCTTGTTTGCTTTTTATCCTGAATTTATTTTTTTAGTATTTAGCAGGGAATGACATTCTTTTTACTTACCAAATTTAAATAAATCTCTCTGTGTGCATGTATAAATTGAAGTAATGTAAACCAAAGAGGATCTAAAATCATTATCCTTCTCCATTCTGATTGGTTGGAATCAGATTCAAACATAGTTTTCAAAAAATAAATAAACTTGATATATATATATATATATATATATTTATATGTAGTTTTTCTCTTATATTCCGCCTGGGATTTGTTTTGGGAAAACACCCTACCACACATGGTGGGGGCATTATACAAAATTTTATCCTCCACACCTCATGTAGTAGGGTGCTTTCCCTGACAAAAATGTCCTGGATAGTAGAAAAGCTATATATATATATACACATAATATATAGTTATTTAGGACATTTTATCCAAGATTTGTATAGGAGAATGCCTCTCCACATGTGGTGGGGCATTATACGAAATTTTACACACCATACCACATGTGGAGAGACATTGTCCTGGACAAAAGTGTCCCGGATAATAGAAGAGCTGTATATATATATATATATATATATAATCATCTTTGACTTGGTTAAATTCTTTCCATAAATTTTTGTGCGTTAGATTTACAGAAATTAAATGAAAATGTTCATATTTGGAAAAGTTGTATTTTTGTTTTCAGAATTCCATATATACCTGGATTAATGTGACTTATGAAAGTAAATGCAACATTTGTTCCATTCCATATTTTAATTCAAACTAGGGTAGGATTAGGTCTTTAGTGATCAAGCATGTTGTATGATGTGTTTTGACATCCTACACAAATGAGCTCTTTTTGTGAATGTACCTTGGGTGCTATGATATATTTTCTCCATTAGATGCTTCGAAGCTGGAGTAGTGTTGCATTAAAAACTTTTCAGTTATGTCATTATAATTGGAGGCATTAAGTTAGCACTGATCCCAAAAGCTTAGGTTGATAGTAAGTGGGCTTCACTATGTATATCAAGCTAACAACAGTAGTTTCAACACTCCCTTCTATGTGTAGGTCTATCCATTAACAGAGGACGAAAGTTTGATTTCACTCATGCAGAAATTAATTAACAGAAATGGGGCTAACAGAATTTGAATACAAGATGTAATACCATGTCCAGATACTAATAATCTCAAAAGCTTATTTTGATAGGAAGTGAACCGAACTATGGACAAGCTAACATTGGTGGCTTCATTTTGTGCATCATCTTTTAAAAAATTCAAAAATTATCCATCTTTCATGATTAATTGATGTTGGAAGGATCTTTTGTTCTAAGGTGATAATTACTTTTTGTTTTTGTTACGATATTGGAGGATTTTTGTTGTCTATTTATATACTATATAGTTTTTGTGCTTACATAAAAGTTATGTTTCCTATTTAAAAAAAGAGGTAGTTTCGACAGGATATATGATGAATATTGTTCGCTTTGAACTCTTTATCATACAGGTTAGTGATGCATGGCTGCTTTACAAATCCAATTCACTAGGAGAAGGCTTTCTTTCTGCGACACTAAAGGGTTTCACTGTATGTGATGATCGGGAAGGAATTGCACCAGAATTTAGGTTGGCAATTGGAAAGCCTGAGAACATCGGTTCTATTCCTCTGCATTCTTTGGCTCATAATGATGAGTCCCAGGACAAGGTTGATCTTATTACAAGAGATGATGATGCTAAACTAGTTCCAACCATGCTCATTGTTGATGCAAAATTTAGTCAGCTTTCAACATTTATTTCTTTATGCATTCAAAGGCCACAACTACTCGTCGCACTTGATTTTCTACTGGCTGTAGTTGAGTTTTTTGTACCAACGATTGGAAATGTATTGTCCAATAGAGAAGACATGAGCTCTTTCCCTGTTATGGATGCAATGGTTCTAAATGAGTCAATTTACAAGCAACCATCTGCAGAAGTCTCTCTCTCTCCTCAAAGACCTTTAATCGTTGATGATGAAAGATATCACCATTATGTGTATGATGGTGATGGTGGAGTACTGTATCTAAGAGATAGGCAAGGATTCAATCTTACAGCAGCAAGCACAGAGGCTTTTATATACGTGGGCAATGGGAAAAAGTTGCAATTCAAAAATGTTATTATCAAGGTATTGTTTAATCCTTTTTCTTGTTTATGTTGTTCCATAATTCAGGAAATTTCGCTAATTTTTTGCTTGATTGTTGGTGTAGAATGGAGTGCATCTGGATTCATGTATTTCTCTGGGAGCCAACAGTAGTTACTCTGCTTCGAAGGAGGATCAGGTCTTCTTGGAGGGTGGGGATGAAGGTCCTGATTTAAACTCTGCAAGAGAAAGTGTTAGTGATCTGGCATCTCCTAGTGTTGCAGTTGAGAGACCCACAGAGTATATTATTGAGTTGCAGGTTAAGTGTTTATTCATTCCAGATTAATTCTCTATATACTTTATGACCTGTCTTTGTTTACTTCTTGATTCAATTCAGAGCCGGGTGGAATTCCTATGTTGCAGCTATTATTTTCTTGTATCTGTAGAGAAGATATATTATTAAAATATTAGGGAAGACTGAGGTTGCTGTGTTGAACAGGATGAAATTATCACATCTGCATTGTTCAACAATCAAGTGAGGTCTATCCCGTGCCACAAATTACCCTATTCTTAGTAAAGAAACATAACCTAATAAGGAAACTAAGTCAAGCCAAGTCAACGAAGGATCTAATTAATGTGAACTCTTTAAAATCCTAAATCTGTAATAGTACAAGTTGTAGATCACATAATCGTTTTTCCCTCATCTGGCTTCAATGATATTTCATTCTTTTCAATAACATTTGTATAGTTCTTAAAAATATGTATATATATATATATATCTCGATATATATATATATATATATATATGTTTGAGCAATATTCCTGTTACGTTAATGCCCAGTTATTATTTTTGTTTTTGCTTCTAAATGGAGTCTTGATATTGTCTTACTAAATCTTTTGTTACCTAATATTTGTAGGCTATAGGCCCAGAGCTGACATTCTATAATACATCAAAAGATGTTGGAGAGTCTCTTATCCTTTCTAACCAACTCTTGCATGCGGAGTTGGATGCATTCTGCAGGTAAATTATTCTTTAACTGTCCTCTATGTCTTTAATTAAATTAAATTGATCGGTGGATGATCTACTGAACTACTTATATTTATATTTAATAAATGCAAATAAATTTTATGCATCTTTACTGTCAAAGCAGCATTCCAAGATAGTTTAATTTACTATTTCTATAGTAGAGATAATTTTAGCTAGGAGAATTTATTTGATATCATTATTTTATGTTGATAAAAGTGTGGTTATTTTCTTGGAGCATATTCAAGTATAAATGTTTAACATGCATTTAACACATCATTGTGTACTCCAATAAACAATTGTCTTTTTTACTCTTAGTTGTGCATAACTTTTAAGAAAATGAGAAGTATTTTCTGGGAGCATATTTATGTATAAATGTTTATCATGCATTTAACACATAATTGTGTATTCCGACAAACAATTGTCTTTTTTACTTTTTAGTTGAGCATAACTTAAGAAAATGAAAAGTAAATTACATGATTTAGGGGACAAGAAATTCCCCAGAAATAATAATTGATTGTTCAAGATCCATTTGTACCACATTCTTCCATTTCACAAAAATAACAAACTAAGGCCTTTTATATCTTTTTGGTTGAAGAAGCCATCATGACGCTTAGAATGAATTATGTTCCAATTCTTCATCTTGTGATTTTTCTCCAGCCGGGCACATCTGCATGGAACCTTTGCTCTTTTACCAGTACCCTATCCCGCCCATGAAACTCCAACAAATCATGATAACCAAACCAAAATTTTAGTGAAACTTAGCTATCCTTGAAACAGTGTTGTCATTTTCTTCAATTTCTCTATATAAGACACCAACATATGGATAAAGCCACGTAATGTCTCTTACTTGGTACCACATCTTGAGTATTAACCTTAAGTATAGCTACTAACCAGGCAAAGACTTTTAACTTTATTGGGAGCAGCAGCATTCCAGAGTAACTTTGTTGGTTTCAAAATAATAATGACGTTCATCAACCAAATGCTCAAATTAAGAATCATTTGTATAATTCACATTCTTTTATCAGAAAGTCCCATTTTTTAACTTAGCCATCATCAGATCGAATAAGTGAAGCCTAAAGAAATAAAATAAATTTTCAGTTTGTAGGGAAACTACCCTCAGAAAATGGAAGCATAAAATTTGTAGAAAAGTCATGATATCTAGATAGCCAATATAATGATGGAACATAAAAACAAAAGATTCATTCCCCTTCAGTGATTCTCTTGGAATCTGATTTTATTTTCTTCTCCCACAAGCTATCCTTATGTCGAGAAATTCTACAATTCCTTCTATACAAATTATATGGACATCGGTAATAACCCTTGATTAATATGTTGGAATCCTATTTATTACTTTGAAGCCCATGGTTTCTTTTAAGAGTTGAACACCAAAGATAAACTTTATCTAATTAAATATCTGCTGATTTTTTTATATGGTTTTATTGAGAATTGAAAGACTTAATGGATGTAAATAATGTTCTGATCTGAGCATTTGAAAACTATTTAATGTTGTTATCTATATGCTTAAAATAAACTTTAGCTGTTTTTCATGTTTTACGCTTCCTTTGAACATTTGCCTGCATTCTTTCCATTCAAATATACCATGCTTCATATTACATAAGACTTTTGGTTCTCGCTTTCATTTTAGGGCTTTTCCATTACATGTCAACAACATTTCTGTTTTGCTAGTGAACCAATATGGATTAAACTGTCTGGCCTTTGTGGTCCATGATGATCAAGACAACTGTACTAGCAACCTTATATGATTATATTGTTCACTCTATAATGTTTGTAAATTACATGTTAAAGGTAGTGCTGGCAAAAGCCATCTGTTGTATAAACTATCAACATGATTTGCAAGTCCAGAAACTTTTGTCATATATTGCTTCAATTAATTCCTCAGATAACATATCAAAACAGTAAAACAGTATCTCTTTTTTAGTTGCATGTCATGTTAATATATGGATCTCATATATATATATTTTTTTTAGCTTCTAGGAAAGTACAAGAGATGCAAAGTTGATGTTTGATGTACTTATGCTGGTTGCAGGCTTGTCTTAAAGGGTGAAACCGTTGAGATGAATGCAAATGTACTTGGTTTAACCATGGAGAGTAATGGAATCAGGATTTTGGAGCCTTTTGACACCTCTATAAACTATTCAAAAGCTTCTGGAAAGACCAATATTCATTTGTCTGTTTCAGATATATTCATGAATTTTTCATTTAGCATTTTAAGACTGTTTTTAGCAGTTGAAGAGGATATTTTAGCATTTTTAAGGACGACATCAAGGAAAATGACAATTGTCTGCTCCCAGTTTGACAAAATTGGAACAATAAAAGGTATACCAATACACTCTTTCTTTGTCTTAATACAAGAAAGCACGAACTGCAACTCTGGAATATTGAGGATTTATTGGCCTGGTTCTTACATTTCAGATCCCTGTAGTGACCAAGTATATGCCTTTTGGAGACCTCATGCACCTCCTGGTTTTGCGGTTCTCGGTGACTATTTGACACCATTGTTAGTGCCAACTCTTTGAAATCTTTCTCTTTCTTTGATGGTACTGGATTCTTTATCTGAGATATCACTCTTTGTATGTCAGGGACAAGCCCCCTACAAAAGGTGTTCTTGTCGTGAATACCAATTTTGCAAGAGTCAAGAGACCAATATCTTTCAAACTTATCTGGCCAGTACTGCACTCTGGGAACATTCCTGATCATGATTTAAACAACACTGGCACATTGTCAAATGATGCCTTTTGTGAAGGAGATGGCTGTTCAATTTGGTTCCCTGAAGCACCCAAAGGTTATGTTGCATTAGGCTGTGTGGTTTCATCAGGCAGAGCTCAACCACCACTGGCTTCAGCTTTCTGTATCTCGGCTTCATTAGTTTGTTCGTGTTCCTTGAGGGATTGCATCACAATCAACACAACCATTTCGTATGTGCTATGCTTGTCAAAGTGTTAAACACTTAAAACTAACATCCAAAAGCAATCCAAATTTTATTGGACTGTATTTAGATTACTCAATTCAAATCCAATTTGGAGGTTGAGTTTAAATTATTAGATTAAATTGAAAATCAAGCAGATTCTTTCCAAGTAAGGCAAGAGTCTAATTGTAATATATCAGAACTTGATATGTAACTTCTACATGAGCTCTTGGTGCAATTTACTTCGGTTAAGTTTTTCTTGGTTTACTTATTGGACAAAAAGAATAATATCAATAAAAAATAAGTCTCCTTGATACTTAAGTTGAAGTATATGTATGACATTATGTTTGATTTATGTTTCAAATCCATTTTCTAGTAGCTTAAACTTTTGAGATAAATATCTATCATATAATCGCCTTTTTGAGTAATAATTCCTTTTCTCTTGCAGATGCATGCCAAGTGTAGCATTCTGGCGTGTGGATAATTCAGTTGGCACTTTCTTGCCTGCAGATCCCACTACTTATCACTTAATGGGTAGAGCATATGATTTTCGTCACATGGTATTTGGGTTTCGGGGAGTCTCTTCAAATACATTTAGCACTTCAAATATTCAAGCTTCTCAGTCTGGTAACAGTCACAACCTGCAATCAGATAGATCAACAGCTGTGAACTCTGGCTGGCGTTTTGAAGCAGTTGCTAGTTTTCGATTAATCTGGTGGAATCAAGGCTCAAACTCTAGGAAAAAGCTGTCCATTTGGCGTCCTGTGATTCCTCAGGGAATGATATATTTTGGTGATATTGCGGTCAAAGGGTATAATACTTGTTTAATTGTTTTGTTAATTGTTTGTTAACTGTGTTACCTCTCTCCTCCCCCCCCCCCCCCCCTCCCTTCCTCTTTTTAAATTTTAAATTTTAACTTGTGAGATTTTTGAACTTAGGTATGAACCCCCCAATAGCTCCATTGTTCTTCATGATACTGGGGATGAAGGGCTTTTTAAAGCTCCTTTGGATTTCCAGCTTGTTGGGCAAATTAAGAAACAGAAGGGAATGGAGAACATTTCTTTCTGGCTTCCTCAAGCTCCCCCAGGCTTTGTATCCTTGGGCTGTATTGCATGTAAGGGGAGTCCAAAGCAAAATGATTTTAGCACATTAAGATGCATGCGGAGTGATATGGTCACTGGGGATCAGTTTCTGGAGGAAAGTGTCTGGGATTCGTCTGATTCCAGGCTTATGACTGGGCCATTTAGTATATGGACAGTTGGAAATGAGTTAGGGACCTTTATTGTCCGCAGTGGCTTCAAAAAGCCTCCGAGAAGATTTGCTCTAAAGCTTGCTGATTCAAATGTACCGAGTGGTTCAGATGATACTGTCGTTGATGCAGAAATTGGGACCTTTTCTGCTGCACTTTTTGATGACTATGGTGGCTTGGTAAGAATTCTTTATTCCAAAGTTCTTCATATGCATTCATTAGAAATTGTTAAAACTACCTTAACTGAATTTTAGGTATAAGATCTCTGGTTTTAGACCCTTCTCATTGCAAATTCAGCAACTACTATCTCTGGTTTGTGCTTCATGTGGATTATTCTCTAGGGTTTTGGTTCATCACCCTTTGCATCTCTTTACCTTTTTCTGTTGGTTTAATATAACACATATATTATTGGATCACTTCTTGATAGCTTAATTTTGGTGCAATAATTACTTTGCATGGTGTTACAACCCTTGTGCTTGTTGATTTGGTGCTCTTCGTTTCACCAATATTTTTTATTTTACACTTGGAAGGCCCACAGTTAAACCCACTTGCGGATCAGCTTATGTATGTGTGGGAGCATGTATATATATTAATTTGGTTTGATATGATATACATAATGTATCATTTGGTACGTCTTTTTAATGTTCAGAATTACTTCTAAGGGAAAGCTCTCTTAGGATTAAATTTAGGTGTTTTGTGACAATTACAATTGACAAAAATGCTTTTCTAATAATGCCTGAAAATCTGTTTTTGGACTTTGAGGGAAGCTCAAAATTTGAGCAGTAAGCATGGAGTTCTTTAACCCTTTTAACGAATTATTTGAGTTTTCAACATTATAACTTTCTATTTAAGTAATTGTCTTATATCTCCAACAACTTAAATCTGACTTTTCATCTCTCAATTTAAATCTGACTTTAGAAAAGTGCATTGTTTTTTTCCTTTTTAATTTTATTTTCTGCCTTCTTTGCTTCTTTTGTGTGTTGGGAATAATTGTTCCAATGTTCTCTCCCTATCATTGCCACTTTTTTGCTAGTCGAAAATTTTTCTTCGTTATTGCGCTCAATTATTTAATTTGAGGTTTTATTAAGAAAGGATGGATGCTTGAGGGTGAAACCTTTCGGGTAATTAGGAGTGTTTCACAGCTTGAAATTGAAAGAATGTGAATCAGTGGGTGAATTCTTGTATATAATGATAACTTATTATATATATAATTTTAGTTATAAATTTGTTTAAATACTGCTTGAAAAGGGTGGGTATATTGGAGGATAACAGCATAAAAATGATTTTAAAAATAATTTTAAAATATGCTCTCTAAAATTGTTGTAATATAAAAAATAAAAATTATGTACTAATAGTTACTATGAGATGTAAAATGTAAATAATTTTTATTCAAATATATAAAAAAATTCTATATATCTCTTTTGAAACTTAAGTAGTATAATGAGGAGAATTTAGAAAATAATAATAATAGTAGTACTATATATAAAAGAAATTCAATATATTTCTCTTTAGTATAACGTAGAGAATTTAGAAAATAACAATAATATAGTATTACCAGTTGCAGCAGTTGTGGTGGTAGTAGTCTACCAAGCAATCTATTCCAATAGATTTATTGAAGCACTTTTTTAATTGACCACAGCTTTTTAATAATCACTCTTCTTGAAAATGATCTACAGACAAAAGCTTTACATGCAAAAGCTCTACTTTAACAGCTATACTAAATGAACACATAGTTATTCCTCATCCCATCTTAATCTCTTTGGAACATGTGCTGAATTGGCTATGCACTTGTGTATGTATGTGATATAATATCAGATTAATATGATACAGCTAAGAGAACAATGAGACACCACTAAACAATGTAAATTTATTTTCTTTTCCTAATGACTGTCTTCTGGAATTTTGCAGATGGTTCCATTGTTCAACATTTCTCTAAGTGGAATTGGTTTCCGTTTGCATGGAAGAACTGACTACGTGAATTCTACTGTCAGCTTTTCTTTGGCTGCTAGATCATACAATGATAAATATGAATCTTGGGAGCCCCTTGTAGAGCCAATGGATGGATTTTTAAGGTAATCTGTCCTACTTTCTGAACCTTAAATTCAATGATGAACATTTGGGCAAAATCCGATCATAATTTGAATTTTACTTAATAAACATACACTTCAGGACTTGAAAGTAGGATCTTGAACCGTACTTTGCCTTTTCGTACTTTGTGTTTCTAAATTACTTGCACTTTTGCTTTCTATTCAGATTTTGCAAGATTCATAATACCATTGCATAAAAATTAGCTCAAATAGTAAGCTGACACATTGCATGAAAATCAAGTCAATTTCTTCATTCTCCACTGTTACCTGCAGAGATTGATATGGTCCTCTCACACTGCTGCAACTCTGATGTGGACTGAGTTGTGTAAAGTTGATGCACAGCATTTTTTGTTTAGGAGAAGGGAATAGTTTCATAGTAAAAATATAAAGACAGCAAGAGATGAGTTTGATTTTTCCCAGCTCTTGGTTCAAAGGGAAAAAGAAGGGGATTGAATAGGAAGAAAACTGTGATGATATAATTCTATAATTGTGTTCTTAATCGTGTCGGTCCACTCTAAGGATAACGAGTAACCAATCCTCTATACTCTGAAAACAAATTTTTGGGTCCCTGCTTTTCCTTCTGATTACCATTCTTTACCTCTCCATTCTAGTATTGGTAATGCAAAAAGAGTAGCTTCTTTCTAACCTCCCTTTTGATTCCATTCTGTTGTTTCCTGCCTTATAATTCTGTAAAATTCTGTTTTTTTATGTTTACATATTTCTATCTACCTCTATCCTCCCTGTCTCTCTCTGATGTAACATAATAGAAGGAGGGGAACATACTCGGTCTTTCTTGAACTTCATATACTTTAGTTTGATGGATTTTCTTACTTCGTTTCGTCTTGCCTGTAGGAAAATTAGAGGAGAAAAATTGATTCTTTTAGAGGGAAAAATTTGTTAGAGGGAAAAATTTGTTGACAATTAAGAGGAGAAGAAATAAGGAAAATTTCATCATTAATATGGCAGTACTTGTAAACTTTTGATTCAATTTAAACCTTTTAATGTAATTTTAGTTTTTGGCTGATTTGGTGTCACTTTCAGGTACCAATATGATATCAATGCTCCTGGTGCAGCTTCTCAGTTACGTCTGACCTCTACAAGGGATCTAAACTTAAATGTGTCTGTTTCTAATGCTAATATGATAATTCAAGCTTATGCAAGCTGGAATAATCTGAGTCATGTCCGTGGATATACTGAAAAGAGTGTAAATTTCTTTTGGTTACTTGTTAATTTGTTTGTTCACTTTTTACATTTTGTGATAACTATTTTCACCTCTTACATTTACTTGGCATTGCTTGCATATATTTTGCAGAATTTTAATGTCAGACAAGAAGCATTTTCTGCAACTTATGGTGGAAGATCTATCATGGACATTCATCACAAGGGAAACTACTATATCATCCCACAGAACAAACTTGGCCAGGATATTTTTATTAGAGCTACCGAATTAAGAGGACTCACAAATATAATTAGGATGCCATCTGGGGATATGAAGCCCATAAAAGTTCCTGTTTCAAAGAATATGTTGGACTCACACTTGAAAGGAAAGCTTTGTACAAAAGTTAAAATGATGGTGACTGTCATTATCGCTGATGCCGAGGTATTTCTTTACCTTCAATTGGCGAGAATGCTGATTATCCAAGAAATGAATATGTGGGTCTGGATTTTCCATTATACCTTACGGTTTAGATTTACTAATTTTACTTGTTTGCTTGACCAACATGTAATGCAGTTCCTGAGAGTTGGAGGTTTAACTTCTCCCCAATATACTGTAGCAATACGTCTGACTCATGATCAAAGTTTCGGTAGTGAGTCACTGCATTATCAACAAAGTGCACGCACTTGTGGGAGCAGCTCAGATTCCTTTTCTTCTGAGGTTGAATTGGTCACTTGGAATGAAGTATTTTTCTTTAAAGTTGATTCCCCGGTATGTAAGTTTTTCTCATGGAAATATTTGCTTCTGTCCTTTTTATGCCTTCAGTTAACTATTTTATGGTTGATATACCCTTAATCATTTGAGGTTTAACTAACATATGAACTAACTTGTAATTTTGCTTTTCGATTCTTGATGGTCTCCGTTAACAGAACTTCATCCTCACCTCTAGCATAATTTAAGATTCTGTACCACCATTGCCACTTAAAATTATTTAAAGATCTTTTGCTTTGTAGCTGCAAAATTGTAATTGCTATATTTTTTTTTATTGAAAAGAATACATAGAAAAGAGAGGATGTTAAATCCTCAAATGCAAGTAGAATACAACTGATTAAAATAAGAGACACTTGAATATCCTCAAATTCTTTGAAGTTGATGCCTATCAAGAAGCTTGAAACTTGATATAACCCCTTAGATTCCTTCTATCTAGGCTCTTTTCTTCATTTTCTTTCCTACCAAATTGTCCAAAACAAAGCCAATATTGCACAACTTCAAAGAATTTACCCTCTTTTGCTCCCTCAAAAAGCTCTGAAATTACTCATCAATAGAGATAAATTAGATTGGGAAATACGCAAATACACTCAGCTTCTTCCTCCGACCATAACCATAAATTAGCTAGCACATCACAATGACGAACAAGTCATTAATGGACTTGCAATATTTCCTACACATCATGCATCATAAGGAGACAAACAAGCTTAAGGTCTTCTTATTTGTATTATATCACATGTATTTATCTTACCATGCATGATAAGCCAAGCAAACAGTTGAATCATTGTTGGTGCATTAGCTTCAAAATTTAGTAAGAAGCTTTAGAAACTAAAAGATTAGGGTCATCAACCAAGAATGGGAAGTAGGATTTACTAGAAAATTCTTTAGTGAAACTTAGGTTCTGCACTTTTCTATCATTCATATTTGGATTAATCATCATCCCATAAAGAAACTTAACAATGAACAAAAATAAGAATCTTCTCTATCATTTAGATTGCGAAAGAAATTGAATCATTTGGACCATCCAAAGAAACCACACAGCCAACTAATAAGTGTTAGTAATTGATCAAGATGAGGAAATATCAAGGGCGAAGATTAATCTTCCCTTCACACATCTTCTCAAAACAAATAGAATTCCCCTTATCCATACACACCAAGATGTACAGCTTCCTTAAAAGAGAATAACCCTGAGAGATAAATTTTCAATGACTTCCAAAAGGTTCGTCTAGTTACCATAACTGATCTAACTATTAGAGTGAAGCCTGTGAATGCTTTTAATTACCTTGAATAAAGGAAATTCTTTTCCAAATCCTCTACAAATGTTTTCCTAATAAAGCTGGATTCATCTTCTTGATGTCGCCCCCTGCTGACCCTCCCTTAACGCTTGATTATCACTTCTTTGAATTCCCAAGAAACTAATTTTTCTTGAATCTTTCTCCACTATGCTCCTCAGAAATTTCTCTCTAATCTTTCTACATTTTCACTAATCCTCAATGGTTGTTTCCTGGAATATTGGATTGTACCAAAGTAAGTCTACCCCCTCTGTTATATTGCTACTTCCACCCTTCTATGCATTAACCAACCTTAACTAACATCAGATCTGTATATATGGTCTTTTCTGATATAATGAGTCTTGTGTTTAGAATTGCATCTCTTTCTATGTTTTTAAAGATTTGTATTGTTTATTGTCTTTTTTATCATTGTGAAATTTCTGTATATCCATTTTCCCTTTTGGGGATTGACTGTAACACTAACATTTCCTTCTTAAAGTTTGATTTTCTCCGTGCTTATTCATGATGGTCCTATTTTTACATTCAGTCCTTTCTGTACAGGATCACTATTTGTTGGAATTGATTGTGACGGACCTGGGAAAAGGTACTCTCTCTCTCTCTCTCTTGTCTGGGAGTGGAAGTGGGAGGGGGTGTATATGGGTTCTGATATGCATGCTAAAGGATTTCATTTAAATAATCAGCAGGAAAAAATCCTGAGATCGTTAGTAAATTCAAACATCAGTGGATCACCATGAATAATTTAAAATATGACATAAGAATTGGTTGAATCTATGATGCCCCTAATTATTGGCCAATATATGCTATAATGGCTATTAACCCTTGGCCTAGATAAATTTTCTCTGGACTTTTAATATCGAAACTGCCCATATTGTTCTTAGCATTAAAACTCTACCACCTCTTCCAATTGATCTCTGTTGCTTTTCTACTCTCTCTCTTACTCTCAGCTTATTAAAATCAATTAGGTTGGGACTCGTTCTCTTCATCCAATTATGTGATTGGGATATCTTCTTCTATTCTCTCTCTCTCTCTCTCTCTATCTCTCTCTCTCTCTCTTGGTAAAGTTCTTTCTGCAGAGTTTCTACTCTAGATAATTGGCTCTTTTGTTTGGTTAACCTGTGCATTGTCTTTTATCATGAGATCATGTTGATTTATAGGTGTACCTGTGGGGTTCTTTTCTGCTGCATTAACTCAGATAGCAGGAAACATTGATGAGAATACATATCCATATGAAAGTTTGAATAAATGGACTTGGCTAGAATTATCCCCTGCAGAGTCTATGGTGATGTTCTGTCAACTTTCTAGAATTTTCTTTTAAACTTGTAATCTGCTTTTATGAGATTGCAGTCTTGCTTTTATAAGGTTGAGTTTCTTCAGCTTCCACTATTAAATATGAATCTTATTGTCTGAATGATATTTATGCAGAATATGAGTCAGGGAAACAATTGGAAAAGGTCATGTGGGAGAATGAGATGTGCCATACTCTTGTCACCGAGATCTGATGTTCGGAACAATGATCAATCTGCTATTAGTGAAAGAAAATCTGGATTTATTCAGATAAGTCCAAGCAGGGAAGGCCCTTGGACGACTGTTAGGCTAAACTATGCTGCATCTGCTGCTTGTTGGCGATTAGGCAATGATGTTGTTGCCAGCGAAGTTAGTGTGAAGGATGGCAACAGATATGTAAACATTAGGTCTCTGGTTTCAGTATGTAACAAAACAGATTTCATACTTGATTTGTGCCTTGTACCCCAAGTTTCAGGAGAAGACATAAAGCCATTGATTGATGCAAGTACTCCTGAAGGCTTACCAATTGATTGTAATAGATTACATACAGACGAATATTTTGAAACTGAAAAGTATAGCCCAACCATCGGTTGGGTTGGCTTCAAAGACCAAAACAACTCTGAAAGTGGAGGATCCCATCAAGTAAGTTATAAGATAAGTAGTTTCTTACATGCCATACATAACTGCCATTTTAGGTGCATAAGTCACAGTTCTCTTCTGTGTTATTATCAACTGTTTCTGATTATTGAAATGTGATCTTTAATTTTTTACTTTCAACTTTAATATGACATAATGATGCTAATTACATAGAACAGGATTCACATGAGACTCAAACCAGCAAGATTTTATTCTCTCATTTTTATTTTAATTAGTTTTGTTGATTATTTCCAGGATGTCAAACCAAACTTTCTATAGTACAAGTTTTACACACACTATATTTTGTTGATCAATGATAAAATTTGTCGGTTGACCAAAAATTAATAATAAAACTTGTAGAATTCATGTGAATATTGCTTTTAAAGCTCTTTAAAACGTGACTAAGAATTCTATTGCTACTTTTGAATGGATCTGCTTTTTTTACTCCACCTGTCAGTTTACTGTTAAGATATCTTCTTCTGTGTATCCTCTTCAAGGAAACATCCATTATGGCCAGAAGCATGTCAATTTCATTCCATCTTTTTTATACGGTGGACCCATGTTTTTTGGGTGGTTTTTTATATGTATGTTGTGCTTTTACTGAAAATCTTATTTGTCCTCGTAATGAGTGAATATTTTGCAGTTGACTTCTCTGCCTTCTATATTGCATTGCTTTCTGTGAAATGATGGAATCTTTTACTTATTCCTCGACTGTTATTCTCTTTGACCTTTCTTATTCGTAGTGTTTTCAATTCAATAATTTCAACCTATCTTGAGTGTCAAGTACCTAGTATATGAAATGTTATGATTACAAACTATTTAAGCATCAATTCATTTTTAGATATATAATATCTTGGGAGTTTGCTAAGATCCTTCAAAATCTAGGCATCCCTAGAGCAGTCAATTACTAGTTCTGGTGCTGTTAATTTGTCTCTAATTACTGTTAGTTCTGTAGGTAAATTCCGGAGTTGAGTTACCATCAGGCTGGGAATGGATTGATGAATGGCATTTGGATATGGAATCTGTAAACACTGCTGACGGTTGGGTCTATGCTCCTGATGTGGAAAATCTGAAATGGCCTGAGTCATATGATCCTTTAAGGTTTGTAAACTATGCAAGGCAAAGGAGATGGATCAGGACTAGGAAATGTATATCAGGTGATTTAAAGAAGGAAATACATATTGGAACTTTGAGACCTGGAGACATTGAGGCTCTTCCTCTATTTGGGTCAACACAACTTGGATCATATACATTGCATATTAGGCCTTCCAGTCTTGGTAATCCTATTGAATACTCTTGGAGTTCTGTGGTGGATAGGCTTGGTCAATCAGAGGATTTGAGCAAAGAAATTGTAACGTCTGAAATAGCTGTCTCAGCTCTCGCTGAAACTGAGGAACTGTTGTATTGTAATGAGATAACTGGAACTTCTTCAAGCGGTTCACAAAAATTGTGGTTTTGTGTAAGTGTACAAGCAACAGAGATTGCAAAAGACATTCATTCTGATCCTATACAGGATTGGAAAATTGTGGTCAAGTCCCCACTATCTATCACCAATTACCTTCCCCTTGCAGCTGAGTTTTCTGTTTTAGAGATGCAAACAAATGGTAATTTTGTTGTCTGCTCCAGAGGCGTATTTTCTCCTGGAAAGACTCTGAATGTTTATAACGCTGACATAAGAAACCCTCTGTTCTTTTCACTGTTTCCGCAGAGAGGGTGGCTCCCTGTAAATGTGAGACTTAATGCCAAACTAGTTCCTGATTACTCCTATAATTTTATTTGTGTTTGCACTGAATGTTTTCCATGTTTGACCCTTTTTCTTTATTGCACAGGAAGCCGTTGTTTTAACTCACCCTCACCAAGTTCCATCTAAAACAATAAGTTTGAGAAGTTCAATATCTGGAAGGTTCAAAACTTCTTGAATCTTGTTGCCCATTATTGTCTAGTCTTTGTGTAAGTTCATTTTTTTCTTGTAGACTGATGTGGTGATAATTGTGGGTTATGTAGGATTGTTCAAGTCATTCTTGAACAAAATTTTGAGAAAGAACGACCTCTGGAGGCTAAGATCATTAGAGTTTATGCTCCTTATTGGTTTGATGTTGCTCGATGCCCCCCACTCACATATAGGCTTCTAGATATGATGGGAAAAGGACATACACGGAAGATCAGCATTCCATTTCAGTCTAAAAAGAACAATAAACTTATTCTTGAGGAAATAACTGAAGAGGAGATACATGAAGGCCATACAATTGCTTCAGCCTTAAACTTCAAGTTGTTGGGCCTTTCAGTATCTATTTCTCAGTCTGGCAAGGAGCAGTTTGGACCTGTTAAAGATCTTTCGCCCCTTGGTGACATGGTAGATTCAATATAGACTTTAATGTAGCCACTCTCCCTCTGAATATTTTTGTTTAAGAGCATTGCTTTCTTGTTCTTAGGATGGATCATTGGATCTCTATGCTTATAATGCTGAAGGCAAGTGCATGCGTCTTTTTATTACCACAAAGCCATGCCCCTATCAAACCGTACCAACAAAGGTAGTTATAGAAGTATGACTATTGGATTATGAGAACTCTAATATGAGGTGTTTTGACTCATTGCCTCTTTTTATAGGTGATCTCTGTCCGACCATTTATGACTTTTACAAACAGACTTGGCCAAGACATATTTATAAAGTTATGTGATGAAGATGAACCGAAGGTTCTTCATGCATCAGATTCAAGAGTTTCCTTTGTATCTCATGAAGGTAGCGAACCTGATAAACTCCAGGTTAGTGTCTGGCTCTTGTTACATTATTGTTAACAATATAAGTTGTGTCACTGTCTTTTATCTATTGAAGCAAGAAATACCTGTTACCTTACTTGCAATTGAACTCAAATATTGGACTAATTGATGGATCTATATTGCTTATCAACTTGTCTTAGTTGAGCCTATTAACTAGCATCTTAGCTACTTCTAATGAAAAGGCTTGGTTAGTTCAAGGGACTCGCAAGCAGACAAAGATAAAGGTGGTTGGAGGATAGGTTTGAAAATGAATCGAGGTAGTGGAAGTTAAAGAAACAATATAAGTCTATGTAGAGGAGATTAGTTAGTCCTCTTACATATTCAATGCTATACCAATGAGCATGTAGCATGATTTAACATCAAATATGCTTATATGTTTTAATCGTAAATATGTTACGTCTGTTTTGTAATAAATGCATGGAAATACTTGTTAGAAATATTATATTTCATGGTCAAGGCATACAAAGCATACATTATTTTTTATTTTCTTTGGGTTAAACTGGGGGTATAACCCCAGAAACCTTATTAAAATTTCTTAGTGTCCATGACACCCATACAATCAGCTTCAACAAAACATCCAACTCCTTTAGGAGGTTTCTACAGAAAATAAAATCCTAAATTGCAGCTGTAACTGGTATTTGCAAGAAAATCAGCCGCTTTAACAAAATCTAAGAAGTATCTACCCCTTGTAACATGTAGTAGATTTATGATCCTGTGCTTGTAGGTTGTAATTTTATCATATGGCTACCCAAAATGAGTCATGATTGACTTGCTAAGTATACCTTGTGATTTGAAAATTATGAAGGGATTTGATATGGTTAGGATATCATGAAGGACTTATAGATGAACTCCTGTGACTACTATGTGTCAACCCACTTCATCAAAACAATGACATATTGTTTTTTAAAAAACAAAACCTAAATAGGGAAAGCATAACTCATAAAACCTACCCAATCTTAATTATTATTAGTGGTTGATTGAAATTCCTTTTCCTATATGGCAGTTGACACGACATGTACTTTCTTTAAGTTCCTCATGAAATCCTTACCATGTCAAAACTGAAATTATGAATATCTCTAATGCCTATTGTGTATCTGCATTTATGTATGTATATACACAGAGGGATATATTGGACATCAATTTAAGCATTTTTTGTTATTTAATAAACAATAACAATAACATTTTCTGCAATTGGAGTTTTTAACTTCTCGCTCAATGCCTGTGGACTATGAGAAGCACCGTACCTGATTTTTTTTAAGAACAATCACTGAGTGATCTGATTACCATATATGGAACTGACAAGTTTGTTATTTATTGACACTGCATGGTATACCTGTACTCCTTCCTTCTTGAAGTACCAAAAAATTATTCCATTTAGGTAGCCATTAGGGGAAGCATTTCTAGGATCTAATGAAGGCAGTAAAGACCATCATGCCTCCGCAGCTAGGAAATGAGATGCTGGATTGTCAAGGCAGTAAGGATCATCATGCCTAAGCAATTTATGGGGAAGAAATAAGTTCATAACCAAGGACCAGCATATTCTTTAAGCAAAGGAAATAGTACTTCAACTAGAGAAGCAGTGGATCATAACTAGAATAGAAAATCTTGAATGATGGCAGTAGAAGATTATCTGCTAGTGGTTTTGGAGGGAAATATGTTTAATATGGTGATGGCAGGATTTGAAAGAAGCTTAATGAATGGAGCATGGCTGCTGGGTCTAAGAACTGATACAAATTGGAGGAGAGAGAAGAGAAAGTAAAAAATGAAGATTCTAACTCTGTTATTAAATTAGAAGCAAATTTAGGGAACTTCTAGATACCAAGAAAAAAGAACATATCCTGTTCCCTACAAAATCGTTGGCTCTGATGCCATGACTTGGGATAGAGAGTTTAAGCAAAGTTGGAAGAAGGTAACAACTACTTAATTAGAGGGGTCTGACGTATCAACTTTATAGTTATAAGTTTGACAGGATTACTAAAACACCCTTATAAACAACCTAATTCTAATAATACAATAAACCCTTTTAATAATTTTGACATGAAATTAATTGATTCCACTTTATTGTTCTTTTAATATTGTGATTCTTATTAATCATTAGTATTTTAGTCTAGTGTTAATATAATCCTATCTGTTTCATATCTAGGTTCGTTTAGAAGGAACCAATTGGTCATTTCCTGTTCAAATTGTAAAGGAGGACACCTTTTATCTTGCTTTAAGGAGGCATAATGGTTCTCGGATTTCATTGAAGACAGAGATCAGAGGCTTTGAAGAGGGATCGCGTTTCATCATTGTTTTCCGTGTTGGATCAACAAATGGTCCTATAAGGTATTCAAAATCGAGCATAGTTTTATATATCTGAGTGAGTCAATGGATGTTACTAAAAATACATATTATTATGCCATATTCTCCATTTACCTGCTTATGTATCCATGCTATTCCCGTACTAACTAATACCCAAAGTTGTTTCTTTTGTAAGCACAATTTACTGTATGTTGACTAACCTAATCAAGCTTTATTGAGCAGAATCGAAAATAGAACAATTTGCAAGCCAATCAGCTTTTGCCAGTCTGGTTTTGGTGAAAATGCATGGATTCGCGTAGAACCTCTGTCAACTACAAATTTTTCTTGGGAGGATCCATATGGCCAAAAATTTATAGATGTTATCGTTGATAGTGGAAGTGAAAGTGGTGTTTGGAAGCTCGATTTGGAAAGAACTGGATTGTGTTCTGCAGAGAATGAGGAACTAGGACTGAAATTCCATGTTGTAGAAATGGGTGATATCAAGGTTGTTTGGTTCACAGATGATAGGACTTCAAGGTCAAATCAAGATGAAGAAATTAGGTGTATGCTGGTTGCTGGAAACTGGGGTCATTCTCATGTGCAGAGTAAGACGCAGAACAATGCCTCCCCTTTGGAGCTTATAATCGAGCTGGGAGTCATTGGGATTTCTATTGTAGATCATAGACCAAAGGAAGTCTCGTACTTGTATTTCGAGAGAGTCTTCGTATCATATTCGACTGGCTATGATGGTGGTACAACAAGCAGGTTAGAGCATCAAGTTCTTTCAGTCTAATAGCTTTTGCTCCACAGCATATTGCAATTCTCAATTTCAAGTACCATTCAAAGTTTAGTCACTTTATTGTCACTTTACTGTCCTTCACAAAAGACATGAAATTTTGAGTGCAATCTTTTCTAAATTTGTTTTACATTTTGTATAATGAGAAGATATAGCAATTTTTTCCATTTATGCCAAGTTTTTAATGTTTTTTTGATGATATGAATAAGAATTTTATGAACTAACATTGAAGAAAGTTCTTGAGAGGGAAATGAAAGTAGGATTGCATAGATTGGTATATATTATTTATAGAGAGAATATCCTAAGATTATTGGTAGATATTATTTATTAGAGAAAATATACTAAAGATTATTTCAATTTGAGCCTAAATTTTCACTATTTAGGAAAGCCCTAGCACTGCAAGCTGTGATTAGTATCAGTGAGATTTAGCTGCCTGAAGCTTTTTATGGGGCCTTTGAATTTTCTATTTGAGTACTTCAAAATATCCTTCAATGTTGCCCGAGATTGCATTTATTATTCCATGTTATATATGGCGGTTGTACACCCTTGGCACTATTTAATGGTTTTACCTACCACTCTAAATAAGCATGTACCTTGGTTTTAATGGAAAAGTTGTATTCTACTGACCTTATGGGCTCTCTCTCTCTTTTCCCTTTTTTTTTTTTTTTTTTGGGGGGGGGGGGGGGGGGGGGGGGGGGGGTGGGGGTGGGGAAGGAGATCTTCTGGCAAATTTGGTGAAAACATAGAGAAAACCAACTTGCTTGCTTTATCAATCTTAGTGTTGTGTTTGAGAGAGAGAGAGTGTGTGTGTGTGTGAGAGAGAGAGAGAGAAATGTGTTGTATTGCTTACCTTCTTGGATGAGAAAAGCTAGTTGTATGACTATTAGCATGTTTATAACTGTTTGGGATGAGAGGCTCAATCTGCACCTATCAAGGAGCTATTTTAAAAGTTTTTAAAGTAAAGCATGAAGAAGGGTTTGGCATGGGCTTTCTCTTTTTTCTTGTTACAATTAGCATTGAGGCATCTTCCCCATATAAGTTAGCACATTCAGATCCACGATTACTCCCATAATTTAATTGTTACTATGATGCTTCAAGCAAACAAGTTGAGTGTGTAGTTTCCTTTGTGCCAGGTTCAAGCTCATATTGGGACATTTGCAGCTGGACAATCAACTCCCTCTGACTTTGATGCCAGTGCTGTTAGCACCTGAGGCAATCTCAGATATTAATCATCCAGTTTTCAAAATGACTATCACAATGCGTAATGAGAATACTGATGGCATCCAGGTTTACCCATATGTGTATATACGGGTAATGCTTTGTTAATGCAATGCTTAATATTTAGAGGAAACAAACGTTATTTCTTACATTGTACATGTGATAAATGATGTGGGTTTGTTTAAAAGTTGTTTTGTCATCATAGGTAACTGAGAAATGCTGGAGACTTAACATTCATGAACCAATAATTTGGGCTTTGGTGGATTTCTACAATACTCTTCAACTGGACCGCATTCCTAAAAGTTCTAATGTTACAGAAGTTGATCCAGAAATACGTGTTGGGTAAGTATCTTGAACCATTCTTGTCTGGTGAAACTGCAGTTTATATTGTACTTGCTGAAATATATGTCTGATTTTCTGTATAATCTATGATGCTTTGCAAAAAAATTTTTTTATCATTACCAGTTTCTGCATTGGTCCATTATGTTTTTCCTTACATTTGTTGAAGCAACTTCCATTTTATCATCATTTTAATTGATCTCCTTGACCAGTTACCAGAAATAAAATAATTTTGTTATCTGACAGTTTCATGTGTGCTAGATGCTGCATGAACATTTACGTTGAGCACATGGATGTATTGCAAAATTATTTTTACAATATTATTGAGTGAGAGTAAGAATGGAATAATTAGGGGATCTGTTATTTTAATATTATGATGTTTTATTAGTAGGTGGTTTTAATATAAGTAACACTAGAACCCTATCAGACAAAGTGTGAGATTATGAATTAATTGAATAAAGTTATTTGTCCTTTAGGGGTTCTCTCTGTTATTCTTCTTTCTTGAATATTTGTCTAATGATCTCCGTATTCATCTAATTCTACTCCATCTATTTTCTTATTCGTTAGTCTGTCTATTTCCTTCTCTCTTCACTCTCTTTGTTACTCTACATAATTTTTGTGATTCAGTATGCTTACATAATGATATTTATGTTTTTGATTGTTCCAGCTTGGTAGATGTTTCAGAAATAAGGCTGAAGGTTTCATTGGAGACAGCACCAGCTGAGAGACCTCATGGGGTTCTAGGTGTTTGGAGCCCTATTCTATCAGCCATTGGAAATGCATTCAAGTTTCAGGTTGAGTCTCTTTACTTGTCGTGGGGTTGCATCTACTCTTTTTTGCCATTTTGGAATTGTTGTGTTTTGTGTTAGCACTAGGTGGGTTTGCTGCCTTATACTTTAGGATTGATGTTGTTAACCAAAGTATTCTGAATAAGGAGGGATGCTTGTCTGGAAAATACTTGGGCTTAGATGGAAGCAGATTGAGGAGGGATGGGGCAGTGAGTGAGGAAAGGGTAATGGTGACTAGCAGGTACATAAGACTGTAGCCAGAGAGGACAGACTCAGTTAGCACTGACATGGGTAGTATGCAATTGAGGAGGAATTAAATAGACAAATCTTGGAACTGGTTTACTCCATTCCAGCATTATCCAATTCGCTTCCTTGTAGTCATTTGTGCCAACTCTGATGCACACTAGCCACTGAGTTAGACTGTTTAGTCCAGCTTATCTGTAGTCCGGCATTCTGAAGTCCAAACATGCTCTTAGGTTTTAGTGAAAGTTCTGTTTCTTACCCAAATTTGTACTTTCATTTGGCCTAGGATTCCAAATTGGTTATTTATTCTATAACTGAAAGTTGTTACATCGACTATTTCTTATGCTTATGACGTTTTCTGTAAGGAAAAAAAAACCTGCAAAACAGATTTTTCTCATATTACCGAACAAATGCATAAATGTCATTTACCTTTTTGAATGCAAGGATACGGCAAGAAATGACATTATGTTCCTTTATTCCAGGTGCACCTAAGAAGGGTGATGCACAGAGACAGATTCATGCGGCAAAGTTCTATTGCTACTGCTATTGTTAACCGTATCTGGAGGGATCTGATACATAATCCTTTACATTTGATATTTTCAGTGGATGTACTAGGGATGACAAGTTCAACATTAGCTTCTCTTAGTAAAGGGTTTGCTGAACTTTCAACTGATGGACAATTTCTTCAATTACGGTCAAAGCAAGTAAGTGTGTTTCTCCAAGTCTTAAAAAGAAGTTACAGCTGTGGTAAAGTTTGAAACCTAACTCTCACATGGGATCAGGTATGGTCAAGGAGAATAACTGGGGTGGGTGATGGAATAATCCAAGGAACAGAAGCCCTTGCACAAGGTGTCGCCTTTGGGGTATCTGGAGTAGTAAAAAAGCCTGTGGAGAGTGCCAGACAGAATGGTCTATTAGGACTTGCACATGGACTTGGACAAGCTTTTTTGGGATTCATTGTACAACCAGTTAGTGGAGCTTTAGATTTCTTCTCACTGACTGTTGATGGAATTGGAGCAAGTTGCTCTAAATGCTTAGAGGCTTTAAGTAGCCAGACCACATTCCAAAGAGTTAGAAATCCACGGGCTTTCCATGCAGATGGTATACTTAGGGAGTATTGTGAGAGAGAAGCTCTTGGACAGGTACATGTAATTACATTTGCCTTAATATATATGCAATGCTGAAAATTTCTGCTCGAATAAAACTGAAAAGTAAAAAGCAGAAGCTCTAATATGTAAACTTTACAAAAAGAGTAATGCATTTGAATGCAATGAGTATTTCAAGTTAAGAAAAAACCTTGTATGCTGGGGTATAAGTTACTAATAGGTAATCATTAATTTGGAGGCAGCTGGGACAGAGGAAGATTGAGAAAGAGACAGCTCCAAGGTTTTGATATTTGAGGGGTAAAAGAAGAGAATTGAGGGATCATAAGATCTACTTGCCCCACTGTTATTATAATTCGGATAAACTAAGTCCCATAAATTATCTATTGATATAAATAAAGTTTCTGGAGTTCTCATTATTGTAATTCTCTACATCAATCTGAAGCACTATTGTAAAATATTTATGACTGCATGTCTATAACGTGAGGTAGAAGTATCTGTTAATGTTGTGAATGTGGCAAGTACACATGCTACCAACACAGAATGTATCATTCTGGGCGTGTATTCCTATTTTCTAATTGATAAACAGCATTTTCCTTACTTCTCTATTTTTTTTTTCTTTTGTTGTATCCTAGATGGTACTTCACCTTGCGGAGGCAAGTAGGCATTTTGGCTGTACTGAAATATTCAAAGAGCCCTCAAAATATGCATGGTCTGATTATTATGAACAACATTTTGTCATGCCTAGCAAAAGGATTGCTTTGGTGACAAATAAGCGAGTCATGCTGCTGCAGGTTAGTGAAAGAAACCATCCCTTGGTATAGTTAAAATTGTTCTTTATCAGATTCACAGTAACCAATGACAATTTGCTTCTTAGTGCCCGGATCCAGACAAGATGGATAAGAAACCTTGCAAAATTATGTGGGACGTACCTTGGGAAGAACTCATGGCTGTGGAATTAACTAAAGCAGGGCACAATCGACCATCTCACTTGATCCTTCATCTGAAAAACTTTAGGAGATCAGAAAGTTTTGTACGAGTTATAAAGGGCAGTCCTGAAGAAGAGATAGAGGGAAGAGTACCCCAAGCTGTTAGGATTTGTTCAATAATCAATAAGATGTGGAAAGCCTACCAGTCTGACATGAAATGCCTAATTTTGAAGGTTAGCACTGCACAAATTTTAATTTCTCTGAAAGGATAATATATGGAAGGCTGATTTGATTCTCCACTCCCAGGTTCCATCAAGCCAGAGACATGTGTACTTTGCTTGGAGTGAAGGTGATGGTAGAGAACCGCGAACAATAAAAAAGGCCATTGTTCAGTCAAGAGAGATTTCATCATACAGTTCTGCATCTAATGAAAGGAGATTCGTCAAACACACTATCAACTTCTCAAAAATTTGGAGCAGTGAACAAGAATCAAAAGGTCGATGCACATTGTGCAGAAAGCAGGTGTGTTTTTATCCATATCAAGGATTTTTGTTTTACCAATGCTGATTTTTATATTCCCATTATGTTGCAGTAAGAATTGGAAACTTGTTCTACTTTTTAGGTTTTGGAAGATGGTGAAATGTGTAGCATTTGGAGACCTATTTGTCCGGAAGGGTAATTGCAAATATTTCCTTATTTAATATCACTCAATTTATTTCTTTTCTTTTCTTTTCTTTTCTTTTTTTTTTTTTTTTTCTTTTTTTAATTTTTTTATCAGCAACTATGTTATTGCAGTAGTCCAGGGCATACACTGGAGGGTTTTTTTAGTTTGGAATCTTTTTATGAGTTTGCTTTGCTTAATACTTTGAATTTGTCTGGTTTATGATTCAGTTGTCTTATATCCCAAACAAAAAAAAAAAAAAAGAAGGTGCATTCTAACGGTTTTTGAAATCCATGTTTCAATCCAAAAATGCATGTCATGGGAGATTCAAAAACCATTCCATATAATTTCAGTAGAAATAAAAGTAGACTGCTTTCAAGAGTAACTTCAACAAATGGTTCCACCAAGGTGGTTGTCCATTAAACTCAAAATTAGTTTTCAAGGGCAAAACATATGACTGCAATACTTTGGTTTTCAATTGTAAGCCAAATGTGGATGTAATTAGTTTGAACCTTTTTATAAAATATTATCTTTGTAGGTTATCATTTGCATCAAGTTGAGTTTATGAAATTTTGAGGACATTTTTTTCTTAAGTTTGCATCTATTGCAATTTTTAAGATTTTCTTGTATCTGTCATGAACCAAGTTGATTGCTGAAAGGAATTGTTGCTTGAATTTTTCTTTTTATTGAAATGTGAACTTAACACATTTAATGGTGCTCATTATTTTGGCAAGCAAAGCCCCAGATCTTTATACAACTTTATCTTCCTTGTAAACTCTAAGCTTACTTCATTGAAATATGACAAGAACATTAGTACAAATTTACTACCACATACTACTACACTAACATTTATCATTTTTTGACATCTATTATGTTCCTCAGATATGTATCCGTTGGGGATATTGCTCGTGTTGGGAGCCATCCTCCTAATGTGGCTGCTGTTTACCATAATGTTAACAAGTTGTTCGCTCTTCCCATGGGTTATGATCTGGTAAGAAATATATTAGTAAATAAATAACTTAATTATAGAAATCCTTCTTAAAGTTTTTTTGTATTAAATTTATAGGTCTTATCTTAATTTGGCATCTCTCCTATTATACCTAAAAATTGTGGATGTAATTGCTTTTATATAGGGAGAGATTCCTTCGGTATTTATCCATCAAAGAGAGACATAGAGGGAGAGGGAGAGGGATTTATTAATTTCTTTATTTCTCTAGGGAGAGGGATTTATTAATTTCTTTATTTCTCTACTATCTTTTGCCAATATTGCTCTGGGATTATAATGGTCCCAACTTATTTCATTTCCGACCTTGGCCATTGCTGGTATTGTGGATCAATGTTATTCTGTGATGATAAAAAGTAAATAACTGTGAATTTCATCATTTAGGTTGGGCATATTCTAAAATGCATCGACTTGTGGACCACTTGTGCCTCGAAGATTTCTAACAAAAGTGTTCCATTGGCAGGTATGGCGGAACTGCATGGATGACTACACCACTCCAATATCAATTTGGCATCCAAGGGCACCTGAGGGGTACGTTTCTCCCGGATGCATTGCTGTCGCAAGTTTTGAACAGCCGGCACCTGATGATGTATACTGTGTGGCCGAATCACTGGCTGAGGAAACAGAATTCGAAGAGCAAAAGGTTTGGTCTGCTCCAGACTCTTATCCATGGACATGTCACATTTATCAAATCAAAAGCGATGCTCTTCACTTTGTGGCTCTAAGGCAAAGCAAAGAAGAATCGGACTGGAAACCTATGAGAGTTCTTGATGACCCTCAGCCTCTCTTGGAATCATTAAAACATCAGTGAATTTTTATGTTGCCGAGAAAGAAGACCCATTTTCAATTTGATTTGGTGATGAAAAAGAAAAACAAAAAGACCAATAATCTTGTACAGCGTATAGAAATGTGTCTCTTTTGTCAAAATCCAGTTTGGATGTGAATTCAATTTCATCAGAAAATTTTGGACCTCGCTATCAGTTTCAGCTATCATAGGGTGCAGTAAATGAAAATTATAAGGTTTTGTGTTTGCAAGTTGTGTCCACTGTTAGGAGTCCTTTTTTGTTGTCAGGGATTCCGTCTTCTAGTGTAATATTACAGTGTACATTTACTGTATTATAATTTTTGATAAACCTTGTATATTCCATTCTCTTGAGTGGAACATTGCCAATTTTTTTTCTCTATTTTTTAATAAGAATGAAAGGTGAAATTGTATTGCTTTACTTGTGTTCTGTTGTTTCTATTGATTTCAGTTACTTTAAGCTTATATAAATGTGGATAAACATATTATGGACTTACATGCCTGATTTATGTCAAAAGCACATTACCAGAAAAAAAAACAAAAAAAAAAAAAGTGGTGTTATTTAGATTGGTAGGAAGGAGGTTTAGTGGTAAGGAAAGTCAAATATATTGAATGAAAAACTTTAGATGACTTTCTTCATATTAATTATTTATTTCTTTTTAGGAAATTATTTTTCAGACCTTCAAGTGATTTATGATCAAAAAGTAAACGTATAATTTATTAAATCTTTAATTGGAGCTAATTTCTATTTGGAACTATGGTATTAACCCAAAAATAAAAATAAAAATAAAAATGAAAAACAGAAAAAATAAAAAAGATAAATTTATTTTGTCGCTGTAAAGCTTGGTCAAAAAATTTATTTGGACAACAGAAAACTAGCATTTAATTAAAAAGCTAAGGAGGATAGCTAAAGCCAAGGTTGGGCCAGGTGTCAAGAAATTAATGGGAGAGCCCAACTCTGTCGGCAATAATCAACTATTGTTTTTACAAAAACTGCCATTACCCGCCATCGCTCTGTACTTGATTCAACGACCTTCTCCAACCTCTCAGATCACACACACTCTCTCTCATTCACTCACACTCTTTCTCTCTCTTCACAGATTTTTTTCTCTCTCTAAAAAATCATAAATAAAGAAAAAAATGGACGGTCTGATCAAGGGTTTGATAGACGTGGCGCTCGGTCACGGCGACGATCGGGAAGAAGAATCGGGTCCAGAGTCCCGAGAGGAACGGTCCAGATCCACTTGGTCGGAGGTTAGCGTCCCCGCAAAAATGTTTTATTTTTTTATTTTTTTATTTTTTCAAATTCTGATATTAGCAGTTGGTGTTGCAGTTTAACTGTTTTGCTTTTGATGTGGTGGTGTGATAAAATACGCAGGTGGTGTCGGGTGAGCACGATAAGGATGAAGGAGGAGGCATTGATCGTCGCGCACATGGCTGTAATAGATGGAATGCAGAGGTTTGACTTTTGAGTTGGATTCGATTTCTACATTTGGATTTTTGATTGAAATTAAATTTTTAAGGAAAAATAATAATAATAATAATAATAAATAAATATAAATTTTGTTTTTCGCAGGAACCGAGTAATTTGAGACATGAAGATCCTCCGAGGCGAACCCAGAAGGTGAATTCATGATTATTATTATTATTATTGTTAATTTTTGTTTTGTGGTTTTTATCTGGGTTTGAATTTAAAATTGAAATAATAGTAATTAAAATTAAATTAACGTTTTTCTATGTAACGTTTCCATTATCTGTGATATTCAAATCCAGATTACAAATGAGTATGGAAGGACTGAAGGGAGTTATGAACAAAGCCAATGGAGCCGAAAGGTTTATTTTTAATTATATATATATATATATATATGGAAATTCTACGGTGAGGACGGTCCGCATGAGTACCGCAGTATTAGTGATGGTTTCTTATAGTATTAATGATGTTTTTTTAGAAAATCGTCACTAATACTATGAAAAACTATCACCAATATTGTAGTGTGCATGAGGACCGTCCGCACCATAGACTGATATATATATATATATATATATTTAATGCTTTGGTGTGTTTTATAGTTTAATGGAATCCATCTTGGAACTATTTTTGGATTGCATTAACTATTTCACATAGGAGGAGGACAGTGAAAGAAACAATGATGATGGTTGGGAGACTGTTGGCAAAAAACCCCAAAGGCGACAATATAAGGTTTGTTTTTTCATCACACACATCAAAAAGCACATGAACATCATGCCAGGCTTTATTATTTCTGGATGGCACTATCTTACTATCTTAATATTTTCTAGTTTCAGTTTCTGGTATAAGAATTCCTTTTCTTGTTCTGGGTTTTAAACAAAAATCATTCTAGTTATACTTTTTTGGCCTTATGAATTCCATTTCTTGTTCTGGGTTTAAACAATACTAAGTTAATATTAATTGAAAACCTTGCATGCACGTTCCTAATTTCTACTTGCCATTGTTAATTTGCCATATAGTTGGTTTCCCAATATTCCTACAGTTCTTTTTGTATGATAATATAGTTATAAGTATGACCTAGGTATAAAGCGTCATTTATTATCACTGTTCAGTGCTCTCCATAAATGATAAAATGAAGCATTAGCAGGTTCAGACGGAGAAGTGGCATGGATATAAACGGCCTGCAAATGAGCAAGAATATTCTGATGAGGTTGACATTGGTATAGAACCCTCGGATGAAGAGCTTAATGACTTGTCACAAGCATGCAAGAGACTATGGGAGCTTGATATAAACCGCTTGGTACCTGGAAAGGACTATGAAATTGATTGTGGTGAAGGGAAGAGGGTTCGCCAAAGGGGCGACGTTGCAGAAGGAAGCTTGTTTACATGGCTAAATGAAGATGTATTCAGAAGACCTACTTTTTCTCGTTTCTGTTCTCTTCTAGATAACTACAACCCAAATCAAGGATGCAAAGAAGTTCTCACATCTGAAGAGAGGCAAGAGCAAGCTGCATTCATAGAAGAAATTAGCAGAACTGCGCCCATTAAATATCTTCACAAGTACCTTGCATCCAAGCGCATTGTATCTGAAAACGTCCAAGATTTTAAGAGATTGATGACTCGTCTCTGGTTTGATCTCTATGGCCGAGGTGGTTCATCCTATTCTTCCTCTGCTTTTGAGCATGTCTTTGTTGGAGAAGTTAAGCAACAGGGAGAACAAGAGATTTCTGGCTTCCATAATTGGCTTCAGGTGTGTATCACTAGTTGTTCTTTCCATATATTTCTTGTATGGTGGTGAACTTATGTCTAAAGTTTTTTCTGGACCCTTACTCAATAGGGCAATGAAAAGAGGAGAACGGGGACAACTGACTACTTTAAAAAGTTTTTTTCTTTTTATTTCTACTTTTTCTATTTTTCTGGTGGGGTGGGGTTAGATGTGGGGCCAGCCAAGTTAATTTGGGCTACAGGTTAAAATATAGAAATTAATGATTTTCATCTAGCCGTATTATGGGCAGATCTTCCTAATTATTGATGGATAAGAATTATGTAATTGAATTTTAATTATAAAGTAGAAATAGTTACAGAAAAATTATAGTGGCCCTTACTAATCACATAATGCTATAGCTGAGGGAAAGCTCACACCAATTAGTTGGTACTGATGCTTCATAAAGTTTCTAGGTTCTGATACTGCACTATAGAATACAATGGAAGATACTATAATAGAACGTCGATCACCAAAACAACCTTTTTCCTTTGGGAGGGAGGAGAGTTGCATTATCATCTTTATTCTTCTCAGTCTTTCTTAATTATTTTATTTTCATAGTGAAGGTGAGGTTTAAGTTTATGCTATTTTTCTTCCCAGTTTTACCTTGAAGAAGCGAAAGGAAGGGTTGACTATCAAGGTTATATTTTCCCTCGGCGACGTGGGCATACTGTAAGTGACTTTTCCTTCATTTTATTTGAATTGAATACCCGGAAAATAGATGCAATGGAATGGCTAACGAGAGAACAAGCAAATGCATGCTAAGAGAGAAAATCATGGGCAGCTATATATTTCGTTTTCGAGTGTATGTGACTTGCATAATTTATGGAACATAATATCTTGGGGTAAAATCATGCATCATCTTCTTATTTTATATCTCTCCTGACAAGATATTATGTGCCTTTTTTTGGGTCCTGCACTGACTTTGTAATGCTTCCTTCCAACCAACTTGCAGCCAGACTCTCAAACCCAAGTACTTACACTACAGTTCGAGTGGAATGGTATTCTGAAATCGGTATCCAGCACTTTGATTGGAGTTAGCCCAGAATTTGAAATTGCATTATACACTCTGTGTTACTTTGTTGGTGGAGAGGATAACTACATTGAGTTAGGTCCATATCCAGTGAATATCAAATGTTACCGTTTTGGAGATAGAATCGGGTCAGTTTTTCCCATTGCAGAGTGTTGAATTCAGTTCTGATTTGATCCATCTATTTCACTGTGAAACCCCTAGTCATATAATTAAGTAAAAACTTAATATTGTAAGTGTAGAAATACTTGGAATAATTTGCATGGAAATGTGTAGTGATAGTTTATGATCATATTTATCATAAAGGATTTTACTAATTTGATCTTATTGAAGCTTGCAGAAAATTTTCCTGATATTTAAAACTATTTTCTTTACTTCTTTTTCATTTTGTTACCTTTTCCCCAAAAGCTAGACTGGTATTCCATGGGCTGAAGTTTTCCCGTACAATTTTTCCCTTAAGACCTCATACTATTTGTAT
Source organism: Ziziphus jujuba (assembly GCF_031755915.1). Taxonomy (NCBI): domain Eukaryota; kingdom Viridiplantae; phylum Streptophyta; class Magnoliopsida; order Rosales; family Rhamnaceae; genus Ziziphus; species Ziziphus jujuba. The sequence continues at coordinate 15,423,174 of NC_083384.1, forward strand.
ATATACATATGTATAAGGCTTATGATTTCTGTGATCTTCATGGGATGTGTATCTGCAAGTGAACCTTATTAGGGCCACCACTTATAATGGTCAAAATGCAACAGCTACCGGGAAGCTACCTCCTCAGCCTTTTTACTTTTTTAAGAGAAGGTGGTTTTTGGTCATTGCCATACTTTATTACTTGAAGTTTAATTACAGGATTGTATAAATGGGAAATGGACCTGTGAAAAGGATAAGATACAGAACCTTTTTAGGAGATTCCTTTTCCATAATATATATATATATATATATATTAGATTATCAAGAGCCTTACAGAAGCAGACATGACCAATTTTTTGAAATATCTTCTTTAGTTAAAGATATTATTAGCTCTACTAGATTTTTTGAAGTCTCTTTATATTTTATTTTTTATTTTTTAATCTTTTTTGGGGTGGGGGCTAATGTCTGAAGCGAGGTTATTGGCTTTGTAGGCAAAAATAAATCCATCCTATCTCTCATCTATTTCATCTTTCTTGCTTTTTGCTTCTAGTATATTGGTCGTTATTTTATTCTTTCTTTTTTATCTTTCTAATCTGAAGCAGGAGATTAGAACCCGGTTCCCAAGCATTATGCAATAATAAGCTTTTTTGGAGAAACTCAATTTTGGGCGTCTTTCATTTTGTCCAATGTCATCCTTATAATTTTTATTTTTATTTTTTGAAAATTACAAAACTTCCTTAAAATTGAAATTTTTTATTGTTTCCATTAAAAGGCATAATGACTTTTGAATAAAAAACTCTTCTTTTTTAATCGACTTACTCACAAAAGATGAGAAGCTATGCCAATGTATATGGAGCTAAAAGCTCTTCTCCTAATTTACTCACATTTATACTTCGTGCCTCTTTACGGAGCCTAGACCTCTTGTATGAATGGCTTTTATAGCGTCGATCATCTATGGTTAGCCTATGTTCTTTCTAATCCCTTTTCTTTGCAGGATAAAGGTTTTGATGCCATTTCAATTTAGTCTTATTACGGTGCCATGTTAAAGCAAAAAGACTCTAAGTGACATGTCAAGCTAATTTTTCAATTTCTTACCATTCTTCTTGAAAAAATAAATATAATTTCTTTATTTTTTCTCTTAGAAAAAAAAAAAGAAAAAAGGAAACAAGAAATAAAATCTCCAATTCCTAAAACGGATTTGCTTGTTTGGTAAGGAGAGAGCTAGGCACGTAAATGGCCACATAGGTAGAAAGGTGGTAGGGTTTTGATTTAAGATGTGGGGTTGGAAATGATTTACGTTTCAGCAATGGAGAACACAAGCAATATTAAAAGGAATTAGAGAAGCAAGTTTTTGAAACTTTTGTAGGGGACCTCTTCATGTTAGTCGCCACAAGACAAATACAGTTCTCGTAGTGCAAGTATGAAAACCCACAAAACAAAATGACTTTTTCTCTCTTCAAACAATATACAAATTCCCCATCATGACAACGAAACTATGAGATAATATTATCCAAACAAAATTTGATCCCAGCATCTCACGTTTTGAATTAATGTGTTGTATCTTTGCATGAACTAGTAGGTTATCCCACTTGTTTCCACCTGCAAAGAATTGGCCACATATTATATGTATACATACTCTTTTTTTGTTTTTGTTTTTGTCTTTTTTTTTTTTTTTTTTTTGGGTAATGATATGTATATATAATCAGACTCATATAAAATTGTTATAATATTAGTTTTACTTTTATCATGAAAACTTTTTTAATTAATTATTGAATCATATTTAATAGACCGAAATTTATATATAGTAAACAATTAAAAATCTGTATTGATAAAATATAAACCACTAAACATTTTTAAATTTAAATGATTAAATAGCTAATTAAATAAATAATGATAAATTTTACAATCAACTCAACCTAATATGATATATATGTAATTTTGATCCATTGGAAATATATAGTAATTGCATATGCATCATTTTCTATTTCTTTAAAAAACTGCTTACTATTGAATCTATGACTCACCAATATTATATCTGCCTTTTCAATTTTTACCATTAAAGTCCCAATTTCTTTTTAGCTGAAAACCGCTAAAGTCCTTATGGACAATAAGAATTGGAAAACGCACTTTCTACCACATATCAGGTTGTGATACTTTGAAGTCTTAACAAGTAAAAGGAACATAAAAACAAAAACAAAAACAAAAACAAAAAGGCCCCATTTATAAGCTCATGTCCATTTTTCCTTTTCCTTTTTTCCCTTTAAAAAAAAAGAAAAAAATTGTTTCGCTTTTGTTTCTTCTCATAAATTGAGAGAGGGAAAGAATTAAAGAGATAAGGTCTGATGAGCTCCACAAAAATTGTAATGGTAGGGCTAAAAAGCATACATGACCACAGCTAAGCTCAATTTGAATAAAAAACCAAACCATCAACCTCAAGCAGCAAGAGATTCGAATCTATCCCACTTGTTTAGACTCTCTTTCAAACTTGCTTAGTTATTTTATTTGATTTTATTTTTTATATTTCTTATCTGTGAAAAGTTGTATATATGCTTTTTCTTTGAAATATTTATTTATGCATTTCCACGTAGATTTTATCATCACCATTTATATAGTAACCCTAATTAATTGGTAACAAACTATCAAATATCATCTTCTCGAAGGTAATTGAAACCTTGGACAATAATGTTATATTATATATGTATATACATACACGAGCACGCTAACATCTTGACAGAATTTTCAATCAATTTTTTAATTAAGATTAAGATTTTAAATCGCATTAAACTTTATAAATGTTTATAAAAGTAGTTTATTAAATCCATATAAATCACTATTGTGTAATATCAATGAATTTTTTATCTAAAAATTTTTTATTTAAAATTTATTCAAAATCAACTTACATTGAAAAAATCACTTATTCATTAGAAAAAAATGATTTATTGTCCGATATAAATTAATCATGGACAAAAATTTCATCCAACATCATCAATGGATAAAGAAAGAATTTCTAATATATATAATATGATCTCTAGAAATGACTTTAATTAGAAAAGTACAAATAAATTGTTGAACGAACTCATAAAATAGAAAAATAAAAATAAAAATTACAACTATAATATGAAGCAGACAAAATTGGGGTCAAAAAATTCAGTAGTACCTCAATTCCTTATAACGTGTTCAAATCCAGCTGCATACGGAATATCAAATCGCATCTCTTAAGATGCTGACATATAATTGACATTTTACAAAGAACATGTCTTTACCTTGAGGTATTTAATTTCCCTTAAACCGAGTCTATATTAAAAAGTATCAAACATGTGATTTCAAAGTTTCCTTGTTAATAATGGTATGGAAATAGAAAAATGTGGACAGTTTATATGATCCCAAGCTAATGATAAGATACTCAGTCTATGAGATAATGACTTATAAAATATTTATAAAACAATATTGAGTGACATATATACATACATTTCTTTGTTTATAAATATTGTTTTAGCAATATTGAGTGACATATATACATATGTATATATATATATATATATTATATACGGGAGCAGAATCAGCAAAGAATATTGAAAGGAATTTTCACTGAAAATTATAAGTGAAGACTTGCTGCAACCACATGTTTTTTCCAATTGAGAAGAGCCTTCTGGTCTTTCTTATCCTAAATCAGCCAAAACCAAGAAAAAATAATAATAGAAAAATTCTAAGATTTTATGATCCACATAAAAAGAATTTTTATTCTTTTGAGGAGAATAATGACCAAAGAGATCCGACCTTAAAATGGTGGGGTTTGTCATATTTGGAAAACAAAACCACATCATCACAAAGAAATACAGATAGGATTTGAGAGTATAATTAGGATTCTTAGATTTCAATTTTTTTTTTCTTTTTTTCCCCATCTGAGCCTATATTTCTTTATTTTTCAACTTTTATAAATCATTTAATGTAGTGATTTTCATTTTGATATTCAATTAAAGAAAAGTCAATCATCCTAATACAAATTCAAAGTCGTATGTAAAAAAACCAATTACCTATATCGACGAATAATATCTATCATCCAAAAAAAAAAAAAAAAGAAAGAAAGAAAGAAAGAAAAATATCCAACAAATGCTAAAGATCTTAAATTTGTTTTTAGTTTACACTATAACACATCATCGGAAAGAAAAATATCCAACAAATGCTAAAGATCTTAAATTTGTTTTTAGTTTACACGATAATACATCATATATTTAATTAATTGTCTTAATAAACCCTTTAACCCCTTAAGATTACTTAAAGGCTAAAAGCTCATAAAGTCGATATCGTAGTGAAGAAGAAAAACTAAATACAAAAGATTTAAGAGAGAATCATGATATTATATAATATATGAATGATTAATTATATAGAAAACACAAAATAATGTGACATTGTTTTATGGGATTTACACAAAATAATGCGATATTGTTTTATGGGATTTACTTATTGATAAATCTAGGTTATATTAATCTGTTAAAACTATTAATGTATATATTGCATGAATATAAGTATAAAAAATAAAAATAAAAAAGTATTTGTTTCATGTTAGGTATCCTTTTTTTTTTTTTTTTGGGGTGAAATAGGTATCCAAAATTTGAAAAATAAATGTTGTGACTTCTAGTAATATATTCTGTAATATAATCTTATTGTATTGCCAACTGTACATCTATAACCATACGTAAAAATATTAAGATAAATTTAAATATATATATATATATATATTTTTTTTTCATTTTGAAAAAAAAAAAAAAAAAAAAAAAAAAACAAGAAGAAAAAGCCCCCTTGGACTACGACAGGTACATGCATATTTAACATGTTGCGGTAGTCAAAATATCATAATGGTCGTGTGTGTGTGTGTGTGTGTGTGTGTGTATTCATCAACGTAGAGATATTTCCTGTTTCTCTACTAGTTTTAAATTTCAAGGTGCACGAAGAAAAATACTTAATTTGTTTCTGGACCATCTATATACTGATTATAATAGACTAAAATAAAAAGCAATTTTAGGTCAACTTTAAAGTTTTTACTTGTTTACTTTTTCTTCTCCAAAACAAATAATCTTAATGAATAAATGTTTTCCACGCGTTTTCAAATTTTGAATTTCTCTTTTACAATAAAATTAGAGTTTTTTTATTTCCATATAGGAATAATACTATATCCCTTAACGTAGTTAATCAAAATTTATAAATATAAAGCATATGATTATATGCTAAGCAAATTTATCACAATTAAAATACCAATCATATATTACCTTTTTTGTTAATAAAGTCAAATTCAAAATTTGATAAATTAATAAAGTCATTTTTTATCTTTTTGGTTTTTATAATCAAAGGAATGGATGAAAAAGTTGAAACGCCTTCAAGAAAAACTGAAATTAAATAAAAAGAAAATTGTTTTTGATGTCTTTCATATTGATGATAAGAATTGGAGGGAAAAAAAAAAGAACCTAATGAAAATGACATTGAAAAGTTAAGCTAACTATTTTTTATTTTATGCACTTTTTCTCTTTTAAACCAAGGAGCCCACCATTATTGTCTTCTTTAAAAAAAAAAATTTGAAAATAAGAATTTGAATTTATTTCTATAAAAAACTCCCTCATCCATTCCCTACTCTAATTCCCCCCTCTTTCTCTTTTCAACAAAAAAAACTCAGCAAAAGAAAAATTACACAAAAAAGAAAAAAGAAAAAAATGGCTCTCACGTTACGTTCTTCAACTTCTTTCATCAACCTTCAAGAAACCAAGGGTCTCAAAACTCCTGATGATTTCTCTGCACCTACAATATGCTTCCCACAAACCAAACCAATATCACACCGTCTTCGTGCAAAGGGTTCAATGCAAGAAGCACAGCTTTCGCCGGAGAAAATCTCCACCTGCGCCAGTGAGAAAATAGAGAAGCTCCATGCACTGTCCGGTCCTCATACCCACAAAAATGATTCAAGAGTTCCTGTGTTCGTGATGTTGCCGCTGGACACGGTTAGTCTGGAAGGTAATTTGAACAAACCAAGAGCCATGAATGCAAGTTTGATGGCTTTGAAGAGTGCAGGAGTTGAAGGAGTCATGGTGGATGCTTGGTGGGGTTTGGTTGAGAAAGATGGACCTTTGAAGTATAACTGGGATGGTTATGCAGAGCTTGTTCAAATGGTACACAAACATGGTTTGAAGCTCCAAGTAGTTATGTCTTTTCATCAGTGTGGAGGAAATGTTGGTGACTCATGCAGGTATATACCAAATAAATTCTCACCCTCTTTTAGCATTTTCCTTTTCTACATGTCTTCTTTTTTATGTCTAAATGATACTGAACGACTTCTAATTATATGTTATCCGATATCAGTGTTTTATGTTATGATTTCCAGATAGAAAATATTTGAGTTTTCTCATGCAAATTGTGGGTTCTTTTTCGTTTCATTAGTAACTTTTTGTTAATGATAATTAGAAACCGAGTAAATTAAAATCTTCTCTAAACCATCTTTGTCAATGATTTTGTAGCGTTCCTTTACCTCCATGGGTGCTTGAAGAAATCAGCAAGAACCCTGATCTTGTATATACAGACAGATCAGGGAGGAGAAACCCAGAGTACATTTCCTTGGGCTGTGATTCATTGCCTGTTCTCAAAGGAAGAACGCCGATTCAAGTCTATGCTGATTATATGAGGAGCTTCCGTGACAGGTTCAGAGATTACTTGGGAGATGTTATTGTGGTAATTACATCCATCCTATTCTCTATTTGAGATTTATGGTTTCAGGGTCATAAGGGTCATTTTAGGTAGTTCCAATTGCTTCAAATTGCTTCAGCTGATACGTGTTTGGATAGACAGAAAAAAGAAAAAGAAAGAGTTTCTTTTCTTTTTTTGTATGAGTCATGAAAGGTGTTCTCCTGAGTACAAAACGAGAAGCGTATACCTGTCAAACTAAAAATATATCTCTTTTTTCACTAAACGGTTTAGGCAAGTTTTGGTAAACAAGAACAGTTCCAGCCACACACGTTTTTTTAAACCAGATGACAAAAAATAAAAACAAAGATACATTAAAAAGTATATTATAAATAAATAATACAGAAAGGATAGCCCACCATAAATAAAGAAAAATATTTCAAATTAGAGCACAAGTGCTAAAAATTTCAATTTCTTTTGACTGGAATAAGTAATTAATCTTAAGATTTTATAAAGTGAACCCTCTATGTTGAAGGGATTTTTAAACTTGCTTCCTCTTGTTATTGATTATTTAGTATCTATTTGATTTTATAACCTTGCAAGTTAAGGAATTGTTTCTTTTAGATTTAGAAACTCAAACTTCTAATTCTTGATCTTCTACAGGAAATTCAAGTGGGAATGGGTCCCTGTGGCGAGCTGAGATATCCATCTTATCCAGAAAGCAACGGAATTTGGAGGTTTCCTGGGGTCGGTGAATTCCAATGCTATGACAAGGTAATCCTTGTCATCAATTCAAAAACAAACAATTAACCAGTTTGGACAATTCAAACAACTGACCTATATATATATATATATATATATTTAAATATCATGATATATAAATTATCTAGCAACCCTAAAAGACCTGGACTTATGGTATAAAATTTTATTGTAAATAAGTTTTCCACGTGATGCAGTATATGAGAGCTTCCCTGGAAGCATCAGCCGACACCAACGGAAAGAAAGAGTGGGGAAGAAGCGGACCCCATGACTCTGGCCAGTATAATCAATTTCCTGAAGAAACCGGATTTTTCCAAAGAGAAGGAACTTGGAACACCGAGTATGGACAATTCTTCCTTGAATGGTACTCCGGGAAGCTATTAGCACATGGTGATAAAATCCTGGAAGCAGCAAAAGGAGTGTACAAAGGAACTGGAGCAAAACTATCTGGGAAAGTAGCCGGAATCCATTGGCATTATGGAACAAGATCTCATGCAGCTGAATTAACAGCAGGATACTATAACACCAGGCATCATGATGGTTACATTCCAATAGCACATATGTTGGGAAAACATGATGTTGTATTTAACTTCACCTGCATGGAAATGAAGGACAGAGAGCAGCCAGAACACGCAAAGTGCTCGCCAGAGGGTTTAGTCCGGCAAGTAAAGATGGCAACTCGCACAGCTGGAGTTGAACTTGCAGGGGAAAATGCATTAGAAAGGTATGATTCCGGTGCATATGCACAAGTTTTGGCCACAAGTAGGTCCGATTCAGGTAATGGTTTGAGTGCATTCACATATCTAAGAATGAATAAGAAGCTGTTCGAAGGGGATAACTGGAGGCACTTGGTGGAGTTTACGAAAAGCATGTCCGAAGGTGGTAGGAGCAAAAGACTTTCAGAGTCCGACTCCACTGGGACAAACCTTTACGTTGGATTTGTCAAAGAGAAGAATGTGAAGACAATGAAGGAGGCTGCTCTTGTGTAAAACTTGTACATGTCTATATGTTCATGCATAAAAGATATAGTTTAGTGTAATATGAGTATAGAGAGAAGAAAAGGGAGAACAGAGGGAACTTATATGCTTACCCTATAGTTTTGCATTATCTGCCAAAAACCAAGATAATTCAAAAAACACAAAAATATAACTGTATTTATATCTCCATAGAATGAATTGTTAGTTAGTATTCATTCAAACCAGATATCACTTAAAGAGTCCTCCTAGGATTCTCCAGAAGACTAATTAGTCCAATGTGTCACACTTTATCCAATGGAAAATCCATTTGTCTCTCTCAATTCTAAACATCTCATCACAATTTTCAAATATTTTCTCATATTTGGTTATCCCGGCAACCAGATCTATATTTGCAATTAGAAGCTAATTTCTTCAACAGATTTACCAAAGGGTGAACAAAAATAAAGGCTTCCAAAACTATTTAGAAGAACCAATACAAGAAAATTCAAAGGTTCTTCATTTGGTACATAACAGCAGCCAAATAATCTATTATTAGCAGCATATATGCTCTGCATAACATTTATTAATGCAATAAATTAAACTCAAGAAATTAATATGTAATAACTATGCCACAACAACAGATCTTCATCCTCAAAAAGAAGTCAACAAAAAGCCAATAATTTGAGGTGATTGATTATCTAATGTAAGAACATTCCATAGTCAAAGGATAATCTAAAAAACTCATTATAAAACCAGTAAAGATGGCCCAGGAAGCAAGTGCTCTCAACAAAGATCTGAATGCCAAGAAGAACTATTGCTTGACTTGATCCCTATCTTTAAGGATTAAACCCGTTTCCTCATAGCTGACTTTATGTCTCCAAACCACAATCCAAGTACCTGAATATTCTTCAATTTAAATAAAATCCATATTTGAGAGTAAGCTAAGAAAACAAAGAAAGAAAGCAATTGGACCACTGGTGTTTGAAAAAGTATAATTTTCTACGTTCCAGAACAAATAGGTCTTTTCCTTACTAGTTTTCATGGTTTCTTTTCTATTTAGAGAAAGCAGAAACTACCCGGAGGTAAAAGAGACGGGCATAAGTGTAAATTTCTTTTAATCATATGAACCTTCCCCATTAGATTTACCCATGAATAGGCAAAGTCACAGTCATTAATCTTCTGTATTTTGTTTGATTCCCTCTTTATATTTCACTGCCATGATTGCTTCTATATTGTATGTTCATTCACCTAAACCGCTCCTAAATACAGAGAAACCTATGCAGTTTTCAGTTCTGGATTTTTGCCCCCAATTGTACCAACACACACACACACACACATATTATATATATATATATATATATATAGAATTTTGCTATAGGGACGAGAGGACTTATCCTTTCTATAATGTGCACGGCCACGTCAGGCAATATGTTGCATGATAGAGGTCTCCAACAACATGTTGTCTGACACTGGGTGCACAAATTCTAAAGAGGACCAGGACTGTAAATATATAACTACAGAGAAACCTAAAATGGCTCCAACCCAAAAAATCCTAAAGTCTAAGGGAGAAGAAAAGGGAACACTCGTACAAATTGAACCCAGAAAAGAAAAGAAAAAATTTATATTAATTTAGAAGGCCTAAATGATGAAATGTAGCTAACAAAATCTGAAAATCTAAGCTCCCTCATGCTTTAAACTAGTCCAGAAAACTAAACCCATAAAATTTCAACACTAAATTCATGTGCTTAAACAACAATTACTGAATAGCAATAAAAAAAATTACTTTAAATCAATAAAAAAGTAATAGAGATTAAATACCACTCATTGGATTCAAGAATGAGATGGTGGAGGATTGGGTTCGGGATTTCCTCGACGAAGATCTTCGATCAGCTTGCCCAGCTCTTGTCGAGCAGATTCTCTACCAAACATGAACCCGTACCTGAGAAAATTCGAATAATTAGTTTTTTATATAAATTGGAAATATTAGGGAGACATGAAAGCACCAAAAAAAAAAAAAAAGGAGAGAGCAAGAGAGAAAGTGAGGATGAAACCAGAAGGAAACAGCAGAGAAAACTCCAGCAGTGACTACTGTGTGAAGCAAAGTGAAGGTTTTCTCCATTTTTTTTTTTTATTTTTTTTTTTTCGTACCTGGGGCTTCACAAACTTTGCATAAAAGCTTTCAAACAAACATTCAGGTTTGGGTTTTCAAAGGGTTTTAAGTTTTTTCTGAAAATTAGATGGTTTTAATTTGATTTTGGCTTCTCGTTCTTGTTTGTTTCTTGGAAAATTAGTAAAGAAAAGCGAAAATTTAAATCATAATTTATGCATGTTATAAAAATTCTAAATGATAAAAAAATAAATAAATAAATAAAGACCCTTAAAAAATAATAAATTATTTATAAAATCTAAAATAAATGGAAAATTATTGTTATAAAATATATTATTTTATTTATTTCATATACTTTTTATATTTATATTTATTATTTAGGAAAAGGTACTTATAACATTTTTTTACTATGTATTTTTTTAATAAAATTTTTACTTTTTCAAAAAAAAAATATTTTTTAATGTGTGTGTGCAAATTTTTTTATTTGTCTTTATTTATTTATTTTTTAGGAAAGATTTTTTTTTTATGTTAAAAAATATTTTAGATTTTTTTTTTATGTTAAAAATATATATAAATATATATATTTTTTTTGGATTAAATGTAGTTCAGTACTTTGTACTTTCACTTGCACATTTGGTCTTTTAAGTTTCAAACATCTCACATTATTGCCACATTAGGCCCTCTCTTCAATTTAACAAATTTAAAATTAATGTTGTCGTCCTTGTGCCTTTCACATGTCATACAGTACCCTTTTTGATTGAAACAAGAAAGGAGAAAAAGTATTAAGAGAAAGGAAGTCTGTATTTTGCTTTGGAAGAAGAAGGAAAAAGGCAATAAAAGTCTGCATTTTGGTTCAAAAAAATGTCTTCTACAATGTCATCTACTTCCAATTCATCTTGCTTAAGATGCCTATGCCCAGATGAAAGAAAACCTGTGATGAGAACATCATGGTCTAACTCAAATCCTAGAAGGAAATTTTTTTGTTGTGCCACCCACAAAGTAATATTATTTTTGTTCAAATAGTTGTATTTTACAACACAACAGCCATTTACTCTTTTTTTTTTTTTTTAAATTTTTTTTGGTGTTTTGGATTCAGGGAGATGCAATTTTTTTTAAATGGGCTGATACAACTATATCAGCTAGTGAAAAAGATTTAGCTAACATATTAAAAGGTAAAGTGAAAAGACTAGATGATGAAGTTAAAAGATTGGAAGATGAGATTAAAGAACTGAAGCAATGAGAAGCAAGAAAAATGGAAGAACTACAAAAATGGATCAGCCGAAGCAACAGATTGGAAAGTTTATTTTTGAAAATTGATGATAGGTATTGGAACAATGCAAGAAAAATTACTAATTTATGTGTTGCATTAGTCGTATCATTGATAATTTGTATCGGCATTTTTTGTTTTTATGAAAACATGTATGTAAATTCATGCCAAGGGAAGAATTTTAATGTCTATGACTTACGAATATTGAAGATGAAGTGTAATAAAGAACCGGTTTATATATATATATACACATATATTTTGAATGTTGAAAAATTTTAAAGGAAGATCCTATGCATACTTTATATATGGTTTGTCGTTTATATTTTGTCTACAATATATATATATATATATATATATATATAAAATTTACAATTTATATTAATGCATTAGAGCTAACATATTGTTAGAAGCCAATGTAACTACATGGTCATTAGATTCCTTCATATAAGTCTTACAAGCCTCCTCCATAATGAATTGCACAGCACACACACACACACACATATATATATATATATATATATTATATGATCAATTTTTTATTTCAAATATAGAACCTTAGAGATCCTATACCAGTTGGCATATATGGTGGATCCAAATGATGCATGTCCAAATATTAAATATTAATGCATTAGAATTAGAACCTATGGAATGTCTAGCAAATGACAAGTTCAGTGTAATTTAAAACACAATATAACCAAACTAAAACAATACCAAATCACCAAAATATAACTCATTCTCACGGTGTTGGTCACATGGTTTATGAAATTACTAAATCAAGTGATACTTGATGGTTACACAACCAGTGTCTTACAAAATCAAAAAGCAAAAGACATAACTTGTTCACCCATGCCACTGCACGCTAACCCTTACTTACACCTTCAAAAACTTGACCTTCAAAGTGGTCAATTGGCATTTACATAAAACCAAAACTATCACAGCACAGTAGTATAACCATTTAAGGTTGACAACTTTACATCAATAAAATAACTTTAAAAACATTATCTATTAGTAGCTACTACAACATCAACAAAACAAAACAAATCAGCCGTATATCAAACCCCTAACCTCTTCACTTTGAATTGACCCTGCTAGTGGAGCCCTTTTTGCCTCCCTTGCTAGAGTTTCCTATTCCTCTTCCAGTGCTTCCTATTGCAATGTTTCCATTTGAAGTTTCGCCTCTGCATGTGTTTTCGGTTCTAGCATATCCTTGTGTAACACTTTATTGTTCTTTTTCCTTTGCAGTTACTCTTCTTCTAGTGCCTTTACCACTCTTTGGATTGCCTCTACTGCCTTTGTTACAGTGCTTCCTCTTTCACAAGTTTATGTGCCACCTATTTTACCATTAGTAATGGTACTAATGCCTCCCATTGAATTTGATTGTGTCACTAAACTTGACACAACATGAACTAAACATAAAAATTAGTAAATATAACAATATACAAAAAGAAAGTTACAATATAAAAGGTAGTAGTGATTTAGCCTCTTACAACATGAAGCTTTCTCTTGAATGTTGTTTGTTGGCCTATTTGCAAGTAGCCTCTTACAACTTCTTCTGTTATGCCTCCATTCCATAAAATTTGTGCATTTAAGACCTGAATTTCTTTTTTTCACTTTGTTTTCTAGGTCACCTTCTAATGGATCTCTTTTTCTTTATTTTCTAGATCTACCGGGTTGCTTGGTGAAAGGAGGAAGGAAAATTTGATCATGGTCATTCCTTTCCCACAAGTTGGGTCCATTTAAAGGAAATATCAAAGGTTCATATGCTTTCATATAGGCATCTTTTTTAAAACATGGATCCACATAATTTGCACGGTCTTGCCTGTTAAAAAAGATGTATGATATGAAATGTTTTCATGGCATCCCACTTATCTACCATCTCCTGCATGTGCACTTATGCTATTTCAAATTAACTACAAATTTATCTGGAAATGATTCCACTTCAGACATATTCCCTCCAGCCTAAGTTGGTAGGCAATTCCTATTGTCAACCTTAAGTTTCTTTAACTTAAACAAGACTTCGGGACAGACTTCACCAGTATGTGCTCTCATTTTTTTCCCTTTTCATTCTCATTCTCACCATCAATTTTTTTCTAATTTCTTTCAACATGGTAATTATTGGTTTACACCTAGCATCCCATATATAGGCATTGAATGACTCATTAATATTGTTAATGAGCAAGCTGCATTTCAAATTCTCCCTAAATGCATGCCTACTCCAGTGCTTAGAGTGTTACTTCAACCACTCCATTGCATTTGCTTCAACTTTTTCAAAAGATTCATTCTCATAATAAAATCAGGGGTAGTCGATGCACAAGCTGTACTCCACATTAATTGTTTAAACGACAAACCTTTAAACAGCTTTGAGAAGTTGGCATGTAAATGCTTAACACAAAACCTATGATCCACACCTGACTCAATTCTTCCAAGGCAGGTACCAAACCCTGCATAATAATATTTATCATGAAAAATTGATATTTATAGAAGTATAAATTGAATAATAGGAAAAACATATAATTTAATATCAATTTAAACACAGTATAAACCTTTTGTTGGTCACTAATAAATGTGAAATTCCTACTTGAACTGTTGTGTCCAATATCACCAAGTAGAATCTGCAGAAATCATCTACAAGAGTCTTTGTTTTCAGACTCAACCACAACATATGCAATGGAATACATTTGTTTGTTAAGGTATCTTCTTATAGTAGATAAAAGCTGGCCTCCACATGAACCTTTTAAATGACATCCATCTAATCCAATTATCGGTTCCAACCACTTAAACCCCTCTTTAAAACCATTTCAGCATATATATATATATATATATATATATATCCTTTTGAATACTGACTTTTACCATATTGTTCCACTACATTACCTTTTGCTTTGTTCAATGCCTTAACTTTGACTTTATATGTTTGATTCTTTATATGCCTACCATTAAATCTTTTTGCACCTTCTCTTGAAAAGATGTTGACTTTATGTCTGGATTCATCCTGAAATCATCAAAATATCTAGAAGAAAGCCATATGGAAGAAAGCAATATGGTGTTTACCATTCTGATGTCATGTGTCCTACTACATATGTGCACATCATTCATGGTCTTCACTTGAAATGTTTTCTCATTTTGGAAATTGGATACATGTAACCTCTAAGGACATCCTTCTTCACAAACAACAGTAAGTCTCTATAAGGCACTTTTCTTAAACCTAATATTTAAACCATTTACAACAGCATGATTAATCACATATTCTTTACACTCTTTACATGTAGGAAACATTATTCCATTATGCAATGGATTTTTTTTTTTTTTTTCGGTGAGAATGGATATTTATTATTGCCCTCTCCCTCTTCTACCATAGGATACATGTCAGCACCTATATTTCACCATCATCAGACCCTTACAAACTTTGCAACTCATCTGAATCATACTGCAAAAAGTCAGTTTTTTTTTTTTTTTTTCCTTCAATGTTGACATCCACTCAATTCCCCTCAACATTTCCAACTTCCTCATTTCCCCCAATGTTTCCAACCCTTTCATTATCCCCAATATCATTGACAGCAGCATTATTTATATAAATATCATTCAATTCAACTTCATTCTCATCAACATCAATCTCATCAGCATCATGCATAGCAATATCGTAATATGTGTCAAATATGTCATCATCAACTAGCTCATTACCATCAAACTCAACAGTTTCATCTCCATCATTAGTTATGTTTATAAACACATTTTCAACTGCATTGGTGTTATCACTTACATAATTTTCGTGATGCTCAACATACACATCAAACACAGTAAAATCAATTTCTAAAGGCCCCAATCCATATTCCATTACGGTCTTAGGGGGTAAAAACTACAAAACCTAATGCCCATTATAGCCTATTTCTTTTATCATGCTATCAAACTCTATCATATTGAAATCATCAATATCATAATCATCAAACTATGTAATTCTTCAACCACCATGATGAATCTGAATGGTAATCCATGACATTTTTCGTGTATATATATATATATATATATATGTGTAAAAAAGAGTAAAATTTTAAAGCATAAAGTGAACTGTAATTAAATATATGAAGTGAACCCAGAAATTTAAAGTTGAAAACAATCATTAAATCATTCACTATATAATTAAACAGTGAGTCAAACAAATAAAAAATATATTTCAGTTAAAAAAAAATCACAATCTAAATAGTTATAGACACATACATGGAGACCACAATAATTCTTAATAATTTAAATAAAAAATTCACAATCTCAAAAACTTAAATAATGCTTATTAAAGTCCACAATCGATACCACACTAGTTCAAACAAATCAATTCTTTAAACAAAAATTTTTAAGGATCCCATTGTTCTGCATATGTAATAATTCAAATAACACATAAAGTATCTAAAAGTTTGTTGGTTTCTATCCTATGTCATACTCAATAGGTTTTCGCTCAATTTTCAAATATTTAAAAAAAATAAAAAATTAAAAAATAAAAAAAGGAAGATTACCACATATGTACAAAGGACATCTCAATCACCATAAAGCAACATTTTAGGCTTGAGATTTATACCTTTATGTAAAGCAAGACCAAATATTGAAAATAAATTTTTATGTCACCCAAATGCCTTGGAACCCTCACCTTCTTTTTCTTCTTAAAAAAACCCAACCAAAACTCCATTTTTTGTCAAAAGTATAAATATCGAAACTTTAACTTTTTGGGTTTTGGGTGATGTCAAAACTTGTTTGTCAGTTGATACTTTTAGGCTTCAGTTGGTGGTCTTAAGATAAAACAGATGTGAGAATAAGAAAGATGGTGGATTGAATGGTTTTTAGTGGTTGGATGGCATGATTTTTAAATGGCTGGATTAGGTATGTATTTGAATCGATTAAAGAGAAACTTTAACATTTTGCTTTCTCTTAAAATTCGGTTATGGCATTGTTTTCCTTTTCATTTAATTTATATATTTATAAAATAAAAAATAAAAAATAAAAACTATGTCGTTTTGGTGACTTAGGTTCAACTGAGATGACATATGAGAGGCACGAAAATGGCAACGTTAATCTTCGGTTTGTTAAATTGAACAAAGGGACCTAATGTGGTACAAACTGAAAATGGCAACGTTAATCTTCCATTTGTTAAATTGAAGAGAGAGACCTAATTTGGCACAAACTATTAATTGGAGGCTCAATGTAAGTTGTTCGAAACTTCAGGCCTTTCTATGCAAGTTTGTGAAAGTACTAAACTGAATTTCACCTTTATTTTTTTTTTATTCTTTTATAAACATCTATAAAAAGTAATAATATTATTTCATATTTTTTATATTTTAATTATTTTCATCTAAAAAATTTTGCATTTTACATTTTAAACTATATAAAATTTTATTTTATCCATTTGTCTTTTGTTCCATATGCCAAGTATGTGACAAGACTATTAAAAAGTTAAACAAAAAAAATTATGAAAGTGGAAAAAGCAAAATTCAAGATGCATTGCAAAATACCAAATCATATATAATTTAAGGAGGATTGATATCAAATATGACAATATATATAATGTTTATATGCATTTAAAAAAAGTTACGGAGGAGAAGCTTTTCAATATGTATTTCGACTACATGCCCACATGTGTGGAATTGATTATTATTATTGTTATTATTATTATTTTTGACATTTGTCAAAAGCCATGATTTCCTTTTTGAAGCCTATGCCAAAACACTATAACTAAGACAAAAAAGTTTACCAGTCATAGTCATGATGTGAACGCTTAGTGGTTTATATGTTCTTCAATGACTAGGATTCATCTATCCCCACTCGTTCATGACTTCATGTTATATATGGGCCAATCATACATACATGGAACTAAATCTTTATTTTGTAAGTTATTGAAATTTTAAAGTTTTAACTTCTTTTTTTTATTTTTTTATTTTGATAGAATTATTAAATGATCATCAAAATCGCTCACTATATATATATATATATATATTAATAGAATTATTGAATAAACAACAATGCAGTAAAGTTGGAGGTAAATGGGTTTTTGGATGATTGCCAACCTGTGGATAATGTCATCTTACAGCTAAAAATCCATTCTCACTAAAAATATGAATCTAAAAAAAAAATTCTCTAATTTTAATTGTTATGATAAAAAAAAATTGCAATTGTGCTAACCGGTCCTAATACAGGTACATTAATTCAACCTTATATCTTTTTGGCCTAAATCTCTCCTATGGAAAGAAGGTTGTCGAATCTTATTGTAATATTTATATTGGTCTTAGCAAAAAATAAAAATAAAAATAAAAATAAATAAATAAATAAATTATGGTGATTTGTTCGTGGATGCCTTGAGCTTCCGTTTGCCGGCTGCCACCCACTTAGTGATAGATCTTTCAAATCTTGAATGCAACACGTACTTCTCCTCCAAAAGGAACGTGAATATTCGGAAAGGACCAAAAAGGAATGAAAGTGCTCAATGGACAAGCTCACGTAATCGCGTGCTTCGTAGGACCCATTACCCAGATTTGATCTTGGACCACAACCCGTCGGTCAAAAGAAAGAAAATATTGAAAAATTGCAGCCAAAAATGTGTATAAGATTATGCTATGATGATGGCTAGCCAAACCTAAAAAAAAAAAAATGATGAAGTGCCAAAGTTTTATTCCCTTGTTCCTCATTCTCCACCTATCCGCCGGAGCCAGTTCATCTCTAACGAAGGCCTCCGGTGGCCACTGGCGACTTTTGCACCAAAATATCGGTATTTCCGCCACTCACATGCAACTGCTCAACAACGATCGCGTTGTTCTTTTTGACGGTGCACATTTCGGTCCATCCAATTTAACAGTGCCCGCCGGAAACTGTCGCCGTCACCGTCGTGGCAACAAAGTCGACTGCACAGCACACTCGGCCGAGTACGACGTCGCCACCAATACCATCCGACCGCTGATGATCAACACCGCCGACGACGGCGTTTGGTGCTCCTCCGCCGCTGTGACGTCAGATGGCCGAGGTTTTGTACGGTTTGTACAAACTGACGGAGATGGGAATGGTGTAGAAGCCAGGGTTAGGAACTATAACCCTTGCTCTGTCTCTAACTCTGACTCTAATTGCGTTTGGGAGGTGATGGATGTGGTACTAGCGGCACGAGGACACCGTCGATTCTATCCCACTAATCATGTCCGTCCATCTGGCAGACACATCATCATCGGTCGTGGTCGTGGTTCCCTGTTCACTTACGAGTTCTTTCCAAAAACCCAATCGGTATCTTCAACGAAACTCTACAATTTGGTTCCATTTGCCAACAACAACAATAATGTCTACCCATTCATGTTTCTCAACACGGATGGCAACATATTTATTTTCAACAACAATCGCGCAATCCTGTTCGATTTCGTGAACAATAAGGTCGTGAAGATTTACCCAGAAATACCGGGTGGAGGGGATCCGAGGACTTATTATAGCTCTGCTGTTCTTCTTCCATTGAATAATCTCACATCGAACATGGTGGTAGAAGCAGAGGTATTGATCTGTGGTGGAGCTCCGAAAGGTTCATACTCTCAGGCACTTAAAGGTAACTTCATCAGAGCTTCAAACACTTGTGCCCGAATCAAAATAACCGACCCGAAACCTAAATGGGTTATTGAAACCATGCCTCAAGCCAGAGTCATGGCGGATATGACATTGCTTCCGAACGGCGACGTCCTGATCATAAACGGAGCAGAAGCTGGGACTGCAGGCCCGAATTTGGGCCGGAAACCGGTTTTCCAGCCTGTTATTTACCGGCCAAATAGCAAATATGGAGTCGGGTCGGGGTTCAAATTGCAGAACCCGAGCTCCATACCCAGGATGTACCTTTCAACGGCAATACTACTCAGGGATGGCAGAGTCCTTGTTGGCGGAAGCAATCCAAGTATGAATTACAATTTCTCATCAGGAGTGGTTTTCCCAACGGAGCTGAGATTGGAAGCCTTTAGTCCCTGGTACTTGGATGAAGAGCTTTCGAATCTTCGCCCCACTATTATATACCCGCCTAATGATACAAAGCTTGGTTATCGACAGAAGCTGACAATTCGGTTTACAGTGGTCGGTAATGGTGGTGGTGGTGGTGGTTCGATAGCAAAAGATTCTGTGTTGGTGACGATGGTATCGCCGTCGTATACCACCAACTCATTCTCAATGAATCATAGAGAGTTGGTACTTGACCCTGAGAGAGTCGCACAAGTTGTACAAAACGTCTATGAAGTTGTGGTCACCACACCGCCTTCTACGAACCTTGCACCTCCTGGGTTTTATCTTTTATTCGTGATTCATCAAGAAATTCCAAGTGAGGGAATTGCTGTCATGATCGGCTAGGTCTCGTCGTACTGCAGACCAACCTGAGTATTTGGATTTCTCAAGCTCTTAATAGTTTCCGGAGAGAGCACAAATAAAGCACAATTAGAGTTGCTAGAATTTTAATTTAGTGTTTAGTCAGGCTAAGTATTTGGGGTTTTGTTTGCTTTTGGTTTGTTAGACAAAACAAAAATGTTTTAAAGTTTGATTAGTTAATTTTTTTAATTTCCTTTTCTCTTAATTATTAATAAATTCAATATTTTCTTCATTTATTTTTTCTTTTATGATAAATATAAATATCATTACTTAATGGATTATAAATATTATAAAGGGATTACGATTCCCTATCTCAAATTCTCTCTGTCTGTCCTACTACCTGTCTCACTGGTGAAAAATTGATACCTCATAGGCGGTTTATGAAAAAGAGAACAACAGAAAGATACATTGGATTGTCTTTTCATTAAACAGAAAATAGTATAATGCAACCATTGAATTGTCTTTTCATTTAAAAATTCCTGCTCAGAGGGATTCACATTTAAACAAATGCTGAGGCTTTACCAACTCTAAAAGGCTCAACTTAATTCACACCCAAAAAAATAAAAAAATAAAAAAGAAGAAGAAGAAGAAGAAAAGAAAAAGAAAAGCCTTATCTTAACCACTTGATATTAGCTTCATGAATTTGTTTTTTTCTCTCTTTTCAGAGCAGTATAGGCATCAAATTGCCTCGAAGGTCAAACATCACGGCCTTGACTAGATTCAACTTGCTAGGAAACCAGTATCCACGTATTAATTAACTGCAATATTAAGTGCATGTAATGCCTCCTGATTATTCTAGACGCAACTTTTCTTTGGATCTATGTGACAAGATATCGGGTGATTTATCAAAAGAAAAAAAGGAGAAGAAAAAGAAAGAATTAGTGCTCATAATTACACCTGTGATTTTTGAGTTTTATCTATTTGGATATAAGAAGCATTCAAGCATTATATAATCTGTGATAAAAGTATTGCTGTTAGTGATAGCACAAGAAAACACTAGTGATATTTACCAAAGTGCAATTGCAGCTGGAAAGATAGCAGCAGTAGGAACACTGAACTGCAACGCATCCCAGATGGTATTGCCGTCGTATACCACCAAGTCATTCTCAATAAATCATAACGAGTTAGTACTTGACCCTGAAAGAGTAGCACAAATTGTACAAAACTTGTATGAAGTTGAGGTCACCACACCGGCTTTTAGAAACGTTGGACCTCCTGGTTTCATCTTTTATTCGTGCTTCATCAAGAAATTCCAAGTGAGGGAATTGTTGTCATGATCGGCTAGGTCTCATCGTAATGCAAACCAACCAGAGTATTTGGATTTCTCAAGCTCTTAATAGTTTCAGGAGATAGCACCATTAGGGTTATCTGTTGCCGTCAGTTTACCAATGTTGTCACCTGGTGAAAGTCCAAAAAATTAATAAGCATTGTGACTGCCCTCTTTCAAAATAAAGATGAGGATATGAACTCAGCAAACAAATTTTTCTTTTTTCTGGAATTATCG
This sequence comes from Ziziphus jujuba, assembly GCF_031755915.1. NCBI lineage: Eukaryota > Viridiplantae > Streptophyta > Magnoliopsida > Rosales > Rhamnaceae > Ziziphus > Ziziphus jujuba. The sequence continues at coordinate 15,444,767 of NC_083384.1, forward strand.
ATTTTCAATGAAACCAAGGAAACTAACGGCAAGAGTGTAGAAAAGAAGTAAAACTGAGAGATTTTCATCCAAGCATACAAATAACAAGATTCGTCCTTTTCAAACAAGCCGAAAACCTGAGATTTTCTTTCAGCAATACATTTGAGGATCTGGAATGTCGAACTATCACCTTCAATGAACGCAAAGAATGAATGGTTAATTGCATAAATAAAGTACAATTTGGCAAGTGAAAACGAAGAGCAAGACAATATTCAGAAGGCAAAAATAGGTATCCAAACGAACAAAGAGACCTGAACCCAGATTTATCACTTGCAACCGTATCACCAACATACCAGTAAGGCAAGTGGATATATATATATATATATATATATATACACACTTCCATCAGACATGTAGCTTAAGCATTAAGCAACATAATAACAAATAGAAATTTACATTTCCTTTTCCCCCAAACTGAATGAATCTATTAGTATCCTATGAAGACTTTAGTTGTAAGCTACCTCCATCCACAATAATTATGTGTGTATGGGTGACCAAAAAAAAATTGTAATTTAGCTGTATAGTTTCATACTTTCACAAATAGTATGTAATAGATATCAAAGATATATTTGTCTCAAACACAAGGCAACTCCCATGTCTAACTTTAACTTTAAAAGTTGCAGGTAGTTCCTCCATGCTCAAACTTCTAGAGTTTTACAGGCTTATGCTAAATGCTCAGATAATTTAAAATTAACAGAGATTATTCTTTCTCCTGTCAGTCATATCAAAACATAACCAAAAATTAGCAGAAACAACATTTCGGACAACTAAAATTTACAAAAATTAAAAACTTATTTTCTTGAGTGTTGCGGGAATCATTGTAGGGATAAAGTGAAGAAAAAGGAGAATGGAGGGAACCAAAACTTATATCTATGCTTGACCAATAATTTGGCATTGTCTGCTAAAACTTATATCTATGCTTGACCCATAATTTGGCATTGTCTGCTGAAAAATTAGAAAATTCGAAAAAAAAAAATATATATATATATATATATATCATTACTGTATTCATAATTTCCATAGAATAAATTCTTAGCTAGTGTTCATTCAAACCAGACATTGAAAATTCAAGGGTTAATTGAGGTATGAATTTCTAAGATTTTTCACATTTATCTAATCCATTGGTTATCCCAGGAAACAAACAAGATCTCCATATCTGAAATTAAAAATAAAAATAAAAATAAAAATAAAAAGCCACACAATTGAAGCTTTTTTATGTGCTTCAAAATCAGAATTAAAGAATAGCAATAACAAATTACTTTAAAATAAGTAAGCGGGAAAAAGAGATTAAGGGATTAAATACCACCCATTGGATTCAAGAATGAGATGGAGGTGGATTTTGGTTGGGATTTCCTCGACGAAGATCTTCGATTAGGTTGCCTAGCTCTTGTCGAGCAGATTCTCTACCAAACATGAATCCATACCAGAGAAAATTCGAATAATTAGTTCATATACATATATATATATAATTGGAAAACTTAGGGACATGAAAGCTTTAGAAAAAAAGAAAAAAAAAATCCAAGAAAGCAATAGAGAAAGTGAGGAAGAAACCAGAAGGAAACAGCAGAGAATACTCCAGCAGTGACTACTGTGTGAAGCAAAGTGAAGGTTTTCTCCATTTTTTTTTTTTTCCCTTCGCACCGGGGTTTCAAAACTTGAACCAAAGCTTTTACACAAAAATTCAACTTTGTGTTTTCAAAGGGTTTTAATTATTATTTTTTTAAAAAAATTTGCTGCAAAATTAAAGGGCTTTAATTTGATTTTACATACAGGTCACTTGTTTTGTTTGTTTCTTGGAATTTATTTATTTATTTTGGGTCAATTTGTTTCTTAGAAATTACCAAATTATAAAGATTTTTTAAAAAAATAAAATTAGTTAAGAAAATAATAATTTAATGTTTATTATTCATATTCCTGTTAGAGATAGATGCTCATCATTGAAATGTCTATTTTGTGGCTGCTGAAGAAATAAATAGTTCTTTATTTTTATTTTTTGTAAGTAATAATTCAGAAAGAAAGAAAGAAAAATAAGTACAGGATAAAAAAAAAAAAAATAAATAAATAAAAAAAGGGTACTGGATCCAAAACAAGTACTACAGCCGAAAAAAAAAAAAAAAAAAACAGAACCCCTCAACAGCTCGGCGCATCAAACAAAATCCATAAGATTAATGGGCCCAATAATGTAAACCCAGCTCTCCACTATATTTCAAAAAATAAAAAATAAAATAAAAAGACGAAGATAATAAAAGATATTTTTGGTAAGGAGTAATGCTAGCCAAATAGTTTAGCAATAAAAAAAATGCTAGCCAAATAAATATATGAATGTGTATAAATGTAAAATTGGTAGTTCAAAGTATACAAATTCCTCTTCATCTTGTCGTGCTCAACGATGGAACTCCATCAGCATACTTTTTCACATCCAAATTTGTTTGTTTTATCTAAATCTTCTTCTTAAAATAAAAGAATGCAACTGTTGCAAAAATTGAAATTTTAGTTAATATATTATTATAATTTAATTATAAATAAATAAACATTTAAAAATAAATATAATTAAATATAAACCAATCAAATATTAATACATGATAATTCGTACACAGATACATTTATTCAGTATCCTCGTATTTTTCTTTTGGTAAATATAATACTACAAACAAATAAAAAATATTAATTAAATTTATTTATTGAATGATATTATTAAATATTATTAGTTAACATATTTATTTAACTAAAATATAAATAAATGGTTTCATAAAAGAAAATGTGAATAAAAAAATAAATCAAATAAATATTATTATGTCACATCATTTTATAAATAGATTTATTAAATATTTTGATATATATTATTGAATATGATAAACTTTAGTTTAGAATGTGGTGAGCAATCTATTCCTAGGCACCCTGCTGAAAATAATATTGTCAAAACCACGAACATAAGCATCAAACCAAATACAAGAGAGTTTCCAGGTGATGCACAGTTTTAAAGAGAGGATTTGAGCAAAGACTTGAGTAACAATTTCGCATTGCCTATTTTTCCAATCTTCAAACCGAAACAATATCCAAAGCAAAACTAATAGCTTAATTTGCATCTCCTTATGATTTCTAGCAGTTAACTAATACAGTTAATTGTTCTTCCTGTTTTGGTTTTAAAATAAATTCAAGTTTGACCTATATATATTTTTTACTAATACATAAACATAAAATTCACTGTCCCTTAACCGATTGTTCTTCTTTCTCAACACCTATCAAGATTGATCTTATTTTATATAACAAGTAAATCAAAAATTCCATAGCGTCAACCACAAAAATTGAAAAATATGATGGTGATATGGTAAACTAAAGATTTGTATCCTCTGAAATTATTATTAGATCATTTTGAAAATAATTTAATGACAAAGCTATTGTTTCCTAAAACAATAATTTAGAATTGAAATCTCTACATTTTAATAAATAAAAAATAATTAAAATAGTAATAAAGCATGATTAAGAATGTGGCTAAACCCTATGCATGTTTCTAACTCAAATACTGACGGGGATAATTAACAATTATTATGCATATGATACACTATTAAATATTTAATTTACGATGTAACTATTTACGGTAATATAATTTATAATATGCCACTCAGATTATGGTCAATCCAGTTACCAACATTTGAGGATTTTAAAATCTCGATACAGCACTTTCAAAAGAATGCAAGAGCGAATTGTCAAGTGTATTCAAAGTACAATTTGGCAAGTGAAAATTGAGAACAAGAATGAATTGTAAAATCACCAAAAGTTTACTGTACTTTATATATCTACAGAATGAATTGTTAGCTAATGTTCATTCAAACTAGACATTAATTCAAGGGTTCATTGAAGATTCTTATAATTTGTAGTTTAATCGATCTAATTTGTTACACTTTATTCAGTGAAAATTCATTTGTTTCTATCAATTCTAATCTCTAGCTTCCTGATTTTCAAAGATTTTCTCATTTATCTATTATTTTCTTATCCCAGGAAACAGAAATCATGGGATGCCAATTTCTTCAACAAATTTACCATAGAGTTAACAAAAAAGAAATTAAGGCTTCCCGGAAAATTTAGAAGAAATTAGTGACAGAAAATTTTAAGGAGGATGATACAAGAAATCATGAAGGCCCAATGAAAGATGGGCCAAGCCCAGAAAGTAAGTGCTCTGAACAGAGATCAGAATGCTAGTCAAAACAATCACCGACTTTAATTATGTATTTATTTTGAAAGATAGTAGCTGAGTGGTTTAGTAACTTGTAAGCGATATCTCAAAGCATTGAAGAAAAATGGCATATTCCAATACTATTTGTCAAGAATTAAAATAAAGACCTCTCTTACCACGTCCATGGAAAAAATGGCAAATTTTAATGAATGAAATTCATGCTCCAAACAAGACTTTAAGTTTCTACTACCTACCCTGCCTCTCAAGAATCAAATTTGTAAAAAAAAAATAAAAAATAAAAAAAATAAAAATAAAAATAAAAAAGATTACGAATTCTCTTTTGAACTTCTAATATGAATCTCAGTATGCCTTAAAAGTTAAAACTCTCACAAAGGTTCTTCATTACATCATCAGAGTTCTAAATGACACATTTATAAGATGTAAATACATTTTTTTTATTTGTTCATTCTTTATTAATTAAACTACTAAACTATGATATCGGCAACTTAATTCAACATCCAATGGACTCTGAAAACCACATAACTCCTTCCTGGGACATGGCAATACCGTTTGCAGCACGCACATCCTTGGTGGTTCCACGAGAGACCAATGAGAACAACAACTAAAATTGCCATCATCCAAGTAATGTGGAATTCTCTCTAATCTGGTCCTAACACCGCTACCACCGCAACCACCATCTACCGCTATTGACACCATTTGACCAACCATCTAATACACCAAGAATTTGACCTTTATAGAATTTCAACAGACAACTTAAAAAAGATCCATCCTCGATTGTTGCTTTTCAAATAGGTTCAGCATTCATCAACATATTTCACATAGGCTGCATAATTAAAACCACCAGAAGTGGAATGAAAAATTGCAACAACTTCAAAAGATAAAAGATTCCAAACAAGGATTTGTCTACGATGCAACATGTAGAACTTTATCATGAGCTCCCTCTACTTCTTGGTAGCGGAAAGCAGATTATAATTCAGCAGACAATCAGCTTTTGCAAAAAACAACCATCCTTGGAATGATCCAACACAGCTCCAACCATACATTTTTTTTTTGTTTTTTTTTCAAAGAAATTGACTTTATGGTGAGGATCATCGACCCAGAAACTATTTGGATCAACACAATATTTGCTTATCTATCCTAACCCTGTAGGAGTCCAGACCAATAATATACAGCCTTTGTAGTCCCCTCCACCAATTTGTTTTTTTATTTGCTTAGGCACTGCTCCACTAACTTGTGTGTAGCTACAACCAGTTAAGAAAATATCGGTGTCAATAAAAATATCAAAGATATGAATTTGCAGAAATATTGATGGAAATGTCAATATCGATAGAAATATCGATAAAGTTATGAAAACTGTAAATTTTTAATTTAAAATAAAAATTTTGACGTATGAGATAATTAATAAAGTAAAATAATATATAAATATAATAATAATAAAATACTCATCCAATTAGCCATATATACTAAAATCCTATATATTATACAACAGAAAAACTAACAGTGTTATTTATTTATTTTTGAATAGAAAAAATCAAATTAAAAACTAAGACAAAAAAATAAAAAAGATAAAAGAATGTGTATTGATATGCTACAATATAAAAAGTCATATATCATTCTTTATACAATATAATATTATCATATTATTATTATTTTTTCTTCTTTCTTTTTCCTTTTTCCCCCACTTGGGAAGAAAGATTTCTTTCTTATTCCTCTCTTCCCTTCGTCTTCTTCCTCTCTCTCTTTCTCTCTCTCCGATGGCATCTCTCTCCCACTCGTTCTCTTCTTTTTTTTTCTTTTTTTTTTCTGCTTCTTCTTCACCAGTTCAGACAGCTCCTCTCCCACACACACACACACACCAAATTAGATCATGAGGGAGGGCCGGCCGAGATTTCCACCGATAATTCCACTGACAACCAGCTTCTCCACTTTGTTTTCCATAATTTTCCACCCTAAATCCGAAACTCCAGCGATATTTCTCCAGCACTGGTGACAAAAACTCCCCTCCCCCCCCCCCCCCCCTTTATCGGTATCGACGACCTTCGATACCCGATATTGTCACAGGCTTATTGCCTGTCTCGACGATATTTGTTTCACTGGCTCCAACCATACTTCTAATGAGATATAGATGATCCAACACAGCTCTAGATCTGTATGAGAGGTTTTATATATTATATAATATATAGTCAGGTGCAAGAAAGAAAATGTCGATATCATTAAAGATATTAAGGACCCAAATGTCAGATGAACATTTTGAAAAATTTTTGGAAACATCTTATATTTACCAAAATGTTAAAAGTTTTTATTGAAACCATTTAAAAACGCTAAATGTATTAATAATGCATCTTTTGCAGGGAACAAACTTTATAAAATAAGAAGCAAATAATAAATAACATATATGAGGAATATGTTGTTATAATATCAATTATTAATATAATTAAAACGAAAAAAAAAAAACTTTAACTATCATATGTACTATTGAGTTTTATGTCAAATTTTAAACTTTTAACCATAAATTCCAATATTTAAAAAATTCGAGATACAAGAACTTGAAAGTTTATTGAATAACCAATTATTTAATTTATTTGCAGAAGATTTATTATTTATATAATAATAATAATAATAAACTTATTAATATTGTCATTCATGTTCTTGCTAGGTGTTACCATTACTTTTTTCAATTAAAAGAGTTTAAATTATTTTCTATAAAGAGAAATTATTAATTCAGTGATGAAAATATCATTAACCATATCAAAAAAACACCATATCCGACACCGATAATGATAGGAATGTCAACGGAACAAGACGGGGTTGGTTTTTAAAATACCGTCCCCATCCCCGCGGGGAATTTTACATCTCATCCCCACGGTTTTTCCCATTTCTTTAGATACGGGGCGGGAACGGAGATTTTGCGGGGTGGAGACTACGGGGCGGTTTTCTCCCTTTTTAATTGATATATATATTATTTCCAAACAAATTAATTATTATGGTCTTGCATGAATGATTTTGGAAAATCTAAAGAGTCAATCTTGTTTTCCATAATGCAATGAGTGTTAGCAAGACCATGTTTAATTATTAACACAATATGATGATGCTGACAAAAATAAAAAATAAAAATAAAAAGCAAGTGCACATACTTTGGCCATATTTTTTTTTTTTTTTTTTGTTGAATGATAACAAGTGTAAGAGCAAATTAAAATAAACAATTACATATTCAAGGCAGTTTTGCCGCAGTGATCAAATGCATTATATATATATATATAGTTTTGTCATGGAGACAAAGATTTCATAGCATTAAAGGGGATTAAACAAGTATACTTCAATGAATAAATCGGATGCAAAATATAAAATTAAAATATTTTGTGAGGATAAAAATAAATAGAAGAAATGTAATAAAGAAGAAATGCTATGATCCAATCACTAAAGAAGAAATGTTTTAAAATTATTATTTTGGAAAAAAAAAGAAGGAAAAATTGGATTAGAATTATTTGTTATAGAGGCAAAATAAAAAATGAAAAATAAAAAGTAAGAAAATGAAATAATTAGAAGAAAGGAAAAATAGAAAATGGAAAGTAATAAAATAGAAATAGAGTGCCCCCGACCGGTTTCAAAAAATCAACAGCTTTCCATCTTCCTAACTCGAGCTGGTCGCCCCTTCCTAAATATCAGATGGCCCAGACCCCCAATCCCAATCCCCAAACGCCTCCCCACAAACGGAAAAGTAAAAAACAAAATGTCTGATTTAGAACAATGATAGAGAAAGCTCTTACAAGAATAAAAAAACAAGAAGGAAAGAGAGATCCTGCCAGCAGCACGAGGAGCTCAACTGTGTTGTTGCAGCAGGTGGTGCCGGCTGTGAAGCAGCAGGTGGCGATGAAGGTTGAAGTAGCAGCTACAGGTCGTATGTAACACCCCGTCCCAAATCGCACCGGAATCCGTGCACGTTGATCGAGGTTGACCGTTGACCGTTGACCGAAGAGGGTCAAAAGTTGACTTTTAGACTCGGTGGGAATTTCAAGATGACTAGGGCACCGTGGCGAAGTGCACGATGCCACGAGTTCGTAGACTGGTAGCACGTCGAAAACGGAGCTACGGTTTGAAAGTTATGGACGAAACAAGTTGCGGTCCAAACTGTCCAAGGGGTGCCGGAGTTGACTTTTTTTTTTATGGGGAATTGAGCTTTGACTCATGCATGGTTGTGAAGTGCTCGTCGATACGAGTTCACAGACTAGCGGCACGCTCAAAACGGACATCCGGTTAAAAAGTTATGGACGTTTGAAGTTTACCGGATACCGTATTATTTTAATATTTTTTTTGGGTCGGTGAACAGTGAAACGCCACGTGTCAGTTTCTGATTGGTCCACGTGGCATGAACAGTGTCACGCAGGGTTTTAATTTTGAAAAACTCTCGGGGAAGAGAGAGAAAGAGAGAGAAGAGAGAGAAAGAGAGAGAGGAGAGAGAAAGAGAGAGAGAGGACCCGCCGGCCGCCGGCCATTTTCACGTTTTTCCGGCCTAGTTACTGTACACGCGCCGGCCAGCCAGATTGCCCACCTCATTTCCGGCAAAACCTCCAAATTTCACGGCGAACGGCCGCCGGACGCGCCCGGATCGGACGTCCGAAGTTTGGCGGCGATTTTTCCCCTCCACCGCCGGCCACCGCGAATCGGCACTATTCCGGCCGATGTACAGTACACGCGCCATACACCCAGCATCCTCTCCTCAAGTCCGGCCTACCCACCAAAAATCACGGCCATCGGACCACCGACGCGCCGGGATCGGAGCGTTTTCCGGCGAGGGGTCGAAAATCTTCAAACGGTGATTTCTCCGCCGTCCGACCTCCGTTTTGCTCACCGTCGGTCCCGTTGGATTGCTCTCCTCACGATCTACAAATCTGCAAAATTTCACAGCAAACGGCCACCGTCGGAAATTACTGTTCCGGCGACGGTTGCCGGTGACGTGGCGGCCGCCGGAAATCACTGTTCCGGCGAGTACCCCGAAAATTCCGGCCAGCTCCAGTCCGCAGTGTTCGACCTCCTGAACCCAAATCCGACTTCCGTTTCCACCAATTCGCGACGGTTTGGGAGAATTGCGGAGCCGAAACCCGAAAAGCTTCCCGATAAAATTCCGACCCCGTCGGGTACGATCATCGGAAATTAAGACCGGATCTGTGATTAGCATCACTCGAGCTTCGATTCGGTATATAATTCGTAAATTTTAGTTATCGTTTGGTGTTCGCTCCCCGGGTACCCATTTAGGGATTACCCGAATAAAATATTAATATTTGTGGTTTTGGTACTGTGGATGTTTTAGGTGCACGTGCAAGTAGCGGAGTCAATCCTACGGAGGATCTTGATTGAGATACGTGCACAAGGTGAGTGACCCACCTTCAAATTAATTTTGGGAATTTAATTGGTGAATATATAATGTGTGATTTAAATATTTGGAATTTAATTTCTATGTGCCAAATATTTATTTGAATTATTGTGGAATTATTTGTGAATTTATCGGATTTAAGAAAATGTGTATTTCATCAATTTATGCCATGTGGAATTATTTTATGGTTTTGAGGATTTTGAAATTGGTGTGGTTTTAATGGTAAATTGGGCACGATTCGATTTTCAAATATTTCAAGGAAAATATTTGGTTATGTTGGTGATTTCAATTTTTATGAAATATGCCCATAAAATATTATGGGATTTGATTATGATATTTCGAGAAATTATTTATGCTTGGAAAAAATGTGGATATTTGAATTGATGGATTTGGGAGTTGGTGGATTTGAAAATCATGGAATTTATGGCATTGATTACAAAGAAATTGTGGGAAAATTCCCGGTTCAAGCGGATGGATTATGCCCGCTATGCTTATGAAAAATGTGAAATTTGTTTTATAATTTAAATTGTGGATTTTATGATTTTTAGATGCACCGTGCACGTACTGGTGTTCTGATTATGTGATATGGTATATGTGATATGGTTAGTGTGCACACGGTTGTGATTAGCGCGCAGGTGGGTGTGATTAGCGCGCAGGTGATGTGATTAGCGCGCAGGTGGGTGTGAGTAGCGCGCGGTTGATATTATGAGGGTGTCCTGTGGATGCCATCGGAGAGGGCGGCCACCCCCCTTTGGCCGGGACACCAGGTTAGCAGCGGCGCTGTGGGACGCCACGCGACCGTATGCCGGTTTCTCTCTATAACCTCCTGTCTGGCGGTACCTTGGGACGCTGGGTACTGTTGGCGCCACTGGTATATAGTGGGTGCATCAAATGATTTTCAGAACTGTGTTTTAAAAATAAAATGTTTGGAAACTGAATTGGAATTAAAAATATAATTGTTACCGCTTCTGGTATTTAATTGATGTCTTGGTTTTCGGGGCATATGGATAAAGGGTTTTTGTGAAATTGTTTTAAAAGGGGAACCTTTCCAACTGAGAGAATTGTAAGGGTTTTGAGAGAAAATATTATTATTTCCAAATAATTATTATTTATACTTATTACTGTGATAATATATGGTATAGTAGTAGGGTCGCTCACTGAGATGATTAGCATCTCACACTCTTAAATTCCGTTCCTCTAGGTACCAGGTTGTCGGTGTTCACTCGGAGCGGACTTGATCTTCCTCGCTGTTTTAGTTCGGCAGTACCCTGTTATTCTTTTATTGCAGTTGTAATATTTCTTTCACTCTTGTTGTATTTATTTTGCACTGGATTACTGTATTTATTTTTTTTAAGTACTGCAATTTGTGGAACCAATTTGTAGTTTGTGGGAGGAATAAGGGGATATTTTTGAAGTGTGTTTTCAGTGCAGGTAAATTTGTGGTAAGTAAATCCCTTAGGGGAGGTGCTGCCGGATTTTCCGTTGGAAGGTTCGGTGGTATTTCCCTGGGATCAGGGCTGTCTAGGGTTCCGGGGAAGGAATTCTGGACGGGTCCTGACAGTTGGTATCAGAGCATAGGTTCTTGTAATCCTAAGGGACTGTGCATTGTTGTGTGTCCCATCCATGTCTAGTCTCTCGTTTTACCCGCGTGGAAGCGTTCTTTCTGTTTGTCTCGAAGTAAATTCGTTGCCCGAGTTTGAATAACTCTAATCTTCGAGGGTGTCAATTAGGATCATCTAGCCTAACGGGGAATTCCTATGGCCTAGTCGATGGTCGAGGATGCCTTTTCTTTTTGAAGGTCAAGCTTATCATCGTGAATGGTATCCGTTTCGTTCATGGAGAAGAAGGATAATTGCCTAAGGATGTGTGTCGATCGATTTCAAGGCGTCAAAATATTTTCCCGATCGATTATCATAATTTAAATGCTTTTCAAAGTGGTATTTGAAATTAAAGGTGTTTTATTCAAGTATTTTTGGTTTGTGTTCATACATGTATCTGTATGCTATATTGTTTGATATTATACTGCACCATATGGAGGCGGCGAACCAATGTGGTCCATGTAGAGCTAGCCCCATGATCATGTTGCCTACGAGCCCGGGGAATTGGACGGCCAATATAGGCAACCACCCTGGTTTGTATTGGTAGCAGAGTGTCGGCGACAGTTGGAATCATGGATTACGTAACATGTAGAAGGTGTTGTACGTACCTCCATTACAAGCGTGCATATTTTATTTTATGCTATGGATTTTAAGATATGAATTTCAATGTGGAGTTTTAACAATTGCCTATGCAAGTTAGGTATATTTGAAAAATATATTTTATTATTTGTTTTATGTTATGGTTTTTCCAAGAGCGACTTAAGGGTTAAGTATCGCCAGTCGAGAATCCAAAGCAGGGTATCGTTGAGTTCAAAAAGGAGATCTTAAAGGAAGTACGCGATTCAAAGTATGCGATACACCCCAAGGGTACCAAGACGTATGGAATGCTCACTGGATGACATGGTGGTTTGGCACGATAAAGGAAGTTGCAAGATCCGAATAAAGGTACTTAGGTCACCGATAAGTAAAAGTAGGGAGATGTAAACATGGATTTCGTGCTTAAACTATCATTCACAAAGAGAAGGTACGACAGCGTTTAGAGAATCAAGCAAGATCCGGATAGCGATTAAAGTTCTACTTGGTGGTTGATGAGGTTAATGAGATGAGGATGATTCCTTAGGCATGGTTGGATGTTTAAGCATGGTTATTTTTCATTCTAGAAGCTAAGATCTTGATATCTTATTTCCTTGGAGATTTAAGGTTCGTATTGGTGGTGCTTTATCGATTCAAGGTGGTTGATATTGTTGGTGATAATTTACAATGATCAGGAGTATGATTTTTGGGACGTAGTTAGAATTTGAGAAGTGTGGAATACTTTATTGGGTTAAGGATCTAGTGATTTGTTCATAGTCTTGGTGGTGATGCTAGAATTAGGATTTAAATTTCTTATTGCTTGAGGTGTGGATTCATGGAATTTATTTGAAATAAGGGAAACTTAGGGTTTTCAAGAATGATATTTGGATGTTGAGAATTTTATTCATGACCTTGATGAATTTAGTTAAAAGAAAGATTGATGTTTGTCGAGGTTAAGACTATTGGTTAATCAATGAGGAGCAAGGGTTTTATAATTGTAAGTACTAGGAGGGTAATCGAAGATAAGTGAATTAATCTCAACCTTAACTTGGTGATACCAGTATTTGAGGAAATTAGACTTAAGTTCTAATCTAACCTTTTAAAGTGCTGATCGAGTCACGAGAGTTGGTTGTTGGTTTAAGGATGCATACTTTAGAAGCACCTTATGGTTAGCGTTCGACTATGACCAAGACTTGTAGATCGTGTTCTCGTGGACCAATTTGACTATCCTTAATTAGTGGGCATGAGAAGGAAAGTTGCACAAGAGGGAAGTTAAAGTCACTATTAGGCGAATGTAGTGGCAGATGCTTTGAGTAGGAAGGCTACTGGATCCCTTGCTCACATCCAAGTCATCCAACTACCTCTCATGGTGGAGTTGAAGAAGATGGGGGTGTTAATGCATATGCACCCTTCAGGAGTTCTTATGGCTAGCTTCCAGGTACGACCGGTGTTGGTGGATCGTATAGTAGAGACCCAAATGGAAGATCCTAAGTTGAGGACAATTAAGGGCAAGGTACAAGAAGGTCTTGATCCGGAATTTTCCATAAGGAGGGATGGAGCCCTCGTGTATAAAGGACGACTTTGCGTTCCGGATATCCCAGGACTCAAGAAGGAGATTTTAGAGGAGGCGCACAGCTCGATGTATGCGATGCATCCTGGGAGTACCAAGATGTACCGGACGCTTGTTAAGTATTATTGGTGGATTGGTATAAAGAGAGAAGTTTAGAAGACCTGCTAAGGTCTTGCATTATGCAGTTTCGTGGTAGCTGGGATGAACAACTGCCATTGATAGAGTTTTGTCCTCCTGCCTACCGTGAAGCAAGAAGGAGAGAGTTCGAGGAACTGCGACAGAGGAACATGACAGTGATCGAGTACGAGAGGAGATTCCGAGAACTATCAGAATTCTGCATGCACCTGATTCCCGACGATCACACGAAGAAGGTGAGGTTCATAGACGGATTGAAAGAGAGCATCGGCTACACCCTTTCCGGATCAGTACATCCCACCTATCAGTCCGCCAGGGATGCAGCGCTCGAGCTAGAGAGACAGGAGGAGATACACAGACCCTCAAGGCGCAGATCTTTCGAAGGTTCGTATAGCGGAGTACCTCGACAGGGGGCAGCTAAGAAAGGCCATAGCTCAGGCTCAGACAGTGATGGGTTAAGCCCACGAGGCAGATTCCAGAGGAGAGATAGTTATCGTATGCCCCAGCCAGCTCGCCATTCGATCAGTGTGGATACAAGCTCGTATCAGCAGTCACGCATTAGTTCTCCGCGGATTTGTCCACTTTGTAGGGGGAATCATTCTGGGCAGTGTCAGATGGATGGTTTATGCTTTCGGTGTGGGCAGCCAGGCCACATAAGGAGGGATTGCCCTTATGGTAGCAGCAGTGTGCTAGAAGCAGGTCGACGGACACAGCATACGGGGATATTTCCAGGACAGAGTTCCCAGGGGAGTCAGCCAGTAGAAGTTTCTTCGGGATCAGTCCAGCCGTCTGCAGGATCGAGTCGAGGTAGAGGAAGGAGACCCCAACAGACAAGTCAAGGTCGGGTGTTTGCTATGACGCAGCAGGGAGCCAGGACTACGCCCGACGATTTCACAGATCAAGTGATGGAAGCAGACCTGATCCTGTTGGATCTATCCGGACTTGAAGTAGTGTTGGGCATGGATTAGTTGGCAAGGAACTACTTAGTCGAGGAAGCGACATGGGAGCCCGAAGCGCAGGTGCGTGATCAGAACCCTTGTTTGTTCCAGTGACGCGTGGAAATTTCGAGGACGAAATTTTTGTAAGGGGGGAAGGCTGTAACACCCCGTCCCAAATCGCACCGGAATCCGTGCACGTTGATCGAGGTTGACCGTTGACCGTTGACCGAAGAGGGTCAAAAGTTGACTTTTAGACTCGGTGGGAATTTCAAGATGACTAGGGCACCGTGGCGAAGTGCACGATGCCACGAGTTCGTAGACTGGTAGCACGTCGAAAACGGAGCTACGGTTTGAAAGTTATGGACGAAACAAGTTGCGGTCCAAACTGTCCAAGGGGTGCCGGAGTTGACTTTTTTTTTTATGGGGAATTGAGCTTTGACTCATGCATGGTTGTGAAGTGCTCGTCGATACGAGTTCACAGACTAGCGGCACGCTCAAAACGGACATCCGGTTAAAAAGTTATGGACGTTTGAAGTTTACCGGATACCGTATTATTTTAATATTTTTTTTGGGTCGGTGAACAGTGAAACGCCACGTGTCAGTTTCTGATTGGTCCACGTGGCATGAACAGTGTCACGCAGGGTTTTAATTTTGAAAAACTCTCGGGGAAGAGAGAGAAAGAGAGAGAAGAGAGAGAAAGAGAGAGAGGAGAGAGAAAGAGAGAGAGAGGACCCGCCGGCCGCCGGCCATTTTCACGTTTTTCCGGCCTAGTTACTGTACACGCGCCGGCCAGCCAGATTGCCCACCTCATTTCCGGCAAAACCTCCAAATTTCACGGCGAACGGCCGCCGGACGCGCCCGGATCGGACGTCCGAAGTTTGGCGGCGATTTTTCCCCTCCACCGCCGGCCACCGCGAATCGGCACTATTCCGGCCGATGTACAGTACACGCGCCATACACCCAGCATCCTCTCCTCAAGTCCGGCCTACCCACCAAAAATCACGGCCATCGGACCACCGACGCGCCGGGATCGGAGCGTTTTCCGGCGAGGGGTCGAAAATCTTCAAACGGTGATTTCTCCGCCGTCCGACCTCCGTTTTGCTCACCGTCGGTCCCGTTGGATTGCTCTCCTCACGATCTACAAATCTGCAAAATTTCACAGCAAACGGCCACCGTCGGAAATTACTGTTCCGGCGACGGTTGCCGGTGACGTGGCGGCCGCCGGAAATCACTGTTCCGGCGAGTACCCCGAAAATTCCGGCCAGCTCCAGTCCGCAGTGTTCGACCTCCTGAACCCAAATCCGACTTCCGTTTCCACCAATTCGCGACGGTTTGGGAGAATTGCGGAGCCGAAACCCGAAAAGCTTCCCGATAAAATTCCGACCCCGTCGGGTACGATCATCGGAAATTAAGACCGGATCTGTGATTAGCATCACTCGAGCTTCGATTCGGTATATAATTCGTAAATTTTAGTTATCGTTTGGTGTTCGCTCCCCGGGTACCCATTTAGGGATTACCCGAATAAAATATTAATATTTGTGGTTTTGGTACTGTGGATGTTTTAGGTGCACGTGCAAGTAGCGGAGTCAATCCTACGGAGGATCTTGATTGAGATACGTGCACAAGGTGAGTGACCCACCTTCAAATTAATTTTGGGAATTTAATTGGTGAATATATAATGTGTGATTTAAATATTTGGAATTTAATTTCTATGTGCCAAATATTTATTTGAATTATTGTGGAATTATTTGTGAATTTATCGGATTTAAGAAAATGTGTATTTCATCAATTTATGCCATGTGGAATTATTTTATGGTTTTGAGGATTTTGAAATTGGTGTGGTTTTAATGGTAAATTGGGCACGATTCGATTTTCAAATATTTCAAGGAAAATATTTGGTTATGTTGGTGATTTCAATTTTTATGAAATATGCCCATAAAATATTATGGGATTTGATTATGATATTTCGAGAAATTATTTATGCTTGGAAAAAATGTGGATATTTGAATTGATGGATTTGGGAGTTGGTGGATTTGAAAATCATGGAATTTATGGCATTGATTACAAAGAAATTGTGGGAAAATTCCCGGTTCAAGCGGATGGATTATGCCCGCTATGCTTATGAAAAATGTGAAATTTGTTTTATAATTTAAATTGTGGATTTTATGATTTTTAGATGCACCGTGCACGTACTGGTGTTCTGATTATGTGATATGGTATATGTGATATGGTTAGTGTGCACACGGTTGTGATTAGCGCGCAGGTGGGTGTGATTAGCGCGCAGGTGATGTGATTAGCGCGCAGGTGGGTGTGAGTAGCGCGCGGTTGATATTATGAGGGTGTCCTGTGGATGCCATCGGAGAGGGCGGCCACCCCCCTTTGGCCGGGACACCAGGTTAGCAGCGGCGCTGTGGGACGCCACGCGACCGTATGCCGGTTTCTCTCTATAACCTCCTGTCTGGCGGTACCTTGGGACGCTGGGTACTGTTGGCGCCACTGGTATATAGTGGGTGCATCAAATGATTTTCAGAACTGTGTTTTAAAAATAAAATGTTTGGAAACTGAATTGGAATTAAAAATATAATTGTTACCGCTTCTGGTATTTAATTGATGTCTTGGTTTTCGGGGCATATGGATAAAGGGTTTTTGTGAAATTGTTTTAAAAGGGGAACCTTTCCAACTGAGAGAATTGTAAGGGTTTTGAGAGAAAATATTATTATTTCCAAATAATTATTATTTATACTTATTACTGTGATAATATATGGTATAGTAGTAGGGTCGCTCACTGAGATGATTAGCATCTCACACTCTTAAATTCCGTTCCTCTAGGTACCAGGTTGTCGGTGTTCACTCGGAGCGGACTTGATCTTCCTCGCTGTTTTAGTTCGGCAGTACCCTGTTATTCTTTTATTGCAGTTGTAATATTTCTTTCACTCTTGTTGTATTTATTTTGCACTGGATTACTGTATTTATTTTTTTTAAGTACTGCAATTTGTGGAACCAATTTGTAGTTTGTGGGAGGAATAAGGGGATATTTTTGAAGTGTGTTTTCAGTGCAGGTAAATTTGTGGTAAGTAAATCCCTTAGGGGAGGTGCTGCCGGATTTTCCGTTGGAAGGTTCGGTGGTATTTCCCTGGGATCAGGGCTGTCTAGGGTTCCGGGGAAGGAATTCTGGACGGGTCCTGACAGTTGGTATCAGAGCATAGGTTCTTGTAATCCTAAGGGACTGTGCATTGTTGTGTGTCCCATCCATGTCTAGTCTCTCGTTTTACCCGCGTGGAAGCGTTCTTTCTGTTTGTCTCGAAGTAAATTCGTTGCCCGAGTTTGAATAACTCTAATCTTCGAGGGTGTCAATTAGGATCATCTAGCCTAACGGGGAATTCCTATGGCCTAGTCGATGGTCGAGGATGCCTTTTCTTTTTGAAGGTCAAGCTTATCATCGTGAATGGTATCCGTTTCGTTCATGGAGAAGAAGGATAATTGCCTAAGGATGTGTGTCGATCGATTTCAAGGCGTCAAAATATTTTCCCGATCGATTATCATAATTTAAATGCTTTTCAAAGTGGTATTTGAAATTAAAGGTGTTTTATTCAAGTATTTTTGGTTTGTGTTCATACATGTATCTGTATGCTATATTGTTTGATATTATACTGCACCATATGGAGGCGGCGAACCAATGTGGTCCATGTAGAGCTAGCCCCATGATCATGTTGCCTACGAGCCCGGGGAATTGGACGGCCAATATAGGCAACCACCCTGGTTTGTATTGGTAGCAGAGTGTCGGCGACAGTTGGAATCATGGATTACGTAACATGTAGAAGGTGTTGTACGTACCTCCATTACAAGCGTGCATATTTTATTTTATGCTATGGATTTTAAGATATGAATTTCAATGTGGAGTTTTAACAATTGCCTATGCAAGTTAGGTATATTTGAAAAATATATTTTATTATTTGTTTTATGTTATGGTTTTTCCAAGAGCGACTTAAGGGTTAAGTATCGCCAGTCGAGAATCCAAAGCAGGGTATCGTTGAGTTCAAAAAGGAGATCTTAAAGGAAGTACGCGATTCAAAGTATGCGATACACCCCAAGGGTACCAAGACGTATGGAATGCTCACTGGATGACATGGTGGTTTGGCACGATAAAGGAAGTTGCAAGATCCGAATAAAGGTACTTAGGTCACCGATAAGTAAAAGTAGGGAGATGTAAACATGGATTTCGTGCTTAAACTATCATTCACAAAGAGAAGGTACGACAGCGTTTAGAGAATCAAGCAAGATCCGGATAGCGATTAAAGTTCTACTTGGTGGTTGATGAGGTTAATGAGATGAGGATGATTCCTTAGGCATGGTTGGATGTTTAAGCATGGTTATTTTTCATTCTAGAAGCTAAGATCTTGATATCTTATTTCCTTGGAGATTTAAGGTTCGTATTGGTGGTGCTTTATCGATTCAAGGTGGTTGATATTGTTGGTGATAATTTACAATGATCAGGAGTATGATTTTTGGGACGTAGTTAGAATTTGAGAAGTGTGGAATACTTTATTGGGTTAAGGATCTAGTGATTTGTTCATAGTCTTGGTGGTGATGCTAGAATTAGGATTTAAATTTCTTATTGCTTGAGGTGTGGATTCATGGAATTTATTTGAAATAAGGGAAACTTAGGGTTTTCAAGAATGATATTTGGATGTTGAGAATTTTATTCATGACCTTGATGAATTTAGTTAAAAGAAAGATTGATGTTTGTCGAGGTTAAGACTATTGGTTAATCAATGAGGAGCAAGGGTTTTATAATTGTAAGTACTAGGAGGGTAATCGAAGATAAGTGAATTAATCTCAACCTTAACTTGGTGATACCAGTATTTGAGGAAATTAGACTTAAGTTCTAATCTAACCTTTTAAAGTGCTGATCGAGTCACGAGAGTTGGTTGTTGGTTTAAGGATGCATACTTTAGAAGCACCTTATGGTTAGCGTTCGACTATGACCAAGACTTGTAGATCGTGTTCTCGTGGACCAATTTGACTATCCTTAATTAGTGGGCATGAGAAGGAAAGTTGCACAAGAGGGAAGTTAAAGTCACTATTAGGCGAATGTAGTGGCAGATGCTTTGAGTAGGAAGGCTACTGGATCCCTTGCTCACATCCAAGTCATCCAACTACCTCTCATGGTGGAGTTGAAGAAGATGGGGGTGTTAATGCATATGCACCCTTCAGGAGTTCTTATGGCTAGCTTCCAGGTACGACCGGTGTTGGTGGATCGTATAGTAGAGACCCAAATGGAAGATCCTAAGTTGAGGACAATTAAGGGCAAGGTACAAGAAGGTCTTGATCCGGAATTTTCCATAAGGAGGGATGGAGCCCTCGTGTATAAAGGACGACTTTGCGTTCCGGATATCCCAGGACTCAAGAAGGAGATTTTAGAGGAGGCGCACAGCTCGATGTATGCGATGCATCCTGGGAGTACCAAGATGTACCGGACGCTTGTTAAGTATTATTGGTGGATTGGTATAAAGAGAGAAGTTTAGAAGACCTGCTAAGGTCTTGCATTATGCAGTTTCGTGGTAGCTGGGATGAACAACTGCCATTGATAGAGTTTTGTCCTCCTGCCTACCGTGAAGCAAGAAGGAGAGAGTTCGAGGAACTGCGACAGAGGAACATGACAGTGATCGAGTACGAGAGGAGATTCCGAGAACTATCAGAATTCTGCATGCACCTGATTCCCGACGATCACACGAAGAAGGTGAGGTTCATAGACGGATTGAAAGAGAGCATCGGCTACACCCTTTCCGGATCAGTACATCCCACCTATCAGTCCGCCAGGGATGCAGCGCTCGAGCTAGAGAGACAGGAGGAGATACACAGACCCTCAAGGCGCAGATCTTTCGAAGGTTCGTATAGCGGAGTACCTCGACAGGGGGCAGCTAAGAAAGGCCATAGCTCAGGCTCAGACAGTGATGGGTTAAGCCCACGAGGCAGATTCCAGAGGAGAGATAGTTATCGTATGCCCCAGCCAGCTCGCCATTCGATCAGTGTGGATACAAGCTCGTATCAGCAGTCACGCATTAGTTCTCCGCGGATTTGTCCACTTTGTAGGGGGAATCATTCTGGGCAGTGTCAGATGGATGGTTTATGCTTTCGGTGTGGGCAGCCAGGCCACATAAGGAGGGATTGCCCTTATGGTAGCAGCAGTGTGCTAGAAGCAGGTCGACGGACACAGCATACGGGGATATTTCCAGGACAGAGTTCCCAGGGGAGTCAGCCAGTAGAAGTTTCTTCGGGATCAGTCCAGCCGTCTGCAGGATCGAGTCGAGGTAGAGGAAGGAGACCCCAACAGACAAGTCAAGGTCGGGTGTTTGCTATGACGCAGCAGGGAGCCAGGACTACGCCCGACGATTTCACAGATCAAGTGATGGAAGCAGACCTGATCCTGTTGGATCTATCCGGACTTGAAGTAGTGTTGGGCATGGATTAGTTGGCAAGGAACTACTTAGTCGAGGAAGCGACATGGGAGCCCGAAGCGCAGGTGCGTGATCAGAACCCTTGTTTGTTCCAGTGACGCGTGGAAATTTCGAGGACGAAATTTTTGTAAGGGGGGAAGGCTGTAACACCCCGTCCCAAATCGCACCGGAATCCGTGCACGTTGATCGAGGTTGACCGTTGACCGTTGACCGAAGAGGGTCAAAAGTTGACTTTTAGACTCGGTGGGAATTTCAAGATGACTAGGGCACCGTGGCGAAGTGCACGATGCCACGAGTTCGTAGACTGGTAGCACGTCGAAAACGGAGCTACGGTTTGAAAGTTATGGACGAAACAAGTTGCGGTCCAAACTGTCCAAGGGGTGCCGGAGTTGACTTTTTTTTTTATGGGGAATTGAGCTTTGACTCATGCATGGTTGTGAAGTGCTCGTCGATACGAGTTCACAGACTAGCGGCACGCTCAAAACGGACATCCGGTTAAAAAGTTATGGACGTTTGAAGTTTACCGGATACCGTATTATTTTAATATTTTTTTTGGGTCGGTGAACAGTGAAACGCCACGTGTCAGTTTCTGATTGGTCCACGTGGCATGAACAGTGTCACGCAGGGTTTTAATTTTGAAAAACTCTCGGGGAAGAGAGAGAAAGAGAGAGAAGAGAGAGAAAGAGAGAGAGGAGAGAGAAAGAGAGAGAGAGGACCCGCCGGCCGCCGGCCATTTTCACGTTTTTCCGGCCTAGTTACTGTACACGCGCCGGCCAGCCAGATTGCCCACCTCATTTCCGGCAAAACCTCCAAATTTCACGGCGAACGGCCGCCGGACGCGCCCGGATCGGACGTCCGAAGTTTGGCGGCGATTTTTCCCCTCCACCGCCGGCCACCGCGAATCGGCACTATTCCGGCCGATGTACAGTACACGCGCCATACACCCAGCATCCTCTCCTCAAGTCCGGCCTACCCACCAAAAATCACGGCCATCGGACCACCGACGCGCCGGGATCGGAGCGTTTTCCGGCGAGGGGTCGAAAATCTTCAAACGGTGATTTCTCCGCCGTCCGACCTCCGTTTTGCTCACCGTCGGTCCCGTTGGATTGCTCTCCTCACGATCTACAAATCTGCAAAATTTCACAGCAAACGGCCACCGTCGGAAATTACTGTTCCGGCGACGGTTGCCGGTGACGTGGCGGCCGCCGGAAATCACTGTTCCGGCGAGTACCCCGAAAATTCCGGCCAGCTCCAGTCCGCAGTGTTCGACCTCCTGAACCCAAATCCGACTTCCGTTTCCACCAATTCGCGACGGTTTGGGAGAATTGCGGAGCCGAAACCCGAAAAGCTTCCCGATAAAATTCCGACCCCGTCGGGTACGATCATCGGAAATTAAGACCGGATCTGTGATTAGCATCACTCGAGCTTCGATTCGGTATATAATTCGTAAATTTTAGTTATCGTTTGGTGTTCGCTCCCCGGGTACCCATTTAGGGATTACCCGAATAAAATATTAATATTTGTGGTTTTGGTACTGTGGATGTTTTAGGTGCACGTGCAAGTAGCGGAGTCAATCCTACGGAGGATCTTGATTGAGATACGTGCACAAGGTGAGTGACCCACCTTCAAATTAATTTTGGGAATTTAATTGGTGAATATATAATGTGTGATTTAAATATTTGGAATTTAATTTCTATGTGCCAAATATTTATTTGAATTATTGTGGAATTATTTGTGAATTTATCGGATTTAAGAAAATGTGTATTTCATCAATTTATGCCATGTGGAATTATTTTATGGTTTTGAGGATTTTGAAATTGGTGTGGTTTTAATGGTAAATTGGGCACGATTCGATTTTCAAATATTTCAAGGAAAATATTTGGTTATGTTGGTGATTTCAATTTTTATGAAATATGCCCATAAAATATTATGGGATTTGATTATGATATTTCGAGAAATTATTTATGCTTGGAAAAAATGTGGATATTTGAATTGATGGATTTGGGAGTTGGTGGATTTGAAAATCATGGAATTTATGGCATTGATTACAAAGAAATTGTGGGAAAATTCCCGGTTCAAGCGGATGGATTATGCCCGCTATGCTTATGAAAAATGTGAAATTTGTTTTATAATTTAAATTGTGGATTTTATGATTTTTAGATGCACCGTGCACGTACTGGTGTTCTGATTATGTGATATGGTATATGTGATATGGTTAGTGTGCACACGGTTGTGATTAGCGCGCAGGTGGGTGTGATTAGCGCGCAGGTGATGTGATTAGCGCGCAGGTGGGTGTGAGTAGCGCGCGGTTGATATTATGAGGGTGTCCTGTGGATGCCATCGGAGAGGGCGGCCACCCCCCTTTGGCCGGGACACCAGGTTAGCAGCGGCGCTGTGGGACGCCACGCGACCGTATGCCGGTTTCTCTCTATAACCTCCTGTCTGGCGGTACCTTGGGACGCTGGGTACTGTTGGCGCCACTGGTATATAGTGGGTGCATCAAATGATTTTCAGAACTGTGTTTTAAAAATAAAATGTTTGGAAACTGAATTGGAATTAAAAATATAATTGTTACCGCTTCTGGTATTTAATTGATGTCTTGGTTTTCGGGGCATATGGATAAAGGGTTTTTGTGAAATTGTTTTAAAAGGGGAACCTTTCCAACTGAGAGAATTGTAAGGGTTTTGAGAGAAAATATTATTATTTCCAAATAATTATTATTTATACTTATTACTGTGATAATATATGGTATAGTAGTAGGGTCGCTCACTGAGATGATTAGCATCTCACACTCTTAAATTCCGTTCCTCTAGGTACCAGGTTGTCGGTGTTCACTCGGAGCGGACTTGATCTTCCTCGCTGTTTTAGTTCGGCAGTACCCTGTTATTCTTTTATTGCAGTTGTAATATTTCTTTCACTCTTGTTGTATTTATTTTGCACTGGATTACTGTATTTATTTTTTTTAAGTACTGCAATTTGTGGAACCAATTTGTAGTTTGTGGGAGGAATAAGGGGATATTTTTGAAGTGTGTTTTCAGTGCAGGTAAATTTGTGGTAAGTAAATCCCTTAGGGGAGGTGCTGCCGGATTTTCCGTTGGAAGGTTCGGTGGTATTTCCCTGGGATCAGGGCTGTCTAGGGTTCCGGGGAAGGAATTCTGGACGGGTCCTGACATCGTAGCAGTATGTGTCGGGACAAAAAAAAAAAAAAGAAATGAAGGGTTATAGGGTAGGGTTGCTTTGTTAATAAAAAATTGGGAATGATAAAAAAAATAAAAATAAAAATAAATTAATTAAATATATATATACCGGGTCGGGTTCGGGCTGGGGTATTTATTCTCCGGGCCCGACTCGGTCCCGAATCGATTTTTCATCTAATGCCCCAAGCCCGTCCCATCACTCCAATTTTTGGGAGAAAAACCACTCCATTAAGGGCGGTGCACCGCTATTTTCGAAGTGTGTGGGATAAATTGCCATCCCTAGATGATGGGGGTAATGAAAATCATTTCCGGTGTCGTAGATTTTGTTGACGAAATGCATGATAATCAGTGATACTGTTAATATCGGCAGGAATAGAGAGTCAAATAGGCGAAATACAACAATATTTTCAAAATTTATCGTTGCCAATGAAACGAAATATGCAAAACTTTTGCATGTGGCTGCCGAAAATAAGAGATGAAGAAGAAAACATTGGTGCTGCTGGATTTGGGCCATACTAAAAAATGTATGGGCTTCCACTTAATCATAAAGTTTTGGGCTTGTGAATTGATTGTGTTTTGACTTCTTAAAAAGTTAAAATGTTTGTACAATTCACATTTATAGTCTTTATTTAAATTTATCAAACAAAAATTATATTTTTGGTGCTAAAAACATCGTATTTTTTTTATTTACAAAAATTTTTAATATTTATGAGCTATTTTATTATCATTATACTATAATTATTATATTTTTATATTATTTTATTATATTAATTATTTTATATATCAAAATTTATATTTTAAATTAAATATTTATAATTTCTATAATTTTATAAACATTTTCATTGATATTAATTTTTTCTTCTATATTTTTATAAAATTATACTCTCAATATTTTCATTGATACCGATATTTTTTATCACCGATTATTATCATAACTTAAATTATTTATATTATTTTTTTGGATAAAAATTTATTTATAACGTTAGTTGAGTATTTATGGATAAAATTTTCAAGCACATCTATAAAAATGATGGTTTCGTAAGTAAATAATTTTATATTTATTATGTGTAAATACATGCAAGATTTATTTAGCATTTATTACTTTTTTGAAATAATTTTTTTATTATTAATTTTTCTTAAGTTTGGGCCATTTTTGTTTTTAAATGTTGCCCATATTTATTCAATTTTTATTTATTTAAGAAAGGTTTTTATTTTTTTTATCAGAGAAAAAAAAAACTTTTTATATTGAGGAAAAAGACTATTAATTTTTAAGCGACTCAACATGTTTATATTAACTGAGCCCCATCCAAAAGGGACCTAACCCAACGGCTCAAGCATCTATCATCCCTTAAGGGTGCGTTTGGTATACAGGATAGGTTCGGATCGGACAGGACAGGTTTGGATCGGATCGGATCGGACAGGATATAATAGTCTAGTCTTATGTTTGGTATAGATCCGGACTGAATGGTGGACTAGTTGTTCCATGTTTGTTGCAGATTGGACTGGATTAAACTATTTTATAATTATTTAAAATAATTATTTTTAAAAGTGAAAAAATTAAATGATATTTTTTATATTTATAAAAAAACATTATATTTAATATTAATTGTAAATTTGTATATTTATATTTGCATACAATATTTTAATACTTTTTTACAGCCACAAATTATATTAATATATTTTACAACCCCTAAATTTATTAATATAAATTAAAATTAAATTATAACATAATATTTCATAAATAACAATTAACTAAAAATAAAAAAAAAACTAATTTCATATATAACTAGAATTATAAATATTATATATTTATATTTACAGAATTGTAATTTTTTTTTCACCCACAAACTTATATTTATCCAATTAAAAGCTTGTTCATATTTAATTAAGTTGGATTACAAACTGAGGGAGGAAGGGGGTGCTTATTCGGCGAAGGGGATAACAAAGCAATGCTAATACTTTTTGATGATCTTTTTTATTTATTTTTTTCCCCTGGTCTTCAAACTTCAGTGTTGTATGTGTAGGAGCTCATGTTATTCCACAAAAGGCTACATTTGATCTTCTCTCAAGGTATAAACTATATGATCATACAATGTTATACTAAACATTAAGGAATTGGTTCAAGTGCTTCAGCATGTAAAGTCTGATTTAAATTTGGCAAAAATTGATTCATCTATAACTAAAAAGTAATCAAGTTAGTGCCTGCCTATTGATCAAGATTACATAATATCAGAAAACTCAGCTACGGCACTGCTTGCTTAAAACGAAAGTAGAAATGAAAAATACAGTGTGGAAGAAGGACCTTAGATGACATTTTATTCGACAGAGTTCTATATTTCAAGTCCTTTTTAACTTCTTTCTCATGGAGCATCCCTTAGCACTTCTCAACCGAGCCCCAACAGTGGCATAAAGTTCTTAGCTTCTCAAGGATCCTCCTCACTAATTAGAAGCACCAAAGAATGGCACAACTTATTCTCTCTTACACAACAACACCTTGCTAGTGCTTTAGCATCATCTTTAATCGAATTTGCAAATAAATAGAATCCCCCTAACAAATATTAACTACAAATATTAAAAAAAATTTTAAAAAAAGCATCAAAATCTCACAAATGTATATTCATTACCTCAAACAGTTAAAGAAATCAACATATCAAATCAAAGGCATTGTATGAAATCATTGATAAAGCAAGTGTTTGAAAAAAAATATTCATAAATGGATGTTGCATCCACATTAGCTTATAGCTAGTAGGTCTAAAATAAAGCTACCATTATCATCTTCATCTCGATCATCCTCTCCTTGTTCATGGCCATCAATTTTTTCCTTCAGTGCTTGTCAACCTCCCTGTGCTCTCAGATTCAGCAAAATCCCCCTCATCATTGTCAACCTCTTCATCCTCATTATTGTCTTCATCACCATCATCATCATCTTCATCATACTCAACAGCATCTTCTCTGTTTTTCGCTATCATCAATCTCATGAACCTCCACCACATCTTCTCTGTTTCTCCCTTTTCTTCATTTTTTTTTTTTTTTTGGTACTTCAACAGAAAAGAAAGAAATGACAATGGCAGTAAAGGCTAATTTGCACAATCAAACATACTTCAACATCAAAATGAACAAATTTCAAGCAACCCAATCAAACATACTCAAATACCTAGATTCAATATACATACTTCAACATCAAAACGAACAAATTTCAGATCAAAATGCATTCACACATGCCAACACATACATACATATCTATGTATATATAAAGAGAGAGAAAGCATAAAATGGAGAAGCAGAAAAGCAATGAAAAGCGTTAGAAGAAGAAGAATGCCCAAACTGTAAGAAAAAAAAAACTGCCCAAATCAAAGCCCTAAGTTTTCTAGATCGACTAACAATCGGATTTCATTTTATTGAAGTTGATCGAAGGAGAAGAAAGGTCACGAAACGGAAGGAAGAAGGAGAAGAAGGTCAAGAAACGGCTGGAAGAGATGCAGAGATGCAGAGATGGAGGATAGAGTAAGAATCATGAGATGCAGAGATAGAGGATAGAGTAAGAATAATACTCACCGGCCGTGTTTGTGCCTGGGAGAGATGCAGACGTCCGGCGAGAGAGAGACGCGATCCGGTGAGGAGCTGCTTCGGCGAGAGACATTATGAGAGAGAGTAGAGCTGCTTCGGTGAGTTTGGGACAAAAATGATCCGGGGGGGAGACGGGTCACATGAGTCCCAATCGAATGGGATAAAATCACTGTTTAGGTTAAGTTGTCCTGAACTCAAAATGGCAAACCAAACATCATGCTTGGGACACAATCCCATCCTATCCTGGCCAATGCCATGAACCAAACACACCCTAAGGGTTTCTCATCATCTCTTCACTAGGTATCCACGATAAATTGACGATATTATCGGTAAATCTCGTCAGTTCTTGACTATCTCACAGCCTATATTTACTGGTATTGATGATATCACCAATATTTATGAATATCTTTGACAATATCCCGGATACCATGGAAGATTTTTCTTTGCCCCCGTTTTCGAAGTCGGAAATAGAAATTTTCTGATAATATCATCGAAATATTGTGGACATTTTCATCCATGGTTAGGCCCATTTACTATTGAACCAGAAGTAGGATTATATACCACCGATCCAATCTCTTACTACCATGTGTTTTAAAAAGCCAGGTCACTATCATATTTTTTTTTAATTAAAAAATTAAAAATTTGAGAGCAACAGCCCATCCAAAATGATAAGATTTCATTTGGAATGTGGATAAAACAAAGCACAACTTGGCAACTAAAAACATAGACCAAGAAAGTAAATTTAGACGGCAAAGAAACCTGAATTTGGTTTTTTCTCCTTTCCTTTTTTTTTTTTTTAATTTTTTTGCCTTTTTTTGATTAATTGATTTTTTTTTTTTTTTCACTTACAACTGTATTGTCCATCAAAATCACCTAGAACCGTTTTAGCAAAAATAAATAGATAAACTATTACCAAAATAAATAAAGATATAAAAATCACTTAAAACTGTGTTACCGACATACTGTATAAGTATACAGCAAACTTCCAACAGACAATTAGCAACTTCTCCAACAATGGATTCATGGAATTTCTGTTGATTGCGTATGGAACTAAACTTTACAGATGCTTTGGTTGGCATGCTCTAAAAGCTAAAGACCATTTGGAACGCACACATATCTCACTGTATTTATATCTCAATAGAATGAATTGTTAGCCAATTTTATTTCAAACCAGATACTACGAGGTTTCTAACAAGCCTGGTCAGTCCAAATTGTAACACTTTATCTAATGAAAATCCATTTGTTTCTCTCAATTCTTATATCATTTATCTATTATTTGGTTATCCCCCACAAGTTGATCCATATTTGCAACTATCCCAAAATTGCAGCTTGTTATGTCCCTTTTTTTTATTATTATTTTTTTATTATTTTTAACATTCCAATCACCCCATCCATTTGGACAACAGGTTTGCAAGAAGACCATGTTGATGCCAATTAGCATCCCAGAAAATTCAGAAAATCCACTGCAAGAAAATCTGCTTAGTAGATGGTGGGAAAATGGCTCCTCCAATAACTGAGAGAGAGAAGGGAAAAAAAAAAAAAAAAGAAAAAAAAAAGGGCTAACTGGGAGAAGAAAAAATCCCATAACTGAGAAAGTATATAAAAAGAAGATCAAAGGTAGTAGTGTTATTGCATTTTATCAAAAATAAGAAGTTGTGTATTGCTCGTATTCAAATCTTGCAAACTGCTAGATGAAACCAAAATCACATAAATTTAAGTAGGATAATTTATTTTCTCACATTAAAGACTGCCCCATTTGAACCCCACACACCTTCTACTCAGAAACATTAATAAAGAAACCAAATTCAAATCTACAACTATGCTTTCTTTCAACAGAATTCGCCTAAATAATTAGCAACAATGTAAACAAAAAATAAAATAAAATAAACGAGGTAAAAAATAAAATAAATGAGGTAAAACCCTCACGAAACTACAACATCACAGCTACTTAAAGCCATTGACTTCCCATTTTTCCCCGCCACTTCCAAACCAAGAATTTTACGATATAGAAGATTATGCTTTAGTTAAAATTTACAATAGAGAATAGCATTGACAGGAATTTTCAGCTCAATTGAATAGAACCAACATTTCCGCTGAATCTTATACCAACTCTCTTATGTATAATATCCGAGTATATGATTCTCTCTCTCTCTCTCTCTTATGTATAAAACCAAACTCTCTCTTAAAGTTTCTTCTTTCCTTCGGGTAATATGTTAGATATATACAAATATTGTGTGAACTTGGTATAACCTAACCCACTTATAAGGTTCATTTGTGTCACTAATGGAACAAACTTATTTAATGAATTGTGTAATAGGTTCATTGAGCACATACTTTCCATAATACTTCAGTTGATCCATTGAGTTGGAAGACCAGCTCATTTTAGAGGCCCATTTGACTTATCCATTTTTATTATTACTATTATTATATTTATTATTAAATTATTATTTTAGTGTATATTAAAATTAATTGTAAGTCATTTAACTTACACGTGACTTTAGTCTTTAAAAGAATGAGATTTTGTTGTTAGTGCAAGTAAGAAAAATACACTCCGTATTTATGTTAGAGTTTTAAGAGATCATTTAAATCAATCAGAGAGGGATTTGACAGCAATTTATCTATTATTGACACTACTATAACGTGTTTCTATTTTGCATGATTGCAGATTTAGTTTTATTAATAATTTCGTTTGGAGGTTAGTACTTTTACAAATTAATTGTTAATATTAAATGGAATTTAATTATGTATGTTTTCAATCCACATTTTATTTACTCCAACATAATACAGCAATAATAGTACTATGAGTTTAGTCTTGTTATTTTGAGTTAAATCACTTTTTTTCTCTTACTTGAGAGTTAAATTTTGAGTTAAGTCACATTTTTTCTCTTACTTGAGAGTTAACCAGTAAGCATTATCAAAAGGAAATACCATATTTTTTGTCCACGAGTTACTCATGATATGTTTTGTAAAAGAAAAGATTTGATAAAAGTTTGCCGGATTATTTGAGAGAGCAAGATTTAGGGATTTTCCTGTTTAAAGAACAACACTTTCTCATCAATGAATACTTTTGAGAGGGAGAATTCTCTAGACTTTGGCCTCTCAAAACTTTTCTCTCTTTGACTCACCAACTTTTCTCGTATTTCATACATTTGAACACCTTTCTTCAACATGCTTTCATGGTATAAATACTCATTTCTCTTCATAAAAAATATTTCTTCTTTAGCCATGGAAAATAAATCATTAATAGGATGTTAGAAATGCTACTCAGAACCTATTAATTAGTTTTTGCTCCTTTAATCTCTTTTTTATTTATAGGGTATTTCACTTTGCTATTGAATTTCCACATTTTTGTTCTTCAATTGTTGTTGTGGAATTGTTGTATTTGTAACCAGATAAACTTTTAAAACTCTACATGATCTAGAGTATCCTAACTCAAGCTCCACACAAAACAACCAAGTGATACCCAAACTCAGAATAAAGAAAGTTTGTATTTGATATTTTGGGCCTCTATCAGATTAGCAACCATACATCTTTATTTTTGTTTTGGTTTCTTAGGGTCTGTTTTTACTGTTTTACAAAATGTTTTTATTTTATAAATTGAAAAATAATTTTAAAAAAATGCTTTTGGTAGCAATTGTTGAAATATAAGATTTGAAAATGGTTGAAAATTATTTGAAATATAATTAAATTTATAAAACATCCAGAAATATTTTACTAGTATCACAAAATTTTGAAACGCATATGTTGAAGCAATCAAACAAATTTTATCATTGTAAATCAAAAATATTTATTTTATGTTGATATTTATATATTATATTTAATATCTAAGCATCCACAAATATGGACAATTTACAATTTTCAATAATAAAGATTTTTTCCCATATACATACATCATATATGAAACATTTATCTAACATTATTTACATTTATCTAACATTATTTTACCATTTTCATTCTCATAAAATATTTTTAAATATATTATTAGATATATT
Source organism: Ziziphus jujuba (assembly GCF_031755915.1). Lineage (NCBI taxonomy): Eukaryota > Viridiplantae > Streptophyta > Magnoliopsida > Rosales > Rhamnaceae > Ziziphus > Ziziphus jujuba. The sequence continues at coordinate 15,476,400 of NC_083384.1, forward strand.
TTTAAATTTTAAAAATTTGAAATATAATTTATTATTTTTATTTTACAAAATTAATTTATAAAAATTATTTTACCAAACAGCCGAATGAATTGACGGCATGTTTGGTGCCAAACATAAAATTCTGTATAGTATTATTTTAATGCAAAACAATGTTGGCAAGTGTTAAGCACTGGGAAAGCATTGGGATTATTTTAATTCAAAACAATATTTTTTCTCTTTAATATTAAACATATTTTTGTTGGGAAAGCTTTCTGGTTTTTTTTTTTCTTTTTTACTTTTTGTTTTATGTATATATATATATATATATACACACACATAACTATTATGTGTACGATAATTTTGTAAAAGGTAATTTTTAAAAAAACTTAATATTATAACACTTTTAGATAATATTTTTATTATTTACGAATGATCATAATAATAATAATAATTTTCCCAAAAAAATAATAATAAATACACAATCGATATTATGAATAATATAGTTATTTGAATAAATGGTAAATTATAATACAAAATCAATTTTGTTTACTTTTGTTACTTGATATTAATTTTTTTAAATGATTAATATTATATATCAATTATAGATTTATTGTACAGACTAAACCAAATACTATACAATATAGTACAAACTAATATAATATAGACTATACAACAAGCTAATATATTACAGATTAATACAATCCATAAGACCAAACGGATCCTAAAACTTATATAAGGTTATGGATATCATTGCAAGCGTGGGTCATCAGCTGCATCACGATTCACATCAATGGTTTTCCCAAAAATCCTTCTGGGCCTCTGGCCTTCATCAGGCCCAATTCATTAGCTTGCATCACATGTCCATAAAATGAATTGATACTTTTTTTTTTTTTTTTTTTTTGGGTGTAATACATAGTTTGACAATATTCTGAATTTTTTTTTTTGGCATTTTACATTTAGAATTTTACTTTTTTTAACACCTTGCATCCTTTTTCTATTTTTTGTTAATTTTTTAACATACCTGTCACATACTTAGCACGTGGGACAAAAAAAATAAGGTGGAAGTGCAATTTTATAAAATTTTAAGATGCAAAATATAAAAAATTTCAAATAAAATATTAATGAAAAATCAATACATTTTTTTCAATAATGAAAATTATTATAAGAATAATAAATTAGTTATGTTTTAAAGGAATACAAATGTAATTTTTGAAAATTTTAAAAAATGTAAATATTATAGAGAGCAAAAAAAAAATTGAAGACTTATAAGAAAGAAGTAATCAAGTATTAATAAAGTCTAAAATAAAACTTTGAAAGAATATTTTTATAAAATATGTTATCTTACACGTAATTTTATGTTTATATTATTTTTTTTGAAAATTACTTTTAAGATTTTTCTAATATGTATTTTTTATAAATTTTATTTTTCCCAAAAAATTATTTTTTAATACTTTTTTAAAATTTTATTGATCTTTATGTTTTCTTGGATATTTATTTTATTTTTATAAAATTTAAATAATAACTTACACATATTATAAAGATTCTAAATTATAAAAAATAAATAAATAAATAAAGACCCTTAAAAAATGATAAAGTATTTATAAAATCTAAAATAGATGGAAAATTAGTATCATAATATATATTATTTTATTTATTTCATGTACTTTTTTCATTTATATTTATTATTTAGGAAAAGGTACTTAAAAATTTTTTTTCTATATATTTGTTGTTATAAAACTTTTACTTTTTCAAAAAAAAAAAAAAATTAACACGTGCAAATTTTTTGTTTGTCTTTATTTATTTATTTAGAATATCTATTATATGTAAAGGTTCTTAATTTTATTTTGAAAAATAATTTTTTAAATTTTTTTACAAACTTCTTTAAAAGCTAATAATATTATTCAATATTTTTATATTTTAATTATTTTTTATTTAAAAGTTTTTGTATTTTACATTTTAAACTATAGGAAATTATATTTTGTATCTTTATTTTCTGTCCCATATGCCAAGTATGTGATACGTCTATTAAAAAGTTAACCAAAAAAAATATGAGAATGATGTAAAGAAAAGTAAAATTCAAGATGCACCATATCAAAAAGAAAAGAAAAAAAAATTGTTTAAAATGTAAAATATTGAATCATATATAATTTAAGATACATTGATCACTGTCACCCCGCGCGCGTGTGTGTGTACATTTAAGTTACGGAGGAGAAGCTTTTCATTATGTATTTTGCCCACATGCCCATATGTGTATAATTCATTATTTTTCTTTTTTTTCTTTTTTTCCATTTTTTTTTTTATCATTGCTTTTTTGTAGTATTTTATTATTAGTGATTGTATTAACACACACACATATATGTATATATAACGATGTCGAAGGTATAATTTTTTTCTTTTGAAATAAAATATAAATATATACAATGTTGGGAAATTGGATATATGCCTCACTTACCATATCTATTTCCTTTTCTAACTACATGTTGCGTTGCTTCACTTATTTAGGCCTTGCTTGGTTTAGTTTTTTATTCTGTTTTTGCTTCACTTATTCCAGGCCTTACTTGATTTAGTTTTTATTCTGTTTTTGAGTTTTCTTTTGCTTTTGCAAAAGTGTTTTTGGAGGAAGCCAAGCCACTAGTCATCGATTTTCATTAAAAATGTTTTCAGAGGTTATGGGCATTTTTTGAAAACTATTCACATTTTTAAAGTAATTTTTAAACTTCAAAAACTACTTTGGCTTTTCAAAAATCTATACCAAACAGGCTTTTTGAACTCAAAAAGTGTACAATTGCAAAAAACAAAAAGGAAAAATAGTTGAAACTTTGATCTAGGTGCAACTGTTTGAATATAATGAATTTAATATTACCCAAAAATACAAAAATATATAATATTGGAAATTAAATATATGCTTCACCTACCATTCTTTTTCTTTTATTCATGCTTTTTTTGTTTTTTTGTGAATATTCTTTTATTCATGCGTTGCTTAACGGATTCAAACTCAAAAGTACACGACGTGGAATATTTTATACCATTCCATGGACATGAGTCATGACGACATCATTGACTTTATGTTACAAAAACGTTTAAATCCTTTTTATAATACCCAAAAAAAAACTATAGTTTTTCAATTTTTCTTATTGTTTGCCTGCATAATTTTCATGAATGATTTTTAGAGATATCAAACGAAATTATCAAAATATTTATCATTTATTTTGATACGATCAAATATTAAAAAAAAAATTATATTTATTAATTATTGAATTTGAGCATAATTTATTTTTTTTAATATATAACTAAATTGATTATTTTTTTTAATTTAAATTTTAATATTTGATATGATTAAATAATTATTAAAGATAAAAATTAATTTAATAAAATAAAATACATTTTATTTGAAATTGACTATATATATATATATATATTAATTTTGATAGAATTATTGAAAAAAAAAAACGCTTAGTTTATTTGAATTCCCAGTGTAAACTTATTTTTCAGCTTTGTTCTGTTTGCTCTTTTGAGTGGCTGCTCCAAAAACTTTTTATTTCCTTTTTATTGTTAGTTTTAAAAAGATATGTTTCTTATCAAAAAGATGAAAATCAAATCTATGAGAAGAAAAAGTGAAGGGTAGTGAGGGCTATGGTGATAATGCTTAATGTGTTAAGTTACCAACCCTAGCTGTATTTGCAATTTACTTTTCTTGGTTTTTGTTGGCGCTTGATATTTAGTTTCTTTTTGGCTTTTATAGTGTTCAGTTTGTAAATTTTCACTCTTTATTGAACTTTATTAGTTATATTAGAAATGATGGAGTTGGTCATGGATACTTGGTTCTGAATGAAATGGAAAAAAGGCAAGGAAAGAAGATGTAGTGATTACCAAGTTACTTCTAATGTGAAAATGCATTGCTATGTATAAGGCTTTTTGGAGGTAGCATTTTAGGTATGTAGTTCTTTTTTTTTGTTTTTTTTCCTTGGTAAGACAAGAAGAGATGGTTTTTGAAAACCCAAAAATAATGCCAATACTCTTTCCTTGTTCTTCTTCTTCTGATCTTTTTTTTTTTTTTTTTTAATCATACATATGTGCTAATAGCAAGGCTTTCTGGTGTTGTTATCATACAACTTGAAGGCCTTTCACTATATATATATGTTGTGGTTCTCTGACCACTTTATAGAAGAAATATGAGAAGAAAAATAAAAGAATTCTATTACTCTCTTTGAAATAGAATACAAAAATAAAAACTTCTCTCTTGGATTCTCATGTGGAATCTCTCCCTACACTCTCCAATTCTCTCTGGAATTGCTCACTCTTCTCTCAAGCTCTCTCTGGAACTTAAACACTCTCTCTCTCGGAGTTTTCTCTCAATATTCCTCACTTGGGATAATATTGAGCTTTGCTCACTTGGCTTGGTTTGCATGCAACGGGAAGGAGCCTATTTATAGGCTTACAAGGTCGGTTGCATGGCCACAATCTTCAACAGCTTAGCTCACAATTGTTGATCAATCCATTTTCGGTATTGTCAAGAATGGTAGCTGTCGGTGTGTCAAGAATGGTGGCTGTCGGTGTGTCAAAAATGGTGGCTGTGGGTAGTGCGGCTGGACTTTACAATTCTCCCCCTCCAGCCGCATTTAAAACTGATGGTCATCTGCCATCTATTCCAGCTATGTCTCTGCATAGCTTCAGCTTCTCTTGAGCAACAACTTTTGTTAGCATATCTGCTGGATTCTCTTTTGTGTGGATCTTCATCAGTTTCAGCAACTGTTGATCTATTACTTCGCGTATCCAATGATAGCGGATGTCAATGTGCTTTGTACGGGAATGATACATTGAGTTTTTGCTCAAATCCATGGCACTTTGGTTATCACAATGTATCTTGTAGTCTTCTTGCTTGATGCCCAATTCTGTGAGAAAACGCTTTAACCACAACATTTCCTTACCCGCTTCTGCTGCGGCAATGTACTCTGCTTCAGTAGTGGATAAAGCAACACAGTTCTGCAATCTTGACTGCCATGACACAGCTCCCCCTGCAAAAGTGTAGAGATAACCTGATGTAGACTTTCTATTATCAGGGTCTCCGGCCATATCTGCATCTGTATAGCCTTCTAAGATTGGATCACCTCCCCCGTAGCACAAGCACAGCTTCGATGTACCTTTAAGATACCTGAGAATCCATTTTACTGCTTCCCAGTGTTTCTTTCCAGGATTTGAAAGAAATCTGCTCACAACACCTACTGCATGAGCAATGTCTGGTCTGGTACACACCATTGCATACATCAGACTTCCTACCGCTGAAGAATATGGTACTGAAGCCATCTCCTCTATCTCTTCTTTGGATGAGGGGCACAATCTCTTACTCAACTTGAAATGATTTGCAAGTGGAATGCTGACCGGTTTGGCTTTATCCATGTTGAATCTCTTTATTACCCGTTCAATATATTTCTCTTGAGATAGCCATAACCTTCTATTCTTCCTGTCTCGGATTATTTGCATTCCCAAAATTTGTTGAGCTGGTCCTAAGTCTTTCATATCAAAGGACTTAGATAATTCTTTCTTCAGCTGACTAATCTTCATTGCATCTTGTCCAACGATCAACATGTCGTCCACATATAGCAAAAGTGCAATGAAGTTTCCACCTGAAAATTTTTGAATATAAACACACTGGTCTGCTGCAGTCCTTTTATAACCTTGACTCACCATAAACGAGTCAAACTTCTTATACCATTGTCTTGGTGCTTGCTTGAGGCCATACAAGCTCTTCTTTAACTTGCATACGAGGTTTTCTTTCCCTGAAACCTCAAATCCTTCTGGTTGCTCCATGTAGATTTCTTCATGTAAATCACCGTGAAGAAATGTTGTCTTCACATCCATCTGTTCAAGCTCTAGGTTTAGACTTGCTACTAAACCAAAAATGACTCGAATTGAAGTCATTTTTACCACTGGTGAAAAAATCTCATCAAAGTCAATTCCTTTCTTCTGAAGAAATCCTTTGACCACCAATCGGGCTTTGTGTTTCACCACCTTTCTGCTGCCATCTTTCTTGAGCTTGAACACCCATTTATTCTTTAGTGCCTTTTTTCCTGTTGGAAGCTCAACCAACTCATAAGTATGATTTTTCTGCAAGGATTTCATCTCATCTTGCATTGCTTGCAGCCACTTTTCCTTCTCTTGATGAGAAATAGCTTTCTGGAAACTCTCTGGCTCCCCCTCTTCAGTAAGCAGAATATACTCAGATTCTGGAAATCTCTTTGATGGAATTCGGCCTCGTTCAGATCTCCGAACTTGTAAACTACTGGTTTCAGGAGATGTACCATCATCTGACCGCTGTGATGGCCCTGCAGCTGCTTGAGAGGATTGAGTCTCCCCCTGCTCAATATCCCTTTCTTCCTCCTGGTCTGCTTCTGGTATATCTTCATGCACCTCATTATCTTCTGTAGCTATTTGTGCTGGTGCTGGATTAGGACAAAAATTCTCGGCACTAGAACTACAATTAGGAGACATTCTGGGCTTTTCAATGTCTTCCATTTTCTGGTTTTCATGGAATACTACATCCCTGCTTCTAATAACCTTCTTTGTTTTCGGGTCTCATAACCTGTATCCGAATTCTTCATCTCCATATCCTATAAAGATGCATGGAGTAGATCTTGCATCGAGCTTCTGTCTGAGCTCCTTGGATACATGTACATAAGCTAAACAACCAAACACTCTTAAGTGAGAGTAGGAGGGAATCTTACCCGACCACATTTTCTCCGGAATTTCAAAATTCAACGGTACTGACGGTGATCTGTTGATTAAATAGCAGGCGGCACGAACAGCTTCTCCCCAGAATGGCTTTGGCAGCTTAGCCATACTGATCATACTTCTGACCTTTTCCATAATGGTTCGGTTCATTCTTTCGGCTATTCCATTATGTTGTGGGGGGCGAGGGACCGTCTTCTCATGTCGAATGCCATGTCTTCTGCAGTAGGCATCGAACTCCTTGGAAGTATACTCGCCTCCATTATCTGAGCGGAGACATTTCAGCTTCTTTCCTGTTTCACGCTCTACCATGGTATGAAACAGTTTGAAGTAATCCAATACCTGGTCCTTTGTTTTCAAGAAATATACCCACACCTTCCGTGAAGCATCATCAATGAAGGTTAGGAAATACTTGTTGCCACCTAATGATTCCACCTCCATGGGACCACAAACATCAGAGTGCACCAGACTAAGCAACTCTGATCTTCTCGATGCAGAGGAACTGAAGGAGACTCTATGTTGCTTACCAAACAAGCAGTGATTACAAGGATCTAGCGCAGCATCCTTGCAAACAGTGATAAGCTTCTTCCTTGCCAAAGTGGACAATCATTTTTCACTCATGTGACCGAGTCTCTGGTGCCACAATATATATATATATATATATATATATATATATATATATATATATATATTTTATAAATGTGTTTTTGTTAGTAGAAAGTATATATATATAAATATATATATGTATATATTTTATAAATGTGTTTGTGTTAGTAGAAAGTAACAAGGTAGATTAGTGGTAAGAAGATATATATGTGAAATAGAGTATGAACGAGAAAGGTACATATGGTTGCGTAGGTTAAGGATGGGTATAACTATGCAGATTCCTTCACTTATTATATACTATCTTATCCTTGGTCATCTTATACTAATTAATTATCTCATAATATCATCTTAAACTGGTTACTTATTCTATATAAGTTCAATTTCTTATTTTCAGTAACACCAATAAGAAACAAGCGAATCTAATAGAAGGAAATCTCAAGTTTCCCTGTCCAGATTCACTGGTTGACTAGTTGCGTTTTGTGCTTTGTTTTTGAAGCTGACTTGGCAAGTTTGTTACATCCTGCACGGTGTAAAAAAGGCAGACCTTTTTTCCTCTAAAGAATTAATTGTTTGTTCTTTGAATGGCTCTTGGAAAGTCATAGGCATGGCGTGGATTTATTACCTTCTTAAATGTCTTGGATTCCCCTAACCCCACTTGTTCATGTCACTTTCTTAAATGCAGTAGAGTTGGAGGAAAATGGATTTTGTGGATGATTGCCAACCTGTGGTTAATGTCATCTTATAGCTAAAACTAAAAGTATGAATCCAAAAAACAAAAAAATCTCTAATTTTAATTGTTATAATAAAAAAATTGTAATTGTGCTGACTGGTCCTTATACAGGTACCTCAATTCAACCTTATCCTTTTTGGCCTAAATCTCTCCTATTGAAAAGAGGTTGTAGAATCTTATTGTAATACTTGTAATATAAGTCTGTGTTAGCAAAAAATTAAAAAATGCAGTAGTTGAAACAGATATTTATGTGTTAAAAAAAAAAAAATGCATTTATTAATTTTTGTCTTAACATATTAATAATAAGGTTTTGAGGGTGGGAAAAAAAATATATTATGATGATTTGCTTCGTGGATGCCTGCCCTTTCAAGAAGATCTCCCAATTAACGTCGTCCCTCAGGCAGTTGCCACCTACTTTTGTCCCACTCATTGAAAACACATTAAAATCTTGAACACAACACAGACTACTCCACGCTATCCAAAAATAAACACTACTAGGATTGAAAAGGACTTCTCAAAAGTTCGGGAACCACCAAAGAGGAATGAAAAGTTAATGGGCAACTTTTAGTTGGGGAATGTCATGTGCTTGTAGGACCCCACATCTGGTCCAAATGCCGAGTTCATAATTTCGGCAATTCGTATCTGTCAAAAGAAAAAAAAAATATTTAAAAAAATGCAGCCAAAGCTGTATATAAGATTGTGCAATTGCGATAGCTAGCCAATCCAAAAGAAATGATGAAGCCGCAAAATTTTATTCTCTTCTTCGTCATTCTCCACCTATTCGCCGGAGCCGGTTCATCTCCGACGAAGGCCGCCGGTGGCCACTGGCGAGTTTTGCACCATAATATCGGTGTTTCCGCCACTCACATGCAACTGCTCAACAACAATCGCGTTGTTCTTTTTGACGGTGCGCATTACGGTCCGTCCAATTTAACAATGGGTGCCGGAAACTGTCGCCGTCACCGTCGTAACAACAAAGTCGACTGCACAGCACACTCCGCCGAGTACGACGTCGCCACCAATACCATCCGACCGCTGATTATCGACACCGCCGACGACGGCGTTTGGTGCTCCTCCGCTGCTGTGACGTCAGATGGCCGAACTTTTGTACGGTTTGTACAAAGTGACGGAGATGGGAATGGAGTAGAAGCGAAGGTTAGGACCTATAAGCCTTGCTCTGTCTCTAACTCTGACTCTGATTGCTTTGGAGAGGTGATGGATGTGGTACTAGCGGCACGACGAGGACACCCTCGATTCTATGCCACTAATCATGTCCGTCCATCTGGCAGACACATCATCATCGGTCCTGGGCGTGGTTCCCTGTTTGCTTACGAGTTCTTTCCTAAAACCCAATCGGTATCTTCAACGAAACTTCCAATTTCAAGCAACAACAACAACAATAATCTCTACCCATTTGTGTTTCTTAACACAGATGGGAACATATTTATTTTCAACAACAATCGAGCAATCCTGTTCGATTTCGTGAACAATAAGGTCGTGAAGATTTACCCAGAAATACCAGGTCGAGGAGATTCGACGACTTATTACACCTCTGCTGTGCTTCTTCCCTTGAAGAATCTCAAATCGAACGTGGGAGTAGAAGAAGAAGTATTAATCTGTGGTGGAGCTCCAAAAGGTTCATACTCTCAGGCACTAAAAGGTAACTTCATCAGAGCTTCAAATACTTGTGCCCGCATCAAAATAACCGACCAGAAGCCTCAATGGGTCATAGAAACCATGCCTCAAGCCAGAGTCATGGCGGATATGACATTGCTTCCGAACGGCGACGTCTTGATCATAAACGGAGCAGAAGCTGGGACTGCAGGCCGAAATTTGGGCCGGAAACCAGTTTTCCAGCCAGTTATTTACCGACCCAATAGCAAAGATGGAGAGGGATCAAGGTTCAAATTGCAGAACCCAAGCTCCATACCCAGGATGTACCTTTCCACAGCGATACTACTCAGGGATGGCAGAGTCCTAGTTGGTGGAAGCAATCCAAACATGAAATACAGTTTCTCATCAGAAGTGGCTTTCCCAACGGAGCTGAGATTGGAAGCCTTTAGTCCCTGGTATTTAGATGAAGAGTTTTCGAATCTTCGCCCCACCATTATCTACCCGCCTAATGATACAAAGCTTGGTTATCGGGAGAAGCTGACTGTTCGGTTTACAGTGATCGGTAATGGGGGTGGTGGTGGTCCAATAGCAAAAGATTCGGTGTCGGTGACAATGGTATCGCCGTCGTATACCACCAACTCATTCTCAATGAATCATAGAGAGTTAGTACTTGAACCTGAAAGAGTCACTCAAATTGTACAAAACGTGTACGAAGTTGAGGTCACCACACCAGCTTTTAGGAACCTTGCACCTCCTGGGTTTTATCTTTTATTCGTGCTTCATCAAGAAATTCCAAGTGAGGGAATTACTGTCATGATCGGCTAGGTCTCATTGTAATGCAAACCAACCAGAGTATTTGGATTTCTCAAGCTCTTAATAGTTTCAGGAGAGAGCACAATTAGAGTTGTCTGGTACCGTCTGTTTACCAATGTTCTCACCTGGTCAAAGTCCAAAAAATTAATGAGAATTGTGTTTGCCCTCTTTCAAAATAAAGATAAGGATATGAACTTAGCAAACAAATTTTTCTTATCTTCCGGAATTATTGACTTTCAATGAAATGGAGGAAACTAACAGCAAGAAAGTAGAAAAGAAGTAAAACTGAGAGATTTTCATTCAAGCCTACAAATAACAAGATTGGTCCTTTTCAAACAAGCCCAAAACCTGAGACTTTCTTTCAGCAATACATTTGAGGATCTGAAACGTCGAAATATCATCTTCAATGAATGCAAAGAATGAATGGTTAATTGTATAAATAAAGTACACTTTTGCAAGTGAAAACGAAGAGCAAGACAATATTCAGAAGGCAAAAATAGGTATCCAAACGAACAAAGAGACCTGAACCCAAATTTTATCACTTGCAAATGTATCACCAACATACCAGTAAGGCAAGTGGATATATATATATATATATATATATTTATATATTCGCACACTTCCATCAGACATGTAGCTTAAACATTAAGCAACATAATGACAAATAGAAATTTACATTTCTTTTTCCCCCAAACTGAAAGCATCCTATGGAGACTTTAGTTGTTAGCCACCTCCATCCACAATAATTATGCATGTATGTGCGACCCAAAAAAAAATTGTAATTTAGCTGTTTAGATTCATAATTTACAGTTTAGATTCATACTTTCACAATTAGTATGTAACAGATATCAAAGAGAGGTTTGTCTCAAACACAAGGCAACTCCCACGTCGAACTCTTAACTTTAAAAGGTTGCAGATATTTCCTCCATCTTCAAACATGTTTTACAGGCTGATGTTAAAAAGCCCAGATAATTTAAAATTAACAAAGATTTTTAACAGCTGAAAAATGACAAGAATGTCTAACTGGAATATTCTTTCTCCTGTCGGTCATATCAAAACATAACCAAAAATTAGCAGAAACAACATTCCGGACAACTAAAATTTACAAAAATTAAAAACTTATCTTCTTGAGCGATGGGGGAATCATCATAGGAATAAAGTGAAGAAAAAGGAGAACAGAGGGAACTAAAACTTATACATGTATGCGTGACACATAATTTGACATTGTCTGCTAAAACTTTTATCTATGCTTGACTCATAATTTGGTATTGTCCGCTGAAAAATTAATAAAATTCGAAAAAATAAAAATAAATATATCATCACTATATTTATATTTTCCATAGAATAATTTTTTGGCTCGTATTCATTCAAACCAGACATTGAAAATTCAAGGGTTAATTGAGGTTTGAATTTCTAAGATTTTTCACATTTATCAAATCCATTGGTTAACCCAGGAAACAAACAAGATCTCCATATCTGGAATTAAAAATAATAATAATAATACAATTAAAAAAAGCCACACAATCGAAGCTTTTTTATGTGCTTCAAAATCAGAAGAGCAATAACAAATTACTTTAAAATAAGTAAGAGGGGAAAAGAGATTAAAGGATTAAATAACACCCATTGGATTCAAGAATGAGATGGTGGTGGATCTTGGTAGGGATTTCCTCGACGAAGATCTTCGATCAGGTCGCCTAGCTCTTGTCGAGCAGATTCTTTACCTAACATGAATCCATACCTGAGAAAATTCGAATAATTAGTTCATGAAAGCTCTAACCAAAAAAATAAAAAATAAAAAAACAAAAACAAGAAAGCAAGAGAGAAAGCATACTTGAATTCAAAGAAAATGGAGAAGCCAGGAGCCCTACCATGGAAGAAGAAACCAGAAGCCATAGTCCTAGGAAGAAGAAAAGGGGGCGCGTGTCAAAGGATTTGCGATAGAATGGTAAGCTGACGTGGAAAATTTTTTGCACATGGCATATGATGAGTTGGAGTGGTACCAGCAGATCTGGTACCACCGCGTCATTGAAGATTTTCTCCAATAGTATAAACCCAGCTCCCCACTGTGTTTGAAGATAACAAAAGATCATTTTTGGCAAGGAGGAATGCTAGCTAAACAAATCTGTCAATGTGCATAATTGTCATGTGTTAATATATATATATATATATATATATATATATTTTTTTTCTCTTCAATAAAAATAGGATTTTGAAATGATAGAAATTCCTTTTCATTCTGTTGTGCTCAGCAAAGGACTTCTTAAGCATATTTTTTTAAATCCAATTTTTTTATTCTTTCTAAATCTTCTTCTTGCATAAAGAACGCAAGTATTGCAAAAAATGGAATTTTAGTTTAGTTAATATATTATTATAATTTAATTATAAATAATAAATAAATATAATTAAATATAAATCAATCAAATATCGACACATAATATTTGATATGCTATTATATTTATTTGGCATTTTTTTATAGTAATTTTTTGATATTTTTTTGGAGTAAATATAATATAATAATACTATAAGTATAAAAATATTAATCAAATTTATTTTATCAAATGATACATATTAAATATTATTGATTGATATATTTATATAATTTAAATATAGATAAATAAATATATAAACAAAAAAATAAATAAAATTAATTAATTAATTAAATATTATCATATTATATTATTTGATAAATAAATTTATTAAAAATTTCGATAACTCTAACATATTATTGAATACGATAAAGGCCATTTAGAATGTGGTGAGCAATCTATCCCTTAGCACCCTAGTGAATAAAATATTGTCAAAACCATAAACATAAGCGTCAAACAAAATAACAAGAGAGTTTCCAGGTGATGCACAGTTTTAGAAAGAAGATTTGAGCGAAGACTGAGTAACAATTTCGAATTGCCTATGTTTCCAATCTTCAAACCGAAACAATATCCAAAGCAAAACTAATAGTTTAATTTGCATCTCCTTATGATATCTAGCAATCAACTAATGCAGTTAATTGTTCTTCCTGTTTTGGTTGTAAAACAAATTTAACATCTTAGACAATTATGGATGACATGTAATTGTGGATCATCATGTTGCAAAGAGTTTGTGCCAACGATCTACTCTAATTGGTGTGGGCTTCCAGGGCTAGGGCTCATAAACCTTTTCTTTCATTCATCAATAGGCCCTGGTCGATCACGTTTTCGGACTAGGATCTGTGAGTGGAAGTCATGAAAAAGAGATATTTCTCTTCACACCTCATATCAAGTGGAAGGGTAGCTTATCAAGTTTGACGCATATATTTTTTACTAATATATAAACATAAGATTCACTGTTCCTTAACCGATTGTTCGTCTTTCTCAACACCTATCAAGATTGATCTTATTTTATATAACAAGCAAAATCGAAAATTCCATGCATCAACCACAAAAATTGTAAAATATGATGGTGATATGCGATTTGTATCCTTCGAAATTGTTATTAGATCATTTTTTAGATATTTTAGTGACAAAACTATTATTTTCTAGAATGACCATTTAGAATTGGAATCTCCACATTTTAATAATAAAAAAATAATTAAAATAGTAATAAAGCATGATTAAGAATGTGGCTAAACCCAAGGCATTTTCTAACTCAAATACTGAGGGGGATAATTAGCAATTATTTTGTATATGACACATTATAAAATGTCTAATTTATGAAGTAACTATTTATGTTAATATAATTTATAATATGCCACTCAGATTATCATCAATCCACTTACCAACATTTGAGGATTTTAAAATCTCGATACAGCACTTTCAAAGACTGCAAGAGCGAATTGTAAAGTGTATTCAAAGTACAATTTGGCAAGTGAAAATTGAAAACAAGAAATTAGTAAAAGTAGAATGCAAAATAGGTAGCCAAGCTCACAACGAGACCTGAACCCAGTTTTTATAAGTATACATCAAGACATGTAGCTTAAGCAACATAATGAGAAGATGGAAATTTTTAAGACAATTCTAAAAACACCAAAAGTTTACTGTACTTTATATATCTACAGAATGAATTGTTAGCTAATGTTCATTCAAACTAGACATGAATTCAAGGGCTCATTGAACATTCTTATAATTAGAAGTTTGATCGATCTAATTTGTTACACTCTATTCAATAAAAATTCATTTGTTTCTCTCAATTCTAATCTGTAGCTTCCTGATTTTCAAAGATTTTCTTATTTATCTATTATTTGGTTATCCCAGGAAACAGAAATCATGGGATGCAAATTTCTTCAACAAATTTACCGTCGGGTTAACAAAAAAAAAATTAAGGCTTTCCGAAAATTTTAGAAGAAATTAGTGACAGAATTTTAGGGAGGCTGATGTAAGAAATCATGAAGGCACCAGGAAAGATGGGCCAGGCCCAGAAACCAAGTGCTCTGAACCGAGATCTGAACGCTAGTCAAAACAATCACCGACTTTAATTATTTATTTATTTTGAAAGATAGTAGCCGAGTGGTTTAGCAACTTGTATTGTTAGTGAAGCAATATTGCAAAGCATGGCAGAAAAATGGCATATTTCAGTACTACTGTCAGGAATTAAAATAAAGACCTCTCTTACCACTTCCATGGAAAAAATGGCAAATTTTAGTGAATGAAATCCATGTTCCAAACAAGACTTTAAGTTCCCACTTTCATGTTCGAACAAGACTATAAGTTTCCACTACCCACCATGCCTCTCAAGAATCAAATTTGTCTCACTTGCAAGAGAGAGAAAAAAAAAAAAAAAAAAAAAGGAAAAGGGCCAAGAGAGTTGAAACATATATACCAATATGAAATGGTAAAATAATAATAATAATTAAAGATTACATATTCTCTTCTGAACTTCTGATATGAATCTCAGTATGCCTTAAAACTCTCACAAAGGTTCTTCATTACATCATCAGAGTTCTAAATGACACATTTATAAGACGTAAATACATTTTTTTTATTTGTTCATTCTTTATTAATTAAACTACTAAACTATGATATCGACAACTTAATTCAACATCCAATGGACTCTGAAAACCACATAACTCCTTCCTGGGACATGGCAATACCGTTTGCAGCACGCACATCCTTGGTGGTTCCACCAGAGACCAATGAGAACAACAACTAAAATTGCGATCATCCAAGTTACGTGGAATTCTCTCTTATCTGGTCCTAACACCGCTATCCCCACAACCACCATCTACTGCTATTGACACCATTTGACCAACCATCTAATAGACCAAGAATTTGACCTTTATAGAATTTCAACAGACAACTTAAAAAAGATCCATCCTCGATTGTTGCTTTTCAAATAGGTTCAGCATTCATCAACATATTTCACATAGGCTGCATAATTAAAACCACCAGAAGTGGAATGAAAAATTGCAACAACTTCAAAAGATAAAAGATTCCAAACAAGGATTTGTCTACGATGCAACATGTAGAACTTTATCATGAGCTCCCTCTACTTCTTGGTAGCGGAAAGCAGATTATAATTCAGCAGACAATCAGCTTTTGCAAAAAACAACCATCCTTGGAATGATCCAACACAGCTCCAACCATACGTTTTTTTTTTTTTTTTTGAAAGAAATTGACTTTATGGTGAGGATCATCGACCCAGAAACTATTTGGATCAACACAATATTTGCTTATCTACCCTGTAGGAGTCCAGACCAATAATATACAGCCTTTGTAGTCCCCTCCACCAATTTGTTTTTTTATTTGCTTAGGCACTGCTCCACTAACTTGTGTGTAGCTACAACCAGTTAAGAAAATATCGGTGTCGATAAAAATATCAAAAATATGAATTTATAGAAATATTGATGGAAATGTCAATATCGATAGAAATATTGATAAAGTTATGAAAACTGTAAATTTTTAATTTAAAATACAAATTTTGACGTATGAGATAATTAATAAAGTAAAATAATATATAAATATAATAATAATAAAATACTCATCCAATTAGGCATATATACTAAAATCCTATATATTATATAACAGAAAAACTAACAGTGTTATTTATTTATTTTTGAATAGAAA
The DNA here is from genome assembly GCF_031755915.1 of Ziziphus jujuba. Lineage (NCBI taxonomy): Eukaryota > Viridiplantae > Streptophyta > Magnoliopsida > Rosales > Rhamnaceae > Ziziphus > Ziziphus jujuba. The sequence continues at coordinate 15,492,903 of NC_083384.1, forward strand.
AAATAAAATTAAAAACTAAGACAAAAAAATAAAAAAGATAAAAGAATGTGTATTGATATGCTACAATATAAAAAGTCATATATCATCCTTTATACAATATAATATTATTATATTATTATTTTTTCTTCTTTCTTTTTCCTTTTTCCCCCACTTGGGAAGAAAGATTTCTTTCTTATCCTTTCTTCTTATTCCTCTCTTCCCTTCGTCTTCTTCCTCCCTCTCTTTCTCTCTCTCCGATGGCATCTCTCTCCCACTTGTTCTCTTTTTTTTTTTTTTCTTTTTTTTTCTGCTTCTTCTTCACCTGTTCAGACAGCTCCTCTCCCACACACACACACCAAATTAGATCATGAGGGAGGGTCGGCCGAGATTTCCACCGATAATTCCACTGACAACCAACTTCTCCACTTCGTTTTCCATAATTTTCCACCCTAAATCCGAAACTCCGACGACATTTCTCCAGCACTGGTGACAAAAACTCCCCTCCCCCCCCCCCCCTCTTTATCAGTATCGACGACCTTCGATACCCGATACTGTCACAGACTTATTGCCTGTTTCGGCGATATTTGTTTCACTGGCTCCAACCATACTTCTAATGAGATATAGATGATCCAACACAGCTCTAGATCTGTATGAGAGGTTTTATATATTATATAATATATAGTCAGGTGCAAGAAAGAAAATGTCGATATCGTTAAAGATATTAAGGACCCAAATGTCAGATGAACATTTTGGAAAATTTTTGGAAACATCTTATATTTATCAAAATGTTAAAAGTTTTTATTGAAACCATTTAAAAACGCTAAATGTATTAATAATGCATCTTTTGCAGTGAACAAACTTTATAAAATAAGAAGCAAATAATAAATAACATATATAAGGAATATGTTGTTATAATATCAATTATTAATATAATTAAAACGAAAAAAAAAAAAAAGAAACTTTAACTATCATATGTACTATTGAGTTTTATGTCAAATTTTAAACTTTTAACCATAAATTCCAATATTTAAAAAATTCGAGATACAAGAACTTGAAAGTTTATTGAATAACCAATTATTTAATTTATTTGAGGAAGATTTATTATTTATATAATAATAATAATAATAATAATAAATTTCTTAATATTGTCGTTCATGTTCTTGCTAGGTGTTACCATTACTTTTTTCAATCAAAAGAGTTTAAATTATTTTCTATAAAGAGAAATTATTAATTCAGTGATGAAAATATCATTAACCATATCAAAAAAACACCATATCCGACACCGATAATGATAGGACTGTCAACGGAGCAAGACGGGGTTGGTATTTAAAATACCGTCCCCATCCCCGCGGGGAATTTTACATCCCATCCCCACGGTTTTTCCCATTTCTTTAGATACGGGGCGGGAACGGGAATTTTACGGGGTGGAGACTGGACGGGGCGGTTTTCCCCCTTTTTAATTGATATATATATTATTTCCAAACAAATTAATTATTATGGTCTTGTATGAATGATTTTGGAAAATCTAAAGAGTCAATCTTGTTTTCCATAATGCAATGAGTGTTAGCAAGACCATGTTTAATTATTAACACAATATGATGATACTGACAAAAATAAAAAATAAAAATTAAAAGCAAGTGCACATACTTTGGCCATATTTTTTTTTTTTTTGTTGAATGATAACAAGTGTAAGAGGAAATTAAAATAAACAATTACATATTCAAGGCAGTTTTGCCGCAGTGATCAAATGCATATATATATATATATATATAGTTTTGTCATGGAAACAAAGATTTCATAGCATTAAAGGGGATTAAACAAGTATACTTCAATGAATGAATCGGATGCAAAATATAAAATTAAAATATTTTGTGAGGATAAAAATAAATAGAAGAAATGTAATAAAGAAGAAATGCTATGATCCAATCACTAAAGAAGAAATGTTTTAAAATTATTATTTTGGAAAAAAAAAGAAGGAAAAATTGGATTAGAATTATTTGTTATAGAGGCAAAATAAAAAATGAAAAAATAAAAAGTAAGAAAATGAAATAATTAGAAGAAAGGAAAAATAGAAAATGGAAAGTAATAAAATAGAAATAGAGTGCCCCCGACCGGTTTCAAAAAATCAACAGCTTTCCATCTTCCTAACTCGAGCTGGTCGCCCCTTCCTAAATGTCAGATGGCCTAGACCCCCAATCCCAATCCCCAAACGGCTCCCCACAAACGAAAAAGTAAAGAACAAAATGTCTGATTTAGAACAATGGTAGAGAAAGCTCTTACAAGAATAAAAAAACAAGAAGGAAAGAGAGATCCTGCTAGCAGCACAAGGAGCTCAACTGTGTTGTTAATAAAAAATTGGGAATGATAAAAAAAATTAAAATAAAAATAAATTAATTGAATATATACATACTGGGTCGGGTTTGGGCTGGAGTATTTATTCTTCTGGCCCGACTCGGCCCCAAATCGGTTTTTCATCTATTGTCCCAAGCCCGTCTGATCACTCCAATTTTTGGGAGAAAAACCATTCCATTAAGGGCGGTGCACCACTATTTTTGAAGTGTACGAGATAAATTGCCATCCTTTGATGATGGGGGTAATGAAAACCGTTTTCGGTGTCGTAGATTTTGTTGACGAAATGCATGATAATAAATGATACTGTTAATATCGACAGGAATAGAGTCAAATAGGTGAAATACGACAATATTTTCAAAATTTATCGTTGCCGATGAAACGAAATATGCAGAACTTTTGCATGTGGCTGCCGAAAATAAGAGATGAAGAAGAAAACATTGGTGCTGCTGGATTTGGGCCATACTAAAAAATGTTTGGGCTTCCACTTAATCATAAAGTTTTGGGCTTGTGAATTGATTGTGTTTTGACTTCTTAAAAAATTAAAATGTTTGTACAATTCACATTTATTGTCTTTATTTAAATTTATCAAACAAAAATTTTATATTTTTGGTGCTAAAAACACCGTATTTTTTTTATTTACAAAAATTTTTAATATTTATGAGCTATTTTATTATCATTATACTATAATTATTATATTTTTATATTATTTTATTATATTAATTATTTTATATATAAAAATCTATATTTTAAATTAAATATTTATAATTTTTATAATTTTATAAATATTTTCATTGATATTAATATTTTCTTTTATATTTCTATAAAATTATACTCTCAATATTTTCATTGATACTGATATTTTTATCACTGATTATTATCATAACTTAAATTATTTATATTATTTTTTTAGATAAAAAATTATTTATGACGTTAGTTGAGCATTTATGGATAAAATTTTCAAGCACATCTATAAAAATGATGGTTTCGTAAGTAAATAATTTTATATTTATTATGTGTAAATACATGCAAGATTTATTTAGCATTTATCACTTTTTTGAAATATTTTTTTATTATTAATTTTTTTAAAGTTTTGGCCTTTTTTTTTTTAAATGTTGCCCATATTTATTCAATTTTTATTTATTTAAGAAAGGTTTTTATTTTTTTTATCCGAAAAATAAATAAAATAAATAAAATAAAAAATAAAAAATAAAACTTTTTATATTGAGGAAAAAGACTAATAATTTTTAAGCGAGTCAACATGTTTATATTAACTGAGCCCCATCCAAAACGGGCCTAACCCAACGGCCCAAGTATCTATCATCCCTTTAGGGTTTCTCATCATTTTCTTCACTATATATCCACGATAAATTGGCGATATTATCGGTAAATCTCGTCAGTTCTTGACTATCTCACAGCATATATTTACTGATATTGACGATATCACCGATATTTATGAATATCTTTGATAATATCCAGGATACCATGGAAGATTTTTCTTTGCCTCCTTTTTCGAAGTCGGAAATAGAAGTTTTCTGATAATGTCATCGAAATATTGTGGACATTTTCATCCATGGTCAGGCCCATTTATTATTGAACCAGAAATAGGATTATATACCACCGATCCAATCTCTTACTGCCATGTGTTTTAAAAAGCCAGGTCACTATCATATTTTTTTTAATTAAAAAATTAAAAATTTGAGAGCAACAGCCCATTCAAAATGATAAGATTTCATTTGGAATGTGGATAAAACAAAGCACAACTTGGCAACTAAAAACATAGACCAAGAAAGTAAATTTAGACGGCAAAGAAACCTGAATTTGGTTTTTTTTTCCCTTTCCTTTTATTTATTATTATTTTTTTTTTCCCTTTTTTTGATTAATTTAATTTTTATTTATTTTTTTTTTTTCACTTACAACTGTATTGTCCATCAAAATCACCTAGAACCGTTTTAGCAAAAATAAATAGATAAATTATTACCAAAATAAATAAAGAAATAAAAATCACTTAAAACTGTATTACCGACATACTATATAAGTATACAGCAAACTTCCAACAGACAATCAGCAACTTCTCCGACAATGGATTCATGGAATTTCTGTGGATTGCGTATGGAACTAAACTTTACAGATGCTTTGATCCATAATTTGGCATGCTCTAAAAGCTAAAGACCATTTGGAACGCACACATATCTCACTGTATTTATATCTCAATAGAATGAATTGTTAGCCAATTTTATTTCAAACCAGATACTACAAGGTTTCTAACAAGCCTGGTCAGTCCAAATTGTAACACTTTATCTAATGAAAATCCATTTGTTTCTCTCAATTCTTATATCATTTATCTATTATTTGGTTATCCCCCACAAGTTGATCCATATTTGCAACTATCCCAAAATTGCAGCTTGTTAGGTCCCTTGTTTTTTATTATTATTATTATTATTTTTTTTTAACATTCCAATCACCCCATCCATTTGGACAACAGGTTTGCAAGAAGACCATGTTGATGCCAATTAGCATCCCAGAAAATTCAGAAAATCCACTGCAAGAAAATCTGCTTAGTAGATGGTGGGAAAATGGCTCCTCCAATAACTGAGAGCGAGAAGGGAAAAAAAAAAAAAGGGCTAACTGGGAGGAGAAAAAATCCCATAACTGAGAAAGTATATAAAAAGAAGATCAAAGGTAGTAGTGTTATTGCATTTTATCAAAAATAAGAAGTTGTGTATTGCTCATATTCAAATCTTGCAAACTGCTAGATGAAACCAAAATCACATAAATTTAAGTAGGATAATTTATTTTCTCACATTAAAGACTGCCCCATTTCAACCCCACACACCTTCTACTCAGAAACATTAATAAAGAAACCAAATTCAAATCTACAACTATGCTTTCTTTCAACAGAATTCGTCTAAATAATTAGCAACAATGTAAACAAAAAATAAAATAAAATAAACGAGGTAAAAAATAAAATAAATGAGGTAAAACCCTCACGAAACTACAACATCACAGCTACTTAAAGCCATTGACTTCCCATTTTTCCCCGCCACTTCCAAACCAAGAATTTTACGATATAGAAGATTATGCTTTAGTTAAAATTTACAATAGAGAATAGCATGGACAGGACTTTTCAGCTCAATTGAATAGAACCAACATTTCCGCTGAATCTTATACCAACTCTCTTATGTATAATATCCGAGTATATGATTCTCTCTCTCTCTCTCTCTCTCTCTCTCTTAACACAAATCTCTTCTTATACAAACTCTACTTCGACTTCCCCTTAACCAATTCAGATCGAGACGACCTAGGACTTCTATTTGCAGAAGAAGTTCCTTGCTTTGAATCTTGTATTGCTTCCTTCAAGCTCTCTACAACTTGTTTCATTGTTGGTCTATCTTTTGCATTCTTGTTCAAGCACCTATCTGCTATCTTAGCAATCTTCCTTGCCGCAATGGCAGAAAACTCGCCTCTCAGCCTAGGGTCCATTATAATGCTGAACCTTTTGCCATCTGCCGGGTATTGTTTTACCCAATCTAGAAGCTTCTGTTCTGCTGTTGGACGGTTCCTTTCCAACACTCGTCGGCCTGTGAGGATCTCATACAGCACCACACCGAAACTCCATAAGTCACTATGGATTGTGAGGTGGCCGGTTTCAACATATTCTGGGGCAGCATATCCATATGTTCCTACCACCTGTTAAAAAAACATAAAAATCAAACATATGAAGATGGAGTGTTGTACAAGGCATAGCTGTAGCATTGGTTTTACGTATGATAGTTATATGTTATGAATCAACTGCTTATCTTATGTAACTAATAATATGCAACTCAAATTATCATCAACACGCTTACCCCTGTGGATACATGAGTACGGTCACCCACTGGTCCTTCTCTAGCAAGCCCAAAGTCTGATAGCTTTGCCTTGAAGTTCTCATCCAGTAATACATTTGAGGATTTGAAATCTCGATATATCACCTTCAAAGAATGCAAAAATGAATGGTTAATTTTATAAGTACAATTTGGCAAGCAAAAAGAAGAGCAAGAGATCAGCAAAATTAGCAGGCAAAAATAGGTAGCCAAGCTCACAAAGAGACCTAAATCCAGTTTTTGTCACTTCTAAAATGTATCACCAACATGATAGTAAAATATTCACCACAGAAAAATAAAAAATATAAATATAAATAAAAGGCACATACTAGCAAAGAAAGTGCATATTCCCAGGAAACGAAGGAGCACAATTACAAGATGGAAATATTATCATGCAGAAACATGTCTTGAACATAATGCAACTCCCAAGTCGACTCTTAACTTAAAAGTTGCAGGCAGAATCCCCCATGGTAAAATTCTAGGGTGCTTTTATAGGCCATTTATAAAAAGCTTATGCTATAATGCTCAGGTACTTAAAAATTAAACAGAGATAAACAACTGAAAATAACAAGAATGTCTAACTGCATATTCAGTGTCCTGTCAGTATCAAACATAGCCAAAACTAAGCAAACAAGCATTACAGATACTATTTTGAAGATAGTTAAGATTTAGAACAACTTGATAAATTTATGATATCCACTGAGGTCAACTGAGTAGAAGGAATATGTAATGTACCTTGACTTCCAATCCCTCATGTAAATAAGCTAAACCTTCAGCAGCATCAAGCATGACTTTTAATCTTGTCAGCCAAGGAAGACCAGGCAAGGCCCTATTAAAAAGATGATGTTCTAAGCTTTTATTAGGCATGAATTCGTATACCAATAGCCGTTGGATCCCTCTTTCTCCATCTACAGAACAGTATCCTATAAGTTTTACCAGGTTCGGATGACTAACAACACCAAGAAACTGTACTTCTGCAAGCCATTCTTTATGACCCTGTATGGAAAAAAGAAAACCAAAAGACTGGTAATCAAAAAGATGAAACAACAATGAAGAAACAAATAAAAGCCTTAAAACACTCGAAAAGAAAAATAGATGAATCACATTTTTACACTTGAGGCACACAATGCAACTCGAGGATTGCATAATTCGGAAGTTATCAATGGTTCAAGAAATGGCAGTTTTTAAGCACACATATAATAGAAAGGGCATGGAAAAGTGTATCCTTTTACCAAACATAATCAAAAGCACTTTATTTTACCAAAATGGGGTCATCATCTTGGACACTGGGGTAACGTCTTAGTTCAACGCCCATTTAGCGAAGGCATTTTAAATATATGTAAACGCCCATTTAGCAAGGGCATTTTAAATATGTACATGAAACATCTCAAGTCAAGTAAACGTTCTTCTCTGTTCTTGCTCAAGCTTTTGACTAACAGTCTGTTACAATAACTCAAATGTGAATTCCAAAATACAAATTTTTCAATTTCAGTCTATCACCAATTTGATGTCATTAAAAATGCAAAATCAAAATTTCTTCTCTTAATCAAATGAAGATGGCCAACATCCTTCGATCCTCGACAGGTTGAACATTTTTTCCTAATGAAGGTTTTTAAAATTTATCCAAATACTCGAAAAAAGTCAGTCCCCCAACCTTTTTTTTTTAAAAAGAAAAAAAAAGATGATAATAATAATAATAATAATTTATAACATAGCATTCCCAATATCAGAATTTGGCACAATTGAGTTATTTCTTCACTCAATTACAGAATCAAAGCCCAATTGGCTGCAGAATCTCTTGCTCTAGATACATATGAACTGTTTAAAAAATAAAAAAAAAATAAAAAAAAAGCTTTCTGATTTTAACAAACTAGTTTGTTAGATGGTTCATTTTGGTTTTATTCACTTCAAATTTGCAATAGGAAAGCAGATTGATGACTCAAAAGGAAAATGTGCAAAAAATAAAATAAAAGGCTAAGGAAATAACTGAGAAATAAAGATTAAACCTGTAAGCTATTCTGGTTTAACTTTTTGATGGCAACCACCGTAGGATTACCATGACCATTAGCAGGCCTGATTGAACCTTTATATACACTCCCAAAACCTCCTTCCCCAATCTTCAGCAACCTGTGGAAACAATTTGTTGCATCTCTAAGCTCTTCAAAAGTGAAAACTCTAAAATTCTGCTCTTTTTCTTTGTACAATTCAGGTATGCTCCGAGGAGATGGTAATGAACCCGAAGATTTCACTGCACGGTCTAGTGCCGGATTATGAGATCTGTTTCTCAACTCTGGTGCTGATTGTGCTCCTTTTTTGGCTTTGGACTTGTCCTTGAATGGAAAAAAGCACTTCATCGCTATTCAAATCTCAAAAACAAACAGAATTCTCACCAATTCAAATGTCTCTATGAAACTACTTTATCGTTCATATCAGAAAGAAAAATAGAAAGAGGAAGCAGAAATTGAATTTTGGAGAAAACCCAGAAAAAAATTACGTATTATACTAGAAGAAAATGAGATAGACACAAAGAATTAATGGCCCACAGTAGCTTGAAAAAGACAAAAACAAGGGAAGGGATAAATGAAACCGAGTGGAATATTAAGGAATCAAACAGATTATATAGAAAAAAAAAAATTGTAATTAGGAGGAGAATGAATCCCAGTTGATGAAAGGGACTAAAAAGACTAAACCCAAGACGAGAAAATTTGAATTGGAAAGTGAAAAAACACACAAGCCGACAGGAACTCAAAGCAATCTTGGATTGGAGGTTTTGACCGTGTGGTTAAAGAAATTGAAAAGTTATAGCTAAAACAGATAGACAAAGTGAGGGGAAAAGAAAGAAGAAAAACCCAGGTGAGAAAACAAAGGTTGATAGGTGGAAAAAGGTTTCAAAAAACCCATGTCCACAGAGAGAGAGAGAGAGACAGAGAGATCAAACGTCTGGTTGAGAGATACCGTGAGAGATACCGTGTATGAAACGAAAAAATTAAGGAAAAGAAAGGGAAGAACCCCACCGTGTAATGTATCCACCTAAGCAAAGACCAAGAAGTAGACCTTTTCAACAACTTTCAAACACTTCAATAGCGTTTGTTCCCACTGGAAAATGTTATCTTTTAAAGCACAGCGCGTTTGCACAGTGGTCTCCATAAGACTCTTGACTTTTGGTTTTGTCTGCTATTTACTCTTTCTTGGTAGTCTCAAAAAGAAACCTTATCACATCCAAAATCCAATTCAATTTGTCTGGTGCAACGACGGAAACAGAGTGCAAAAAACTCACATGCACCGGAAGCACATGGTGTTCCTATTCGGTCCTCGTAGATTTCATATTCGGGTTCCATTTATTTTTATGCGTAGGAACTACGTGATCCCAAGTTCATGGTTTTTTCCCTCGAAACAAACAGATTGCTGTAATTAGATTCATCTTTGGAGTGAAGAAAATGAAAAACCGCAACGTTAATTAATTTTAATTAATTAAAAAAAAAAAAACCCACTTTTTACTGACTCACTATTAGTTAGTTGTAGCCCATTAATTCTAACATCTCTGCAAATATTATTATATATATATATTTATTTATTATTATTATATTATATTAATGAACCGCCTAGGAAACGAGGGCATGCAATCTTTTTTCTCAACAAATTGCGTAGCTGATGACAATATGACATGAAAGCTGATGACGCTTCCATGTGGTAAACAGAACAACAAAGTGCGCTTGGAATTTAATGTGTCGGTTCTTTTGTGAAAACCAAAAAACCAACTTTTTTTATGGTTTCTTCAATAGTTTGATGAGGTCGGTCCGAGCTTCACCAAACCAGTGATTTAACTTTTAAACATTTTCCAAAGTTATAATCTTTTTAATATCGAAAAAGAAAAAAAAAATTGCAATTTTTGGTTGGTTTTTTAAGTTTGAAATTTTACACTTAATAAGCTAAGATGTATTTTAATTAAATTCACTAACAAATCTGCTTGTGATACAGGACTGGATTTATTTTTTTTCTTTTAATCAGATTGGACCAACTTTAACTAGATAATTTTAAACGTAGCTACCCTGATTAGATTGAATTATTTCAAATTTAATCCAATATAATTAAATAAAATTTGAAATAATCCAGTTTAATGTTGCATTTTAAAAAATTAGCCTCTTATAAAAAATTAAGTAATTTTTATGGGTAATATGTTTTTTGTAGACTTCAATTTTTATCAATTGTGATGTTAGTTAATTGTAAAATCATCAAAAAGCTACTATTTTAGTTTTTTAATTGCTTTAAATATTAAACTTTTAATAAAATATATCATTAGGGGACTATATAAATACAATGAAATATTAATTCTAAAATGGCAAAGTAAAACCATAAAACAGGAATGATAATTTTCTATCAAAGCAGTACTTATTAGGAATGTTAATTTTGTATCAAGGCAGTACGTATCACACAAAACTTGATCAGAAAATAAAATAAAATAAAATAAAATCATTGTTATTCTATCCATATTATATATGTTTCCTCGCCCATTAAATATGTACATAAAACTGGTTAGCTTCTATATGAATAGTCACAGTTCCATTAACAATATGAATTATATGATACATGTAATATTTTTTGTATAGAATAATTATTAGAAAATAGACAATCATGTATATAATTCTCCAAACGATCGACAACGTTTTGTTTCATGTGTTTTCTCTTAACCTTTTTTCTTTCAACTCTGGCCAAGTGTGTATGCATCATAATATGCATATATATCTGAAAATTACAAGCCACGGTGTCCGTACACCGTCCAAAAGGCACCCAAATAGAATATATATATATATATGTTTCTTGCTTTAAGTATCGGATATAAATTAAGATTTTCGTTATGTTTCAGATGGCTTTTGGCAATGATTGCCAAAAAGGAAAATAAAAATGCAATTTACACTTTGACTTTTACAAGACAAACGAAAACCTTTTTCAGCCATCAAGAAAAATCCCATTAGAAGAAAAAGCTGTTAAAAGACGCATGGAAAATTTTTTATTTATTAATTGGCATTATATATATATATATATATATATACCCGACTTCCATTTCTTACTTTGAAACAAGTGCCGATGAGTTATCTTGACGATTAAGTTGTTTGAAAACCATAAATGTATACGTAATATTTTATAGAAAAAGAGGATGAATGCTCATATTTATAAAATATATGCAAAGAAAACTGGGGCTACTTTTTATATTTTAAAAATCACTCCTATTGCTTTCAAAACTATAAAATACTATTTTTTTTGGAAAACAACTATGAAATACTATTATTTATCAAAAACAAATAAAATACTAATAGTATGTGAGGCCTAAAATATTGATATGAAATTCGAATTTAAGCAAAACCACAAAGAATGTGGGCCATAAATCATCATACCACATACAGATTCCCATTACATTTTCTTAGCCCAGCAAAGATTTGTCTTTATTAAAAATGGTTTATTTTTCAAACCATGCATATGATGCTTTGGTCTCTTAACTTTGTCAGCGATAAGCTAAGAATGACCTTAATCAATTTTTATTTTTTTTAATGCTTTTTGAATAATAACAAGTCTCATTCTAGCCCACTTGGTTGACCTTTAGGCTTTTTTTTTTTTTTTTTGACCTTTTCTTTCATGTTAAGATATAGGGGCGGTTAATGAGAAAGTAATATTTAAAATCGTGTTTAGTATGAGTATATTAAATAGTTTAATCTATGTATGTTGTAATCAACCCAATTTACTTATGATATATTTTCTTATTTTAAAATTGATTTTTCAAAATAAATATATATATATATATATGACGATGAAAAAAAATAATAATAGAGAATAGAAAGTATCATTTTTGACAATTGCTTTATCTTTTATGTCTCTCTTTTAAGTATTGAGAACTATTTAAAAAATATTCCACAAACATGCATTTTTTATTTTTTTTAAAGTTTTTTGCAAATATGATTAGGAAGGAAAATTAGAAAAAGAAGGAAAACTTTGTTCAAATTCTAATTAAAATTCATCCATCTAAATAATATCAATTTGATTGAAATTTCGTCAAATATCATCAATTTGAACACGTTTACACGTGGGAGAGATTTGTTGGATTTTATGGGTTTTGACCAAAAAATTGAAGGATGCCATGAATAAATCTCGACCAAAGTGAAACCTTAAAAAAAAAACAAAAATGTCATTTGCATTTTCTTCAGCCATTTATGGCCACTAATAGCTTCAATCAATGCGTCAAAAGCAAGTAACCCATTTATGTTTCTTCCTACGTGTCCATGTGGATTTGAACCTTACTCCCACTCCTTTTATCTTTCTGCTTTTCCTTTTTACTTTGAATTAGTAAATTACAAATGCAATCATATTACTCTCCAGTTTTTTTTTTTTTTTTTTTTTCAATGACCATGAAATGTATATCATTTGTTAACAATCTCTCAAACCTTCAAATTATTTTTTTTTTTTGGGAAAAAAATTATTTTAATTCTCTTTTATTCCTTTTTGTCAAAAAAATTAAAATCATAAAACTTGAAGATGTTAATATTTTACTTTTACTCAAGATGAATTCAAAATTGTTCGAAATTGAATAATCATTAATGCTTGATATTGGTAAGTAAACCATGCTATGCAATCTGATTATAATTTTAATAGGTGACTATCATAAATAGAAAGTTTATATTCTTCAATCGTTATAGACAATTTGTTGGACAATGTACTCAATGCAATTAGTATGAAACATACATACTCCAATAATCATAAAATATAAATTCATAAGATTTACTATCCTCGTTATACCCAAAAAAAAAAAAAAAAAAAAAGAACCATCCTCATATTTTTCGTTGAATTTAGAACAGTCATGTAAAAAAAATTTTCATCATATAATTTCAAACAAAGTATCCCTATATTGAAATTCTTTCACTACTCTACTCTTATTTCAAACGCATCTATAATCGATCATATCAAGAAAAAATATTTTACACGTAAGTCAAACTATACATTACCAAACAAAAAACAAGGCCAAACTTTACCAGTCAATGCCTTTGAAAGAAATAAAAATTGAAAATAATAATATAAAAATATCACGCGACTAAACAAAATATAATTCTATTTTATTTTTTTTAATAACAAACATTTTTTTTTTGTCTATTTCCACATAATTTCCAAACAATTTGCTTGACGATCGTTCCTTAATAGGAAACCTACTAAAAAGACCTAATAAAAGTTTTCAAAGGTGTCGGAATAATTCCCCAACAAGATGGACTAATTTGTTGCCTAACTCTCAAGAAAATAATAATAAGAATCAATTAAGTATGCACATGTATTGACTATTGGACTACAAGCCAAAAAAACAAAAAATGTATTGACTATTGGACACCGTAAGTCTCACCAATCCCTCAGCTAATTTTTTATGTCCACCAATAACTAGTGTATAATTATGTGGTTAAACTCTTTGAAGACTTTGGCTAGGTTTTTTTAATTTATTTATTTATTTATCTATTTATTACGAGTGTATAGGTTTTGAACTTATAAAGATTATTATTGGACAAAACTTTATTACTTTGTTGTTCCCAAAGTTTCATAGATAAGGGACCATAACTACCATGATGAGAAAATTTCTAAGTCAAAAATAAAATAAGTGAAAAAAAAAAATCTCTAAAATATTATTATACAGGATATAAAATAATACAACCTCAATTACACACATGGGCTATATCCCTCAATTTTAAATATAATCTTTAAGGGTCTGGGGAACAAAATAAAAAAATGTGACCATACATATCTCTCATCCAATTCATGTTCATCAGCTAGGAACTAGCATTTGGAAAATGTTGGCCGGTCTAGGGCAAAAATTACAATGACATTATTATTTCCACTAACCCACCACTTTTGCTGTGTGACACCAAGGACTGGCAAAAGTATCACAAGCCAAACTCATGTTCATAAAATCTCAGCACAAACACCATCCTGACAAAAGTCAAGACATTGATCATCCCTTCCTAACTTTTTCTCTTTTCTTATCTTTGGCTCCAAAGTAATTTTCGGGTTGCCGGAGGGGCTAATCCAGGGATATCCCGGATGTCCTTGTTGTTTGGATGCACAATCTGAAAATTTAGAAATAAGAAAGATACATTTTACACATACAGTGAAGGAAAATACATGATTAAGGTAGTACAAGTGACCTAGCAAGTAAATCCGGAGTCATAGAATATAAACGTAGAAACAGTATGCCTAAACATATTTCCATGAAAATGCACTCCTTATAAACAGTGTCACATACAAGATATTTTTGCTGATCTTGAAATGAAACCAATATGATCTATGTGTTAAACTAAACCTGCTAAAAATTAAGGATTTAGGATGTTTCATCATCTACATGCGTACTGGCAACAGGAAAGAATTAATAAATCACGGAAATTCTTATTTATTCTCCCCAACCAAAGCATTGGCAGGAAATTTGACCCCAGCTTGATAGTACACAAACCACTTCTTGTGGTCAATATCTCTAATAATATCTGCAATCTTGGGGACCATGTTAGATACTTTTAAATACATTGAACCAAAAAGGGAAAAAGGTATTCTGCTTTTCAAAAGCAAACCAACAATATTTTAATTTTTCAAACACTTGTAAATAATGATTGATCAAATGCAAAAGTAAGTCAAGGTTCACTAAGTCAAAAGAAAAGGCGGGGCTAAAAAAAAAAGGAAAAAAAACCTTGAAGCAGCACAGTGAAGATATCCAGATGAAAGATTCAGTATAAGATTTTCACAGTGAAAAAACAATTTATCCGAGTGGCATATTCAAAGCAATATATAAAGTAACGAAAGAAAGCTAAGAAAGGAAAAAGAATCAAGAACAATGATTGTTCTGCAGTTGTCTATCGGCTATATCTTAGGTAAAGAAGGAACATCCAATACGTAACTGCAAATGACAAAAAGAAAATCTAGCATCTAAAAAAGTAGGCATATATACATACCTTCACGATAATAATGGCTATGACTCCAACAACAATAAGGAAAAGAAATACCATAATACACTTGTCAGTTGCAACCTGATAGAAAAAATTAAAATGAAAAGTAAAAACTTGGAATATGGAACAGAAATAAAATCATATTACAAGAGAAAGAAGTGGATATTTCAGAAATTGACCTGCCTACCAATTTCCTTGACCAGCTGAGATGCTTTCTTGATTGAGAAATGGATTGAATCAAGCTCATTAACAATCCTACTCATTTGTTCAGTCTAAACATAAAAGTGATAAATGTCTTTAGTTCTCATCCCAATCTAAACTGTAAATAATAAAAAATAAAAAATAAAAGGTGTAAATTGAATCTGAAATGATAATCATCTCTAGTTACATACTTGAGCTTTGAGAGCTGCTGCTGTCTCTGTTCCAACATTGACAGTGTCTTGAACAACCTATAACTCAGATAAAAGAACAAAATTTGTGTGAATAGTTGAGACTTACAATCAAGCTTCAAAACACAAAAGGATCAATGCATGGTTTCTGAGTTCTCTATGTAGTCTTCCCTTTTTCTTCTCTCTTTACTTTTTTTTTTTTTCCCCTCTTGATTGTAGTTCACGTCTAAAGTTTCTATAAAAAAGTGAGAAAGAAGGCCACAACATGAATGAAACTATATGGGACCAACCCTACCACCTAGCCACTAATAGGGGCAAACAAAGCATAAGAGGTACATTTTGATCCCCCACTTCAATCCACAAAAAGAAAAATGACTAGTCCAAAACACCGAGGGTCTATTTGGCCCGCATGGTTATTATATACTTTAGTAGAAAGTTTTTCAATTAGCACGGAAATTTATTAAGAATTAGCAGACAAATGCAATTTCTGCACCCAAATTCATGGTGTGGTGCACTTCTTAAGGAAACTTTTTCCTCTCTTTCTCTCTCTTTCCAGAAAACACTGTTGGAAAACAAACACATTTGTGGTACCAGCATTCTAATCTAGCAGACACATGAAAAGTACGAAAAAGAAAACAACTAGAAATCAATCCTGGTTAAACATTTATCTTTTCAATAATGTTACCAAGAAGAAGCTTGCAAATTAATCTTTGCCAAAAAAAAAAAAAAAAAAAAGAAAAAAAAAAAGTCTGTCCAATCAAATACTAATAAAGCACATATTTCTATGCCTGAAGTTTTTGCATAGGTGGATTCCTAACAACACTGGGAAAAAAGGTAAACATTTTTTACCAACCTTTTTTGACCTCTCAATGGCTTGATCAGTTTCATCCATCATCCGATTTCCATTATCGATAAGCTGTTGATTTGTCATATCTGTAAAACATAAAGCCTCTGCCTCAGAAATGATAATATCTTGAATGTCTTTAAATAAGATTTACAGAATTACAGCTAATATCACAAATACATATTTTAGAATATATCAGATGAGGGGCAGGATTTTAAACCAACTTAACATAGTGCTTTGTGAAACTTCTGAATTTCCATAAGACTTAATGTTTTACAGAATCCCGAAATGTTAAAGCCTATTAAATGACGTTAAATGACAGATTTACAGGATAGAGAAGTTCACAATGATGATAAGACAGTAATATCACACATACATCCACATCTTAAAACAAATGCCGCCACCTAATAGATTTCTAATAACAATAGATAGGGAAGCAAGTATAAAATACATTCATGCATTTACATGTATATATGCTTTTATGTGTCTATGCTTACTTGAGGCTAGCAAGACATTTTCTTCCCCATGCTCTTCAGCCGTTCCATCAAAAAGATCAATTCTTTTGTTTTCAAGATTGGTTGCATACCTGTATGCAGAAGATAGAATTATTTAACAACAAATAACTTACTTGCAAGCCGAAGGAAAATCATGACAGTGTACAAATGACTAACTGATCTTCAACGCATGCAAAAATATTAAATATGAGAATTTCAATTTGTTTTCACATGGGCCTGAAGGCCAGTTATGAGGAAAAGCACGAAAACTAATAGATGCATCCATGAAATTATTTCTTAACAATTCATAAACCAAATACATAATTTCCGAATGACTTACTGTTTCTTTAGAGCGACATATGAATTCAACTCTTTAATCTGTATGGAAAAGAAAACATTAAGCATTCATATGGAAAATTAATTGTCACAAACTAGCAGCTTTTTTAGGATATCAGATGCAATAAACTTTATGAAAAACAGCTCACCATAGACTGCTTTTTCTCATTAAGCATCTTGTTGGTGCTTGGATCGTTTCTACTCTCCATATCCTTGACTTCTCTGTCAAACTCTTTAATAAGCCTGAAAAAGAAGAACAATGTTCTTTCTTACTGAGAAAGCAAAGACTTACACAAGATAGTCAGAGAGAAAGAGAGAGAGAAACAGTGGCACTACACAAGATATTATCATAGCAATATTGAATGATAAGTTCAAGAAACATCATCTCAAGAAATTTTAACCCCAGAAATATTAGAGCACATGAAATTCCAGCTGTCTGTTGCTTCTGTATTTAGTACATCAAAAGTGAGATTCAGTATCAGAAGATAAACACCGCTAACAGATGAACCTAGGATTGGCATTTTAATAAAGAATCAAATCCGAACAAATACTTGTAATCCCTATAAATGAACAAAGAATAGGAGCTAGTAAAACCAATCAGATTATAATCTATCCTTGTCAATCTCCTCAACTCTTGAGCTACTTTCTTTTATCTTTTCAGCTTCATATACAGTTTGAATCCATCACTGTAATCATCAAATTTTAACTTCGAAAAACCCAGATCTTACAGGCATTGCTCAAAAAGTCAAAATCCTACCTTAACTCGTGCGTGTAAAAAAAAAAAATTACATTCTAAATCAGATTATAACATAAGCAACACTATCAGTTTATAGGTTCCCACTTCCTCCAATCACCCAATTGCATTAACACATCAAACATCCGCTAATAATAAGAGTTTAAGTGTAAAAGAGGGATTAATTGTCAAATACCTCTTACATTCTCGCAATTTCCCCGTAAGCTCCTCCAGCTGCCTACTCTGCCTATTGGAGTCCTTAATCTTCTCCAACTTCTGAAACCCATTTCTGTGACAAATTTAAATTTGAAAACCATTTTATCAAAAATGCAAATAAAAAAATTTTAAAAATAAATAAATAAAAACTGATATTTTCGCCTAAATTGAATTGAATTAAATTTTGGAGACCAAAAAATGCTGCAAAATTCTTACGATAATGCCCGGAAAATGTCGGTAATTTGGCCGTCAATCTCTGCAAGCTCTTCACTGATTACTGATAAGGGATCCATCTCTCAAATTAAACCCCCAAAAAAAAAAACAAAAAAAAAGAACCAAACGGCTAATTCCCACGAATATATGTATATATATATTTTCTGTTATCGAATATCCACAATGCAGTTTCACAAACTTAATCAAAACCCCAAATTCATCCGAAAACTCTGATCCTCAAAAAATCCTTTAACAAGTTTCTATATGCAAAATTTCCTAAATCCCCGGTCAGATCGGCCAAAAAAAAAACCACATAAGAAAAAAAAATCCAACCCGGCTACAGAGATTTAAAACTCAAACCGAGTTCCAAACAAAACTCCATTCAAACCAGATCGAGCTCAAAAAGGAAAAATTATGAAAAAGAATAAAAAATTTTCAAACTTTGCGATGAGATCGTAGCAATGTAGGTTAATGGTGGCGATCTAAGAGACCAAAATCGAAGGCTTTAACTCTGTCCCCCCCGATCTGGAAAATTATATTACAGACAATACCATCTTCCTCCCTCGTTATTTACATAATAATTGTTTTCTTTTTTTCTCCTTTCCTTAAAAAGTTATATATATATTTATATAAATTTCTTTTTTTTTTTTTTTTAGTTTGTATTTTTAAATTGGGTTTTTCCGGTGGGTAAGAAAAAAAAAATAATAGGGTTTGGACTCTAAGAGATCGAGATTTTGAAAAATAAAAAAATAAAATAAAATAAAATAAATTTTTTCCGATAATTTTGGGCAGATTTTGAAAAACCTCTAATTATGGAAGCTGGAGCAAAAAAGTGGGACCCACCACGGACACGGACGCGTTTTTTAGTTGTTGTCTCTGTTTTCGTTGTCACAAGAACGTTTGATACTGTGGCCAGGACTCGACAACCGTCTGTGAACCCCCTTTTTTTTTTACTTTTTTTTTTTCTTACTTTTTTTATGAAGTTAAAAATCTCTCTTTTCTAATTTAACATTTGTCCAAGAAAAAAAGTTTAATTTACTTGAAAAGAAAGTTGAATTTGCTTTCAAAAATTATTTTTTTTTTAGCAATATCTATCTAATTTTGGTATAATCTCAATTTCTCTCTAAAATCTTTTTAAATCTTTTGTTATAATTTGGCAAAATTAATTTTTTTTAGTATTTAAATTTATTTTTACAATAATAAAAAATTATTTAACACAAAAATAATTTTAATTGAATTTTATAAAAAAAAATTAATAAAACATATATAACTGGAATAGAATAAATTGTTCTGTTCTATTTTTTGAACAATTTTGTTTAAAAAAAATGATTTACATATTTTTTTTTATTTTAAAAACCAATTTCAATCAATTTTGACAAATTCTATCAAAAAATAATAATAATAACAAGATAGCAAATTGACATTATGCAAAATTTCAAGGAGAACATTGCTTCAGGAAAAAAAAAATGTTTATAGAACAAATTGAAAACCTTTTTTTTTTTTTTTTTTTAGTATGGACCAAATTGAAAATTGAGTGAAGTTGGACGTTTTCGTAATTTTCAAATGCATAAAGTAACATAATCCAATTCTAAAGTACTTTTATACGTACAGATTTTTTTAAGCAATCATAAAAATATAAAATCCAGTTAAAAAAAAAATCATAAAATGTAAACTCCTGCAAAATGCGTTGTTCATGCTACTGGAAAATATAATGGTAAAATCAAAAGAAAAAAAAAATCTATGACTAAGCATATTTAAAATCAAAAATTATATTTTCTTTCTATTTTTGGGTATAATATGAACTTCATATTTTATTTTACAAATGGTCAACGCTAACGTTATATTAATCACTTCACAGGTTCATATCTCATGGCACTCAATTATTGTACTTCATTGGATCCAACTGTATTTACCATACTTAATAGTTAATTCAAGTACCTCTTTGGACAACAATAAAAATTTGAGAGGTTAACTCTAGGTTGATTTTCTAAAATAAAATTTTAAAATAATTTAATCAAATAAGATTGGTTAAGTTGATAAATCATTTATATATATATATTTAAGAATATGTTCAACAATGAAAATGGATTACTACTTATGTAATGTAATATAAAATTTGATACCATTTGAATATAGATGGTATAAATAAATAGTTATTTTTTACATTATTCTTCGATGATAATATGTAGAATTCAATTTATAGTTGTTAATTAATTATATATATTTTATTAAGTTTTTCTTTTTTAATAAAATTGTCTTTTAAAAGAAAATTTTGCTTTTAAATAAACTTTACAATATCTATATATCCTCCAAAAATATGTAATTAGAACATTTCAAATGATTCTATAGATCGCTAGATTTTATTTACCATATGAAAAATATGTACATTTATTCAAAAAAAAAATCTCCAATGATTTTGGCTGTCAATCTAACGTGGCAAAAAAATAAATAGACATTGTTAAACTTTCTAGCTATTACTGTAATGTTTTATTATAAATAGAGCTCACTATAGATAACTACTATTATTATTGGTTATTGAATCAATATTTTGATTTCTCTCTCTTTAGATTATTAATAAAAGTAGTTGATAAGAACAATAATCACTAAAC
The DNA here is from genome assembly GCF_031755915.1 of Ziziphus jujuba. Lineage (NCBI taxonomy): Eukaryota > Viridiplantae > Streptophyta > Magnoliopsida > Rosales > Rhamnaceae > Ziziphus > Ziziphus jujuba. The sequence goes on from NC_083384.1 coordinate 15,513,888, forward strand.
AAATTAATTTCTTCTAAATTATTTGATTTGGTGTTAACCCTGTCATAATTAGATATTATTCACCAAATATAAAATCATAGTTAGATATTACTCAAGAGAAAAATTTAGATATGCAATTTTGAAATGTTCATTCTTTTAAAAATGAAGGGGAACCAAAAAACTTTGATTAATCTTGAAAATTCAAAGGTACCAATCTAAGGTTATGATTAAATTTGTGAAGATAAGAAAACAAGAAATATTTTGGGGGTTTAGTGATATTAACTCTTATAAAAATGTCAAATTAATTTATTCTAAATAGTTAAATAATCTATTCCTCTCTAAAATAGTTGGTTTTGGTTTTAGGAATAGATAAATTATCTGATTTGATGGTAACCGCGTCATATTTAGATATTAATTAAGATATGCAATTCTGGAATGTTGATTCTTTTATAATGAATGGGGGGGAAAAAACAGAAACTTTGATTCTTCTTGAAAATTCAAAGGTACTGATTAAACGTTCTAATTAAACTAGTGCAGATAAGAAAAATAAATTAAAAAAAAACGGTTTGGTATTTTGGGGGCTTAGTGATGTTAACTCTTATAAATATATCCAAAAAAAAAAAAATCCTACAAAATAAATTATTCATGCTATTTGGAAAATATAATGGTTAAATCGAATTTTTGGCCAAAATGCACTTTGATATGTACTATTTTCACCAAATTTTTATTTAAGAGGCTGTAAAAGAATTTTAACATTTGATATCCATATTTTAAAAAAGTTATACATAAGTCCAAATCTTTTAAATTTTTTAACAGATTTTGTTTAAAAAAAAAAGAAAAAAAAATCAAATCTTTTTCTTTTCTTTTTTTCGTTTGAATGGTCAACATGGACCTTACATTGATCACTTGGCATGTTCTTTACATTTTTCCACATTTCTAACGCACCTATAAAATGAAAAATGGCTCCACATTCATGAATAGCTACATATTCCTACACGCAGATGATGGATCAAATTTGCATTATCCAACGCCACTGTAATGTTCTTGAAGCTAAAAGATATCAGCAGAAAGAGTAGCATGAAGAGCAACATTATCTAAATACAAAACAAAAAAAAAAAAAAAAAAAAGGAAAACTTTATTTCTAGATTCGCTATAAAAGAAAAATAAAAACTTTGAACATCCATTGTCAGTAAATAGAATGACATGCCAAGTTGTAAATAGAGCGAGTTAATTGGTGCAAGTACTGCAAACTTTAGCTGAAAATCAAACACTTTTTAAGAGATTTCTTTTAGTTTCTATAATTGTCTTGTCTAAATTGGTGAAAAAACATGGACGTGACTTCTCAAAAATATTTATAGCTTTCACAGTGGGCTCAGGGTTTAAAAACTCCCAAATATGGTCGAAATTAATTTTAAATATATATAAAAAAATTAGTTATTAAATATAAATACATATAACTTTCATATACATCTATCAAAATTTTTATTATTTTTTATAATTTTTATTAAAATATCCACATCAATTTGTGCGATTTGATTAAAAAATTTATAATTTTTATGAAAATTTAATAAAATTTTAAAAATATCTATTAAATTTAATTTTTATCAAAAAATTTATAAATATTATTGATGTTTATTAAAAAAATTTACCAAATTAAGCTTGTTGATATTTTTTTTAACCTTTTAATTAATTTCAAAAAATTAAGCAAATATAAATAAATAGTTTATATTTAACAAACAATGTCAAAAATTATATCAAACAAATTTACATATCTCACTTTTAGGGAAAAATTTATGTGACAAACCACAAGTCTACCTACCCATTATTGTATTTTTTAACAATAAAAAATTTAATATTTGTATAAATATTATAAAATAGATAAAAATTAAAAAATATGTAGAATATTATATATTTTATTTTTTGGTAAATATGCAAGGAATATATTATGTTCATAGTCAACCATCAATGAATGATAGTTATGCATAGAGTCAACTAATTTTTATCTAATGATTATCAGCCAAGATAGTTATATTTAGTACAAGATCTATATGGTTTATATATTAACAATTATATGCAAAATTGTCAATGAGATATATTTTTTTTAATAATTATTACTTATATTTTATATTTCAAAATAAAAATGAGAAAAATACCAACAATTTTCAACTATCACGGAATTTTATGTAGCATTGAAATAATATTTATGAAATATAATATAATTGTAATAGTTTTTTTTATATATCTTAATTAATAAATAATGTTATCAAATATGTATTATTTTTATATAATTTTATTAATAGTATATTTATGACCATTAACTCTTATTATAAATCAAATGATTAACAAAAATATAATATCTATGTAATATTTTTTTAATTTAATAGTTAATTTGATAATTAATTAATTAAATAACTAATCCTAAATCTCAATGAAAAATTATATTTTTTAAATAAATTTAGTCAATTTTCGTAATTCTTTATAAATTTTTATTGATATTTAATATTTCTATAAATATTTTTTTTTCATATTTGAAACTTCTAATATTTCTATTCAATGATGGATCGAGAATAATTTTCTAGTTGGGCACACATAATTTATAAAATAGCATATAGTTTCCAATTTTTGTTGTTGTTGTCCCTTTTCTTTTTTTCTTTTTTTTTTCAGATATGCACAACTATGTGCACAAATGCATCATTTTAGTTACGTACTCTCCAACTATATTAGAGGGAAAAAAAAAACATAAACATATATCGTACTCGTATAATTAGAGGGGAAAAAAAAACATAAACATATATCGTACTCAGAAAAAAACAAACATAAACATATATCATACTCATGGAAAAAAATCAATTAAAGTAAATTGAAAATTATAAAAAAAAAAAACTAATAAAAGAATGGACAACTCAACCTCTCTTTGTTGTTGTTGTTGTTGTTGTTTTTTTTTTTTTTTTTTCCTCACGAAAAAAACCCCTCTTTAATTAAAATTAAATAAAGTAGATGAATATTATAATAAGCATATTTGTTTTTGTTTTATTTAGATAACTTTTTTTTACTAACTAATTGCATGTGTTAACTAATTATAAATACCAAAAAGAGTAATTCAATAGTGGTAAATGAATTATGGTTAAATATTATATTAAATAAAACAATTTTGATTGAAGATAAATAAGAAATGGGAGAAAAATGGATAAGCGGGTAAGTGGGGAAAAATATTTAAAAAATTGGAAAAATTTAAAATCCAAATATTGCCCTTAACAGGGAAAGGTGGGAGCGTAAACAGGGGGACATAATGAGTTTTGATGGCTAAATTTGTAAATATGTAAGTAAATATAAAAAAAAAAAATTAAAAGGTAAAAAAAATTGAGGGGTGGCATGTGACCCTAAACCTTATATAGATTCACTTATGTTTTCATCCGTATCAAAGTTTTAAATCTAGATAATGACAATTATAAATAAAGAAACGATTGTCTTTTAACTAATAGAAGAATATCTTATTTTCAAAATTAGTTGGTTTTGTTTCAAGAAGAAACAAATTGTGTTACTTTGAATTGAATACTATCCATGCGATGTTTAGGGATTATTATTTATTTATATATATAAAAATAAATATATATACATATATATATATATATATATATTGAAGGTGGAGGATCGGTATTGTGAGGATTATGACACAATGGTAAAATAGATTATTTGAGGTGCGCAGTTTTAAAATTTTTATTCTTTTTGAAAATTCAAAGGTATCAATCAACGGTTACAATTTAATTTCTGAAGATATTGAAAACTCAGTCCCCCCCCAACCCCAAAAAAAAAAAAAAAAGAAAAAAAGAAAAAAGAAAAATATAATAGTTTTTATTTTATTTTCTCTTCTCAGAGGAAAGTAAAAAATAGAAAAGACATGTTTTTTACAGGTCCAGTTTGCTTATTTTTGGGTTGTTTTATTAGCTACCCTTTCTCATTGATCAGAAATACCAGCCACTATTTCATATTCTTAATTAGTTTTTTTTTTTTTTTCCCCCACATTGTGATCATTATTTGTAAATTCCATACGTGGGTTTAACACTCAAATTCATTTTTAGATAACTGATTATTTTGGAGTTTAGCAATATAATGTTTTATTATTATTATTATAATTATTATTTCTTCAAATTTATTATTATTATTATTATTTTAAATTGTAAAATAAAATGAAATATTAATTAAAGAGGCCCCGGACACGTCGATCGATGCACAATCTTGAACAATTAATGTTTTATTTAATAGAAAAAAGTACACTGACTTTCTCCCATAAAAAAAAATACATGTCTCTTTCTCGTCCCTTATATAAAATTGTATTTAAATATCATGATTTATCCTTACCTTTGTTTCTTAAAATTAACAAGGATTATTATCTACTAAAAAATATTTTAAAAAATACAAAATTTACAAATATTTATCCAATATACAAGAAGAGGATCTGTATATATACATTTATATATATATACATATACATATTTGCATACATATTTGCAAGAAGAGGATTTACATTCTATATAAAAAGAAAGACTTCTTAAAAATAAAAAGACTAAAAAAAATTTAAAAATATATTAAAAAATAATTTAAACTGCTGACGCATTAATAATTACAAAATCTCTGTTCCTCCCCAAGATCAAGACCACCAAAAGTCCGTACATGACCAAAACCACCCAATCACAGAACTCCACGTTGATTTCCTTTTCTGCATCACAAAGGTTATACCGTAATTAAGGTGGCACAAGAAGGGTATTTTCGGAACTAGAGGGAAAAATTACATAAGACCTCAGTCGTCAGTCACATTTCCCCAAGACCTTCGAAACAGCTGTTCGCTTGCCATTTTCTCCCTTTTATTTATTTATTTATTTCGACCTCTGCAACTTCCACCATTGTTGCATGCTTGGTAAGTCTACTCTTTCACTCTTTCCTTGTTTCTCGGGTTTACGTTTTCAACTATCTTTGATGGGTTTTTGCTTTTTCTTTTCGTAAATGTTACTGTTCTTGGCTTTGTCTGCTTGTTTGTTCAGTGTTTACTTAAAAAAGTCGCCAACTTTTGTGTCTTTTTGATCTTTTTTTCCTTTTGATTTTTTTTTTTTGAAAAATGTTATTTATTATTGATGAGTAATTATTATTAAAATTTGAATGTTAAATAATAATTTAAATAATTATTATTAATGATTTTTAAAATTTTAAAATAAAAAATAATAAAATTAAATTGTCTATATAAAGACTTTATTATTTTTATTTTATCAAAACTTGTAAACACTAAAAGACATCAAGACAAAAGATTGTTTTGATTTGTTTTTTGTTGTCAATTTTGTTTAAGAAAAAAATTATGTTTTTTCCTCTAAAAGAATTATGTTTTAGATGTACATTTTTATAAATAACCAATTTAATTATTAGTTGGTTAAGTTTTAGGAAATGAACAATTATTTGTCGTTATACAATAAGTTGAGAGGAAAAACTACTTCAAATAAAATCTATTAAGGCAAATTAAATATAGATGAAGAGTAGAGTGAAATATTTTTATAAATTTCTCAAATAATTAATTTAAAACATTAGAAATAGACTTATTAATCCAGCATACTAATTGGATTTATTTTATTTGGATAGTACGCCACAATTGAATTGGTTATTAAATTTATCAAAAAAAATAAATAAAGAAAGAAAATAATTAGCTATTAAATCATTAGACATTTAATTAACCTCCTTCAACGTTCACTTTCAAGAGCCAAGAATGGTTACAACCTATTTTCTTTTCAAACATTATGGTAAGACATTTATTTTTAGAAAAAAAGACAAAAAAAAAAAAAACTTTATTTTCAGTTTTGCTATAAAAAGGCAAAGAAAACTTTGAAATCCATTGTCAATAATTAAAAAGAATATGATCTGCAAGTTATAAAAAAGAGCAAGCCTTTCTTTTTTTATTTTTTCAAATTAACAGAGCAAGTTTTTTTTTTTTTTTTTTTTTGGCTGAGAAGACTGTTTCATTAACCAAAACAGACCCAAAGGCCAAAAACCTACATAAAGGAGATAGGGATACAACCTTTCTCCTGGGTTACAAAATAAGTAAAAACAGAAGGAAGAGAGCTTAAAGAAATATTCCCAATGTGCCTGTTATACAGACACCATTGGCTAACAAAATGAGCTACAAAATTGGCTCTCCTAGGAGTCCAGCTAAAATAAACTTCCACAAAGAACGCTTTAATGTCATTGATGTGCTTAATCACACCCTCCGCTGCTCAATGATGGTCATTTGTTCCTCCTTGATTTAGGCACAGAATAATATTCCTAGCATCAGATTCGCACCAAACCCGTGTTCATCCTTCTTCTTTAGCTAGCAAAAGGCCTTGGAGGATTGCAAAGGCTTCCACCAATTCAGGAATATCAAAGTGAATGATAAAAGACTTAACCTTTAGGATCTCACCCTGATGGTCTCAAGCAACCACACCTGCCACACCGAACCCCTCCTTTACTGCAGCATCTGAGTTAAGTTTCACTACTTGCATGGGGGGTTTTCTCCACAGAGTGTACTTGTGATGATTCTCGACACTTCTTGTATCAGTCCTACTGAAGGTTGCTATGGCCTCCCTAAACCTCACCTTCAGACTTTGAACACTCTCCTCCAAATGAATTTTTTTACCGTTAAATACTGGTGAATTCCTAGTTCTCCACAACTGGTGCATAGCTAGAGAAGCAAACACGAAATTTTTTTCTTTGTCTTCATTGAGAACAGGAAGTCTCCCCACAGGCTTAATTAATAGCAGTAACTTTTCCTCCAGGGGGAGGTCTATGAAACCATCCCATTTGATGCCCCAAGGGCTAGTGAACCAAATAGCTTTAGCTACTTGGCAATGGAAGAACAGATGATTCTCAGATTCAAGACAGGCGCACCCATGCACGCATTCCCTTACTTGCACGTTCATATTCCTCTTTACTACGTTCTCAGCTGTGGCAAGTCCCCGGTTGGCAACTTTCCACAAAAAGAATTTTAACCTTTCATGAATTGGAGCCTTCCAAAAATAAGACCACCACCTAGAGGTTGAAACATTGTCCCTGTACATCATCTTGTAGGCCGATTTCACTGAGAACTCACCAGTATTATTCCCCATCTATATTAACTTGTCATCCAAGTTGGAATTGGTGCATGGTATTTTTGCAATATTCTGCATTGTTTGTCTGTCAAAAAGAGATGTGAGTTTGTCAAAATCCCAAGAACCATTTTCATTTTTTAGAGAGTTCACCATGCCACAGTTCATGGAAGCAAATTCTGTCCTAGGATTTGGTTTAAACGTCGGATTGTTGGGAACCCAAGAATCTTCCCAAATATCTATGTGGTCCCCCTTTCCCACTCGGTAACAAAGGCCTTTAAGAATTAAAGACTTCGAAGCTAAAATGCTCTTCCACGTCCAAAGCTGTTTCGCTTGAGGCCACACTTCAAAAAGGTTGTTCCATGCATATACTTTGCCTTTAAAGCTTGCACCCATAACTTGTGTGAATCAACAGCCATGAACCACCCCAGTTTGCTGAGCAACGCAATGTTCATGTCTTTGAATTTTCTAATTCCGAGGCCACCATTTTCTTTAGCCCTGCAAAGTCTAGACCACGAGATAGGAGTAAAGACTTTTTGATCCTGGTTGTTTCTCCAGAGAAAATTACTTGTGATACTGTCTAAATCCCTGCACCACTTTAATGGAAATTTCACTGCAGACATAGCAAATAAAGGTACCTAGCAGTAAACAGACTTTATAAGAGTGTACTTTCCAGTTTGAGAAAGAAGTTTCAATTTCCAACCTTGTAGTTTTGTTTCAAGCTTCCTTCGCAGCTCCTCGTACAATGTAGACTGATTTCTATCCACAAAGAGGGGGTTGCCGAGGTATTTGGCCTCCTGTGGGAGCTCTCACAATCCGAAAATGGTTTGAGCCGAGGTCTTCTTAGAGAAAAAACAACTTGATTTATTAAGATTTATCCGTTGCCCAATCCATTTACAATATTGATCGAGACACCACTTTAATTGTCTAACATCTTCAATGTTTGCCCTATAAAATAGTAAAATATCGTTAGCAAAGAACAAATGGGAAATAGCTGGACATGTTCGACCAATTTTCACCCCGTATATTTTTCCTTCTAACTCCAACTTAAGCAACATGAGAGAGAGGAAATCTGCCAGTAGAATAAATAAGAAAGGAGCAGTGAAGAAAATATTGATGTCAATGAAAATGTCGAGGGTATAATTTTACGAAAATATCAATAGAAATGTCGATATAGATGGAAATATCGGTAAAGTTACGGAAATTGTAAATTTTTAATTTAGAATACAATTTTTTATATATGAGATAATTAATATAATAAAATTATATAAAAATACAATAATTAGAATACAATAATCATAAAATATTCTATAAATATAACAAATTATTTATAAGTGAATAAAATATAAAGTTAATTCACACCAAAATATAGAAAATTTAACAGATAATAGTAAGATACAAGAAATTCTCAAATATAATCCCTAATACATTATTAATACCAAAAAGAATTCCTTGGTTCTTCAAATTGATGATCATATCTTGATGTTTCACGTGTATAACAATAGGCATTCCAACTCATCATATTAGAGAAATTTTCCATGTAATTGTAGATGTGCCAAGTATATCTTTCTCTATCAATCTCAACCAATTGTCTAAGTGGAGGATAGTGTGGATTTATCCAATGAGGAGTATAACATTCATTTTGAGACATGGGATGAATGAAGATATCAACATCATAATCTCTGTGAAGATTATGTGAGCTCATTTGACCAATTGGATACACAATTGGAATACTAGAATTTCCAGATTGAGAATTAACTTGTGTATTTAAACTCATTGCATCCAAAGAGTTAGAAAGATAATCTTTATCATGTTGATTCATCATCGAAGTGCCATAATGCCTTCTTGAACCAGTGCCTACTGTTCGAGCTCCATGATCAAAATCCTATGTTGCATGTGTATATTGATCTTCACCAGTAAATGGGCTTAATGGTTGTTGGCTTGGTTCTCAAATAGTATGTTTCACTCCCATCTCCACCTATATAATATCCTCCTCTTCTATTGCCACAACCACCACCACCACCACCGTCGTCATCATCATCATCTTCATCATCATCATCATCATCATCATCATCAAGATCAACAACATTATCATCATCTTCATCCTCATATTCATTTGGTTGAGAATAACCACCACCAAATGTTTCTACACGAGGACTAAATCGTCTAGTTGAAGGCCTTGTCACTACTTCAAACAAATAATTTCCTCCACTATTGCTACTCATAACTTCTTCAGCAATAACATTCTCAACATTTATCTCTAATTGTGAAGCATGCATTGCGACTCGAGGATCTGGATTGCCTTCATCATCATCTAAGTGTGAATTCTTAACCCATTGGATAATAGGATTATCTTCATCTTTACTAGGGTCAGCTCCAATTTCAAGAAGATCCAAATAATCAGAATCTAATTACGGTTGGTTTGTCAATTCCATATCACGTATCCGCAATTTTATATTATAGTAGCAAAAAACCAATTTCTGAAGTTTTTCATATGCGAGCCTATTTTGTTATTTTGTGTGTATTAAAGCGAAGGTGCTCCAATTACGCTCGCATGCAGATGATAATACAGTTTGTGACAAAATACGCATTGCCAATTTTCTGAGCGTTAGGGTGCTATTACCATACTTTGTCTACCATTCAGCTGTATATTTCAACATTATAAATCAAAATATATTAAATTTTAAAAAATTTTTAAATATTAATAAAATTTTTGATATTAAGCACATTTTTTTAGAACAAGTAATTGAAATGCACATACCAGGCATCATTTTCGCTCGGGCGACAATTGCTGTATGATCACCAAACCCTTTTCGTGCATCTTTAAAGCATATTATCTATATGTAAAAATGAAAAAAATTATAAAAAACGTTATTACTATGTTAGTTAAAAAAAATAATAAACAAAATCTTACTTCATTTCCAAATTGAGATATACGATTCAAATTTGGATATAATGCTGCAAAAACATCATGAACAGCTTGTACAAGATCTGAATCAGTGTCACTTCCTTCTTTATACTGGAACTGTGGATTCAGAAAGTATGCTACAAAATAATAATAAAAATTAAATCTAATATATAAATTATAAGACAAAATATTAATTAATAATAAGTAATTGACATAAAATTACCAGCCATATGGAGAGGATGAGAAAGTGTATTATCCCATCGAGCATTTATAATGCCCATAACCCACTGAATTCCTCTTTGGTTATTGATTGCATATCTTATTTTTTGAAAACAATTATACAATATTGGCATCGTAGGTATGAACTTAGCATCAACAATTCGCAAAGTATTATATAATGGCCCATATAAATTAACAACGTGAGTAACAGAATCCCAAAAATGATTATCAAGGATAAGTTTCTCCACTTCTTTACCTGCTTTTGTTCGACTCAATTGATGCTCAGCCCATGCATCGCTTATAAAGACTTGTTTTAGATAAGTTTTCTTTTCAAGGAGACTATTTAAAACAATATAGTTTGTTGCAAACCTTGTTGCTCCTGGTCGAACGATGTCTCCTTTACATATATCTCGCATTAAAAAAAGTAACCAATTATGATTATAAATATAATTGGTTATCATTCTTGCACGCTGAATGATCCTTGCAATATTTTCATGCTTTCCAATATCCTCAAATATAAAATCAATACAATGCGCAGCACATGGTGTCCAATACAAGTTGTACTGTGTCATCAATTTCTTACCAGCCTTTACGAATGCAGCATCGTTATCCGTAACTACTTGCATAACATTGTTCTTGCCCAGTTCATTGATAACATTCTCCAAAAGTTTGTATATATACTTATAGTTTTTTATTTTATCTGAGGCATCAACTGACTTAAGGAACATTGATGATCCTTTGCAATAGACCATAAAATTCAATATGGACAGCTTAGTTGGTCCTGTCTATCCATCGCACATAATTGTACAACCATATGTCTTCCAGCTTTCTTTAAACGTTGCAATAAACTGTTGCATCTCTTTATATTCCATGTCTAGATATTTTTCCTTAATTTCATATGGAGATGGAATTTGAACTCCCATACCTGATTGTTGAGCACCAACGATCATGTTTTTGAAATGGTGCGATTTTACCTTTGCAGGTGGGACATTATCATAAATAAAGAACTTTGCTACTAGTCTTCCCAATGTGTTTTTCATACCACTTTTTGTACATCTTTTATATTTTTTTTGTTTTACACCGGATGACTTATACAACGAAGGTGCAAGTGCAACTGGAGAAAATTGTTGAGATTGTTGTCTATGAATGGGCTCCCTCACACTTGTTGCATGACGAAATTGAGCACATGGTTGACTACCACCCTCTCGAGAAGATCTTGATCCTTGACCTCTAGGGTTAACAAAGTTCCTTCCTTGTTCTTCTTCTTATCTGTCTTGTTTAAATGCACGGACTGCAGCTTTATATGAGTCTCTTTCATCAGGATGCATATCTGCTGGATATATACATATATCATCATTATCATCATCATCATCATCACCATCATCATAATTACTCCGAGATGGAGCTAAGTTACCCCGTAATTCATTACGAATATCTTCCTCTATTGTCTTTTTTTTCAATTTTGCATGTTATTTCTTCCTCAAATAATGGTAAATCTCTTTCTTAACTTTTGGAGGTACATTGGGGCACTTTCTTTCTTCACTTCTGGAGGTACATTGGGGTACTTTTTGACATTACTTTTTAGATCAGAATGTGCTAAATAATACTTTAATCTTGTTATTCCACCACTTTGCATTTTATGGTTACATTATTTGTAAATTGTACCATATTTGTTACCTTCAATTGGAATACAATGTGACCAAGCTGGATCTACTTTTCCGCTACTACTTTCCATTTTTCCTTTTAATAATCATACATAATTATTAAGTTAATAATAAAATTAAGAACAACAATAAGAATAAGAAAAATAATAATAATAATAACAAGTAAAAAAATAATAAGAGTAATAATAATTTCAATAATAATAAGAATAACAATAATAACAATATTAATAAACAACAATAATAACAATATTAATAATAATAATAATAACAATATTAATAATAATAACGATAACAAGTTTAATAACAATAATAATTAGAAGAAGAATTACAATAATAATAATATTAATAATAATAATAAACAACAATAATAACAACATTAATAATAATATTAATAATAGAAATAATAATGACTACATTAATAAAAATAATAACATCAACAATAATAACAATCATGATAATAATAACAATATTAATAATAATATAAATAATGACAATATGATAATAATAATAATAACAATAGTAAGAAGAAGAATAATAACCATAATAACAATATTAATAATAATAATAACAACATTTATAGTAATAACGGTAATAAATATAATAACAATAATAATAATATTAATAATAATAATAAACAACAATAATAACAACATTAATAATAATATTAATAATAGAAATAATAATGATTACATTAATAATAATAATAACATCAACAATAATAACAATATTAATAACAATAATGATAATAATAATAATAATAACAATAATAACAAGATTAATAATAATATAAATAATAACAATATTAATAAGAATAATAACAATAATAATTAGAAATTATTAAATAATAAACACAATTTTAACAATATTTGTTATTGAAATGCTTACTTTTGAGGATCTCGAAATTGTAAATTAAGACTTTTTTTCTAACGTGGATCTTCCAAAAGTTATTACTTTTATGAATATAAATGTTGAATAAAGAAAGAAAAGAAGATTGAAAACTAATTACTTCAGTGAAAACTTCGCGTGCACTCAATTTTATTTTTCTGAAGCTTTATGTTTACTCTCTCTATAATTTATGCTGAAACAGAAGGATTCAAAACATCAAAATATGGCTGAGGTGCTATACATGCATTTTTATACTACACTCATTTCCTTACCTCTTCAAAATTATAGTTTTCTCGTGAATGTTTGTACTTTTAAAGTTAAAAAGAAAACAAAAACGACAACACAAACTTGCCTATAATAATTTTATTTTATTATTTCTTTCCGCAATTCTCTCATTTTATTATTTGTTTATGCAATTTCTTGGTGATTTTTTCTTTTCGTCACTTTACTTTTTCAGTCGAACATGTGAATTCATAGCTGTAAACTTATTATTTTTTTCATTTCAAATTTTTTTCCTATGCTTTCGGTATCCTACTTGATTAATATTTTGAAAAAAAAAAAATCAAATAATCAATCATTTCGGCACATTCATTCATGCATTATCATTCACATTTTATTTCCTCAATTTCGGCTCTCACCCTCTCATGCAATTTTTTTTTTTAAAGCCAATAACAACAAAAAAAAAACCAAAATTTCCAATTTTGGCCCTCTCCCTTCTCTTCTCTTCTCGTCTCTTCTCTCTGTGAATCCCCTCATCTCTTCTCCCCTTCCGGCCGGCCCTTTCTTTCCCGTCTTCTCTCTTCTCGGCTGGCCATCTCTTCAAACTTCTCCATTCTCGACCGATCTCTTCTCTCCTCTTTCTCTTCTCTCCTCTTTCTCTTCTCTTCTCTTCTCTTCTCTTCTTTCTGTGTATCCCCCATCTCTTCCCCCTTCAATTCTTCTCCCGGCCGATTACCACAAATCAAACACACACACAAATCAACACAAACACACCCAACCAGTCCGGCCGACATATCCCAAAAATTTCCACCTTTTCCCGTCGACAACTGGCCGATCTTTTCACCTTATCTACCCAAAACCCGAAATCTTCACCGACAATGGATGATTCCGTTGACTTCCATCAATTCCGGTGACAGGTCGACAACACGCGTGCAAGAAACTTCTTCCCCCCCCCTGTCGGTGTCGGAAGGGGTCGATAACGGAAACTGTCGCCAACATTTCCACCGTCTCGTCGATTTTTGCTTCCCTGGAAAGGAGACAACGGGTCGCCTTGCGGGATTCCCTGTTAATAACCACTAGACAAGTACATGATATAATTATGTTTTGCTAGAGGATTAATAGTATTTGTTAGGTATAGCTAATAAAAATAAAATTTTAATATACAAAATTTTATATAGTAAATTTTTAAAAATAATTTTTTATTAAAAAATTAATAAATATTTGATTATAAATAAAAAAAAATTATACTAAATTTACATATGAGTTAAAATAAAAGTTCAAAAATTATACTATCTATTTTTTTAATTAACAAATACTTATTAATTTTTACCAATTTTTTTATTTTTTAATAATAAAACTTTTAACCAAAAAAAATTCTACCAAATGTCTCCTCCGCGATTCTCCATCTAAATTGGTGAAAGAGTACGTGGACTTTCCAAAAATAATTTATAGCTTCACAGATTATGTTAGATTCTCTATTTGCCATTGCCGTTGGTGTAAATTACACCAATGCCACTCGCCCAAACTGGCTTCCGTCTTCACAGCCTGGTTCTCTATCCGCCACTGTTGTTGTGTTTAATTACATGAATGCCATTGTATTTAAAACAGCTGTACGGCCTCCGTGGTGTACCAACATTATAACGATTATGAGTGCCTGTACTTTGCAAATTTTTTTTAACAAAAAAATGTTAAAAATTAAAATTCCTATACTAATCAAATTAAATTGGTAAACTTAAATAATGGATTTAGTTAGATTTAAAAATAGTTAGTTCAATCCAGCTTAGTCTTAAGCAGGGAATGGAATTTAAATATTTATAAAAGGATAATTTATAACAGTAAGATTGGTTTTTTGTTTTTTTAGCTACATAGTATTGGTTTATTAATGATAAAAAATGAACAAAACAACGTAATTATGATTGATTACGATTATAAAGATTTTGATTTAGTTTTCAAACTATAACATAATTATGATTGATTACGATTATGGAGCTGGCACTGTCCCATCAAGCCAAAAGATAATAGAGAATAAGAGAGGCACCACATACACCATCCTCTAATTTGTGTAAACTAGGAAATTTTTCTTGAAACCAATTGGAAAAGTAAGAAAATATAAATTCATGCAACCTAAAGTTAAAAGATAAAACCAAATCAAACCATTTTCGGCCAATCACATTTAAAAAAAGAAATGCTTTATGGTTCATGTTGGATTTATACTTTTAAAGCAAACTAATCTATGTTTAAAAATCTTGATTAATAAGCGATCTTAGGATTTCCAAACTAGCTTATTAAATGATATAATCCATTTAATTGATTATTAAGGTACAAAAATGAATCCATTAAATGAGCTTAATATTTTACAAAATCCCAAAAAAATTAGGGTTAGGAGTATATAAATATACTGTTTATTAACCTCTACAAATATAAGGTTTTATGTATTATTTTCTAGAGATTAAAAATCTTAGTAGAAGAAAAAAACAACTTGAGAGAAAAACATGTTTTTGATCATGTACGTCCATACGCAGATTTGTTACTTAAAAAATAGTTTGGAATATTTTAAAAAATTTTGTGTAAAAGATTAGTAAATTAATAGATAATAATATAATTTATCGCATGTTTTATTTAATCTCGATTAGACTTCTGTTGTATTCATAATTCTAATAGTATCTGCATTTATAAAAAAAAAAAATGTGAAAATCATTTGGAATAGCTTATTTTATAAATACAATATATTTTTAAAAAAAATCATAAGTAGGTTTTATTTTTATTAAAAAACCACTTTGATGAAAACAGAAAGGTAAAGAAACAAAATATTGTTTCTGTTTGCTTATCAATTTTTTTTTTTTTAAATTATGATATATATATATATATATATATATATATATATATATATATATATATTTGTAACATAAATAACCAATTTGAATACTAGGAGCCACTTGCCAGTTGGTAAATTTTGTTAAACAGTAAATACACAAATATATATTTAAAAAGGAGCCGATTTAACATTTTTATAATAGCTTTAAGAGCAAATTGCTTCAAAACAAAATTTACAAGGCATATTTTGAATTGAAATATGATTAAATAGAGTTGAATATTTTGCAATATTTCTAAATAATTAATTTTAACATTGGAAATAGACTCGTGATTCGACGCGCTATAATTGGATTTCTTTTCTTTTGGGCAATGCACCATAATTGGTCATTATTATTTTTTTAATGAAAAAATTGGCGTTCAAAGAATTCGACATTCAATTAACCTGCTTCAGCATTAATTTTCACAGCCAAGAATTCGACATTCAAAAAGTGTCGCATGTGACATTTATTTATGGACAAATAAGACAAAAAATTATTAAAAGAAAGGCTGACTTTGTTTTTAGTTTTACCATTAAAAAAAGAAAAATAAAAACTTGGAAATCCATTGTCAGGAAAAAGAATGATATGCAAGTTACGAATAAAGCAAGTTAATTGGTGCAAGTTATGCTAACTTTAGCTGAAAATAAAACACTTTTTAAGGGATTCTATCAGTTTCTATAATTCTCTTGACTAATTTGGTGAAAGCCCATATGAACTTGGACTTCCCAAAAATATTTTTTGCTTAGGTTTTATTACCAGAAAGATATGTTTATAGCTTTCACAGCTTGTCGTCTGTAGTTACACAATGCTCTACTCACCAAGCTGGCTCTATTTATTTATTTTCTTTGCCGCAATGTTAAAAGGTCATGACCCAAATGGTGAAAGCCAACGTGGGCTTTATAAACATCTAGGTTTTCTATCTGCCACTGCTGTTGTAATTTAATTACATGAATACCACTGATTTGAACTAGCTTTACAGGTTACATCAATAAATATAATGATTACAAGGAAATCTGTACAACATTTGTACCGTGTCAGGGGCGAAAATTGGATGCTCTCAGCACCTGTCCCCAAACAAAAAATAAAAAATAAAGACTAAAAACATCATATATATAATAATAATAATAATAATAATAATAATAATAATAATAATAATTGTATTCAGGGCCTACAACCATATATTTATATTTATATATATATATATATATGTATACTTAGATGTGGGTACGTGCGCATGTGATTTAATGTGAAATTTGAATATTCATTTTTTGCTTGGAGATATTGTAATTAAAATAATTTTATGATTGATATGATATGATAATTTAAAAAATATATATCTATTAATCATTTTTTTAATTTTATATTAATAGAAATGAGAAAGTTTATTTGAATAGAATAATCATATAAAACATTCTATTAAGGATGATTTATTTGTAGAAAATAAAACATTCTTTCACAGAGCAAAAAGGTAAAAAAAATAATAAATAGTAAAAACATAAAATATTTGCATCATAAACGAGGATGTCTTAGCATCATTAGTACTTTTCTAAGACAATTGTAAAATTTAATAGAAATATAATAGGTAATACATAAACTATTTTCTATTACATCTTGTAATTTTGAAAATATTAATGTTAGTGCTCCTATTGTAGGATAAATTGAAAACAAAGTATTTTGTAATAGTTTACAAAAAGTTATAGTTTTCTACTATCCTAATATAAATGAAAAGAATGTCTCATGATGGCGAATTAAGTATTCTTTTTTGTCCTATCATACAGGAGAGGATTTTATAGTTTTTGTGATCTCTTCTCAACATCATTTGGTTGTGAAAGGTGTACACTGCTTGTCATTTTTGCCTCACTTTCACGACCTCATTCTCTTTGTTAACCTGACCAAATATTACTAATTATGATTCTCCCTTATTTCCAAATATAACATATTCTAAAAGTTGTAAAATACATGCATTAATATATTAAACAAAAGTTTATGTAATTTTATAGTTTTAAAAAAGAAAATCTCTGTGTATTAAGTTATTTTTGTTAATTAGATATGGTACAAAAGTGAAACGAATGAAATAATTTCTTCCTAAAATGAGTTGCACCTATATATGTTGACCTGGTAACATTTATGTTTCGTTAAAGAATGGTGTTATATATAAATAGTATAACATTTTGAATCTTGAATTCCATATAAACCAACCTAATAGAACTTACTCATATAAATATTAATGAATATTCCATCACTGACAATTATAATTTATTTTAATTTTCGGATTGAAGAGAAGGAAACCAATTAATATTAATTACTCTAAACTAAAAAAAATAGTGAAGAGTTGTCAATAATATTAATATGAACCATACTATTTACATTCTGATCATCTTTATCAACCAATAACAATGTACTAACAGAACAACTCAACAAAATTAAAACCTTGTAAAAAAATTTTAAAACTTGAAAAAACATATCTAACAAAGTAACAAACATATATATAAGCTTACCAAACTTCCCAACTAACAAAAGCCATGCCAAATTTATGTTGTAGAAGCAACAAAAATCTAAAAGAAACTATTTACAGAGAAACATGAGTAAAAGAACATAATTACAAACAAAAAAAAGGGTAAAGAAAAACAACCACACTTGCCACTTAAAAAAAAAAAAAAAATTTCATAATGTTCTAATATCCAACAAAAATAAAGTTTTAATATCCAACAAAAATTTAAGTAAAAACAATACAACAATATCTAGACCACATAATAAATAAATTACAAAGTTAACAAATCAATTTTCACGGACTCACAGTTCAAGTTTTTTTTTTTGTTATTATTTTTTTAAAAAGTCTTTGTTAGGGGTGGCCAAAACTAGTTTAACTGTCTAATTAATACCAAAAAAAAAGAAAAAAAGTAGAGAAAATGCAAAGGCAAAAATTGTAGAAAAGATTGAAAAGTATAAAATGATGATTTGATAAGTGAGGAGAGGACTAATTAAGAAATGTAAGCAATTACACATTTCTACATAATCAAGTATATATATCTTGAGCTCTGAAGCTACTTTAAGCTTAAGCTTCCACATGCTTACACTGATGTTCTTATGAAGAACCTCTACTTGTCCTACAATCCCTTTCTGCGACTTATTATGCAAAGCCAATAGATTGGTCGGCCAGATTATACCCCTGCCTCTGTATCTTTCCCTATTTTTATTTTTATTTTCTTTCTTACATGTTCAAGCTATATATTACCAATTATTAAATTTAAACAATAATATTATGGTTATTTATTTTACATATATACACACACATATATATTTGGAGACAGAATAGTTTAATTTTGATAATATTAATTAATATTGAAAACTACTTAATCATTGCACATATATGCACATGCAGTTGTTAAGTGGGTTCTAAGTGTCTAGAGTGTTGGATGCTGGACATCCAGACTACAAAGATGGTGACTTATTTCGGGGAACAACAAGGTGGGAAGAATATAGCCTTATCGAGAAACTTGAAAACCTCATCAAGATCCACCATACTAATGTGCCTCTTTCTTACTTTGCTGGAATTCTTGAAATTATTGGTACATGCTCAATTTCTTCCATTTCCATTCATTAATTATTAATTATTTAGTTTTCCAAATCAATTAGCTATTAATATATAATACATATTATGGATTACTGGTATATATATAGGTATGCCTAGCTTGTCTGCTCATGTTGGATTCTCCAAGGAGTTTAATCTTAAGAAAGGAGAAAAGGTGCTCATATTAGATGCATATGGTGCAGTGGGTCAACTTGTTGGCCAATTCACTAAATTATCAGGCAGCTAGTTTTTTGGCTACTTCAAGTCTTAA
Organism: Ziziphus jujuba; assembly: GCF_031755915.1. Lineage (NCBI taxonomy): Eukaryota > Viridiplantae > Streptophyta > Magnoliopsida > Rosales > Rhamnaceae > Ziziphus > Ziziphus jujuba. Next base: position 15,533,559 of record NC_083384.1, read on the forward strand.
ACTAATCATCTTTTCCACTTATATATATAAAAAAAAAGTGATTATTTTACTAGTTTCTTTATATGTATCTATTTGAATTAGCTCCCGAATAAAGCTCGATTTGTCGAAAGAAAAAGAGTAACAATTACAATCAAATGTCCTTTGACCCTCGGAAAATTGGAAGAGGCAGTTCTCAGGTTGGTTTACAATTATGGTTCATGTAGTTTGTTAAATTGTTGGTTGACAAATAAAACAATTCACAACAAACACTAAAATCCATTTCCTTGTTCACTAAGACAATTTCACAAACACATACTCTTCAAACACAGAACCCATCACTTTTTTACTTTATTTTTCAGGTCATAGATTTCTGACAGCACAAATTACTTTCTCTAGTAATTTTTAACCATTTACAGTTCAATTGATAATTTTTTCAGATAAAGTAAAGTTCTACAGCAATAAAAAGAAAGGCTTGATTGATCATAATCATAAAACAGCCAAAAGCTAAATCAATAATAGTTAAAAAAGGAAAAAGGGATGAGAAATTAAAGAAGAAATAACAGTAATCGTCAAACAAAGGAAATAAGCCAGAAAATTTTCGGATCGATAGAAGCTTTGGTTGGAAAATGAAGACCCAGTTCTTGAAGGCTTCAAATCTCTTCGTCGGATAAATTAGATGCCAAACCCATTTTTATATATTGGCCAAGTCCTTGACGAATTCAAAGTCATAGTTGTGGAAATGTCATTTATATGTCTGCCAAAGGGGAGATGAGGGATGCCTTTGATGAGAACAATAGTTTGAAGAAGACCTTTGAACAATGTTGTTTTTTTATTAAAAAAACTTACACATCTCTTTATTTATTCTCGTGCTTCTTTGCACCCGTGACTCTTCCTATTGACTATTTTTACACAAAACAGCAACAACAGTTTCCAACAGCATCAACAGCTACTAACAGCTACCAATAGCAATGACTAGCTCATGACAACAGCAACCAACAGTGTCAACAGCTACCGTGTCTTATCAACCTTTTCACGGAGTTGAGGAAGGGAAAGCTTTCAGTGATTTCCTACCACTTCCTGCCTAGAAGAAATTAGTTGTTTAGATTATGTTGAGAGTGAGCAATCATCCCTTGACACATGAAAATAAAGGGGGCAAAAACGCATGGGAGAGTGCCGTTTTTGAACCAAAATAAATAGTAAAAAAAGACCAAAAACCGCTGCTCTCTTCTCCTTTATAGTATAGACAAAGGATATATTTTTTTTTCTTTGTATTTGGGGACTACACGATTCTAACTCCATGCGATTTTTTTGCTCATGTCAGGATTTGTTACAAAGGTTTGGGTTTATTTATCTTTTTAATTAAAAAAAATTAGTCAAAATTATTATTTTTTAACGAATCCATTAAATCTAATCCAATTAAATTAGATTTAAAATAGTTTTTAGTCGTTAACGCCAAACAGATTGTAAGTACTTATAAAAAAGTATGTTTACAGCATTTACGGTTTAGTGGTATTTGAATAATCTATTATTTTCAAAAATGGTTGGTTTTTATTTCAAGAATAAATAAATTATATAACTTTGAATATTAAACATGTAATATTAAGAGATTATTTATTATTATTATTATTATTAAGGGTCAGGGAATTGGTTTGAGAGAATAATGAAATAGTAACTTTGCCAATGTATATAAAATTAGATTTGATAATGTATCATATTGAATCGTATTGTATCTTGTTTGTGTGGAATTTAGTTAATCGAAACATGATCTGTTAAATTTTTGTATGAAAAATAGAAAAATTCAAATCCATTTAATAAATTATTATATAACTAGTTACCCGATTTGTTAACCCATTAACAATAAATATAAATTGAAAATTTAAATTTAACTTAGTTTTCAAATAATAACATAATATTTTTTAAAAAAAAAATTACAAAATTTTTTTGTTTCTTTTTAGATTTTTTAAAAATTAAACTAAAAAAAGAACAAATTAATACATATTTAATAATAAATTAAGTAATTTTAATATTATAAAATTTGTGTTATTATAAAAATATCATTATTTAATAGATTTAATGGATTTATCACAAATTATCATGTTTCATCCGTTAAAATTTATTAATTTATTAGATTTTATTGGATGACACTGATACAAATTTGACACAATATCATCAATTCAAATACAAAAATTATTATATAGATTTATATCATATTATTATGTCATGTGAAATTTTATCAAATTTGGATAAAATAGATTATTTGAGAGAAAATTAAGGATGTGCAGTTTTGAAACTTTTTTTTTTGAAAATTCAGAGGTATTAATGCATGGCTACAATTAAATTTGAGAAGATAAATTGGGGTTTCAGTTTTTTTTATGAAAATATTGAAACTCATATAAAAAAAAAAATTTGAAAACTATAATAGTTCATATTTTGTTTTTTCTTCCTAGAGGAAAGGAAAAGATAGAAAAGACATGTTTTTACAGGTCCAGTTAGCTTATTTTTGGGTTAGTTTTTGTTACTTTTTTCACTGATAAGAAATGCCTGCTACTATTTCATACTCTCAATTAGGGTGTGCGTGTTTTTTTTTTTATTTTTTTGTTATGGATAAAAATTATGATATTTTTATAACTTTAAAAAGGCAATACAAACTTTTTGTTGATATTATTATTATTTTAAAACAATATGAAATATTATTATTATTTTTTTCAGTGGACATGAAAGATTAATTATCTAAAGAGGAGCACCAGGCACGATCGTCAATCAATACAAAATCTTGAACCATTAATGTTTTATTTATTAAAAAAAAAAGTACTGTCAAAACAAGTACTGACTTTTTAAATTACATCTCTCTTTCTCTTCTCTCTTTTTTTTTTTTTTTTTTTTTATGGTTCTTAAATTTAACACTGATTATCATCGACTAAAAAATATTTTACAAATTTTTTTTTTTTAAAGTTTATACAATGTTTATCCCATAAACTATATAAAAAAGAATAGAAAAATTTTAAAATTATATTAAAAAAAGTGGTTTTTAAATTAAAAAAAATAATAATAATTCAAGGTGTTGACCCAGTAAATAATTATTAAAATCTCAGTTTCCCATCCTCCAGTTCTCCAAGACCAAGACCAAGACCAAGACCAATGAGACCTACATTCTCCACTGTGTCAAAGTCCGTACAAGACCAAAAACAACCAATCACAGATCTCCACGTTGATTTCCTCTTTCTGCAACACCAAGGTAAATAAAGTAATAAAAGGGAGCACAGGAGGGTAATTTCGGAACAGGGAAAGGAAAATTACATAAGAGTCTAAAACCTTAGTCGTCGTCAGTCGCTTTTCCCCAAAAGCTTCAAAACAGTGGTCCGCTTGGCTTTTCTTCTCTCTTTTTCCCTTTGCATGCACAATCTTTCGCGCCCTTTTGCCTACTCCTATTTTGTCCACTCTCTCTCTCTCTCTCTCTCTCTCTACCTCTGCAACTTTCGGCCATTGTTACCCTTTCCACTCTTTTCTCTCTTTCTTTTGTTTTCTCTGGGTTTACGTTTTCAACAATCTTTGATGGGTTTTTGTTTTTCTTGCTGTAAATGTCAATGTTCTTAGTTTTGTTTGCTTTATTTGCTCTGTGTTTGCTTAAAAAAAGTCACTGACTTTTGCGCCTTTTTGTCTCTCTCTTTTTTTTTTTTGGTTTTTCTTTTCTGGGTTTTTATTTTTGTAGAAGAAAGTTTGGGTCTTTGTTATTGTTAGATATGGACCCTCTTTTGCCGGTAGCGAGGAGAACGAGACAGAGTCATGATATATTTTACAGACAGCTTTTTCGGAAGAGAAAGGAGGAGGAGATGAGGAAGAAAGAGAAGGAGAAGGAGACGAATAATGTTTGTGACTCGGAGTCGGGTTGTTCAAGGACAGAGGAGAAAATGGTGGGGAAGAGAAAAAGGGGTGATGGGTCTGAGAAATTGGAGTCTGATTCTGTGAAGGACTATGAGTCAACAGCTAGTGTAGATGATGTAAAAAATTCTCATATGGCTTTCAAGAATAGAGCAGAGGAGTGGGATATAATCGATGTAGATGATAGTGATGATGGAATGGTTTCTGTGAATGATTCAGATTCAGATTCGGGTTCTAAGAGTTTGGAGGGAAAAAAAGAAGGGGATATTTGTGAGCCCCAACGAACTGCCTCACAGTTTAATGTGACAAGTGGAAAGGAAAAAATGGAACCTGGGTCCGCTAGTCACCCTTTTTGCATTGATGATGATGATGATGATGATGATGGTGGTGGTGGTGGTGGTGTGCTGGAACCTTCTTCATCTGATAGCGAAGATGTTGAATCGTCATCAACTGAGAACAATGATGATGAGGATAGTGATTCAGAATATGACCAGAAATCTTCACCAACTGAGGATGATGATGATGATGATAATACTAGTGAAGATGATGATTATACTAGTGATGACGAGGATACCAGTGATGATGATTTCAATGTAAAGAAGACTAGCCATCATAGAAAGAAAGCTCGGTCGAATGATAAAATAGTTGATGTTGATACTGATGAGAATGGCCATCGGTTAGTTAGGAAAACTGGGTTTGATAGAGAGAAATGTGTATATGACCCTAGGAAAAAAATGGAATATGTGAAGAAAGGTTTTGATGATGAGCTGGATGATTGTAGGAAACATAAGGACTATGAGAAGAAATGTTTGGATGATGATGATGAGCTGGAATTGGAAAAGCCCAAAAAGAAAAAGGAAATCGGTGTGAATGTGAAAAAAAATTATAATGCTTCTAAGATTCTCATGGATTCCATTCTTGAGAGAGGGGAAGTGAATCTGGAAGAGTTACTTTCTTCTAGAAATAAAGACCCCCAAGCCGAAACAAATCCATCTGGTGATGAAACAGTGCTTCCCCTCAAATTCACTTTTGGAGTCGAGGAGCCAAAGCCACCAGAGATTTCAGATTTTGATAGAGAATTGGAGAGGCTTTGGGCTGAGTATGCTTTTGCGTTGAGATCTTGTGAGATTGGTTCCGGCCAGCAGGTTCGAAGAGACAATAAATCTAGCAGCATTTTTGTTTTGTACTCTGTATCTAACCCTGTCCTGTTATATTTGTTCCTTATATTTGCATCACTTTTCATCTGTAAAGATTTTTCGTTGTCTTGTTGCTGGATGCCATCCTAGTTTTGTTTCTTATGTGCCATTCTCTAACTGTTCTACTAGATTATGTATTTTTGTCATGGTTTTTAGTCAGAGTCTAATATATCGAGGGTTAAAAAAACGCATATATATATATATATATACATATTCAGAGATAGTGAAATATGGTTGTGACAGATACATCATGGTAGATTGCAATATAAACTAAGCTTATTTCATTTATATAGTGTGTAAGACTTTATAATGGAACTTGTATTTGATATATAATTCATTCTGTTCTAGGATTTGAACTTGTGTTACACTTGTTGACACAACATGACTGTTAATGCAGTCTCCATTGGCAATGTTTTCTTTCAATTTAGTCTTGTTTCAGGCTTTCATTTGCTTTTAGAATGAATATAACATATCTGAGTCATGGAAGGCTGTTGGTTTGGTTTGATTTCAATGCATGCATTATACTGTTAAGTCTGTTTCCTGTGCCATTTTTATTTGCAACACACTAACACATAATTCAGATGATAAGACAACATAAATTGTTTATAGAATTATGAATTGTGCTATGCCACTTGGATCATCAGGTTGAAAATGAAGATTTCCTACCTCCAGAGAAAGAAGTTGATATAGCTTTCCTTTGCAGTCGAGGGAAACATCAGCTTGTTCTTGATGAAGAAATTGGACTTCGATGTACATATTGCTCATTTGTTGAACTGGAGATCAAGTACTGTGTACCCGAATTTGTAAGTTGAGCAAACACATTCTGTTGATCTTCATTTTATTTAAAGTTGTTAGTCTTATTGTCCTGGATTTTCTTGCTGTGCACTGTATGATGCTATTGAGAGGGCATAATTATGATGTAAAGCTTTAGCTTGTGATGCAGTGTGTTTCTTGTCACAATCACTGTACATGCATTTCGAGTGCCATAAAATTTTTCCAAATTGGTATCTGAGTAGGGGCACAATAACCTTATATGGACTTTGCTTTCTTGACAAGAACCTTGTTGTTACTCCTGGTTATTTACCTATAGCAATAGTTAATGACCAGGTCTAATTTTCTTGAAATGAAAGTTAGCTGCCAGTTGAAGTTGTGGAGTTGTTTGTTTGTTCCAGTTTAATTGATTGATTAATTTTCTATTTCTTTGTTCGTTGAATATTATATTATACTGTAGTTTGTATTCTTTTGCTAGGTAAGCTAACTGGCACACATATTTGGTGATGGCAGTCATTCAGCTGGCCCTTTGTATTAGTTATGCTATAGCTGCGAACTAGCTGCACCTCTACCTTGTTGGACTTTAACAATTACTAGCTCTTTTTATAATCTTGTGTCTATTTTGAGTATAACAGTGATATGGGCCTTTAACCTAATAATACTTTCCCATTTGAATTGCTTAGGATATTTTCAGTAAGAAAGAACGCATTGATTTATTCTTCTGTACATTGATATTTCTAAGTCTATTCATGTGTCAGTTTGATTGAGTAATAAGAATCATTATGTTAGTTTGTGCTGATTGCGATAATTCATGATTTTATTGTCTGATCCTAGATTCATAAGGGTTTGGTTAGATTAACTATTTGCTTCAAAGTGCTTTATCAGTTTAGGCTCTAAGTGTACAGATATTACCTTCATGCTGAATCTAAGTATTGGATTTAATCTTCAGATGTCTAATCATTATATTTTGGATCTATATGTTGTAGTGCAAAAATCCGTGGGGAAGATCAGATGCAAGAGAGCTTGGCAAATCTGACAACTCCAGCTTTTTTGAGTTTCAGAAAGAATTTGGTTGTGATTCCCATTTTGACTGTGGTTTCTACGATCATGCTGATGGCACAGTTTGGGATCTAATTCCTGGTACCAGGAGTAGCATGTTTCCACATCAGCGTGAAGGCTTTGAGTTCATCTGGAATAAAATTGCCGGATCAATTGATCTTGAAACGTTGAAAAAAGGTACAGGCTCTGATGGTGGGAGTGGCTGCATCATTTCTCATGCTCCTGGGACAGGAAAGACTCGTTTGACGATTATCTTTCTCCAGACGTACATGAAATTATACCCGAATTGCAAGCCAATGATTATTGCTCCTCCCAGCATGCTCCTGACATGGGAAGAGGAGTTTCAAAAGTGGAATGTCGACATTCCAATTCACAATCTTAGCAAGGCTGAATTGTCAGGAATGGAAAATGATTTGGCTGTCAGTCTGCTTTTCAAGAAAAAGAAGCATGTCAATCGAGAAAGGGATGTAGATGTAAATGGAATCCGCTGGGCGAAGTTGTATTCCTGGTGCAAAAAAGGTGGCATCCTGGGCATCAGTTACCCTCTGTTTGAGCAATTGGCAGGAAAAAGGAACAAACCTGATGGTAAAAAGGGCTGGAAAAAATGCAAAGATGCTGAGGATGAGAGAGCCAGGAAACGGAAAACTGCCGAATGTGAAGAGTTCAGCAAAGTCCTTCTTGAATATCCTGGTCTGGTAGTATTTGATGAAGGGCATACCCCTCGCAATGAGGATAGCCTTATCTGGAAGGCAGTTTCGGAAATCCAAACGAAGAAGCGGATTCTTCTCTCAGGAACTCCTTTCCAGAATAATTTTAATGAGCTGTTCAACACTCTGTGCTTGGTGCAGCCAGATTTTGAAAAGAAGCTTGAAGATGCATGTAAAGAAGATTCTGATAGGAAGTATGCAGGGAAAAGGAAAAATCGTGCAAAATTGCTTTGGTCCAGATTCACCAGTTCCATTGGTAAAGGTGAAGATGAAATGGAAGATGCCAACCTAAAAACTCTTAGGGTTATTATTGACCGTTTAGCTCATGTACACAATGGTAACATATTGCAAGAGCATCTTCCTGGGTTGAGGAGTGTATTGGTGAAATTAAAGCCGGCTCCATTGCAGGAGCGTGTCATTGAGGACATTCAAAGGAGCACAAATTACTTCAGAAGGCAATACGAGGAGACTTTAGCCTCTATCCATCCTTCACTGTTGCTTACAAGAGTAGGAGAACTTTCTGTAAGCGAGGATGATTTGAAAAGAGATAAAATGAATCCTCATGCTGGAGTGAAAACCAAATTTCTAATAGAACTCATACAGCTTAGTGAGGCTTTAAATGAGAAAGTGCTGGTTTTCAGTCAGTTTCTTGATCCATTGAACTTCATTAAGGACCTGCTTAGATCCTATCTCAACTGGCACGAGGACAGGGAAGTTATGTGTTTAGATGGAAATTGCGACATCAAGCAGCGACACTCCTCCTTAAAAGTTTTCAACGATCCATCTAGTGAAGCAAAGGTTTTACTTGCATCGACCAAAGCCTGTGGAGAAGGGATTAATCTAGTTGGTGCATCAAGGGTTGTGTTGCTGGATGTTGAATGGAACCCATCTGTTGAGCGTCAAGCTATATGCCGTGCATTCAGAGTTGGGCAGAAAAAATTTGTATACACATACCATCTCATCACATCAGGGTCAAATGAAGAGGAGAAAAATAGAAGGCAAGCTGAGAAGGACAGGCAGTCGAAGTTGATATTTTGTACTTCAGACAAGGCCAATGAGCAGCAGAAAGTCCAAGCTACAGCTTGCGAGGATAAAATTCTTGAAGAGATGGTTCGACATGAAAAACTTAGGAGCATGTTTGTGGAGTTGGCACAGCAAAAGTCTAATCTGATGGAGGACAAGGAAAGTTCACCCTCAACATCTTAGCTATGCAAGCATCGTGGTATCAGTAAAGCTAAACAGTGTTCATACATATCCATGGTTGAAATTTGTATATAGTTTGTAGACGGTTAATATGGTTCACTTTTTTGAAGTTGAAACTCTAATCTGAGCTAGGATGGAAAATTCTGGGATTCAGGTGATATGATCCCGTGTTTAGTCTTTTCGTTTTTGGATTTTTGGATTGACAGAGTGCATAGAAGGTGATGACCATACAGTGATATATCCAACTTGATGGCTGACATAATAATCAAACTGTACCTTCCAAGTTGGGATCATAGCTAAACAGTTCTAGTTGCTAAAATAGAAGATGTACATGTATATATAAATCACTTTTGATCTATTTACCAGAGTATTTAGAAAATTTGTATTTACTGATTAAGCCTCTGTTCTTATAGTCTGATTTGCAGTATGCTTTTACATGGTTTGCTTAGCTGGAATTTCTTAGAAATTTATTGGTGTTTTGGATCAATTATCTTGGGTTTTGACTAGGTCTATTATGTGTTTGTGCTTAACGGGGGCGTTTCAGAAATTGGATTCTTATTAAGTCTTCAGCTTTTGCTTCTCTCCATCTTCTTCCCAACCTTTCTTTAAATCTGATTGCCCAAAAAAAAAAAAAAAAAAAAATGAAGAAAAAACCTTTCTTTAAATCTTATCAATGTTGTATAGATGCTTGTACATCTGGTTATGATTTAATAGGCTATTTTATGATGGGCTAGATAAGCAAATTGTGGGTAACAATATTAATTTTCTAATATTAATTTTAATTTAATTTTTTTAAAAAAAAATAAAACATAATATGGAAAAGTAAATTCTTTATTAATAGCAAATTAAAATATGTATAGAGCTTAGAATTTTTTGTTCGGAGAATCACAGAGGTGATTACAGGTTTCGACTTTTTCTTGTTGATTACTTATAGTTTAATCTTGTCCTTATATATATATATATATATATATAGAGAGAGAGAGAGAGAGAGAGAGAGAATAATTATTGAGTCAGGATATTCTGATTCTAAAATGTTAGAATATAGTGCAAAAAAATCAGGTTAAAGTAAAAATGCCAATTATGTACTTTCTAATGGAAAATATAGGATGTATTTAATATGCTAGTTAAAGTTGTTTGAACATCGTAAGTATAAAAATTATACTTCCCCAGGGATATTGAAAATTGCATGTCATAATATATTTGTTTCATGTGTGTAAAAACATTGAGCAGAACCTAAATTCATTGCTATGTCATGCACGATGTATTGTGTTCATTTGCTTTCAGTATTGTAGACAATGGGATTTCAAACAATCGAAATTTGTCAACTAATGAATAAGTATCTTACCTAATAAACCATATCATACGTGACGTGAAGCTCTATTGTTTCTTTCTACAGTATAAACGTAAGTTCATTAAAATCTTTCCGTACAACTTTTGCTGCTGATATTCAAATATGTATTTACTACTTTGTAATTGATATTTGAATAGCTTCCTAGTTCTTTCTTCATTTTCTTCCTCTGCTGTGTACTCTTTTTGTGTTTAAAGAAAAATGTTTTGCAGCTGCTTTAAAATTATTAGCTCTTGTGTCTAATCCTAAATATTTTGGCATTTTAAACTTTTTTTTTTTTTTTTTTTGGTGGAATAGAACTGAAAAAACCCCTTGTGTTAGGAGAGATTCCAGGAGATAGAGTTGAAAAAACTTCTTTCAAATCAAGAAGTTTTTGGCCGCTTGTAATGTAGCAGTTTTTGTTTATGACAGAGTGAGGAAGAAGTCTGTAATTGTTGTCATGTCTAATATACTGGATCATGGTACTCTAGCTTATCATGAGCTTATTTCTCAACATTTGTTGTTTACATATTTGAATTTGTTTTATGTAAATTTGATTTCATTTTGATGGTAATATTTCTAATTTAGTGTGTGTTTCTTGATGATGCTTTCAATATCATGGCAATATTTGCCTGCCTATGTTATTGGCAAGTGTACTCATGAGTTAGACATGTGTTTTTTCTCTCCTACTTGTATAGTTGTGGTTTCAATTTGACAGTTGCAGTTATGTTTATAGATCATTAAGATTTGGTGCCTTTTTGCTTTGACAGTTTTGACAAGTGGTCTGTTGAAGAAAGCAAATGATTAGCTAAAATTTGGTGATTTTAACAACTTATTCTGGCAGATTCTAATTGCTGCTGAGGCTGGGAGAACATGGAAGCATTAATATTATGCGTTGTGATCCAGTCTCTTTATGTTTGTTTCTGGTATGGTGGTATCTTATAATTTTGAAGAGACATTGTTCCAATGGGTACTAAAATGTTTCTTCTTTCATTAAAACCATTACAGTGATGGTAGTGCATTGGGGTAGTTCAGGTTATATTTCTATTTCTGCATTATTTATTTCCTTCTGATTCATAAGTCTAATTTGTGTTAGGTATCTAAGATCTTTTTTTATTGAGAATTATCAACCTGTTGGTGCTCTGCATGTCCTTAGAAATTCTAGTTACAATAGTGAGGTTATCATTTCCTGTTTCTGCGTATATAACAAACCTCATGGTGATTATGAAGGCTGCATTTCACTTATTTATTTTAAAAACTTGTATAATTACCTTGTAGTAGGTTTCAATTAGAATGCTATGAAAAAAGAAATTCCCATAGACAATGCCAATGCAATACTTGTATTGAAATGAACCAATATATTCATCAGAAAAATTGCATCATATTTTCTTGCAATGCATTGAAAAATTGAAGAAGCATTTGCTGAGAAAATGCATTGTTTTTCAGGAAGCAAGTCAAGTCTCCTTTATTTCTTTGTTCTTTCTTTGCATTTTTCTTTTTCCCTTATATAATCTCTTTGAGTGTTTCGAGCTCCATTTTCCATCATACAGAAAATATCACACAGTCAAGTTATATTATATTGTCGTGTAGGTGTTTTACACCTACTGTACAGTGCAAAGTTTTGAATTTGATAGCTGCATTTCACATCACAAATCATGATACATCTGCAAGTTTTGTCCATTATAACTTCCCGTCTTTTTTCCAAACAACATTAAAAAATTGATTCTTCAAAAATATGCACTGCAAATTCACATGAATTGGCATAATTCTGCAATTAATATGCATGCATTTTAAATAGTTTGTGATGTAAATAGCTTGTATAGTTGTGGAAATTGGCATGTAATACATTGTCTCTCTACTGGTTTTGTAATTGACTTCATAATTTGTTTATGCAACCAAGGTCTAAGGTCTCGAGTTTTGTCCCAGAATAAAGTTTAAGGTTTGGCACTTCGATTTTGGCTTACAAATGTTGGTTTAATGTTTCATCCCAAAAAAAAGAAAAAAAAGAAAGAAAAAAAAAGAATAATTTTGGTTTCATGTGTAACTTTTTTTAAAATATACAAAATATGAAGTGGGGGGAAAAAAAAGAACAGTTATCAAACAACTATTTTTTTAGTGAAAGAATTGAAAAAACGAAAAATAATGGATGATAAAATAGAAAGCCAAGAACCAAAAAAAAAAAAAAAAAAAAACAATATCTTGTTGTGTTAGTTAAAAAAAAGACCCAATTTGGAAAAGGTTTTTGAAAGAGAAAAGAAAATACATTTACAAAACACAAATGACAAAATAATAATAATAAAAAGGTGAAATCAAAAGAAGAAAAACTAACATATGAGCCCAAAATAATTTTGGGTTTTAAAAAATGGCTCATTTTGGAAAGTAGTGGTTTTCAAAGAAATAAAAAAAAAAAAGAACATTTATCAAATGTATTTTTATTTTTGGATTTTTGACATATCATAAATAAATGGACAATCAAAAACTAAAATCCAAAGGCATGTTTAGCCATATAATTCAAATCAATTTTCTTTACTTTTGAAAATATAACAGTTGCTTTCAAAAAAATCATTAAAGGTGTTTGACTTTTGCTTTTAATAATAATTATTAAAAAAACAAATTGTTTTATAACTGAAAACACAAAAAATTATTTTTGGTTGTTTTCAAAAACTCAAAAATAAATAAATAGATAAACAAACAACTTGTTGGCATAGAAACATTTGTCTTGTCATTGCGAGTGGTGGCACCAATGAGCAACAACAACCTCATATTTATAAAATTTTGAAATACTTTGGTTTAAGATTGATTTTGCTCATTCACAAATTTTTAGATTTAATTCAATTCGGCTTATTATAATATAAAATATTTATCTATTTGTCATATTTTTTATTTTCAAAATATAGAACAAAAATAATTTTTTATTATTTTATAAAAATAATGAGTATTTGACCAATTATGTTTGAAAACAATTTTCAAAAACTAAAAATATACTTTTGAGGACAGTACATGCGGTTTTGAGTTGTGCAAGGTAAATGTCATTTTTACTCTCATTTATCAATGCTCAAGTACCGGCTGTAGTGAATTAATATATTTTTAATTTTTTTTTAAATAATGAAAAATATCTTTTTATTTTTTTCTGTTTTTGTTTTCTTTTCCATTTATTCTTTGAAAATAGTTTTTTAAAACTGATGGTCAAACACCACATTTTTGTTTCAAAATTAATTTTCTGTTTTCAAAAACAAAAAATAGTTTTTAAAACAGGTGGCCTAATTTTCTTCAAAAGACTAAAAATTATTAATAAATTTTATTTATTCTTTTTGAAAAATTTTAAATATTATTTATGTATCATTTTTTTGAAATCTTATTCATATATCATTAGTATTTAATATATTTAAATTAACAACATAATTTTTATTTGGATATGTATAATTTACAAATTCAAATTATTTATTAGCAATCTATTATCTTCACTTTATATTCAAAATTAATTTATTTATTTTTAATGAGCCAAGTTGGAACGAGTTAAAACTGAACTAATTTTGAGTTGTTCCTAAATGGTTCAAACCTACATACAACCCTAGCTACAAGGCCCCAGTGCATTACTAATTTGTCAAATGCTTTTTAGGTTTTGTTAAAAAAAAAAATTATTTTGTACTTTTGAGAACCATTTCTTTTTTTTTCTTTTTTTGTTTTAGAAGGATAAAAAGTAGGGGTTTGTTTGGCCATGTTTTTTATTTTTTATTTTTAAAACATTGTTTTCAAAATGTAGAATAAAAACAGTTTTCTATTGTTTTGTGAAAATAATGAGTGTTTGGCCAATTGTGTTTGAAAACAATTTTCAAAAACCAAAAACATACTTTTAGAGGCGGTGCAAGCGGTTTCGGGTTGTACGGGGCAAACTGTCATTCGTATTCTCTTCTATCAATGCTCAAGTGCCAGATGCAGTTAGGGGTGGGCATGGATTGGGTTGGTTTTGTTTTTGACCAAAATACAATCCAATCCATACTTTTCGGTTTATCTAATAGAGAATTCAATTCAAACCATTAAAGCTTTAAATCCAAACCAAACTAAACAATTTATGATTGGTTTGATTTGGATTGGTTAATTGATTTGAAACTTACTAGTTTATAAATATATTATACAAATTAAAAGTCTTCCAAACATAAAATATAAATAATAATTGTAGTTATCCAAACATAGAATACAATTAAAATCATCTAACATAGAATAAAATATAAGATTGCAATTTATAATATCCACAATTCTCATTAATGTTAAAAAAAAAAAAACACTCTTTAATGCAAAATAAAGAAAAAAATGTAGCAATTGATACACATCATGCATTTCATTAAGTAGCAAACATTAATACTCATTATCTCATTTGGAAATTAGGGATATGTTAAAAAAATATATTCAAAATTAATATATAAAAATATATAATTTTTTAATCATATAATATATTATTTGGGTTGGATTGGATTGGATTGGGTTTATATTTCCAACTCAATAACCAATCCAATCCAAATAATTTATGATATTTTGAATTCAATCTAATTCAATTTATTTAAAAATCCAATTCAAATTGTTAAAAATAGATTTGATTGGATTTTGTTCACTTCTAGATGCAATGAAACAATATATTTTTAATTTTTTTAAAAACTATGAAAAAATATATTTTTATTATTTATTATTTTTTGTTTTCTTTTCCATTTATTCTGTAAAAATAGGTTTTAAAAATTAATAATTAAATAATATATTTTTATTTTAAAAAAAAAATTTTATTTTCAAATACAAAAAGTAGTTTTTAAAACATGCGGAGAAACAGGTTCTAAGTTTTTAATTTAACGATGGGCCGAGAATAACCATTTCCCTATTCCATAAGTTCGACCCGAACCCAGCCGAAATCCAAAGTAACAAGTATTGGATTGTTGACCCGAATCAATACCCGTTTAACATGTTAAATCGAAACAGTATATAAAGACCGAAGGAAACATCTAGGGTTTCTGGCATTGCTCTCAGAACCAGCCGCTTGTGAGCTACCCTTCAAGCCCTAGAAAATGGTAAAACCCCTTCTTTCTCTCTCTTTCTCTCTGTCCTTCTCTCAAACTGTTTGTTTCGACGGAAAATCCAACCCGGAAAATGTGTTCTAGAAAAAGAAAAAATAAAGCACTTTTGAAACACCTATGGTCGTTTAATGGGAAAAGCCTGTGATCTGTTTAATATGGGTGTTTTGTTTTCTTGGGAAAGTGTCTCTGTAACCTAATTTCCGCTGAGTCCATGGCAAACGCTTAAAATCTCAGGTTAAGTCTCTTCAGCTAATTTTAGCTGAAGAAGAAGAAGCTGACCATTCTTAGTTGCAAGAAAATAATTTTTTTTCTTTTTTATCGATTTTATTCACATTTTGGTTTAAGTTATATGTATATATATATATATTTTAATTTCCGTTCATTTTATTTTTGGGCAGACTAAGAGAACAAAGAAGGCGGGCATTGTCGGAAAGTATGGTATGTGCCTACAAATCTTCGTAAAAATGTGTTTAGTTCCATTTTTATTTTGAATATTTCCTTTCCCATACTTGAAGGTGCTTTTGTGTATTCTGAGTATTTGCTTAGGAGCGTTTATTGGTCTGTTTTGTGAAAAATTTTGGTCTTAGTGATTAAGTGAATATGTTGCTTTATTCAAATTGGTTGATTAATGGGCCTTTGGTAGTTGTTCTTGTGCTTCATTTGAGACAATTATAGCTTTATAACAAATTTGCTTTTCTTTATATTTTCAAGTCCGGGTCTTGCTTGGAGGGGTTGCTAAGGTGTCTTTTTTGTTTTCGTTTTTTGGTCTTGGTTTATAGGCACCCGATATGGTGCTAGTCTGCGAAAGCAGATCAAGAAAATGGAAGTGAGTCAGCACAGCAAGTATTTCTGTGAATTTTGTGGAAAGGTAATATAAATTCTGTCTTCTGTTGAAAACTTTCGTCATTTTGGATTTATGGGATGTTTTAGAATCATTTTTTTTTCTAGGAGTAATTACTCTTTTGTTACAGTTTGCTGTGAAGAGGAAGTCTGTGGGAATTTGGGGATGCAAGGATTGTGGAAAAGTGAAGGCAGGCGGTGCATACACATTGAAGTAATAATCCTTGTCTTCAGGTTCTGATTTCTGCTTATATTATTTTCTCAAAGCAATCGAACTAATTCCAGCTTTTGTTATAAACACACAGTACCGCTAGTGCCGTAACAGTCAGGAGCACAATTAGGAGGCTGAGGGAGCAGACTGAGAGTTAAGCTGTTCGCCTGTCTACTCTCTTTTACTTTGGAAACGCTACTTTGTTATGGGATAGAAATTAGTTTGAGGAAGTTTTGAGAATGTCATGTTTTTTTCCAACTTCTTTTATTATTCTGGGAACTCCATTAGATGAATGGCAAGGAGTACTGTTGGAAGTACCTAAATGCGAGATTTGATTATTTTTCTTAGTTCCATTTTTCACGTCTTCATTCATATTGGTCCTTATAACACCTTTAACTTTTCAAATGCTACGTTGAAAATGCTAGTGGCGTATTTTTCTTCATGAATTTCTAGCTTCTGGATTATGACCAGATTGTTGATTTTGCTAATATCTTTCACGAAAATTGCTGCCATGTTACTCAACTTGATAATAGTTCCTGGATGAGTAGAACTTATGCGTTGTTATAACCTCAACTAGGTGACTACTTGGTTAAGTGTTATTATCCATGGTACGCAGTAAATCTTTAGAGCTTATACTGGAAAATGAGCCTCTAATGATTTTGTTAAGATATGATACCTCTTGCAAAATTGAACAATGTGTCGGTCATTGTAGATGTACCGCTCAGGAAAATGGTTGGCTTCAAATAGCAAATCCAGGTTTTGGATGATCTTATTATTAACTTTCAAGAATTGGTTTTGGTGTTCTAAATGCTTGTTTGAAAAATGGAAAAATTCTGAAGGAAAAACTCATCTTTCAACCAAGATTTTTGCTAAGACTTGGATTACAGATCTTTAACCCCATCTATTTTAGAATTTTGTACCTTGGTGATAGCAATCTCACCGCTCTATGATCGAATCCCCGACGTTCAAGTTAAAAGGAAGGGGAAAAGAAGAAAAAATAAGCCAACCGAAAAGAAGGAAAATAAAGAGCAAAAGGAATGGACGTTTAGCTCATGTGATATTACCAAAACAGAAAAGAATAAGTAAAAAAAAATTAAATAAAAAATAAAAAATTCTATGGAATACTTAAACAAAAACAGAAGACCATTGCTGCTATGAAATATAATAAACGAAAACAGAAGACTACTGTTACCATCTTTTCTCTTTTTTCCCGTCTCGGATGCTATGGTTCACAACATTAGCTGGCCTGTTTTCATCCGGGCATCAAGCAGGTACATAACAATTTACATTTTACAAGAAGCAAAATCTTGACATCAAACCCTAGGCTAATCGGGCACCTTAGCGCCAAACTTTGTTTTGTTCATAATTTGTAACACTCCCTACTCATCATATGTACATAATTGTTGAGGCCATAAAGGCAAAAACAAAGAAAGAAAAGAGAAACCCATCTGCTCCTCATTCACATCCACAAAATGACTGAATGTGGTTCCAGGCAGGCAGCTCAAATTTGCATTTTGATATTTGCAAATGAAAGGAAAAATAACAAAAACCATAAAGAAAACTAAGAAAAATCCATTACGTTGCATTCCTCGTGCGTCCGACTCTATACATATATTGGTGGAAGCACAGTTGCGATGATGATTGCAGAATGGTGTGTTCCAAAATCAGACTAGTAGAGTTGCATCATTATTATTAGTATTGTTATGATGCATCTGTTTCTGGACGGCTTTTACAGCTGCAACTCTCGCTGCATTTGCTGCTTTATTAGCTGCAGCTACTGCTCTGTTCACCCTTTCATCCACCCTTGGGACATCACGAGCTTTCTCAGCTGCTCGCCGTGCTTCCTGCTCAGGAAAAAAAAAAAAAAAAAAAAAAAAGTTAAAATAATATACTGGTTATTACTGGATTAAATGATTACAGATGTAGATGATTTTGCAGATTAATGGTGTAAGCAAAAATCAACATTATCAAACAGATTTATTGCATAACCACATTCAAAAGAAGCAAAAGACAGCAGAATTAGCTCGATGCTGAAACCAAGCCAATCTAATTAACAACCAAAGTCTGCAAAGGAAGTAGGTCCAAATTCTTCAGTCATATGTTCAACAATACGACAAAATTCCCATCTAAGAATTACTTTTAGATTCACTAAAACATACTCCAAATGCAATATGCTCCAAGCTGCTCTCCAAAACACAAAAGTTGGCAGCTATTTCTTCTTGCATTGTAAGTGGAAAAAAATAAAAACTAGAAAAGATGAAAGCACATTTTGACCTCTCGATGAATGATTAAGACCAAAAAATAAATATCTACGCTATAATTTTCTGGCTATTTGACATTAAGTACAATGCTATTTTATTTTACACCAAGTGCATTTGCTCAAATAGTAAAAAATACACGACCGGTCCATGTTGTGATGTAATCCCACTTGATGAGCAAGGCACCAACGGTTGTATACATGTTTAAAACCTGGAAATATAAGGTAGATTGACATTCTAATAGTAGACCAACGTTAATGACCAAGCAACAATTTGCACATTCAGTTTACACAGTCAATGCCATTTCAGGCAGCAGCATAACATATCCAACCACCACAAAGGCATTAAACATACGAACATAGTTACCTGGACTGCATTTAGAACTTTAGAATTATTGGCAGCATAAGGAGATCCAGGATCTGAATTATGCGTGCTGGGAACATGAATAACTCCATTTTGCCAGTAACCAGATTGTGTTTCCCCATTTCTGAAAGTGTACATGCCAAGCCCCTGCCTCCTTCCTTCATGCCAGGCGCCTTCATATCTATGCCCATTTGCAAATTGATAGACTCCAAACCCATGCATCTTGTCTGCAAAATATTCCCCAGCATATGTATCCCCATTTCTGCATCATAGTACATAGCAATTAGAACAAATGCCAAGTTCTATAAATCAAGATTCGCACATAGGCATGAGTATAAGCCACATGGATAAAAAGGTATTTAATCTATCACCTTAAATTGCCTGCCACTTGAACATTACTATAAACTAACACATCAAAAAGGTTTCAGCTAGTTTCATGAAGAATAATGTATAGCCCTGCAAAGAATAACTATGAGAATGCAATTACATCTAATTTATCAATTTTGGTGTTCTAATAAATGAGCCCAAAGTGACCTAAACATGATGATATGCACAGGAACTCATAATTGGAGCATAATTCCTAGGAAAGGAAGTAGTTCGCCATGATTTATATGGTATAGCTATTCCACTAAACTTAGACACCAAATTTTAAAGCCTTGAACAATACAATTTTGTCATAATTCGTTAATTGTAACTACCATTAAATAGTCGATAAATTAAGAAAAACAAGGAACTCTATAGAATGAGATTCATCCAAAGCCAACTAATGTGTTCCACGCGCTTCTGCTTATAAGAACATAATCGTGTGAAAGTGATGGCTTAAAGTTGCAAATTCAGCTCCGCACATTACAGAAGCATGCGAATTACCAATTTGAACAAAATCCAATACCAGATATAGTTGGACTCAGTAATTGAACAATCCAAAAACTCAACAAAGAAAACTTAACAATTCCATATCTCCCTTTCCTACCTTTTCTATCAATGGGGAAAAGACTTTAGCTTATCACTATTATAAAAATTGCACATATTTAAAAGCCCAACTCAAATAAAATGAATCAATACAAAGATCAACAAATATCCGAACTTGATTAATGGGAAATAGCCAAGAACCAAAAATATATGCAAAGGAATCAATTACCTGAAATGATATTGACCGAATCCATGTTTGACACCCCACTTGAATTCCCCAACATAGCGGCTGCCATCCTCGCAAGTATGAATTCCACAGCCATGGCACTGCCCATTAGACCACTCTCCAGTATAAACATCCCCAGTGTAAAACCTGTACACCCCAATTCCATGCCTTAGACCTTGCCTATATTGTCCACGATATCGGCTCCCTCTAGCCCATGTCTCCACGCCATAGCCATCATACTTTTCATCAACCCAATCTCCCTCATATCTCCCACTCATGTGGTAGTAATAAACCCCACTTCCCGAGCTCTTTCCTTTATGGAATTCACCTTCGTAAACATCCCCATTACTATAAACTTGTACCCAAGATCCTGAATTTGCCCTTTTCTCCGACCTGGGCTTCGACCCAATTGACCAAACAACTGGCTGAGAAGGCTTTGAGATGCAGGAAGACGAACAAAGCTTAGTTGGCAACGAGCGGGTGAGAAACAATCGGATTGAGAGAAGACGTGGGAGTCCAATATTAAGAGAGATCAAAAGGGCCGCGGAGAAAGCGACCACGGAAACGAAAACGAAGACGAAGGAGCGCCGGGTGTTCGAGATGAAGAAGTAAACTGGAGGCAAAGAGAGTAGTATAAGAAGGCGGAAGTGAACTCTAAGCAAATGGGCACAGCGAAAATGGCGAAAAACTTTGAGAGCAATCGATCTCGTAGCGAAAGGAAAAGCAGATAAAGAAGCAGAACAGAGAAAGGAAGGCGAAAAGAAAGAAGAAGAAGAAGGAGAGGAAGAAGAGGAATCGGAGTTCAAAGCGACGCGGCGATAGTTGCGAAGGGAAGAGAGAGTGGGAGAGTGGGAAAGTGAATGTGTCATTATAGGCCTTTTGTTGTGTGGTAAAGAAAGGAGGAGATGTGATGGTGAGGAGGAACAGATGGGTTCCTCATGAAAAGGAAATTGGTTATGGTTTTGTTGGGTTGGTTTTGTTGTAGGTGGTGGGTTTGGTGATGTTGAGTGATGGAATTGTTGTGGTTGAAGAAGAAGATGATGATGATGATGGGTTTGCTTGGAAACAAAGTGGGAGCTAATTTGTGGGTCTAAGTGAGTTTGGTACTGGCTATGGATTTGGATGTGTTTTTGTGGGAGAAAAATTGGTTGGGTTTGATTCGATTTATCCGAAGATGATATGCCTCCTCTGCTTGCTTTTCCGATCGGAATTTCAAATTTCTTCTTATGCATTTACATTCAAAAAATAACCCCTCTTCTTTACTCTGTTTTTGATCTATTTTCTAAGCTTTTTTTTTTTAAAAAAAAAAAAAAGATTGTTTCTTGCAGTTAAGAAGCTGTTGAAGAAGATGGTGGTTATGGCGGTGGATTTCCTCGAAGCAATTCATCCATCTGTTTTCTCTCTCTCTCTTTTCACTTTCTCTGTGTTTGTGTGTTTTCTTTCGGCTCTGGTTTTCATTGTCTGGTTTTCTTAGCAGTGGCCGCAACTGGATGAGGCGGTTTTCGCTTTTTCACATAAAATTCCTCCACTTTTCACTTTTTTTACTATAATGCCACCATGTCTTTTATTATTTTTCTCAAATAAAAAAAGAATTTTGGAAATTACTGTTTTCCAGCCTTAACAAATCCAACGCAAACTTAGCTCACTAGTATAAAATATAATAATATTAAAAATATTAAAATATTTATCAAATAACATAATAATATTTGATTATTTATTTTTTAATTTATTTAGATATATATTTATAAATGTTAATAAAGTTTAATGTATTTAGATAATAACAATATTATTTGATAAATAAATTTAATAGATATTTTTATATTTATTAAAATAATAAAATATATGTGAGATTGCAAAATTGGTCATATTTAAATATAAAGTACAACAGGAGGAGCACCAACTGATTTATCAATTTTTTAGATCCCAATTGATGCGAAATTATGTTTTTTTATTTTTATTTATTCATTTACAAATTTATTTATTAATTTATTAATTTTGGAATATAAGCATTGATACATTAAATAGAGATAGTTTTTGATGGAATTAGTATGCCATATTTATATTAAAGCATCCCAACAGACTCAACAAGCTAACTTTTAAAAAATGGCTTTAATAAGATAACATAAACAGTATATTATTCTTTTAAAATTTTCGATCTCTGTTTAAATAAAATGCTCTCTCAAGAAGAATTATATATACTTTTTATTTCAAGATATTGAGAAGTAAAGAGGGTATTATAGCAATTATGTAGATGATAAAGGGTAATGGATGAAGGGGTTGACCCACTAACGTTGGAGGCTTCGCTTAGCTTCGTTTGTCAATTGCCACGTCATCCTTGCAAGTTGCAAGGACAAAAAGACCGGTTCAATCACGGAAGCCCCGGTTAATGGTCACCCTTTCCTTTTCCACGTGGAAATAAATATCATTTCCAATAATTTTAAGTCTCTTTTTACTCACTTTACCAACCAGTCAAATAACCTGAACAAATAGAAACAAAATGTAAATAATTCAGCTAAGCTCCCAAAAGACAAATTATTGGTTAAACAAATTAATTTAGTAGCTTCTGTCTCCTAAATAAATAAATAAATAAATAAATAAAAGTAGTTCTGTGAGAAATATGTTTTTTGTGGTTTCATTGACATTCCTTTTGCATATCATATAATTATGTGTTCATCTTCTCTTATGTTTCTTACTAAATATAATATTTAAAAACTTAAGAATTAAAGAAAACTGCTACAGGCTATAAACATAGCAACTAATATATATATATATATATATTTTTTTTTTTCCCTTGTTATTGGGGGTGACATACCTTCTAAGTTGAGCTTCAAATGATGCTTATAAGTAATTTATATATTTTTTTTCTTTTTGATATATGTTAAATTGGGAGTAGGAGATTTATTTTAAGTTTCAAGACTAATTGAATTCATGTTACATATAATAAAAAAATGACATGATAAAAAATAACTTTCAAATCTATATAATTTTTATGATCTAATTAATATAGAAAGTATCTTTTAGATATATATGAGTATTAATCATTATATTGATAGCCAAGTACAAATGAGATATACAAGTTTTTATTTATTTGGAATCGAGAATTCAAAGTCAAATTTTATTCTCTTAAAAAACAATGAATTTTGTCTCGGATAGAAGTTTGATGATAAGAAATTGAGGGAAATTAGTTGAATTGAAATGCAAAGCTTTCCAAAGGGGCTTGTTTTCACATGATTGGTAGTGGACCCATAGCCCAGCGCCTTCCCCAGCATGCATGCCCGCCCGTGGGGCTATTGCAGGGCCCTTTAGGCCTCAAAGCTTAAGCCTTTTGTCATTTAAAATATTACCCCAAAAAAAAAAAAAAATTAAAAATAAAACCACTCAATGGTCAGGCTTCAACCATGGAGTTGGGGCTTGGTCCACAGATAAAGGGAATATCATATTTATTTATTTATTTATTTGAGCCTTATTAATTGTTAAAAAATTGTTATCAAAGAAGCAACTAAACTAGAAGAATGAAGGATTGACACCCTCCCAAAAAAAAAAAAAAAAAAAAAAAGGTAGAACGGAGTACTTAAAAGGTAATTATTGGATATTGACCAATTTATGAGTGTATAAAAGTCCTCATGTTTGCATTTCCAAATGAAAAAAGGACCAATTGGAATTTGGACCTCTGTTGTGTAATTTTGCATTTCAATCCTTAGCTAAATTATTAACAACTCAAAATAGTTTAATTTACATTTTAATTAACTAATTAATTAATTAATTTATCTATATCGGTTACATGCCCACATCAAGTAGTAGCATGTGCAAATCCTGTTGGTGTTACAGTTGCTTAAAGAAGATACCAGATCTAAGTGGTTTAATTAAACTAGTACTAAATATCAATACATATGGGTTTGTTTCAGATTATATGCATGGAAAGGTTGTACTTTTACTTAATTATTTGCACAAATTGCTCTTTCAATTCTTAAACTAAGGATTAAGCAGGTTCCCCATCCCAAAAAACTAAAAACAATTAGCACCAATCAAACCAGTCCTTTGCATTGTGCTTTAATAAAGAATTAATTAAGTTCACTCTTTCCTTTGAAAACAGCATGCCAAACAACCTTCTTTCTTTTCCCTTTTCATTGCTCTCTACATATATTTTTGACTTTTATTAGAAATCTCACCTCCCTTTTTTTAAATCCTTTTTTTCTTGATGTGACCAATATCCGGCCCAAAACTTTCTTTCCGGCTAGCCAAACAGTTTTTTTTTTTTTTTTTTGGCATCTTTTATTGATGGACCTTTGATTATTAATTAGAAGAAATATATTATCTAAATTACACCTAATTAAATGTTGTTTATTATTTATTATAGCAATTTTTTTTACTATTTGTATATAAATTTACAGTCTAACATTATCTATGTTATACAATTTATAGAGCAAACAAAAATCATATATATATATATATATATTTGCATTTAATTTGAATCTAATTTGAGCAATTAAGCAAAACTTTCCTTATACAGGAGAAGCTGACCCACACACCTGAGCAAGCTGAGTCATTGTTTTTTTTTTTTTTTTTTTTTTTTTTTTTTTTTAATTTTATCCCAAAATCTGATTGCTACCAAACATCAGTGGTGGGGGATAACAATACCCCATACCCATAATATTAACTTTTTTTTTTTTTTTTTTTTTTTTTACCTTATAATTTGATTAAGAAAATTGGATGGATGGGTTTGGTTGGTTTGTTCTTATCCTACTTTGCTTCTCCTTTTGATCTTAAATTCCATAAAAGCCCATACCATTGTCATTGTCCCTATTCAATCTCCCTCCTTCTCCATGTCCCCTCATCTCCTAATACGACATTACATCAACATCTTTCATGACTATTGTCCATATATATTAGTTTTTTTCTCAATTTATCAAAAAATATATAATATATACATTGTATATAAGTTAATTAATTAATTCGATGCATTCCTCTAAGTGACTTTCTTTTGAACCTATCACTTATGATGCGGGAGATGATGAAGAAGTTGAATATTATATTTTTGATTAGTTTAAAATAAAGTTCATTTTTATTGGATTACATCAAAAGTTAGGATTTAAAATTTAAAAATTAATTAAATATATATTTATTAATATATTAAAATTTTATTTAAAAAAAATCATGTTTAAATTTGGTAATTAAAAAATATAATTTAAAATATTAATCTTTGATAAAAAATGAAAACATAAACTAGCTTTCATATTAAAAACATATTTGAATTTTATTATTATATAATATATTTCATATATATATATATATATAGTTCATGTTAGGATGATCTGATAATTTTAATATTAATTTTTTCTTTATTAGTTTTTAGATTAAAATTTAAAAGAACAATGTTACACATATCAAATTTATTTACCAGAATTTTGATAAAAAATAACATAACAATATGTGACTTGTTTATAAATTATTAAGCGTTTGTAATCATAGGAGGAAAAACCAATTGTAGATTGACTCATCATTCTTTATAAAAATATTAGTAAACAAATTTGGTAAGGTAAGTATAGAATTATTGAATAAAAAATAAAAAATATAGATTTAATAATATATCAAAACTCTAATTAAAAATAAAATATATCATATATGTTAGGATTTGACGCCAGGGAATAAAATCCCACTTTTTTTAATCGATTTGATTTCCGAGCATTATTGAGGTAAAAAACTAATTTAAAATGTTATACATGAAAGTTAAAAGACCCCTGGATGCGGAAGATATTTAGTGCTTATGAACATAGTCAATTTAGATTATTATGAGTGTTAATTACTCTAACTAATATAGCATTAGTTGCATGGATGGTAGGCACCAGACCCATTAAATATTAAAAAATATTATTTGAACCGGTAATAAAATATCGTATATTAGTATTAATAAAGCTATTGTCCATAAAATATTGCATCTTACATAAAAAATTAATAATAAAAAATTAAATTGAAGGTCAGACAATGATCACGATGTTTCTTTGTCCATTAAAAGTGCCAATAACTAAGTTTATTGTTCTCCATTTGCAGATAAATTTATTTATTAGTTAATGCTTTTAATTACCATTTAATACATCGTTTTAGCCTCACACAAAACAAACATTTCTTTCAAGAGAGGTACAACTTCATCTTCGTTCGTTGGTTTATTGGGCTACCACCCGCTAAAGATTTCTTACCTGAACTTGCTCATATTTATGGCATGGAGTCAAATACATAGAACTTGAATGCTAAAGTTGGCTGACCGAGTATGAATGTAAATATAAAACTTAATTGCTGCAAAATTAGCTAATAACGAATCTCCCAGTTAATTTTCATTTGAAAGAGCCATGGGGAATAAATATATATTTTTTAATATATTGCAGAAAATAAGCAAAAACGAACCCAAAAAAAAAAAAAAAAACAGGTGCTTAAGAGGTGGTAATAGCACCATTTCGGCCATGAGCAAGCAAACACTAAATGAATAAAGAAAGAAGATTTGGAGGCTGCCTCCAATTTTGAAACTTAAGAACGTAAATTTATAAATTTCATTGGAGGCTACCTCTTAAAGCGGCAGAATTAGCTGATAAAGAATCTCTCAAAGGGTAAATACCCCATTAATATATGCAGAAAATAAAAAATAATAATAATAAAAAATAAAAATGGAGGTAATTGCGGGTGCTTAAGAGGTGATAATTGCACCATTTTGGCCAGGAACAAGCAACCATTAAATGGATCAAAAAAGGAAATTTGCACTCAAGTGGTTCACCATTTCGTGGATGCTAGTAATAGCACGTGCTTCAACTTTGCCAAGAAGCTCAACAGCTTTTGATTGATTGAACAATTAACAAAATAAATGATGAAGTGAGCTGCAAAGAAAGCTGGCTTAGCGGCTTGGAAGCAACAAGTTAAAAAGATTGAAAGCTATAGAAAGAAACTTGACATGGATTGCAAATTTGAACTATTTTTTATCATTCTTTTCCAGCACATATTTAAAAGTAAAAATCTAGACTTTGATAAACACAGGAACCGCCAAACAGAGGACAAATGATCAAGTAATCGTGTAAAACCCAGGTCCAAACAGAAGCTTGAAGGTTGAGCATCATGGTTTGTGAAGCTTGAATCCAAATACTCTAGGAACATAGCTCTGTGATGCTTTGTGTGGCTTTAGGTGTCCATAAGTCATCAGGAATAGATGAGGAAACGTGGTTCCAAAATAGGCTCCATCAATGTCTATATAGAGTTAAAGAAACTTATGAATTATTGCAAAGCAAAGCAAAGCAAATTGTCCAGATTATCATTGTGTTGCATCATGTAAAAAAGTCAAAAACCGCAAAATAGTTCTGCATTAATGATGGTTGATACCACAGAAAAGTAAACCTACACATGCTTGCTGATATATAAATCATCTGATTTTTGGCTGATCAAAAATTTAAAAAGACTCAAATAACACATAAAACTTAAAACAAGATAAATAATAAATTGTAATTCTTATGGCAAAACTTTGTCACCACCCAAAAGGAACACTGGACTTCCTGAAAATATCCTATATTTGTATAATAAAATTGTAAATCTTTAACCAAATAAAAAATATTTGATTTTGTAGCAAATGCTACAAAACCCTCAGCTGAAATGCTGAGAAATTTCCAGGACAGAGTGGTATACCTTCTCCATGAACAACAGTCATGTATAAGGAATGAGGTTTAAACTCGAGCCAAACCATACTCTTTCAAACTCTAGCCTAAAACATCTAAACGACTCATGCTAGCTTCACAAAGGAAAACAAATCAATAAAACATAAAATGAACATGAATGGCACAAAAAGACTATTAATGAGATGCATGTTGTCACTATAGTTGCTTATAGGCAGCAAGTTGCTATGCCACATGATAAAAAAGGATACTACCTTGATACTTGGATCGAGGGTAATAGATATCTTCACATCTGGGGCAGTATATTTTTACAGTGCTAGATCGCGGAATGTCTGATTGGCCAACTGGGAGACAAGGTTGTCCAGCACAGTAAACCCTTGGGCATCTCCCAAAGTCATAGTTCTTGTACTTCTCTAGCTGTAGATGTTCCAATAGTATGATTCTAGCCAGTGCCCAAATTTACAGTCATGAAAGCATGGATTTTTTTTTTTCTTTTTCTTAATACGAAATTTAGTACAAAAGCTTACCATAGCGGCCATCCCTTTGCTTGTCAAAATGTATCGAGCATGAATCAGACCATAAAGCATCTCAGCTGCAGATTCAACTAATTCATTCTGTTCCTCTGTAAACATGTCACCTGCACACGCCAACCAATTGAAATCTCAATTTCCCATCACAATATGCAAATTCCTTAACACACTGCATATCAGAATATTCAATATCAGGTTAAAAGAAAAGAAAAGTCCAACAGAAAACTTGATTATGAGAAGAAATGTCTCAGGAGTAATACTGCTAAATGATCAACAATTGCACCACCATAATATGCCTAAAAGATAATGCTTTACCAATCTAAAATATGCTTTCTATAGCTTATACACAAAACAGCTAAATAAGAATATATATGACGAGAAGTTCAAGCTCACCATGAGAAGAGTCAACATCCAATATCAGATCAAGTGCATAATCATAATATGGAACTTGGCTGCTTAATCCACAGAGGTTAAAATCATCCTGTATGTAGTCATCATCAACTTCACAAAAGAATTCATTTCCTCGAAGATTGCAAAACCATGAAATCCAGGACGTATCATCCCCATCAGAACCACTAACATCAGACTCTTCACTGTCAGTTTCAGATTCCTCTACAGTTGAGGAAGACAAGTTCCAATTAGCAAATTGAAAAAAATGGTCGCCATGTTTGGAGTGAAAACTAATAAAATCAAACTCATAAAATTTAAAGCCGTTAAAGAAGAAGCTTATACACTAAAGCAATGGCTAATTACTCCTTTGCAAGAGAGAAGAAACAGCACAACTATGCAAATACAAGCCAGTCAAAAAGTTAAATGAGCAAATATTGGATGTCTTAGTGCAGTTGTGATCATACACACTATCTACTCTGTTAAACGGATCATTTATGTAAAATATTACAACAAAGATGCAGCTTTAAATCAAAAGTAAAAGCCTCTTAAATTGAGTGGGAGATACACAGTCACGTTAAACAATCAGCAGGAATGCAACTGCATCTAATAATCTAATATCAATGAGACACAGAAAAAGAATGTACTTTATTCTCTACATTAAAAACAAAACTCAAATTTTGGATAATGACTATTATGAACAAAATGAATGCCTCCTATGAGTCAGAAGGTGTTGCAAAAGACATATGTTGGCCCATCGTTCCACATCCTTTGGATGAGAAAGTTATTGGCTGGAAGTGGTTATACAAGAAAGTCAAAGTCTGAAGGGACTATTGATTGTTACAATGCTTGTGTGGTAGCCAAAGTCTACAACCAGCAAGAGCATACCCCTCTTAGTCAAGCCCTGATTTGACACAAGCTGAAATACAAATGCCTGCTGCTTAAAAGGCTCACTTTTTCCATTTTGTTAGGAGTTCGTGTGTGACCTATGATGGGTTGGGGAAAGAGGGCATTTCCAATGCGAAGGATTCAATCCAACCACAGGTTCCCCTAGGGCTAGTTATGACTTCACTCTGGTTCTTTATTTTTCTTGACTTGCTTGTTAATAGAACTACCTTTAGGAAAGTTCATAGTATTGACTGCATGATACACAACAAAATTAAGAAACTTATGTTCAAATAATTAAAAGAAAAAAATACATTCCTCATAAGTACAGAGGAGGGGGTCCATGATATAATCAAGCTTGAATCATGATCATGACCAGAAAAAAAATAAAAAAGTTCTCTTGAATCATGAATTGTTATCATAAATCATGAACCATAAATTTTATTTTATTTTTCCTTTTTTAGTTATGTGCCTGCTGAGTCATGAATACTCTAAGAGGCTACAATTCCTTTGCATGAGGAGCTGAATTTATATATATGATGTGTTTAAATAATATAATAGCCAAAAGAAAATTAAAGGAAAAGAACAAAAATATAACTTGCACATCTCATCACATTATATTATATGAGGAATGTATTTTAATATGTTCGAAGAAACTTATTGTTCAGATAACTTGCACATCTTAGAAACTAATGACTTTTCTCTTACAATTGAAGATAATTAAAACGGTTTTGTGATGAAAATCAGCTAATGTAGCTCCCAAACATGTTATCTAATCATGTTAGCCCATAGTAGTCCCCCTCGCATTACCAAAACTCATTAATCAAATCAGTAATGCTAATAAATATGATATCTCAGTCATTACGGATACAGCTATGGGACTACTATGACTTAAAAAATAATTGTGGGAGTAAAAAGTAAAAACAAAATCAGCTAAACTAAAAATGTAAGGACACTATAAACTCCAGATCACATAAGCAAGCTTGCAACAAAACAAATCAACTAGAAGAAAGAAGAGTACATGGTACGATCACATAACAGATAGATACCAAATATAACTAATGCAATATATGGCCATTTAAGGATGTTCCAGAGATATTAATTATATGTTATTTCCCTTCGAGGACAAGCACCCCCTTTTTCATAAATTATGAGGATAGTCATTCCCTAACAGTATAAACATTTTCTTGGCTACTATGCAAAGCTTCTCTCCCATTGTCTTCTCTTCCCCACCTTCAGCATGAGTCAATTTATAAATGGACTAGTGAACCTAGAGTTCTGTATCACTGCAATGAAAATGACACTAAAAATACAAGCTTTTCTCCAAAAAGGGGAAAAAAAAAAATCATATAAATATTACACAAATGTATATTAACCCAAACGCTTATGAAACTCTCTAATCCCGACACAATAAAAAAGAAAAATTCTTTCCATAAAAGAAAAGATTTTGGATTATGGGTCTGAATGTAAAAACAAAGTTAATCGAAAAAAACACAAAAATTCACAAGGTTTTATGAACAAACACGAAATGACCCTCGAAGCTCCAACAGTATAAATACAAAACAAATAGAAATCCATATAAGACTTCCAACGAAAATGGTGAAAGGACATCCAAAAAAAGTGAATTTCCCTTTAAACAAATAGACAAAAATCGAAAAAAAAAATAATGAAAAAAAAAAAGGTGATGACCATCGGAAGCGTTGGCTTTGGCAAGAGAGGCAGAGCGAGAGTCCCTCTGATCAGGTGGAGTTTTACCCATCAGAACCGACTGAGCCGCCGTCTTATCCCTACCGTTGATTGCAACAGCCCTAGAGGTAGACGGTGAAGATCGCTCAAGTTGCTTATCTAAAGCATCGTTGATCCGCTTCCGATCAACGGAACCCATCTCCGACTTAGCCCCACCTAATCCACGCTCTCTGTACATCTCTTCCTCACCTTCTCTCACCAACTGACCTCCCAACCCAAAATTCCTCACCCAAACATCAGTCTCTAAAAACCAAGGATTAAAAAAAAAAAAAAAAAAAATCCAAATTCAAAAAAAAAAAAAAAATCCGAATAGGAAAATTTAAAAAAAAAATAGCAAAAAAGAAAAATGAAAAAGAATGAAGAAAAAGAAAACCCTAGGGCACAGGAACTGGTAACTAGAGGTTTTTGACGAATATAGAAGAAGGATTTGTAGCAAACCCCATTCACTCTCTCTCTCTCTCTCTAGAATTCGTTTTTTGGGGCTTTAACAGTGGCGACCATACATGCCGGTTAAAAAAAAAAAAAAAATCATTCGCATTCTTCATCAAAACACCAATTGTACACGTGGCTTAATCATGTTGGAATTGGGTCCACTAGTTCTGATCTTCCACGTGCTTTTGGCTGTTTTTTTGATGATGATCAGGTTATTATCGAACGGTGGATGTTAAAAATGGTATTTCATGATTGATGATGTAACTAAAAGATATTTTTAATTTTTAGTTCTGTTTTTTGGGTTGTGGGGTTTTTCTCTTTTTTGTTTCCCACTTTCTATTTTTTTTTTTTTTGGAAAAAAGAAATTGAAATATTTTCAATGGACAACAACAACAACAAAAAGAAAATTTGAATTATTCTGTACCCAATAAAATGAAAGGGACAGTGGAGGAGGGAAGGGGTGTGGAGCCCACAAAGCAGGGTCCGAAAACAAGACTGGGGAAATTGTGTTGACATTCCTCTTACAAGGACCCTCCTGAAAGTTTGGGGTCCACCAGCACATCTTTGTTCATTTGCCACGTCATCTTCCTCTTGCATTTACCACGTGCTAAGTTTTCACGTTTAGGAATTTTGCTTTTTCTGCTTGGGATTTTTGGGCATTGGGTTAGCTATTTCTTAAATGCCCAACTGCATCCATAATAAATACAAGGAAAAAAAAAAAAAAAAAGACTTAATCCCAGTATTGCAAACCTACATGGGAAGGGTTTATCAAAGAAACTAATTTCACTTGACAAAAAGCAAATGAAATTGTACTTACTTGATTTTGTAAAATTAAGGAGAGAAAGTACTGGAAAGTTGATGAATTTCATTTTTTTTTTTTTTGTGGTTTTAAAAACATTTTTTAAGGAAAAAATAAAATAGTAAAAATATCTTTGGATGTCAAAACCAATCCTAAATCCATATTAGTTAACAAATTGCTTTATTACTTTGTGTAGAGCTTTTATGTAGCTTTACTTACAATTTAATTAACAAAAAAAAAAAAAAAAAATTCCAAAGCCAATAACTATAATATTTTGTAGCTTATTCAAAACATTAGTGCATCAATATATGGATTTGAAGATTTATGAAAGTTGTAAACATTTACTTGAAGCATATGGTGAGAACCTTCTGTTTCATTCCTGTTCGAATAGCAATAGAGTTTTACTACATCTAAAAAAAATTGTATTTTATTATTTTATTATTTTATTATTTCTTTGTTAATGATTTTAAAAAGCATAATATCATATCAGGACAGAAAACATAAAGAAAAGAAAAAAAAAAAAGGAAGAAGAAGAAAGAAGCAATGGAAGATCTGAACTCTAAAAGCATGGGATCCACATGAAGCTTGTCTTTTGTGTATTTGACATAGATAACCACGATCACAGCTTTAATTGTCTATTTTTTATTTTTTATTTTTTATTTTTCACTTCTATTCGAATCTTGCTAAAATCACAAGACGAAGACTGAGAATAAAAAATTATTATATGTCACTAAGAAGACAACGAAAATCCGATTTGAAACCTTCTGGTTCAAGCCTCAATCTTCAATTAGACTAGCACTTAAAAGCTACATGTTTACAGGCATATGGCACAACATATAAGCCATCCCAAATGGTTCCCTCAAATTCTTGGGATGGACGTTTAACTAAAGACCAAGCAAGCAACTAAAACAAACCGCTGGTCAAATAACATTTACACAGAACCCAGTATGTTATATAGTTGTAATCATAAGACTGTTGAACATACGAGTATTGCCGCAAATATCAAAATGAAGCTTGAGATCTTCTTAATCTTCATCGAAGTACTTTTCCTCTGCATCATTGTTGGCTTGCCTCAGCCAGTGGTCATCTAAGGTCTCGTCATTGTCTATTTTTGAGTAGTCTATATGTTCATGGTCTTCCCCAAAAAGAAACTTCTCATGCATTATGTAGGTAAACTGATCCATCTGATCTTGCAACTCCGCAGCAGATAAAGTTGTTTCCTCGCACCTTCCTGCCATGGTGGACTGGGTACCATTGGTTCCATCGGGATGTTCTGAGAGTATCTATAAGCAACAAAGCCAAACTTTAGTGAGTTACAGAAGAACCTACTGAATATGCAGAAGCAACAGAAATCTACTAGAAATATCAATATCTAACAAGAATCTGAAACCAAATAATTAACTAAAATGAAACAAAAATAATTAACTAAAATGAAACAAAAATAATCAGCAAATTCCACAAGTAGAACAAAGAATTTTGTATCACATGGAAGACTTCATAGAGCTAACTAAAACTACCAACACATTTTCTCTCGTTATTTATCAGTTATTTTTTACCATCATGTTGAAAGCATATGTTAAGAAGTTATACTGAGTGGAGCTAACTAAAACTACCTACTCATTTTGTCTAGTTATTTATCTGTTAATTTTCACCATAATCTTGAAACCATATGTTAAGAACTTATACTAAGTGGCGTGTATGACTGAACTATACTATGTCACCAGCAACATTGTAATACATATGATATGTATAACGACCCGGCCATAAATTAATCAAGGAAACAGCTCAGTTCAAGAACAATAGCAGAGGAGGCAATCTGAAAACCAAAAAAAGATAAATAGCCAAACATGGGATTCTCGTTATCATTCCCCAACTTTGATCATTAACACATGCTTGAGAAATCAGCTCAGAGGCCAAAATCTAAAATCCATAAAAAGAATGCAGAAAATAATCATAGCACTTTTATTAAACATTCGTGAGCATATATATCATATGTGTGCACGTGAAGGCATTGAATGTTACCTTTGCAGAGTCTGCACCTCCATTTGCCTCCCTAGTTTCTTCCTCCTCCTCCTCTTCCTCTTCCTCTTCCTCTTCCTCTTCCTCTTCCTCTTCTTCTTCTTGATGTCTTTCACCACCAACCCATTCCCTCTCATCCACACCCAACCTCTGTTGCTCTCCTCTAATCTTCGATATCAAAATAGCTTCTTCTGACCTCCTCAACAAAGTCTCTGACCACCTCTCCCCTGGTCTAGCCATACTCCTCCCACTCAAATCCTGAAATTTCCCCACATACTCATGATGCAAATATGGTTCTCTATCCCTCATTGCATCCTCAGAGAAGTATTGCCCATCAAATATCAGCTTATCCAGGTAAGCACGTCTCCTGTTTTTAACCGTTACTGACCTCGAACGCAACTCGTCCGATGTCGGACTCATTATGCTTCTTAGATGCTTCAAATGCCAATTAATCTCATAATTGTCATTGAGAATATCGAATTCCCGGAGCTCATCAGAGGTCAATTTTGAACCGTAGCGTTCTACAAACCATTAATTCAAGAAAAAGGGTAACCATTAAATTCAGCAAATTATTCTAAAAAACAACAAGATTCACATCGAAAAAGGAAAAAAAAAATAGAAAATTCCAGGATGTTCTGTTTTGACTCCACAAAAGTGCCTCTATCAATCATAAATATTATACAGCTAGAGATACTAGAACTATGAAAGGTCCAGTCAATTGGGTACGCTAATACTACTCTAAGAAACGCCAAAATTCACATTTCATACTCAAATTTCTCAGCATCCAAGAAAAAACTAAAGCATTAAATATATTATACAAAAAAAAAAATTATGGCCCTCAAGTAGGGTCGAAAAACCTAGCCACATGTAATTGGTTTTTGTTGGAAGATAAAACATGGATATTCATGAACACGGAAAGAGAGAGAGAGAGAGAGAGAAAGGTACCCAAGAAAACGGCAACGTCGCGGTGGAGGAGGTCGAGGAGGAGGGACTTGCGTTGGGGAGGGTTGGTGGCGAAGGAAAGGAGGGCTCGAGGGAAGTAGAGGTCCTCCATTAACGACAATCTCTCCGCTATGCTTTCCATGCCTTCCCTTCTCACCTCTTTGCTTTCTCTCACCACGCTCTCCATCTCTCTCTATCTCTCTCTTCTTCTTTCTCCTTCTTACTCTGTCTGCCTCTCGGTCTCTACCCAGCTACGCATAACACCAACAAATCCAATTTCAGAGCCTTTCGGCCAAAAATAAATCCAATTTCAAAGTCGGTGAAATTCCGATGTAGTTGAGGATAGTGGCTTCTGTGCACGTGAGTATCACGTGATACTTACATATATTTGTCGGTTGGGTTAAGAATTTTCTCTTTCTTTAAAAAAAAAAAAAGATTATAATTCTGCATTGAATAATAGCTTTTTACACTTCCCACTGTGTATTATTATTAACTATTACCAAAATATTATATGTACATAATCTATTATTTTTCTTTTTTGTTTTGGGAAAAAAGCCCAAGGGCTTCCGTTCTTATGAGAGGAGCCTAGGAGCTGAGAGTATCGGATTCCATTTTTTAACAGAAAATTTTCATATATATAATATATATAAATATATATATATATAAATTATATATTTATATATATATATATATATATTTATTATATTAGCTTCAATATTTCAATATTTCAATATCAATAATCTTATGGACACTAACTTGCTCAACATTTTTTTATTTTATTTTTAATTTTATGTTGTCCGCCAATTTGTTATTAAGTGATGTAGAAAAAAAATAATATATTCATATCTAGTCTATATTATTTCTTTAATTAATAAAACAATATTATTTAGTAAACACTTTGATTCCTACTCTATAATTATTTAAAAATGTTATGTACAAACATTAAAACTGAAGAAATATCAGTAGAAAAGAAAATAATTTTTGCCTAATGCTAGCTGTTCCTAAGGTATTTATTTTATTTTATTTATTTTATTTTTTTGGGCAAAATCTTGGAATGGAAAATTCGAATCCAAGCTTTCAGTCTATTAAATAGTGGTTTTTGACACTTGGCGACCCTGATATGAATTATTAATATGAAAATCTAATGCTAATCCACAAGAGCATGAATTTGAAAAGGTTTTAGAGTCGAGTCCAAACTCAGGTAACAGGCTGTTGACCAGAAAAATAGAACCTATAACATTTTACATTTCAGTGTATTCGCCGGATTGAATGACAGAAAATCAAAGAGCCAAGAGAACCTCTTGGGCTAATTTTTTTACATTTAGGTTATTTCTTTCCATTCCCTTTCCTTGGTGGTTTTTAATTTTTTTAATTTTCTTTTTTCCTTGAACCACACATCATATACAAAAGAAAAAAGGGAAAATCTTTAATTATCTTTTCTCCATCAGTAAACCAAAATGTATTGCAAAAAAGTATAATGTAATTCTCATCGTTAACAAGTTTTCAACAAGAATGAGGGGTGTTGGTTTTACATATTATGTGATAATGTGTTTTCTCTGTGTCAAAATTACAACTTTGAAAATAACAAAATTTTTATCATATAACCTTTACCCCCTTCTAGCTTGTCAATGTATATAGAAATAAAAAGTAAAAAAATATTATCTATTTGAAATATTACTAGTTTACAATTGCTCAACGTGGTTAGTGATTGCTTCTGGGCAACATTGGGCATGTAGAAGCTCCAAACGAGTGAAAGGATGAGCAAACTGCAATATGTAATCTTCATCTGAAACCCACACCAATCATAGTTTATATTAATCATATATAATACTAACTTTTATTTTTTCTAATTGTTGACAGAATTTGGCTGCCAAACCAATATAATAAATTACTTTGCAATTAAATATAATCTTTCTTTTCATCTATCTACCACTCAGCAGCCAAAATGGAGAGGCAAAAGGGGAATAGAGGTTAACAAACTTACTCTCTTTAACTGTTCCATAGAGCCAGCACAGCACCTCATCAGCGAATGCTAAGCAGACTCCTCCCTGTCAACCAGTTCATTGAAACCAGGTTCATCCAATTGTAACTTTTGTTCGGTAGTAAAAGTGAAAATGCAGAACTTAAATATCACCCAAGTAATTATGCTGTGCATGTGACAATTCATACAAGGTCATGATAATCTAGT
Source organism: Ziziphus jujuba (assembly GCF_031755915.1). Lineage (NCBI taxonomy): Eukaryota > Viridiplantae > Streptophyta > Magnoliopsida > Rosales > Rhamnaceae > Ziziphus > Ziziphus jujuba. The sequence goes on from NC_083384.1 coordinate 15,571,121, forward strand.
TTATAGAATCAATCATACAAAGTCCTTTCCTTTATTTCATTTCTTCACAGAAAGTGGGTGTAGGTGGTTTTATGAAAAAATATGAAAGAAGGGATGGGATTAAATTCCCCAAAGAGAACAAGTGTAGTCCATACAGTTGCATTTGCCCTTGTTTCTTAGAGAGATATCTCAACTAGAGAAATATTAAAATAATGAAACAGAAATGACAAGCACACAAAACAAAGAAAGAAAGAAAGAAGGTAAGGTTAGTGACCATGAATTTTTCAGCTTAATAAATTTACCTGCCAATAGTTCTTCATTTTCACTCTCTGCGTTATGTCTTTGGTTCTTAATCTCTCTGTCCGAACAAGCTTGCCCCTATCATCTCTGTGTCAAAACAAGAAACTTTAAAATGAGGTCAATAATATAAAAGAGTAGCAATGTTCTTGCTTTCTCTTAATCTCACACCTTAAACAAATTTGTAAATAAATGACTACCAACTTATTTCCCATGTGCAAGAAGCACATCTAGTGAAAACTTGGAATTTTTGAATAAACAGCAGAACATACCTGAATCCAATGACAATATAGGGAACACCTGCTAAGAATGATTGTATCTGTGGCAACAAAAAAGAACAAAGGCAAGTCAATTCTAATATATTAACAGACAAAACTATAAGCGACCCGAAAAAAAAAAAAAAACAACAACACGGCAAAACTAAATTCATTGATAACATTGTTATCACAAAATAAATATGTATTAACAAGAAACACAAGTGCTAATAGAGCATCGGGAAAAAGTATTAATGAATCTGGAACACTGAAATCCTATTAGTTCACAAAACCTTGCCTTTACTTTCTTTTTCTGTGAACAACCATTCATTTAATATTTTCATTTAAATTATCATTATTAATAGCCACCATTCATATCCTCAGCTCGTACTTCTAAATGTGCAAATGCTGACTCATTCAATTCTAAACATGCAAATGCTAGCTGAAGTATGTAGAAATGCACAAACAACTACATAAGCAAATATCAAATGTATATAAGTGCAGATGCAATTCCCAGCATCATAGTACAAAATAAATGTACCCAAAATTTGAGAAGTTTCTCTCTCTCATATCTTTCTTCAGTATGATAATCCAGCTGCCAAAAAGAAACAAGAAATTTGCAGGTTACCAAGGCATAAACACAGACAAGAAATTAAAAACCTAAAGAACAAAGAAAATGTAGCAAGGTATAGATAATAGACAGGTTTGGCAACCTCACGACTCGTCTTTAGCTCCACATAAAACCTCCTTCCATCATCAGTTGAATCACAGCAATCCATCTCAGCACCCATCAGAATACGATGAGCCCCTAATTTGGTTTTAATCACAGAACAGTATTCAACATTAGCATCAACGTGATGTATGCCTTCCCCATCAGCTCTTCTTGGATCTTCAGTGGCGAGGGTCTCAAAACAATATCCCCAATAACACCTGCGTTGAAAGGACAAGATTAGTAAATCACCATTAATTTGTGGTTAGACCTAGAAGTAACAATGGAAATAGTGCATTACACAATATTAATGACAGCACCTCTTAAATGCAGTACACCAAGAGATTACCAAAAGTATAGCTTTAAATTTAAGATTATGATAACAAAAGCTCCTGAACTTAAAATTGTCAAATTCAAAAGATACTAACAAATAGAGCTAAATCATTCATTAAATTCATACCTTCATCTTCTCAGAATTTTTATTTAAATCCTTCAAAGCATTTTCTTCCAGAACTTTATTGAAAAAATCAATAAAACTTATAACATCACTCACTCACCCTTGTCAAAAATATAAAACAAGCAAACTATCAGAAGTAACAAAATGTGGAGGTCTGATACCTTCGACGATCCAAATCACTTTGAGGTCTTTCTGGTAGCTTATGCACATCAAGATAGACAACACCTTTCCTTTTATGCACCCCCATTTCCCAAGGTTCATTTCGAATATAAGCAGTGGCCAGTATCTACAGAAAAAACAGAAGTATTAGAAGATGTTGTCATCCAAATTTATAAACAGTGATGGACAAAATGGAGTTTGAGAATAAGTAGATTAAACATCCAGTTTTATAGTTCTAGAATGTCCTGGCTCTTCTATGTTCCTTTTGAAGAAAGCTACATTATCAGATTTGTCAATTATATCAGTCTTTTACATGAAAATCCATATAACTGGGCATACGTGTACAATAGCAAATTTTTTTATCAGTATCTAGACTATCCCCTAAAATCAGCCATCCAACTCACATTAATTAATTTGTTTTTCATTTAACAAGCTTAAAGATCCTTTCTCTATCATCATTAGAAAAACAACCATAAAGCCAAACTACAACAAACAAACGTGGTTTATGCAAAATATCCACCCAACTTACGAAAGAAAATTTACTTGTAAAAACTAACACAAAAGAAGCAGTGTTTACCTTATTAAGGTTGTTCCTGAAAGTCTGTCAAAAACAGGAGGGGGAAAAACTTTCAAGTCAATAACCTAGAGAAAAAATTACTAAAATATGAAAACAAGAAGTCTAGTTTGTTTCGCACCACAAAATGAATGTTCTGAAGAGGAATTTTTTTGTCTCTTATGCAGGAAAGAAGGTCACCAAAACCCTGAGAGCCCAGTTCTGGTTTAGATAAAAAAAGAAACACAGAATTGCCAGCAAACATCAGCACCTCATACACATAATCCCAATGAAATGCATACTAAAGATAAGGATCAATATCTTTGCATTTCTTATTAACAAAATAGATGGGAGTAATAAACCAGAAAGACTATTTACCTTTTTTCTCAATAAAAGTATCATAACCATCATTGAGATCGGTTCCAATGTCTTCAGTAATAAAACGCTTGAAAAGCCGCTGAATGTTGAGGTAACAATGTGGAGTTCAGAATAGGCATAATTATACAGAAAAAAATACATGTCAGGATAACAAAAAAACAAAGAGTACTTTATGAAGAAAGCCAGCTCCAGAAATCTTACCAAGCTTCGATCATCAAAGTAGACATCTCCACCTTCTACCCGACTATAGCATGCAAGCTCACATGGCTAGTTGATAAATTTAGTAGGTTAGCAAATATTCAGATAAAATTTGAGGAATGTAGAGTTTACAGGGCACAGACTACAAGATTCAAATAAATAATGTGAAATATATAATTTACAAGACAGACTCTAGATGCCATTGTCATGGTCCACCAACACCTTACAAACATTCAGGCTAAAGTGCATGATAGTAAGGGAAATTAATTGCTATATCAATGAGATCTTAAACATGAAAATCCACCATGCCCATAACTAGCATATCTAATTGGTACTTCTAGCATCAGCCATCTAATGAAATAATTCAAAATGGGAATAGGTGCAAACATCTATCTAACAATAAAATATAAGATAGCTACATAATTTTTTCGGTATACTAGAAGATCAAGCTTGAAATACTTAAAGTGATTATAAAGGAAAGAAATGAAAGAAAGAACACAGAAATAAGGACATTTTACTTACTTCCTGAAAAGCAATGCATTTTCTTGACAATGTTTCCTCACTTTTTGATAGCTTTAGTTCTGAAACAAAGCGTTCATCATGACGACCATTTGGAAACTTTGGGCCATAACCAAAGCCATGCCTCCCTGGATAGGGCCCAGGTCGAGGGAGGAGGCCAGCTCCTCTATCATTGTGATGCCCGGATTGCCAACGACCACGTCCGAAACCCCCTCTGGTTGGATTGTTAGTATTGCGAATCACAGGCAATACTGGAAGATGTAGTGTAATCAGTTTGAAGGGGGAAAAGAAATAAAAAATTTCTGGCGCAAGAAAGGTCTTACGAAGCATGGTAAACTTGAAGAATTATGCACATAACATTATACCATTATTTTGAAATATCACATGCCTACGAAAAGTCATTTTATGCTATAGCCTTATTCATCTAATCAATCTAAGGCCACACACAACAAAACCTAAAGCAAAGAAAAGAAACACTTGTTCTTCCCATGTTACAAAATATTGTACTGCTACTCACGAGTTATAGAAAAGGAAGAAAAATCCTGACATATTACATGGACATAGTTTTGACTTTAAGACCATATCAAAGTTCAGTTCACTATTGACTACTGTTAGATGTTTTCAAGCGTTTTTAACAGCACAAACAGAGTGACTTTTATTCGAGCTTACCAGTTGCACTTACATAACTTTTATCCTAAATGGAGCAGATACACATTAAAGGTTTATAGCAGACAAATAGAAATTTTCTCAGAGACTTGCCAAATAAAACCAACAATTGTGACTTTCCCTAGCTGTAAATTATAGAACTTTATATGTCATAACAGAACCGATGAATAATATAGTTCAGTTTCAATACAAGTATTTGCAGTGGCATTTCAGAACTCAAAATACAGCATAGGAATTCTTGTTTTTAGACTTCTAATTGAAACCTACTACTAAGTAATCAATAATCATATATATATATATATATATATTTTTTTTTTTTTAAATTTCACTTCTCATACATTCTTAATATAGATAAATGTCCTTTCCACAAATTCAGCTTTTCAATGCAAAAGAAACACCAAAATAACAAAAACGTTATTGATAGAAAGGAAAAAATTACGCAAATAGGTAAAGATTTAGAGGAAAATAGATTTCATACAAGTAGCGTAAGGGCATGCCGACAAACCTCTCTATCCTAATCCACCCTAATAAGCAAAAATGAATATCACAGTGCCAAAATATTCAGCAAAATAACTAATTTGGGTAATCCAATATTCTCATCCATACAACAAAATAAACAACCATAAAAACAAAATTGCATAATACCCACTAAAGAAAAACCCAAATGAAAAATTACCCGGAATAAGGAAAGGACTGGTAGCATGGGTTTTACAGTAATCCTCATTATCAGAGCCAAATAGATCCTTCTCTTCGTACCCAAAATGACTACTACCGTAGTTGTTGTTATTGTCTACCTCTTCGCCATTCTCTTCACCTTCTGGTTCTCCTCCACCACTGCTGGCACTTCCACTGCCTGCGCTGCTGGCCGTGTCGCCTCCATCGCTGCCGTTGGATGAAGAAGAAGCCGAGGAAGACGAGGACGAGGATGCAGAGGAGGAAGATGACCGAGATGACGGTGAAGAAGAACGATTCCCATCTGGGTTGCGTTGGTTGTGGTGGTGGTGGGTTTGTTTGCCTTGGTCGTCGTCTTCGTACTCTTCTTCTCCGCCGAAGATATCTACGTCTTGTTCTGAGAAATCCATTCGATTCCTACGCAAAAATCTTGGTGGGTTTTGCCTGAATCATATGATTATTAACATTGTGAATTGTTTTGCAGCGTATTATGGTAGCTTAAAATTTGCGAGACTGGATGGAATATGACTCGGAATGAAACTCAGTTGGAACTGAGTGCAAAACTTCATGCGAGTCAGTCCGATCGGACACCGAACGCTCCATATGGTTGTGTGGGCTTACATTCTTTCTTCCCCGGGGTTCATATCCTGGGCCACTGGGCTAGCCCAATAGCTTATAGTCAATGAGGGAAACTTTAGGTTATTATTATTATTTTTTGACTTGAATATGATTCAATTATTCAGAGTAAAATATTATAAATCTCGCATTTGATTTTAAAATGTTATCATATTTCTCTTTTTTTATTGTTTATTTATATCTTTAAATTAATATTATTCATATTTTTTTTTTTATAAAGGTACTAATTGTAATTTTTAAAATATAAAAGAATAAGTTATAATTAGTGTAAATTTTAAAGGGTCTACATCAAATATACCCTTAATTTTTCAACTTTATATACCTCAAATTAGTGAAGTATAATATTTATTTGAACAAATGACTTGATAAAGTCACACAATGGCAAACCGTCCTCGTACAAAGATCTTAATTGCTTATAACAATTTAAATTTTTTATACTTATCAACCACGAAATATTTCTGTCCAAGAAAAAAAGGTAATTTATAAAATTGTTATTCACCAAAAAAAAATTGTAAAATTGTTATAGGAAAATTGCATATATATATATATATATATAGATATATATAGATATGTATATATATATATATATATAAGAGAGAGAGAGTAAGACCCACATCATATTGATATGATGGTCTTATCATAAAGTCTTTCACAATAGGCTATTGAATGGCTTTAATAGGAGAAATTTAAAAATTAATAAATCATCAATGTGGATTTGATAATATTTAAATTTTTTTAAAAAAAAATAAATTTTGTAGAGGTTTGATCAACCATAAATAAAATTTTAAATTTTAACCTTTATAGTATTTCCAAAGTTAAAAAAAAATAAAATTTTGACAGTCAAATCATCACATCAACATGATAAAAGCTTGATTTTGACACTAATTGTAACCCAGGATATAGAATAATAAAAAGATATAAAGGTATTTAGCTATATAGTATTTGTTTCTGATGTGGAAGATCAGACTAGTCTGCAAACATAAAGCATACTTTGAAAACTAGAATTTAAAGCTGGAAATAATTTATAAAAGAGAATATTTCATAAAAGAGAAGAAGCTTATATGAAAGGGCTTGGTTACATGAAGCTGGGTGACTAAAAATCACACTCTCAACAATCACACTTTGTAAAAGGAAAATACTCAGATTTCCAAACTAAACTCAAACTGAAGGCTAAACTTAAGTCTGCCTCAACATAAGATTGTCTTAACTATTTATAAGTATAGCAAGCCTAACGTTGGCTAAAAGCTCTTGTGTCACCTTCTTGCCCTGGAACAGCTAATGATGGCAGTCGCGAAAGAGTTTCGCTCTGCCCTTTGATAGTGGTGATGGGTCCGCCTGGTTGTACCCAATAGTGTTCACTGGCTTCTTTCTAGTATCTTCTTGTTCTTTGTACATAAACCCTTGTGCTGGTTTCGCGCAACTTTAGTAGTTCTTCTGCTTCCAGGACGATAAGAATTACTGCTTGCTTATAACCTGCAAGCTTGTTGGATTGCCTCAGAGTGGAAGAAACTACAGGTGAGGTTGGGGCTTTCTTTAGTGCCCAATGTCGATAACCCATATTCTGAGAGCAAGTCTAATGTCGGCATAAAAAAACAAAATACATATGCAACACATCATGGCTAAACATGTCACTCTGAGCAAAAAGAACCGTTAAAGCATAAGATGTTTTTTCAAATTAGCATTAAAAGATTCCTAAAGATAGACATCACATGAAAAAAGGTGAACTGAGGAGAAAACAATTAAAACTATGGCTCTTGGCTACATACAAGAATATCTTTTATCCAAGGATTTGATTCTTCTGACAGATTAATTTGAGAAATGCTGGCTTAGGATTGATACCTTTTGTAACTGGTTGGAGCTTTCCCTTTGTTTCTTTGTAGATCTTTTCCTTGTGTTTGAAAGAATTCTATATACCTTTTTGAATTCATATCATATGGTTGTCATTTTAAAGATTCATATGTTGATGTGAACATAAGCACTCCCACATCTGGCGTTTTTAGTTTTAACTTATTAGCTGTAAAGAAGGTTTGAAAAGCTTCTCCCATTTCTTCATGTTGTGTTTGATCTTTATTGATTCTGTTCTCTTTAGGATGGCTTCATAATATTCCTTAGTCTTTGGGGCAAAGGTGGGAAGTAGATGAGAATTCAAATAGTAGTTAACGACCTTGACTAGGTCTGTATTAATATTTGAATCTTCCACAACCATGATTTCCTTTTTGCCGGTAAGATTATATCCTTCTCTTTTCATTGGAGTTGACTTGCTTAGAAAAAATTGGGATGATCCAGTCACCATGCGGGATTGGGATTTGCACCTCCTGCCTTAAAATCAATAAAATTTACTATCTTATAGGGTCCATATGTATTTATATATATATATATATATATATATATATATATTCTAAAGTGACACATATGGGGTTTGTATGTATTTCTTAATTTGATGCGGATTGGAAATTTATTTGCTAGCTAATATTTCTATATGTATATACGTTATATAGTTTTTTTATGGTGTAGACATCCACAAATTAAGAACTTGTGGAGAATTTGTGGATGTCTACACCATAAAAACACTAATATGTTTTATATACATGCATTAGCGCTTGAAGTATATGTATATATATGTTCTGTCATTAATTAAATAGTACTGTGGTTATATGTAAAACTACGACGATGAACAAGTATTGCGAGTTGCATATGAAAAATGAGGAAAGATGTATATGTATTCTTCTTTATAATTCTCCATTTCATGATGTGAGTCATTTTTAGATGGCTAGTAAGTACGTATTTTGAAAGCCTGCACCATTTCAGAAAGAATATCATGGGAAAGAACAATCATCTTTGATATTTGAAAACCTTCCATGAAGTTTTGAAACCAGCAACCAACTATACGAACAAATAAATACTCGTATGAGCATTCACACATATATAGAGTGAGAAACTAAAAATCAATTAATGATCAAATATGAATTTAATAATATAATAAAATTTTAATTAGGAAAAAATAAATCATACATTGACCTAAATGATCATAGATGAATTTTTCTGTTTCATTTAAGGGGTCAAAAAGAATTTTGATAGTGAAATCATCAATATATATAGTCATGCCCACATGGGCATATGCAATCTTTTGACTTCGAAAGTTTGATTGATACTACTGTGAGCATCAAAAGATTGCTTACACTCATTTTAATAGCAAATTTGTATATATTTATATTAAGTTTCTTATAAGGAAAATTCTAATTCAGTTAAATTAGATATGTTTATATAAAAAAAGTTAATTGTTAGGCAAAGTGATAATTAATATTTAAATTCAAATATAAAATGTTAAGATGTAGTAACATTTGCAAATTACGACTTAATATCCATTACTTATCAAAGTGAAAAAAAAAAAAAATTCCCTAATTGGAGAGTTAATGCGTGTGTGTATATATATGTATGTTTATATGAAAAATATTATTTGTCAATGATGATCATCACAAAACTATCATGACAATTTAATTGATATAATCTTATGAGTTCACATTTTCCGTATAGGGTTTTAATTTTAAAATATCTAAACAAGTCAATAAATAATTGTCATAATATACCAACAACTACTGGTTCCATTACTAATAATTATTTGATATGTTAACTTTTCATGCATGGTAGTGTGACCTTAATTTATAAAATTACACGTCGGAGTTGAAGAAGAACTTGCTGGCCATCGTCCACGGGCTCGAGTCTTCCCCGACATAGATATGGCTTTAGAGCATGCACGGGTAAGGGGGTATCCTAAATTTCTCAAGCACGTTGCGGGTCCTGAGCTAGCTTCCATAGTCTCCTGCTCCTACCAGTGATACCAGTTTCCCAACTTAAACTACAGTTTCCCAACTTAAACTACAACTTTCTTAAGCACCTTAAATGCTAACATGTGCACATTCATGTTTTCTTTTGTTTTTGTCTTCAAGTAATCTCATGTCTGCTTTCTGTCTAAAAATTAATAATATGCATAGCTCTACTTATACTATCAAAAATATTTTTTCACAAGGCAATTTTTTTAATACATTTGGTTTTGTTGTTGTTGTTGTTGTTTTTTTTTTTTTTTTTTTTTTTTTTTTAAATTATTTTTTTTTAAATTGGAAAAGAGGAATTTGAGCTTCAGCCACTCGAATTTTCGATAGTCCTTTTTATTTCTCATCAAATGAATGACATCTTCTTTTGAAAATCCTAGCTATTCTTAGCAATTTCAATTGATCCCCCATTACTGCCCATAAGTTATTGGTGGGATGACAAGATTTGAACCCGTGACATTTGTACCCAAAACAAACGCAATATCAAGCTTACTAATTCTTGAACTGGAACTTAAGGTTATCACCACTAGTCATTGCTAATTGAGTTGTTTCAAAATATATATATTTTGGTTTCTTACAATTAAATATATTTTAAACATATTGCTCAATATACAGGTCATAACACAGACGAAAGTAAGTATACACCTGAATTGATCCAAAATTCTATATTCTTCCCTTTTACAGTAGTTCAAAATATTCTAAAAGAAAGATATAGATTTTCATAAAATTGATTGTTCTTTTTGTGATAATGAGTCAGAAATCAATTGTTACTATATATATAAAGATTTGCAAAATTGATCCACCTTATCAAAACATGTGAAATATTTCATATATTTTTTTACCCATTTTCTTTATATAACACTTTTGCTTCCTAATTATATAAATTTTGAACTTTTTTTTTTCATCCTTTTTCTTATAATAATTATTTTAGAGAGAAAGTTCCATAATTTGAAGTATTATATATAATTATCCTTTTTCTTAACCTTCTGATTCCATCCCTGTCATAACATATTTATAACTTGATAGACAAACATAAAATTGTTTGGTGATATAATTTCAAACAATTTAAATATGATCAACCAACAAGGCTGGACATATTGATGTTTACAGAAAAATATTATATTATCATCGCGCAAATCTCATAACCAAGCAATCCTTACCAAAACAAAAAAAAAAAAAAAAAAAAGGAAAGAAAGAAAAGAATGCAACCTCCTCTTTTAAGTTTCTATGCATTTTTCATAGCTTAACCTTGTTGTTTGTGACTGATAAATTTTCAGTAATATATCTCTCACATTTACCCTTTAAAAATGGTGAATTAAAATCACATACGCCCTGTAAAGGGAAAAAAAAATCTTGGTGTTTGTCTTGTAATGTGCGAATTACAAGGCCCATATCGTGGACTCTAAGTCCATTATTACCAAAAATATGGGCTAAGGTGAAAAAAATTTGTAGCCCAATTGGGTGATTTCATCAATCCAAGGCCAAGTTGAGTTCTAATTCCTTTCCCTTTGACCTGATAAAGTCATGAGACAAGTGGATGTGTGGCAGTTGCAACAAGGCGATATTGGATGCCCTTAGATCGCAAAGGATTTCAATAGATGACCAAATAATTAAGCTTCAGTCGGCAAGCGCTCCTAGTTAATTTGAGATGGCATGGCTTTGGGAGTAAAAGTCGGTCATTACATGGCTAAGCTAATAGAGAAAATAAGACTTGCACTTTTTGAGTCAGTGCTAAACTCCCATTCAACAATTCTTTCTCAACTACAGCTCTTCCCTTATATAGTCCCCCTCAAATATAAATTTTCAAAACTTAAAATTAACAAAATAGCAAAAATGGAATAACAGAAAAACGGTTATGGCCCCTTTGAAGATCCGTAAAACTCTCAATGCTGCCCTGACATCACGAAATCCTTGAGCCAGCCTGGCTTTGCAAGCTTCCTAGCCTCACAAGGCTTGCCTGACACTTCTGCAACCTTCCTCAAGCTTCCTTTAGCTTCCTTGTTGTTCACCACTTCAAAACGACCCTCATCTCCAGTCGTTTCTTCTTGAATATTTGCATTATTTGTTTCCTCTTGGGCCTCAAAACTAGCCCATTTGCCCATTTGTTTTTGGACTCTATTATTGTCCAAAAGCAGGACATGCTACCTATCACTTCCCTCTCCCTAAAAAATGACCTTGTCTTCGAGGTCGGGCAAGTTGTACATTTGACTAAAAACACAAAGATCCTCCCAAGTAACATCATCGAGAGAACTTTCAGACCATTGCACTAGAATTTGCTTTTGAGGTTTATTCCTCACTGTAATGATTCGACCAGCCAATACTGCAATAGGGGTTAGTAACGGCCTGTTGGCATGACTGAATTCTGGCAGGGGGTAGCAAGTGACAGGTTTGTCTCCTTTGAAAGGCTTAAGTAGGAGACATGGAAGGTGGGATGGATCTTGCTTCCAGCCGATAATGCCAAAGTATATGCCACTGGCCTAGTGTAAGCAATGATTTGGAAGGGACTAAAATATCGACGGCACAGCTTGGAGTTAAATCTCTTCGCGACGGTATATTAGCTATAAGGTTGAAGCTTAACCAAAACCCAATCGCCAATGTTAAAGTGAATGTCCCTTTGTTTTCGGTTGGCCTGTTGTTGCATTCGGTGTTGAGCTTGCACTAAATTCTATTTCAGCCGCTGCATGATCGAGTCACGAGTCAGCAAGGTTTCTTCCACAGCTTGCATAGAAGTTGAGCCCCTTACATAAGTTGGAAGGGTTGGTGGTGTTCGATCATATACTGCTTGGAATGGTGTCATGCCAATAGCGGAATGATAACTAGTATTGTAATGATATTCTGCCCAGCATAGATATTGGCTCCATTGTTTCGGACAATCAGCAGTAAATGCTCTTAGGTACTGTTTGAGATATCGATTCGTAACCTCCGTTTGACTATCGATTTGAGGATGGTAGGATGAGCTCATTTTCAGCCTTGTTCCCATCAAGTCAAATAACTTCTTCCATAATTGGCTAGTGAAAATGGGGTCACGATCAGATACAAGCATCCGTGGTACCCCATGCAACCGTATAACCATATTAGTGAAGAGCTCAGTCACCTTGGATGCTGTATACTGTGATGGAAGTGCACCAAAATGTGCATATTTCGTGAGACGATCTATGACCACTAGGACAGTGGAGTTTCCGCGTGAATTGGGTAACCCGATAATAAAGTCCAGATCCAAGTCTTCCCATATTCTCTCTGGCATCTCGAGGGGCTGCAGCAAGCCATAAGGGGTTGCTGTGGAGTATTTGATGGTCTGACAGGTGAGACACTTTGCCATAAATTCCTTCACATCGTTTCTCATCCCTTTCCAAAAGAAACTGGCACTAAGTCTGAGAAAAGTTCTCTCAACACCAGCATGCCCGCCAGTAGGCGTTTCATGAAATTCTTGGAGTAACAAGGTTTTCAATTTTGATTCCTTGCTGAGTATGAACCTATTCTTATACATCAACAAACCATTCCTATAGCTGTAGTGGGTATTATCCAAGGTTCTAGCAAGTATTTGTTTTTGCAGTTCCTTAAGATCCGAACACTCCATATTTTCTTTACGTAAGTCATCCAAAAAATCATACCTGCTCGTAGAGATGGTTGCACAGATTTGTGAGCAATGGTTGTCATGTTGGCGAGACAGGGCATCTGCGGCGGGCATCTGCGGCTGAAGAATGCCACTTAGCGACTGCTTCGATAACTGCTCACATCTCTCGCAAATAGGCAAAGGCCCCCATTAAGCGTGGTCCTAACTTCTTGCTAAAGAATGCCAATGGGTGTCCCTCTTGCATCAACACCCCACCTATTCCAACATTTGAAGCATCAGTTTCTACAACAAATGGCTTCGAAAAATCCGGAAGGTGCAAAACAGGAGTCTCGATCATAATGTTTTTTAACTTCTCAAATGCCGCTGCTGCTTCCTCTATCCAATTGAAATTGTCTTTTTTGAGTAGCTTAGTGAGTGGGGCTGCCACGGTTGCATAGTGTGCAACAAATCGGCGGTAGTACCCTCTGAGACCAAGAAACCCACGTAGCTGCTTGAGGTTCTTAGGTTGAGGCCAGCTCGTCAGTGCTTCAACCTTGGCCGGGTCTGCCTTAACACCTTGATGCGAGACGAGATGGCCCAGATATTCGATTGAACCTTGAAAAAATTGACACTTGCTTCCCTTAGCAAAGAAATTGTTCTCTGAGAGACATTGCAACACTACTTGCAAGTACTTAGCATGATTGGCCAAACTTCTACTGTAAATGAGTATATCGTCAAAAAACACAATAACAAACTTGCGGAGTAAGGGCTTAAAAACTTGGTTCATGGCAGCTTGGAATGTGGATGGGGCATTTGACAAACTGAAGGGCATCACCACGAATTCATAGTGTCCCTCATGGGTTCTAAATGCCGTCTTGTGCACATCTCGCCTATCCATTCTGATTTGGTGATACCCTGAACGAAGATCCAGCTTGGAGAACACCACTGCCCCTCCCAGTTCATCCAGAAGTTCATCAATAGTTGGGATGGGAAAGCGATCTCAGATCATAATCCCATTAAGTGCTTTATAGTCGATGCAAAATCTCCAAAAGCCATCCTTCTTTTTCACCAGCAGTACCGGAGAAAAGTATGGACTGTACTATGCCGGATAAATCCATAATCGAGCATCTCTTTGACCAGTTTCTCCATGACATCTTTATGGAAATACGGGTAACGATATGGTCTCACATTGACCGATGCCGAACCTGGTTGCACATGAATCCGATGATCAATGTTCCAAATTGGGGGTAACTGCTTTGGTTCTTCGAAAACTCTCTAGTACTGGCGCAGTATTCCCTTTGCCATAGGTGGTAAGTTCTTTTCCAAACAATCAATCTCATCATTCCAAAACTCACCTTCCTCACCTGCTAATTCTAGAACTACAGATAGCTTGTACACCTCTCTCACATCACCCTCAGAAAACAAAGCATTAAACTGGGAGAAAGTGACATGGTGAGTTGTAAGCTGATTGTCTCCTGCTAATTTCACTGTTTGTCCTTTCCATTGAAACTCCATGGTCAAAGCATTATGATCATGGATATAGGGCCCAAGGGTTCTCAACCACTGCATGCCTAGTATAACATCAATTCCCCAAATTGGCAGTATATAAAGGTCCACCCCAAATCTATGGCCCTGCAAGACAAGTTCTACTCCAACACATTTCTGGTGACAGACCAAGTACTGGCCATTTCCCATGTACACTTTAAACCTCCTAGTTTCTTCCCACATTAGGCCCAGTTTTTTACCAAAGCTTCTTGAATAAAATTGTTATTGCTTCCTGTGTCTATGAGAACCTTTAAGGTTTCCATGCCGTGCTTAGCTATTATACGAAATATACGTGGATTGACAGAATTTGAGAGAGTATGGAGACTTACTTCTAATGCTTCCTTATCCATGTTAGCTTCCTTATCCTGCTCGTATCCCTCCAAACCAACTTCTCCCTTGTCCTTACCACACATAAGCAATACTCGATTCTTGCATTTATGTTTGCTGTGGAATTTCTCATCGCAGCTGAAACAGAGCCCTTTTTCCCATTTTTCTTGGATCTCTACCGGCGTCAAATGCTTGATTGGAATTTTGGAGTTCCCAGATGGTTGCACTCCAGCTTGAGAAGTTGTTGCCACCCCAATGGGACCTTGGGAAGGAGGGTTGTATCCCTGCAAGACCCCCCCATGCTTCCGCGTACCGAGGTGTCCATCACCCGATAGCCTTCTCTCCGATGGTATCCCGGCAAATCTTTGTTTCTATCCTCAAAGAGTTGTGCCTTCGCCATAGCATCCACCAATTCGCATGGTTGAGCCAACAAAAGCTCCCTATGAATTTCCGTTTTCAATCCCCAAACAAAGAAATGAAGAAACATAGATTCAGGGACACCTGTGATGCTGGTCATCAGACTCTTAAATTCTGCTCGGTATTGAGAAACCTTTCCAAATTGGGTCAACTTAGCAATTCTTCCCAGCGGATCATCATACACTGAAGCTTCAAACCTCTTGCGCAACTCGTGGAGGAACACTTCTCAGCTAGTCAGTACGCCATTCTTCTCCATCCATTGATGCCACATGGAAGGTTAGCAGTCCAAGTGAAACGCCACCACTGCTAGACAGTCGCTGGTTCGACTTGATGCAGAGAAAAAAACTTGTTGATTTTATAGATCCAGTTCTCCATGTTAGTCTCATCGAATCGAGGCACCTTGACCCTCAAGGTCTTGAGAAGTGAGTTCATATCCGTCTGAGAAACACCTGCTTCATTTTGTTGGTTCGCAACCAGAATATTTTCCGCCCCAGCGCTGTGTGAAACTGGTGTGAGCTCTACCGTCGTTCCCGAATCCCGTCTGAGTTGAGAAAGCTGGGAGATCTGCTGATCTGTGACGGTAATGTGTTGCTCAAGAAGCGATGTGAATTTGGCTAGCTGTCATCGGCATGCTGTTTGAAACTCGCCTCCATTGTCTTCATTATTTCTAAAATTATTCATTCTGCATTTTGTCTCTCAACGAGAGCACCAGTAATAGAGAAAATAAGACTTGCACTCTTTGAGTCAGTGCTAAACTCCCATTTAACAATTCTTCATTATTCAACATTCTTTCCTAACTACAGCTTTTCCCTTATATAGTCCCCCTTAAATACAAATTTGGAAAACTCAAAATTAACAAAATAGCAAAAATGGAATAACAGAAAAACGATTATGGCCCCTTTGAAGATCCGGCAAACTCTTAATGCTGCCCTGACATCATGAAATCCTTGAGCCAGCCTGGCTTTGCACGCTTCCTAGCCTCACGAGGCTTGCCTGGCACTTCTGCAACCTTCCTTCAGCTTCCTTGTTGTTCACCACTTCAAAACGACCCTCATCTCCAGTCGTTTCTTCTTGAATATTTGCATTATTTATTTCCTCTTGGGCTTCAAAACTAGCCCATTTGCCCATTTGTTTTTGAACTCTATTATTGTCCAAAAGCAGGACAGGCTACTTATCATAAGCTGGGTCCCATCTACACATACATGAAACATATATATACCTCATATTCCATGAACAATATCATCATCTAGTTTTCTGAATTATATATACTTGGATATCGTAAAGTGTATTATAATCTACACATACATGAAAAATATATATACCTCATATTTCATGAACAATATCATCATCTAGTTTTCTGAATTATATATACTTGGATATTATAAAGTATATTATAATGTATCATTTGGATTGAATGTATGTAGTTCTAGCTAGTTGTGATGAACATCCTGAAATCCCAGGTGTTAAAAGCCGTTGGATTGGGATCCAATCCACACATTTGATGATCCCATTTGGTCGAAAGCCTTCCTTCATTTACTTCTCTTTGTGCCTCCCATCCAAATCCCTCTCATGCACTTCCACAACGACTGCTCGCTCTCTGCATGGTAGATTCATATCCAGTTAGGATATTTCTCCACCATTTTCTCCGTTTCTCTTATCGCTTTGCTTGTTTCCCCGCAGTTAGTCTTTCGGTATGGGTTTGTGATTGTTATGGTTTTGTCTTTTTGGTCAGCATGGATTATTCAGGCACTTAGAACATTTGTGGAGTGGTTGTAAGGCCTTCTACTCTCATTTCCTGTCTGTAAGATTGTTATCACCGCAATAGTTACTCACCTATAAGCTGTACAATCAGAGCTTCAAATGCAAATAGCGATTCAAGATGAGGACTGAGTTTAGAAGATAGTGGTGGAGAACAAACTATTCATGCTGGACATGATGTTTAGTACTACGTGCATATATATATACACACACATATATATATATATATATATATATATAGGGAGTCTAGCATTTGATCGATCCTGATGCTTAATTTCCAGACCAAAAATGTGTCAAAATGCTGCAGCTCTTGGATTGTCTATAATAATTACGGACGGCTCCGATTGTCTACAATTTCTCAATTTTTTTCCTTCTCTCTCTGTGTCTCTCTGTCTCTCTATCTTTCTGTCTCTCTGTCTCTCTCTCTCTCTCTCAACAATTTCTCATTTTTTTTCCTTCTCTTTCTCTCTCGCTATTGTACCTCTTGACCATTAATGATGAAGTGTGGGATGTGAGAAATCTTGCTAAACTCCTCTTCTGAGTTTTGCAGAGATTTTAATAGCACCCTGTAGGCGTTGATATGCAGAATGGACAACGGAGTGAGTTTGAGACAAGGTGGTAGTGATTTAAGATTGCCACAATTTTTAATTATTAAGACCTCGAGACATGGCATAGCTCCCGATTGAAGATTAGTGCCTGCAGTGCCTTCCCAATCTTTCCTATCCTGCATGTTGAAAAACCCAAGCCCTTTTAGTTTCTGGGACATGTTGAAAAACCCAAGCCCTTCAGCTTGGTCCACTTCATGTCCCAGAAACTCATCACCTGTCTTTCTCACTTTATCCAACCCATCAATCTCAAGCTCTTCGAGTGCAGGTAGTAGGCTTCCCAAATGAGGTAACCTACAATCATTTTGCAATCTGTACTCTTCTTTCTAGTTACCTAAAAGGCAGATGCAGCTTTGCTGGCATAACCAATGTATATAAGATTCTTCATGCCACAAGTTGGGTCCAGAAGTGTCATGTGAGCCCACTGCAAACATATATTTCGTGAATATTTTAGGCACTTATTAACTAAAAATGAGAGGGGGAGAGAGAGAGAGAGAAAGAGAGAGAGAAGAAAAAGAAAATTGAGAAATTGTAGATAATCGGAGCCGTCCGTGATTATTGTAGACAATCCAAGAGCTGCAGCATTTTGGCACATTTTTGGTCAGAAAATTAAGCATTAGGACCGACCGAATGCTAGAGTCCCTCTCTCTCTCTATATATATGTATGTGTATATATGTATATGAATTATATAGCATACTTACATACCTATATGAATGTATGTGTATATATGTATGTATTAGTGTTCAACATAAATTTATTATGGTTTACCAAAGGCATATATATTAGTATGAGTTGAGGAAGATTATGTGCTTTTTTTGTTTTTTTTAATTAACCTTTCCTTGCACGTGGACTCTAGAGTATCTCACATCTATCAAGAAAGGTAAAATGGTTGTCAAATGCCATTTTCAGTCTGTCAAAATCTTGGTGGTTTTATTCTACTTTTATAAATTTTAACATGATGGGTCATTCAATCTATCATTTTAGTTTGGATTTTCCTTTCCATTTTGATATCTTCTTACGAACTTGGTATGGGTTATTAGGACGATTTCGTTTAAGAGATACCAATTAGTCGAAATGTCTTTCATTCATTAAAAGCTAGTCTATAAACATAATTGTTAAGTGATATTAGCTTAATTGGTAAGTCACCCATATCTATATTAGAAAAATCATGAATTTATGATACCATAGTGAGGGAAAAATCTTTGAAATTTGTATGGATGTGTGTGGAAAATTAATAAAATCGTGATATAGCTGCTAAGTTTTCAGTGGCATCCTCACTTATTTTCGAATATAATGGGGTGATGTCCATTGAAAATTGGGCTGAATGTGCTCAATTTAAATATAAATATGTATATATATATATATATATGAATATTACATATAGAGAGATTCTATGATCAGGTCCGATCTGACCAAAATGGTGCAGTCCAAAAAGTGGGAAAATGGCTAACCATTGGATTTCAACTTATTTAATGAACGGTTAAGATACTTTCCTATCACACGTGAAAAAATTGCAACTTCAAAAAAATTTCCTTTAACCATCCCATTTTAAAATATCCTTTTCTTTCCCACTCGTACCACTATTTCACACAGACCTTATCATTTCAAAATTCCCAAATAAAATCCACCCTCTCTCATCGTTTCAAAATTTCCAAATAAAATCCACATCAAAATTCCCAAATAAAATCCACCATCTCTTACCGTTTCGAAGTTCCCAAATAAAATCCACCATCTCTCGCTCGTTCCACCGTTCCAGCCCCATATATTCTTCTATTGCTTCCACTACCCAGGCCTTCTCCTTGACAATCCCAAATCCATTTAAGGCTTGGGTTAAATGTTAGTATTTGTGAGCCATTGTTTTTTTGTTTTTTATTTTTTTTTATATATTTATAAAATGTGAACCAATGGCTTATTAAATCTTGCATTGTCTTCTTCATAAGTTATAGCTGGAGATTAGTTGTGTAAGTATGTTAACAAGTACTAGTGAAGTTAAACTAATCTGGATGTGCTAATATGGGCAATATATGCATTTAAAAATGTCAAGGATAGATAAGAACCAAAATTGTCAATTTTGGAAATGTTGAGATGGAGAACATGTCGTACAAAATTGTTAATTTATTGAATTTTCATTTGTTTTTACTTATAAAATAGTTAAATTTTATATTTTTAATTGACATAGGAAAAATGATTTAGTAAATTCATTTGGGAATATTCTTAAAACAAATCAGAAGAATAGTAAGAGGAGCCACCAATATGACCTTAAGTTTGTTATAGTTGTTGTAATTTTATTATTACGTTTATTTAAAATGTTTGGCTATTGATCTAGTGACAATATATGTGTTTGTTGGTAAACTAATTATATACTAAATTCTGCTATGTCCTTGTTAGGCACCATATGTGTCATGACCCATTCAAGATTCCTCATCAGAAGCCTAGACAAGCTCTGATTTTAGGGAAATCCTACCAGACCCTCCAATAGAAAATATGGCAGTATCTCCCCTAAGGGTTGGACTTACCACAAGATTTTCTGCATAGAAAAATACACTTCTATATGCATTATCTTATTCCTCCCACCTTATTACAATTTATTTCCATATTCGCAGCACTTCAAAATTAATAGGAAATCAGTGCATAGTAACTTGAATATTTAAATAAATTATTTTTAAGGATAATAATTCCAAATCATATATTTCCTCAATTTATCAAAGAAATCAATTTAAATAAAATTACATTAAAATCGCAATAAAACTCACAATGCATAATTTCACATAAAAACATTTTATCAAATATAATTAGTCTTCAATTTACTCCCACAATAATTTAATAAAATTAAATTCATAATTTCTCAAAAATCATTCAATTTCGGCATCAAACTTTCAAATAGAAATTTACTAAACATTTAACACATGAAATATAATTTCCAAATATATAATCAACACAAAATATATACAATTTATGAACCCAAAATAATTTTGAAGGTGGGTCACTGTGAAGTCCCATATCGGTTGGAAAGGGAAACGAAGTATGGCTTATAAGCGTGTGGATACCTTTCCCTTGCGAGGCCTTTTAAAATCTTGAGGGCTGGGTTGTAAGAGGATTGCCCAGGTCCAAAGAGGACAATATCGCATGCGGGTGGTCTGGGCTGTCACAGATGGTATCAGAGCTGGGCCCAAATCGGTGTGCCAGCGAGGACGCTGGATCCCAAGGGGGGAGAATTGTGAAGTCCTACATCGGTTGGAAAGAGGAACGAAGCATGGCTTATGAGTGTGTGGATACCTTTCCCTTGTGAGGCCTTTTAAAACCTTGAGGGCTGAGTTGTAAGAGGATTCCCCAAGCCCAAAGAGGACAATATCACATGCACGTGGTTTGGGCTGTCATAATCACTCACCTTGAGCATGCGTATCGATCAAGATCCTCCACAGAATCAGTCTCACGACCCACACATGCTCCTAAAATATCAAATATTAATAAGATCAAACAAACTAATATTTTATTCGGGTAAATAATACACGGTACCCAGGGGCTAACACAAATGGTTTCCAAAATTCACAAATAATATATCAAAATGAGCTTACAACATGAGGATTAGGAATCGAGTCTCACCTTTTGGAGATCAGACCCGTGGTGGCCGAAATATCATTGGAAAGCTCTCAGGATTCAAGTCCTCAATCCTTTCAAACAGTCATGAATTGGAGGAAACTAACCTCGAATTTGGATTTAGGGAGGTCGAATTAGTAGGGAAAGGTAGGTGTGATCACTGGGAACTCATCAGAACTGTGTTTTCCAATGAGCTGTTGTGTCGCACCTGAAAAGCTCACTGCCGGTGGCGCGTCCGGTGGCTAATGGCGGTGAAATTTGGAGGGGAGGTAGAATTGAGGATGGGTGTCTTAACGGGACTAGAGGTGAAGCAAACGGATGTCTGGTTTGGGAGAAATCAATGTTGGAAGAATTTCGACCACTCGCTGGAAATTGTCTCGATCTTGGCTCGTGGCTGGCTGGTTGGCCGTGATTTTCAGCTAATTGGCCGGAAATGAAATGGGCTACAAGGTGGTTAGGTGCATGTACCAAGGGGTGGCCAGAAAGGGTTGAAACGATGGTGGCCGGCGGTGGGTTTCTCTCTTCCCTTTTTCCTCTTTCTCTCTTTTCTCTCACACAAGGCCAACACACATTTTTGGCCAAATAAAAGCCACCCATGGGTGACACTGTTCACTCACGGGACTAGTTGAGAATACAACACGTGGCACATACTGTTCACATGTTTTACACACATTTAAATTATTATTAAAATAATACGGTATTCGGAAAACTTTGCAAGTCTATAACTTTTCAACCAAATGTCCAAATTAGGTGTGCTGCTAGTCTATGGATTAATATCAATGAGAATTTTATAACCATACAAGAGTCAAATCAAGCGGAAATAAAACAGTAGCTTCGATTTCGATGTGCTACTAGTTTACGAACTCAGGATGACACATACTTTGCAACGGTGCCTTGGTCAATGCAAAATTCCAACCGAAATAAAATGTCAAAATTACCCCTCCTCGATCAATGGCGGTCAAACCAGGTCAATGTGAAGAAAATTCTGATGTACTTTGGGACGGGGTGTCACAATATGTATCCCACAAAAATATGACTTATTTTGTTGAAACTGTCTATTAAAATTATCTATGCAATATGACTTGTAATATTCAACTATTTTGTTAATTAAATGGAATTTCTCTATTTGTTGTCGAATCTAAATGAATCATAGAAAAATGGTAGTAGTGGATACACTTGCTAAAGTTCAGTGCAGTTGCGAAGCTAGTGTTCAACTTATATAGGGTCCACCAAGAACAAAAGGGATTCTCTGACACAATATAGGGGGCAAATTATCATGGATGGGTGCTCCTTATTTGAGGAAGGTAGAATTGTCATCTGCTTTTAAGAAGATGTTTAGCTACTTCACCATAGGTAAGCTATTATGTGGGCCTTAATTTATTCTTGTATTTTTGGCTGGTTATGGTTCTTTAAAGCTTAATGTTATGATGTTCAAATATGGAATATACCAAATTTTTGCATGGCCTTAACTACTCCTCGTTTATTTTACTTTCAGGCCAAGTTGGTTCCCATGGAGCTCCAAGGAAGGGAACAGTTAGTGAGAGTAAGCTCAGAGATCTTTTTCATGTATTAGAATATGTGTTTACATATGAGGATAAAGATGGTGACTGTATGCTTGTTGGGGATTTATGTTGATTTATTTATGTTAGAATATAGCCGTTGAATAAAATTACTTGCTTTTTGTTCGTAAGTTTTTGTTTAGTAATTTTTATGTTTTTCTTTTTTTTCATAATTTGATTTGTAATTGAAGATTTGAATTACAACTGGTTAAGCTGATGCTTCTAGACTAGGAAGATGAATCTTAAATTATCAATAATAAGTGTGCATACTACATAAGGTTCTCAGTCATTGGTGTAGATTTGTTATGTTGGAAAATTTACAGATTATCAATAAACTTTGTACATAAAGGATTAGAATAGTGCTTGAAATGTTCTTGATTATTGTTATATAATTCTATTGCCTTGACTGTTAGGGGGAGTCGGTGCTCAATCCTTTACAAATATGATATCACCCATTTGTAACAAATTTCTAAATATTAATTACCATTTCTAGGCATTAGAATTTGGATAGGTTATACTGCAAACTTACATATCAATTGGCTATATCAGGTGGAAATTGTTAAATATTGACATTGGTTTATGTAAAACGAAACAATATCAAACTATTTTTAATAATGCCATGTTGATTGGGTTGAGTTCAAATTATCATTGCCAGCTTGATGCCCCTTACTACTTCTGCAATACTTCCAACAATGTTTTAACGCATTAATGCAATGTCTTAGTTATGGCCTTCAAGTATGATAATAATCAAAATGTTGAATTTTGTAGCGTAAAATAAAGGTTCATTTGACATAATTTTTTAGGACGAAAACTAAATGATCAATGACTTATGGTTTTAAAATTTGTCAAAAATTATTGTTTTAAAAGCTAGAAATAGATTGACCGTTTATTTAATGTTGCAAGCAATATTGATAAAATGTTGCATTCAAAATAATCAACATAATGGTTTAACATCTTGTTACTCATTCAAGAATACTAACTTAGCAACTCGAAGCAAAACAGAAAAATGTTTTTTTCTTTTTATTTTTTCTTAAAAAGACCAAAGCCGACACTTTTGTGCTTCAAAAGCGTCACTGTTTCCCTAATAATTTTTTTTTCCCATGAATTTGATTTTGAAACTTTGTTAAATATGGTATATTTAAAAGCTAGCTAGATGCAAGAGAAATGAAATATGGTTTTCAAGCAAATAAAAGAAAGAATATAAAGTTGAAAATTGTGTTAAAGCCGACGTTTTTTATGTTAAAAGCGTTGGTTTTGAAAAAATCGATGTTTTTATTTATTCAATTATTTTTTTTTTGTATGGTGTTTAAAATTTGTCACAATTTGTTATGTCTAAGCTAGATATAGATTGACTATTTATTTAATGTTGCAAGCTATATTGATAAATGTTGCATTTAAAACATGCAATACAATGGTTTAACATCTTGTCACTCATTCAATTATACTCATTTAGCACAATTTATTGTGTCTAAGCTAAATATAAATATGTTACACGGAAGTGTTTTTATTTATTTTTTTCTTAGTTTTTTTCCTTATACTTAATCAAGATTGGACCATGTAAAAGCTACCTACAAGCAAGAGAAATGGACATAAATTTTCAAGCAAAAAATAAATAAACAAAAATTTGGAAATTATGTTAAAGCCGACTCTTTTACATGTTAAAAGCATTGGCTTTGATAAAAACTATGTTTTTTTTTTTCTTTTTCCCCATGGTGTTTAGAATTTGTCATAATTTATTGTGTCTAAATTAAATATTGATATTTTGCATGAAAGCGTTTTTTTTTTCTTTTTGCTTAGTTTTTTTTTTCTTTTACGTAACCAAGATTGGACCATTTAAAAACAAGCTAAAAGCAAGAGAAATGGAAATAAATTTTCAAACAAAAAAAAATTTGAAAATTATATCAAAGCCGACACTTTTATATGTTAAAAGAACTGGCTTTGAACAAACTATGATTTTTGTTTTTTATATGCATGGCATTTACAATTTGTTACAATTTATTGTGTCTAAGCTAAATATAGATATTTTGCACCAATATGTTCTTTTTTTTTTTTCCCCCCCCCTTCTTTTTGCTTCGTTTTCATTTCCTTATACTTAATTAAGATTGGACCATTTAAGGCTAGCTACAAGCAAGAGAAATAAAATATGGTTTTTAAGTAAAAGAATAAATAAATAAATAAATAAATAAATTAAAAATTATGTTAACGCCGATGCTTTTACATATTAAAACAAAAGTTAGAAAAATAATTAAAATAATTAACAAAATTTATAAAAAATTAAAAATGTACGCAAACCAACGCTTTTTGTTGTAAAAGCGTCGACTTTGTCCCCCGTTTTATATTTTTTTGTTAGATTTCAATTTTGTAATTTCCATTGATGCTTGTAAATATATAAAAAAAAATTAGAAAAAACAATTACAAAAGAATTAAAACAAAAGTTAGAAAAATAATTAAAATAATTTACAACATTTACAAAAAATTGAAAAAAGTACCAAAGCCGCTGCTTTTTGTTGGAAAAGCATCGGCTTTGGCCTCCATATTTAGTTTTTTTTAATCTTTCAATTTTGTAATTTCCAATGATACTTATAAAAGTACCAAAAAAAGAAAAAAGAAAAAGAAAAAACAATTACAAAAAAAATTAAAGCAAAAGTTACAAAAATAATTAAAATAACTTTCAACATTTACAAAAAAATTTAAAAAAATTAAAAATGTACCAAAGCCGATGCTTTTTTTTTTGGAAAAAGCATTGGCTTTGGCCCCCATTTTAATTTATTTTTAATTTTTCAATTTTGTAACTTCCAATGATGCTTGTAAAAGTAATAAAAAAAAAAAATAGAAGAAACAATTACAAAATAATTAGAACAAAAATTACAAAAATAATTAAAATTGCTGTAAAACCATGTCAAGTTGGAAATTGATGTACCTGGACAGTTGAAAATCAAGGTAGTTTGATTTGTAAGCTATATGCAATTTAGAAATAATGGTAGGTTTATGTTTATGATATGCAACATGTAAGTGATAGCGTAGCATGTAAGTGACAATGATTGAGTGTTATGGAATTAGTTATCTATAATGGTTTATATTTGTTATATTGTGTACAAAATGGAAACTAATGCTTAATTGAAAGGATACAATTGAAATGAATATTAAATACTAACATTCATTGAAGTTGAAATATGTTTAATAGTTCGTTCTCAAAACAGGTAGGCCATTACAACTTTGACGTTTACATAACTACAAAATAAGTAGGCCATTACAACAAACTAAACATGTAGGCCATTACAAGTAAAGATAAAGCAGAAACATGTCCATAGCCTTAATTCGCATCCTCTATATCAATTGTAGTAGGTGTTAACATAGGTTTAGGTATTCCCCCCCTCCACATACACGTCTAAAACCTTGCATGCAACACTTCCAGCAATGAAGTGTAATACATCATCATCTATTACTAAACACCTCAAATCAAAGTCCAATACTATTCAAGGAGGTAAATACCATAAAGCTTCCCACTCATAGTATCCTATTTCTGTTACCATTGAATTAAATTCTATCATATCTAGCTTATCTGTGTCACACTTATCAAAATGTGCAAACTTACCTCCAACATATTTCAGTAAACGATTCTGAATGAAACGACCACCATGGTACATTTGAATAGTGATTCTCATCATTTTCCTACAAAACTTTAACTAAAAAATACATTCTCAATTGTTAGAATGCTACATAATTGCATATTATCAACCCTATATGAATGTGATCAGAAAATGAAACAAATCATGTATTCCATGTTTGCTTGTTAAAAAATTAACAAATAAATGCTCCTCAAGACATTTCAGTATGACTATAATGATTATGATAATTATAAGGTGCAACTAGATCGTACTACTAAAGTCATGAAAATTTTGGTTAAACACACTATTAAACACTTTTCTTATCCTTGCTACTCATGACTCACCGTAATAAGTACACACATTTCAGTTCCAATAAAAATTTGAAAGTGACAAAATGGACATAAAGCTACATTCTACTCATTTTCTGCTTTTCTTTGTACAAATTTCAATAATTCAGTTAAATTTGATCAATATGTAGACTACAAAATTGAAAGCATCAAGGACCACATTAGGGACCACATTGAGGCACCATATAGAGTGCTTACTAACCAAAAATAATAAAAAAAATGCTGGACCACGTACAATGCAAATGGCATTGATTTATACATTCCAAAACCCACAATCCAACAGAAGCTATAGTTTATTAAAAACAAAAACAAAATACCAAAACCTAACTCTGTCAATGTTTATACATGGAATCCACAACCCAAAATATGCTTTACAGAAAAGTTGAGCCACACAGCATGTGAGAACGAAAATGACACTTTTGAAGTTGACATTCTTACTTTTAAAGTGCAATGCGATAAAAACCTCTTAGACCTCACCGAATTGATGAAATTGTTGCAAATACTTGAATATTTTCGCAAATCTTCATACTAGATGATAAATAGCTTTACAAGTCCAAATTCTAGAATTGCTGATTTGGGATGAGAATGAAACCCTAAGTTCTGACTTAGTTTTTTTTTTTTTTTTTTGGTTGGATCAACGCTGTAATTGTTTTATTTTTGTAAAATTTTGAAATTTTTATTTTTTAATTTAATTGTAATTAATTGGAATTAGTGAAAAACCTATAATTAGTGTTAAATGACATTAAAAAATAGCGCCATTTATTTGTTTGATTGCATCTTTAGGGTCACGCGACGAGCACATGGAAATGTTTTTGACAGACCAGTTAACAATTTGATAGAATGGATCAATTTCTTTAGATTTTACAATGCTAGGGTTTGTTTTACACAATTCTAAAGTTGAAGGCCCAATTTGCACATTGAACATACTTCAGGGTACCATTAGGCAATTAACCATCTTTTTTTATCTTTCAATCTTGTAACTTCCAATGATGCTTGTAAAAGTATTAAAAAAAAAATAGAAAAAATAATTACAAAAGAATTAAAACAAAAGTTACAAAAATATATAAACTAACTTACAACATTTACAAAAAATTGAAAAGAAATTAAAAATTGTACCAAAGCCGACGCTTTTGGTTGTAAAAGCGTTGGCTTCGGTGCCTATTTTATAAATTTTTTAATAACTTATATTATTTAATTTCCAATGATGCTTGTAAAAGTACAAAAAAATTTTAGAAAAACCAATTACAAAAGATTTAAAAAAAAAGTTACAAAAAAATATAAAAAAATTAACAAAATTTACAAAAAAAATTAAAATTGATTAAAAAAGCACCAAGCCGACGCTTTTGGTGGTAAAAACATTGGCTTTGGCCCCCATTTTATAAATTTTTTGATAACTTATATTATTTAATTTCCAATGATGCTTGTAAAAGTACAAAAAAATTTTGAAAAAACCAATTACAAAAGAATTAAAACAAAAGTTACAAAAAATATAAAAAAAATAACAAAATTTACAAAAAAAATTAAATTTACTAAAAAAGCACCAAACCACTGCTTTTGGTTGTAAAAGCTTCAGATTTGGCCCCCATTTTATAAATTTTTTGATAACTTATATTATTTAATTTCCAATGATGCTTGTAAAATTACAAAAAAATTTGGAAAACCAATTACAAAAGAGTTATAACAAGCGTTACCAAAAAAAAAAATTACAAAAAATTGAAAAGCAATTAAAAAATGTACCAAAGCCGACGTTTTTGGTTGTAAAAGCATCAGCTTTGGCCCCTATTTTATAAATTTTTTGATAAGTTATATTATTTAATTCCCAATGATGCTTGTAAGTGTACAAAAAATTTTTAGAAAAAAACCAATTACAAAAGAATTAAAACAAAAGTTACAAAAAATATAAAAAAATTTACAAAATTTACAAAAAAATAAAAATTTATTAAAAAAGCACCAAAACCGACGCTTTTGGTTGTAAAAGCGTTGGCTTTGGCCCCCATTTTATAAATTTTTTGATAACTTATGTTATTTAGTTTCCAATGATGCTTGTAAGAGTACAAAAAAATTTTGAAAAAACCAATTACAGAAGAATTATAACAAACGTTGCAAAAAAATAAAAATTTATTAAAAAAGCACCAAAACGACCGCGTTTGCTGATGCTTTTGGTTGTAAAAGAGTCCGCTTTGGCCCCTATTTTATAAATTTTTTGATAGCTTATATTATTTATTTCCAATGATGCTTGTAAAAGTACAAAAAAATTTTTAAAAAACCAATTACAAAAGAATCATAACAAATGTTACAAAAGGAAAAAAAATTACAAAAAATTAAAAAGAAATTAAAAAATGTACCAAAGTCGATGTTTTTTGTTGTAAAAGCATCAGATTTGGTTTCCATTTTATAAATTTCTCGATAACTTATATTATTTAATTTCCAATGATTCTTGTAAAAGTATAAAAAATTTATGAAAAAAACAATTACAAAAGAACTAAAACAAAGGTTGCAAAAAATATAAAAAAAATAACAAAATTTACAAGAAATAAAAATTTATTGAAAAAGCACAAAAGCAGATGCTTTTGGTTGTAAAAGTACAATTTTTTTTTGAAAAAGCCTATCACAAAAGAATTAAAACAAAGGTTACAAAAAATATATAAAAAAAAAACAAAATTTTAAAAAATAAAAATTTATTAAAAAGCACCAAAGCTAACGCTTTTTGGTTGTAAAAGCGTTCGCTTTGGCCCCTATTTATAAATGTTTTGATAACTTATATTATTTAATTGCCAATGACGCTTGTAAAAGTACCAAAAAATTTTGAAAAAACCAATTACAAAAGAATTAAAACAAAAGTTACAAAAAATATAAAAAAAATTTACAAAATTTACAAAAAAATAAAAATTTATTAAAAAAGTGTCGGCTTTGGCCCTTATTTTATAAATTTTTTTGATAAATTATATTATTTAATTTTCAATGATGCTTGTAAAAGTACAAAATTTTTTTGAAAAAGCCAATTACAAAAGAATTAAAACAAAAGTTACAAAAATATTAAAAAAATTAAAAAAATTTTTAAATGTACCAAAGCCAATGCTTTTGGTTGTAAAAGCATCGGCTTTGACCCCCATTTAATTTTTTTTTTTTTTGTTAACTTGCAACTTTGGTTTTTTAAGTTCTTCAAAATTGACATGTTTACGCATGTACACTTGCAACTTTGGTTTTTTAAGTTCTTCAAAATTGACATGTTTACGCATGTACTTGGATGGGACATGATATTTGGTTTCTAAGCAAATCAATTGGCGAAAAATAATAACCATAATTACTATTAGTGAAGCAGATGCTTTTGCCATTTGTAACGATTTGGTTTCCCAAAGGTTTCTTTAATATTTACATTTTAAAAAATATTTAAGCGCATTTTTCGATCACCAATCTTTTCACGTACTGTGTCAACTACTCTACTTAATTATAAAACTTATATTCGAAGCAATCTACCAAGGAGTTGAAGCTTGAGTTTTGTGGCTTTCAAGTTTCTATATTCCCTTTCCTATTGAAACTATCGCATTGCTAATTTTTCTTCTTCCGTTCTTGTTGCCGTCGGTGGGCTGTGGTTGTTTCCTCCTAATGGTAAGTTTGTTTTTCCTTTATTGCCATCGTTTATATGGTTTCTTCAAGTGTTTACAGCCATTCGTGTTACTCGAATAATTATGTTGGGTTTTTAGTGTAGGTGGGTTACGCTTTTACAATTTTCATTAATATGTTGTGCAGTTAAGTATAATTATGGATCCCTCTGATGAACATGCCCTCCCTACTACTAATGATGCTAGAGCATCATCGAATGATATGGTCGAACCCAATCCTGCCTACGAAGAACATAAACAGAGCGGACCTACAATGATGCACATCTTAAGAAGGATGTTGGGGGAAGGGAAAAGTTTGCACCTCAATATAATGA
The DNA here is from genome assembly GCF_031755915.1 of Ziziphus jujuba. NCBI lineage: Eukaryota > Viridiplantae > Streptophyta > Magnoliopsida > Rosales > Rhamnaceae > Ziziphus > Ziziphus jujuba. Next base: position 15,601,682 of record NC_083384.1, read on the forward strand.
GGTAGGAGTTGTAATTAACTGTGTGGCCAAGCATATGAACAACTTGGAAGGCTTGCTGGTTAGAAGTACAATACCAATTAGTTTACCTAATTGGAAAGCCGTGCTTGAAGCCCTAAAAATAATCTATGGGAATCGATACAGATAATACATGTAAAGTTTATGTGTTACTTAGTTTTGAATTGGTAATACACAATATATTAAAAAAATGTTTTAATTCTTTGCAATTTGCCTAAATATTCCAATAAAGATGAGAGTTTTAAGAAGGAAATTCTCACCAATTGTGGTGTAAAATGGAGGAGATTCAAGAGTGAATTGTATGTAAAATATGTTAGACCATATTTGCAAACACCTGAAGTTTTTAAGCATCCACCACAAGAATATGATTTTATAACTCAAGATCTGTGGGATGAGTTTCTAAAACAGAGGTTGATTGAAGACTACAAGGTATATTTTTCTTCACGTAACCTTAATATTTAGTTATATAATTTACATACGAATGAACTTCAATTTTTACTTAGATATATTACTTATTAGCTGTTCTAATAGGTACAAATGTTTATATTTTTTGTAGAAGTAAGTGACTAACAATCTGAACGAAGAAAATTAAACAAGTAGCCACATCGATTGGGTGCAATGGGATATGCGAGATTGGAAAAACTCGTTGTATGACTTTTAATTTTACTAGCTATTAAGTTAATGTATTATTGATTATAACACATGTATTATTAATATTTATTTTCAACCTTTGCAATAAAAAGAAAGAGGCTTCAAGATTACATTGGCAGAGAGGATCTATGGACTCGTGCACGTATGGGAAAAGATGGAAAATTCCCAAATGAAGATGTTGAATATATAATGGAAAAGATTGTGAGTTCTTTTATTTATGATACATTTGTTTGAAATTTATTACGTATGCTTAATGGAATAAAAGGAAAATTGTTGTTGCCATGCACATCATTATATTATTTACTTAAATATTGTAATTTCTTAGTCATTTAAGCAGTTAACATGTATACACCTCTAGACAATATCCTTACACAAGCACTGGGGACCGAGTATGGAGGTTGGCATAGGACTTGAGGCAAACATTATATCGTGTCCAATTTTTTCAACATCCCTAGGCGACCTTCACAAAAAAAGCCAACTTTGGCCGATGCAAATGACAGAATTACCAAGCTAGAGCTGGTGGTTAGTGGTCTCTTGGATATCATTCAATAGAAAGACAACTTTGAGAAGCTCAGTCAGTTAGCATCTACATGTGATATTACCCTTCAAGTGCAGCCTCATAGATATAGGGAGCAGTCTTCCCCCAGTGAGGCCTTGCAACAAGATGTTCGTAGTGGGTTATCACATGGAGATCATGTGATACATGATGAGGATGTTGCCAATCGATGGATGCCATCAACTCCTAGGCTTGATGCTCCGCTTGTCCATCCATCACCAATGACATATTCAGAGGTTTTTTGACAATTCACAAACAATTCAACTTTACATTTAGCATTAATATATAAATTTAAATTCTATATATTGATTGTTTATTAATATTGTCATGTGTATGTTATGATCACTACCATGTGAAGTGTACAAATATATATATACATATACTAATTAGTTTGCAACATTGTTTGTCATGAAGGGTGTTAAATGCCAGCTTACCCAAGGCTGTGTCGATAATATTGTAGTACGTGGCACTATGATCCCTTCTCTCCCAACAGATGTGTGCCACGGTGTGTTGCTAGGTGGGCAACATTTGAAAGTCACTGTCGGGGAGGTGTTCGATCGATTTACCCCTTTGCTTATTCCGATGTTTGAAATTAGATGTGGAGGAGAAGCTGAAGGTGCACTCCTTATTTTCCTATTGCCTGAGGTATAATCTCATGCAATTGTTTGTGATAATTGCATGTATAAGTTTAATCAGTGTAGTATTGTTGTACTTAAATAATTTTCTGTTGATATTTGTAGAGAAGGTCCAACCCACCACATGTATCACATGTGGAGGAGACATATGTGGAGGAAGTTTAAGATGGTTATAACCCACCACATGTGGAGGAGACAAATGTCGAGGATGAACATGGTGGTGACACTTATGATCCCTTAATTTTACCCTACCGATCCGAGAGTTGCCAAGATGGATCGAGGTCGTTGAAAGCGATTATTTATGGATATTCCATATGGTTGAAAGGATGGTGGGGTATGCACAAGAGTTGTACATATCGAAGACTGACATAATTGAATTTTTGTAACATGCAAGAATTATCTTCAGAGTGTATATTGTTTTACATAAGGTAACAAAACTACAACATGTGTGTGTATCTAATATTTCAATTCAATTAATTATAGTTATCAATATAAAATTTTATATTTACCTGTACATTGACGAATGAATATTGGCAGGCACTTATATAATGGACTGAAAAACACAAGGGATGAAGGGAAGTATTGCTTTGATCATCCCGCACTAACTGTATTTGTTGGTCATTCAAACATAAAAGAACGAACAAAAAATATTTTGAGTAGATGGAAATATGCAACATAAGGCCAACTATGGTTCGTTCCATACTGTGCAAGGTACGTGGAGTGAAAGTTTCAATAATTTGTTACTTAATTAATTTAATAGTTATGCACATATTGACTAACAATTTATTCTTGGTTTGTGGTAATCATAGGATGTTAGGGGTTGTTGACCCATACATAGTAGTAGCTTGGTTTTTTAATTCTTTGGAAAGTCGTAAAGATGAAATCCATAAGGACTTTAGATCCTTGATCGACAAGTAAGTTCAATAACAATTAATTTCAATCAATTATAATTTAATAAACATTTTATAATATTATAATAATAATACAATGTATGTGTTGATATAGTGCATTCGTTGCATGGAGGAAAGGGAAAACATTTGAAAAAAAAAAATTAAATAGCAAACCAATACAAAGATAAATACTGCTTAAAGTTAGAATTGGTTGTTATTAGTTTATATACTTGTCAAACACATGTAGCATTTCTTATATAATATTACATATAAATTTATATTTGCAAATTTAGGCACCTAAACAGCCCGGGAATACCGATTGTGGTTGCTACATCATAATGAAAATATGGGATATCATTAGGCAATGAGTACATCGCAAAGACTTAAGATCACTGGTAATGTACCTATTTGCCTGTACTTAAGTACTTTATAATTGTTTTTAGTAATTTCTTTTGTATATGTGTATCCAATTTTATAAGAAACTATTTGCATGTGCAGTATGAGGGTGTCACTTGGTCACCACCAGTTGTAAACCAATTAAGAACTGAATGGGCATCAAATATGGTCACAACCCTTTCATCAACATGAATGTTTGCATGGTAGCCTCATTGCCTTTATTGTACATGTACAATACTTGACCAAGATTGTAATAAAGTTAATTTTTTATACTATTTTTGTAACTTCGTTTTAATTCAGTTGTAAATGTTTTTTCTAATTTTTATTGTATTTTTACGAAGTTTTAAATCTGTTGTAAATGTTTTCTCTAATTTTAATTGTACTTTTACAAGCATCATTGGAAATTACACAAGTGAAAGTTAACCAAAAATAAAATAAACTAGGGCCTTCAGCTGACGCTTTTAATTTTTTTTTAAAAAAATTGTTAATTGTTTTAATTATTTTTGTAACTTTTGATTTAAATCTTTTGTAATTTCTTTTTCTAATTTTTTTGTACTTTTACAAGATTCATTGGAAATTAGAAAATTGATGGTTAACAAAAAAAAAAATTTACAATTTATGGCCAAAGCCGACGCTTTTACAAGTTATAAGCATCGGCTTTTGTGCATTTTCAATTTTTTTTATTTTTTAAAATTTTGTTAATTGCTTTAATTATTTCCATAACTTTTGATTTAAATCTTTTGTAATTCCATTTTCTAATTTTTTTTTACTTTTACAAACATCATTGGAAATTAGAAAATGGATGGTTAACAAAAAAAAATTTACAATTTATGGCCAAAGCCAACGCTTTTACATGTTCAAAGCATCGGCTTTCGTGCATTTCCAATTTTTTTATTTTTTAAAATGATGTTAATTGTTTTAATTATTTTTGTAACTTTTGTTTTAATTTTTTGTATTTTTTTTAAAAAATTTTGCTTGGAAATTAAATTTCATTTCTCTTGCTTGTAGATAGCTCTTAAACGGTCCAATCTTGATTAAGTAAAAGGAAAAAAACTAAGAAAAAAATAAAAGAATATACTTTGTTGCAAAATATCTATATTTAGCAAAACGTCGACTTTAATATAATTTTCAAATGTAATTTTATTTGCTTGAAAACTATTTTCATTTCTCTTGCTTGTGGGTAGATTTTAAAGGGTCTAATCTTGATTAATTATAAGGAAGTGAAAACTAAGCCAAAATATATATATATATATATATATATATATATATATATATATATATATATTCATTTGTGCAAAATATACATATTTAGCTTTGACAAAACAAAATTGTGACAAATTCTACATATAGTGCAAATAAAAAAAACATATTTTTTTTCAACAAAGCCAATGCCATTTAAGTGTAAAAGCATCGGCTTTAACATAATTTTCAAATTTAATTTTATTTGCTTGAAGATTATTTTCATCTCTCTTACTTGTGGATAGCTCTTAAACGGTCCAATCTTGATTAAGTATTAGGAAAGGAAAACTAAGCAAGAAAAAAAAAAAAAACTTCATATGGGCAAAATATCGAAATTTAGCTTAGACAAAACTAAATTGTGACAAATTCTACATACAAAAAAAAAAAAAAAAAAACATATTGTTATCAAAGCCAACGCTTTTGACATGTAAAAGCGTCGGCTTTAAGATAATTTAATCACTTTTATTTAATTGTTTTTTTGTTTAGAAATTAATTTTCATTTCTCTTGCTTGTAGCTAGTTTTTAAATTGTCCAATCTTGATTAAGTAAAAGGAAAAAAACTAAGCAAAAATAAAAGAACATTCTTTCATGCAAAATATCTTTATTTAGCTTAGACACATCAAATTGTGACAAATTCTACATATAATGCAAATAAAAAAAACATATTTTTTTTAATCAAAGCTGATGCTTTTTACATATAAAAGCGTTGGCTTTAACATAATTTTCAAATTTAATTTTATTTGCTTGAAAATTATTTTCATTTCTCTTTCTTGTGGGTAGCTTTTAAACGGTCAAATCTTGTTTAAGTATAATGAAATGAAAACTAAGCAAAAAAAAAAAAAAAAAAAATGAAAAACAAAAAAACTTCATTTGTGAAAAATATACATATTTAGCTTAAACAAAACTAAATTGTGACAAATTCTACATACCATGCAAATAAAAAAAAAAAATACTTTATCAAAACTGACGCTTTTGACATGTAAAAGCGTCGGTTTTAAGATAATTTAATAACTTTTATTTAATTTTTTTTGCTTGGAAATTAATTTTCATTTCTCTTTCTTGTAGCTAGCTCTTAAACAGTCCAATCTTGATTAAGTAAAAGGAAAAAAAAAGAAAAAAAACTAAGCAAAAATAAGAGAACATACTTTCATGCAAAATATCTCCATTTAGCTTAGACACATCAAATTGTGACAAATTCTACATACAATGCAAATAGAAAAAATAATTTTTTTTTTTAAAAATAAAAGCTGATGCTTTTTACATGTAAAAGCATCAAATTTAACATAATTTTCAAACTTAATTTTATTTGCCTGAAAATTATTTTCATTTCTCTTCTTCTGGGTAGCTTTTAAATGGTCCAATCTTGATTAAGTATAAGAAAATGAAAACTAAACCAAAAAAAAAAAAAATCATTCGTGGAAAATATCCATATTTAGCTTAGACAAAACTAAATTGAGACAAATTCTACATACAATGCAAATGAAAAAAAAAAAAAATTTTTTTTATCAAAGCCGACGCTTTTGACATGTAAAAACATCGGCTTTAAGATAATTTAATAAATTTTATTTAATTTCTTTTGCTGGGAAATTAATTTTCATTTATCTTGTCTGTAGCTAGCTTTTAAATGGTCCAATCTTGATTAAGTGAATGGAATGAAACTAAGCAAAAATAAAAGAATATGCTTCCATGCAAAATATTTCTCTTTAACTTAAGACACATCAAATTATGACAAATTCTACATACAACACAAATAAAAAAAATATAATTTTTTTTATCAAAGCCGACGGTTTTTACATGTGTCAGCTTTAACATAATTTTCAAATTTAATTATTTTCTTGAAAATTATTTTCATTTCTCTTTCTTGTATGTAACTTTTAAACGGTCAAATCTTGATTAAGTATAAGGAAATGAAAACTAAGCAAAACGAACAAAAACACTTCATTTGTGAAAAATATACATATTTAGCTTAAACAAAACTAAATTGTGACAAATTCTACATACGATGCATATATTAAAAAAAAAAAAAAAACATAGTTTATCAAAGCCGATGCTTTTGACATGTAAAAGTGTCGCCTGTAAGATAATTTGATAACTTTTATTTAATTTTTTTTGCTTGGAAATTAATTTTCATTTCTCTAGCTTGTAGCTAGCTTTTAAACGGTCCAATCTTGATTAAGTAAAAGGAAAAAAAATTAAGCAAAAATAAGAGAACATACTTTTGTGCAAAATATCTCTATTTATCTTAGACACATCAAATTGTGACAAATTATACATACAATGCAAATAAAAAAAAACATATATATTTTTTTTTATCAAAGCTGATGCTTTTTACGTGTAAAAGAATTGAATTTAACATAATTTTCAAATTTAATTTTATTTGCCTAAAAGTTATTTTCATTTCTCTTTCTTGTGGGTAGCTTTTACATGGTCCAATCTTGATTAAGTATAAGAAAATAAAAACTATGCAGAAAAAAAAAATTTCATTCGTGGAAAATATCCATATTTGGCTTCGACAAAACTAACTTGAAACAAATTCTACATACAATGCAAATGAAAAAAAAAAAAAGTTTATCAAAGACGACGCTTTTGACATGTAAAAACATCGGCTTTAAGATAATTTAATAATTTTTATTTAATTTCTTTCGCTTGGAAATTAGTTTTCATTTCTCTTGCCTGTAGCTAGCTCTTAAACGATCCAATCTTGATTAAGTAAATGGAAAAAAAACTAAGCAAAAATAAAAGAACATACTTTCATGTAAAATATCTCTATTTAGCTTAGACACATCAAATTGTGACAAATTCTACATACAATGCAAATTAAAAAAATTTACTTTTTTTTTTTAATCAAAGTTGACGCTTTTTACATGTAAAAGCGTCAGCTTTAACATGATTTTCAAATTTAATTTTATTTGCCTGAAAATTATTTTCATTTCTTTTTCTTGTGTGTAGCTTTTAAACGGTTAAATCTTGATTAAGTATATGAAAACTAAAAAAAAAAAAAAAAAAAACTTCATAAGGAAATGAAAACTAAGCAAAACAAACAAAAAAACTTCATTTGTGAAAAATATACATATTTAGCTTAAACAAAACTAAATTGTGACAAATTCTACATACGATGCATATATTATAAAAAAAAAAAACATAGTTTATCAAAGCCGATGCTTTTGACATGTGAAAGCATCGGCTATAAGATAATTTGATAACTTTTATTTAATTTTTTTTGCTTGGAAATTAATTTTCATTTCTCTAGCTTGTAGCTAGCTCTTAAACAGTCCAATCTTGATTAAGTAAATGGAAAAAAAACTAAGCAAAATAAAAGAACATACTTCCATGTAAAATATCTCTATTTAGCTTAGACACATCAAATTGTGACAAATTCTACATACAATGCAAATAAAAAAAATATTTTTTTTTTATCAAAGTTGATGCTTTTTACATGTAAAAACGTCAAATTTAACATAATTTTCAAATTTAATTTTATTTTCCTTAAAATTATTTTCATTTCTCTTTCTTGTGGGTAGCTTTTAAACGGTCCAATATTGATTAAATATAAGAAAATGAAAACTAAGCCCAAAAAAATAAAAAAATCATTTGTGAAAAATATCCATATTTAGCTTAGAAAAAACTAAATTGAGACAAATTCTACATACAATGCAAATGAAAAAAAAAAAAAGTTTATCAAAGCCGATGCTTTTGACATGTAAAAGCGTCGGCTTTAAGATAATTTAATAACTTTTATTTAATTTCTTTTGCTTGGAAATTAATTTTCATTTCTTTTGCTTGTAGCTAGCTCTTAAACGATCCAATCTTGATTAAGTAAATGGAAAAAAACTAAGCAAAAATAAAAGAGCATACTTTCATGTAAAATATCTCTATTTAGCTTAGACATATCAAATTGTGACAAATTCTACATACAATGCAAATAAAAAAAGCATTTTTTTTAATCAAAGCCGACACTTTTTATATTTAAAAGCATCGGCTTTAATTTAATTTTCAAATTTCATTTCTCTTTGTTGTGGGTAGCTTTAAATATCCATATTTAGCTTAGACAAAACTAAATTGTGACAAATTCTACATACAATGCAAATAAAAAAAAATATAGTTTATTCGGCTTTAAGATAATTTAATAACTTTTATTTAAATTGTTTGCTTGGAAATTAATTTTCATTTCTCTTGCTTATAGCTAGTTGTTAAATGGTCCAATCTTGATTAAGTAAAAGGAAAAAAATAAAGCAAAAATAAAAGAACATACTTTCGTGCAAAATATCTGTATTTAGTTTAGACACATCAAATTGTGAAAAATTCTACAGACAATACAATGAAAAAAAACTTATATATATATATATATATATATATTTGTTTTTTAATCAAAGTTGACGCTTTTTACATGTAAAAAGCGTCAATTTTGATAAAAAAAAAATATTTTTTTACATGTAAAAGCGTTGGCTTTAACATAATTTTGAAATTTAATTTTATTTGCTTGAAAATTATTTTCATTTCTCTTGCTTACGGTAGCTTTTAAACTGTCCAATCTTAATTAAGTATAAGAAAATGAAAACTAAGCAAAGAAAAAAAAAAAAACTTCATTTGTGAAAAATATCCACATTTAGCTTAGACAAAACTAAATTGTGATAAATTCTACATACAATGCAAATTAAAAAAAAAAAAAAACATAGTTTATCAAAGCCAACGCTTTTGACATGTAAAAGTGTCAGCTTTAAGATAATTTAATAAATTTTATTTAAATTTTTTTGCTTGGAAATTAATTTTCATTCCTCTTGCTTGTAGCTAGCTCTTAAATGGTCCAATCTTGATTAAGTAAAAGGAAAAAAAACTAAGCAAAAAGGAAAGAATATACTTTCGTGCAAAATATCTCTATTTAGCTTAGATACAATAAGTTGTGACAAATTCTACATACAATGCAAATGGAGAGTTTTTTTCAAAGCCGATACTTTTGACATGTAAAAGCATCGGCTTTGGTCATATAATATGAAAAAAAAAAACTAATGATGTTTTACTTGGAGTTGCTAAATTAGCTTACTTAAGTGAGAAACAAAATGATCAACGATTGCATTTAACTTTTTAAAAGCTACATTGCATCAATATACCTTGCAAAATTAAATAACCATTTAATCTGTATCTAGCTTTGACATAATAAATTGTGACAAATTTTAAATAAACTATCAATATATAGCAAGGTTTAAAACAATGAGTTTCAATATAGATATTTTTAAACGGTCCAATTTTGGCAAGGTTTAAAAAACAAATTGAGAAGATAAAAAATAATTTGGGGCAAGGCCGATGCTAATTAAATATGCTCGATAGGGTTAGCTTTGGCCTTTTCAATTGGAAAAAAAAAAAATTGCTGATAATTCTTCGCATTAGACAGCCAAGACGACTACACCAAACTAAGAAAACAATTATTTCCATAAAGGTTTTGCAAGATAGTTTTTCACACCCTTAAGCTACTAATGTGGACCTGCAAAACAAAATGTTGAAGACTATAATGACTACTTTTGAAAAGGTATCAGGGACAAGATATTTCATAGGCATACAATAGTTATTACTTAGTTTTATACGTATAGAATTAAAATTGTCTGCTTCAGATTTAAATTCCGATGCTTATTGAGAAATATTCTCTTGTTGTGAGAACCTACATAGAAATCATAATAGTTTGTATATGATATGATTATTCCAATTGCATAAAATTAATAAATAATATAGTTTCTTTTCTTATCGATTGTTAAGGACTGAACGGTTTCTTTTGTCGTGCGATTATCCAATTTTTCCACGTCCATTGCAATATCGACCTCTATACTTAGCAGCATTTGTTGCCTTCTCTTTTCCCTTTTTTAATCTTCTTCCACATCTATTTGCCCTCACTTGAGATGGGTCTTTCAAAGTTGTGTCATAAATGTTACTACATTTTTCAGAAATGCCTCCACTCTTTGTGCTACCAACTACGGATTTAATCTTATCAAGCAAACTTTGTAGACCATCATTCACAATTACAGCTGCCTCTTTGTTTGTTATGGCTTTATTAAGGAGTTTTGAAGCAAGTTTGAATAGTTTACTTCACCACATGAACATTGAACCACCTTTTCCAATTATCTTCACACCTTCCTTATCAGATATTATTTGAGATCTTGCAACTCTAGTCTACCTTTTAATTATATACTGATTTGGAAAAGGAACATTACCAAATGATTGCAAAAATGTCAAAATATGTCTATATGGAATTCCTTCACTCTCAAACTTTTTATAACTACAAGATGCAAAATCCAAAACTTTATTATAAGAAATTTTCCGAACCTTTGTAACACTTTCATTTGGATAACTTTGGACCGTATACATTTTATATGTATCATTTTCACTAACAATTTGTGGCATTGTTACTAATCTATGCCACAACTCATCTTGAAACTTATAAAAAATCTTGTAGGTGTAAATCTCAACCATTTGCTTTTCCATTTCCAATGGCAGTTTCAAAAGAGGCTCCTCATTAATATCAACATGATCAACAGCTAACTTTTCATGATGTTGATGTACAGATGCCCTATTAAATCGAAGGATAAAATCCATCAATAAATTTTTCTTAGAAACGTACTTCTTGAAAAATGTATGAGAGCTCTCTGCATGTTGGCTACTTGACATTCCAGCTGAGAATACATGATTAACATATGCCGGCACCCATATTAAATGTATTTCAAATATTGATTTTAACCAATCATTGTCATATAGGTTTGCCTTTTCGATGATAGTCACCCATTTCCTTTCAAACTCTTCCGGATATTTTGATTCCCAAATGCATCGTTGGAAGTCCTTGTGAAAATCCTTGTAAGTGATTACATTTAAATATATAGAAAACTTATCAAGTATGTGCCAACTACAATACCTATGAAATGTATTCAGTAAGCTCTTAGCTATAGCCTTTACAATGATAATCATCTTTGGGTTGTTTGTAGGCATGCTCTTCTTTAAAACAAACGATTCATTTCTTTCATCACTTAAGAATGCACATGCAAATACCATTGTTTAACCATAATTGTTAACCGTAACCAAATGAGCAAATATCATACAATATTGTTAGTATTGTAAGCTGTATCAAATACCAGTACATCACCAAAACATCCATAAGCTCTTCTACAAATCGAATCAGCCCAAAAATAATGCTTCAATTTTCAATCATCATCTACATCTATTTCAAAAAAGAATGCTGGATCCTTTTCTTGCTCTGTTAGGAAATACTCCTTCAATAGGTCTGTATCTTGTCCTTGCATGTCATTATGCAACTTAGCTTCATGGTTATAGATATCTTTCTTCGTACACCCAATATTCTCTATACCTCCAGCTTCAAATTCAAGAATACTTATTTGTTGGTGAGTTAGCACATTTGCTGTTGAAACCTGCTGGGTTAGTAATTTTTTGGCTTCAGACACATTATGATGTGATCTCAATAAATGTACTTTTCGAGGGATTGATAATGAATGACTATCTTTTCAACAAATACACTAATGTTATATTTCCTCATTTTTGACCTAACCACAACAAGTTTTGCCTTACAATTATCTTTTATTATCCCCGATACCTTTTTTTCTCACTATCCTTTTTAAAAGATACTCCTTCTTTATAATACATTAATTCTTTCCTTATAACTTCATTGGTACCTTTACATCTTTTATTGGAATTTCTACAAACACTAAACCCCTCCTTTTTTGATTATTTAATGTAAAACTCATGTGCCTCATCTATCAATTGAAATTTTGGTCCAACTTTTGGTTTGCAGTTTTTCGACACTTGGGAAATGTAAGCATCATCAATGGAATTCGAACATGACAGTAGGGATATTTCTACAACTCCTAGATGCTTCTTATTTGCTTTTAACTATAAATCATTCATGTTGCCATCTAAGATAATAAAATCAACATATGAGCATTATAAATTTCTATATAATATATTTCAATCCACTTGAAAATCACAATTAATGATTAATTATAATATATAGAACATGATATTAATCATTTACTAGAAAGCATAGAATACAAAATTGCAAAGTTTAAGAATCACAACCAATTTTCTGCTGCAACCAATTTTTATGTTCTTACGTCACCATGTTAACAATGCAGCAAAATATATATATCCACGATTTGCTTCCATCACTTCGGTAGAGGAGAGCCACTCCTTGACCATTTGACTAAGCCATAGGGACTTTCCTGTGGGAGGAGTGGTTCTAGTTAACACCTTACGAAGATTAGAGTTATTTCCACTCAAACAATGAATTCTCTTTGAGGCGAAGGAATAACGCTTCAAAACCATTAAAACAAAAGAATAGACGCGGATGGGACACACAACAATGCACAGTCCCTTAAGAATATGAGAACCTAAAGCTCTGATACCAACTGTCAGTACGCATCTAGGATCCCTTACTGGAACCCTAGACAAACTCTAATCCAAGAGGAATTCTACCAAACCTTCTTATGGAAAGTTCGGTAGAATCTCCCCTAAGGGTGAAACTTATCTTAAAATTTCTTGCATAGAAAAGACACTCCTATAAGCATCACCTTATTCCTCTCACCTTACTACAATTTGATTTCCACAATTTCCAACACTTCAAATAACAAACAGAGAATAAATGGAATATTAATTAACAAATCTAGTGCATTATACAGATCATCACATTATCTATAATTGAGAATAGAATTTCTTACAACACAATATAGAAAATTTACAAGATAGAAGGAAAAGAAAGAAAAGCTTATTAGAGGCAGCATCGAATGAAGACGTCAAACTCACCCCGACGACCAACATCTGCTAACCTAGGTATACGAGAATGAATTTAAAAACATGAGATGCTAATTATCTCAGTGAGTGACCCTATCTACCGCAATAATAATAATAATATAATAGTGTAATAAATTTGGCTAATTAATAATATTAGGAAGTAACATTTTCCCTTAAAATCCTTAGAATCCACTCATTTGGAAATGTTCCCCTTTTAAAACCGTTCACAAAATCCAACATTTTATATAACCAAAAAAAAAATAAAAAAAAATCCAATAAAGTAATTAACCAATAAAACAAATAGAATACAACTAATTTTAGAATCTAAAATTAACACTTCAAGATTAATATAATAACAAATAATTGAATTTATAATAATTATCATAAGACAAAATACAATCACAAATAAATTAACCAAGCCAATATTTAATTCAACATATAATCATAACATTTATTAATCAAGCCAAGGGAATAATGAAGGAATATTAATAAATAAAATGCAAATAATATGCAACAAGTCAATTTAGTAATAAAGATATTTAACTCAAAACAAAATTAATTTCACTAAAAAAATGTATAAAATTGAAGTTAATAAAATACTGTAGAAAAACTTTTTTATAAATCTTAAATTTATGTAAGCCTTGGAAACATGGTAAAATATATTTTGGACACAATATAAATAAATGATAAAATCACAATTAAATACTTTTAATTTCAAATACAATTTTGAAAAACATTTAATTTTTGGTAATCGGGTCGGGAAAATATTTTGACGGACACACTAATCGGGTCGGGAAAATATTTCGAGCATTAAAATATGTATATTTTCTATTAATTGATTAATTTCAAAATATGTTGTATGCGTTGTCTCGAAAAAACTTCACAGGTCTGTAACTTTCAAATCACATGATCAAATCAGGTGTGCCGCTAGTTTTTGAACTCGTATTGATGAGTACTTTACAACCATATAAGAGTCAAATCCCAATTTTGCAAGAATAAAAAGTCAACTCTGGCACCCTTAGATATTTCGGCCCTCAACTTGTTTTGCTCATAACTTTTAAATGGTAACTTCGTTTTTGACATGATACTAGTCTATGAACTCGAATTGACGCGTACTTTGCAATGGTGCCTTATTCAATGTAGAATTCTAAACAACTCAAAAAGTCAAAATTTGACCCCTCTCGATCAAAGGCAGTCAATCCCGATCAACTTCGGTCAATGTAAAAAAATTGCAATGTACTTTGGGACGGGGTGTTGCATCAATCTTATGTTATATATAGTATATAGCCACTGCATCAATCAAGTGTTCTTAACTTAATTTAATCCCTATCGATTAGCACACTTAATTCTTATTGTCAAACTCACAATACTCGATCATATATCGAAAAAATAAAAATGCAAATAAATGCAGATCACAACGAAGAGATGGAAGCAATAAAAATAATAAGATGCATGAAAAAAACATGTATAAAAAAGGATGAATCCTTTGCTTCCCGCCATTGGAACTTCCTCTTCTGCTTTGTCCCTTTTTTTTTTTTTTGTAAGTTCTGCAAAAAAAAAAAAAAAAAAAAAACAGCAAATTCATTAATACACATTGTCAAAATATAAAAATTTTATCTTAAAATCTAAACTGATTATTTTATCTTCAAAATTAATATACATTGTAAGTAGAGTTTCAAAGTAAGATGTGATGCCAATTTTTCCCTTAATGTGTACCGTGCAGATTGGTTATACTATGAAGCCTTTTTGAAAATGTAATCTTTTGTTGCTTAATGTTGTTAGTTACGATACAGGGAACGAAAAAAAAAAAAAAACCAATGGCTCACAAATACTAACCTTTAACACAAGCCCTAAATGGATTTAGGATTGTCAAGGAGAAAGTCTGGGCGGTGGAAGCAGTAGAAGAATATCTAGGGTGGTGGTCTAGCACTCAAGGCGGTGACTCTTTCTGGTTTTGATTGGTGGCTGGTTGTGTTGGATTTGAGATTTTTGAAATGGTGAAGTCGGTTATCATAGTGGTGCGAGCGGGAGATGGTGGATTTGAGAATTTTGAAAGAGGGAAGGAAATGAATTGCACGAAGGTTTAAGGTATGTTTTTTGTCAAGCAATTTTTTTCGCACGTGTGACAAAGAATAATCTAAGCCGTTTAAGTGATAAGTTGAAATCCAATGGCTGACCATTTTCCTATTTTTTGGATCGCATTATGTTGGTTAGGACCGATCTGACCATAGAAAGACTCATTATATATATATATATATATATATATATATATATATATATATATATATATCTAGATATCTACATATATAGGATTCTATTTTACTTTATTCAGACAAATAAAACAAAAATAAAAATAAAAAGAGCCTCACAAAGATGGACCATATTTATGTTCCAAGTTTTCTAGTATCCATGTAGAATTTTACCAATTGAAAATCTATTTAGAAGTTTTATTTATGTTCCTACAAGTATGAAGTACATATGGTTGCACTTTAGAAAAAACAATTATAAAACAATAATTTTGCAAGAAAAATTAAATTCAAATAATTCAACAACAATGTTATTACAAGGATATGGATTTTATGTCCATTTATTCCTGCACTCGTTGTTTACTAATGATATCATGTTATCTGATTTAAAAATATTAACAAGAAAATAAAAAGAAAACCAATTAAGAAAAACAAAATTCAAATTAAACATGTGTGGATATATATATATATATATATATATATATATATATTTCTAAGTTTCAAAAAAAGTATACCCAAGCACATAAAAAAATAAATAAATAAAATAAATAAAAAAGACAGAGAATCTAGAACTTAATGGAATCGTAGACTAGCTACGACTTTCTAAATGGTTGTTTATACCACAATAATTAACACTCACACACCAATGGCTTTTCAGAAGTAACAAAACATGGAAATCTAAGATACGTTTGACGTACAATCTATTATCTATAGTTGACTGTATATGTTGTACTTTATGGTAGTTTATGCATACTAAGACAACACCATTTGTCAGGACCCGTCTAAAATTCCTCACTGGAACCTTAGACAAGTTCTGATCCCAAGAAAACACCACCAAACCTTCCAACAGAAAATCCGGCAGCATCTCTCATAAGGGTAGGACTTACCATAAATTTCCCTGCACATAAAACACACTCCAATAAACACAACCTTATTCCTCCCACCTTACTATAACTTGTTTCCACAAATTTACAGCACTCCAAAATAATAATAGGGAATTAGTAGCAATTAAACAATTATCTGTCCAATCCGTATACAGAGCGTTATACAAATAATTATGACTTTAATACAATGACAGATAAAGAAGCAATACGAGATAGAGGGGAAAAAGGGAGGAAATGCATCTTGGACTTTCGGCAATGAATTGAGACGTCGAGTTCGCTCCCGGACAATCAACGTCGACTAACCTGGACCTAAGGGAACAAAATTTAAAAATATGAGATGCTAATCATCTCAGTGAGTAACCCAATCTACTATACAATAATACTAATAATAAAAGGGTAAATAACTTAGTTAATTGATTAATAGAAAATAAGTAAGTAAATAATAGATAGTTACAAATAATATTTTCCCTCAAAACCCTTACGATTCACTCAGTTGGAAAAGTTTCCTTTTTTAAAACATTTTACAAAACCCGCTATTTGTATGCCCCAAAAACCAAGGAAAACAATTAGTCAATAGTTTTCTAATAAAATACGATAATTCAAGAATCCAAATTTATAATGAAATAAATTGAAATTAAATAACTTATAACAATTATTAAATAATTAATGCATATCATAACAATTAATACCGAAATATTAATAAAACTCGTATTAAAACAATTCATGAAATAATTAATTAATTAAAATGAATCAACTTATTGAATAATTAAGCAAAGGAAAAATTAAATCAAATTAAAACCTCCATTTGAAATAATTAATAAAAACAACACATTCTTAATTTAAATACAGTTTCAAAATATTTATTTTGAAATCCATGTTCTGAAAACCATTTGATGCATCCACTATATACCAGTGGCGCCAACAGTACCTAGTGTCCCAAGGTACCACCAGACAGAAGGTTAAAGAGAGAAACCGGCATATAGTCGCGTGGCATCCCACCGCGCCGCTGCAAACAGGAGTCCCGGCCATGGAGAGGCGGCCTACCCTCATCCGATGGCAACCACAGGACAACCCCATAATCACCTGTGTGCTACTCACACCTACCTGCGCACTCATCACATTTACTTGCGCACTAATAATATCCATATATAAAGAACACCAGTACGTGTATGGTGCATCTAAAAACCATAAAATCAATATATTTATATTCAAATCTCAAAATCTTATAAATACTACCGGATTTATTTCATCCAATTAAACACATAAATTTTCCACAATTCCTTTATAAATCATCATCATAAATTCTATCAATTTCAATATCCAAATTTTCCAATTGCATACATATTTTTGAAATATAATAGATTAAATCAATATTTCTTTCTCAAATATTCAAAAACCAATTTGAATCAAATATGTCATTTAATCCTCATAAAAGTCACAATAATCAAAATTCTCATAAATATACATTTCAAACACATAATAAATCCATCAATGAAATTATCAATAATTTAAAATAAATATTCCTTCAATTACTCAAAATTCAAAATATAATTGAATCACATAAAAAATTCCAAAATTGAAAAATCCATATAAATGCATTTTTATTGCTTGAAATAAGCTCACAATAATTTCAACAATAAATCAAAAATGTTTAAATCATAATTTCCTTAAATATCAAATTTTTATAAAATGAATTTCCATAATTTATCAAAATCAAAATATGATTTAATGCACATATACATTTCAATTTATTCAAATTGTGCCATCAAAATTTCAAATATAATTTTGCTAAATATTTAACACATAAATATTAAATCCAAACATTTAATTATCATAAAATAAATATAATTTAACACCCGAAATTAATTTTGAAGGTGGATCACTCACCTCGAGCACGCAATTAACCCAAGATCCTCCATGGGATCAATTCTACGGCTCACACGTGCTCTTAAAACAACAATATTACATAGGGTCAAATAAATTAATATTTTATTCGAGTAAATAATACCCGTTACCTGGGGGATTTAACAAAAACGTTAACCAAAATTTACGAGTAACATATTGAATCGAAGCTTGTGGAACGAGGATTACGAATCTGATTTTACTTTCCGGAGATCGGACCCAAGGTGGCCGGAATCTCGCCGGAAAGCTTTCGGATTTCAAGTCCTCGATTCTCTCAATCTGTCACGAATTGGAGGAAAACGACCTCGGATTTGGGTTCATAGGGTCGGAATTAGTGGGAAATGATGGGCGGTGCAACTGGAAACTCGCCGAAAAGTCGATTTCCTGATGAGCCGCTGTGGTCATTGGAATCCGCCACCGCGGGCGACGTGTCCGCTAGCCACTATCCATGATTTTTGGTGGGAAGGTAAATCGGAGAATGGATGACTCAATGGGATAGGAGATGAGGCAAACGGAGGTCGGAATGGAGAGAAATTTGGGTTTGAAGTAATCGGCACTGTCGTAGGGAAAAGTCTCGATCCGGGCGCGTCGGCAGTTGGTTGGCCGGCCAGTTTTCAGGTGGGCTTCAAGCTAGGGTGGCACATGTACTATTCTGGTGGCCGAAAATGGGTGAATGGTGGTAGGCTGGTTGGGTTTCTCTCTCTAGCTCTCTTTTTCTCCTCCTTCTCCTTCTCCTTCTCTCTCCTCCCTCCACTTCTTAGCTAGTCAAAACGCTCATGGGTGCCACTATGCACTCACGGGTGGGTCCATTTTTTTGACATGTGGCACTACTGTTCACACACATACAGATCCATGAATAGTAAATACTGTCTCGGAAAAACTTCATAGTTCCGCAACTTTCAAACCACATGTCCAAATCAGGCGTGCCACTAGTCTATAAACTTGTATTGATGGGTACTTCACAACCATGCATGAGTCAAAGGTCAACTTTGCATGAACAACAAGTCAACTCCGGCACCCCTTTGACAGTTTGAACCTCAATTTGTTTTGCTCATAACTTTCAAACCATAGCTCCGTTTTCGACGTGCTACTAGTCTATGAACTCGTGACAACGTATACTTTTTAATGGTACCTTGGTCAATGTGAAATTCCATCAGGAACAAAAAGTCAATATTTGACCCCTTTTCGGTCAACGACGGTCAAACCTGATCAACCTTGGTCAAAGTTTAGAAATTTTTGATATACTTCGGGACGGGTGTTACACCATTCCTATGATCTATTTTCCCAAGTCTCATGAAGCAGTGACCAGTATCTACACAAATTAAAGACAGTTTTAGAACGATATATGCATGGAAAGTTCACTCTCTTCTCTGTGTATGTATATATATATATATATGATAAATAAAAAGCAGAATAAACATCAGAGCTATAGAAACTTCAATTTCAATAACTTGTTTATCAACTTAATTATTTCCTAATTGATGTGACATATAATATGTCAAATATCTTAATTTAAAAATAATATGTAAACTATATATATATATATATATGTATATATAAATGAAATATAATACAAATTATTAAAATATTACCACATTAATTAGTTAGTAAATAAAGTTGATAAATAAGTCAATGTCTCTCACATTATTGCAATACTGGACTATTGTGGTATTGTTTCATCATATTCATCTTGACTACATATATTACGCGTATATTATATGTAGTCAAAAGTAAGAATTTTTTATTACATGTAATTCAATGACAAATACACCATATCAAAATTTGTCATATCAAAAATCAAGTTCAACCTATGAAAGATTAACCAAATTTTAAAAAAGGGAAATTACATTTTCCACCAAGGTTTATATGAATCAAACATGGCCTTAATATATATTACCTCTCACTACCAGTTATGTACATTTTCTTCCTGTTTCATATGTAAATTTGGATAGGACTGAATTGAACATTTTTAAATCCTATCTAATCAAATCGAACTATTGCAAATTTGAGTGTTGCTATGTATACGATGTGATTTTCTATCTTTACGCTTCATTTTTGTGTAAAATTATATAAAACCCCTTTTATTATTATTATTTTTTGGGTAAGGAATTTTAAACCAATTATGTTCTTTTCTTTGATCTCTTGAAGAAGAGGGATTTTTGATCTCTTCCTTAACGACAAAAAAAACCAACCTGCCATATATTTTGGCAGCTTGAGCTTGCCATAAACTCTTGCAACCTTCGATAACCGTTGCCAACTTGCTTCAAAGGTCATTGATAGTTCTTCAAAAGTTCTTCCACTATGGTATGATTTTCCACTTGGTGATTGCTGCTGCATTTTTGCTAAATCCCCAGTACTGAAAAAATTTTATGACTTTAGTTTTGAAATTAACAATTATGAGTTGGAATTCGAAATCTCTATACTCTTTCAACAGCCACAACACATCTATTCATTGAAGAGGAAACCCCATTGCTCTTGGCACGAGACTTGTTCGGTGTGATCATTGGCATATCTAGAGACTCCATCAAAGACCTCAAGGTCACCTAGCTGAAGGAAACACACAAGTCTTGCATCAATTAGGTCCTCAACTCTAGATTCCATGTGCGTCATAGATTTGGAAACTCCCTTATTGTTCTTGGATTGATTTTCGTTTTCTTGGTTTGAAAAATGGGTTTAGTCATTTTAAAACTTGTTGAATACTGTTAGAGAAAAATATAAATGAAATGAAAGTCCATTATCCATAAGCTTAATTCAGATAGTATTAGAGCCACAGATTCAAGAGGTCCCGAGTTCAAAACTCAACAACTCCATCCCAAAATAATAAAATAAAATAAATAGAAGAAGCCCAAAAAGAAGTAGGCCTACATGTGAGGGGGATTGTTAGGTCCTAAGTTCAAAACTCACCAATTCTATCACAGAAAAATAAAATAAAATAAATAATAGTAGGCCTACATGTGAGGGGAATTTTTAAAGAAAAATATAAATGAAATGATAGCTCATCTTCCATAAGTTTAAGCTTAATGATTTCAATTGCAATCAATAGATGCAATCAATGGAACCATAAGAGGGATTACAGCAACTACTGTGATTGCATGTTGTTACAGCAATTCGTTAATTATAATAAATAAAGCTTATTGATGTCAGCTGCAATCAATGAAGCCATAAGAGTCTGTAAGCTTAGGCTTATTGATGTAAGCTGCAATCAACGGACCTATAAGAGGGATTCTGACAACTATTGTGGTTGCTGTTATTACAATAATTTGTTAATTGTAATCAATAAAGCTTATTGATGTCGGCTGCAATCAATGGAGTCATAAGAGTCCATAAGCTTAAGCTTATTGATGTAAGCTGCAATCAACGGACCTATAAAAGGGATTATGACAATTATTGTGGTTGCCTATTATTACAGTAATTTGTTAATTATAATAAATAAAGCTTATTGATGTCGGCTGCAATCAGCGGATGCAATAGATGGAGCCATAAGAGAGATTACGGCAACTATTGTGGTTGATGTTACAACAATTTGTCAATTATAATAAATAAAGCTTATTGATGTCGGCTGCAATCGACGGATGCAATCAATGTAGCCATAAGAGTCCATAAGTTTAAGCTTATTGATGTTGGCTTCAATCAACGGACCCATAAGAGGGATTACGGCAACTACTGTGGTTGCTTGTTGTTACATCAATTTGTTACTTGTAATAAATAAAGCTTATTGATGTTAGCTGCAATCAACGGAGCCATAAGAGGGATTACGCAATTGCTATGGTTGCCTATTGTTACGGCAATTTGTTAATTATAAAAAATAAATATAATAGTTTAAGGGATTAAATACAATAGTTTTTAAAGGATTAAATTTGATATATGTATATTTTCGTAAGACTATTAAGTTGGCCTTGAGTATTGATCAGTTATCATATTCTCTTTTTGCAACCTTGTAGCCTTGTATGATGAACTTGCAAAAAAATTATGAATTTTTTCTAAGTTGTAGATTAATAGGATATCTAGAATTAATTGGATGGTTGGAATTGAGGAGCTTTCCCAACCAAACATTTCAACTTGCCAAGTTTTCCAATTCAGGAGATGGGAGGAAGATAAAAATGAAAATGAACTTCAATGCCCTTACAAAATGGGTATGTATGTGAGAACCACATGCATGTTTCGTTGAATATTTAGAAGGAAATTGGATTTTGGACCAATGGTGCACCATTATAAAGAGTTTAGAGATTTAATTGTCATAAATATTAGTTTAGAAATTAATATGTTACGAATTATATAGTTTAGGAACTTCTTTCATATTATCTTTAAAAAAAAATTTCAAAAAATATTTAAACGAAAGTAAGGGGCCTTTTAGTAATTTTACACATGCATGGGAAATTAGATCGTATAAGCACTCTTTCGAATTTTAGTCTTCATATTTGACATGGATCCATTTGTGCTCCATGTAGTGAATAATTTATGGAGAGCTTCAAGAAGACCCCCGAATTTGTAGGTAACCCATCCATCAAAATCTGGAACATCAAGTTACAATGTGGTCTATGTTTGTGGCTGAGTAACAACCATCACGGGACGACAAAGTGGTCTAGGTCGGATGGTGAACGCCATTACCCATGCCAAAGATGGCTCGGTTCGAGTCATTAGGTGGGTTGGGGCATAGGGCACAAGGAAAAAAAAAAAAAAAAACATGACGGGTGGCCCCAATATAACCAGCCGTAATGTGCCATATGTCCAAAGGAATGACATCATCTGGTTGAGATCAACTATCGAAGAAGTCTGCATTGAATTACATGGAAATTTCGGATTCCTTTGACAAGTCTAAGGTAAAATTAACGTGGTGGTGTGGGCCAACCACTGTGGAAAATTTTTGACATTTTGGTAAAGCAAAGCTTCAACTATGCTGCATGGAAAATGGTCGGTTGGCACTTGGGTTTTAATTTTTCAATCTAGTTTAAAATAATTTAGAAAAGCTTCAATTTTGCATCTGAAAACAAAATTTAGCTTCGGATGGTTCTTCCCCTTGGTTATTTCGAGAAAACCTGTTAATGTTGCTCTTGGTTTATTTCTATATTTTTAAATAAAAAAATATTATTTGTCACAGTTTATACACTATATTGTAGTTTAATTAACTGTTCGAAAGGATTTGTTGTTTCATATTAGATTTTTTATTTACAAAATGAAAATATAATTAAAATTTAACTAATTAATAATTACTGTATGATCAATCAATAATACTATAAATACTAAAATATTTAATAAAAATATTGACTTAGTATGATCAAACCTAAATATGTCCATCAAATTAAATATAAATAAGCTAAATTTTTAAATAAATAAATAAATAAAAATAAATTTTAAATATCATTATCTCATTTAACACATCTTATTGGTGATCAATAGATCTTATTTCTCGATACAGGGCGTGGTGCTTAAAAAGTCAAATAAAAAGGAAAACAAATACAACAAAGCAGATATATTTGGTATCGTATCTGACATTAGGGGACGCCTGAGCTGTGGGTCATCTTCGCCCCCACAAAACTTCAAGAGGTGGGGAAAAATTTCAAGTACACCTGGAGTACTCAGGACTCACAACTCCTTTGTATCATTTTATGCCATGTGGTTAATTTTCCACGTCATATAACACATCATCAGCCCTGTCTCCTCTCCTTCAAAACCGGCACTTTCTCTCTCTTTTTCCTCTTTCTTCTCCTCCCCTTCTTCTCTTTCCGCACAGACGAATCTATGGCAGACCAAAATATGAAACCAATACGGGAGTACTTGAATTTTTTCACAAGAGGTGATGGTGACTGCTGGTGCCCTTTGTCATTTTGTATCCGACGACTGGAAAGGCTTTGGCACGGTGGTGTTCTTAGTTATTTTGAGATGGCATACTTGAATTGGTGGTGATCTTAAACTTAATAAATTGAGATGGAAAGCCTACTACGTGTCAACAAGGTCATAGAAAATTCATTTTGATATATACTAATTGCTGAACCCAACGAGCGGGGGGTAAACTTAGAATCGCTTGGAAAAAGAAGTGGTTTGTGACGCGTTGTAATGACGACATAGAGCCTGGAAAACCATGCATATATATGTCTCATCCATTGTAGCAAAGTTTTTCATACCCACAGATATATGTCTCATCGATTGTAGCAAAGTTTTTCATACAGATAATCCACACACGCACACACGAAAAAAAAAAAAGAAAAAAAGGAAAAAAAATAAAAAAAGAAACGAACAAACCATGTATAATTCTGATTTAAGGCATGTTTTTCTAGTTGTGATGAATGTCCTAAAATCTCTAGGATCCAATCCTTGGGATTGGGATCCGTTCCACACTTTCTATGATTCCAATTGGTTGAAAATCTTTATTATTCTTGTACTCTTTCTCGTGTTTCCCTTCGCCTCCATTCAAATCCTTCCACTTCGTGATTCTTCATCCTCTACATGGCAGATTCATCTCCAGTTTGGATATTTTTCCACCCCTATGGCAGTTTCGGTCATTGCATTACTTGTTTGTCCCCAGGTACTCTTCTGGTATGTCTATTCCGTTGTTGTGGTTCTGTGTTTGTGTTCACCTTGGTTTTTCGTGGTGCTCAAGAACTTCCTCCAGTGGCTGCAACATCTCCTCCTTTTTGTTCCTGTGAGGCATATTGCTTTCACTGCAACAATTACTACTCACCCGCCACCTACACGACCAGCTGAGCTTATTGAAGTAGTAATTGATGGATCACAGACGAGGAGTTTATACGATGGTGGAGAAGATCCAAACTCTCATAACAATATCATCAGATCTTGACTTTCCATCACAACACTTTGTGAATTTCTACAGTTCCACTTGAGATTATTGAAAACGTACGTATATATCTTTCGTATTAAGGATCATAGACTTAATGATCTCTCCATATGGATTTGGTGCCACATGCATATATATATAATAGGGTTTCATATATATAGTAATTGTCCAGTCGAAGAATTGTAGACAAAAATCTATTTTTGTCCAGGATTTACCTGGGAGGAGAAAAGTTAGGGTTGTGTTCTGTGAGACATATATGTATAATTACCTGATAGGGGAAAACATGTGTGGGTTTTGTGCGCAGAATAAGTAAGAGGATGATGATAATATGGATTTGTATTATTTGAGTAAAGCTGGCTCTACAGTTTTTACATATAAATATATTTTCATATCTTCATTCTAGACCCGTGAATCATGTTTTCTAATATCAGTTATTTGTTGCTGCCCATTCTCTTAACTTCTATACAACTGACATAATCTGTTTATGGAAAACCAATTTGTTTATCTATTTCTTTATAATATGAAGGACCATTAATTGTTTCAGTGTTTCTGAGATATATATATATATATATATATAATCTAACCGTATAGATTTCTCTTTGTAAATACCCTTATCAAAACTTATATCCATATCCAAGCATCGTTTATTTTTACAAAAAAAATAATAATAATAATAATAAAATAAAATAAAAAATGAAAATATTACTGCACCAAATCTCCAAAACAAACTCTCTCTCTCTCTCTCGCTCTCTCGTTGACCAAAATTTTGATTCTTCAATTTTATGAGTTTTGTAATCAGATTGAATTCCAAACCTTTTGAATCATTACACAAACCCATTATTTGACGTTGCTATGTTATTCCTCCTGGAATCCTTCTCAATCCCAATATGATCACCAAGAACATGTCAGGTTCCAGGGCAAACAAACACCCTCTTCTTCATTTCATGCGTCTCCATCTTTAACAATTTTCTGGGCAGTGCTGTGTCTTTGGCTGTGTTATAAAAGGCTTGTGGTCTCTTTGGAACCCTTGGTTGCAGATCTCGCAAATATATTGGTTCAGTTCCAAGAATAAAAACATATTTCTATATGCAGAAAAAAAATCAATTCAGATGATGAATCATCAAAAGCTATAAAATTTCGTTGCCCTAAAATTTTAATTTTGTATATATCTAAAGAGAAAATGGAATGATTGGGGCTGACGAGAGAGAAAAATGTTTCGAAAACTTGTTTTTAAGGGTTTTTATAAAAAGAGAAATCTATACAATTAGATTTGATTGATTTTAGGGTTCAAATTATTTATCGAAAAGCTTTGTCAAAAAGCTTGATACGAAGAACCATCCCCGATATATACGTACGAAGACTTTGAGCTGTGTTGAGAAACTCATTGCTAGGTAGATTCAAAACCTAAAGAACGTAATCAACGAAGACCCACTAGCAGTAAAGCCACCTATCTATAATGACGATCTAGCATGTAATTGTGTTGGAGGAAATCAAGTGCTGCAGAGGTTTGATATCAATGGGAATATTGTAGCCTTTGTTTTTGGAGCGGGAAGACAAAATCATTTTACTTTAAATACTTTCGGTGCTTGTGAAATATATCTTCGATCGCTAGCCCTGATACCAAAATTTTAAGTTAAAATCAATTAATATTATCCTACTAAGCAGCTAAGAGCTCCTTGGTAGCCTACTGTATGGTCACTGGAATGGAAAGCCGAAGCTTCATATTTCATACTATCAAATGTCCAAAATCTTAGCTTGCTGCCCTAGCATATAAGAAAACCGAGGAAGGTGTTGCCGAAAGCCATGGCCGCTTTTTTCTTTTAACTTCCAATGGGCCAAACGGTTTTTATTTTTTGTTTTTTTCCCTCTCTCTTTCAAACAAAAGTATTTGTAAGGCGTTCTGATGGGTTTCAAATTATATTCTTTTAAATATGGGGTTTCAAATTATATGAATGGGTTTTGTCAAAATAAAAATAAAAAATAAAAATCAAATATAACAAATAAAAAATAAAAAATAAAACTATGTAACCACAAAAAGCCAAAAGTTAATTATCCTATTAAACAATAAAACATTTTTAATACAGTTTAGTAACAACACAAGCAATTCAAAATACAAAATAATAGCAAGAAGTAAATACGGGACTAGTAGCTTTTTGAGAAATAAATATAAATACAACTAAATAAAATAAACAAAATAAATAAGCTCTTATTAAATCAGTTCTAAATAAAATGAAATTATAAATTTATACAAAATTTCAATAAACTTTATTCACATTAAAAGGCTAAAAATATCACAGGTATTAAAATTCAATAAAATAAGAAATTGTTTTTTTTTTTAAATATACAATGATTTAAATATAAAGTAGTAAACATTAAATATAAATAACATGTGATAATTAGTTTTTTGACAAAATAACATACATAAACACAATTCAGAAAAATAAACAAAATTAATAAATACTCATTAAAAAATGAGCATTACTAATTGATTAAGTAAATCTAAATTATTATAGTGAGAAAAACAATATTTTCAATTAAATGTCTATTCTTTCCATTTTTTTTAATTAATTGCTGATTATTATCCTAAACTTTAAGAGTTGTGTGAATTGTACCTTAAATTATGAAATTATTTAAATTGAATTCTGAAGATTCAAATTTGTTGCATATCAGTTCAATTTATTAACAGAGCTAATTATACAATTAAAGGACATTAGTATGCTGATTTCATAATTTGTTTTTCAACAAAAATATATATATATATATATATATATATTTTTTTTGAAAAAATAAATTTATTATTTTTCCATTTTATATTTATTGTTTTTTATTTGAAAAATTGTATCCATTATTATTTTATTTAAATTAAATTTTCAAAAAATCAAATATTTTTGGACCTAAAATTATACCAAAAAATAAAAATTTAAAATAAAGTTGGAAGTTTGGTGTAATAAAAATAATTTTACTAGACCAAAAATCAAGTAAAATAATTTTATTAGCCTAAAAGTTAATAATAATTTTTTATGCTCAAATGATAAAAAGATTAGTCTAAAATAAATAAAAAAAATAAAACTTAGACAAAAATAAAAAGATTTAATATTTAGTTTTTATTTTTGGTTTAAGAAAAAAGGAACGATAGATTTATCTATATTCACTTGCGAATAACTCAATTCTATAAAGAATAAATAACCATAGAAAAATTAGAAATAGAATGAACCAGTTTTACTTAAAAAGATAAGCATCTAAAAATAATAAAAATAAATTATTAGACCAAATGAAAATAAAATCAATAATAATAAATTTAATTTTATTATTTCTATTAAAAAAGCATAAAAATTAAAATTTATTTCTATTTTTTGTCTAATTTTTGGTTTATTTTTATTTTTTTATGGTTTGGTCATAAAAAAAAATTATGATAAATTTTTGGTCTTAAAATTATTTTATTTATTTTTTTCTAATAAAAATATTTTTAGTAAAGCAAAAATTCTAATTTTTTATGGTTTAGGTACAGAAAATTATTATTAATGTTTGGTATAATAAAATTATTTTATTTAATTTTTGGTCTAATGAAAATTCCAATTTTATTTTTTGTCTATTTTTTTTTATCTAATTTTTATTTTTTGGTTTAATTTTTTTATGGTTTGTCCATAAAAATTGTTATTAATTTTTTATCTAATAAAATTATTTTATTTAATTTTTGCCCCATCTTCCACCCCCCAAAAGCCCAATTAAAATTTCACATACCTGTTCCATTTGAGGCGGGGCATGTGGGAACTCGAATCCGCAGGGTGGACTTGCCATCCTTAGAACAACCAAATAATAGAAGCCACTATTTCGTTAGACAATCTCTCATTTTGGATCTTCTATCATCAGGATATAAGAAAAGTTTTAAAATTTAAAATTTAAAGGTGCATCCTTAATAATTTTCTACCTTCCGTAGCTTATTAATACTTTGTGTGCTTGTAGTTGTAGCTTAAATTTTGTGAGGCTGGGTGGAAAATGAATTGGAACACAACTCAGATGAACTGAATTTTTCGCATTAGGCCCGCATTTTATATTCTTACTAATTTTGATACAAACCAAAACAGAATATAAGGGGTTCAAAAGTTCAAAAAGTTACCAATTTACCATCTAATCGAATTTACCATAAAAAAGTTACCACCTAATTGCAGCCTAATATATATATATATATATATATGTTGATGAATAGTTGCAGCCTAATATGATCGTAGGTTGCAGCCTAATATGATCGTAGGCTTACTTTCATTTTTTGGTTTACTTTGACCAGCCGCAAACCCAATAGTTCACGCATCTGCCCCCTCCCTGCCCCAGTTCGAGTGGCAGTGCAGCCAATGCTCCAAAAACTACCAAAACAACCAAAAAAAAAAAAAAAAAAAAAAAACACCCCACGGTCAGTTACTTTTAAATTTAAATTTAACCAGCCATTGTTACTTTTAAGTAGTTGATGCTTGCCCCAAGTTCAGCTTCTATAGCTGATTTAGGAGAAGCACTAAAAGTATCCTTTTAGAAAAACCCCACGGTCAGTTGTGACCGACCTCAAGAATAGATTATGTTTACCCTCACCATAAAGAAATATGAGCAAAAAAATCCCTAAAATGGACGATGCATCACATTCATGAATTAAAGTAAAATGTTAGAACAGTAAACAAGCCGAATAACCTAAAATAGGTAAGCACGCTAAAACAACCAATTAAACTTTGTAATAAAAAATACATTCACAAATCAAAAGATATATTAAGAGTTTTCTTTTTGCTCTGTTTTCCACTATTGTAGCCCTATTTTTCACTGTTATAACTACAAGAAAGGTAACAAATTAAGAATGTTCTTTGAAATCAAATCATCAGAGTAATCAAAATTCAATTGTTAGATTAATGTTCGGCAAATTACCTAATTATTTCTTAGTGGCGATCCTAAGCCTAACCCTGATTGTAGCATTTGAGAACCGGTTAAATGGTTACCACACAACAAAGCTCGAGGTTGAAAACACTTGTATATGGTGTAAGACATTGCTGCCACTTTCACCAAAAAAAACTACGAATGCTGGGTGGGTTCTTAGTCTTGGTTAATGTAAGGAAAACCTTAATATAAATCTCATCTTACAATAATCTCATCTGATAGAATGAACAGTTACCAATAATAAAATATGTCATAAATCATAATATATATATTGTTGACATATATGATAGAATCATCTTATCTCTATCTCACCTGCTTTTGCTTCCCCATTACGAGGAGATAATAATATTAAAAAGAAATGAGTAGGGTTAAATTAGGTTTTTAATATTAGGATTACTGTTAGAATATCTTTTTTTAATCCTTAGATTAAATCAATAATTAATATTTAAAATTATATTTATTAATAACTTGTAAGGTTAACTTTTTCAAAAAAGATTTTGCTATATTGTTAAATATTGATTCTAAAATTAATATATATATATATATATATATTTAAATTTTTTTTTTTTTTACAAATATTTTAAAGTCAGTATGTTATAAGAATTGCAAATATGCAATTTGACAAATAACAGAGCTCGCCACATAAATCACACAAAACATATATAAAGTTAAACATACAAACATATAAATTATGATGTTTTCTCTTTTTGCTTCATGCAATGGATTCTTTCTTTCTAAAAAAATGAAAAAGGATTAAATTTATAAACATATATATATATATATATATATATATATATATATATATATATATATATATATATATATATATATATATATATATATATATATATATATATATTATGACAAACAAATGTAAAATATATTAAACAAATAAAATGCAAACCATAATTAGAAAAAGCCTCCAGCAAAGCTACAATAACACAATGCATAAAATAGATGCAAATATGCAATAAGTCATGTGTTAAAACAAGAAAAATGTTATTTATCATTATTTCACAAGTAGAACTTATATGCCAAATAACACTTTAAATAATTCTTATTAAAGAGTTCACTTTTAAAATTTTAGTATAAAAAAAAATTATAGAAAAATTATAGAATCAAATACTCTCAATCAAAATTTGTCACATAAATTGGTAATTTTCTCCAGTGATGACAAATAGTAAAGCTCAACAATTTAAATTTTATTAATAGTGATTTAGTTCCACTGAGAGATCTCCATATCAACTTCGCAAAGTTTGCTTGAGCTCCTTTTGCTTCTCAACTTCTTCCAGACGCTTATTCATCCTATATCGAGCTGCTAATTGCTTTTGTTGTTGTAAAGCTTGGAAGCACTTAAATTCAAATTCTTTCATAGTAGTGGCATCCATTTGCTAAAAAGTCTACTTGATGTTCGACCAAGTTCTTTTGTAAAGCTTGGGAGGTTTAGAAAGCTCCCTCTCAAGTACTTTTGATCTTCTTATAAGCCATGCCTATCGCTGTGCTTTCTTCCTCTGCCTGATCTCTAGCTAACCAAACTAAAATATCATCTTCAATTTTTTCTTCTACCCACATGACTATTCGGCACCTATTCTTTGGTTGTGGAAGATTGCTTAATTCTAAATGCAAGTTCATTCTTAAATTGGCTTATCTTGAGTGAAGATTACTAGCATAACTCATCTTTGCAATCTTTTCTGATTCATGTGAAAATGTTAATATATTTACACATTATAAATCCCATAGATCAGACATATATATGTTAGTTGTATTGAAATTACTAACCCTTAAGAGCAATTATTGAAGTCTTGATTTGTGATCCTGTAAAATAGAAAACAAGTTAATAATAATGCCTAAATGCACACATAGTTCTCTAACATTCTTTCTCACAAATTGGTGATGATCTCTCAAAACCCTAAGGAAAATACATCGTACATGTTTTCTTTAACTTGCTCTATCAATGAAGTCTTAATCTTTTAAAGACTCAAGTTATGTGGAAGTCATATAGCTTAACCATTAATTTTTTTAATACACACTCAAAATAATAATAATAATAATAAGCCAAATGAGCTTCTAAAGAGAGCTGATGTATAATAGAGAGTATATGTTCAAAGGCCCTATTGTATAAGTTAGTAAATAAGTCAGTCCCATTATGACTTGTCCACATAATATATAAGATTTTCCAACTTGGATTGCATAATTATTGCATACAACATTAGACTCATTTACTATATAATTTCTCATAACAAACATTATTTCATATAAGTATATAACATGCCGAGAGGATACAACAGTATACCAGATTAGGTAGTAGAGATTCTCTTAGTAAATTTTTCAAAACCAGATACCATTTCCATTGAACACTTTGCATGCTATAAGCTTAGTCTAGATAATAGAGATTTAGCTTATCATGTGTAATCTCTCAACACATGATACCATTTTATTCAAGCATATTGTGTATCGAGAGGATATATTAACATACTCAAACTAAATAGGAGGGACTTATCATGGCACCTGTAGATCAACATATACATACAGACTAAAAGTCTCAAAGCATGTTCGTAAATGTAAGGAGCAATAATATGTGTAATAAATATCTCATAAATAAATAATGATCCACACACATCATTGTATTCTTCAATAATACAATACTCAAATAAATAAATAATACTCAACATGGATATTATTGTAGATTACATAATATACTCTATTGACCAACAACAGTCTCAGTTGCTCAATAATCCCATGAGGGATATATGCTCCTCAAATATATCTGCTGGTAAGGCCTTGGTTAATAAATTTGCCACCATGTTGTAAATCGAGTATGAACAACTTCAACATTCTCATTCATTATAAAATACTTTACATCGATGTATCTTGCCCCAGAGGTATCTTTTAAATTATTGGATAAAGACACTACTGCAGTATTATCATAGTACATCATAATAAATCTCTCAATGGAGTCATCCATTCTTAAATCATAAATAAAATTCTTAAGCTAATTGTATGACAAGATGCCTTATAAATGACATATACTTTGCCTCCATAGTAGAGGATGCTATCACATACCGCTTAGTTCTCCGCTAAGATACAACTCTTCTTATTATGATAAATATATATATCCAGTGGTAGATTTCTTATCATCCATACAATTTTTATAATTTGCATCACTATAACCAACTACATCAAAAGAGTTGGTGTATCAATATGTCAGGACCCGTCCAAAATTTCTCACCGGAACCTAGACAAGCCCTGATCCTAGGAAAATCCTACCGGACCTTCCAATGGAAAATCTGGTAGAACCTCCCCTAAGGGTTGGACTTACCACAAATTTTCTGCACTAAAAACACACTTCTATATACACCAACTTATTCCTCCCACATTACTACAATTTGTTTCCGTAAATTTACAATACTCCAAAATAATAATAGGGAATTAATGCAGTATTTAATAAAATGTGTCCAATACAGTATACAGAGCATTATACAAATAAATATGAAATTAATACAATGTCAGATAAAGAAGCAATACAAGATGAAGAGGAAAAAGGGAGGAAATGCTTCTTGGACTTTCGACAATGAAATGAGACGTCGGGCTCACCCCGGACGATCAATGTCTCCCAACCTGGACTTAGGGGAACATAATTTAAAAATATGAGATGCTAATCATCTCAGTGAGTGACCTTATCTACTGTACAATTATAATAGTAACGAAAATTATAGCACACTTGATTAATTAAGAATAAATAAGTAAATAAATAATAATTAATTAAAAATAATATTTTCTCTTAAAACCTTCACCATTCACTCCGTTGGAAAGGTTTCCCTTTTAAAACATTTTCGCAAAATCCAATCTTTTATGCCCCGAAAATCAAGGAATAATTAATCTAATAAATAATTCAATAATCCAAATACGAATAAAATGTAATGAAACATAATAAAATAAATTTAGAATACTTGCATGAAAGAAATATAACATAAAAGTGAAATTCAATATATATTTCATAAAATTTGATTTAATAAATCAAAATAAACAGTGTCAAAAATATAATTTAAATAATTACAAGCAATCATATAAAATAAGTGGTAGAAAAATAATATAATATTCATTTTGAAATATTCAACCAATCTATATAATATTTTTATGGCAAGATGCATTTTAAAAACACATTAATTTAAAATAAATGACATAAAATATGAATAAATACATTTTAGAAAATAATAATTGGAAATAGGTGATAAAACAAATTAAATACATTTAATTTAAATGCTGCTTTAAAACTTTAGGATTTGAAATTTATATTTGAAAAATAATACTTGACGCACCACACTATATACCAGTGATACCCTATGATATCCAGCGTCCCGAGCACCATCTGGCGGGAGGTTGAAGAGAGAAACTTGCATACGGTCGCTTTGATGTCCCGATAGCGCCGCTGCTTAAACCGTCAACCCGACCATGGAGGGGGGCGACTTATGGCCAATATCAAACTTGCCTGCCCTCGGTCCGATGGCAACTCACGGGAGACATTATAACTTGCGTGCTCATCCACATACATAGTACAGAACACCAGTATTATATGAGTACGTTTAAAATAAATAACCATATTTATTATTAAAATACGCAATTTTTCCAAAATTCACTGTGGGAATTATACCATTTTTCAAACTCACATTCCCACATTTTTTCTTTAATCCTCATCATAAATCCATAGATAATAATATACAAATAATTTTTTCCTCAAATCATAAAATCAATCAAATAATATTCCAAGGACATAATTATATAATTTGAAACCACCAAACTTAACCAATATTTTTCTTGAAATACTAAAAATCAAATCATGCCCAAAAATAATATTAAAACCACATGAATTTCATATATAATTTAATTCCACAAATCCTCAATACCATAAAATAATTTCCACAATTCATAAATTTATATAAATGCATTTTTTATTAATCAAAATTAATTCACAAATAAATTCCGTAATAAATCAAATAATATTAATTTTACAATTCCTTTAAATATCAAATTGTCATAAAATCTAGATTTCCATAATTTATCAAAAATCATATATTTCAATTTATTCAAATATGGGCATCAAAATTTAATTCACAATTTATCTAACAATTAACATAAAATAAAAACATTCAAATATTAAAATATCACAATATAATTAATTTGACTCCCAAAATTAATTCCGAAGGTGGGTCACTCACGGAATCTCGCCGGAAAGCTCACGGATTTTAAGTCCTCGATTCTCACAATCCATTAAGAATTGAGAAAATTGGACACCGGATTTGGGTTCAGAGGGTCGGAATTAGTGGAAAAGGATGGGCGGTGCAATTGGAAACTCGTCGAAAAGTTGATTTCCCGATGAGCAGCCGTGGTCACCGGAATCCGCCACCGCAGGCGGCGCGTCCGGTGGCCACTGGCCGTGATTTTTGGTGGTAAGGTAGATCTGGTGATGGGTAACTCAACGGGACCGGCGGTGAGGCAAACGAAGGTCGGAATAGGGAGAAATCTAGGTTTGAAGAAATCGGCGCCCTCGCCGAAAAAAGTCTTGATCCAGGCACATCGGTGGTCGGTTGGCCGTGATTTTTGGCTGGACGACCGGCTAGTTTTCAGGTGGGCTTCAAGCTAGGGTGGCACGTGTACTGTTCTGGCGGCCGGAAATGGGTGAACAGCGGTGGCCGGTTGGTTTCTCTCTCTAGCTCTCTCTTTCTCTCTCTCCTCCCCTCTTTCTCTCTCTTCTCCCCGGTTCCCGTGTTTTGCCAAAATAAAAGCCACCCGTGGGTGACACTGTTCAGTCATGGGATTGGCTGAAAATATGACACGTGGCACACACTGTTCACTCAAGTCAAAATATATTAAAATATTACGGTATTTGGAAAACTTTGCATGCCCATAACTTTTTAACCAGATGTCCAATTTAAGCGTGCCACTAGTCTATGAACTCGTATCGATGAGTACTTCATAACCATGCATGAGTCAAAACTCAACTTTGCATGAACAAAAAGTCAACTCCGGCACCCCTTGGACAGTTTGGACCTCAACTTGTTTCGCTAATAACTTTCAAACCGTAGCTTCTTTTTTGATGTGCTACTAGTCTATGAACGCGTGATAACGTGTACTTCGTAACGGTACTTCGGTCAATGTGAAATTCCATGAGGAGCAAAAAGTCAATGTTTGACCCCTTCTCGGTCAATGACGGTCAAACCCGGTCAACCTTGGTCAAATTTGAGAAATTTTTGGTGTATTTCGGGACGGAATGTTACAAATATGTAAACATACAATCTTTAGTACCTTAAAGGTACCTAAAATGAAATCAAATGAAACAAATCAAATCAAAGCACACACATAAAACAACAACAAAAATATAAGAGAAAACAAAAATTTTTAAAGTGGTTCGGTGAACATGTGATCCTATGTCCATGGAGTCCACCGGCTCAAATTCTACTATCAATCTTGAAGATTTTATGATTACAGTGAAAAAATCTCTCTTGTTCTCTTTTCTCAACTCTCTTAATCTCTCTATGACTTTCTCAAACTCAAATAATCACATAATAAAGTTTGGGTACAATAATACCCATTTAAACAAGAGAGAAACACAATAAAAACATCAAAACCCATAATTGTAGCATTGCGGCCTTGTGTACTAGGTGTCGTGGTACTCTCCTCTGGGCCAAAAGCGGCTTTCCACTACAACACTACAGTGCTTACTCTTGAGTTTGAAGAGCTTTTCGTGGTTGCCTCGGTGCCGCAATGCCTCCTTTCCAGCATTGCAAAGTCGTAATGCCGTGGCTCCACCTGATAGGGCCATTACCCTAGCTTTGGGGCTGCGACTCTCCTAACCAACGCCAGGGCTACAACTCTTTCTAGCTAGAGTCACGGCGACATGCTGCTGTGCAAGACTTTACTTCTCCTTTTCTTCAACTACTTCAGTCTTGTGCTTTTGTTTTCATGTCTTCACACTTCAACAATACCCCCTTTCATGCTGCAACCTCAAATTATGCAACACTTTGAGGGAATTCCAAATTAGGAAAGCTAAACTCCTTCTCTATCTCTTCATGTAGAAATTTAAGTAAATAGTACTGACCACACATGGATAAATAAACCCAAGTAGATATAACGTATATAATAATGGAGTCTATACCAGGATTCCAAGGGATTTTAGTGCAGGACGAAAAAAAAAAAATCATCAAAAAAATCATTGGTTGTCAAGAATTTTTATGGATTCTTGATCTAAGGGGAGGGTTAGAGAAAGAAACAAGGAAAGCATTAAAAAATTTGAAAATTGATGCACAAAGGAAAGGAGGAGAGATATTCAAAGAAGAGGTGGAAGATCATGCTTTGGGATTCTTAGGAATTTAAATATAGAACTCACAGTTCCACCAAGTTTTAAAAAACCTCACCGTTTCACTAAAGGTTAAATAATTTTTAGAAGTTTAAAAGTATGTGAGGATGCTTTTTTATATTATAAATGGTTATGCTTTCTATAGCAATTCTTTTTCTCTCTCTCTCTCTCTCTCTCTCTCTCTCTCTCTCTCTCTCTCTCTCTCTCTCTCTCTCTCTCTCTCTCTATATATATATATATATATATATATATATATATATATATATATTGCTATATTATGCGTACATGATCATAATAGGTTGACCAAATTACATGCAATTCAAGGTGTATATATATATATATATTTCATAAATTACATATAATTTGAGATTTATATATATGTACTATAGCAAAACTGTGTTTTTTTTTTTTTTTCAAGAAAAGTATATATAATAACATATTCAAACATTAAAAAAAAAAGGCTCACTAAGATGGACTTCTCTTAAAATATATTCATGTTCCATGTTTGCATGTATCCACTTAGAATTTTATTTTACCAAAAAAAAAAAATGTATGTAGAATGTTTATTTGTCCTACAAGTATAAATATACATTTAGTTGCACTTTTAATCTAGAAAAAAAAAATAACAAAAAAAATTTTGCCAACAAATTAAAATTCAAATAATTCCAGGACAATGTTATTGCCAAGGGATAAAAAGTTATTACCACGAGTGAAATAATTTTTCTTAACCGGTAGTTAAGAATCAAACTGAATAATCTAGCGAGATCTAGAGAGAAAGACACCCAAAATGATGGATAATCAGTCCATCGAAATCTAAAACATCAAATTGCAGCCTAGTTTGTATGGATTAGCCCCAAATGACATAACCCAACTTGGCCGGCCCAAATTTAACCTGCAGCAATGTCCCGCATGTCGTTATTTATTTATTTATTATTATTATTATTTTTATCTTTTTGGTGAAGTAATTTGCCACATTTCTTGTAAAATGTGAAGTATTAGAGGTTTCCAATCCGTATTTAAATTACAAGGAAATTTTCGGATTCCAATGACAAGATTATGGCAAGATTCACTTGGTGATGCGCAAACATCGCTGTGGAAAAAATCTCGAGATTCTTGACATTTTTGTGCCAAGCTTCAAGCATGGTGGGAAAAAAGTTGGGTCGTCTTTTATTTTTTTCGGTTAATTTTAAAAAAGCTTCAATTATCGTGCATGTGAAAACAAAACATAGCTTCTAATGGTCTTGCCTGCCCTTGAATTTTTGGGCAAAACCAAGGTTTGAATCCTCATTTAGTTTCTTTTTTCCTCTTTTGACATACACTTATTATTTCACACTATTGCTAGTCATATCATTTGAAACTTATACATCATAGGCGAATTTAATTAGCTGTTCAAAATTATTTATTTCTTAATATTATATTTTTAATTTAAAAAATAAAATTTTAAAACATAATTAATTAATAATTAATCTGTAAATAATTATCATAATCACAGATATCACATATA
This sequence comes from Ziziphus jujuba, assembly GCF_031755915.1. NCBI lineage: Eukaryota > Viridiplantae > Streptophyta > Magnoliopsida > Rosales > Rhamnaceae > Ziziphus > Ziziphus jujuba. The sequence goes on from NC_083384.1 coordinate 15,640,442, forward strand.
GGAAAACACGTACATTTAATTTCGTGTACATCATTAGATGATGATGGAGCTTGCAATGGGTTTAAAAAAAAAAAAAAAAAGAAAAAAGAAAAAAAATCTTCGTACAGTGATCGATTCGATTGTAGCTGTTGCTAGTCAATTTAGGCATAAAAACAAAGGCTTTTGTACCCGTGTCCTCCGTTGCATTTCGCGATGGCATGCTACAGTAGGTTCTCAAAAACTCCATAATAATAGTAATTTTTTTTGGGTCAAACTAAAACCTAATAAATTGAGATGTGAAGGGCCAAAAAAAAACAATAATAATAAAATAATAATAATAATAATAATAATAATAATAATAAATAACTTGAGATGAAATTGATTACACGTCAACAAGGATATACCAGTAATAATCTTAATTATAAATAAAATACATTTTTAAACAGAATTTTTTCGAATTTCTTTTGCAAGCTGGGAACAAAAAGTCAACATCGCCTCAAGCAAAAAGTGACTCATGACATGTGTGATGATTAAAGTCATATAGGTATACTCCCAAGAAAAAAAAAAAAAAAAAAAGGAGAAAAGTCGTATATATAGGTATAGAAAACCATGCATGCCTATTATCCTTTTTAGCCGACTTTTTCATTTTCACAATGAACATCTATAGTTTTGCAGAGGACAAAAAAGTAAATAAATAAAAAGAAACAAATTATGTATCGTTCGGATTTAAGGCATGCTTTTCTAGTTTTGATGAACATTCTGAAATCTCTAGTATCCCAGCCTTGGGATTGGGATCCATTCCACACTTATATAATGTGACAAGAATTTTGTGATTGCTAATCGGCATAGATTTCTTACTGGTAATATTTTTTTAATTTTAAAGTTTCAGTTGTGGATATGTAATTAGAGTTGCAAGTTCATTCTGTAACGTTTTTCTACATTAAAATGGTGTGAATGTTTTGACATAATGGGAGGCATTAATGGGTTTTATTATGTTTTAATGGGCCATTATTGTCTTGCCATCTTGGATCTTTGAGAAGGAAGAGTCTTTTGAAAAAAAGAAATGGGTTTTGAAGGTTGAAAGAGTAGTGTGCAGACAATCCTCCTATTGATGTGAGTTTTGGAAAACAGGAAAAAATTATTTTCTGTGTTTTGCAATGTAAGTGTGGTAAGTAAAGGTTCACCAAAAGTTTAAAAGAAAAGTTTCAATAGTGCTGTATTTGAAAGTTTGAGAATCCATTATATATTGGGAAACGATTATTGTAAAACATCTGCGCCGGTGGGATGGAAACTGTCTTAAGGAAAATGTGGTACTACATAGGTCTCGGACTCATTGAACAACGAGAGAAGATCATCAAATCTAAAGCATATATGTTCTTAATTTATTTTCATTATTTTCCTCTACTTTTGTTTACATACATTTTTTTATTTATCTATATATATTTACATATATTCATTCATTTTATTGACAATCTTAAAACTAATTTCCAGTATATCTATATATATGTGAATATTTGTATTTTTGTTATGTTTGATTTGTGTATTGGAAGGGAAATTTTTTTTTTTTTTCCTTTTCCTTACCCATGTTTAAGTTTGTGATTGGGCATTTGTTATTTTGTTTAATCATATTTTTATATGCCCATGATTTTATGATTTCTCTGGGTGTTTATTTATAAATTTGATTTGGTTGTTTTGGTTTGAAAAAAGAGGAAAAAATAAAATTTCTTTCTTTCCCATGGCTTTAATTTTGTGGGCATATATTTTTGTTTGTTTTATAAAAATTTTTTCCCATAAAATAAATTGCCCATGAAATTATGAATTTTATGATATTTTTTCGGTGAATTTGCATCGCCGGAATAGTGAAAAATGGTGATAAATATGAACCGGATCAATCCAACAAAACGGATCAAAATTGACCCAATTGAGGTTGAAGATGAGTCAAAAAAGGGGTGAACAGGTCAGGAAAATGGGTAAAGGCTGGAGGTTAGTAAGCCTGAGATTAAATTCTGTTGATTTTGGCCTAGTTGGAAAGCCTAGCCCGTGATTAGAACATATTATTGTTCAACCTAAGACCATGCCCAATTTAAACTTGGCAGCCTAATTGATTATAGGCATGCCACGCGTCAAGAAGTGGTGCCACATGTCACATCGAGGCAAGGACAAGTGGCCACAGTGGTAAATGATGTGGCACACAATGGCAAGGCCAGTGCTATACAGTCGCAAGATCACATGTTGTCCAGAGGTAATGCCACATGTCGAGCTATGAAGGCGACACTTGTCAATCTGTGACAGTGACACATGTTGATCTAAAGAAGGTGACACATGTCTGCCTCTATGAGAGATACGTGTCTGTAAAAGAAAGTGCCACGTGTCGGACATAGTTGTGCCACATCAGCAATTTTGATGCCATGTGGTAGGTGCCATGTAAGAGTTGTGACATGTGGCATGTTGCCATGTCAGTGTGTATGACACATGGTAGGATCCCATTTCAGCACTATGTGCCACGTGGCAATGGACACGCTAGCACATGGCACACAGTGTAGAGCCATGGAAGCCACTAGACCACATTAGCAAGGATGCCACATTAGCACAGTGATACGTCAGTATGATATTAACAATGATGTCATCATGGTGTAATTGATGACGTCAACCTAGTGGGTGTATAAAGTAATTTTGTGAGTGTACATAGCAATTTTGTGGTGTATATAGAAACCCAAGAAAAATCACATTGTTATAATTTTTTATTAGAAATTAGCTTTATTATTTTGTTGAGATAGAAAATAACAATTAATTGATTTCTGTTTTTATGATTTTACAGAAATGGCAAGTGAAGATAATGTGATTGTGCTAGTTGCACAAGTGCCAACTCAGACTCTTGTGATTCAAGTGGTTCCTCCTGCAAATCATGCAGAGATACCAGAAAAGTTTAATTGAGCAAATTTTAAGATGTGGCAATAGAAGATGTTGTTATACTTGGTTACATTGAACCTTGTGAGGTTTTTAATTTAAAATGTACGATCATGTAATGAAGAGATTGATAAAGAGACACTCATAGCGGTCGATGCATGAAAGCATTCTGATTATTTACGTTGGAATTACGTCTTGAATGGCCTGTCTGATGCTTTATACAGAGTGTATTATGACACGAAGTCACCAAAGGAGCTATGGGAAACTTTGGATTGCAAATACAAAACTGAGAATGCGGGTTCTGAAAAGTTTTTTGGAGGTTGATTCTTAGACTATGTGATGGTGGATACAAAGCCATTGATGAGTCAAGTACATGAGTTATAAGTGCTCATTCAAGAACTTCTTACTGAAGGAATGATGATTAATAAAGCTTATCAAGTAGCTACTATGATTGAGAAGCTACCTCCTAGTTAGGGAGACTTCAGGAATTATCTTAAGTACAAGAGAAAGGAAATAGAAATGGAGGCTCTTGTTGGCAAGTTTCATATCCAAGATGACAATAGGAGATCTGACAAAAGATCCATGAAGGCCTTGGTGAAGGCCAATATTGTGGAGCATGGGAGTAACTCCAAGAATAAAAAGAAAACTATAAGAGATTCCAAGCTGGAGCCTAAAGGAGGGATCTCCAAGAAGGCAAAGTTTCAAGATAAGTGCTTTAACTGTGACAAGATGGGTCATAAAGTGGCAGAATGTAGATTGCTAAAAAAAAAAAAAAAGAATAAAAAGGCACAAATGATAGAGCATATCACTTAAGAGGTTGATGAGATTGAACTTAGTGGGACCAAATCCTAGAGAATGGTGGATTGATTGGTACAACCGGCCATGTATGTTCTGACAAGAATTTGTTCAGCTCTTTTGAACCAGCTAAAAATGTAGAGAAATTGTTCATAGGGAATTCTGCCACATCAATAATCTAAGGGGATGGCAAGATAGTCTGGAAAATGACCTCTGTAAAGGAGCCCACTCTTAATAATGTGCTGTATGTTCCAGACATTCGCAAGAATATTATGTCTGGATCGCTATTAAGCAAGCATGACTTTCGCTTAGTGTTTGATTCAGATAAAGTTATTTTATCCAAGTATAGGATGTTTGTAAGAAAGGGCTATGCAGTAAATAGTTTATTCAAATTGAATATAATAACTGAAAAACCAAAAGATATTAATAAAGCTAGTACTTTTTCTGTTTATTTACTAAATCTTCCATTTTGTGGTACGGTAGACTAGGTCATATTAATTTTAATTATCTGCGGAGGTTAATTAACTTGAATCATATTCCCATGTTTGAATTGACTCCAAACATAATTCTAAAACTTGTGTAGAGGAAAAATCAACAAGGTTATCATATCAAACAATTGAAAAAAATAATGAACCTTTGGATTTAATACATAATGATTTATGTGATTTGAAATTCGTACCGATTAGAGGTGGTAATAAGTATTTATCACCTTTATTGATGATAGCACGAAATATTGCTTTGTATATTTGCTTAAAAACAAAGATGAGGGAATAGAGAAATTTATTCTCTATAAAATTGAAGCTGAGAATCAACTCAGCAGAAAAGTTAAAGTGATAAGAAATGATCATAGTGGAGAGTATGTAACTCCATTTGGAGAGTATTGTACTCAACATGGCATTATACATGAAGTTACTCAACAATATTAGCCACAATCTAATGGTGTGGCTGAGCGGAAAAATAGAACTTTGAAGGAAATGATGAATGCAATACTGATAAGTTTTGGATTACCTCAGAACTTGTAGGGGGAAGTGATTTTGTCGGCGAACGATCTTTTAAATAAGGTGCCCTGGAAGGATCAGGTAAAGACACCCTATAAACTTTGGATGGGAAGATAACTTTTCTATAAGTACTTACCAGTGTAGGAATGTCTAGTCAAAATAGTGGTACCTACTTCAAAAATAGTGAAGATAAGTCCCAAAATAGTTGATTGCATCTTTATATGATATGCACAAAATAGTAGTGCATATCGGTTTCTCGTGTATAGATCAAAGATTCCTAATATACACAAGGATATGATAATGGAATCAAGAAATGCATCATATTTTCAAACATATTTTTTCATATAAGGGTGATGAAGGATCGAGTTCGTCTAAACGAACTTACGATGCTATTAGTGATGATAATCATGATAGTGATTAAGAACAGGAGACTGAAGTTGAGACTGAGGTTGAACTAAGACGAAGCAAAAGAGTAAGAATGGAAAAATCCAGAACACGATAATGGAATCTAAAAATGCATCATTTTTCGAGCACATTTTTTTGTATAAAGGTGATAAAGGACTTAGTTTGTCTAAATGAACTTACAAAGCTATCAGTAATGATAATCATGATAGTGATCAAGAACAGGAGACTGAAGTTGAGACTGAGGTTGAACTGAGATGAAGCAAGAGAGTAAGAACAGAAAAATCCTTCGATCTAGATTTTCTTACTTACATGCTAAAAAATGAAACTCAAAGCTTCTAAGAAGCTGTAAACTCTAATGAAAGAAATTTATGGAAAGAAGCCATAAAAAGTGAGATTGATTCCATATTACAGAATCACACCTGGGCGTCAGTAAATCTTTCTCTAGGTTGTAAGCCTTTGGGTTACAAATGGATTTTTAAAAGGAAGATGAAAGTGGATGGAACTATAGATAAATACAAGGTAAAGCTTGTAATTAAGGGATACAAGTAATAGAAAGGTCTTGCTTATTTTGATACTTATTCTTTAGTAACAAGGATAAATTCCATAAGAATGATACTGACGATCGCTCCATTGTGGGATCTTGAAATACATCAAATGGATATTAAAACAACCTTTCTTAATGGAGATCTTGATAAAGAGATCTACATGGAGCAACCCGAAGGTTTCTCTACTCCAGGACAGGACAAGAAGGTCTATAGATTGGTAAAGTCCTTAGATCGATTGAAACAAGCTCAGAAGCATTGATGTAAAAAATTTGATAGTGCCATACTAAGTGATAGGTTTAAGATAAATGAGTATGACAAGTATATCTATGTAAAAGATACAGATAATGGATACGTCATTCTTTGTTTGTATGTAGATGACATATTTATGGTAAATAGTGATGACAAAATGGTTTGAACTAGAAAAGCCATGTTAAAATCCAAATTTGGCATGAAAGATATGGGGCTTACTGATGTGATTTTAGGAATAAAAATCACAAAGACTTTGAATGGGATCATTCTTAGTCAAACACATTATATTGATAAATTATTGGCTAAGCTTAGTAATGATGATATTGGTATAGCCAGAACACCTATTGATATGAGTTTACACTTATTCAAGAATAAAGGGGAGTGTCAGGACCCGTCCAGAATTCCTCCCTGGAACCCTAGACAAGCCCTGATCCTAGGGAAATACCACCGAACCTTCCAACAGAAAATCCGGCAGCACCTCCCCTAAGGGTAGGACTAACCAAAAATTATCTGCACTGAAAACACACTTCTAAAAACATCCCCTTATTCCTCCCACAATACTACAAATTGATTCCACAAATTTCAGCACTTCAAATAATAACAGTAGCAACCCAGTGCATAAATAAAAACTACACGTCCAAAACAGTATACAGAGCATTATACAGATAAATATGGAATTTATACAATGACAGACAATAAGCAATACAGGATAGAGAGGAAAAAGGGAAGAAATACTTCTTGAACCTTCGGCAACGAACTGAGATGTTGGGCTCGCCCCGGACAATCAACGTCTCCAACCTGGACCTAGGGGAACGGAATTTAAAAGTGTGAGATGCTAATCATCTCAGTGAGTGACTCTATCTACCATACACCTTTAATATTAATAATATAAAAATAAAGGAGTTTAATTAATTCATACCGAACAATTAAATAAATAAATAAATAAACATTTGAAGTAATACTTTCTCTCAAAACCCTCACTATTCACTCTGTTGGAAATGTTCCCCTTTTAAAACAATTTCACAAAACCCGATATTCGTACTTCTCGAAAACCAAGGGACCAAATAATTTAATAAACCACAAATAAATAAGTAAATACCCCAAATATAAATAAACTGCAATAAATTATAATAAATAATTTTGTACTCTTTGGGGTTTGAAATTTCTATCAGAAAAATTTGCACTTGACGCACCACACCATATACCAGTGATGCCCTCCAATACCCAGCGTCCTGAGCACCGACTGGCCGGGAGATTAAAGAGAGAAACTTGCAAATGGCACTTCGGCGTCCCGACAGTACCGCTGCTGAAACCATCATCCCGGCCAAGGAGGGGGGCGGCTGTGCGCAATAACAAACTTGCCTGCCCACGGTCTAATGGCAACTCACGGGTGAAATAATAATACTTGCGCGCTGAACCACATATACATATACCAGAACACCAATACTGTGTGAATGCGTCTAAAATAATTATTAAACCAACCGTACCGTTTTCCAAAATTACCGTGGGAAATATACCAAATTTTCACACTTACCATCCCACATATTTTTATTTAACAAACCGGTACGAAAACATCGATAACAAATAAACCACAATTTTCTCGAAGTACGAGGTTCAACAATAAAAATACCGCGGACATAATTTATAAAATTTAACTAAATATTTTCATAAAATATTCAACCCAATTATGCCCAAAAATAATACTTAAAACCACGTATGATTATTACCGAATTATACTTTGCTCATGCATAATAAATAAATTAAACCACAATAAAACCATAACCAAATTGTACCACATGAGCATAATTTAAATACCAATTAAACATAATTAATTGCCCAAAAATGGAATAAAATCCAGACACAATCAATTACTGAAAATACTTGCTCATGTGTAATAAATACCATTTAATCACAATAAAATAATAATCGGGAATTTTCTAATGACCCCAAAATTCCATTTAGCACCAATGGGTAAATATATATAAAATAATATTTTTCCCGATTATATTTAAAATACACCACATGAGCACAATTTACAGATATCAATTTAACACCACATAAATATAATCAATTACCCCAAAAACATTTTCAAAATTGGATTACTCACCTGGAGCACGCAATTAAACCATGATCCACCATGGGATCAATTCCACGACTCACCGGTGCTCCTAGAACACAATTCACACACAGTCAAATAAATTAATATTTTATTCGGGTAAATAATACCCGGTACCCGGGGGGTCAAACACAAATGTTATCCAAAATAGGCGAATAATATACCGAATCGAAGCTTGAGCGATGAGGATTACAAATCCGGTCTCCATCGACCCCAATTCCGCCGGAGGTGGCCGGAATTTGTCCGGAAAGCTTCGGCCGGTTTTCAATTCCTCGTATCTCGCAAACCGCTTCGAATTTTTGAGATTGGAGGCCATATTTGGACTCAGAGGGGTCAAAAATGGTGGGATAGAGGTATGGGTCAGGCTGGGTTGGTTGGAAACGGCAAGAATCGCCGGAAAAACGTAACCGGCCGCCGCCGGCTTCACCGGCCTGATCTGGGCGCGTCCGGCGGTGACTGGCAGGGAAATTTGAAGGCCGAGGTTGCGAGGAGGTGGGCTACACCGGTGGCCGGCGTGTGTGGCATTGCGGCGATTGAAATCCGACCAAACGGCTGGTCAAACAGAGAGAGGGAGAGAGTCAAAGGAGAGAGAGAGAGAGAAGTCTGTGTTTCTTTTTTTTTTCTCTGTCGGGCTCGGGGAAGAAGAAGGAAAGGAAGGGAAAAAAAGAGAGAAAGATGTTTTCCCACGTGGGGAAAAGAAAAGAAAAAGAAAAAGGAAAAGGAAAATAAAAATAATTAAATAATTAAATAATTAAATAATTAAATAATTAAATAATAATATTATTATTTTAAAATAATAATAAAAAAATAATTTGATATTACACATGGTTGACATGTGGCTTCTCAACATGGTGACACATGGTCACCTTCATTAAGTCACATGTGGCACATCGTTACCCGTTTAAAATATAATATTAAAATAATACGGTATTTAAAAAAACTCTACAGGTCCATAACTTTCAAACCACATGTCCAAATCGGACGTGCCGCTAGTCTACGGACTCGTATCGACGAGCACTTCACAACCATGCATGAGTCAACGCTCAACTTTGCATGAACAAAAAGTCAACTCCGGCGCCCCTTGGACAGTTTGGACCTCAACTTGTTTTGCCCATAACTTTCAAACCGTAGCTCCATTTTCAACGTGCTACTAGTCTACGAACTCGTGCCAACGTGTACTTCGTAACGGTACCTTAGTCGACCTAGAATTCCAAGCGGGTCAAAAAGTCAACTTTTGACCCCTTCGGTCAACGGTCAACAGTCAACCTCGGTCAACGTGCAAAAATTCCGACATGGTTCGGGACGGGGTGTTACAGGGAGAGTGTATCTCAAGTGGAATATGCAAGATTGATTAAAAATTTGATGTACTTGATGAGTTGTACAAGACTAAACATAGCCTAAACTATAAGTATACATAAGTAATTCCAATGAAGAACATTGGAATACAATATACTCGTGAATACGGACTATACTATACAAGATATCCTGATGTATTATAAGGATACAATGATGCAAATTAGATATCAAAATAAACTGTGATAGCTCGATCCACGATGGAATCTGAGTTCATCGTATTAGATAAATGTAGTGAAGAGGCAAAATGGCTACGTAAATTTTTAGAAGATATTCCTAGGTGGCCTAAACCTGCGCCAGTAATAAATATACATTGTGATAGTTGATCTGCGATTGGTAGGGCACAAAATATTATATATAATGGAAAGTTCAGACACATTTATCGTAGACACAATTCCATTAGACAACTAATCTCAACTGGAGTTATCTAGATAGACTATGTAAAGTCAAAAAATAACATTGCGGAGCTGTTGACCAAAGGGTTAAATAAGATTTAGTTAACAAGTCATGGAGGGGAATGAGATTAAAGCCCGTGAGTAAAGTTGATACAATGGAAACCCCACCTAGTTGACTGAGGATCCTAAGATCTAGATTTAATAACACAACGCAATTGTAAAGACTGATATGGATCACTATAAGGGTTAATCCTTTGCTCATTCCTATGTTGAGACATGCTAGAAAGAGGTTAAGCATAAAGTATGCTTTTAATGCTTCTACTAAGTTTGTGTTTGGTAATCTAAGCATAGTTATGCTGATTACATTGGAAATAGGAATCATCTATGTGAGAGAGAAAAGTGGCTGCTTCAAAGGAGAATTGTTAAGGGCATAATTCTCTAGAAACTCTTGTAGAACCAAGGAGGTACTCAAGGCCAAAATGAACACAACAGTGAGAACTAAAGTGTACCAGGAAGAAATCATATGTGAACTATATGGTTATTTACACAAATGATGAAATAGTTTAAAGATATCGTATCTACCATTAGTTAGTAAAGTAGATATAGTTTAATAAGGATAGATTCAAAAAGTAATATCTACCTATCCCATGCAGGTTCCAATTGTAGAGCTTTACTACCAGTGTCTTGCATTGTCCTAAGTAGTCAAATCATTCATGTGAGGGATTGTAATGTTTTTCCATATTAAAATGATACGAATGTTTTAACATAATTGGGAGGAATTAATGAGTTTTATTATGTTTTAATAGGCCATTATTGTCTTGTTGTTTTGGGTCTTTGAGAAGGAAGAGTCTTTTGGAAAAGAGAAGTGGGTTTTGAAGGTTGAAAGAGTAATGTGCAGACAATCCTCCTATTGACGTGAGTTTTGAGAAACGGGAAAAAATTGTTTTCTATATTTTGCATTGTAAGTGTGATAAGCAAAGGTACACTGAAAGTTCGAGAGAAAAACTTTGGTGGTGCTGTATATGAAAGTTTGAGAATTTGTTGTATCCTAGAAAATGATCGTTGGAAAACATCTGCATCGATGAGATGGGAATAGTCTTAAAGAGACTGTGATACCACACAAGCCTTGGACTGATTGAACAACGAGAGAAGATCATCAAATTACGTGTTCTTAATTTATTTTGATTATTTTTCTGTATTTTTGTTTGCACACATTTTTTTATTTATCCACATATATTTACATATATTCATTCATATTTTATTGACACATTCTAAACCTGATTGATGATACCGAGAAATGCATGAATATTTTTATTGGAACTTTTTGCATTCTGTTAACTACTTAGTGGAAATGTTTTGCAGGTTTAGAGTAAGAAATGAAGAGAAAACTACCCAAATTTGGCTTGAATATCAACTTTAACATACAATTAAAGGCAAGAGAGGGCGATCCCATCATTTACAGTGTCATTAGGAACTGCAAGGTCAGCCCTTTTGGAGTTGCAAGCAGTTCATAATCGAAGCCATAGAAGAACATAGAAGATGGCAGAATAAATTGCAACAATGCAACTTTTATCCAAAGGTTCCAGACCCTTTTAAAGGGGCATGTGATTGATGGTCCCAATGTGTTTCAGCTATGCGTTTTGGATCTGTAGTTCGCTTAGACTTCATATGGAAAAGCTTAAAGGAGCCTTCTCTTAAGATCTTGGTCTCAGTTCTCATAGTTATAACTTGTAACAGCTCACAAGTTACAAAAGCTCGATTTTCCCACTTCCCTTATAAACTTTGTAGTTATATTTTATAAATTGTTTAGGGTTTCATATATGGATTGAATGACTTATCTTTTATTAATGTGGCTATTTATTTTGTAACAATTTTCTACTAGCTAATCATCAACTCAGTAAATCTAATTGATATCACACCGTCATTTATGTATTATAGTTTTTCAATTAATTATAAATGGAAAATCACGGAACTTCTGTCGATGAAGATGAAAGATGTTGTGCCATGTAAAATGGAATTGAACTTGTTTGCACTACAGTAGATTTCTTTACGGTTGCTATTTTGCAAGCTGAAGAGACATACTATATTTAAAGTTGACAAAGGTTTACCCAACAAAATGCAAGTTTGAAGACCAAGAGTATTTATAATGCAAACTATCTTACCCCCCACCTTAAAAATAAAAGAAATTTTAGAAACAACAAACTAATCTAACAGGGATAAATTGGGATTTTGAGCAACCAGGAAAGCTTCTGAAAGCTCTTACTAGTTCTTGCGTTCGAGCTCTATGCAACCAAAACGGCCAAACCAGAAAACAAATGAGTTTTAACCATATCATAACACCATTATCTCTCGAATAAGTAATGCCTTAGAACTTAGAAGTAACTACTTAAAAAATGATAATTAGGACTAGTAATAAACTCCAAGTGCTATAGAATATCATCTTTTCTAAGTTGTTGACAAAAATCTGATAGACATCTAATAAAAGCATTCTTTAGGTATTGTATGTATATGAGGTATGATAAAACGGAACAGAAAAATACAATGCCACAGGACATTCTTCTCAAGAAAAGATAGATTTCCCAATTCAGTACCTCTTTGCTTTAGATTCATTTTTGGAAAGCGTAATTAAATATATATATATATATATACATATATACTGGGTGAGGGAGGAAGAGAGCCTGTTGTTTGCTCATACACTAAACTAGATAGATCTGCCATCTTTAATATTCATCAAAAGTATAGTCTAGGAGATTTTACATATCTGTGCTTATTATCCAACCATGAACATAATTGTAGAGAAGAAATAATAAGTAAATTTTAATTATCTCCTTTTTACCTTTTGGGGAAAGGAAAAGATAACATAGAAATTCATAACTTTTTTTTAAGTACAAACCTTTGAACTAAAGTAGGTGAGATTGGAGAAACTGTTGAACTATATATTCCCCCATTTCCATATAACCCTATAAAAGAAACTGCTACAACTTTACCCTCTTTTCTATTTCTTCAATCATTTTAATTTTATTGAGAGTTGACTAGGTGAAATGCTAATTCAACGAGTCCAAGTCTTGGCTCTTAACTTTTCTCTAACTCCAAATTATTTTATTAAACTTTCGGTTCAATTAACACATCAAAAAATCTATTTGCAACAGGGGTTTAGAGTGATTGCAAGTGCAAAATTCAAGCAATATGAAATAATATACTTCAGTTAATGTGGAAGAGAGTTTTAAAGTTCAAACAATAAAATTAACGGTATTTTTCTTATATTAATTTTTATAACTAAAACAACTCTCTCAAGGATTCCTTTTCTTTCACTTCTAAGAAATTTAAATTCTGCACGATGAATTATTTGTGCCTCGACTGATATGGGAGTGGAACCAAAAGGATAGTATATGTGTTCTATGTCAAACAGATCAATGCTTTAAAAACTAAGAGATTTATGCTGCAAATAGGAACAAAACAATGAAAAATGATAGCAGACATTACACGTAGTGATACAAACTTGATGAATAGTGCTAGCAGCGATAAGAGCAATTGCTTCTGCTATAATAACTGCAAGAAAAATATAAATAAATTTATTCAACTATAGGTAAATTGAATGATGCACCATTATTAAAAAAAAAAAAAAAATACCTTCCTATATTGAGAGTAAGGGCTGACCTAGAGTTCAAGCATTCCATCAATATAAATTGCATGGTTGCACATAGGATAAGGAATATGATGAAGTGTTTTAAAGTGTCACAATCTATTACATTCTACTCTGCCTTAATGCTATTGTTCTCATAACAAAAACAAAACTCACCAGCACCCCACCCTGTCCTCATTCCACATGTCTCCTGAAAGTTACCAATGAATTGCAAGAAAAGAAACCAAGTAATTGGTTAAAAATCTTTCTTATTCTTGGGCTTTTTCTAGTGTTTCCCTTTGCTTCCATTCAAATCATTTTGGTGCAAGACTCCTCACCCTCTAAATGGCAAATTCATATCCAGTTTGGATTTTTTCCACACCTTTCGTGGTTTCACTCATTGCATTACTTGTTTGTCTTGAAGTACTTTTCTAGTATGTCTATTCCATTGTTATGTTTTAGTTTTATGGTCACCTTGGTTTTTCGTGGTGCTCAAGCATGACCACCAGTGGCTGCAATATCTTCTCCTTTTTGTTGCTGTTTGTGATATTTCTTTCATCGCAACAATTACTCACCCATCATCACCAACACAACCATCTTAGCTTGAAAATATTGACGTGGCCAATAATTGATGAGGCACAGCTCTATTATCAGAGATTTAATTTCCATTTATAAAATATCTACGGCTTTGGAAATATGTAAGTATACCTTTGTATATATCTATTATCATAGGCTTAATCATTTCTCCATGTTTATTTTTGGGCCACATGAATATCCATATACTAAGGTGGTTTCATAAATATATATGCACATATGTGTGTGTAAGAATGGAAAGTTTGTATTTATCCTTTAGCATGTATGTATATATGTGTGTGTGTGTATAGTTATGTGTAAAATAAGGAAGAGGATAATGGTGATGATATGAATTAGAAGTATTAATTTATTGAAGAACTAGCTGTTCAACATTAATTTGTAAATAACAAGTAAATTTCATTCCTAAATTTCATTCCAAACCCATGAATTATGATTTCTAATTGTTTTTTATTGCTGCGTAGTTCATATTAAATTAAATCAACTTCTACAGAAGTGATGCAATCAATTTGTTGGAAAAAACCAATTTGATTATCTAGTGAGATAGAAATCTAAAAAAGAAAAATCAAGAACAAACAAAATGGACGCAAGAAAAATCAAGAACAAACAAAATAGAAGCAAGAAAAATCAAGAATTGGACTACTTGGACAATAAGAAAACCAGAAAGAAAGTTCGAGAACCAGAGAAGAACTTTTGCATTTTTGTTGTTTACATAAAAATTAATGAAAATACAATAACAAACTTGTATTTATACACTTGTCTAACACTAACAGCTTTTACACAATATGATTGGTTGATATCGGTGTCACATGGATTGACGAGCTATCAAAGCTTCTAACAGAGATAGGTGAGCTATCATAACTACATGTGAGAGTTGGTTGAGTTGGCAGTAATATTCTGGAAGTGTCTCAATCACCTTTCACAAGCAAAAGTCTGTTGTAATGAAAGCCAACTTTTGTTTGATATAAAGAGAATTAGCTCTTCAGTCTTTAAAGAGTTGTCATGAACTTTAATTATTCTTCCTTTAGAGAGTTGTCTGGAACTTGCACTATCTTTAGTTTTGATCTAAGAAAGAGAAAACAAGCTATTTCCAAAGGTTTAGTAAATATATCTGCAACTTCCTCTGCTATAGGAACACACCTAATTTCAAGTAACTTTCTTAAAACTCTCTCTAACATAATGTACATCAATTTCAATATATTTTGTGTGAAAATGATAGATAGGATTATAAGCTAAAGCTATTGCTCCCAACTGTCTAATCACATGATAGGAGGTTGTAAATTTAGCTGTAGTTCTTTAGACAACTCAGACAACCAGCTTAGCTCAGTTGAAATATTTGCTAAAGCATGGTATTCAACCTTTGTAATTGAATGAGCTACTACCGACTGCTTCTTTGAGCTCCAAGATACTAAATTTGGACCAAGAAAAATACAGAAACCACTACATGACCTTCTGTCATCTAGAGAGCTTGCCCAATCACTGTCTAAAAGCCCATGAAAAAAAGTCTGTGTAGATCAAGAATGTCTAGATGAAGGCCACAATGAATTGTTCCATTTAGATATCATAGTAGCCTTTTACAAGCTTCCTAGTGACTTGTTTTGGGAGGATGAACAAACTGACACAACTTATTCACATAGAAAGTAATTTCAGGTCGTGTAATGGTGAGATATTGTAAGGCACCCACTATACTTCTATATTCCTCAGGATTAGTAAGAATATCACCTTCATGACAGGAAAGTTTTTTACCAGTATTCATTGGACTAGAATAGCTTTTAGGTGCATGCATCTTGGTTTTACTCAATAAGTCCTTTACATACTTTGTCTGAGAAAGATACATTCCAAAGGCATTTCTTCGAACTTCAATCCCCAAGAAATATTGTCAATTCCCAAGATCTTTCAGAGAAAAATCTTTATTTAGGCTACAAATCAGTTCTGTAATATAGTTAGTGCTAGAGCCGGTGATGATTATATCATCAACATATACCAGCAACATAATATGCACACTGCAATTCTTCAAAATGAAAATAGATGAATCAGCAACTGAGTTAATAAACCCTCTTTGTAGCAAAGCAGCTCTTAGTTTATCAAACCAAGCTCGAGGAGCTTGTTTTAGTCCATAAAGAGCCTTATGTAGCTTGCACACATGTGTAGGATAGACATGATTGATATAACCTTATGATTGTTTCATATATAAACATCCTCAAGTAATTCCCCATTCAAAAATGCATTGTTGAAGTCCATCTGCTTAACAAGCCAATTGTATGCAAGAGCTGAAGTAAGAATCACTCAAACAGTTGTAGGTTTTAGCACAGGACTAAATGTTTTAAAGAAATCAAAACTAGGTTGTTGATGAAAACCTTTTGCAACTAGTCTTGCTTTATACTTCTGAACCGATCCATCTGCATTACATTTTATTTTAAATACCCATTTGTTACCAACAATATTCATGTTAGATGCTGCAAGTACTGAGCTTCAAGTTTTATTTCTTTGCAAAGCCTCATATTAACTGTCCATAGCAGTTTTCCATTCAGGAAGTTGAAGAGCTTGTTTAACTGACTTTGGCACTTCCAGATCACCAAAAATCTTTATTTATGAGTTTTCTGAAGTATAGGCTCTATTTAAAAGATCTTGATGTTGAGTGAAGAAAACTTTAGGTTCACTAATGCCACTTTTGGATCGTGTCTGCATAGGATGAACATTATGAGGAGCAGACAAATGTTTATGTAACCTGAGAGCAGGCAAGGTCATAGGTGAATTTTGAGAGTTGTCGAATAATGGTGTGGTAAGAATTGAATTTTAAGCATCTGAAGCTTTTGAGATGGAAGCAAAATCAGTAGGTAGTGCTTCAATAGATTCCACAGTAGGCAAGTTTGAAACAGGCTCAGATGGAAGCAAAATCAATAGGTAGTGCTTCAACAATTTCGAAGGTAGATTTGTTGAGATAAATTTTGATTCTCAGCTGGACTTGATTCACTGTTTATCACTGTTGCTGCAGATAAAGAGTTTTGAACACTAACACCATTACTTGTAATAGTAGGGAGAGGAATAGAGCATTTTGACTTTTCTTGGACAATATAAAGAGGATCGGTTGACCATTTCAAACTCTCAGATGAAGTGATTGTAGATGCAACATCATTTTTAGCTGATGAAGGGAAACCATGTTCAAAAAGGGACTATTTTTCATTGAATTCAACACTCTTTACAATATACACTCTCCCTTTTGCATCTAAACATTTATACCCCTTGTGCTTAAGACTATATCTAATAAATACACATTTAGTTATGTGAAAATTAAGCTTCTGAGAATGATATGGTCCAAGATAAAGGCAACAAGCACAACCAAATGCCTTGAGGAAAGAGTAATCTGGAATCTGACCATAAAATTTTTAGAAAGGACTGTAAAATTAAGAACTACTGTTGGTAACCGATTAATAAGAAACACAGCTGACTGAAATGCTTCCCACCAAAATTGCAAGGACATATGGGCTTGAGCCATCATACTTAAGCCAACCTCAAAACTGTGATGATGTTTTCTCTCTGCTCTACCATTTTGATCGTGCATATAAAGACAGGAATGTCTCATACTAATCCCATATTGCTTCAAATAGGAAGGAAAGCTTCTAAATTCACCATGCTAATTCGTTTGCAGACATTTAGGTTGAAAACCTGTGCTTCGTTCAACCATTTTATGAAAAGTAGTCAAAACAGTAAGAGCTTTATCTTTGGTCTTCAACAGATAAATCCAAGTAAACCATGTGAAATCATCAACAAAGTTAATGTAATAATGATAACCTTCTTTGGATAGGGTTGGTGCTGGCCCCAAAGATCTGAATAAACCAACTCAAGAGGTTGTTTGGTTTTACTCACTGAAGAAGGAAAACTTTGTAAATGTTGTTTACCAAATTTGAAAGCTTCACAAAACAAAAGTCTATCTTTATTGATATTCTGAGAATGATTACATAGCTGCAATAATTTATGCAGAGTAGGAAATGATACATGACCAAGTCTCTGATGCAATACATTCAAATCAGTTCCAACATTTTGCTTAGCAAAAGAAGACTTGATTACAATATCAAAAACATCATCAGTCTTAATCACACCATCAGATACACTATTAGATTTTGTATTGACAGAAATAGCATCAGCTGATAATCTATGAATTAAATTAGAAACTATACCAGATAGAACAAAAGCATTGTAGAAATCTTGTGGTACATTATTCACAATAGCAAGATTTTGAGACAGTTGAGATGAACCACTTTTAGTCATTGCAGCTCCACTTTGAGTAAAAGAAGGTGAATTCAAGTATTGATGAGAAGAATTAGCCAAATGTAATAAATCCAGCTTATACAATCCCCCTTCAAGTGTTCCTTGTAGAATAGCTATTCCCAGTTGCTTATCCTTCATCAAGCAGTAGTTAGACTGAAATTCAATGGAAACTGAATTATCTTGTGTCAATCTAGAAACACTAATAAGTTTTTTAGATATAAGAGGAACGATAAGCACATCCTTTAGCATTAACGACAAGAAGTATAACAAGGTATAGCAGTATGACCAATACCAGCAATTGTTAATCCTTGACCATTTCCAACAAGTAACTGACTCTTACCATTGTACTCAATGTGCTGCATCAAGCTACTGCTATCATTGACTACATGATTTGTGGCTCCACTATCAAGGTACCAGTTTGGATCACCTATAGTCACATGTGTTGTTATATTTGCAGCAGTAGAATTTTGAGGTAGAGAAGGATTACTAGCAACAAGGGTTTGATATTGAGGTAACTAAGTTACTTGCAGACCAGAACTAACATTTGGACCATTGACAAGTGAGTGATATCCTTGAATATGAGGTGAGACCACTAGACCACCAGCATTAGTTCCTCCATGATTAAAAATTGGCATTCAAAAGGTAGAATTATGTAGAACCAGATTGGAAGAAACATGTGTGACTCCAGGAGTAGAGATGAAGGTAAGGGTCTGTGGAAACCAAGAAGATGCTGGAAGATAGGTTAGATTAGCAACAGGTGATGGAGTTTGATATTAATATCCTAAACCTGAATGTATTGGCCTTCCAAAAGAATTTATTGTATTATAGTAGCAAGTTATTGTAATATGACCCTGCATCCCACAAATCTGGCATTGTGGTTTGCCTCTACCCCTATGTCCTCTGTCTCGAAAGAACTCTGGTCTATAATCTTGTTTGTAACCAATATTTCTGTTAAAACTAGATCTGCCTTAATCAAAGATAAATGGATTTTTGTAATTTTCACCTCTGCCATAATTTATATACTCTTCATAACCTTTTGTCAACAATAGAACCTTTCTCAAATTTGTCACCGATTGAAGAAACATTAGCATGCATATTATAGTAAGGAAAGGAAGCTGTAAACCCACTATGAGAAGATATGTCTGTAGAAGCTAATCTCTTATCATCAGATCCAGCATTATTATTATTTATCACAGTACCAAAATTATGTCCAATATTAACTCGAGATGTGGCATATATATGATTTGCAGAGACATCACCCAAATCAAAAGTTGCAGTTGAATTTAATTGTTCAAGCTTAGATTTAAAGGCAAGAAGATGACTTTGTGCCTCTTCAACCGTATATTACTCTGGCCTGATTCCAAGAATTGTTGATATAGGTTCATAATTAGAACCCAATGCTCCAAGGATATATGTCACTGTATCAATTTTTGTAGCATTGTCTCCAGCAGCAACTAGATTATTCATCAAATCTTTCATCTTCAACACCCAAACATCAATTGAAAGGTTTCCTTTCTTAGAATTTTGCAGTAGTTTTTTGTAGTGTAGAATCCGACTTTGTGAATTGACTGCATATCGATTCTCTATTGCATTCCAGAGTTTGTAGGTTGTGTCTTTATTGATAACCAATTTTCCTTAGCTTGAGAGAAATCCCTAAGATTTGAATATGTATTCTCAGCATCAATTTCTGAATTAGGACTTTGTTTGTCATCACTAATTGAGTCTTCAAATGAAGAAAACTCTAAGAACTTGATGAACTTGTGCCCTCTGACAACCGGAAGAACCTGCGATTTCCAAATGAAGTAGTTGCTATCATTGAGCTTGATCTGATTGCTAGGAAATGGAGACACCATCAAAATCGTGTTTTACTCAGCCATAAGTAAAGGCTTTGATACCAAAATAGAAATCTAAGAAAGAAAAATCAAGAACGAACAAAACAGAAGCAAGAAAAATCAAGAAATGAACTGTTTGGAAAACAAGAAAACCAGAGAAGAACTTTTGCATTTCTGTTATTTACGTAAAAGTTAATGAAAATACAATAACCTTGTATTTATACACTTGTCTAACACTAATAGCTTTTACACAATATGATTGGTTAATATCGGTATCACATGGATTCATGAGCTGTCATAACTACATGTGAGAGTTGGTTGAGCTGGCAGTAGTATTCAGGAAATCTCTAACATGCATGTATATGACATCGGTAGAATAAATTGAATGTACAGAGATATGAAAAAAAAAAAAAAAAAAAAAAGGAACATTGATAGTTTCTGTGTTTCTGAAATTTATTTATATATACATATATATATATATATATATATATATGTATATGCAGACCTTGAACTGTGTTTATGCTGTGATGAGAAGCTCAGTATATATAGCTAGATTCAAAACCAGCTGAACATAACCTAATTAACCAAAATTCACAAGTAGTTCTACTAAAAGGCACAAGGTTGAAGCCACCGATATATAGAGTATTGGGTTGGAAACCACTAGCAGCAAGAGGAAGCTGAGGTCGGGAAATTAAAATCGGTTAAATTAATAAAATTACCCAAATTAATTGTGATAAACAGACAAGTATTTTTATGATTCTGAAAGTCCTTGTTTATACTTGAAAACCAATTTTATTTTGTAAATGTACTATATGTGTTATTAGGTTCCTTGAGAGAGTGTCCATGTAACCAGTAATAAAGACAGTTAATCTTGATTATCAGTTTTCACATATAACACAGAGATTTCAGTCCTCCAAAAGTTCTTATCTTCTTTTCCATATGATAGTCAGCTTTATATACCAATTAGTTGCCGGCAAAAACTCAAACATGGAAAAAATTTACCGGAGTAGAAAAACGACTGATTGTGGCATAGTAAGGGTTCTATACTAATGCTCATTAATTATCAGGATTGTAAACAGTTGCTTTTTTTTTCTTTTTTTTTTTTTTTTTTAACCGTAAGCAAGAAAATTCAAATACTATAGCTTGTATATAATGAAAGTTTTAGATTCTAAGAACAACGTTCAATTAAGAGCATTAATTCTTAAAAATAAAAATTATTTATGGAAAAAAAGAAGAGTACAACTTTAAGAACCAAAATGAAAGGGAATGAAAAACCCAAAATAAAAATATGTGAGAGAGATACATGTTTTAGAACTGAAGACATGACTCTATGAGAAAAGCTAATCTCCCACAACTTGCAATTTCCATGAGTCTCACTGTCGGTGGCTTTAACTGATGGTGGATGACAGTGGTTTTCTTATGTTTTTTTCGTAGATTAAACAACCCCGGTCGAGAATATTATTGGATTTGAAATTATTAAATAAGGTTTGATAATGATTATATTTGAGCTGATTAAAACTTTTTATTTTAGTCATGAATGTGAATTTATTTTTCACTGATCAAGTCAGTTCATATTTTCATTTTTTATTTTTATTTTTTATATTTTATTTTTTATTTAAGCTTGGCTCTGACTGATTTTATGAGGAAACATTGTGCTAGTTACAGCTCCTGAGAATCAAGAAGAAAAGTAACAGCTTTCAAAAAATCAAACTAAATAAAACCGTATACTTCACCTCAAAAACAAAAGCTTCTTCTTTCGCCATTAACTCAGTTACTAAAGAAGAAAATTGCTTCGGACTGTGCGTACCCAATAATTCACCCTACCCATTGCTTATAACAACTCCAACCCTAGATTTTTCAATGCCTCTCTTAAAAGCTCCATCCACGTTAATCTTAATAGAATCATGTGGTGGAGTCTGTCAAACTTTTTCTTTTTCTTTTTATTTTTTTATTTTTTACAATATGGGAGAGGGAAATTTTCATGTGGGTCAAGGTTTAAACCTTAGAGGGACCTATTAACCATATGAGTGTTGCAAAACCATAGTTCTACAATCCTTGCAGATAGTGAGAACGAGATCCATGGGCTTTGTAAAACTCCACATGTATATATGGAGCTGAGAAACAAAATCAAGAAGATATTCAGTTGGGTAAGCTTCTCCACTTGACCATGAACAAAAAAATTCCTCTGATTCCATAACGCCCAAGCAAGAAGAAGAAAGCGCTCGACTACAAAATTAGAAAATAAACTTATAACCATATACTATCCAGACACAAACCTCTTCAAAGGCTGATAGAAAAAGGATCTGTTTCCAAATCTCACAAGCCTACCTTAGTGCAGGACCACAAAAATTGAAACAAAAAAACTTTACTGTTATTCAGTTGGATTGCGTCAAACGCTCAAACAATGATTAGTGATATAATAATAATTTTTTTTTTTTTTAAATAACCGATAAGGGATATTTTTGAAATTTCATATAAGAAGTAATGAGCAAAAAGAGTCTCTGGTGCAACTCAGATGGAACGAGTTATGAACGTTGAAAGTTCAAAAGATTCAGTCCGCCAGGACTCAACTGATCAATCCCCTAATTTTTTCCAGCCCAGTGGCGACTTGCAACTTTCCTTTTTCTTTGTTTTCCTTGTAAACAAACGAAAAACACTTGATTTATTTCTTTCTTTTCTCTTTAATTTTTTTAATTTAGTTTATTTATTATTATATTTAGATACGGCGAAAAACGTCAAAAAAATAACTAAATAAAATAATAATAATTTATATTTTTATGGGAGAAATGCATTTATATCCTGTGAGATTTTTTTTGATAGAATATATCCTGTGAGATTGAACATAGATATACTTAACCACCAATATTTCAGACATCCAAAATGCTAACTGTGTTGACCATTCTGACTGTTAAATTAACCATTTTGCCCTCTAATGCATAATAAAATAATACAAAACAATTGTTATTAGAAAATTTCATTTTTAAAACAAATGCGGCTATCAGTTGACCAGATATAAAAAAATAGTTACAAGATATAATTAAGTATTATACTTTTTGGAATGTGGGTTTAATTATCTTAGTTGACGATATTATAATCATAGCAATTATCAATAAAAAAATAAAATAAAAACATTGTAAAGATAAATTAAAAAAACAATATGATAATTATCAAAATAATAATTTTAACTAATTAACATGTTAAAAATTCTGTTGTTCTTTATATTAACGATAAGTTAAACACAATAAAAAAAAGGACTATGTTAACAAATAATTTTTTCTTTCATTGCAATATATATATATATATATAGGTATTTTTTCTGTTTAGTTGAGCAATAAGACTTCACATTGGCACATTATCGACAAGTTTATATTAAAATCACAGAATATTGTATGATAGGAAATTAATATGAAGCTCACACACAAAGAAAAAAAGAATTCCCCGAAATTTTTTTTTTTTTTTTTTAAATATGCAATCACTCTCCATAATGCTAAGACATGAAGAATGCAAATATCAAGACATGAAGAATGTAAATACCATTAGTATGAAAATAACATTAAATCTCCATGATCAAAAAAAAAAAAAATCTTGCTTAAGTTGCAGAGCAAGAAAAAACAAAGAAAAAAATTGAAAATTAAAAAGGAAAACACAGATGGTAAGAATAATTCTCTTTTTCCCTTCATTCTCTCCCCTATTTTTTATCCATATCATCAATATCATAGGTAAATATAAAAAATTAGGAGTTGCAACTACAACAAATTTGGAGTCCCAAAAACTTATATGAAATAGATTCTTAATTATGGGATTTTCATGTTCTCTATATAACTTCTCCAAGCTCACTAAATTTCCTTTCAACTGCATGAAAGGGTTGGCAGGTTGCATAGTGATGGCCAATTGATTTCTTAATATATTTTTTTTGATGCTAATGGACTTGAGGAGAAGGTAAATATAACATCCCGATTTGAAAAAAAAGGCTCAGAATTTGAATTTTTAAATAAGTTTGACCAAGATTGACTAAGTGGGTCTTACCATTGACTTTTTGTTATAGAAGGGGTTTCATTTTGACTAAAGCATCATTGTGAAGAACACATAACCATGAGTTTATTGGCTAGTGGCATGTCAGATTCGGAGTTAGGATTGAAAAGTTATTTTTTTGCATCTACTGCTTTATTTTACCTTGCAGCCATGATAAACAAAAAGTCAGCCACAAATCTTCCACATCAACTGTTACGTATGTTCCAATCTCTACTCAATCCTAACTTATGTGATGACCAATGTTAGTGGGTATAGGTAGCACTGACAGGCTATTTAGTATCCAATCATCTATCATTCGAGTGTAAACCAAGGGATGATTCAAATGTAATAATAATTATTCTCATAACATCAAGGTCTTTTCTAAAAGATTGGCTTTAGAATTCGAAAGAACTTTGAAGTTAAGCATGCTGAAGCGAGAGTAATCCTAGGATGGATGATCTCTTGGAAAATTTTGAATAAAAAAACTTTATACCTAATGTAGTGACTAAATTGGAGACAATATTGGCAGAAAATGACAGGTTTGCTAGTGGAGGCGGGGTGTTACAGCTTATCTCTTTTAATGCCATACAACTTGTCATTAAGTTGCCCGATTCTAATTCTCTTTCATGGAAAGCTCAAATTGAGACCTTGCTTTTTGGCTATCACCTTCACAAATTCATTGATGGATCTCGTCCTTGTCCTCCATCTCAAATTCAAGATGATGGTCAATATGTCTGGAATCCAAATTACTTTTATTGGATGTGACAAGATAAGTTTCTTCTCCATGGTATTATTTCATCTTCTGAACACAATGTGAGCACTTTAATTTTTGCCAAAACATCATGTGAAACCTAGACATTTGGAGAGAAAAATTATTCTCGAAGTATATACTTCACTTTAATTTTCATTATTTTTATTTTTTATTATTTTCTTATTTATTTATTTATTTAAATATTAATTTACGATTTTAAACTGTAATTATGAAAAGTCGAAACTATTGTAATTGTATATTTATACGTAACTATTTGGTTTTAGATGCACTATATAATATCGATGTTTTTGGTACATATGTGTTAATGATTTCAACGTACATGTTACACATATTCATAAGTTGTGATGTGAGGGATAACAGATATTTTATAGTGATAGCAATAGCTACCCTCCCCATAGCTAAAGGATGATAGGTTATATTTAATCATTCTACACGAGCTAAGGTGAGCAAGTGTAGACAAGTATTTTATAGTGATGGCAAGTCATCCTCCCCTTAACCTTAAGATAGCATGTTGTCTAGTATCGATGCCTTTAGAATGCTAAAAGGGAGTAGATTTCTTTTCTCATTTCCTCTTCTATCAAATGGTATCTGGGAGACCAAACATCACTTGACAGCATTTATATTTCATATAGTACATTAAATGTACTTTCAATTTATATATATATATATATATATCTTATATGTTAGTGTACCATACAGTATCATGGCAATGACCCCAATTAAGCCTATAAGCTATTTAGTATTATATTTATACTGCCTTCAAGACCAACAAGTTGGATGGTCATTATAGGCAACCATCCTAAATGTATTAGTAGCAATAAGACTATGAGGGTTACTTATGTCGATTATGCCTCTAGGCGGTCGATACTGTGAGACTATGCACTGATATATAATATGATACATAGGGTTTTTTTTTTCTATTATGAGTATGCAATCTAAATAATAAACTTATTATTTTAATACTATTACTTTTAATATGACCCATATTATTCAATTTTAATTAGGTATCTATTTTTAGTTCTATTTTTATTTGATGATGATTATTATTATTATTATTATTGTTGTTATCATCATCATTATCATCAATTGCATGATTATTGTATTAGTCTAAATTGATAACTTTATAATTTGGAAGTGCATGTGTAACATTATAAAGTAGTTGGAAAGTTCATACAATATCGGTAATAGAAATCCATATTATCCTTCGATCAAGTATTTCAGTATTCGAGGCAAGTATTTTACACTTTATGTAGGTGTATTAGCCTAAGGGCATGCTATTCAAAACCTTCAAGGGACTATATATATTCATATTTATGTATATATATATATATATATGTGTGTGTGTGTGTGTGTGTGTACATATATGCATTTACGTTGATTCTAGATAGTGATGACATTATCAAAATTATTGCTATAATCTTAACTATTTAATTTAAAGTATTATTTCTATATATTTATTTTAATTATTTTATTTAAGGATATCTTAAAAGTTGTTGTTTTTGAACGACATAAACTCATATATTTATATTTCCTAGATTTTAAGATGTGGATTATATGGTATAGGATGTGAAATCCAGGTTGTCTTTAATTATTGTCATCATTATTATTATTCTTAGGAATATTATTATGGTTGTATTCTTATTGCCAGATATTTATCATGGAACTGGAATTGTCTGTATTATTATTATTATTGTTATTTATATTTATGCGCTGATATATTTATGGAGTGTTGTAAATTTATGGAATTGTAATAAATGGAAGGTGTGGACTGTTATGAATGTATAGAAATGTGCTTTTTTGTCTAAGGTTTGCTTTATAAAAGAGATACTATCTAATATTTTTTAGAATTTTCGATGAGATTTACCCTTATCATGGCTATCCTAAGGTTCCATTAAGGAACTCTGGGATAGATCTTAACACAAACAATCTATCTTTCACATTATTTGTCATTCCATATTTTTCCACAACAATAGTAACATTTATTTTTCTTTTATTTCAATTTTTTTTAGAAGGTTCGATTAGATTTACCCCAATCAAGGCTATCTTAGGGAACTCTGGGACAGATCCTAACACAACCAATATATCTTCCACATTATTTGTCGTTTTATATTTTTCTACAGCAGCAACAATATTTAATTTTCTTTTATTTAAATTATTTTTAGAAGTTTCGATGAAATTTAACCCGATCAAGGCCATCTTAGGGTTCCATGAATTTCGAGACGGATATTGACATAAACTGTATGCCTTATATGTCGTTTGTCGTTCTATATCTTTATACAACAGCAGCAATAATTATTTTTGTTTTTTTTACCTTTGTTTCTATCTAGGCTCATTTGTGCTATTTATATAACCTATATTTATATTTACTTATAAATGTCCTAATATAAATATAGATGCATTAGTGATCCTAGTAAGTGCCTTTAGTATGGCCTATAGTATGAATAGTTATAGTTGTTGATTGTTTGATAAATTGCGCATTGTTATGGCTTTGTCTATATATATATTGAAGTATTATTTTGCATGTGTTGGTTATTCCTACTTTACACCACCAAAAAATACACCCGCATACAACGAGCAAAGTGCATCGTATAATACACCTAGTACGACAGAACAAACCTTATTGTAATATCGTACGCCATAAACAAAAATGACCTAGATACGATGGGCATAAAGTGAGGTCCCTGTATATAAAGAAGGACGGTGCACATATTGCTGTCGTATTTGAGGTGTCAAATATGACGGTTTTATTCCAAATCATTGTCTTGGTATTGAGTATAGACGATGATCATAACTAAAGCC
Organism: Ziziphus jujuba; assembly: GCF_031755915.1. NCBI lineage: Eukaryota > Viridiplantae > Streptophyta > Magnoliopsida > Rosales > Rhamnaceae > Ziziphus > Ziziphus jujuba. The sequence continues at coordinate 15,668,080 of NC_083384.1, forward strand.
CATCAATAAAAAAGTGAAAAATTTTAAAAAGAAAAAAAAATTAAAAATTTATTTCTTAAAAAATAAAATCTCAGAAACCAGGAAACAAATTCAAAAGCAACATGACGCAAATCGAGCAGATCTAGTATAGATAAAAAAGAAAGTAACTCACTGATACACAACAGCATAACATCAATAAAGCAATTTTGACTAAATTCAAACAAACAAAAAAGAAGTAAAAATTTGATAGGACCAGATCCTTCTCAACTTCTACCCTTCATATATTATCTCAGCGCCCCCATGTAATAAATCAAGAATCAATTATATGCATCGCTATGTAAAGAAATTTTTTTTTTCAAAAAAAAAAAAGAAGGTATAAATGCACAATGTAATCACACTTTCTTCAATTAGCCACTCATTTTTTTATAAAGCCACCGCAATAAAACCTAAATAGAAGCCTCTGCTTGCCACGAAGAACCACGAGAAAAGGAAAATAAACAAGCTTTGAAATTGTAAAGTTGCTTGAGATTAGCACCTAAAAAGAATTGAATGTGAAATCTAATCATAAAAAGCTTCTAACCGCATAAAAATCCAATTTTTATATACAGGATATTCTCTTTTCCTTTCAAGTGCATGTGTTTTCCTGGAAACCGAAGAGAGCATATTAGAAACCTATTCAAATTAAGACCAAAATGTAAGAACCTAACCCCCTCCCCTAAACTCCTCCAATTCTCTCAAAGAACAAAAATTTTGTGCCTATAAGAAGCAAAATAAACAAACTGAACATCGAATAAAAAATGCAGTTTAACCAGACCTTATGCTTACAATGTTATATGAAAAATTTTTGGCCAACAATTCTATGAGATTTTGTTGTAGATCTGAAAGTAAAAACCCATATCTGAAAGGCATAAGCAACCACTACATGTGGTAGTGGGTGGATCTCACGATGGGGCTGAAGCATGGATGTCGCCATGGAGCTGGTCGCAGTGCTCATCAATCACACGATGGAGCTGATCGTGGTGGCCGGTTCGCGTTGAAGCTGAGATCGCCCTTCCTCTTCTGCGTTGCCTTCACTGTTTACGTCCCTCGGCGTCCTTCTGCTTCCTAGTTCACTGCCGGTGCCGGCCCGCTCTACGCCAATATTGGAGTGAAAACCTGGCTGCTCTGCCATTGCTGGATGTGGCCGTCGAGAAGAGGATCGAAAGGTTGGCTTAATATTTGTTTATGGGAAATTGAAAGCTTTTCATTTATTTTTTTTATGGGCTTAATATTTTTTACTCAATCAAAGAAAGAACTCTGCTTTTCACCAAATGATGAAAGTGAACATGTTGGCCTATGGGAGGGAAATTTTGAAAAGAAGAAATGAGAGTGAAGAGAGCAAAATATGTTTTTGATGAAAAGTGAAGAGGGAAAGATTGAAATGAGGTAGAAGACTAGTATATGCTGGTCAGATACCACGGTTCAAGTCAAGCCCATCGTATACAAACTCTCAAAAACAATGGGCCATGTCAGACATGACGGTGCCACATGGCTACTCATCAATTGATACGATGGGCTTAAACAGGCTATCGTATGAAGCTTAAATGAGATACAAGAACCTCTCTTCTGTTTTGTTCTATTTGTTCACTTAACATGCAATCATATTCACTTTTACTATTAAATGATGGATATCCTAAATCGATTATTTCAAATTTTATTTATAAAATGGACTTCTAAAGACTTATCCAATTACTTGTTTCCAAAATATTTTTCCGTCTTATAAAATATAGATATGATGGAGTTTTCAATGCATGTCATATCAATCAAAAACATAGTGTCATATCGATCTTTTTTTGTTGTGGTATCAGGTGAAGTTTTATTCGATTTTCTTTTAAGGATTGTACCAGTGAAACTTTTTAAATGGGACAATCTGGAATTATTAGAAGGGTTCTTGGGATGATTACTGTAAAAAATGTTGGAAAATTTCCTTTTTCCTTAATACCATGGATTAGTGACTATTGCCAATGATCCAACTAAGTTGTCTAATTATTTGGTAAATATCTGTTGGCAAGGATCCTTTATGAAACTTTAATTTAGTAAGAGAAAATATTCAATAGCTCCTTGTGCTTTTAACCATTTTAACATTTATACTTGGTAAAACCAAGTGTCCTTCACAGTTATCATTTCCAATTTCCAAAATAAATATGTAATAAATCAAATATTAATAATACAGTGCTCCAAAATATATTTAAAATTTGCACAAACACGTAAACTAAATATCAAAGAAAATTAAAAATAAAGAAAGAAACTCTCTCTCAATTGAAAACCAATAGACTCTCAAAGGCATCCACCAAACTTCTATTACTTGTTTCTCTTCAGCTTCATGAGTTGTTATGTAGACTCTCTAATATTTCCTTGAACCAGAAGGTAGACAATTTTGGAATACTTTTCAGATTTCTCTCCCATTCAATATAGACAATGCCAACCTTGTAGTAAATCCTAATCTCCATTCAAAATTGTCCAAAAGTGACCAGGCAGCCAATAACATCTATTCCATCATTCATTGTCCTCCTCTATTGAAAAACTTACCTGTGGACCTATAGAAACATGACATTTCATGTCAGGACCCGTCCAGAATTCCTTCCCCGGAACCCTAGACAGCCTTGATCCCAGGGAAACCCTACCGGATCAAAAAGTCAACTTTTGACCCCTTCGGTCAACGGTCAACGGTCAACCTCGGTCAACGTGCAAAAATTCCGACATGGTTCGGGACGGGGTGTTACAACCTTCCCCCCTTACAAAAATTTCGTCCTCGAAATTTCTTACGTCGCTGGAGTCGGTCTTGGAAAAACCATAACATAAAACAAATATGCACGCTTGTAATGGAGGTACGTACGACACCTTCTACATGCTACGTAATCCATGATTCCAACTGTCGCCGACACTCTGCTACCAATACAAACCAGGGTGGTTGCCTATATTGGCCGTTCGATCCCCTGGACTCGTAGGCAACATGATCATGGGGCTAGCTCTACATGGACCACATTGGTTCGCCGCCTCCGTATGGTGCAGTATAATATCAAACAATATAACATACAAATACATATATGAACACAAACCAAAAATACTTGAACAAAACACCTTTAATTTCAAATACCACTTTGAAAAGCATTTACTTTTTGATAAACGATCGGAAAAAAATATTTTGACACCCCCGAAGATTAGAGTTATTCAAACTCGGGCAACGAATTTGCTTCGAGATAAACGGAAGAACGCTTCAAGACGGGTAACACGAGAGAATAGACACGGATGGGATGCACAATAATGCATAGTCCCTTAGGAATACTAGAACCTAGAGCTCTGATACCAACTGTCAGGACCCGTCCAGAATTCCTTCCCCGGAACCCTAGATAGCCTTGATCCCAGGGAAACCCTACCGGATCAAAAAGTTAACTTTTGACCCCTTCGGTCAAAGGTCAACGGTCAACGGTCAATCTCGGTCAACGTGCAAAAATTCCGACATGGTTCGGGACGGGGTGTTACATTTCAAGTCTGCAAATTTTTATAAGAATATGTAACACAACAAAATTGTCTTTTCGGCATTCACAAAAGATAAAAATTTAGACCTAAAATAAAATAAAAAAAATTTTGGTGATCATTTATAGATCTAATTGATATGTCATCAATTTTTCCATATTCATTCCAGAATTTCAAAGAGAATTATGTCTTAATTTGGAATGAAATATTTTTTCTATTCTAACAAAATGTTCATTTACAAGTGATACATCAATAATCCTATTTCATTTATTAAATGATACAAAGAATCCATTGTCATAAGTTTCATAAACAAGAGCAGCTGTTACTCTCGGTTCATTGAAGCCATCCAGTTCTTCACTCTATATGTTATTTTATATTCTAAATTATAATTTTTAATTTATTAATGAAAATTTTGGTTCTGTAACTTCTATTAATTTGTAGATATTTTTATAAATTTAAATATTTTGTTTTCAATAAAAAATAATATTTTTCAAGTTTTACATAAAATGTAGGAGGAAATGTTTTTTTTTCAAAAAAATTGATTTAAAAAAAAAATCCAACAACAACGATGACGATGGTGTATCATGAAAAACACTCCAAAAATTTTAGGATTTTTTCGAAAACTAGCCACCCCATAAATCATTTTTTGAAGAATAGCAATTTTTTTTTTTTAAAAAAAAAAATCTAGCCACCTTGGGACAAAAATACCCTTGACCAAATTGAAAATTACGCAATATGTTTTTTCTTACCCTTTCCTTCTTTCTCTACACACCCGTTCATGTTTTGTACAAGACATTCTCTAATAGGCAACAAACACTCTTTGCATCTCATCTACTCTCACTCTCTTTTTTTTGTATTTTCTCATTTCTGAAACTAAATTCAGGTAAAATTTTTCTCTTTTTTCTTATTAGATGAAACTGAGGAAATATAGGTATGTATTTTTTTCTCTTTTTTCTCTTTTTTCTTGTATTTTTTGTTAGTTTTGTACCTTTTAAGATTTTTATTTAATATGGGTATGTAAGAAATTAATTTATGAGCTGTTATATGTAAGTTTAAAGATACTTAAGTGACATATGGTTTGAAAATGAAAAAAAATTTGTGTAAAACTAAAAAATCACAAAAAACAGTAAAAACGGAGGAAATTTGGCGAAAAAGATGAACTTCCGCCATTTTCCTCCAGTTTGTCAGTTTTTGCAAGTTTTCTGCTAATTTTCTGCCAGTTTTCCGCCAGTAGGAAAACGCTATATTTGGCCCAAAAAAAAAACAGAATCGACTTTTTTAATACAGTGTATATGTTTGTTTAGTATTATTCAAATTTTTATATATTCATTGATTTAGTTTAATGTTATTCATTTAATTTTGTAGTAAAATAGAAGATGATGATATTGTAATTGCGGTTTTATACAATGAAACATTGGTACAAAATGATGGTGGTAAGTGGAAATATCGAAATGGTAAAAATATAATGGTTTCCATCGGCAAGAGATGCACAAAATCAGAGTTAGAGGATAAGATTTTCAATTATATTGAGATAGATCGAAATGAATATTTACTAAAGCTAAAATGGATATATAGACGATGTGCAGAAAAGTTGGATCCTACAGAAATACGCTGTGATGGGATGTGAAATGCTTTCTTCAAGATGTAGGAATGAAGGGATGACAATGATGCAGCCTCCATTGTATGTTGAGGTGATTTTGAATGTAACACCTCATCCCGAAGTACACCGGAAATTTCTCAAGTTGACTATCGTTGACCGAGAAGATCAAATTTTGACTTTTTGAGTCGGTAAGAATTCTAGGTTGACCGAGGCACTATTGCGAAGTACGCATCGATCCGCGTCCATAGACTGGTAACACATCAAAAACGGAGCTACGGTTTGAAAGTTATGAGTAAAACAAGTTAAGGTCTGAACTGTTCAAGAGTGCCAGAGTTGACTTTTTATTCTTGTAAAATTGAGGTTTGACTTATGTATGGTTGTAAAGTACTCGTCGGTACGAGCTCGTAGGCTAGTAGTACGTCCGATTTAAACATATGATTGGAAAGTTATGGATCTGTGAAGTTTTTCCGAGATAGCTATTACTATTCATCGATCTGTGAGTGTGCGTGAATAGTGACACCACGTGTAGCATTATAAGGGTGCCACGTGTCACGACAAGGAAATACCACATTTCAGACAATTAAATATTACATTATTTTATTATTATTATTATTATTATTTTATTATATTATTTTATTATTTTAATATTATTTTATTTATTTATTTATTTATTTTCCTTTTCTTTCCTTCTCCCCCACGTGGGAAAACACCATGGGGCCCCCTTTTCTTTTTCTTCTTTTCTTCTTCTTCTTTCTTCTTCCTTCTTCTTCCTCCCGTCGATCTCTCCTTGCCGCATCTCTTCCAGCCACCTGACGGCCACATGTGTCAGGACCCGTCCGGAATTCCTTCCCCGGAACCCTAGACAGCCCTGATCCCAGGGAAACCCTACCGAACCTTCCAACGGAAAATCCGGCAGAGCCTCCCCTAAGGGATTTACTTACCACAAAATTCCCTGCACTGAAAACACACTTCTAAAATTATCCCCTTATTCCTCCCACAATACTACAAATCGATTCCACAAATTGCAGCACTTAAAAAAAAATAAATACAGTAATCCAGTGCAAAATAAATACAACAAGAGTGAAAGAAATATTACAACTGCAATAAAAGAATAACAGGGTACTGCCGAACTAAAACAGCGAGGAAGATCAAGTCCGCTCGGAGTGAACACCGACAACCTGGTACCTAGAGGAACGGAATTTAAGAGTGTGAGATGCTAATCATCTCAGTGAGCGACCCTACTACTATACCATATATTATCACAGTAATAAGTATAAATAATAATTATTTGGAAATAATATTTTCTCTCAAAACCCTTACAATTCTCTCAGTTGGAAAGGTTCCCCTTTTAAAACAATTCACAAAACCCTTTATCCATATTCCCCGAAACCAAGACATCAATTAAATACCAGAAGCGGTAACAATTATATTTTTCATTAACATTTTATTTTTAAAACACAGTTTTGAAAATCATTTGATGCACCCACTATATACCAGTGGCGCCAACAGTACCCAGCGTCCCAAGGTACCGCCAGACAGGAGGTTATAGAAAGAAACCGGCATACGGTCGCGTGGCGTCCCACTGCGCCGCTGCTAACCTGGTGTCCCGGCCAAAGGGGGGTGGCCGCCCTCTCCGATGGCATCCACAGGACACCCTCATAATATCAACCGCGCGCTACTCACACCCACCTGCGCGCTAATCACATCACCTGCGCGCTAATCACACCCACCTGCGCGCTAATCACAACCGTGTGCACACTAACCATATCACATAATCAGAACACCAGTACGTGCACGGTGCATCTAAAAATTATAAAATCCATAAATTTAAATCATAAAACAAATTTCACATTTTTCATAAGCATAGCGGGCATAATCCATCCGCTTGAACCGGGAAATTCTCCACAATTTCCTTATAATCCATACCATAAATTCCATGATTTTCAAATCCACCAACTCCCAAATCCATCAATTCAAATATCCACATTTTTTCCAAGCATAAATAATTTCTCGAAATATCATAATCAAATCCCATAATATTTTATGGGCATATTTCATAAAAATTGAAATCACCAACATAACCAAATATTTTCCTTGAAATATTTGAAAATCGAATCGTGCCCAATTTACCATTAAAACCACACCAATTTCAAAATCCTCAAAACCATAAAATAATTCCACATGGCATAAATTGTAGAATTCATATTTTCTTAAATCCAATAAATTCATAAATATTTGGCACATAGAAATTAAATTCCAAATATTTAATTCACACATAATATATTCATCAATTAAATTCCCCAAAATTAATTTGAAGGTGGGTCACTCACCTGGAGCACGCAATTAACCCATGATCCACTACGGGATCAATTCTACGACTCACCGGTGCTCCGAATCGAAGCTCGAGTGATGCTAATCACAGATCCGGTCTTAATTTCCGATGATCGTACGCGACGGGGTTTGAATTTTATCGGGAAGCTTTTCGGGTTTCGGCTCCGCAATTCTCCCAAACCGTCGCGAATTGGTGGAAACGGAAGTCGGATTTGGGTTCAGGAGGTCGAACACTGCGGACTGGAGCTGGCCGGAATTTTCGGGTACTCGCCGGAACAGTATTTTCCGGCGGGCCGCCACGTCATCGGCAACCGTCGCCGGAACAGTAATTTCCGACGGTGGCCGTTTGCTGTGAAATTTTGCAGATTTGTAGATCGTGAGGAGAGCAATCCAACGGGACCGACGGTGAGCAAAACGGAGGTCGGACGGCGGAGAAATCACCGTTTGAAGATTTTCGACCCCTCGCCGGAAAACGCTCCGATCCCGGCGCGTCGGTGGTCCGATGGCCGTGATTTTTGGTGGGTAGGCCGGACTTGAGGAGAGGATCAAGGCTGTCAGGCGCGTGTGGCCGGAAAGTGGCCGGAACAGTGCCAATTCGCGGTGGCCGGCGGTGGAGGGGAAAAATCGCCGCCAAACTTCGGACGTCCGATCCGGGCGCGTCCGGCGGCCGTTCGCCGTGAAATTTGGAGGGTTTGCCGGAAATGAGATGGGCAATCTGGCTGGCCGGTGCGTGTACAGTAACTAGGCCGGAAAAACGTGAAAATGACCGGCGGCCGGCGGGTCCTCTCTCTCTCTTTCTCTCTCCTCTCTCTCTTTCTCTCTCTTCTCTCTCTTTCTCTCTCTTCCCCGAGAGTTTTTCAAAATTAAAACCCTGCGTGACACTGTTCATTCCACGTGGACCAATCAGAAACTGACACGTGGCATTTCACTGTTCACGACCCAAAAACATTAAAATAATACGGTATCCGGTAAACTTCAAACGTCCATAACTTTTTAACCACATGTCCGATTTAAGCGTGCCGCTAGTCTATGAACTCGTATCGACGAGTACTTTACAACCATACAAGAGTCAACTCACAATTACATCACAAGAAAAAGTCAACTCCCGGCACCTTTTAGACAGTTTACACTTCAACTTGTTTTGCCCATAACTTTCAAACCGTAGCTCCGTTTTCGACGTGCTACTAGTCTACGAACTCAGGGCGTCATGCACTTCGCCACCGTACCCTAGTCAACTCAAAATTCTCACCGAGTCAAAAAGTCAACTTTTGACCCCCTTCGGTCAACGGTCAACGGTCAACCTCGGTCAACGTGCACGGATTCCGATGCGATTTGGGACGGGGTGTTACACATGTGCCAGACAGGTAGAAAGCCGGTGGAAAACCCAGCCGGTAACCGGAAGGACAAGGTCGAATGTCGCCGGACGCACCGGGATCGGGCCTCCATCGTCGGTGATGGCAAGTTGATTTTCCGGTGATCCGGCCATCACCGGCGAAATTGATACTCCTTTCTACTATTTTCAGACCCTCTGAGCTCAATTTTGAGATCCATTAGGCTCAATTCCTTGCTGTTTAAGAGATATGAGAAGTTGAACATTGACCAAAACTTTCCGTCCATTTATAGGTCACCGCCGGTCAAATTGAGTCCAACGGAAGTCGGTAACGTATTCCTCATCTCTTTAGCTTTCTATAGGTACCTGGTTTGTGAATTATGATGTAGTGTTTTGAAAGATGCCATTTTTGGATAAAATAATATTATTTTAATGTGGTAATCTGAAAAATGCATGTTTGATGTTTAAGGAATTGCTATTTATATTGATGATGTCCAATTGTGTTGAATTGCATAAATATGGGTTGAATTAATGTTTCTTAAATTTAGAAAGCTGTAGATTTTAAACTGTTGTTAAATTATTGTTAACTTTACTGTGAGGTTACTGTGAAGTTATGACAGCTAATAGAATGTATCTTTATATGCTTAATTATTTGTGGAATTGTATGTGGTTCTAGGGACATTTAGTATGAATTAATTTGAAGGCCTACGGAATTGATTATATTGAATTATTGTGATCAAAACTATACTTATGTGTTTAATTATTTATTTATGCATGAAATTTTGTGAATTTGATAAAAGTGCATAAATTTAAGTGTATCATATAAAAATTCAAATTTTATAATATTATACTATATTTAAAAAATATATAATATTATAAAATATTTTTATCGGTTTTCGATGCACCATACACGTACTGGTGTTCTGTAGTTGTGGATGTGATTAGCGCATAGGTGGATGTGGATGTGATTAGTGTGCAGGTTGTAATGTCTCCGTGAGTTGCCATCGAACCGAAGGCAGGCAAGTTTGATATTGGCCATAGCCGCCCCCCTCTATGGCCGAGATGACGGTTTAAGCAGTGGCACGGTGGGACGCCATGCGACCGTATACCGATTTCTCTCTTTAACCTCCCCTTCAGACAGTGTTTTGGGACACTGGGCACCGTAGGACACCACTGGTATATAGTATGTGCATCAAGTATCTTTTGTATATATATATGTTATATTTATATGTATCACATCGTACGGAAACAGCGATCCGATGTGGTCCATGAAGAGCTATCCTCGTCACTATGTTGCATACGAGTCTAGGGGATTGGACGGCCAATCTAGGCAACCACCCCGGACTGTATTGGTAGTAAGGTGTTGGCGACAGCTGGAATCATGGATTGCGCAACATGTTGGAGGGTATCATTTGTACCCCTGATACGAGTGTATATTTGATAATATTTTTTTTTGAATTTTAAATTATTATTTGATCTCGTATTATTCTATCTATTCATAATCTGATTTTCTAGCAGTATACTTAATTGCTTTTATTGTCATTACTATTATTAATATTATTCTCGTTATTAAAATTACAATTATTATTTATCAGAATTATGTTTACAATTATTTTCATTATTACTAATATTATCATCATCATTATGATTATTATTATTATTTTTATTATTATTGCCATTATTTATTTTTATTTTTATTATTTTTATTATTTCTATTATTATTATTAGCATATGATATATCCGAACAAGTATCACAGCCTGCGGGCAAGAAAGATAGCCATTGGGCAAGTATAATAGTCCTTGGACAAGTGGTAGCCTTTGGACAGATGAGATAGTCCTTGGGACAGCTATGATTATGTGATAGTTCTTGGACAAGTGATTACCTTTGAGTAAATATGACATATGATATTAGTACTATTTTCATCATGAAAACGATTGCTATTATTATTATTGTTGTTGATGTGATGATTGTTTTACTTTTCTTCTTATATTACGCATTGGTATATTTTGTAACATAATATTTGAAATATATTTGAAATGTACGGCAATCAGTGGGTGGTGTGGGCAGACGTGAATGATTAAAAATATATTTGGTTGTTTATTTAGTTGATTATTCCTATTGCATATATATACGTATGTGTTTTATATAAATTGTTATCGGAATGCGGCCACTGTGAAAATTATTATAGTAAGGTAGGAGGAATAAAGTGGTACCATATAGGAGTGTAATTTCGTGCAGTAGTAAGGTGGGAGAAATAAAGTGGTACCATATAGGAGTGCATTTTCGTGTAGGTAAATTTTGCGCATATTTTACCCTTAGGGGAGATGCTGCCGGATTTTCTATAGGACGATCCAGTAGGGTCTTCTTGGGATCAGGATTTGTCCAGAGTTCCGGGAAGGAATTTTGGACGGGTCCTGACATCGAAAGTTGAACATGTATTTAGAAATGTTCATCAAACAGCCTTTGGCATGTGTTCTCATTATTACATGTATCCTCGTAATCATTGTATTGCTGCTTGCAGAGAGCGAAAATTACTCCTTATGGCATATGTTCTCATTACTACACCACGGATGCATATCGTGCAGCTTATGCTGAGTCCATTTACCCTGTGTTAGATGAAAAACAATGGCATGCTTCAGGTAACATGTCAAGTTGTATTGTTCTTCCACCGAGATGGACACGTAGGCGAGCCGGTAAGTCGAGGATGCAATGCATACCATCTTAAGGTGCATATGTTATTGGATGTAAATGTAGCCGATGTGGTGGTGTTGAACATTATAGGTAGAAATGTATGAATCCATTGTCTTATGCTTCTAATTAGGAAGTTTTTATTTAATGTTATAGTTTAATATCTTTCGATAATTATTTCATATCTTGGATATTATATTTTCTACTCGACGGTAATGATTTATTTATGTTGTGATAATGGTGTAGTACGTATTTAGCAATTTTTTTTTTTAAGGATTTAATCCCAAATTAAAAGAGGCATTCTTGAGTTGATTTTGAATCTTTAGTTTACATCTCATTTTATGAAATGTTCGAATGATTTTGAAAAGAAAAACAAATATATATCATTTTTTTTCTTTTAATTGGTTATTAATTTTAAAAGTCAATACATTTTTTGTTAAATCCATCTTCATTTTATATAATATTTGTCTCCACTCTCAATTTTTTTTACCCCAATATTAATTTAAATAATCTATTAGAAATTGCTTTTCCAAGTGTAGGAAATTAGTTTTCGACAGAAGTAAATATTTTCTGACAGGAGGAAAATGATTTCCGCTTGGAGGAAAAATTTTCCAATAGACGTAAAATTATCCAGAAACTTGAATTGACTTGCATATAAGGGGTTTGTGGAAAATCGAATTCTAATAAACATGCCACATTTTGTAGACCGTTAGTTAGATATCTTTACATCAAAACCCATAATTATCTTCGTTAAATGAACATCAAAACCCATCATTATCTCTACATTTAAAATGCTAATATAAGAAAAAAGATGCATTTATAAACATAATGAAAGTAACAAAAACAAAGAAGTAAAAATAATATTATGCTGTTCATGAATCAACCACCTAACTCATATGCTTAGTTCTTTGTTGTAAAACCTCATGAGCATACTTCTTCCTGAAATAGCAGTGAAATAGTGTATGATATTAATTGATAGCAAAGTTGTTACTAATTCAAACAAAAACTCAGAAGAGAACCAATTATGTAATACTTTGACAATACCAAATCCGGTATCACGGATTATGAGCCTAGATAAACTCACCGCACAAAATTAAAAATAAAAAGCCAGAGAACCAAGGAAAATTTTGTATAGAACAATACTGATTCAACCAAATATATTACTAATTCTCAGAATTTTGGATGAAAATAAGACACTTTAAATTCCATCATTGAAAATGCACAATGTCCTATAAAAAGAAGAAAAAAAGGCCCCAATACAGTGGTATAACAAATTAAAAGTAAATTCTAAACAACAGCACGAAAAGGGAAATAAAATAGAAAAGAATGTTATAAACACGAACAAGAACCAAAGCAACATAACAGTGAAAGAGAAGAAGCAGAGAAATAAAGCTTTAGGATACCTTAAAACAGAAAATCTTCTCAAATAAGAGAACATATTACACACACACACACACATATATATATATAAAAGACAACCACAAGGAATTTTTTTGTACAGCTGCAACGAATAAATACAATTTCCTAAAGCTAATAAAACAAATAAATCTGACCATTCCACACTCTAGTTTTCACATTTGAAGAATAAAAGTTACAAATTCTATTCAAGATAATATGAACAATTGTTCACTAGAAGAAAAACCAGAATATGGAAACACCCAGTTTGGTTTTTTAATTTTTTTTTGCCACTCTTCCAGAAAAGGCATCAAAATGGTGGAGAGGAAAGAAAAGGACTGTACATAAAACTTTGAATGAAGAAAGTTTCCCAAATGATGCTACCATGCTTTGTTTACTTCTTTAAAACTTCATTGACCAAAACAGCCAAAAAAATTCCTCAACCGAAGCTGAATTTTCGATTATGTTAGCAAACAAAATAGCCAAAAAAATATAAAAATAAAAAAAACCCAAATTCTCATTTCTTCAGCTTTCTCGGGAACCAAACAGACATAGAAGCGTGAGATGGGAAAAGAAAAAAAAAATTATAAGTACATGAAATAGAGAAACCAAAAAAAGAAAAAAAAAACCCCAAACCTCTATAAGAATCCAATAAGTAAAAACACCCAATTTTTTTTTTTTCTGTATTATCTTTTTTTTTTTTTTTTTTTTTTGGCAGAGTTAAATCCAAGCTCTTCGAGCACATAGTCCCAATCGAAAATCCATCTTCTTCAAAACCAAAACCCCAATGAATCCCATCATTCTTGCAGAAGAATCGAATGGAAACACACCAGCTTAAAAATGACTTGCAATGAGTCCTAACCTAGCTGTGTTTTGAAAAGGAAAGGGAAAGGGAAAGTAGAGAAAAAAACCAAAAACAAGAAAAGAAAACCAGCTGCGTATTGGTACAGAAAGAAGATAAAAAAAAAAAAAAAAAAAAAAGTAATGAAGTGTATTTTGGTCCGGATGTATTAAAAATTGGCTAGTTTTAAAAAAAAAAATAAATAAATTGCTATTTTTCAATATTAAGCCGAAGTTTTGGCTACCCAAGAAGGTAAAAACTCAAAGAGAGTTAATGTTTGCGAGACTGAGATGGACAGTTCGAGGAGGAGGACACTATCTGAAGAGCTTTTATTTTTTCTCTGACGCTGAAAAAAAAAAATAAAAAATAAAAAAATAAACGAAAACAAAGAAAGTGTTTTTGGAAAACACTTCTTGATTCTGTTTGCCGATTATTTCAGTTTAGGTAATAATGCTTGTAATTGCGATGGTTCGTGGTCTTTCTGGTTTCTAAGCTCTTGTTCATTTCTCGGAAAAACATGCGGGAAAATTGACTGGACTACGGGAAACAGACCCTTTTTTTTATTTTTTATTTTCTTGCTTAGAAAGTAAAATATATATATATATATATATATATATGAAAAAGAAAATGGTTTATACAAGTAATCATATATGACTTCTATTTAGTACTTTTTTTTCTGAAATTAGTTCTTATGTATTTTCTTTAGCCGCTAGTTTTAGTTAGTTCGTTTGTTCTTTTTATCTTAGAGCTTTATCATTGCAATTTTATCTTGCTTTTCGTATTTAATATTGTTTTCGGGTTTAATAACAATCTGTCATATCATATACATATATAAATGTTTAGTGCAGGAAATTTAGGATACTGTTTGTAGCAAGATGAATCGGAAAATGGGGTGTGTAGCCCTTCCAATGTTTGTAAATCCACAAGAGACAATTCCAAGTTTGGTTCATCGTTTTGCTTATACTGCAAAAGATCATCAAGGTGTAATCTTTAATGCTGGAAGGGTTCGATTCCTTATTGGGTTGCGATGTCAAAGGAGATTCTTTGCGGTAAGGTCGATGAATTTGGCGCCTAATGGCTCCGGTGGTGGTGTAGTAGCTTTTCGAGAAAGATTGAGCTTGGGAAGAAGTTTAGGTTGGGAATTTAAGCTGGCTGGATATGTTGAAGGAAACTGCTTCGAGTCAAAACAGGAGATGATGGTTCAGTGCCGTCGATTTGGACAGGATGTTGAGAATGATCCTGGCATAGACAGAAATTACCTTGCAAGGCTCTGGGTTGCAGACAGGAAGATGAAGAATTCTACAAGGAGAAGAGGAAGGAAAGTGGCTAAACGTGGGCATTATTATGATAATCAATCATCATACCTCAATTCGCTGGACAGATTGTTTTCAGGTGTTATCTAGAGCCTGAATATCCGGAAGACGTAAGGTCTTCCTGCTATTTTGCGATGTTAAATTGTAATTTCATAACATGGGGATAGTAGCTTTCGTATACATTGCCCTTCAGCAGTTCAATAGTAGTAGCTTTTGAAAGGTTTTGGATCCTTGGTTTTGACTTACGGGTAATTATATATATTTTTGGCTATCGGATGGAAAAGTGAAATGTTTTACATGACATTGGTTGAATCTGCAGGCCCATGTAGCACCTCTTCTTGCTAGATCAAATTTGCTGATTACTAGAGATATTGAGTGGGCAAATCTTGTTCTCGGTTTTGAGCAGGTGATTTTTTTCTGTGTTATTTTTCTCTCATATATGTTCATACCGAAGGAAGAATCTTTTGCTCAAAAGCTTGTGGTGGACAACTTTGAGGTTTATGCTTTTGTATTATTACCATTTTACTGCTGAATTTTTCTTCAACAAGTGTTACTGTAAAAATAAAATTTTACCTTTTACATTATATTTACAATTTCAAATAATTTTAAGAATCGAGTCAGGTTCTAAAAGTTTTAGGGCGACTTGAAAGTCGAAATGCAATCGCCTGGAGTCTTAAGTTGACCATGGTTTTAAGTTGACAGGTTTCAGAACCATGTTTAGAAGCAGAGGCAGGCTTTCTGTTGTGTGTGCTCATATGCACCTACTGTGCCACTTGATACATAGTATGTTCATTGTTCATATCTCTTCATTTTAAATTTTGTATTCTTACTTTGGTTGATGAATTTCAGGAAAACAGGTATGCAATTTTACATTCCTATGCTAATGCTGCTTTTGCATTTTGAAGTTGCTTCGACTAAGGTGCCCTTTTGTTGCTTTCATAACTGATGGCATGGGTAATGAGCTTTCCAGGGTGAGGACTTTGATTTTTGTCTTTGGAACAGTGAAAGTTGCTTGGTGTTCGCATCTTGGATGCTTTGATGTTTTTGCTAAAGTCTTCATTTACCATCTTAGGTCCACAGACCTTTCTGGTGGATAACCAGTTCAATTTATGCAGAGATCAATGGTAAGGTATGTTGGTTTTTGAATGTTTATTTTTTGCTATTCGTTTTGGACGCAAGTAAAAATCTTTGAGCATGTAAATTAAAATATGGTTGCTGATCTTTAGGAAGTTAGTGTGGTTCAGAGATGATGGCATCTTTGGATGAGGATTTATGATTTGTACCTGGGGTAAGTTCAATTGTTTCATTTCTTTAATTGTTTTTATCAAGTTGATGTCGTAAAGTTAGTATGTTTTATTTCTCCATTGTCACTTTATAACTAAAGTAATCGAACCTTATCTGCTTTTGTTAAGAGATTAAATTCTTGAGTTTTCTTCACCTTTATACCATCGAATTTATTCAAGTGTAATATCAAAATAACTGCAGGAATAAGCAGTTTGCAGTAGTCGAAAATCCTGGGACTTTTACTTTGAAGGACATTGATGGGAATGTGCTGGCTGAGACAGATCGTGACCAGAGAGGTTTTAGCTTTGAGGTTGTTTCTTTTGTGTCTGTTAGTTTGTAATTGTATAGATTATTCTATTCGTTCTCCATAATTGCATTTGTTATTTTAAAACATTTTCTGATTTTTGATTCTCTATTAATGATTTGTGTTAGAGTGGTAATAAATCGCTATGGATATGGTTTCATATGGTTTAGTGGTGATAAAGTGGATTGGTACATTATTTTGTTTTATAATTTTTGTTATGAATGGAATATATATATATATATATATATATATATTTTTTTTAAGGTTTAATTAGGCATAGCATTCTAATATTTTTTCATGTTTTGGTTTGATGTAGATATTTACTGATGCTGGTCAATGTGTGATTCAATTTGGGAGTTCAGATTCGAGCTCCAAAACAGGCCCTTCTAGAGAGGTAGAGTATCATACCATACAATAATCTTCTTAACTTTTATTTGCTTATCTCATCTTCTATCTGCATTTTTATATGGCAGATTGAATAGTTGGAGGTTGCTCGTCCATTGACTCTATCAGATAGAGCTGTTTGTGTTGCTCTTGCTATATCACTGGTCAATGACTATTTCTCAAGTCATGGTGGCTGGTAAGCTTTAAGAATTTCTTATGAGACTGGGGCTAGTAGACATGTTTCTTTGGGAGGATCATTGTTACTTGAGACATCTTTGTATATGACCATTAAAAATGGAAGCGAAATAACTGCTTGTGCTGGAAATGAAGATTGCTGTTACCAATACATAAAGATGCTGGTTGTGTCTGACCTCCAGTTTCTAATTCCGAGAGAGATTGTTGAAATGAGCATTAACATTTTTCTCTTCTTTTTTTTTTTTAATTTATTTATTTATTTATTATTATTATTTTTTTATTTCGTTTTGGCGGCCCCACCCCCACCACCCCCCCCCCCCCCCCCCCCCCCCCCGGGGGGGACTCCCTATTATTGCCGTGGGAGAGTAGATCCGGTCTGATGTAGTGTTGAGGATGAAAATCACATCTGAAAATATACGACATTCTAAGCCTGACCTTCTTGAAGGTGTTTCAGCAGATATCCTGTCATTTCTTTTACTTCACACATTACTCCCTGTTCAAATTCGAACCCAGTGACGTACAATATTGAGAAAGTCGTGAAGAGAAGAGCTTTTCCTTGGTCCATTTCTATGGGGTTGTCACTCTGACACCATTGGTTTTGAATGTCCAGGAAGTGTAAACAAGATATTGGTTCATGTGCTTGGAGCAGAATGTGTATTATATTGGAGGAATACTACTATATGAGTTTTATTTTGTTAATTTGCATTATAATTTATTGTTTTCGTTTGTCGTTGTGAATCTATATAAGTAGTTGGGCAATTTTTTATCGTGTTCTTTGTATTGTTCAAAGATATTACATCCTCACAATGATAAACACCTTAACAAAAAAAAGAAAAAAAGAAAAAGGAATTTGGAAGTCGATGGAAAGCTACATTACATATGGAAAAATTGTATCCTGGAAGTCCTTAACGTTTGAAATTTTACTGGTTATGACACACTGGTTGTCATGTAGATACGATCTTTTTGCGATTAGTTTTCCTCCTTAACAATGAAAACTTTATTATATCTTCCACAAATTGAAATATAGCAGGGCTAGTTCCCAAGTAATCGAACTTTTTAACTTTTTGTCCTTTTGGCTTGGGGAAAAAAAAAAAAAGAAAAGGGTTTTAAACATGGATACAGAATAAAAAGTTTATATAAAAAAAATTGGCCTATATATGAAAAAAAGATCCTGAATAATGTTTGGTTGACTAAACGACACGCTGTGAACATAAGAATTGGGACGACGTGGGAATCAGATGCCGTATTCAATATGAAGATTTTATTCCCTTGGCTACCCCTGTTTCAACTTTACCATTACCTACGTCAAACTCCCACTTCATGCCATTTTAGTAGCCCAACCAACCGAAAAAAAAAAAAAACCTTTTGTGCATGGGCAATATCTTTTGCATAATGAAGCTGTATAAAATTGTTCCGTTAGCTTTTCTTCCTAGTTTTTTTCCTTTTTATTTTCTCCTTAAAAAAAAAAGGGGAAAAAAAAAGTAGGCTCTGTCTTCTGCTTGATTTGCCCAGCAGTGGGTATTTATGTTAGAAAATTGGTACGCTTCATAGATTTATTTTCGTTTGATTGGTTCCTTCGCCATGGCTTCAGCGTCCGAGGGTAATATCTTGAAATTTCCTTCTGTTTTCTTTTTGGGTTCTGTGTTTGGAATTTGCTGATAAAATATGAACTTGATATCTGTTTCTGGATGAAATTTCTTTGTTTTTTTTTTTTTTTTTGGTTGCCCTTTTAAAATAAATTTGCTAAATTTCTTTGTATTCCAATAATTAGGGATGGCTGTAGTGATCATGGGTGTCAGTGGTGCTGGAAAAACGTATACTTTATTTCCTCAATTTTCTTTTCAGGTTCTATTTTGTCCCTTTCATTCTATTGCTGAGTGACATGAATGACTTTATGCAGTTACTTCCAATATATGTATAGAAATATGGTATGTTACATAATCTAGCACCCAAATTGTTGTCTAAAAGAATGTCAAATTCTAGAGGTCTTATTGATTAATCGTTAGAGGTTCTACAAGTTTCCGTGGCTGCTACATTCTTGGAAAGATGAATCCTCCCCGAGATGGCCGTATCTCTTTGATGAATGTGGTACCAAAAAAAGAAGAAGAAAAAAAAGAAACTTAATAATGGAAAGATTAATGAATTTATATTCTCCTGCTGTTGTTAGTAATTGGGAATTGGGTATGGATTTGTACCTCAAACCATTACGGTAAGTAGGGACTTTCACATGGAGAGCAAATTATCTGAATATGAGTTTTATTTCATCGCTTTACTTTAATTTTAATAGAAGCTTTAAACTATTTGGTAGAATTAGATGATAACAGAAGTCAGAAGATTGAATTATCCCAAAAATTGAGCTGCATTGCAAGATGGGACTTTGTTTAGGAGTGACCATCGACTTATAAAATCATACTGAACCTTTTCCTATCCTGTCCTTCCGAGTCCACTTAATTATAGACAAGATGAATGGATTTTAAATATGAGGCTTTTTGACAGCGCTTTTTTTAAAAAAATAAATAAATAAATCTAGAAGTCCATTATTATATTCTTGATAAATCTCTATGTGAATTGCTGCTGAAGGACATAACTGAAATTGAAAAGAGTTCAAAATGTCATGAGGAAATACTGAAAGCCCAAATTATTTTGAATGTCTTCTGCAGCTCTGTCAAAAAACTGACATTTGTCAGGAATGAGGAGAACTAATATACATTCTTGATTTGTCTGATGGCTGTTTACTAATTACCTTGGATATTACTCTATTCATTAATTATCTCTGCAGTTTGTTCGTTGTTGTAACTTGTTTGAAACTTTACAAGGAACTGTGCAATATTGAGCGACCTGATTTTGATAGTGAACAAGAATCTGTCAACTATAGAATAAGTAGATACCATTGTTTATATCTTTACTAGTAAACAAAAATTTCTTCTTCTTTGGATCTTTAACTATCTAGTAAGGAGTTTGTCTACAAACAGGAACATATTTCTGACTTGAATGGCATTTGATTTAGTTCTGGGGTTATTTATGATTTGTTGCCCACTTCCAGCTCCCCCTGCCACCCCTTAAAGTTAGTATTAGCTTTAGTTGCTCCATCCATAGCATGACTCTGTTCTACAGGACGGAGATCATGTTCAAAAGATGCATGTTTCTAATTTCATAAATTTTCATGTATTACACAAGTGTCATTTTCCAAACCGTAACTTCTCATAAAAGATTATGAATTTCGGACAATAATCTCAGCTGGTCCATTACCTTCTTGAATATTTCCTTCTAGTAAATTTAACTTTATGTTTGTGCAGAAGAATATTTTCTTGGTAATTAGTTTTACCAGACAACCTTGGTACAAAATCAGTAGACATGTAAAATATTTCTTTTACATTTGATTTTGGTCATCAAGTATCTAGGTTTTTGCTTGTTCTTGTGTATCCTTTTGATGTGATTCAACAGCACAATAGCTGAGTTGCTAGCAAAAGAGACAAATTGTAAGTTTATTGACGCAGATGATTTCCATCCAGTATCAAACAAAGGTAGATATGTAACTTTATGTTGTGTAAATCATCCCACTCTGTTTCTCTTGTGGAACTCTATTCAGAACATTTATTCTGTCAAATTACAGAAAAGATGTGCAATGGGATCCCTCTTTCAGATGAAGACCGGATTCCTAGGCTTGAAATGCTTCAGGATGCCTTAAAAGAGAGCATCGAAAACAAAAAACTGTAATTCTTGGATGTTCAGCTCCGCAGAAACGGTACAAAGAAATTCTAACATCTGGCGACCATAATTATGAACTTGAAAGCTGTGCCAGTTTTGTGAAGTTTGTTCTTTTGGATGCTGATGCCGAGGTGCTTGCAGCTCGGCTAGAGAAGAGAGTTGCAGAAGGGAAGCATTTCATGCCGGCCACACTTTTGCAATCTCAGTTAGATTTGCTTCAGATGGATGATTGTGAAGCAATACTGAAGGTTGATGCTACTCTTAAGTCCTCAAGTCATCGTTGAGACTATACAAGATTTAATTTTTAAAGTCAAATAGATAACCATATGTCTTTTACAAAGCTCTTAATGAATTTGTTTAGAACTGTGTTTGCTATCATGAGACCTGTATGCCAGTTGATGATTGAGTGACTGTTTAGAAGTTTTTAATTGCAAAGTGATTTTTTTTTTTTTTTTTCAGTCTACATCTGCAAGAAATGGAGAGAAAATAATAACTTTCTACCAACTCTACATGTAGATAAAATTTCTAGGTGTACTAAGTTATGAGACATTCAGCGAATATGAATTCTTACCAGTTAATTAACCATTCATATATTCAAATGTAATTTTTGCCAAGAAGGGAGACAACAATCTGCATGGTAACCCGGCACAGTAAAACACAAGAAAATAATATCTAAATTCAAGCAGCGCCAGTAACCTACAACAGAGGCTAAATATAGCTAAAAGAAACAGGGGAAACCCTGCTTCCAAGAGAGAGAATCCAAGAATTATGGTAACATGCATTATTGGTTGGCTCAAGGTCACATTTCAAGGCCACTCACATGAAATTTCAAAAGCAACAGTACTTTTCTACCGTGGTAACCGAAAACGCCAAAATAAGCATGCCTCCAGTTTTGGATAACTATAAGTCTTAAAGAAAGCTCGTAAAGAATTTGTTTAGAACTATGTGTACTGGTTGCTATCATGGAAAATTAATTTATGCCTGTTGAGAATTGGAATGACTGTTTAGGAATTTCTAATAATAAGGATTTTTTTTTATTTTTTTTTCAAGTTGTTATCTGCAAGAACGGGGTAGAAAATAGCTCTCCAGCACCAGTATATGTATATAAAACTTCTAAGCATACTAAGTTATGAGACATTCAGGGAATATCAATACTTACTAATTAATTAACCATCCATATTAAATGTAATCTTTACTAAGACCAAGGGAGACAATCATCTGCATGGTAACATATTGTACAGAATCTTGAATTATACATAAACATAATCAACAAACCCAAACTAAGTATCCTCAGGTTATGCAGAATTGTAAAAAGACAATAAAAACCAAATTGAAACATCATCAGCAGCCTTCAATAGATGCAAAAGAAAGCTAAAAGAAAGAGATGAAACTCGGCTCCTTGTAGATGCATTATTGGCTGGCTCATGGTCATATTTCAAGGCCAAAGGCAATTGTACTTGTAGAGAATTTTGTACCAAAAGTAACCAAAAAAGCCAAAATAAGCATGCCTCCAGTCTGTGGAGATGAGCAATGGAGCAACGACACCGAAGAATCCTACTGCAAAACCTGTTCCAATGCCCAAATGAAACCAGCGGTCAGCTTCACCTCCATCATCTGCCTTCTGTTCTTCATTGTTGATAGTAGGTTTTGACTGGTCTTCATCACAGATGTTATAAAGTGGCGGCCCACAGAGTGCATTGCCGATGAAACTAGAAGCGTCAAAACTCTGGATTTGGGTGCTTAATGGAATTTTTCCTGACAAATTGTTGTAAGACAAGTTCAAGTAACTTAAGAAAGTTAAACTTGACAAGCTTGGAGGAATTACACCGGAAAGTTGATTTCTTGACAAATCAAGAGATTCCAATGACTTCATGTTGCCAATACTATCTGGAATTCTTCCTTCCAAAAAGTTTTCTGACAGGTTTAGGGATATCAATCCTTGGAGAGCTGTGAGTTGTTGTGGGATCTCTCCGGTGAGTTTATTGCTCGAAAGGTCCAAACCATTTACAAGTGGCAAGATGATGTCGTATTGATCCTCTCTTCCTTTTATCACCACCATTACCTCCTCGAAGAAATAACCATCAAAGTTGGAATAAGAGATGGCTTCTTTCATTACTTGTTCGGTGGTCATGGCTTTCAATTTGTCAAAACACCTTGGTATAGTTCCAGACAAATTGTTATCAGCAACATCCATGATTTGAAGTGCGGTGAGGCTACAGAGCTCAAATGGAATTTGACCATTCAACTTGTTTGATCGAAGAATGAGAACTGTCAGATTAAGACGTGTTCCCATCCATGTTGGAATGCTTCCACTGAACTCATTTAGACCAAGGTCGAGAACACTTAACTGCTTACAATTCTGTAGAGATGGTGTAATTTCTCCAGAGAGACTATTGTTGCGCAAATGCAATGATAACAGGCTTTGTAAAGATTCCACGGAGCTTGGAATTTTCCCAGTTAGATTATTGTCATCCAAATTTATGACTTCTAATTCAGGCCAATGCATCCAGCAATCAGGAATGTTTCCTGAGAAATGATTCCGCCCAAGATGAAGTATTGATAGATTGTTTGGTGTAGCCAATGGATGACACAGAAAGTGAGAAATATCCCCAGACAAGGAATTATTAGAAAGATCTAGCTCTACGAGCCCAGAAGTGATTCGAGGGAGGGGACCACTGAGCATGTTGGAACTCATGTAAACCATTGAGTAAGGAGAATAGATATGAAGAATATCAGGAATTCTGCCAGAAAGCTGGTTATGAGAGACGTTTAAGTATTCAATGGTTAAGTTGGAAAGCCAACTGGGGATGATGCCTGAAATTTGAGTGTTTGATATATCCATGTCTACATATTTTTGTGTTTTGAGCCACATTGGAAACGTGGGTCCCAGGTTCCATGATTCTAATTCAAATCTACAATAATCAAAGGGAGGAATCCAGTCTGGACTTACTCTTAGACTCACTGAATTTCCAGAAGCAAGTAACATTCTCAAGCGTGTGAGATTTGCAAAGTGAAGTTCAGTAACAACACCTTCTAAATGATCTGAAGAAATGTTGAGACCTCCTAAATTTGAGAGACCACCAAGGCTTTCTGGAAGAGATCCATTCAATTGGTTGCCACCAATTGATAGGTCTTCTAACTCTGTTAATTTCCCCAATGACTCCGGCAAAGGACCAGATATCATATTATCTCCAAGTGAAAGCCGGACTACATTTTTGAATTCGGCAATTTGATCTGTCAGCTGACCAAAAAATAAATTTTCACTCAAGTCCAGTGACGTCAAACTATTTGAAAGGCAGCCAGCTGACAACAAGCTATCAAAAGCATTTGAGACCTTCCCACCAAATTTATTACCTCCAAGGGAAAGATCTGACAAATTGCAAAGATTTCCCAATGATGTAGGTATTTCCCCTTGGATTGAATTACTGGACAAGTCAAGTGTAACAATTGACTTAAGGTTTCCCAAAGCTGTAGGTATTTCCCCTTCGATTGAATTACTGGACAAGCCAAGTGTAACAATTGACTTAAGGTTTCCCAAAGCTGTAGGTATTTTCGCTTTAAGAGAATTAAAGGACAAGTCAAGATGAACAATTGACGTAAGATTTCCCAAAAATGAAGGTATTTCCCCTTCAAGTGAATTAGAAGACAAGTCAAGATAAACGAGTGACGCAAGATTTCCCATACATGTAGGCATTTCCCCTATGAGTGAATTATAGGACAACTCAAGATGAACAAGCGACGTAAGATTTTGAATCGCACTTGAGATTACACCCTCTAAATTACTGTCACTAAGGTAGACGTATTCAAGTCCGACCAAATCATACAAAAAGCCAATGGAAATGGCGGCCATTGAATTTGATTCAGATCTGCTCAAATCAAGATATCTAAGAGCAGTCATGTTTTGGTTGCTGCATGGAAGTGGACCTTGTAGAGCATTACCCCCGAGATCGAGAGACTCAAGACTACTACTCAGACCAGATATCCAAATGGCTAAAGAAGAATCCATAGAATTATCAGCAGCATTAAGGCCTTTCAGAGAAGTCAAATTCCAACAATAAGCACTATTGGGAAATGGGCCTATAAATGTGTTTGAGCTTAGATCAAGATACACTAAACTATTCATGCCGAAAATCCATTCCGGTATGAAAGAATTAAAATTGTTATATGAAATATCAAGGACGGAAAGGGATGTAAAATTAACATAAAACACAGAATTATTAGGAATAATATGAGAGAGCTCACAGCCGGACAAATGTAATTCTGATAAAGAAGAGAGCCTGTTTATTACCTGCAACCAATGGTCTGAGGCTTTACCAAGATTCACATAGCCCATTTCCAAGTGTTTTAAGGAAGAAAGACCAGAAAGCCAATGAAGATTCTCAACATATAATTCAGCCATACCTTGAAGACCAAGATGAGTCAAACTCGAGAGGTTTCCAAGTTGGTGAGGAATTAGTCCCTGGAAGCCAGCATCTGTGATGTTGAGATGTGTTAAACTCACAAGCGAACCAATGAAGTTGGGAATTTGAATCCCTCCAAATTCATTGTGGCTAAGGTCTAGGTATCTCAGATGCTTCAAACCAAGCAACGAAGGATTTATCTTTCCCTCTAAAGAACCTCGCCCAAAAAAATCATAGTCGGGATCAAAACTAGAAAGCTGGAGCTGTTCAACATGACCGGTTAAATTGTTGCTGACAATTCCAGCCCATTTGCAGCAGTTCTCATTAGAAACGTTCCAAGACAAAAGCCTGTTGGAAGGATCAACAAGGTCTTGCTTGAAACTCAACAACGCTTTTTTCTCGCTCTCGATGCATACTACATCATCACTAGTACTACTTCCATAACTCAAATTAATGGGTGCTTGTGTGAGTAATATTGTAAAGAAAAGATTCATAATAGCTGTAGCTGATACAGCCATGACGATACAACTTAGTGATGCTACAAAATAATGTGTCTTGGCTTGCCATATATATTTGGGTGGCCAGTTTTGCCGTGAATCTCACTACTCTGATTAAACGTTCTCGTGCATTAGATTTTCGAATCAACTGTGAAAATGATTTGCATATACATGTGCACTTCCACTCACTTTCCTAAGGGCCCCCGAAACAGCAACTGTATATGGAAATTGTCAGTGACTTTGGTACTTGAAAGAAGCAACAACACTCTTCCAGACCAACTATATATGTAATCAGTTTAAAATATTAATGACTTAGAATTTTAGCAATTTAGCATTGACATATTTATATTGCCAAAAAAAAAAAAAATGACAAAACTATGTATAATAAATGCACATAGCAAATGAAATATTTGAGAATTTAAGAAAATTCTATATGCAGTAATTTTTTAATAGGCTTCATGCACCTTGCTTGGTAGGTAGATTGTAAAATCGTGTAAACATACCTTTTGCTATAAAATATCATGGATTTTGTTATATTATCAACTGTAATTAATTAATATTGGTTATGTATAATACTATCAATAGGAAATATATCGATGCCGAAATGTTTATTCCATAGATATGTAGAGTAGAGGTAAATATAGACTTTAGAGTCTGCATCCCAAAAAAAAAAAAAAAAATATGTACATACATTATACATAGACTTTAGAGTCATGAAATTGGTATCTTAAAGAAGGGTAACGAAGGGCGATGGAGAAGTTACCGGTTACCAACTAAAATGTATGGAAAGATCGATGAGCTTGGAAGTAGACTTAAAAGAAGAAAAATGGAGTTAAAAGTTTTGTCTTCTGGCCTAAAGTTGATATGGAGTTGAAGTTGGTCGAGGACTTTGGTTGTTTATAATTGGAGAGTAAAATTTTATTGAAAATGTGAAGTGCTATGCACAAAAAAGTCTCAAAAAGACAAAATAGTGAGTGTTAATGCATTTGTATTTCGTAGGTATATGGAAAATTTCCATATGTTAGGTTGGAAATGTACTTGTAATTAATTAATTGGAGATTTTCCACAAGTTAGGTTGGAAATATGTATCAATGTTTTAAATATCTAAAAGTTCTACCGAAATTTCTTTGAAATTTTCATTTTTTTTTTAGAACAAAAAGAAATTTAGATTTCAAATAAAAACGGATAAAATTTCTATAATATCCATCGAAATTTTTGAAATTTTCATCAAAATATTCACATTAAAAAAAAAAAAACTATACAATTTCAAATTCTTATTCAAAATATTCGTGATTTAACATAATTATTAAGATAACAGAAGAAATATATGAAAGTTTAAAAAATTATATATAGATATTTATATGAATATGTTTTAATTTTATGTGAAATAATTATTAATTTATTATTAATTTGAATTATATTGATGTAGGAATGGTTGTTTGATATACACGTAAAGGCATATATATATATATATATATATATATATATATATATATATCTATGCACCCTTGACTGACTTAGCTAGAAAAGTCGTTTGCAAAGAACTTTAAACCACATCTACATATACTGTTTGTTTGATATACATGTAGAGCAATATATATATATATATATATGGATGCATCCGTTGACTGACTTATCTAGAAAAGTCGTTTGCAAAGAACTTTAAACCACATCTACGTCAACTATATATTCGCTGGCCAAGTCTTAATTTGTAAATTTAGTTTTAAGTGTTTTGCACGTTGCTTGACAAGGACACATGGGGTTTCTTTTTTCTTGTCCAGAATAAGTACTCCACTGATTTTAGTTGGTGGTAATTACCATGTCAAGTACTTTGTTTCATTATCCACCATGCGCGCACAAAAAATAAAAATAAAAAATAAAAAATAAATAAATAAAATAATAATAATAATAATAATAAGATAAAAACAATGAATCTCGCATAAATGAATAATTTTGTGTGGGTGGAATTTTTTTTAATTACTGTTTATTTTGAACAATGGTCTTGTGCATTGTTTTGTGCTTGTCTACGTTGATGATTTGACTATAACTCGTTCTTGTTTAGCTTATATTTCTTATGAGTTTTCTCTTAAAGATTTAGGAAATCTGCACTATTTTTTGGGTATTGAAGTGGAAAGGTAAGATAAAGGAATAAAGCTGTCTCAAAGGAAGTATATTAATGATGTACTTGAAAGAACCGAAATGGCTGATGGCCTGTTGGAAGGATCAACAAGATCTTGCTTGAAACGCGGCAATGCTGTTCTCTCACTCTCAATGCATACTACAACGTCGCTATTGCTACTTCCATAACTCACATTAGTGGTTGCTAATTATGTGAGTAATATTGTAAAGAAAAGATTCACAATAGCTGTAGACAATACAGTCATGATAATACAACGTAGTGATGCTACAAAATAATGTGTCTTGGCTTGCCATAAATATATATATATATATATATATATATTTAGGGTGGCCAGTTTTGCCGAGAATCTCACAACTTGGACTAAAAGTTGTCGTGCGTTAGATTGCTCTGTATGTTCGAAGACCATCAAAATCAATTGTGAAAATGATTTGTATATACATGCACTTCCACCCACTTTCCCAACGGGCCCCCAAAAATGGCTACCAAGGTAATTTCCAGTGATTTTGGTAAGTGAAAGAAGCAACAGGACTCTTCCAGACCAACTATACATGTAATTTGTTTGAAATATTAATGACTTAGAATTTTAGCAACTTAGCATTGACATATTTATATTGCCAAAAAACAAAAAATTGGCACATTTATAAACAATACATGCATATAGCAAATGATATATATGACAATTTTAAGAAAATTATATACACACTAATAAAATTACATACACAGTAATTTTTCAACAGCCTCCAAGTTGTTTGGTAGATCGTAAAATTATGTATATATATATATACACCATTTTCTGTCTAACATCATGGATTTTGTTATATTATTATTAGCTGTAAATAGTATTGGTTATTTATGATATTATCAACAGGGAATATATATTCATGCCCAAATGTTTTATTTCATAGATACGTAGAGTGAAAAACAAATATAGACTTTAGACTCATGAGGTTGATATCTCTCATAAATAGAAGTGCCAATTTTTATGTGATGTTAATGTATTTGAACTTAGATTTCTAGAATTTTTATTTTTATTTTTGATATCCTGTTAAAGTATCATTAATTTTAAAAATTTAAATTATTAGGCTGTTAAGATATAAACTTATTATGTGTATCAAGCTATGTTTAACCATTACCAAATAAAATGTATGGAAAGACGAGTGTGGAAGAAGACTTTTAAAAAAGAGAAAAAGGAGTTTAAAGGTTTCTTCTCTAGCTTGACTTTTCACCCAGGATAGGTATTGGTTCTTCATAGACATATAGTCTCCTTCACTGGGGGCCAGTTTTGCCGTGAATCTCACAATTTGGCTAAGTAGTTCTGCATTTCAATTTTGGAGACTAGTTGCTACAAAGTAGTGATGCGATAAAGTAGTGTGACTTTCCTTGCCATATATACACGCATAACTTTTTGTGTCTCTTCATTTCGGCAACCAGTTTTGTCGTGAATCTTACAACTCTGTCTAAAAGCAGTATTGCGTTTCAACTTTGGAGACTAAAAATGATGGAGCACTGCAATTCACTGTACAATTTAAGACCATCAAAATTAATTGTGAAAATGATGTCTGTTAATAAACTTATACTCATTTTCCTAATGCGCCACCAAAACCAGCTACCATGAATAATGCCTAAAGATATTCATGATTTAATTTTTTTTTGAGAATCAGCAAACTATATATATGAATATGTTTAATTTGATGTACGGATTTTAGTATATTACTTGGAAAATGTGAAAATGTTTGTTTCATGCATATTGTAAAGGTATATATATATATATATATATATATTAGATGTACAGTCGACATCGAGTTGATTTAGTTGGTTGAAGACTTTGGACGTTGTTTGTAATTGGAGGGGAAAGTGTTATAGAAAATGTGAAATGCTATGCCAAAAGAAAAATGTCTCAAAATTCAAACAGGGAAAATAGTGAGTGTTTTGTAATTATATGGAAATCTTCCGCATGAGGTTGGAAATATACCTGTGATTAATTAAGTGGAGATTTTCCACAAGTTAGGTTGGAAATATGTAACATAGAATTCTAAATGTTCTAAAGGAATGTGGTTTTTCAAGTCATCTATATATTTAAAGACCTTCTCTTATGTTTAGTTGGTTGAGGATACCTGGTTAATTTGTTTATTAAAGTGGGAAGTTCTATTGAAAATGTGAAATGCGGTCAACAAAAAGAGCTTTTCAACTTAGTGGATGATGTCCCATTGGTAAGGAAATATATTGTGTGGAATATCTCTGTAATTAACTGGAAAGACAACCCACAAATTGGTGCGGAGTATATTTGTTTGAAAACGGAATGGTATAAATTAAATATATGAGAATTAAAGAAGATTTTTTTCAATGGACCAAATTTTTTTATCAATATGTTTTCTTTACATTTTTTTTTTCACTTTATTTATTATTTTTATACATGCTATAAATACATTCTCTAGCATAAGGAACAAATGAAAATAAATATCGAAAAACCAAAAAAATAAAAAAATGAGTACCACACCAGCACTTTATTTATTATTTTTCCAAGTCTACTGATATATAAAATGCAAAGAAGTGCTTTTGTAAGTGCACTGTCCTTTCTTGTTTTTGGTAAATCTCCCTGTGAATTGTTGCTGCTGAAGTACATTACTGTTATTTAATATGCTGTAAATATCTTTTAACTAACCATGGATAACATAACAAGAACTAATCTAATTTTTGTTGTATGCATAAACTTCAGCTTTTATTGTATTGCCTTCGTGAAACCGATGGTATCAGTTGAAGAAGAAAGAAAAGCTTCTTTTCCCCTGTTTTTATATACTCTGCCGATTACCACCTTTGCTGTCTTATATTTACTTGTGAATTTCTTGAGTTGCTATCCACCTTTACCTAAAACAATAACCAACAGTTACTAAAATGGGAAAGAGTTGAATATGTGCAGAGCAACTCCTGAAATACCAGAAATTATTGAATGTTTTCTGAGGCTTAATTGACATTGCAAGGGGGAAAAAAATTAATAATAATAATGACCATGGAGCTCCTTTGAGATAATGATTATTTTTTACTGCACAGTATGCAAATTCTTTAAAATTAACCATTCATATTAAATGTAACTCTGTATTATACAGAAGGGAAATAGTAAAATCAAGGGAGACAATGTCTGCATGTAAACTTAGCATTTATGGAAAACATAACAGTGAAAATGACAATAATATTCAAATTCTAACATCACCAGTTGCCTTATACAGAATCAAAATAAAGCTAAAAGTAAGAAAGAACTTGGGTTCCAAGGGGAGAGAAAGCAAGCAGTATGCTAGATGCCAAGGGGAAGAGAATCAATTTTCTAATGCCTTATTGGTCCCTCATGGTTATAAACAATCACATAAAATTTCAAAGCAATCTGTATCTGTAGAGAATCTTGTACCACACATTACCAAAAAACCCAAAACAAGCATCCCTCCAGGTTGTGGAGAAGAGTAATGGAGCAATGACACCAAAGAATCCTACTGCAAAACCTGTCACAATGCCCAAATGAAACCAGCGGCTAACTTCATCTCCACCATCTGCTTTCTGTCCTCCATGTGAAGGAGCAGGTATTTTCTGGTCCTTTTCACAGTTCTTGGAAATTGGAGGTCCACAGAGTTCATTGCCGATGAAGCTAGAAGCATCAAAGCTTTGAAGTTGGGTGCTGGATGGAATTTTTCCTGATAAGTGGTTATAAGACAAGTTCAAGTAACTTAAGTAAGTTAAACTTGACATGCTCGAAGCAATTACACCAGAAAGTTGATTTCTTGATAAATCAAGAGATTCCAACCACAGCATATAACCAATGCTATTTGGAATTCTTCCTGTCAAATGATTTCCTGACAGGTTTAATGATCGTAATCCTTTTAGAGTTGTAATTTGTGGCGGTATCACTCCTGTTAAGTTGTTGGCTGAAAGATCCAAGTTAGTTGCAAGTGCCAGAATAGTATTATATTGCATCTCTCTTCCTTTTGTCACCACAAATGCATTCTCCAGGAATGCACCATAATAGATAGAATAAAAGATGTGTTTACCTGATTCATGTTTGGTAGCCATGGCTTTGAAATTGCTAAAACACTTTGGTATGGTTCCAGATAAACTGTTATCAGCAAGATCCAAGATTTGAAGCTTAGTAAGGCCACATAACTCAAATGGAATATGACCATTTAATTTGTTTGAACGAAGACCAAGAAACAATAAATCTGAAAGATTTATTCCCATCCACCTTGGTATGCCTCCACTGAACTCATTTAGACCAAGTTCGAGAACTGTTAATGCTGAACAATTTTGTAGAGATGGTGGTATTCCTCCAAAGAGACTATTGTTACGCAGGTGCAGTGAATCTAATCTCTCTAAAGAACCCATGGAGTTTGGAATTATTACCCAACTTTATGACTTGTAATTCAGGCCAATACATCCAGCAATAAGGAAGCTTTCCTGATAAAAGATTTTCTCCGAGATGAAGTATGTTTAATCTGTTTGATTTACCCAATGGATGACATAGAAAGTGAGAAATATCTCCGGAAAAAGAATTACTAGAAAGATCTAACTCTATGACGTTAGAAGAGATTCGTGGTAATGGACCGTTGAGCATGTTGGAACCCAGGTAAATCATTAAAAAACCCTTAACATTAGGCAGCATATCAGGAATGTCCCAGAGATTTGGTTGTGAGAGAGGTTCAAGTAGTAAACTCCAAAAAATATGTTCCAAAACCAATTGGGAATAGTGTCTGCAATCTGAGTGCTGGATAGATCAATCTCCTTGAGACTATGTTGTGTTTTAAGCCACACTGGAAATTTAGGTCCCAAGTTCCACGATCTTAGTTGAATTGTTTGCAGATGAAAAGGAGGAATCCAGTCTGGATGTACTCTTAGACTCAATGAATTTCCAGCAGCATATAATACCTTCAAATTTGTGAGATTTTCAAAGTGAACTTTGGAGACAACACCTTCAAACAAGTTCGAAGAGATGTAAAGTCTTTCCAGATTTGAGAGACCACCAAGGCTCTCTGGAAGAGATCCATTCAATTGATTGTCTTCAACTGATAATACTTGCAGAGCGCATAGCTTTCCAAATGACTCAGGAATTGGACCACGAGGCATATTATCCCCAAGATAAAGAGAGGCTAAATTTTTGAATTCCACCATTTGATCCGTCAAGTGACCAGAAAAGAAATTTTCACTCAAATCCAACGATGTCAAACTACTCGAAAGGCAGCCTGACATCAAGTTATCAAAAGCGTTTGAGACAATATCCCCACCAATTTGTTCCGTCTCAAATTTATCTGCTTCAAATTGCAGAGATTTCCTACAGATATAGGTACTTTCCCTTCAAGTGAATTATATGACAAGTCAAGATAAGCTATTGACGTCATATTTTCAACTGCACTTGAGATTTCGCCCTCTAAATTATTAAAATTTTTATGTAAGAATTTAAATTACAGCAAGACAGATCAAGATGCCTAAGAACAGTCAAGTTTTGGATGCCACATGGTATTGGACCTTCAAGAACATTTCCTGCTAGGCCAAGATGGATCAGACTCTTTAGATTAAACAACAATTGTATAAAGTAGAATCAAAATGATTCCATGAAAGTTCGAGGATGGAAAGGGATGTAAGATTAGTATTAAACACAGAATCAGGAATAATATGAGAAAGCTCACAGCCGGACAAGTGTAATTCTGACAATGAATAGAGCTTGTTTATTACCTGCAACCAGTGGTCTGAAGCTTTACTCAGATTCACATTCCTCATATCCAAGTGTTGGAGTAAAGAAAGAGTGTAAAGCCAGTGAAGTTTCTCTACAGATAATTCTTGACTCTGACATCCAAGACCAAGACCACGCAAACTTGAAAGATTCCCAAGTTGGTGAGGAATTATTCCCTTGAATCCTGCAAGTGTCAGGTCAAGATACTTCAAACTCCCAAGTGAACCCATGAATTTCGGAATCTGAATCCCTCCAAAATCATTGTAGCTGAGATCAAGGTAACTCAGGTGTTTCAGGCTCAGCAAAGAAGGATTTATCTTTCCCTTTAAAGCACCATCAACGTCAACATCATCATCATATTTGAGAGGATTAGCAACGTGAAGCTCTTCAATATGGCCCGTTAAGTTGTTGCAGACAATTCCAGCCCAATGGCAGCACTTGTTGTGGGAGACGTCCCAAGACAAAAGCCTGTTGGAAGGATCAACAAGATCTCGCTTGAAACTCAACAGTGCTTTCTTCTCACTTTCTATGCATACTACATCATCACTGCTGCTCCCATAACTCACATTAATGGTTGCTTTTGTGACAAGTATCATTATAAGCAAGACATTCATAACACCTCGAACTGATACACCGATGATGATAATTAAGAAGCCTTAGTGATGCTGCAAAGTAATTAATGTGGCTTGCTGTGACATATATACACATGCGCACGCACGTGGTTGTCAAAACGCATGTATCGGAATGCTTTGCTAATAATGTACATCTGACGTGTATCACACAATTAAGTCTTGCTATCCCATATAAAACATTGTGATAATGAAAACGAAGTGTACGTAATGTCTGCACTTTTCCACTCATTTTGTTGAAAGAGACCAAGTGCATCCGACGCACGTTCCGGAAACCAATCGGACTGGTCAAAGAAAAGTCAAAAGTAATGATAGTTAACTAATTTAAAATCAAGATAACGAGCTGTAAAACCGAATCATTCAAGAATTACAGCTGTCGACATGGAATGGTTAATTAGGTTCAAAGACTTCCAAAAAGAGAGATAAATGAAGTTTATTTCATAGCTTTTTCACGAGAAATATGTATGTTTCATAAGAAAAATATTGGAGTAAATGCTCTTCTCTAATACTGTAATGGGATCGTATCCTAAAATCTCACTTTTTATATTAAAGGGAGATTACGTGCTCCTCAAGTAATGGAAATATTTCGGTTCCATAGACATGCAGAGCTGCCATATTTATATTTAGGGTGATGAGGTTAATATGTGTACGGATGCATCTGTTGATCGATTGACATCCCATTTAGAAACTAGTGTACGTACTTGCAATATTATCGGTCTATCGATCCCAATTCCCAAGACCAACAAGTAGAATGTGAGTATTGCTTATCAACAAGTCTCAGGCCATTAAATAGTCTAACAGAGAGACTTTAGTACTTACTAACTATTAACTGCAACTAGAAACACGTGTGGAGAAGAGGGAAAATTTCTTGGAGTGCTCGCCACTCTTGCCTCTCAGTCTAGGTTGTAAATGTAACATAGAAATACTGTATATATAGAAATTGAACGAATAAATAAGTACGACTCTGAAAAGATTAAGATAAATTTCTAATTGTCCTTTTATAATCTTTTCCCAAAGGTGAAAATGGAAAAGTAATGTAAAAAGGTAATCTGTATTCTTTTTTTCTACTCTTTTATCAAAAAAGGCGAAAATAGAAAAATCATGACTCATGTGAAATTGTAATCTCCATTGTCTTTTTTACTCTTTTCTTGTAAAAGCTGAAAAGAACAGTATGTGACAGGAATAATGTGTTGTATGTATTGTATTGCAAACGATGGGATAAATACAACTAATATATGCTATTGATAAGCCTGTTACAACCTTGTGATATAGGCTATTGATCATAAGCCAAGTGCATGTGATGCATATTCCGGAAACCAATCGTAGTGGTCAAATAAAAGTCAAAATTAATGATAGCTAATTTAATGAAAAGTCAAAATTAATGATAGCTAATTCCATGCAAGGTAACAAGCTGGTTAATTAAGTCCATTCAAAGCCTTCCAAAGCAAGATGAAGACTTATCTCATCGGCAAGATCAATGTTTATTTCATTGCTTTTTGGCTGAGAGATATCTACATTTCACAGACCAAAATGTCAGGTGAGAAAGGACGGAGGGGACTTTACTACTAGACCAATTTGTTTAGTTCATAATCGGGCTAGTCAATGAAAAGTCAAAATTAATGATGGCTAATTTAATGTAAGATAACTAGCCAGTTGGTAATTGTCATTCTCAAATTTGATGAGGAAGTATTTGTAGTTGGGCAAGATGACTTAGCTAAATTTAAAAAGTTTAGCTGACATGAAAATTCATGTTCCATCACTTTAAGCTATTAAAAGATCTATAGTATATTTTTTATAATTATTTTCTAACACTCCCCTTAACCAAAGCCGGCTTAAGGCATAGGCCACTGAGCCAACAACTAGGCCCCCATTTTATTGGAGCCCAAAAAGAAAATTATATATAATATATATATATATATATATATATATATATATTAAATAGAATATAATTGTTAGTTTATTTTGAAAATATAAGAATTTTGGTTTAAAAAAATTTAAATTACCTCTAATTGATTTTTTATTTTTTTGGAT
Organism: Ziziphus jujuba; assembly: GCF_031755915.1. Taxonomy (NCBI): domain Eukaryota; kingdom Viridiplantae; phylum Streptophyta; class Magnoliopsida; order Rosales; family Rhamnaceae; genus Ziziphus; species Ziziphus jujuba. The sequence continues at coordinate 15,704,353 of NC_083384.1, forward strand.
GAATTTTAATTAACCATTTGTTGTAATAATTATCTTTAATTATTTTTATTTTTGAAAAATAATACAAATTAAGTCCAATTAAACATTTTATATTCCATAATTGATTAGATTTTAATGATAAAAAAAAAGAACAAAATGTTTAATATTTTTCTTGTTTATATACTCTTTTTATTTGTTTATGCATTTTTTTTTCATTTACTTATCTTTTATATTTATCTAATTTGGATATCCAACTTATATAATTTGCAATTTTGATCTAAATGGTTCTAAAATAAAATATAAGCTTGTAAGTTGTTATTTATTTAAATAAATTTATATTATTCATTTTTATAATATTTATAATATTTCTTTTTTATTTTTTTATGAATTTTTAATTTTTAATTATTTACTAATTGTTCTTGCTGTTTATAAAAAATAGATTTTATATTTTTATAATTTCTGCTTTCATTTTTTTCTTTTTATCTTATCTTAATTTGAATAAATTATTTTGAGAACTAAAAATCTAAAAGAAAAAATAAATTCATAAATAAAAATAACATTTAAGATAATAAACTTTATAAATTTTTTTTTTCGAAATACATGAATTTATTATTTTGTGTTAATATAACTTTAGTAGAAAGAAGTTTTTTAAAATTAAAATTAATAAAATCTTACTTATGTTTAACTAGATTTCAACAAAATTTAATAATTAAGCAATTTTGTTAATTAAAAAAATTTATTCCAAATTTTAAATATAAAAATTTAATTAATAAATTTATATTTAAAAAAACAAAAAAAATATAAATTTTAAATAAAAAATCTATTTTATTAAAAAAATATTTAATTAAGGTCTCAAATATTGTTTTTTGGCTAGAACCTCAAAAATTTTTGAGACGGTCCTGCCCTAAATGCATTTTTAGAATTTTTTTTCTCTCATATCAAAGTTGGAAATTAATGTAAGATATCACATTAATAAACAAATAAATACAAAATAAAATATTAATTTATTTTTTTTTAACGAGTGCTACCTTAAATGGATAAGAAACAGAAAAAACTTCAATACTTTACATATAATACATAATTATAATGAATTAATAATACTATCAAAATTTTCATTATACAACTAAATTTTCAAGCTCAACATAACTAATATATTTTTTAAAGATATTAAATGCTTCTTAGAAAAATATTAGAAACATATATGTAAAGGAACAAAAAATTAAAAAATGCCCCCAGCTTGGTAGGGCATCCACAAGACACGATTCCAAATTTGGTTCATCATTTTGCTATTACACTACGAAAGATCATCACGGTGTAATCTTTAATGCTGGAGGGGTTGGATTCCTTAGTGGGTTCCAATCTCAAAGGGGATTTTTCCCAGTAAGATCGATGAATTTGGCGCCTAATGGCTCCGGTGGTGGTGTAGTAGCTCTTAGAGAAAGATTGAGTTTGGCAAGAAGTTTAGGTTTGGGATTTAAGCTAGCTGGTTGTGTTGAAGGAAACTGCTTCGGGTCAAAAAAGGAGATGATGATTCAACGCCGTCGATTTGGACAGGATGTTGAGTATGATCCTGGCAGGGACAGAAATTACCTTGCAAGGCTCTAGGTTGCAGACAGGAAGATGAAGAATTCTATAAGGAGAAGAGGAAGGAAAATGGCTAAACGTGGGCATCATTATGATAGTCAATCATCATACCTCAATTCGATGGACAGATTGTTTTCAGGTGCATCTGTTGCTGAAGAAAATTCGAATTCTTTTCCAAAGAGTAAAAGGGTTCTGAAGCAGCCTCTCTAAGTCAATCTATTACAGGTTATCTAGAGCCTGAATCTCCAGAAGAGGTAAGGTCTCCCTGCTATTTTTCGATGTTAAATTGTAATTTCTGAACGTTGGAATGGTGGCTTTAGTCTACATTGCCCTTCAGCAGTTCAATAGTTGTAGTTTTTGAAAGGTTTTGGATTATTGGTTTTGACTTTCAGGTAATTATGTATATATATTTGGCTATCTGATATAAAATTGAAATGTCTTACATGACATTGGTTGAATCTGCAGGCCCATGTAGCACCTCTTCTTGCTAGATCAAATTTGCTGATTACTAAAGATATTGAGTGGGCAAATCTTGTTCTCGTTTCTGAGCAGGTAATTCTTTTTCTGTATTATCTTTTCTCATATATGTTCTTATTGGAGTCCCATGTTGTCATAGTATGAAGGAAAAATCTTTTGCTTACAAGCATGTGGTGGACAACTTTGAGGTTTATGAACCTCAGTGTTACTGTAAAAATAAAATTTCACCTTTTGCATGATATTTACAATTTCAAATATTTTTAAGAATCGAGTCAGATTTTAAAAGTTTTAGGGCGACTTAAAAGTTGAAATGCTTGTTCTCATGTTTATTTAGGTGCAATCACTTGGAGTCTTAAGTTGACCATGGTTTTAAGTTGACAGTTGGCAAAACTATGTTTAGAAGCAGAGGCAGGCTTTCTGTTTTGTGTGCTTATCTGCACTGCTATTGTGCCACTTGATTATAGTATGTTCATTGTTCATTACTCTTCGTTTTATATTTTATATTTCTTACTTTGCTTGATGAAATTTCAGGAAAACCTGTATGCAATTGTAGCTGTGTGCTACCCTGAGTCAGTAAGTAATCATTCTAATCATATCACTCTCCCATTTCTTATACGGTAGATTTAAAGTGTCAAGAATGCATTGTTTTCTGTTACTCATGGTTGCTTCGCAGCCTGTAGGTTTTATTCATGGGCAGAGCAATGTCATAGCTAGACAGGTATATAAGTTTAATTTCTTTACCTCTTCCCCAACCCCCCTTTCCTCTGCCTCCTTGGAGAATTTGTTTACCTATATTTTATACTATTTCTCCCCCCTTTTCTTTTTTTTTTTTTTTTTTTTTTTTTTTTTTTTTTTCCCTCTGTTGTCCGGAAAAAAAGAGTTTCCTATGCTAGCTAATGCTGCTTTTGCATTTTGAAGTTGCTTCGTCTAAGGAGCCCTTTTGTTGCTTTCATAACTGATGGCATGGGCAATGAGGTTTTCAGGGTGAGGACTTTGATTTTTGTCTTTGGAACAGTGACAAGTTGCTTGGTGTCCACATCTTGGATGCTTTGATATTTTTGCTAAAGTCTTCAATTACCATCTTAGGTTTGCAGACCTTTCTGGTGGATAACCAGTTCAATATATGCAGAGATCAATGGTAAGGTATGTTGGTTTTTGAATGTTTATTGTTTGCTATTAGTTTTGGATGCTAGTAAAAATCTTTGAGGATGAAAATTACAATATGGTTGCTGATCTTTAGGAAGTTGGTGTGGTTCACAAACGATGGCATCTTTGGAGGAGGATTTATGATTTGTACCAAGGGTAGGTTCAACTGTTTCATTTTTTAATTGTTTTTATCAAGTCTATCTGGTAAAGTTAGTATGTTATATTTCTCTGTTGTCACCTTATAAACTAAAGTAATTGAAGCTAATCTTCTTTTGTTAAGAGTTTCTTGAGTTTTCTTCATCTTTATATCATCTAATTCATTCAAGTGTAATATCAAAATAATTGCGGGAATAAGCAGTTTGCAGTGGTCGAAAATCCTGGTTTTTGGAATTGGACTTTTACTTTGAAGGACATTGATGGGAATGTGCTGGCTGAGATAGATCGTGACTGGAGAGGTTTTTGCTTTGAGGTTGTTTCTTTTGTGTCTGTTAGTTTGTAACTGTGTAGATTATTCCATTCTTTCTCCATAATTGCATTTGTTATTTTAAAACATTTTCTGATTTTTGATTCTCTATTAATGATTTGTGTTAAGAGTATCAGAGTGGTAATAAATTGCTATGGATATGATTTCATATGGTTTAGTGGTGATAAAGTGGATTGGTAAATTATATTGTTTTATTATTTTTGTTATGAATGGAATTTTTTTTCAGATTTAATTTGGCATAGCATTCTAATATTTTTTCATGTTTTGGTTTGACATAGATATTTACTGATGCTGGTCAATCCATGATTCGATTTGGGAGTTCAGATTCAAGCTCCAAAACTGGCCCTGCTAGAGAGGTAGAGTGTCATACCATAAAATAATCTTCTCCTTAAGTTTTATTTGTTTATCTCATCTTCTATCTGCTTTTTTATACGGCAGATTGAAGAGTTGGAGGTTGCTCGTCCATTGATTCTATCAGAGAGAGCTGTTTGTGTTGCTCTTGCTCTATCACTGGACAATGACTATTTCTCAAGGCATGGTGGCTGGTAAGCTTTAAGAATTTCTTGTGAGATGGGGGCTAGCAGACATGTTTCTTTGGGAGGATCATTGTTATTTGAAACATCTTTGTATATGACCATTAAAAATCGAAGCGAAATAACTGCTTGTGCTGGAAATGAAGATTGCTGTTACCAGTACATAAAGATGCTGGTTGTGTCTGACCTCCAGTTTCTAATTCCGAGAGAGATTGTTGAGCATTAACATTGTTCTCTTCTTTTTTTATTTTTTTATTTTTATTTTATTTTTAATTTTTTTATTCGGAGAGAGACTGTTGAAATGAGCATTAAAATTTGTATCCTGGAAGTCCTTAACATGTGAAATTTTACTGGTTATGACACACTGGTTGTCATGTAGATACGATCTTTTTGTGATTAGTCTTCATCCTTAACAATGAAAACGTTATTATATCTTCCACAAATTGAAATATAGCAGGGCTAGTTCCCAAGTAATCAAATATTTAACCTTGTTGCCCTTTTGGCTTGTGGAGAAAAGGAAAAAAAAAAAAGGGCGTTTTAAACATGGATCCAGAATAAAAACTTTATATGAAAAAAATTGGCCTAAGATCCTGAATAATGTTTGGTTGACTAAACGACACGCTGTGGACGAAAGAATTGGATAACGTGGGAATCAGACGCCATATTCAGCATGAAGATTTTATTCCCTTGGCTACCCCTGTTATCAACTTTACCATTATCTTCGTCAAACTTCTACTTCATGTCATTTTGGCAGAGCCCAACAACCCCCGCCCACAAAAAAAGAAAAAAAAAAAAAAAAAAAAAGCAACCTTTATGCGTGGGCATCATCTTTTGCATGATGAGGCTATATAAAATTGTTCCTTTACCTTTTATTTTTAGTTTTTGTCCTTTTTATTTTCTCAGAAAAAAAGAAAAAAGGGGGGAAAAAAAAAAAAAAAAAGGGTAGGCTCTGTCTTCTGCTGGTTTGATGATCCCAGCATTGGGTATTTATGTTGAAAATTGGTATGCTCAATAGATTTATTTCATGTGATTGGTCCTTCACCATGGCTTCCGCTTCCGAAGGTAATATCTTGAAGTCTCCTTTTGTTTTCTTTTTGGGTTCTGTGTTTGGAATTTGCTGATTAAAAATATGAACTTGGTGTCTGTTTCTGGATGAAATTACATTTTTTTTTTTTTTTGGTTGCCCTTTTACATTAAATTTGCTAAATTTCTTTGTATTCCAATAATCAGGGATGGCTGTAGTGATCATGGGTGTCAGTGGTGCTGGAAAAACGTAAGCTTTATTTCCTTAATTTTCTTTTCAGGTTCTATTTTGTCCCTTTCATTCTATTGCTGAGTGACATGAATGAGTTTATGCATTTCCTTCCAATATATTTATAGAAATACGGTATGTTACAGAATCTATCTAGCACCGAAATTGCTGTCTAAAAGAATATCAAATTCTAGAGGTCTGATTGATTAATCATTAGAGATTTTTTAAGTTTCCGTGGCTACTACATTCTTGGAAAGATGAACCACCAAAAAAAAAAAAATAATAATAATAATAATAATAAAAAAAAAGAACCTTGATTATGGAAAGATTAATGAATTTATATTCTCTGCTGTTATCGGTAGTAATTGGGAATTGGATATAGATTTGTACGTAAACCATTAAAGTGAGTGAGTAGAGACTTTCACACAGAGAGCAAATTATATAATAAGTAGATACCATTATTCATATCTTTACTAGTAAACAAGAGTTTATTCTTCTTGGGTCTTTAACTATAGTAAGGAGTTTGTCTACAAATAGGAAAATATTCTGACTTGAATGGCATTTGATTTAGTTCTGGGGTTATTTATGATTTGTTGCCCGCTTGCAGCTCCCCCTGCCCTCCCCCTCTCTTAAAGTTAGTATTAGCTTTACATGCTCCATCCATAGCATGACTCTGTTCTACAGGACAGAGATCATGTTCAAAAGATGCATGTTTCCAATTTCATGTACCACACAAGAGTCATTTTCCAAACTGTGACTTCTCATAAAAGATTATGAATTTCCGACAATAATCCAAGCTGGTCCATTACCTTTTTTGAATATTTCCTTTTATAAAATTTAACTTCAAGTTTGTGCAGAACAATATTTTCTTGGTAATAAGTTTACCAAACAACCTTGGTACAAAATCAGTAGACATGTAAAATATTTCTTTTACATTTGATTTTGATCATCAAGTATCTTGGTTTTTGCTTGTTCTTGTGTATCACTTTGATGTGATTCAACAGCACAATAGGTGAGTTGCTAGCAAAAGAGACAAATTGTAAGTTTATTGACGCAGATGATTTCCATCCCGTATTAAACAAAGGCAGATATGTAACTTTATGCTGTGTAAATCATCCCACTCTGTTTGTCTTGTTGAAATCTATTCAGAATATTTATTCTGTCAAATTACAGAAAAGATGTGCAATGGGATCCCTCTTTCAGATGAAGACCGGATTCCTTGGCTTGAAATGCTTCAGGATGCCTTAAAAGAGAGCATCGAAAACAAAAAAACTGTAATTCTTGGATGTTCAGCTCTGCAGAAACGGTACAGAGAAATTCTAAGATCTGGCGACCCTAATTATGAACTTGCAAGCTATGCCAGTGTTGTGAAGTTTGTTCTCTTGGATGCTTATGCTGAGGTGCTTGCCGCTCGGCTAGAGAAGAGAGTTGCAGAAGGGAAACATTTCATGCCGGCCACACTTTTGCAATCTCAGTTAGATTTGCTTCAGATCGATGATTGTGAAGGAATACTGAAGGTTGATGCTACTCTAAGTCCTCAGGTCATAGTTAAGACTATACAAGATTTAATTTTTAAAGTCAAATAGATAACCATATGTCTTTTACAAAGCTCTTAAAGAATTTGTTTAGAACTGTGTTTGCTACCATGAGAATTGAATACCAGTTGATGCTTGAAACGACTGTTTAGAAGTTTTTAATTGCAAGAAGGGAGACAACAATCTGCATGGTAACTTAGCACAGTAAAAAACAAGAAAATAATATCTAAATTCAAACAATGCCAGTGATCTACAACAGAGGCCAAATAAAGCTAGAAGAAAGAGAGGAAACCCTGCTTCCAAAAGAGAATGCAAAAATTATGGTATGATGCATTATTGTTTGGCTCATGGTCACATTTCAAGGCCACTGACATGGAATTTCAAAAGCAAATGTACGTAGAGAATCTTCTACTACGGGTAACAAAAAATGCCAAAATAAGCATTCCTACAGGTTGTGGATGGCCATACGCTATCATGGAAACTTAATTTATGCCAGTTGAAAATTGGAATGATTGTTTAGGTGTTTCTAATAAGGAGTGTTTGGTTTGTTTATTTTTATTTATTTATTTTTCTCTCCGGTTAATATTTGCAAGAAAATAGCTCTCGGCACCAGTATATGTAAATAAAACTTCTAAGCATGCCAAGTAATGAGACATTCAGGCAAATATAAATTCTTGCAAATTAACTAACCATCCATGTTAAATGTAAACTTTACTAAGAACAAGGGAGACAATAAGCTGCATGGTAACGTATTGTACAGAATCTTGTATTACACATAAACAACAAACCCAGACTAAGTATCCTCTGGTTATGCAGAAGAGTAAAAAGACAAGAACATCCAAATTGAAAAAACACTAGTAGCCTACAACAGATGCAAAAGAAAGCTAAAAGAAAGAGAGAAAACTCGGCTTCTCGTAGATGCTTTATTGGTTGGCTCATGGTCACATTTCAAAGCCAAAGGCAATTGTACTCGTAGAGAATTTTGCACCACAAGTAACCAAAAAAGCCAAAATAAGCATGCCTCCAGGTTGTGGAGAAGACTAATGGAGCAATTACACCAAAGAATCCTATTCCAAAACCTGTTCCAATGCCCAAATGAAACCAGCGGCCAACTTCATCTCGATCATCAGCCTTCTGTTCTCCACTGTTGATAGTAGGTTTTGACTGGTCTTCATCACAGATGTTATAAAGTGACTGTTCACAGAGTTCATTGCCGATGAAACTAGAAGCGTCAAAACTCTGGAGTTGGGTGCTTAATGGAATTTTTCCTGACAAATTGTTGTAAGATAAGTTCAAGTAACTTAAGAAAGTTAAACTTGACAAGCTTGGAGGAATTACACCGGAAAGTTGATTTCTTGCGAAATCAAGAGATTCCAACCACACCATGTTGCCAATGCTATCTGGAATTCTTCCTTTCAAGAAGTTTCCTGACAGATTTAGAGATATCAATCCCTAGAGAGCTGTAAGTTGTTGTGGGATCTCTCCCGTGAGTTTATTGCTTGAAAGGTCCAGATAATTTACAATTGGCAAGATTCTGTCATATTGATTATCTTTTCCTTTTATCACCAAACATGCATCCTCCAGGTAGCCATTAAAGAAGGGGTAATAGAAGGAGTAATAGGATGAATAATAGAATGAATAACCTGAAACTTGTTTGGTGGCCATGGCTTTAAAATTGATGAAACACTTTGGTACAATCCCAGAAAGATTGTTGTCAGCAAAATCCATGATTTGAAGCTGAGTAAGGTGGCAGAGCAGAAATGGAATATGACCATTCAACTTGTTTTAACGAAGACTGAGAATCTGTAGTTTGAGAAGACTAGTTCCCATCCATTTTGGAATGGCTCCAGTAAAGTCATTTAGACCAAGGTCTAGAACTGGTAATTCCGCACAATTTTGCAAAGATGGGGGTATTTCTTCAGAAAGACTATTGTTGCGCAAGTGCAATGATATCAAGCTTTGTAAAGATTTCAGAGAGCTGGAATTTTCCCAGTTAGATTATTATTACCCAACTTTATGTAACGTAAATTTGGCCAATGCATCCAACAGTCAGGAAGCGTTCCTGATAAATTGTTTTCTCCAAGATGAAGTTCTGCTAGTCTGTTTGGTGTACCCAAGGGGTGACATAGAAAGTGAGAAATATCTCCAGAGAAAGAATTATTAGAAATATATAGTTTTGTGACATTAGAAGAGATTCGAGGTAGCGGACCATTGAACATGTTGGAACTCATGTCAATCGTTAAGCAAGAAGAATCGATATGAAGAATATCAGGAATTCTCCCAGTGAGCTGGTTATGAGAGATGTTCAAGTTTTTAAAGGGTAAGTTCCAAATCTAACTGGGGATGGTGCCTGAGATTTGAGTGTTCGATAAGTCCACATACAAATCATTCTGTTTTAGTGTTTTAAGCCACACTGGAAATGTGGGGCCTATATTCCATGATCCTAATTCAATACTCTGAAGATAAAAAGGAGCAATCCATTCTGGGCTTACTCTTAGATTCAATGAATTTCCAGAAGCAATTAACACCGACAAACTAGTGAGATTTGCAAAGTGAAGTTGGGTAACAACACCTTCTAAATGATTCCAAGTAATGTCAAGACCATGTAAATTTGAGAGACCACTAAGGCTTTCTGGAAGAGATCCATTCAATTGGTTTCTTCCGACATCTAAAACTTGTAAAGCTGATAATTTTCCAAATGACACCGGAATAGGACCAGATATCTTATTATCCCTCAAAGAAAGATAGACTAGAATTTTGAATTCAAACAATTTGATCCGTCAACTGACCAGAATAGGAATTCCCACTCAAGTCGATTGACCTCAAACTATTCGAAAGGCAGCCTGAGGACAAGCTGTCAAAAGCATTTAACACCTTTCCACCAAATTTGTTATCACTCAAATCAATTTCCTCCAGATTACAAAGATTTGCCAACGTTGAAGGTATTTCCCCTTCAAGTGAATTATTGACGAAGTAAAGACGAACAATTGACGTCAGATTTCCCAAAGATGAAGGTATTTCTCCTTCAAGTGAATTATAGGACAATTCAAGATAAACGAGTGACGCAAGATTTCCCATAAATGTAGGGATTTCCCCTTCCAGTGAATTACCAGACATCTTAAGATGAACAAGTGACGTAAGATTTTGAAACGCACTTGAGATTACACCCTCTATATTATTCCGATTAAGGCCGAGGTATTCAAGTCTGCCCAAATCGTACAAAAAGCCACTGAAAATGGTTGAATTTAGTTCACATGCACCCAGCTCATGGTATCTAAGAGCAGTCGAGTTTCGGTTGCTGCTTGGAAGTGGACCTTGTAGAGAGTTACCACTTAGATCAAGAGCCACTAGACTACTCAGACCAGATAACCAAATGGCCAAAGAAGAATTCATCTGGTTATAAGCAACTTTAAGGCCTCTCAGGGAAGTTAAATTCCAACAACAACTATTGGGAAATGGGTCTACAAATCTGTTGTAGCTTAGATCAAGATACACTAAACTGTTCATGTTGAAAATCCATCCCGGTATGAAAGAATTAAAATTGTTCGATGAAATGTCAAGGACGGAAAGGGATAACACAGAATTATTAGGAATAATATGAGAAATCTCACAGCCGTACAACTGCAGTTCTGACAAAGAAGAGAGCCTGTTTATTACCTGCAACCAATGGTCTAACGCTTTACTAAGATTCACGTGGCTCATATCCAAGTGTTGTAGCGAAGAAAGACCAGAAAGCCAATGAAGATTCTCAGCATATAAAGCTGCAGGCTGATCATACCGATAAAATTGACCTTGAAGACCAAGATGAGTCAAACTCGAGAGGTTTCCAAGTTGGGGAGGTATTAGTCCCTTAAAGCCAGCATTTGTGAGGTCAAGATATGTTAAACTCACAAGTGAACCCATGAAGATGGGAATTTGAGTCCCTCCAAAATAATTGTAGCTGAGGTCTAGGTAACTCAGATGCTTCAAACCAAGCAACTAGGTAATTATCTTGCCCTGTAACGAGCCATTATAAAGGTGGAGCTCTTCGACATGACCAGTTAAATTGTTGCATACAATTCCAGCCCATTTGCAGCAGTTCTTATGAGAAGCGTTCCAAGACAAAAGCCTGTTGAAAGGATCAACAAGATCTTGCTTGAAACTCAACAATGCTCTTCTCTCACTCTCAATGCATACTACATCATCACTGCTGCTTTCAGAACTCAAATTAATGGTAGCTTGTGCGAGTAAAATTGTAAAGAAGAGGTTCATAAAAGCTGTAAATGACAAAGCCATGATGATACAACTTAGTGATGCCACAAAATAATATGTCTTGGCTTGCCATATATATATGTATGTGTATACAGTTCGCTTCATTGGGATAGCCAGTTTTGCCGTGAATCTCACAACTTGGACCAATTTCTAGTGCGTTAGATTTCTCCGAATTATCAAAATCAATTTTGAAAATGATTTGTATATGCATGCACTTCCATTCGCTTTCCTAATGGCCCCACAAATCAGCTACTTTGGAAATTGTCAGTGATTTTGGTACTTGAAAGAAGCAACAATACTCTTCCTGACCGGCTGTATATGTAATTAGTTTAGTCTTTAGAATATTAACGACTTAACATTTTAACAATTTAGCATTGGCACATTTTATATTTGCCAATATATATATATATATATATATATATTTACAACACTAAATCGTTTATATATAATACATGCACATTTCTAGTGAAATATATGAGAATTTAAGAAAATTACATATAATTTTTTAATACGCGCCTGTCGTTTGGCAACTGGTAAAATTATGTGTATAAATCTTTAGCTGTATATAACATCGTGGATTTTGTTATCTGGTTATATATGATATTATCAACAGGAAATATATATATATATATATACATATGAGAATTTTTACAATTAAACCCTTTGTTTTGGAAGCATGATAAGATCTTCTCATAAAATGAATAATATATTTCATAAATTTTATAACATTATTTTTAAAATGAGTATTATTGAAATAATATTACACTATTTATAAATCATATTACTCGGTCTTACCTTACTTTCAGAAATATTGCAAAGACAGGCAAACTTCATGGACAATAGTGTCAAAAAGAGAAAAAAAAAAAAAAAAAATCCCATAAGAACATCCGTATTGGAAGAAGCAAGCCTTTACCTGCACAATTCCAACTTCATTCTCATGTATATATATGATCATTTCCAAATATTCGTTAATTAACAATTTGATTAATGCAAGTTTCTCTCTTTAACCTCCCGCCAAACGGTGCTCAGGACACTAGGTATCGTAGGACATCACTGGTATATAGTGTGGTGCGTCAAGTATTATTTTTCATATATAAATTTCAAATCCTAAAGTTTTAAAGTCGTGTTTGAATTAAATGCATTTAACTTGTTTTATCACCTATTTACAATTAGTATTTTCTAAAATGTATTTATTCATATTTTTATCAATTATTTTAAATTGGTGTTTTAGAATTTTATTTTACCATGTTGATATTATTTATTTAAATTTTGAGATTTTAACATGAATTTTATTGTATTGTTTTATCTATTTTAAATTGAGGTTTAAAATCTATTAAAATGTTCCCTTGATTATTTCATTGATTTAAATAATAAATTTTATAATTTATATACTGAGTTTATTTTTGTTTTATGCCAAATTTCTTTAATACAAGTTTATTTACAATTTTATTTATTTTATCTAGTGATGTTTATTCTAAATTTAATTATTGGATTTTTAAAATGTTTTCAATATATATATTGAGTTCTAAATTAATATTTGTATTTATGTGCATTTTAAATTATTGCATTCCGTTTAATTTGATATTTCCTTGATTATTTTTTTGTAAATTTTATTGTGATTTTGCTTATTTTATGTATGGCATTTTGTTGTAGAATTTAATAATTGTTATTAAAATTATTCTTGTTCTTACTATACATTCTAGATCTTTAATTTAATATATTTTATTTATAATTTATTTAATTAATTATTCCTTGATTTTTGGGTATAATTATTGGGTTTTGTGAAAATGTTTTAAAAGGGGAACTTTTCTAACGGAGTGAATGGTGAGGGTTTTGAGAGAAAATATTATTTTCAATTAATTATTATTTATTTATTCTTAATTAATCAAATGTACTATAATTATCGTTACTATTATAATTGTACAGTAGATAGGGTCACTCACTGAGATGATTAACATCTCATATTTTTAAATTCCGTTCTCCTAAGCCCAGGTTGGGAGACGTTAATCGTCCGGGGTGAGCTCGACGTCTCAGTTCATTGCCGAAAGTCCAAGAAGCATTTCCTCCCTTTTTTTTCTCTCCATCTTATATTGCTTCATCTGTCATTGTATTAATTTCATAATTATTTGTATAATGCTCTGTATACTATCTTGGACATTTATTTATTAATTATGCACTGATTTCCTATTATTCATTTGAAGTGCTGCAAATTTGTAGAATTAAATTGTAGTACGGTGAGAGGAATAAGGTGGTGTTTATTGGAGTGTGTTTTATGTGCAAGGAAATTTGTGGTAAGTCCTACCCTTAGGAGAGATGCTGGCGGATTTTCCGTTGGAAGGTTCAGTGGTGTTTCCCTGAGATCAGGGCTTGTCTAGGATTCCGGTGAGGGATCTTAGACGGGTCTTGACATTATATCAACAATCTTGAATAAGAAACAAACATCTTTTTATTTTTTTTATTTATTTATTTTTTTGGGGACAGTTTCACACTCTCTAAAGAATACCGGACACTGAAAGCTTTCCTAAAATATGGACACAAATGGTTTGGAATTGCTGGAAGTGTAAAACACGAGTAGACAGACATACGAGTTGTTTCAGAAAACTAATTCAACTATTTGGTAGCATGTGTATTACAATATACATGGCTAAACCAATAGCGGCATCTTATTTCTAAAATTTATGCACTTGTCAATGTATTTACAAACAAACCATAAGTCAATTTTCCCATTCTAAAAATTCATCTTGTAATCAACGTTTTCTCATTTATTGCATACCAATTTTAGATTACATTATAGATCTGTTCATGTAGGATAAATATTTGGCTGTATGCACTTGCTTGTTAACTTAAGGCTTAATTTACTGGTCAGCAGCCACTTTTTACACCCTAATACAAATTTGTTGTAGCAATTAGTGAGGAACAGCAAGTTGCAGAGATTAGTAGTTATGTGGATCAGATCTAGGGAGCATGTAAGGTAAGTTATTTCTATACATCTAGTATAATGTATAGCTAAATGAACTCCTCATTTGGATCGAAGGTTTGAAACTAATGGTTGCACTTTTTATAAAACACAATCGAGAAACTGATTTATTTACTCTAATAAAACACTGGTTAAGTTGGCATGATCTTGTGGTTTCTAATGAAGTTGCCTACCTTGGTGTTTCACTTTCCAAAAACTAAGCATACTTATCCAAAATGTTGAGTTTCTAGCAACTGAGTGGAGCTTTAAGAATTTTTTTTTTTTTTTTTTTTTTGCTTTGATGTGTGTACTCACAATAACAACAATTAGTGTTAAGAAAAATCCTATGATATCAAAATTGCTACAACCAAAAAATTTTGTAAACATGGGAAGTTTAGTCGAGTGCTCAAAATCGTTCATGTGGGAAGGGTTCAAGACCCCATAAGTGGGGTTGAGTAAAGAAGCTCAATACACCAAGCAAAAACCCATCTCAATAAATTCAAAGTAAAAAATAGAACCCTTTCAACAAAAAAAGTTTCGACAAACTATTTATTTTTTATATCAAAATTTTCCATCCATACTTTCAGTGACCGATCAAATGCAACTAATACTCTTATTTATCATAGAAAAATAGCATTTCTTTAAACCCTTACCTCTTTCAGCTATTCCTTCACTTTCTTCTTCAACGATTGACTAACAAAACTTGGGTTCTTCTATAGAAATTTACAGGCCAATATTGATTTTCTAGGAGCTTGTTTCTCTGATCATAGACGAATCTGAAACGAAGTCACATGGACACAGATTGTGGGTTCTCAACGAAGGGTCGAGGACGATGCCGGTGAATAGGATGGTGCTTTTTTTGAAAGGGAAAGTGAAAGGGAAAGGGAAAATAACGAAAACAAACCAAAAACAAGTGAAGAAAAAGACGTTCTATCAAAAACACCGATGAACAAGATGGTTTTTTCGACGAACAGGATGGTGTTTTTCAGAAGGGAAGTGAAAGGGGAAGCCCTAGCTGTGTTTTGAAAGGGAAAGGGAAAGAAGAGAAGAAAACAAAAGCAATAGAAGAAAAAAAAAAAAAAACATAATGAAGGGTATTTTGGTCGGATGGGTTAAAACATGGCTAGTTTTTTTAAAAAAAATGCTATTTTTCAAAAATGAATTAGTGGGGTGGTTATTTTTCCAAAAAAACCAAAATTTTATTACGCGTTTAGGCAACTAAGAGGAGAGGCATTGACTATTGAGCTGGCCATGTACAAAGAAACCAGAAAACATAAGGAAGCCCACAACCCACATTAGGTTGCAAGTCCAATTGAGTGGTAACTTGTTTGAACTTTTGAACCCTTTACATCTGTTTGGTTTGTGTCAAAATTAATTTTGTAATCTGAAATTTCTCAAGAAAAATGCTGGCCTAATTCATCCAAAAAATTCCGAATGCCTAACTTCTTATCAATGGCCTGAAATTATTTAAAGCCTACACATTTTTGAATGCTATGTAGAATATATAGACATCATGCTTTTTTAATATATAAAATGAAGAGAGGATTTTACTACAAAATATAATCAAATCTAGAATCAGAAATTATCACCTTAAGTCCTTGTTATGTGGACTTAAGTGGGCTGCCCCAAAAGGACATAGACACCCTTATTGGTCGCAAACGGGTTTTATTTCCAATATGATTGGAATTCAAAGCACCAGTACATCAAACTAAAAATATATGTCAATGATTGTATACCCAAATACATTAATATAAGTGATTCACAAAAAATTAAAAAAAAAAATTCCATTAAAATACATGTTATCAAAAAATATTCTTATTGATCACTATACCCAATTGGTAATATGCTCTTTATACCCATACATCTATAAGGTTATGGATTTAAGACATGTGTCAGGACCCATCCAGAATCCCTTGTCGGAACCCTAGACAAGTTCTAATCTCAGGGAGATCCTACCGGACCGTCCTATGGAAATTCTGGCAGCATCTTCCTTAAGGGTAGTACATGCCCCAAAATTTATCTGCCCAGAAATGCATTCTTATATGGTACCATCTTATCCCTCCCACCTTACTACAATAATCTCCACAATTTGTAACATTTTAATATCAGACTATATAAAAATATATACACCATAGAAATGAACTAATAAGTAAAATAAACAAAATTATACCTTTGGATGTTTACATCTGCCCATACCACCCACTTAGTGCCATATATTTCAAATACATTTCAAATATCATTTTACAAATATACCGATGCGTAATGTAGAAAGAAAAGTAAAACAATCACCACATCAACAATAATTCTAACCGCGATCATTTTAATAATAAAAAATAGTATTAATATAATTTGCCTGAAGGCTACCATACCATCATACATGCCCGAGGTCTATCATATTTATCCGAAGGTAATCACCTGTCCAAGGGTTATCACACTTGTCCAATGGCTATCTTTCTTGCCCGTAGGCTGTGACACTTGTCAGAGATTCCGTATGATAATAATAATAATAAAAATAATTGTAAACGAAATCATGATAAATAATAATAACAATATTAACAATTATATTAACAAAAAAGCAATTAAGTATAATGTTAAAAAAATTAGATTATGAATAGTTAAGATAATTTAATATAAGAAAAATAATATATTAAAATTAAAAACGTATTATAAAATATACACTCGCATCTGAAGTACGAACGGTACCTTCTAATATGTTGTGCAATCCATGATTCCAGCTGTGGCCGGTACCTTGCTACTAATACAGTCGGGGATGGTTGTCTAGATTGGCCGTCCGATCCCCTGGACTTGTAGGCAATATAGTTACGAGGCTAGCTCTTCATGGACCACATCGGATCGTCGTCCCATGCGGTGTAATACATACAAACATAATATACATATATATATATATATAAAGATATTTGATACACATACTATATACCACTAGTGCTCAACGGTGCCCAGCGTCCCAAAGCACCACCTGACGAGGAGGTTAAAGAGAGAAACCGACATACGGTCGCATGGCATCCCACCGCGCTGCTGCTAACAAGCGTCCTAGCCATGGAGGGGGGAGGCTGATGCTCACTGTGCATTATACCCTGCCTACACTCGGTCCGATGGTAACCATAGAACAACCCTATAAATCAACCTGCGCGCTAATCACATCCACAACTACAGAACACCGGTACGTGTATGATGCATTTAAAAACTATAAATTTTTATAGTATTATTAAAATAAGGAGTCTCGATAAAATAAGATAAAATCAAGTTTATTAATAAATAAATAAATTCATTAATTAATGTAGAAAAATATTTTTTGAAAATACTAAATTTTAAATAAATATTTTTCTTCAAACCCATTAAAATAAATTTTCACCAAAACAATATAAAAAAAATTCTTACATAATTAAAATCACACAAATACATTATTTATGCATCAAAATTTCAACATTTAAATCAGCAATAGTTTTAATAAAAATTAAACCATAATTTCATAAAATTAATCTCTTCCACAATAATTCAATTCCATAAATAAATAAATAATTAACACATAAACATATTTCTTTATCATTGTAATTTAACATAATTAATTCCTCAAACCTCCCAATCATTTCATACCAAATATCATTAGAACCATATACCATTTCAAAATTAGTCAAATATATAAAGATACAATTTATTCAATTCAACACAATTTGGCATCTTCAATATAAATAACAATTATTTAAATATTAAATAGACACATTTTTCAGACTACCACATTAAAATAATAATATTTTATTAAAAAATAACATATTTCAAAATACTCTACCATAATTTGCAAATAAGATACCCAAGGAACACATTTCTAACCTCTATTGGCCATAACCTCGCTGGTGGTGGCTAGAATTTGACTGGGAAGTTTCGATCAAACTCGCCCTCCTCATATCTCACAAATGGCTTAGAATTTGAGCAAATGAAGGTCATTTTTGGAACCAGGGGGTCGAAAACTAGGGGGAGGGACCAACTATGGGACCGGTGGTCGCCGGAAAACCAACCAACCAGCATCACACCGGCCATTGACTTTGGGAGCTAATCTCGGCACGTCTACCAACCAACTGGCCAGCGATTCCATGCCCGGGCTCACCCAGCCATGGGCCACCACGCCATCAGGCGTGTGTGGCCATGCGGCGGCCGGAAGGGATGCAGATAGAGAAAGGGACCGACAGGGGGAGTGAGAAAGGAAGAAGAAGAAAGAAGGAGAAGAGGAGCCATGGGTGTTTTTCCCATGTGGGGAAAAGAAAGAAAGAAAAAGAAAAAGAAAAGGAAAAAGGAAAATAAATAAATAAATAAATAAATTATAATATAATAATGTAATATAATATAATAATATTTTAATAAAATGACATGTGGCACTTTCTGAACATGACATGTGACACATATCAATTGGTGACGCCTGGTATAATTTAAAGGCTCCTTTGAGTACTCTACTGCTCAGTAAAATCAGTCCTAGGAAAAATGAATGTAACTTCACAGATCCGTAACTTCTCAGCTGTAGGTTTAAATTAAACGTACCACCAGTCCATGAACTTATATCGACGAGTACTTCACAACATACATGATTCAAGGCTCAATTTTACAAGAATAAAAAGTCAACTCAGGCACCCTTGGACAGTTCGGACCTCAACTTGTTTTGCTCATAACTTTCAATTCGTAGCTCTGTTTTCGACATGCTACTAGTCTACGGACTCAGGTCGATGCGTACTTTGCAATGGTGCCTCGTTCAACCTAAAATTCTATCTGAATCAAAAAGTCAAAATTTGACCTTTCTCAGTCAACGACAATCAACTTGAGAAATTTCTTGTGTACTTTGGGACAGAGTGTTAATCATGTGTTTTCCCCTTTAGATTTTTTTTTAATTATTTCTTCCTTTAGATTAGAAATTGTAGTAATTAATGACTATATGTATCATAATTACTGGTAATGTGGCAGCAACTTATACAATAATTAGTAATTAGATACTTATAAGCAAAACGCTATTTGTCACCACTGATGAATAATCACCAATGAAATCTACACATGATTAAAGTATTCACTTCTCAAGTTTTAAAATAAAAAATAATAAAATTAAATAATTTAATTAAAATTTACACATAGAATGATGATTGTCATCAATAGTGATAAATAATAGGACTCTCCTTATAATTAGTTTTAAAAGGTTAAAATTAAAAAACTAAATAGTGATGTGGCATCTGATAGAGTGAGTCTGCATATATATAATCTTGATTATTATCATTAGTGATGATGAATATTAGTTATTTTATTTTAACATTAAATATATCTATATATATATATATATATATATATATATTTTTTTTTTTTTTTTTGATAAATATTCTAACTATCAACAAGAGAAGACTTGGACCACAAGAAAACTTTGCAACAAAACTGTTCCAACGAAGTACCTGTACTCTCTTGAATCATGGACAAGTGCATATGTGACATTAATGTTTGACAATGTATTACAGTGTATCTTCAAGTAGTTCAGATAAAATAAGAAACGTACAATTCACCAAGTGATATAATACTTGACAAATTCACGTACATCCAGCCCTTCAAAAGAACTTATAAATTTTTCGTCCAAAAAAAAAAAAGAAAAACTTGTAAAATGAAACCGATATTTGATAACCCCATAACTAAGTCGTGCATAATTCATATAACCAACAAAATAATATAAGAAAAGGAAAATAATGAAGAATAGACTTGATGAAAATTTAAAATATGTAAAAGGTAACAGATTCATATTCAAGTAGCACTACTAGAACTCCTTTCAATTACTTGGATCTGAAAAGATTCTCCAGCTTGAAATTCTGCATCTCTTATGGCCGGTTCATCAGGCTGCATACGCCACTCTCTTCCTTCTTGATCATTACTTCTGGTGTGTGGTTCCGAAACATGTCGGGAGCCAACAAACCTTGCCTTCATCATTATGTTGAATACCGGTATGGTGGCTACAACACTTCGCAACTTCTTAAACAAATACTTGAGCTTATTAAGTATCCATGAATACCAAATACAGATAATAAGAATAAGAGGGTAAACATACCAAAACAGAATTTGTGGGAAAAAAAGAGAACCCATCAATGCAATAGCAAACCGGGGATTACATTCCCCGTATTTTAGAAGTATGTGAGCCGTGTTGATTGAAGGAGAAAGTGAAAGTTGTATCGTGGAGAAGGGAAAGACCATGATGAGAATGGCAAGAAAGAAGCCCTTATTCAATGTAAAATGGATCATTATTTCATATGAATCCCATTCCCATGGAAGACCTCCAACTAGGGGTTTCAAGAAGTTTATTGCTAGGAGAACTATGTGTCTTGTATCAAAATACATAATCAAATTTTCAGCAAATACCTAACACCGACCCTTAGGAACTCACTTAGAACTTGAAGTATTAAAACACTAACAAATAAGGCCAAGAATAAGGGTTTAGATTAATTGTACCTACGAACAATATCAACTGTGTGTGTACATATAGTTTTAAAGTTTCCATAACAATATTTATGTTGTAGAGTTATTAACATATTGAAGAATGATTTTGTTGATAAAATTCGTAACGGGGACAGCACTGTTCAACTATACTAGGCCCAAAAAAAAAAAAAAAAAAAACTATACATTTATCTCAGCAATTTCATAATAATATTTGCCGGCTGATTCATAAGTATCCGTGTTTACAGCTGCGAAGCCATGGATATAATATTATATATTTATTTTTACGTAAAGGTGTAATTATATTATTATACTCATGATTAAGAAACAGATAATGGAAGTGGCCACATCATTCGTAGAAAGTCAAAAAACATGTCATTTCGTTGAGATAATCTTTGTCGTTTAACAAGAATACGTTTCCAAAGTTTCGGACCCACAGATCAAGATCATTTGCTACAGATTAAACCACATGTAAACTACACCCACATCCATTTTTCTTCTTTATTATTTTTGTTTGACTAAAATTTTCTCTCTTTTTTTAGTGTGTCTGAACTTTTCCAGAAATTACCAGTAATGTATATGTATAATTAATTCCTAATAGATAAATAACGAAAACCTTGGATGAGAAGAAACCAAAATATATACAAACAAAAAAAGACAAGAAAAGCGGCCACTAAAAATAGTGTGTATATATATATAGTACTCCGTAATAATATTATTATCCTCAATAAGAGTAAATTCCTACACGGGTACTACTAAAAGACTAGAGTCTATTATGTCTGCCCAAGGATGCTTTAGTTTCTTTTCCTTTTTTTGTTTTCTATGTAATAAATTAATTAACATAAATTCGCCGTCACTAACAAAACGAAGTTTGTCAGTTCAGATAAATAAATAAATATACTACCTAATTAATTGCTGGATCCGAGAAGGGATTCATTAGATGTTTTTATTGGGATTTAAAAATATATAAGTAATTCTATATTTATATTTTAAAATCTATATTTATGATATAAGTAAATTTTATATTTTAAAATCTACATTTACGTTATATGTAAATTAATAAATTGCAAGACATATGTATTGCGAAAAAATAAATTGCGAGAGTACATATGAAATTTTTTTGGATTAAACTTGAATATTTTCTATTCATTAATTATTCTTATAAATAACAATTAATGAGGAAAAATAATAAATCTTAAAAAAATTTAAATATTTTGAATTACTATTTCCGGACTTTTCATGAGTTTTTTTTTTTTTTTTTCAATATCATGAACCTTTTTCATGAGGTTATTCAACCCAAAAAAAAAACAAAATTCGGGGTTATTGTACGATAATTGCACCCATTGCACCCATTATAAATCTATACCACAGTTTTGAAATTAAGTTTTAACAATGTTTGGTCTACAAGTTCATATAAGGGAATAGTTTTTTAGATCTACTTTGTGTTTTAAGACAACCTAAATGATAATGAGCATTTACGTTAACCTCACATTCTCGATTTAATCAGGCTAGGCCTAAAACTAAAATCCCTTCCCCAATTCAATTTTTTTTAAAAACTAAAATAAAATCTAAATTGTACAGTACCAATTTATTAACATACAATATATATTTAATTTTGTTTCTTTCAACTCCAAAAAATCATCTTATATTTAATCCAAAAACATACATCAAACACGTAGATTATAAATATATATTACTATAGTTAGGTTCTAGGTGTAACACCCCGTCCCGAACCATGTCGGAATTTTTGCACGTTGACCGAGGTTGACTGTTGACCGTTGACCGAAGAGATCAAAAGTTGACTTTTTGACCCAGTTGGAATTCTAGGTTGACTGAGGTACCATTACGAAATACACGTTGGCACGAGTTCGTAGACTAGTAGCACGTCCGATTTGGACATGTGGTTTGAAAGTTATGGACCTGTAGAGTTTTTCAAATACTGTATTATTTTAATATTTTTTTTAAACGCGTAACGATGTGCCACATGTGTAATATCAAATTATTTTATTATTATTTTTAAATAATAATATTATTATTCATATTATTTAATTATTTAATTATTTAATTATTTAATTATTTTTATTATTTTATTTTATTTTTATTTTCCTTTTTCTTTTCTTTTTCTTTTTCTTTTTCTTTTCTTTTCCCCACGTGGGAAAACACCTCCTTCTCTTCTCTTTTTCTTTTTTTTTTTTTTTTCCCTTCTTCTTCCCTGAGCCATCAAAAACACGCAGACTTTTTCTCTCCCTCCGACCGTCCCTCTCTCTCACCGTGTTTTCTTTTTCCGGCCACCAGAACCATGCACGCGCCGGCCACCGTCCAAGCCCACACGCCGTCGAGCTCACCAGCCAAATTTGGCTGCCGGCCGGCCGGCGACGCGCCCAGATCGGGCCGACGATTTCGCCGTATTCCGGCCAGCCCAGTCCAAATTAAACCTCCTCTCCCCCTATTTTGGGTCCTCTGAGTCCAAATATGGCCTCCAATCTCAAAAATTCGAAGCGGTTTGCGAGATACGAGGAATTGAAAACCGGTCGAAGCTTTCCGGCCACCTCCGGCGGAATTGGGGTCGATGGAGACCGGATTTGTAATCCTCGTCGCTCAAGCTTCGATTCGGTATATTATTCGCCTATTTTGGATAACGTTTGTGTTTGACCCCCCGGGTACCGGGTATTATTTACCCGATTAAAATATTAATTTATTTGACTGTGTGTGAATTGTGTTCTAGGAGCACCGGTGAGACGTGGAATTGATCCCATGGTGGATCATGGTTTAATTGCGTGCTCCAGGTGAGTGACCCACCTTTAAAAATATTTTTGGGGTAATTAATTGTATTTATGTGGTATTAATTTGATATCTGTACTTGGTGCTCATGTGGCGTATTTTAAATATAATCGGGAAAAATATTATTTTATATATATATTTACCATTGGTGCTAAATGAAATTTTGGGTCATTAGAAATTCCCGATTATTATTATATTATGATTAAATGGTAATTATTACACATGAGCAAGTATTTTCAGTAATTGATTGTGTCTGGATTTTATATCATTTTTGGGCAATTAATTATGTTTAATTGGTATTTAATTTATGCTCATGTGGTACAATTTGGTTATGGTTTTATTGTGGTTTAATTTATTATGCATGAGCAAGGTGTAGTTCGGTAGTATTTGTACGTGGTTTTCAGTATTAATTTTTCGGGCATAATTGGGTTAAATATTTTACGAAAATATTTGTTTAAATTTTATAAATTATGCCCGCGGTATTTTTATGGTTGCATCTCGTATTTCGAGAAAATTGTGGTTTGTTGTTATCGCTATTTCGTACCGGTTTATTAAATAAAAATATGTGGGATGGTAAGTGTGAGAATTTAATGTATTTCCCACGGTAATTTTGAAAAAAACGGTACGGTTGGTTAATAATGTTTATTTTTAGACGCACTCATACAGTATTGGTGTTCTGGTGTATGGACACGTGGTAGCGCGCATGTATTATGTGGTTTAGCGCGCGGTTATTATTTCTCCCGTTGTTGCCATTGGACCGTGGGCAGGCAAGTTTTTTATTGCGCACAGCCGCCCCCCTCCTTGGCCGGGAGATGGTTTCAGCAGCAGTACTGTCGGGACGCCGAAGTGCCGTTTGCAGGTTTCTCTCTTTAACCCCCCCGCCAGTCGATGCTCGGGACGCTGGGTATCGGAGGGCATCACCGATATATGGTGTGGTGCGTCAGGTGTAATTGTCAAGTGTAATTTTCAAATAAAGTTTCAAACCCCAAAGAGTACAAAATTATTTATTATAAATTATTGCAGTTTATTTATATTTGGGGTATTTATTTATTTATTTATTTGTTGTTTGTTAAATTATTTGGTCCCTTGGTTTTCGGAAAGTACGAATATCGGGTTTTGTGAAAATGTTTTAAAAGGGGAACATTTCCAACGGAGTGAATAGTGAGGATTTTGAGAGAAAGTATTACTTCAAATGTTTATTTATTTATTTATTTAATTGTTCGGTATTGATTAATTAAATCCTTTTATTTGGTATATTATTAATATTAAAGGTGTTCAGTAGTTAGGGTCACTCACTGAGATGATTAGTATCTCACACTCTTAAATTCCGTTCCCCTAGGTCCAGGTTGGAGACGTTGATTGTCCGAGGCGAGCCCAACGTCTCAGTTCGTTGCTGAAGGTTCAAGAAGTTTTTCTTCCCTTTTTCCTCTCGACCTTGTATTGCTTCTTTATCTGTCATTTTATAAATTCCACATGTATCTGTATAATGCTCTGTATACTGTATTGGACGTGTAGTTGTTATTTATGCACTGGGTTGCTGCTGTGGATATTTTGAAGTGCTGTAAATTTGTGGAATCAATTTGTAGTATTGTGGGAGGAATAAGGGGATGTTTTTTTTTAAGTGTGTTTTCAGTGCAGGTAATTTTTGGTTAGTCCTACCCTTAGGGGAGGTGCTGCCGGATTTTCCATTGGAAGGTTCGGTGGTATTTCCCTGGGATCAGGGCTTGTCTAGGGTTCCGGGGAAGGAATTCTGGACGGGTCCTGACACTAGGCGCCATGATAAGGGAATAGTATTGGTTTTTCTTGGATTCCAATTTTCAAATGATTATAATGAGCCTATACGCGTCTTCTTGTCGCATGCTTTTACTCAACTCTTATGCAACCTAATTTTCCACCAGTTGATATCAATATTCTCAAATTAAACATACAACTTCATAAAATTTGGTTCAGCTTCACACCAGAAAAATTGTCGTCCTCTGATTATATATACTGAAATACTGTTGCATCGAGAGATATCTGTTCTTTTCTAAGGTAAAGCCCAATACTCTAATTGGTTAACTAATACAACATCCAGGATAAACTGGGAACATAACCTAGTAAAACAAAATTATATGGATGAAAACAAATCAGCTCCACTAGGCCTTATCTATATAAGGTCTAGTTAGACCTGACTATCTTCATTACTTTCTAGCACTACTCTTCCATCTACCAGCGATCCCCGCCGTGGAAACCACCTAGCATTTGCCTCAGTACGGAATCCAGAAGCGGTTGTCCCAATCACCACAATAGAAATAGGTATAGTGGAAAGGAAACTCTTCAAGCAGTTGCTAAAGCACCCGAGGGAATTGAGGAACCATGCAAAGCAAAAGGATACGACGAGTATGAAGAACAAGGCATACCAAAACAGAACTTGCGGGAAAACAATGCCAAGCATTAAAGCCACAGCAAGATGGGGATTAAACTCTCCAAATTTTACAATTATGTGGGCTGTGTTTCTACTATTGGCTGAAGCAGTAGCTGTTGTAAGAGGAAACTTGATGGAAGTGAAAGAAAACACAAAGAAGAGAAAGAAAATAAACCAAGCTTTGATCCAAGTTGGTTGGCTAATTGCTTCAAATGGATCCCAATTCCATGGCATCCCAGTTTTCATCAAGTTTATTGCAACGAGAACAATGTACCTTATGTCCATATACATTGCTTTCTTGGAAAAGAAAAGTGATGTGAGTGAAGCTGTAAATAGTACTAGAAATAGTGGTATTTAATATATATAGAGGGAATAACGCACTGTAAATGCTAAGTTTTTTTTATGTTGTCTTGCTTTTGCATTTACCTAGTATTTGACTGTGGGCGCTTTAGCCAATTAGGGTAATACATTTGGCTTTACCTTAAAACATGCTGTTTATATATATATATATATATATTGAGTCAAGCTCACATCAAGGCAAGCTGATGATTTTTATATCAAATTTTTTTTTATCAGTCAGCTATTGAATCATATAATTTAAAAGTCAAAAATGATAAAATAGAATTTATTATCATATTAAAATTCAATTTAAGGAAATATGAACCATAATGGAACCTGATAATTAATAAATGTAATATTAAATTTCAGCCCTTGATACAATATAAAAGCTGAAAAAGAATTACTAATGTTAGTCATGATATTGAAACTCCTAATTTAAATATCTTGTATATATATTAACCTAAGAAGACATTCCACTTGTAATATATGGGAAGACCTTCCACTTGTAATATATGGACATTCTAATAAATGACATGTGATAATCTAAGACTAGTATTGTAATATTATTGGTTGATTAAGTTATCACATCAGGAAAAATATGCCATAAAAAAGAGGCCAAAGTGTAGGCGTCTTTGCAACTTCAATTTATGTTTCCGTGGGCTCTACGCTTATATACATATATATATATATATATATATATATATATATATATATATATATATATATATATATATATATATATATATATATATATATATATATATATATATATATATATATATATATATATGTATATATGTGTGTGTGTAAAAATTGATCCAAATATAAAATCCGATTCCTTCATAGTTGATTTGGACCTTTGTCATTAAATTTGACATCATCTGAGTGTAAAAAAAGTTAACCTAAGACTCTATCAGCGTCCATATAGTCATTGTTATTGAGAGGTAATTACCAAGCTTCTTCCAAGTAGTTTCCCTGCGCACTAACTAAATTAAAGTGATACTGATAATATTGTTAGGTCGTCAATCATAATATCAAAAGGAAAAACAAAAAAAATTACCTATCTTAAAAGCTTAAGCAACTCCCTTACAGCTTACAAGATGATTAAATTACTAGTTTTATTTTTCTCTTTGACTTTCGAAAAATTAATATGGAAAAACAAAACTGGCATAGTATGTCGCTAACTAATAATTGTCATATCAATATTAATAATAGTCATATTAGTTGTACTTGATATCTCTATTAGTATCAGTTGTTGGTTAAAATTGGTGATACTAGACTTTTATCAGTCATTCTATTTGTTACCATTGATGTTGTGCAACAGTGAAATCCAAGCTAAGATGATAAATACTAATAAGATGCATTTAAATATATTGAAAAAGTAAATCTTTTTAGGGGCAAGTTAATAAAATTAGTACATGGCATATACCAAAATTCTAATATGCATGGAAAAGTAAATTGGGCAGTTCAATAAAATTGTTACATGGCATATGAATATTCACTGGTACTCTATTACCAGTGGTCATAAATAATATTTTTTCTATTTGTATATGTTTTAGCATATCTAGTCAAATTCATGACTTGTCTGCAATCTATATCTATATATATATATATATATAAACAATGGTTTATATATAATATAAAACACAGAATGACCAATTTCACTTAAAGAGAAGAAATAATATCCACTTTGTACTTACATGTAAGCGGCCGCCGTTGACTCCAAGGGAAAGGGTTTAATGGAGGTAAAGGGAAAAACCAAGAAAAAAATTAATGGCAAGAAATTACGTAAGCAGGTCTTAATCCAAGTGGGATTGCAAATATTTTTTGGATCCCAATCCCAAGCCATACCCTGCTTCAGAGGTGTCTTTCTGAACTACTAAAATCTCTTCCATCAAACGAGTCGTATATACTATTCAGTGATCTATCGGAGACTTGGCAGTTGATCAATTCATACTTAGTTTATAAGTTCGTCGTAAATTGTAAGCCAGATTAAAGAAAATAAAAAACAAATTTCTTTTTTCTTTATCTAGCTCTCGACATGTTCTTTTAGGAAATTTCTGCGTTAATTACTTTTCTTTTTTATTTGTTCATTTTTTTTCTTTTCCCCATAATCCACGAGTTGGGAATTAAGCTTTTAAAAATGAAACAGGTTTTATAAATGCATATGAGCTGCAAATATTAATATTATCTAAAGGAGTAACATTCTTTTTAATGACATGGATATGCTGCTTAGATGAAGGAATTGGAGCTCGCTAGTCACCTTATGGAAAATTGGAGAGAATATTTTATATTGCAAAGCTTTATCCATGGCGAAGAGCATATGTATTATTACACATGTATATGAACATATATCTATATATATATATAGTCTTATATTAATCAAGGCCGGCAGACATATTTAGCAACTGAAAAGGCCTGGCGTTGATTATATATATTACTGGGGCTACATCATTGGTACACTTTACGATGTATGACATGATTTAGCGAGGTCATCTTCATTATCACTTAAACACGAAAGTATATTCTCAAAACAAAATTTTTTTTTTAAAAAAAAAACGAAGCTAAAAATTAAAAAATCTTAGAGAAGTTAAAATGCCCTTTTTCATTTTAAATTTCAGGTTTCCAATGTTAATTTTTTATTATTATTTAAAAGAACACCCACAGTCAATGTGACTATCAGTGTGGGTGAGTGCGGAGTACTGTCAGTCTATCTGATATCCATTCGGTGTAAATCAGGAGATGATTCAAATATAATGAAAGTAACTCTTATAACATCTAGGTTTTTTAAAAGCAGTTGGCTTTAGGGTTCGAAAGAACTCCATCAGCAGAAAAATAGCTTCAGGATCTCCAACTAACCATCACTGGACTACAATATCACTGCCATTTTTTTTTTTTTTAAACAAAGAAACAAAGAACTTTCATGTGTCTTTTAGAAAAATAAAAACCAATGCTATCAATGGTAAAGGGCTAACGATAGTTGCACGAGGCTGTGGGGATAATATTGACAGAGAATGACAAGTCTGTCAGTGGAAGCAAGGCATTCCAACTAACACTGGGAAAAGGCCTACTATCGATATGCAGATTGCTTTAGGATCTCCAACTAACCATCACTGGCCTGCAATATCACT
This sequence comes from Ziziphus jujuba, assembly GCF_031755915.1. Classification (NCBI taxonomy): domain Eukaryota; kingdom Viridiplantae; phylum Streptophyta; class Magnoliopsida; order Rosales; family Rhamnaceae; genus Ziziphus; species Ziziphus jujuba. The sequence continues at coordinate 15,733,670 of NC_083384.1, forward strand.
GCCACTGTGAGATTTCTTTTTTTTTTTTTTCTTTTTTTGGAACAAAAAAACAAACGAAGAATTTTCATGTTTTTTTTAAAAAAAATAAAGACCAATGTTATCGGTGGTAAAGGGTCAACAATTGCAGAGGGCTATTGGGAGTATGTCAAACTCCCATATCATGGTGGAGGTATAAAAAACAGCTAAGTGTATGGAAAATGGCTCACTTTTATTAATGAGAAAACCTATTTAAATACATATAATCTGGCTAATACCATTAAACACAATACAACAACTCAACTATTAAGCGATATATGCGGAAAAAACAAAACAAAGATACAATACATTAGTTATAGCAATATTGTAAGAATTGGAATAGCCAATTTGATCTCAAAGAATGAGGACTGTAACCAACATAACTTTGAGGTGGCAGTAGCAAGACCGATACTCTACCTTTGTTGATGATCTAGACATAATTCATTGTTTTTCATGACATCCATGATATAGGATTAGGTTCAAGAAACATAATATAGGCAAAAAGTAGACGTGCTATCATCATTATTACCAGCCCAATCCGCATTGTTATGAGCATGAAGAGATAAATATGCATTTTTTTGAAGAAAAGAGACCATAGTTGTTTATAACTTTGAGGTAGCAAAGAAGACGTTTGACAACATCCTAATGTGTCTTAGTTGGTTTACGGATAAACAAAGACAGCTTATTTACAGTAAAGGGGATGTCTGGACAGGTGAGAGAAAAGTGTTGGAGACTTCCAATAGTTTGCCTATACGTTTTTGCATCAGTGGTACTTGTACCATCTATGATAGTGAGTGTAACACCTCGTCCCAAAGTACATCGAAATTTTTGCACGTTGATCGAGGTTGACCGTTGAACGAGTGGGTCAACATTTTTATTTTTTGTTTTGGATGGAATTTTGTGTTGATCGAGGCACCATTGCAAAGTACGTCTCATCCCGAGTTCGTAGACTAGTAGCACGTTGAAATCAGAGCTACTGTTTGAAAGTTATGCGCAAGGCAAATTGCAGTCCAAACTGTCCAAGGGTGCCAAATTTGACTTTTTATTTATGGGGAATTTTGATTTGACTCTTGTATGGTTGTAAAATACTCATTGATACGAGTCTATAAACTAGTGACACATCTAATTTGAACACCGGGTTAAAAAGTTATAGGCTTGCAAAGTTTTTCAGATACAGTATTATTTTATACTATTTTATTTTAATGGTGTTGTTGTGAAAAATATGTGCCACATGTCAAGCTCTCAACCTATCCTGTGAGTGCACAGTGGCACCCACGGGATGGCTTCTTATTGGCTCAAACCTGTGTGTGAGCCGTGTGAAAAAAGAGAGAGAGAGAAGCCACCACCCATGGCCACTCTTCGTTCACTGTCCTCCGCCTCTTTCATCCTTACACGTGCCTGACCACCACCTTGCCCCTTCCATTTCCGACCAACCCACCAAATCTCATAGCCACCCGACTGACGATGCGCCCGGATCGGGGCATTTTTCGGTAATAGTGTCGAAAACTTCCCACCTAGATTTCTCCTCAATCTGGCCTCTGTTTGCTTCACCGCTGGTCCCATCAGTTCACTCTTCCTTTGATCTACCTGTCCAAAAATTGATGGCCACTGGCAGTGATGGGTTTCGGTGACCATGGCGGCTCGTCAGGAAACCGATTTCTGTCGAGTTCCTAGTTGCACCGCCCATCTTTTCCCACTAATTTTAACCCCCTGAACCCAGAACTGAGGTCGGTTTCCTCCAACTCGTAGTGGTTTGTGAGATCTGAGGATCCAAAACCCGACACCTTTCCAACGAGATTCCGGCCACCTTGGGTCCGATCTCCGGAAAATAAGACCAGATCCGTAATTCTCATTTCACAAGCTTCAATTCGGTATATCATTCGTAAATTTTGGTTGTCATTTGTGTTCGCTCCCCGGGTACCCATTTGGGAGTTACCCAATTAAAATATTAATATAATTAGTTTTGTGTATTTTGGATATTTTAGGTGCATGTGTGGGTAGTGAAGTTGATCCCGCAGAGGATCTCAATTGATACACGTGCTTGAGGTGAGTGGTCCACCTTTAAAACTATTTTTGGGTGATTAGTTATATTTATTTTGTGTTAATTTAATATTTAGAAAATATGTTCCTGTGGTGGAATTTATTTATAATTGTAGTAAATTTGTAATCTTAATTTTGGTGATTTCTTTTATATATATATGCCTATTGATGCTAAAATAAGGTTTGGTTTATTAAAGAAATTCTTGACTATTATTATTGTGATTTAATTGAATTTATTACGCTTGAATTTTAATATTATTTTTGGCATGATTTGATTTTAAAGATTTCAAGAAAAATATTGGTTTAAATTATGGTGACTTTAAAATACATATTTATGCACTTGAAATATTATTTTGATTGATTTTATGTTTTGGAAAAAATTACATGTATATTATTGATGGATTTATGCTGGTGATATTAAAGAAAAATGTTGGATTGTGAATTTGAAAAGTGGTATAATTCCCACGGTGAGTTTTGGAAAAGCTTATTATTTTAAAAATAATTTGGTTATTTGTTTTAGACGCACTAATACAGTACTGGTGTTCTGTACTATATATGTGGATGAGCATGTAAATTGTAATGTCTCCCGTGAGTTGCCATCGGACCGAGGGCAAGCAAGTTTAATTGTGACACCCCGTCCCAAAGTACAACGGAAATTTTCCAACTTTGACCGAGGTTGACCGTTGACTTTGATCGTTGACCGTTGATCGAAAGGTCAAAAGTTGACTTTTTGACTCGGATGAAATTCTAGGTTGACTGAGGTACCGTTACGAAGTACACGTTGGCACGAGTTTGTAGACTAGTAGCACGTTGAAAACGGAGCTACGGTTTGAAAGTTGTGAGCAAAGCAAGTTGAGGTCCAGACTGTTCAAGGGGTGCCGGAGTTGACTTTTTGTTCATGCAAAGTTGATGCTTTGACTCATGCATGGTTGTGAAGTACTCGTCGATACGAATCCATAGACTAATGGCACGTCTGATTTAGACATGTGGTTTGAAAGTTATGGACCTGTAGAGTTTTTCAAAACAGTATTATTTTAATATTATTTTTAAATATATGAACAATGTGCCACGTGTGACTTAATAAAAGGTGCCATGTGTCACAACGGTGAGATGCCACATGTCCACTATGGTTAAATGCCATATTATTTTATTATTTTATACAATAATATTATTTTATTATTATTTAATTATTTTATTTTGTTTCGTTTTATTTCTTTTTCTTTTTCTTTTTTTTTTCTTTCCCCCACATGGGAAAAAGGGGACCCAGCCCCGATCCCTCTTCTTCTTCTTCCTTCTTCTTTTTTTCTTCTTTTTTCTTCTCTTCTCTCCCTCGGGTCCATCGGCCTTCACCATTTCCGGCAACCCAGTGGACACACGCGCTGGCCATAGACATTCCCCAGCCGCCGGCGAGCTTGGCTGCCAAATTTGGTGGCCGGTTAGGTGACGACCCGCCCAGATCAGGCGATGGAAGCGGCGGCAGCCGTCCCTCTTTCTCTGGCCGAATCCGCCGTGCTCCGGCGCACCTAAGTTGCACCGACCACACCAACCGGCAACCCATCATGCGAGCTTTGTCGAGATGTGCTCAGGTCACCGGGGAAGCCATCGACGCGCCGGGAAACCGCCATGGAAGCCGGCAGCAGCAGCTTGTCCGGTGGCCGAATTCTTGCTGTTTCTGACCGGGTTCTCGGTCCCTTTCCCTTAATTTGGACCCTCTGAAGCTAATGGTGACCTTCAATTTCTCCAATTCAAGCTCGTTCATGGTGTACCAGGGGGGGGGCAAGTCGGCAGCGGCTCCGACGAAAATTCCGACCATCTCCGGCGGCGGTGGGACAAATTGAAGGTATATTCTTGATGTCCTCGTTATAAGCTTCGATTTGGTACCTTATTTGTGAATTGTGATTGAGTATTTTGAAAGTTGCCATTTTTGGATAAAATAATATTATTTTAATACGGTAATCTGAAAAATGTTTGTGTGATGTTTAAGTAATTGTTATTTGTATTGAAGATGTCCAATTGTGTTGAATTGCATAAATATGGATTGAATTAATGTTTCTTAAATTTGGAAAGCTGTAGATTTTAAACTGCTGTTAAATTATTGTTAACTTTACTGGGAGATTACTGTGAAGTTATAACAGCTAATAAAATCTATATTTATATGCTTAATTATTTGTGGAACTGTATGTGGTTCTACTGACATTTAGTATGAATTAATTTGAAGGTTTGCGAAATTGATTATATTGAATTATTGGGGAAGAGACAAATTTTATGAAATTATGATTTAAATTTTATTATGTTTGTTGATGCTAAATGGAAATTTGGTTTATTAGAGAATTCTTGATTTTTATTATTGTGATTTAATTGTATTCATTACGTATGAGCAAGGTGTTTTCATTTAATTAAGTGTATTTGGATTTTAATATCATTTTTGGGCATGATTTGGTTTTAAATATTTCGAGGAAAATATTGGTTAGGTTTGGTGGTTTCAAATTATATAATTATGCCCTTGGAATATTATTTAATTGATTTTATGATTTGGGGAAAAATTATTTGTATATTATTATCGGTGGATTTATGCTGGTGTTATTTAAGAAAAATGTGGGATGGTGAAATTGAAAAATGGTATAATTCCCACGGTGAATTTTGGAAACGTTTGCGTATCTTTTTATAATAAAATTCGGTTATTTATTTTAGATGCACCCATACACGTACCGGTGTTCTGTAGTTGTGGATGTGATTAGCGCACAGGTGGATGTGGATGTGATTAGTGCGCAAGTTATTATGTCTCCCGTGAGTTGCCATTGGACCGAAGGCAGGCAAGTCTTATATATTGCGCATCAGCCGCCCCCCTCCGTGGCCGGGATGACGATTTCAGCAGCGGTGCTGTCGGGACGCCGAAGCGCCGTATGCAAGTTTCTCTCTTTAACCTCCCCGCCAGTCGGTGCTCGGGACGCTGGGTATCGGAAGGCACCACTGGTATATAGTATGGTGCATCAAGTATATTTATGTATATATATATATGTGTGTGTTCGTACATATATTAGTATGTTATATTATTTGATATTATTCTGTATATACCGCACCATACGGTGGCGGCGAACAAATGTGGTCCATGTAGAGCTAGCCTCATAATCGTGTTGCCTACGAGTCCAGGGGATCGGATGGCCAATATAAGCAACCACCCTGGTTTGTATTGGTAGTAAGGTGCGGCGACAGCTGGAATCATGGATCACGTAGTATGTCAGAAGGTATCGTACTTATCTCCATTACGAGCGTGCATATTTCATTTTATGCTATGGATTTTAAGATATGATTTTCATGTATTTATGTTATGTTATCTAACTGTGATTTAATTTCTTACCAATATTCTTAATCGATGTTATTATATTATTATTACTACTACCATATGATATCTTCAAATAAGTATAACAGCCCATGGGTAAGAAAAATAGCCATCGGGCAAGTATAATAGTTCTCGGACAAGTGGTAGCCTTTGGGTAGGTGAGATAGCCCTTGGGCATGTGTGGTTATATGGTAGCCCTCGGGCAAGTTACATTAATACCAGTATCATTACAACGTTTTTATTGTTTTATTTTTTGTTGTTAATGCGATGTTGTGTTACCTTTCTTTCTATGTTATGCATTGGCATATTTTTAACGTGATATTGAAGTGTAATTGACATGTGCAGCACTAAGTGGGTGGTGTGGGCGGACAAGAATCTGTGATGGTATATTTTAATTGGTTATTTACTAAATTAATTCCATTATATGCCTTTTTATATAATTTGTTATCGAAGTGCTGCCAGTTGTGGAATTTAAATTGTAGTAATGTGGGAGGAATAAGGTAGTGTATATAGAAGTGCGTTTTCAGTGCAGGAAATTTGTGGTAAGTCCAACCCTTAGGGGAGGTTCTGCCGGATTTTCCATTAGAGGGTCCGGTAGGGTTTCCTTGGGATCAGGGCTTGTCTAGGATTCCGGTGAGAAATTTTGGACGGGTCCTGACATTAATGGTGCACATAAGCCGCCCCCTCCATGGCCGGGATGACGGTTTAAGCAGCGGCACTGTCAAGATGCCGAAGCGACTGTATGCAAGTTTCTCTCTTTAACCTTCTGCCGGACGATGCTTGAGACGCTGGATATCGTAGGGCATCACTGATATATAGTATGGTGCATTAAGTATTTTTCAGATATATATTTCAAATACCAAAGTTTTAAAGTCGTATTTAAATTAAATGCTTTTAATTTATTTTATCACTTCCAATTAGTATTTTCTAAAATGTGTTTATTCATATTTTATGTCAACTATTTTAAATCAATGTTTCTAAAATGCATCTTTCCATATTTTTATTATATAGATTGATTGACTATTTCAAAATGAATTTTATAATATTTTTATCACTTATTTTACATGATTGTTCGTAATTATTTAAATTATGTTTTTGACACTGTTTATTTTGATTTATAAAATCAAATTTTATGAATTATATATTGAATTTCACTTTCATGTACATTTCTTTAGTGCAAGTATTTTAAATTATTTTATTGTATTTCATTCGTAATTAGATTATTTAATTATTTATTTAATTATTTATTCCTTGATTTTTGGGGTACAATTATTGGATTTTGTGAAAACGTTTTAAAAATGGAACCTTTCTAACTGAGTGAATGGTTTTGAGGGAAAATATTATTTTCAGTTAATTATTATTTATTTACTTATTTATTCTTAATTAATCAAGTGTACTATAATTATTGTTACTATTATAATTGTGTAGTAGATTGGATCACTCACGGAGATGATTAGCATCTCATATTTTTAAATCTGTTCCCCTAGATACAAGGATTGGTAGATGTTCGTCTGGAGCGAGCTTGACCTTCATTGCTGTCGTATTTCGAGGAGTTATCTTTCTTTTCATTTATTTCTATTTGTAATATTTCTCTCTATCCTTTGTTGTATAACTTTTATACTTAATTGTACCATATGATGCTCTGTATACTATATTGGATATATTTTATTAACTATCGCATTAGTTCCCTGTCTAAGTTATGGAAGTGCTGATTATTGTGGGATTAAATTGTAGTAAGGTGGAGGAATAAGGCGGTATATATAGAAGTGTGTTTTCAGTGCAGGGAATTTGTGGTAAGTCCAACCCTTAGGGGAGGTTCTACCGGATTTTCCATTGGAGGGTTCGGTAAGGTTTCCCTGGGATCAGGGCTTGTTTAGGATTCCAGTGAGGGATCTTGGACAGGTCCTAACAGTGAAAGAGACTGTGGAAGTCATGGGAGTTGTTATTGCCTTGGCATCATGCAATTTAGTTTTGTGCAATAGGTCTTAAGTATATTTGGTTTGGGTAAGGAGAAGACCATGCTTGCTTGGTGTATTTATCAACAAAGCCTTAGTAAACATGGATAGCACAATTATGTTGTTACTAGTAAAAACAAAATTACCTACATAGACTAACAGATAGATGAATGAATTAGAATGATTGTATACAAATAAAGATGTGTCAAATAAGGAATTTATAAAACCATATAAGAGAAGAAAAATTTTCAATTCTATGAACAAAGAATTTGGTGTTTATTTAAGCCCATAAATTACCTTTCAAAGTTGACACACATGGGATGGACGAGTTGAGTCGGTAAAGGCTTGCAATTATGCCATGTGCATCTCTTTATTTAACTGTCTATGTAAAAAGGCGTTGTTTATTTAGTATAACATATCCTACATAGATCGGGCTGCTAAGGAAAGACTATCACCAAGCCAAAATGATTCCAAAGATCAAGACCTACCTTTACAAGTCAAGAAATAATATATGTACATTCCTTTTGTGTCTTTGTCTTATTAATATGTATAGCTCATAATTTCCATATGTGGCATCATGATTAATTGTATTGCCATATACAAAACAATATGTAATTGTATTTAAGTTTCATTTATGTAATAAGAAAATATAGATGAAACTCTTTGTAATTAGAAATCAGATTATTTAAGTTTCATTTATGTAATTACCTATTTCCTAAACTCTTTGGTATCAAAGACTTACCTACAAGCCAAAATATGTCATCTTCAACATTCTCTTAACTAGTTCTCATCAACTAAAGCTTTCATCAGCACACGCACCTTTTCTTAATTGATCTCATCACCATAAACTTCCTTGTTTGGCATTCTTAGATTCTACCATTGGTTTGAAGTTTAAGAATACTTCACCATATCATAGATGCTTAGAAATCAGATTAAAAAAACCAATAGTAACTTGTATGAAGTGTGGGCAAAAAATGATGATTTATTAACAACATGGCTTCATGGAAACATGTTTGAAGATGTGTTTAACATGGTTGTAGAAGTAAATTCAACAAGACAGATGTGGGCGTCACTTGAGGAACAATTGTTGCCTTCCACAAAAGCAAAATAAGTACACTTGAAAAATATGTTGATGCTTCTCAAAAAGGATTCTCTCTCGCTTGATGAATATCTTAAGAAGTTTAAACATGTTTATGATAACTTGGTTACTATAGGATAGGCCATTTTTTATATAGATCAAATATTTCAATTGGTATGTGGATTAGGTCCAAAATACTAAAAGTTCAAACTTACCATGCTTACCAAACATTTGTGTCCCACATTCAATCAATTTGTTCTAGCTGTCTAGAGACATAAACAAGCATTGGTTGTGCAACAAGAGAAGGAAAAGTAGTACTTCAATTATACCCAAGCTTTTTTTGTACAGTAGGGACGTGGAAGAAACAACAGGAGTGGTCAAGGCTTCAACTCTAAGGAAGAGCCTTTACACCTGCTATTGGCCGTGGTTTAGATTCACATAATACATTCCTGTCTTGCCAAAGTCAAGTATCAGATAACTCAAGGAAAACCATAAACCATAGCACTTTGGATCATCTCCCTTAACATGGTCAAGAAAAAGATAGTCAAAAGATTCAGTGTCAAATCGGCAACAACTTTTAACATACTACCACAAATTATGGGAAATAGTATGATTATTCATATCAATAAGATGAAACAACTCATGCCTTGGTTGCTCTCTCACTTAATGAACTAAACAATGAAACATTCTATGTGGATTCTGGAGCAACATCCCATATGACAAATGATGCAGGTAAACTTACTAGTCCTAAAACTTACTAGGGAAATGACATTACCTATTTCAGATGTTAGTGATGTCAATATTGCCATATGTCATGGGCAAGTAAAACTAAAAGATGTGTTTTTATCATACTTGCTCTTATAAAGAACTTATTATCTGTCAACAAATTGATTTCTAATAATCGTTATATTTTTTATTTCAATTCATCTAGTTTCTTGATGAAGGATCCAAGCCAAATAATAATAGTAAGAGGGCATAGAAAAGGCCATCTGTATGCTTTAGGTGATCCAGTTTCGTAAGCTCGCTTAACAGTAAGAGGAAGTGTAGCATCTTTAACCATCTAGCACCAAAGGTTGGGCCATCCCAATTCAAAGCTCTTACACATCTGGAAGGAAAAGAAAAACACTAATGTTTTACACTAGGTTTCTAAGCCTTAAGTTTGTGTTAGTTGTCAATAAGGAAAGAGTTGTAAACTTCCATTTGGTTCATCAAATAAAAGGTTTAAATTTCCTACAGAAATTTGGCTCTTATGTCATCTTTATTGATGACTCTTCCAAATTCTCACAGCTGTACCGATTTAAAAAACAAAAAAAAAAAAAAAATCAAAGTTCTTTGCATGTTATATCAAGTTCCAAACCTGGTTGAAAATTGATTTAATAGAAAAATAATAATCTTTTAGTGTAATGTTGGTGGTGAGTTTAATTCAAATGAATTTTGGTTACATCTTTAATGGTGTGGAATACAATAGCAAGTGTCTTATTTTGGAACTCCTAAATAAAATGGAGTCACTAAATGAAAACACTGCCATGTTATGGAAACTAGTCTAACATTACTCTTCTAAGCCAATCTCTCTCTCACTCTTTGGTTTAATGCCTTTTTAATTGCAATTTATTTGATAAATCGATTGCCATATTCCACTGTGAACAATAACTCTCCATACTTCAAGCTTTATCACAGATAGCTATATTACAAGGGTTTGCAGGGTGTTTGGTTTCTGTTGTTTTCCTTTGCTCAGACACCTTATTGATAAGAAATTTCAATAGAAAACTTACCTCTGCATTTTTATTGATTATAACCCACTTTGTAAAGGCTGCAAATGCTTATATCTATCCAATAATAAAGTTTATATCTCCAGGCATGTTTTATTTTTCAAAGCTTGTTTTTCATATGCTTCACGTGCAAATTATCATAAGATGCCACATAATTTGGAACTTGCTGAATTTTCACGTTTTGATGAATGGCGAACCTTCAAGTCAACATGCCTTTAAAACTTCGAGTTTATCAGAAAGTATTCAGCAACATGAAGGCTCTTCATATAAGGATCAATTTATCTAAGCCGATCAACATGTCCATCACTCAATACAAAGAGTTTAACAGTTTCTCAAATACTGACAATACTGAGTCATTTTCCACTGCCACATCACCCACTAGATCTCATATGAGTTCCTAGAGTCCTAATGGTTCTAAATTATTTGAAAATGCTAAGATCTCTCTAATATCTTCACAGACAATTAGATCTTCTATAGCTGATGTTGTTGCGCCAACAATGGTTTAGTCTCCCTTGCATCTCAGAATGATATCTTAAATCAACTCTTTGTCCAACCACCTATTAATTCTACAATAAATTCTATGGCATAAAACTCATCTTTAGCTCCTACACATTAAATGATCACTCATTGAAAGCTTCAACAAGATTTGACCTTTGCATCTTAAATGATGCCTATGGCAGCTGACGTTTCTCCCATTACTGAACCTAAAACATTATGAACAACCCTTAAGGACAATTGTTGGGTAGCAGCAATGCAAGAGGAGCTTCAAGCATTGGAAAGAAACCATACTTGGACATTGGTACCCCATCCTATTTATGGAAATATCATTGGTTTAAAGTGGGTCTATCGATTAAAATATAAGGATGATTGTTCTCTTGATTAATTTAAGGCTCGTTTAGTTGTTAAGGGTTTCATTCAAGTTCCTGGGTATGACTATGATGAAACATTTTGTCTGGTTGTCAAACTAACCACTAATTGACTTATAATATCACTTTCTCTTTCTCACCGATGGACTCTAAAGCAATCAGATGTGAAAAATGTGTTTCTTCATGGATAGTTGAAGGAAACCATGTATATGGAACAACCTCCCAGTTTCATTGATCTTCGCTTCCCAAAATATGTTTGTATTCTCCATAAATCCCTTTATGGTTTAAAACAAGCACTTCGTGCTTGGTTTTATCGGTTGTCATAGTTTCTTCTCCATCTCGGTTTCTTTTGTAGCAAAGCATACCCATCTTTATTGTTTATCGTTATCGCTCTACTGTTATCTTGGTTTTAATCTATATGGATGATATAATTGTTGCTTCGAATTCTAATTCTCTTATCTACACATTACATTAATACAAAATCTTAGTTAAGAGTTTGCCATCAAAGATTTAGGTGCCTTGCATTATTTTTTGGGGGTATCAACTAAATATTTTCATGGTAGAACTTTACTTTTAGTCTACTATAACAAAGACCTTATTCATTGGGTTGGTATGGCATCTTATTCTTTAGTTGCTACTTCACTTTCTTAAAAAGAAAATTTTAATGCATCAAACAATGATCCTATTTATGTTGATGAATTTCGTAGCATTGTGGGAGCACTTCAATATTTAGCATTTACGAAAGCTGATATTACCTATGCTGTAAATAGAGTTTGCTAATTCTTCAACAGTCATACAATGGTTCATCTTACAGCTATCAAGTGTATATTACACTATCTCAAACGAACTCAAGATCAAGGTCTACGATTCCTGCCAAACAATTCTTTAAATTTAAATGGTTTTTCAGAGCAAACTGGGTTTGTTGCCCATCCATTAGAAGAAGCACCATTGGGTTTTGCATCTATATTGGGGTAAATTGTATATCTTGGTGCTTTAAGAAGTAACCAATTGTTTCCTAATATAGTACAGAGGCAAAATGTCAGTTTGTGGCTTATGCTACTACTGAGTTACATGGACTACATATTTGCTTGGAGACATTGGTATACCTTTTCTTCAGCATCCTTAGTTATTTTGTGATAATCTTAGTGCCTTATATTTAACCATTAATCCAATGTTTCATGCATGTATGAAACATCTTGAAATTGATTTTCACTTTGTGAGAGAAAAAGTTGCTTTAGGATCCCTTATTACATGTTATGTCTCTACTATAGATCAACCTACAAATATTTTTACAAAATCTCTTTCTTATTGTAGCTTTGATTTGTTTAAGTTCAAGCTAGGAGTTCACTTCATTCCCTTTTTCAGTTGGAGGGGGCATATTAATGGTAACATATTATGTAAAGATTAGGCTATTAAGGAAAGAATATCACCAAGCTAAAATGATTCCACAGATCAAGGCCTACCTTTACAAGTAAAGCAATAACATCTATACATTTCTTTTGTGTCTTTGTCTTGTTAATATGTATAGCTCGTAATTTCCATATGTGTCATAATGAGTAATTGTATTGCCAACAAACAATATGTAGTCATATTTAAGTGTTTTTTACGTAACAAGAAAATACAGAGAATTGCCTATTTCCAAAATTCTTCATTGTTGATGTCAACTTGTCAAAGAGGCCAAATTTTTGCAAATGTAATACATAGAATTATTCAAACTATAGCCAATTTTATCACAAGACTAAAGGTGTTTGACTAATCTATGCCTAACCTTTGATTAACCTCTTTGCCACCAGCCTTGCTTTTTATCTATTGATTGAGCCGTGAGAGTTCTTTTTTATTCTAAAAACCGATTTGCTTCCCACAACATTATATTAAGTATTGGAAGAAATGAAGTCCCTTGTACCATTTTGTAAGAGAGCGTCAAATTCACCAGACATACCTTATCTCCACTTTGGATTTTTAAGAGTTTGAGTTACATTGGATGGCACGAGTTTGGTAAGGAATTTCCATTTATGGCCATAAAGAAATTTTGTTTGCCAACGCTTAAAGATGTTATTTAGAGATCTAGTGTGCATGGAATGTTTGTAATCCTTAATTACTGAACTTGTCTTCGGCTGAGGTATGGAGCTTTATTGTGTTTGTTCAAGTGACTTGACAATATTGTCTAAAACCATAGTACTAAGAACTAATAAGGATTTATCCTGATGAGTGTAACACCACGTACCAAACTGTACTAGAAATTTTTGAATTTGACTAAGTTTGATCAAGTTTGACAGTTTGACCCATCTAGGTACCAAAGTTGACTTTTTATTTTTATGGATTGTTGCATTGACTTGTGTACTATCATGTAGTATTCATCGATATGAGTCCATAACCCAGTGGCATGTTTAATTTGGAGCTATGGTTGAGAAGTTATGACTCTGTAAATTTATACTTATTTTTCTGATGTAAGTTTTATCGGGTACTTTCATTAAAAGAGGTGAAAATGGGGAATCAAAAATATTAGCCACACTTACCTTACGTCGGCTATCTTATGGTTGAGGGAGTGTCCATTTGTTGACTTTTATTGGCCACTTTCGGACTAATTAGAGTAGAAAAGAGGGGAGAGAGAGAGAGAGAGGGAAGTGAGGGGAGAAAGGGTGAAAGCAGCCACCAATTTCCACCCGAAACACCCACCTTCAACAATCGATTTTTCTCACCACCCCTATTGCTGAAAAGCCCACTTGCCGATGCACCAGCTGCAAAATTTCATGGATGGATCGTTGGTGACACACTGAGATTAGAGGCATTTTCGGCAAGTTACAGAACCTCATTTTCAGCCAAATCAACCCATATCCAGCCGTTTTCTTTTCTCACTGCCCTTACCATCACTTGAATTAACCCATTTCAGGAAAAAATGTAAAATTTCATGACGAACAAGCCAACAATGTGTCAGGATTAGAGTAATTTCTCCGACAGGTAGTAGCAGCTCCATTTGTTGACTTTTGATGAGTTTTTCATCAAGTGAGCTCCCTTGTCTACCATTTTTGAACCCCCTGAACCTAATTCCAATTTCTTTTAAGCTCAAATCAAGTTAGATTGAGTGATAAAAATAGATCAAGAGTTGGCTAAAACTTTTAAGCCAAGTTCCAGCCACCATTGGTCAATTCTCCGAGAGGTAAAACTGAATTTGTAATCCCCATACTTCAAGCTTTGTTTTGGGATTTTGTCTTCTTCATGCTACCTTCCACTGATGTGGCATACTTGAACTAAGTAGCTATGCGATCAACAGAAAGTTTGTGACTTGGGGATTGAGGGAATTTCTTGGTTTCTGGTACAATTTATCAAGTGGATTTATAGAAAATTGATTTTTTTACAATATTATGATGGTTAGGTTGGAAATAATGTTCTATGAGTATTATTGGATTTATGTTTTTAAATGCATCATACGATACTAGTTTTTTGTACTATTGTTATTATTGATTAACATGTAGGTAAATTTAGGCATCCTATGGAAGCTAAGATTAGAGAGGATGAGCAGGTATTTTGCAATGTGAGCATTAGCCACCCTTCCCTTAGCATTGACACTTGTGGCACTTCATGGTGATTGATTGCAGGTTTTCTTTTCCTTCTCCATTGTCAGGTAGTGTTTGGGATGCTAAATATCTACTTGGAATCATTCAGTATATAATGTGGTACATCAGGTATACACCTGATAGATATTTAATGTGCCTTTAGATGTTTTTAATTGATTTATTTAATTTGTGGTTTTAATTGTTTAATTAATCATTTAGGAATTTATTTAATCATTTAAATATAATATTTATTATATTTTTCATTTCATTTAAAATAATAGTTTTTAGATATTTTTTTAAATAATATTTTGCCTCATCTTATTTTATTTTATTTCCTACAATGATATTTAAATATTTGAGGATACAACATTATGGGTTTATGAAAATGATTTTAAGCAGGAAAACTTTTCAAATTGAGTGGATTGGTGATGGTTTTGAGAGAAAAATTGTTTTCTAAATATTTATTTTATTTTCTTAAGTTATCACTATTATTATCATTATCAATATTACTATTATTATTATTATTAATTCTTTTCTTTGTTATCATTATCATTACTATTAATATTAGATAGATGTCATTCACTAGGATGATTAGCATCTCATTAGTTTTCTCCATTTTCCAAATTCTTTCTCTTATGTTCAAGTAGATAGCGGATCGACTGTACATACTGTGCAAACTGTTTATCGACATTTCTCCTCCAGCTATATTATGTAATTTTTCTTTTCCTCATCCCATTGTTCTTTTGTTATTATTATTATTATCTTTTTCATGTATTTGTAATATTTATAATGGATATTGGCAGGCATATACCCCTAACTTTGTCGAGGTTGGCACACTGCAACCTAAACTTTATTTTTCTAGCATTCTACATCCCAAATTTTCATTTTAGTTACACCGCTGGTTTGTTTGATAGAAGCACATAATGAAATGATCACGTGTCACGCACATGCTTGTCAAATAAGGTTAAATTAAGTAATTTTATAGGCTTCATAATGTGCCTTTTGTGTGTGTGATCATTAAAAAATTGTCCTCAGATTGATTTTAGAGATTCACAGATTGATCTTGATCTCATTGAGCAGAAATTTCGCAAAGCTTGAACAAAAATTCGAGAGGAGCTTCGCACAAACAAAAATTGAAGGTGCTAAGCTGATCTGAAGAGCGAAGTTTAAAGATGAAGAAAGTGGAGAATGAGATCCCCAAATATTTGTTTAGGTTGTAGGTTCTTTACTCTTAGACTTTCATATATGGTTTGCAAATTAAAAACAGGAGGTTGGTGTTGGTTCTGAGTCTCATATTCCATCTTTTATAAAAACCTTGTTCCCCGTTGTTGTAACCATTGTGTAAAGCACATTGATAAGAGTTTATAGGCTGATGGTATGCCAAATTTTGAGTTATGAATAAAAAGTTATGTTTCTATGAAGTTTCAAATATCAATTTTATATCAATGTCTAAACTAGTCCTAGATTTTTATTTGTTAGTGATTCAAGGCTTTATATAAACATTGGGAAGCATGCTTAACAGTGAACAAATTTTAAAACATCCATTGTTTTGGCCAAATCCAACCACCATCCATCTAAACGCGCTACGTAGAAAGGAAGAATAGTCAATGGCAACCTAAATTGTGAAATTTCACGATGAACCGCTCATCGATGACCAGGATCGGCTGCTTGAAGCCTACAACATCGGAAATTTTCCAACAGATTGGCCATTTTTCAGTTGTTCCAAACTAACCCACACACATCTTACCTATTTTTCAACCCTCTCAATCCATTCCCTTGTTCCATTTGCCAAAATTCCTTACAGGTTGAGAGATCTATCAATAGGCAATTTGGTCGAGATTTTCGATGCATTTTCCAACCACTAGAGATACTTTTGGACCGAGGTGACACACCATTATATTCCTTGTCTCTTGGGCTTTTCATTGATATAAAATTTGTAACTTTAGACATCTTATGATAATTTTTCCATTTTTAAGTCAATCAGTTAAATATTGGATAAAATTGGAATATGTTTGGACAAAAATTGATTAAATTGCACAAAATTGAAGTTGGATTAGTATAATTAGACATTAGTAGGATCCATTAGAAGGTTCAATTTCATAAAAGTGGCTTTTGGGTAAAAAGCCCCAGTTTTGGATACTAAATCTTAACGGTTCGCAGTATAATTAGACGACTCGGTGTCTAATTTATGTAACTTTATAGTTGTATGAATTATTTTAATACAGTTGGTACACACCAATATTTTTGGTTTAGTTGTTAGAATCTGAGAAATATTTTATTATATTGTAGGCACTCGTGGTGGACCTGGAGGTGACCTTGCGAAATAGGAGAAGTAAGCATCAACAATACAGTGAACGATTATACTTTTAAAATGTTTTGGATTTTCTAGTACAATATACATGTGGTTTGAATATTTTATGTATATATCGTTCGATTTAAATGTTTATTTTATGCATATATGAATATTTTGCTTTTATATATATATATATTATCATTTTATGTGACTTTTGACAAAATTTTAAATGGTTTCCAACTCTATTGAGTTCATAATGGACTTGTGGATCATGGTATTTAAATATTTTGGTAATTGAATTAAGGTTTTAATCATTCTAGAAAATAATTAGTTTTGCGAAAGCGGATTGGAAATTATATGTTTTTAAGCATGTTTAATTATTTTACAATTTTATGTACTTAAAAATGGTTTATGGAGATATATATTTCAATGTGGTATTTCTAGTTTTGGCATGGAACGATAATTTTGGAATTTTTGGAATATTTAAACAAATAGTTGGATTTGGATACTAAATTATGTTTTATTATACAATATTGCTCGGAAAAGTATGATTTTACAAAGATTGTTTTATGGATACTATATTATTTATTTTTAATTGGTGTACCATAGAGTACTAGTGTTTTAGATCGGTATTATATTACATCGCACAAATTTACCACGGTGCCTGTAGTACGCTAAAGGTCATGAGGTGGAGTTCATCCCACAGGTTCATTATTTCCACGATACCTCTCATACATTAAGGGTCATGAGGTTGAGTTCATCTTATAGGACACTTAAGGTTCTGAGGTGGATTTATCCCATAGGTTTCATTTGTTTTACTATTAGGTGGTGTTCCAGGATGTTGTGCACCACTTGACAGCTTTAGATATATCGTATGGTACATTGTTTATGTTTTTGGGTATATTGTTGGCTTTGTGATATTTATGGTTTTTACTGCACTTTTATAATTATCTATGAAATTATGTTTATACTATTTTATGCTCAATATTTATATCATGATTAGTTCAATTTATAATATTTTAATGAACATACACTTCATACTAATTGAGCATCAGTTTTATGATACTGATTTGGGGTATAAATTTGGATGTTATGAAATGATTTTCAAAAAAGTGGAATGAGAGGTCTTGAGAGAAAGTTTTACAGAAATAAAATATAATTTTTCCTTTTCATCATACCGCTCACTAAGAGCTCTTTATCTCATGTTTTATTTGTTTGTAGCTTCGTTCCCTTACATCCAGGCAATTAGCCAATAGTCTACCTCACATATCACCTATTGTCCCGTGATGCCCGCAGCAGTAATAGTACTTATCTTTCCTTATTTATTTTTATCTTCCTAGACTTATTTGCATCAGTGGTATTTCTAAATTTTACAAATATTCCTAGAATGCTCGGACTTAAATATTGGATCGATAATGACCATATTATGTATGTATAGTTATGGACCGTAGTAAGAAAGGCTGTGTTTGTGGACCATAATTATGAATTTGCATGCTATTGTGGCTCTATTTATATTGAGATATTATTTATTAATGGCATGTCTTGGTTGTCCATGTTTTAAGTGAGGTTCCATTGGCTATTTTTTAAGGATTGCCCAGTGGGACTTCACTAGGTAAGACCAACTGGGAGAACCTAGGAGGGTTCCTGGACGGGTCCTATCACTACACACACACACACACACACACACACACACACACATTATATATCAAATTGATCTGTTAGTGGGTTTATGGGTGAGGTGTGGTCCCAAATATGGGTTTCCTTGGGTGTGATGTGGCCTTAGGTTTGGTTTATTTTAAAATGTTTATGTTTGTATGTGTGTAAATTGAATAATAATAAAAAGATCTTAACTTTATTGTGGTTGGTGTATGCATACTACACCTAAATTAATTATTAAAATACCTTAAATTTCAATTGAATGAGGCAATATGCCAAATAAAAAGCTATCTATGTGAAAGGTGGAGAAATAAAAAGCTAATTTTTTACAACTATGTTTTCTTACCTATGTTGTATATCGTGTCTTTTTACTTATTGTTTACTTGTGTTTTAAAGTACTACTGCAACTGTTGAGTAGGGTACTTTACCCTAAAAGCTCACCATGGTAGTGACTTGTTTGGAAGGATGGATAAGATACTTATTTAAGAGAAAGTGTTAGTTTTATTGACAACTAGCATGCTGGCATTGTATGTTACTTTAGCTTTGATAAGTTTACAAAGCTATTAGGAACCAAAGGTCTATGCTCTTATTTCTATAAGATTCCTAAGAAGAACCTAAATGATGGTTTGGTAAGGATACTAAAATATCAAGATGTGGTAGACATGTATAGTATTGTGCCTAATAGTAGAGTTATGGAAACATATTTCATTCAGCAAGTACCTTTGTGGCTGTTGAACAATGAACCTCACAATGATGAGGAAGAACTAGCCATTTAACAACCTGACCATAAATTGATCTACACCAATCCCAAAAACCAGGTTTAGATACCCCACCCCAACCGCAAAATGATATTTTTGATTTTGACCTGCATGTTATGGGAAGTGAAGAGAATGATTAGGGTAATATTGTTGGCAATAGACCCCAGCCACAAAATGATCTTCTTGATTTTGACATCAATGTTAGTGGAAGTGAAGAGAGTGATTAGGGTAATATTGGTGGCAATGAACGCCAACCACAAAATAATATTCATGATTTTGACATGCATGTTAGTGGAGGTAAAGAGAGTGATCACGATAATATCGGTGGCAATAAGGCCCAACCACAAAATGATCTTCCTAATTTTAACATGCATGTTAGTGGAGGTGAAGAGAGTGATCACAATAATGTTGGTGACAATGAGGATGAGGGCAATAGTGGGTGTAATTTCATGATGAGAATAATGATGATTCAAATATTCAACCATTTGATTATGAGTTGTCAGATGATGAGATTATGTTTAAAGATCATGTGGATAGAGTTCTCAGGTGTTCAACCCCCTACAGCTCCCACCACTTCCACTGATAAAGTTCACATTAATTCTGATCATGATTATGATGATGATGCATTAAGGGGTGGGTTAACTAGTGATGAAGAAGATAGTAATGGGCATTACCCTGAGTTTAATGCCTATTATTGTTTAAGTTGGCATATTGTTTAGCTATGCAAATAACTTTAGAAAAGCAGTGAGGGAGTATGCAATCATTAAGCAGAGACCAATTAAGTTGAAGAAGAATTGTAGTGACAAATTTAAAACTGCGTATGCCAACTTAAAATGTGAGTGGTTTGTATATGCTTCAATGTTGAGAGATAGAAGGACTTTTCATATTAAAACTTTGAATAATGTAAATATAGCCAAATATGCTAAGTTATTTAAGAATTCAAATGCCATCTACTTAGTTAACCTCGATTGGAAGTTAAATTCTTTCTTAACAACTATCAAGGATGAGTATAATACTGAGGTGAGTGAATGGAAATATAATAGGACAAGAAGAAAGGCCCTTACTGTTATACATAGGACTATTGAAGAGCAATATCACAAATTATGGGACTACTGTGATGAGTTGAGGAAAACTAATCCAAACAATACTATGGTAATAAAAAGTGAGTTCCAAGATAATGTAAGCAAGTGTTAGATAATTTATATATGCTTAGGAGCTTGCAAATAAGGCTATAAAAAAGAATGTAGGCTAGTAATTGGCTTTAATGGTTACCATATAAAAGGTTACCATCAAAGTCAATTACTAGCATCTGTTGGCATTGATGGTGATAATGCAATGTTTCCAATTGTATATGCATTGATATAAGCAGAGAACAGGGACTCATGCAGTTGGTTTGTTGAATTTTCGAAGAAAATCTTAAGATAAAGAACTCTTGAGATGACATTCATTTCAGATAAGCAAAAAGGCTTGATTAATGCATTAGAGGAATTATTGCCTGAATATGAACACAGACACCATGTTAGGCATTTGTATGAGAATTTTAGCCTCACATTCAAAGGTTTGCTTTGCTTTGAAGCAAGGATTGTGGTTTGCTACTAAATCAGGAATAGTGCCATAGTTTGAAACTGAGATGGAACAAGTAAAGGAACTATCAATAGTACATTTAAGTGGCTAAATGAAAAACCTCATGGATATTAGTCTAGGTACATTTTAGCACTTAGCCAAATGGTGATATCCTCTTGAACAACATGTGTGAGGCATTCAATGGATCAACAGTAGGGGTAAGGGATAAACCTATTTTAACTTTGTTGGAGAAGGTTAGGTGTAAAATCATGAGAAGAATGGCATTCAAACCAAAGGTAGTTGCTAAATGGAATAGAGAGATTGGACCAAGACTTTTCAAGAAACTAGAGCCTTTGAAGGCTGATAGTAGGCATTGTATATCAATGGGCTAGTGAGATGAAATTTCATATTATAGTTACCTCTGACAGTCAATATGTTGTAGATTTAAGGGCAAACACATGCTTTTGTAGGTACTGGGATTTAACATGTATATCTTTTTCTCATTAAATTTTTACCATGTTTGATAGAAATATGGAACTTGAATCCTTAGTATGCCATTGGTACAAAAAAGATGTTTATCTAAACATATACAATCACATTATCAATCCAATGAATGGTCCAAATTTGTGGCCTGACACTTAATACCCTCTTTACACCGACCAACGTTTAGAAAACAGCCTGGTAAGCAAAGGAAAGTAAAAAGAAAAAAGCCATATGAGCAACAACTTAGTACAATGAATAAGTTAGGGAGAAAATTACTCGTGATGACATGCAGTAAATGTAGGTAGTAACGATATAATATAAGGTTATGTAGGGTATCCAAAACCAAATCCAATTTCTAGGTAATTTTGTGCAATTCTTTTATTTTCAATTTTAGCAATGGATTTATCTTGTCAACTTACATGTTTCTATTCAATTTCAGGAAACAAGTAACTCAATAGCTCAACCTAAGGTAGAACAATCCCATTTTAGCAAACAAGTAGCACAACTTAATGTATTCTTTATTTTCTTGTCACTATTAGATGGAATAGTATGTTTAATCTTAGTTTGATTTACATTGGTTTACATTGTTTTTGTTTACATTGGTTTCCTCTATGCATGCAGGTAAAGAGACAAACTAGGACAACCAATGATCAATGAGTTGTCTATGTCAATGGAAAAGGGTGCGTTCAAAATTGTTTGAAGATTCATAGCCAATATGTATGGTTATGATAGTTTATTAAGATGCTAGTATATGGATGTGTTGTTAATACGACTTATTGTTCATTTGTTGTAAAATCATTTGTTGTAAAATTTAGCTATATGGTTGTTTAAGGTAGTTTGTGAATTGTGTGAAGTTGATATTTTGTGACTATTTAGGACATTTTATTACGGTAAGGTTGTTTATGCGCTGGTTCGGGTAATTTATGCGCGTGGTGGCATGGATTGGGCACAATGATATCATATATATATATATATATATATATATATGTATTTTAGGATTGTAAAAGTTATCCTGTAGTTAAACACTTGGACATATATTTTTCAATGTATTCATATATTTATTACTTTTATGATATTGTCTTGTATTGCTTTTTGCATACATAGTTTTTCATTCTTTGGCCAGACCAATTTGTTTACAAGGTGGATAAACCTTAAAAAATAAAACATTAAGGATAGCTAATGTGTATTTAATCTTACTTTGACCATATAAGCAAGTTGTGCCATTTGGAAACCTTAGCTCCAATTTAATCCTTTGCATATGATTATAGACAAAAAGGCTTGTAGGTTGAAATAAATATAAAATACAACAAAAAGCTAGTAATTATATATGTATATATATTTTCTATTAATTTGGTACAAGGATACTAACATATACTATCATCTTGATCAACTCCAGTACACATAACATAACATAGTACCACTAATTAACTATTCTTTATTTACATTTTTCATTTCTCATCTTTATATATATAACCAACAATACATATATAACAAATCTGAAGCAAACTATTTTCTTCAGGTTATAATTATTTTTCTCTGACTTTGTAATATCTCTTAGTAGTTAAGGTATCACCCTTATTGAACGCTGATACATTGGTGGATCATACCATGTAAAAACTCTACATCCTTTTCTCACATTTTTTTCTGCAGACATAACTGAAAAAATTAACAAATAGTTACTAGGTAATGGAATTAGAAATGAAATGTGTTGTTGCATGATGAGCTCAAAATAGTAACTGAGATTCTTCCAAACTCTATTTTTAGCTAAAATTGACATTTAAATGAATGTAAAAGATGCAATATTTTTAAAATTAAGTTTAATCCTCGCTTTCTCTCTGTTTTATATATATATATATATATATATATATGTTTTTTTCTCTATTTTCTTCTATGTAAAAGATGAAAAGATGATCTCTGTTTTATGCTATATATATGTTTTCTTCTCTGTTTTATCTTTATTGTCTTCTATATGTATTAAAATGTTTACAGATTTTTTAAACATTTTTGATAAATGCTTAAAATTAAACATGAATGATAATATACCTTATATTTTGGACACCCATGAAATCTCTTCCTGGGTTAATGTTAGTCCATGATTTCTTTGAATGGCATACATTCCATAGTAGCAGAAAATTTGCTCCATCAATCTTCGTTATTGTTCTTTAGTTTTTTTTTTTCATTCATGTTCTGCAACTTGAGCTACAATGAAGAAATTCCTTGTTAATTTCCCCGAGCCCCACTGTCCCTTTCTCACATTCGCTCCCCTTTTTTAGAATTTCACTTTCCCTTCTTGTATTTCCAAATTGAGGCTAAAATTCTTCAAAATCCTCAAATAGAGCCTTACTTTCAAAATTGCGGCCTATAAAATTACCTAATTTAATGTCACTTGACAAGCATGTGCGTGACATGTGATCGTTCTATTATACATTTTTAATAGATGAACCAACGATGCAAGTAAAATGGAAGTTTGAGGTATAAAATGCTAGGAAAAATAGAGGTACAATGTGTCAGCCTTGATAAAGTTTGGGGTGCATGCCTACTAATATTCAAACAATCCCAATATGCTCAGATGCTAATTATGGACATGGGGTATTGTTTTACTTGTTTATTTATTCATTCATATATTTATGTTTTCATTATATATTTTGGAATGCTACAATCTTGTGGAAAATTTGTAGTAAGGGGGAGGAATAAGACAAATGCATTTTTGGAGTTTGTTTTCCGTACAAGAAAATTTTAAGAAAGTCCAATTTATAAGAGAGATACTACCTAACTTTTTGTGGATTTTTAGATCATGTTTCTCCTTGTCAAAGTTGTTCGATAGGGAATTCTAGAAAGGGTCCTAACAATGAGAGCCATCCAATGATGTAATGGGAGTGCTTTTAAGATATAAAAGTGGAGAGTTGTTAGATGGAAAGATTGGGATTGTTAAGAATCCTATTGGAAGATAGATTTTGAGGTGGTTAGTGGGATAGGGATGATATATCTCATGGTGGTGCATGAAACAAGATGGTGATGTGAACGTAGGTCCTGATAAAAGTGGATATAAGCCCACTTTAGATATATCACTTGAGTTGGATAGTTGACAAAAGAGATATCTAGAAAAATCGACTCAATAAAAATTACATGCCAAAATATATATATATATATATATTTAATATTGAGGATATCATAACATCTATACTCAGTTTGATACGACCATTCCCAAGCCATTTCCAAGCACCCAAAAAAGTTTTATTTAAGGACAGTCCCATCAAATTTTCTACCAAAATTCTGATAAAACCTCCATATAAAAATTGGACATAACCCTTATTATCTTTATGGATAAAAACACTTATAATAATATTCAAAAACAACAACTACCTCAATGGCTATCATAACTCCAAATATATATACATATTTCTAAATATCAAAAGTAATGGATCCCTAACCCGATCATCTTAAGAAAGGAAAGACAAGAGATTTAGAGTTACAAACATTAAGGTTAGTTCACCAAAGCAGTTCTAATAGTACAAATATCTGATACATGGGAAAGGAAAGTATATATAAGTACAATTCATTTGAGTAGCAAAAGAAATAGCAATAAAAATATATACATCAACAATGAAAGAATGGATGTTATGAAAATGTCTAGACATGTAGTGAGATACCTATTAGTAGTAGCCTAGAGGAATAGTTGAAAAATAAGAAAACAAAAGATAACCTCAGTAAGTGAATAACGATTTATATAAAAATATATATATACATGTATACTTTTGAAAATCCATTCTCTTAGACTTTTATTTTCACTCTTTTTAAAAGTTCCCCTATTTTGGAAAATATTTTGACAAAACCCATCAAGTATTCCCCAAAATATAATGAATTTTGAAACTCATGAAAAACCATATAATTATATAGAAAATTTTCGAATGTCTTAATACAATATCAAAATTCATAGAGAATCAAATCCATAATCACATCCAATCTCATATGTAAATATATTGCAATAAATCTCATCAAACCTTACCATTACAACTGTTGTACATCCTCGATAGGATTGCCCCTGGAGCCTTTTTTGGGCATCCAAAGGGGTCTCGCTTAAGGATAATCCACTAAACTTTCTATCGAAAATCTAGCAGAACCTCTTTATTAAGTTGGACATAACCCCAATTGTACCTGTATCCACTTCTATTAATATTCAACAACAACAATAATCTCAATGGCTATCACAACTCCAAATATATATATATATATATTTTCAAATATCAAAAGTAATGAGTCTTTGACTCGACCATCTATCAAAAGTATAGTTGTATACATTAAGGCTAGTTCACCAGAGTAATTCTAAGAGTACAAATATCTGATATAAGGAAGGAATAGCAAAATAAGTAAAAATAAAAATATATATTAGCAGAGAAAAATGGACATGATAGAGATGCCTAGACGTGTGCTGAGGTACCTATCAGTTGTAGCCTAAAGGAACAGTTGAAAACAAAGAAAAAGTGAAACAAGCTCACTGAGTGTATAATAATATATAGGAAAATAAATATATATATATATATATATACATTTTTGAAAAATCCTTTTTCTCTCAAAGCCATATTTTCACTTTTTTTGAAAGTTCCTCTGTTTTGAAAAACTTTTATAGAGTCCATCAAATATGTCCACAAAAAATGAGAAATTTTGAAACTCATTGAAAGCCATCAAAATTCATAAAAAATATTAGAATGTCATGCATTATCGAAATTCATAGAGAAACAAATCCATAATTACATCCAAATTCATATGTATATATATATATATATATATATCCATAAATCTCATAAAACTTGTATACCATAACCATTACCAAAATTGTCGTATGTCTACACATAGGATCCTTGGGTGTTGCAGACTACCATGGAAGGGGAAACTGTCATGCGACCCTTAGCATCCTAAAGACTACCATGGAAGGGGAAACTGTCATGCGACCCTTAGCATCCTAAAGCACCATAAAGCTGAGACTTCACATCCAACCTTAATGAAGCACATGTTAAAGTATGGTATGGTGATATATAAGCACGCATAACATATACGTCAAATAGTAGACATAAAAATCCATAATACAACCAATACCCATGTTTATTTTCCCATAAAAATATTATTAAAATAAATATATTATTTCTTAATTGCATAAGTCAACATGAATGAAATCCATTAATCTTTAGAACAGTAAGATACCTTAGAAAACCATGTCAAACTATATATCATATAACACAATTGTCACATGTTATAAAACCATATGTATATATTTATATATATTTATACTCTTGTTTCTAAAACATAAACGTAAATATAAGAAATCATGTTCACAATCCCAAAACATTTTTGAAAATAAATATCCACTCATAAAGATACCCCATGCTTGATCCACAGCCACTGAATCACCTTGGGTCTCACTCTGAGCACCTAAAATAATACCAAAGTATTCCATCAAGCCAAAGAAAAACATGCAAATAGATGTCTGCGTGCCTAAGATGCTATATTGTTCTTACAACCCAATAGTTTTACATTTCTTCCAAAATTCTATAGAACTTGATTTTCTTATAGTCTCATTTTTGCACAATTTCTAAAGTTGAGATATGGGTTTTCTTTCATACAATAGTAGGAACTTATATTAACAAATAATTGTTATGAAAACAACCACATAGCCAATTACTTACTCCAAAATCGAAATACCCTAACCCATAATTGGGTCATCATCAAAAGTCACCAAAATCCATAAATTACATACCAAAAGAAAGGCCAAGAGATGTAGAACACAGATTTACCTTCGATTGATATTGGAAATGTCAATGAGCTATAGGAAAACCAAAAGTAAGTTTAACCCCCTAAAATAAATCTTAAGATCTAAAAAGATAGAGAGGTTTTTTGGCTTAAATAATATCAAAAATGGACTCAAAGGGTCTAAAACTAATAGAAAGGACAGAACTTTGTCATTGAAACTTATCAGATTTCGACAATAAAAAAATAGATCCTACTGCAACTTTCCGACCAACTCCAGCCACTATCCAATGAGATCTTGGTACCAATGTGCTCCTTGTTTCATAAGCTTTCCAACACTACTAATGTAACACCCTACGTCGACTGATAGACCTATCACTCTGTACCAATATTGTCCTCAATTTAGCCACCACATTTGGTATAGGGTTTGTTTGTTCAAAGCTTCCTAATAGATCACATCCTTGGACTACTCTCGCCTGAGCACACATAACTTTGAAGTTCTTTCAAATTCTAAAGCCAACTACTCTGTGAAAGCCCTAGCATTCTAAAAATAACTATCATTATATTTGAATCATTCCCTGATCCAGATTCAGATGATGTGGGATTGGACATTGGATAGCCTATAAGTTTTTAATCCACCCCTTTTAGGGCCAATATCCTCACTGCCATACCATTTTTAACACCTTACCTCCACTAGAGAACCAGTCACGCTCTACCGATATTGTCTCTAATTCAACCATCGCACTTGGTTTGTTTGTTTGTTTGTTTTTTTTTTTTTTTTTTCAGAATTTCCTTGTAGGTCACCCATCCTTAGACTAGTCTTGCCTAAACATGCTTAACTTCCGAGTTCTTTGAACCTTACAGTCAAGCACTTTGAAAAGGACCACAACATTATGAGAATGACTATCATTACATTTGAACCATCTCCTGATCTACATCCAAGCAATGTAAGATTAAACACCAGATAGCTTGCTAGTGCCTCATACCTGTCCACACTAGCCATTACAACTAAGCTTTTAAAATATATTAACAATGAAGTAAACACAGGTCTATAACTCAAGATATGAAAGTTTGAAGATAGTAAGTTAGAGAGAGAAAGTATGCATGTAGAGAGAGAAACAAAAAGCATAAAAATGGTTGAATTTGAAGCCAAAATCCCTTAAATTCAAGTGTTCCACATAGAAATCTCAAAACTGGTCAACGAATCCCACAATAGGTTGAGTTGGGTCAAAATTAAAAAAAAAATGTCTTGAGTTTCCATATTTATGAAAATGCCACTGCACTGTTTTAGCCATAAGATTCAAACTACAATTTTGCTTTTAGCTTTTTACCCATACATGGACTTATATCGGTGAGCTCTACACTATGATACGAAGTCAAAAGTAAATTCTAGATCTAGCAAAATGTCAACTTTTTAACTTCCCTATGGATCCCACTAGATCAAATTTAGTCAAATTGCTCAAAAGCTAAAAATCCTAGGTGTCTACTTGGGATATGTCACTATACATTTTGATTTTGCAAGTAACCAAAAAAGAGATAGAGTCTAATGCTTTGACTCTAATGTGTTTACAGTGTATGGTTTAATCTGAGCATAACAAAGACCACTAATGCATGTTCCTATACATTTGAATATATAAGTTCTAATGCTGCAAAACTAGTCATGAAAGAATTTTGGAAGGAAAGTTTGCAACTTTTATTGCGAAGACAAGGATTACAATGAAATTGCATTAAAGAATAGACGAGAAGAGAATAATAGAAAATTAAATGCACTAAAATTTTATTTGAAGGATCAATTAATCTAATGTGCCTATTGTGAGAAGATGTTTTAAAACTTAAGAAGGCAAACATTGATGGTGAGGAGTTTGTTGTGGTAGACGGCCATTTATAGGTTCAGCCATTATTTGGTCCCTGAAGGAATGTAAATCCTGTTACCAAATCCTTCACAACAAATCCAGAGGTGAGAATTCAATTTGGCATTTTTGTAGTACAAAATTTTGAAATAGATACTAAATTATTTTTCATATGTGGCACACACAAAATATTAAATGAAAGAAAAGAATGATTATTAGCATAAATATGAGCAAATCCAGTATGAGTAATTTAATAGCTTTACCATCACCAACTACAATTTCATCAGTCCCATCATAATAAGAGTGGCTTGATAGGTTGTGGTGATCATTTGTGACATGATGTGAAGCTTCGAAATCAAGAAGACATGGTGTTTCTGAAGAAAATTGAAAAGAAGCTGACATGCTTAAAGGACCCAAGTAATAGGCATGCAGCACTGGTAAGGATTGTGGGTTTAGAAGAAGTCCATATTGTGGAGTATAACACCATTGGTGATTGATCTGTGGATAGTATTTAACAGAATGACCTTGTTAGTCACATATTAACATTTTCGACGATATATTTTGGAAGATGTGGAAGAAGAAAGAAAATTATGTGAGTTGTTAAATGGAGGAACAGATTCTGTACCAAATTTCTTGGTATTAGATCAATTGTAGCCAGTGGTAGTAGTGGTTCGGTAGCAATATTTGCAACTATGGGAGAATCATCATCGGTGTGAAAGTTAGAATGGCTTAGGAAGGCTTCATGTTCCAACAGTTAGAATGGAGAATTCAGTATCACAAGAGCTGCTAATAATAAAAATTTTGTTAAAATCTTTATTAAATTCATTGATGACATATAGAGTTACCTCATCATCCTTGAGGGGTTCGTTGAGGAGTGCAAGTTCATCAAGTACTCCTTTTACATCAAACATGTAACAGGTAATGATGGAGGACCTGCCTAAGAGCACAACAAGCTAGAGCCAAGATCTATAAAATTGAAGATAGGACCAATAACACGAGTTCAATCTAAAAGATTTAATGAAGCACTAAATGGTTGAATTCATAAGATATTTAGCGTTTGAAGGAAATTCACTACTAGAGGTGAAACAAGGATGGTCCAATGTATAGGATTACACGGCCAAATTCATGAAGAAAAGCCTCTGCTGACTTGGCATGATGACATGGTGTATTGCTGAAGTGGCATAGTGATGTGATAACCATAAAATGATATGGCAATTTCACATGCCATCCTTTATGGCATTTGTACGGATTTGATAAGCTTGAAGGCTGAATTGATTTTTCTTGGTGTTCAACTTATTAATTAGTTTCTAAATTATAATTAGGAATCTTAATCATTTTTGTGTTTCTTTTATATTAGGATAAATGTCAAAGTAGTTTATTAATTTGCCTTAATCATGCAATTAAAGCACCTTTCTTAATTTCAATTAAAGGAATGTTGATTAGTCAAATTACGATTAAGAAACTTAGTTTAAATTAAATCACCTTTCCTAATTTCAATTAAAGGAAGGTTGATTAGTCAAATTAAGATTAAGAAACTAGGTTTAATGTTAATTTTTATTTTAGGGAACTAGAATTTGTACCTGTATCCCTTTTAGTTGAATAAAAGAGTTTTAAGAAATTTCAGCATAATTGTGAGAGTTATCCTCTTGGTTATCTAAGAACTATTGAACGTATCAAGCTTTGCTTGTAGCATTCAAACCCTAGACTTATCAATAGGTTTTCTATTCCTTATTATGGCGTCATCACTATATCAAAATTATAGTCACAAGTTGATTAAAGGTCGAGGTTTCCATCAACACTTGTCTTAGAATGATCCATACTTTATTTGTTACCAGGTTAAGAGTGAGTCCACCTAAGTTCATATCAATTTGGTACCAAAGCCCAGTTTTCTAAATACAGGTTTGACCTATCTTATGTTTATTGTTTTTGTTTGTTTCATCTTTTAGTTCTATAATTTTTGCATTAGGTATGAATTACTTCATATTTTCTTCTTGTCATCTTTGTTATCCATAATAAAAAAATAAACCTTCGGTTGTTTTTTTTCTTTTGCTGGTTATCCTAAGTTTTTTTTTTCTTTTTTTGATCATTGATATTGTTATTCTTGTTTGCTTTATTTTTTTTGCTATCCAAGTTCATCTTTGCGTAAGGGAAAAAAAAATTGCATCGAGCATCAAAGTTTAAAAATTTCACTAAAAACTCTAATTGTGTGATTTTTGAAAAAATTGTTTAAATTTTGAGTGGAAGAAGAAACTGATACCTATTAGTAGCATAAAAAATCTTACTTTGCTGTTGTTCTTAAAAAAAAAATCAAAAAAAGAAGAAGGAAGAAATCAAAAATCATTGAAACTCAAGTTGTTAAAACTGCTAGATATTGTGGTTAAGTCTTTTAATTTTAAAAGGTATATTTTCTTCCTTTATTTTCTTGTTTTATTGCTTCAAACTTGTTCAATTTGATCTTTGAAACCTTTTATTATTGTTGATTAACCAGATTATCATTCAAAGAGTTTGTTTTATTTCACTCTTAGTTGGTCAAATTCTAGATATTATTGTTTCTTATTTGATTCTTGCTTTCTTTGCCATTATTTAGACTTATTGTTAAGTTTAGTTTGAACCTAGTTGTACAACTTGAATAATTTAAATTAGTTTGTGAAGAACTAAGTATATTTAATTTGAGTAATAAAAGGCTAGAGTGTTAATTCTATAAGGTTAAAAGCCAGTTAATTGTGTGATAAATGAGAGATTGACACCTTGTTCAAGTGGTATACATGAAGGAGTGAATTAGTAAGGATCTTTTTATTTTTATCACTAACAATCAGTAGGTAAGCATGTCCAAAGAAAAAGAGAAGTCATCGAGCTCTAAAGTAGAGATTGATATCATTGCGATCACCACCTTGATGGGAGATATAAAACAAATGGTTAAGGATATGGAGGAACTTAAATAACAAGTAGTTGCAAATTGTAGAGCATCCACATTTCAACAACCTATTCGGAATGTACCACAACAAGGATGTGGTAGAGAAGGACATAGACAAATCCGAGAGCAGTTTGAAGGTGGTAACTATAGAAATGAATTAGAGCAAGAATTGGAGGAGGAATTCAAGTCCTCCACAAAAGAACCATGTGAAAGGACAAGACAAGATCGAGAGAATGATTTAGGTGGTATTAAGCTAAAGATTCTACATTTTCAAGGCAAAAGCGATCCAGAAGCATACTTAGAATGAGAGCAACACATGGATATGGTATTTAAATTTCAACACTATTCAGAAACCAAGAACGTTAAGCTTGCTGCCCTAGAATTTGGAGATTATGCCATTAGATTTTGGGACAAGGAGTCCATAGCCAGAAGAAGAGTAAGTCAACGTCCGGTGGAGACTTGAGAGGAGATTAAACAAATCATGTGGAAAAAGTTTGTCCCTAGTCACTACAATAGAATGCTCTATCAAAAGCTTGAATATTTGTCACAGGATAATAAAAGCTAGGATGATTATTACAAAGAGATAGAGGTTACAATGATAAGGGCTGACATCGTGGAGGATCCTGAAGCTACCATGGCAAGATTTTTGACAAGCTTGAATAAGGAGATCGCTAACCAAGTTGAATTGCAACATTATATAGTGATGGATAATATGTTGCATATGGCGGTCAAAATTGAGCAATAATTAAATAGGAGGGGTACTACTGCCACAAGGACAGGGCGTTCAATAAATCTATGGAAGCTAAGTCTAGCAAGTTGGAGATCAAATCTCACCTATGAGATAGGCCTAGTTTTGGTGTTAAGACCAAAACCCCTATTTCAGCCAATAGGTTAGTAAAATCGACCCTATCACATATAGAAATCGAGAAATTTTGTGCTTTAAATATCAGGGTAGAGGGCACATTGTGAGCCAATGTCCGAGTATAAAAATCACGATACTTAAGGATCATGGATATATTGAGTTTGAAGATGAAAAAGATAAGTTAGATGATAAGTAAATGCCAACACTAAAGGACGACGTTGATGAAAATGAAGAGGAGTCTCAATGCAAGTACTTAATGAAGGTAGATTTGGATTTAGTTCTGAGAAAAGTCCTAATAGTTTATAAGAATGAAAATCAAGTACAATGAAAGAACACCTTCTATACTAGATGTCTAATCTAGATAAGACGTGTAGTATAATAATTGATGGAACCAGCTGTGCTAATACAGCTAGTACAATGGTAACACCCCGTCCCAAAGTACAACGGAAGTTTTCCAACTTTGAACGAGGTTGACCGTTGACCGTTGACCCAAAGGATCAAAAGTTGACTTTTTGACTCGGATGGAATTCTAGATTGATTGAGGTACCGTTACGAAGTACACGTTGGCATGAGTTCGTAGACTAGTAGCACGTTGAAAACGAAGCTACGGTTTGAAAGTTATGAACAAAACAAGTTGAGGTCCAAGGGGTGCCAGAGTTGACTTTTTATTCATGCAAAGTTGAGCTTTGACTCATACATGGTTGTAAAGTACTCATTGCTACAAGTCCACAAACTAGCGGCACGCCTAATTTGGACGTACGGTTAAAAAGTTATGGACATACGAAGTTTTCCGAATACCGTAATATTTTAATATTTTTGAATCGATGAACAGTGAAACACCACGTGTCACGATCTCAGCCGTTCCTGTGAGTGCACAGTGGCACCCACATGGTTTTTCTTAAGTGAGGTGGGAGAGAAGAGAGAGGAAGGGAGAGAGGAGAGAGAAGGAGGAGAAACACCGGCCACCACCGGTTGGCCATCGTCCGGCCACCAGAGGGCCACACGCGCCACCCCACTGCCTCCGCCTCCTCAATTCCGACCGGCCACCCAAATCTCACGGCCAGCCGGCCGATAACGCGCTGGGATCGGAGCGTTTTCCAGCGACAGCCATTTTTCCCCTCCACCACCGGCCACCGCCATTTGACCCATTTTCGGCCATTTTCAGGCCACATGCGCCAGCCACCCCTCACCACCTCCTCATTTCCAGCCAGCCCACCAAATTTCACGGCTACCGGACCTACGACGCGCCGGAATCGGAGTGTTTTCCGGCGAGGGGCCGAAAATCTTCAAACCCAGATCTCTTCGCCGTCCGGCCTCCATTCTTGTCACCGCCGGTCCCGTTGGAACCCTCTCCCTTCGATCTACAAAACCCCCAAAAATCTCAGCCATCGGCCACCGAACGTGCCACCAGCAGCGACGGTTGCCGGTGACCGCGACAGCTCGCCAAAAAATCCAGTTCTGGCGAGTACCCAGTTGCACCGCCGGTCCTTCCCCACTAATTCTGACCCTCTGAATCCAAATCCGGTGTCCTTTTCCTCCAATTCGCGACGGTTTGGAAGAATCGAGGCTCTAAAGGCCGAGAGCTTCCGGCGAGATTCCGGGCACCACCGGCGGAATTGGGATCAATGGAGGCCGGTAATGCAATCCTCGTTCCATAAGCTTCGATTCTGTATATTACTCGTCAATTTTGGTTAACGTTTGTGTTAGTCCCCTCGGGTACCGGGTATTATTTATCCGAATAAAATATTAATTTATTTGAGATGTGTAATATTATTGTTCTAGGAGCACGTGTACGTCGTGGAATTGATCCCATGGAGGATCTTGGATTAATTGCTTGCTCGAGGTGAGTGACCCACCTTCAAATTAATTTCGGGAATTAAATTTGTGAATATTTGGTGTAAATTGAATATTTGAAATTGATATTTTATGTGCCAAATATTTAGTAAATTTATATTTGGAATTTTGATGCCAAAATTGAATGGAATTAAATATTTATGCACTATAAAATATTTTGGTTTTAAGGAAATTGAGATTTTGGCAATTATTATCAAATTTTCATTGTTGAAATATTTGATAAATATGTTTTATGTATTTGATATTAAGAGAATTTCTATATAAATTGTATTGCTAATTTATAATGTTTTTAATATATGTTTTGGTGCCAAAAGAATATATTTGGAAATTTAAACAAATTGTGGGTTGATTTATTTTAATTATTGCTATGGTTATTAGTTTTAAAAATTGTTTTGGGGTATAATATAATATATATGTGTTCAAATAATTTGGCTTATATACTATTTGATTGAATGTTTGGATTATGCATATAAAAATATTTGCCTTATTAAATATGAGTTGTCATTTTACGTAAGGTTTGACAATGTATTAAATGGTTTTATATTCTAATGGGTTCATAAGTGAACTTGGGGTAGTTAAATATTTTGGTATTTAAATTGAGATTGGTTCAGTATTATAGTACCAGAGTTTGGTTCAGTATTATATTACAGCGTGCTGGGTTTACCACAGTGCCGTGAGGTTGGTTTCATCCAACGGTTATCTATTATTACCACGGACTGTGAGGTCGGGTTTATCCGACGGTTTATTATTATTACCACGGTGCCGTGAGGTTGGTATCATCCAACTGTTTATTATTGCCACGAACCGTGAGGTTGGGTACGTCCCGACGGTTATCTATTATTTCCACGATACCATTCATATATTGAGAGTCGTGAGGTGGATGTATCCCACGGTTTACAGATTGGTACATCGTATGGTACATTGTATATGTTGTATAAATTGTTGTTTTTATTATTCATTTAAATTTAAAGTTTTACACAAATTTTATGGAATTGTTATCGTAATTTTATTACCTATTCTCATTAATGTTTAAGAGTTATTTGTTTTGATTTTATCATTTAAATCGATTGATATTTTAAAATAAATTCTATTATATTTTTTATCAATTGTTTTATATAGATGTTTAAATTGATTTAAAATATTCCTTTGGTTATTTCCTTGATTTAAACAATAAATTTTATAATTTATATATTGGATTTATTTTTGTTCTTATGCCAAATTTCTTTAATATAAGTATTATTTATGATTTTATTTATGGTATCCAATGATGTCTTATTCTTTATTTCCATTATAAATTTGGATCCTTAAATTCTTGTATTTTATTCGAAATTTATTGACTAATTGTTTTCCTTGATTTTTGGGGTATAAAAGATTGGGTTTTGCGAAAATGTTTTAAAAGGGGAACCTTTCCAACGGAGTGAATGGTGAGGGTTTTGAGAGAAATTATTATTTCCAATTAATTATTAATTATTTATTTATTTATTCTTAATAATCAAGTGTACTATAATTATCGTGGCTTTATAATTGTACAGTAGTTAGGGTCACTCACTGAGATGATTAGCATCTCATATTTTTTTAAATTTTGTTCCCCTAGGTCCAGGTTGGGAGACGTTGATCGTCCGGGGCGAGGCCGACGTTTCAGTTTATTGCCGAAAGTCTAAGAAGCATTTCTTTCCTTTCTCCTCTCCATCTTGTATTGCTTTTTTATCTGACATTATATTAATTCCACATTTATTTGTATAATGCTCTGTATACTGTATTGGACATTTAGTCATTAATTATGCACTGATTTACTGTTATTTATTTTGAAGTGCTGCAAATTTGTGGAATTATATTGTAGTAACGTGGGAAGAATAAGGGGATGTATATAGAAGTGTGTTTTCAGTGCAGGAAATTTGTGGTAAGTCCAACCCTTAGTGTCAGGACCCGTCCAAAATTCCTCACCGGAACCCTAGACAAGCCCTGATTCCAGGAAAACCCTACCGGACCCTCCAATGGAAAGTCCGGCAGAACCTCCCCTAAGGGTTGGACTTACCACAAATTTTCTGCACTGAAAACACACTTCTATATACGTCCCCTTATTCCTCTCACGTTACTACAATATAATTCCACAATTTGCAGCACTCCAAAAGAATAATAGGGAATTAATGCAGTATTTAATAAAATTGCGTCCAATACAGTATACAAAGCATTATACAAATAAATGTAGAATTAATACAATGTCAGATAAAGAAGCAATACAAGATGAAGAGGAAAAAGGAAAGAAATGCTCCTTGGACTTTCGGCAATGAACTGAGACGTCGGGCTCGCCCCGGACGATCAACGTCTCCCAACCTGGACCTAGGGGAACGGAATTTAAAAATATGAGATGCTAATCATCTCAGTGAGTGACCCTATCTACTGTACAATTATAACCGTAATAATAACTATAGTACACTTGATTAATTAAGAATAAATAAATAAATAATAATTAATTGAAAATAATATTTTCTCTCAAAACCCTCACCATTCACTCCGTTTGGAAAAGTTCCCTTTTTTAAAAATCATTTCACCAAAACCCAAATTTGTACCCCAATTAATATCATAAAAATTGATGCTCAAAAATATGAATGAACGATCATTGTAATATTATGAAATGTCTCAAATCAAGATGTAAACATTTGAGCATACACTATAATAAATACAGTCCCACCAAATAAATATGAAAATACAGGAATCACCCCAATATTTGTAACTCAACAATATATATATACAAACATATACAATGTACCATACGACGTACCAATCTGTAAACCGTGGGATATACCCACCTCACGACCCTCAATATATGAACGGTGTCGTGGAAATGATAAATAACCGTCGGGACGTACCCAACCTCACGGTCCGTGGCAATAATAAACCGTTGGATGATACCAACCTCACGGCACCGTGGTAATAATACTAAAACCGTCGGATGAACCTGACCTCACAGTCCGTGGTAATAATAAATAACCGTTGGATGAGACCAACCTCACGGCACCGTGGTAAACCCAGCACGCTGTAATATAATACTGAACCAAACTCTGGTACTATATGGTACATCGATTAAAATAACTGATACAGTATCCTACTGTATCATGATCATAATTTAATTGTCAAGTTCAACTGCTTGTTCAAATATTTCAAAATCTCAAAATATCATTTCATACGAAAACCAGAAATACCACAGTGAAATATATTCACCATAAACCAATTTTAAGCACCTAAAATTATAAAATATTTGATCGTGCTTAAAATTATATGATTTTCAATCTGGTTTCTCAAACCAAATAGTTTCCAAAATGATTTAAAATCTCAATTTAAATACCAAAATATTTAACTACCCCAAGTTCACTTATGAACCCATTAGAATATAAAACCATTTAATACATCGTCAAACCTTACGTAAAATGACAACTCATATTTAATAAGGCAAATATTTTTATATGCATAATCCAAACATTCAATCAAATGGTATATAAGCCAAATTATTCGAACACATATATATTATATTATACCCCAAAACAATTGTTTTTTTAAAACTAATAACCATAGCAATAATTACAATAGATCAAACCACAATTTCTTTAAATTTCCAAATATATTCTTTTGGCACCAAAACGTATATTAAAAACATTATAAATTAGCAATATCGTTCTAGATAGAAATTCTCATGATATCGAACACATAAACATATTTTGGAAATATTCAATTATGAAATATTCCAACAAATAAATTTAATAATTAATAATTTCAAATTCAATTTCATAAAATTCTTTGAATCAAAATATTTTTTAATATATAAATATTTTGATTCACTCAATTGGGCATCAAATTTTCACAAATAAATCCACTAAATATTTGGCACATAAAATATTAATTTCAAATATTCAATTCACACAAAATATTCACAAATTTAATTTTCGAAATTAATTTGAAGGTGGGTCACTCACCTGGAGCACGCCATTAAACCAAGATCCTCCATGGGATCAATTCCACGACACATCCGTGCTCCTAAAACAAAAATATTACACAACTCAAATAAATTAATATTTTATTCGGGTAAATAATACCAGGTACCCGGGGGGTTAAACACAAACGTTAACCAAAATTGACGGGTAATATACCAAATCGAAGCTTGAGTGACGAGGATTACGAATCCAGTCTTACTTCCCGGAGATCGGACCCGAGGTGGCTGGAATCTCGCCGGGAAGCTTTCGGCCTTTAGAGCCTCGATTCTCCCAAACCGTCGCGAATTGGAGGAAAAGGACACCGGATCTGGGTTCAGGGGGTCGGAATTAGTGGGGAGGGACCGGAGACGTGACTGGGTACTCGCCGGAATTGGATTTTTCGGCGGGCCGCCGCGGTCACCGGCAACCGTCGCTGGCAGCGGCGCGTCCAGTGGCCGATGGCTGAGATTTTTGGAGGTTTTGTAGATCGAGGGGAGAGGGTTCCAACGGGACCGGTGGTGAGGCAAACGAAGGCCGAACGGCGAAGAGATCTGGGTTTGAAGATTTTCGGCCCCTCGCAGGAAAATACTCTGATCCCGGCGCATCAGAGGTCCGGTGGCCGTGAAATTTGGTGGGCTCGCCAGAAATCAGGAGGTGGTGAGGAGTGGCTGGTGCGTGTGGCCTGAAAATGGCTGGAAATGGGTCAAACGGCGGTGGCCGGTGGTGGAAGGGAAAAATCGCCGTCGCCGGAAAACGCTCCGATCCCGACGCGTTACCGGCCGGTTGGCCGTGAGATTTGGGTGATCGGTCAGAATTGAGGAGGCGGAGGTAGTGGGGTGGCGCGTGTGGCCCTCCGGTGGCCGGACGATGGCCAACCGGTGGTGGCCGGTAGTTTTCTCTCTCTTTCTCTCTCTCTCCTCTCTCTCTTTCTCTCTCCTCCCCTCCCGTTTTGCCAAAAATAAAAGCCACCGTGGGTGACACTGTTCACCCACGTGGACCTCTCAGATGTCAACACTTGGCATCACTGTTCACTGATTCAAAAATATTAAAATATTACAGTAGTCGGAAAACTTCACACGTCCATAACTTTTTAACCAAATGTCCAATTTAAGCGTGCCGCTAGTCTATGAACTCGTATCGACGAGCACTTTACAACCATACAAAAGTCAAGGCAAAATTCTACAACCATAAAAAAGTCAACTCTCAGCATCTTTTGGACAATTTGAATCTCAACTTGTTTTGCCCATAACTTTCAAACCGTAGCTCCGTTTTCGACGTGCTACTAGTCTACGAACTCATGCCAACGTGTACTTCGTAACGGTACTTCAGTCAACCTAGAATTCCATCCGAGTCAAAAAGTCAACTTTTGACCCATTAGGTCAATGGTCAACGGTCAACCTCGGTCAAAGTTGGAAATTTTCCGTTGTACTTTGGGACGGGGTGTTACACTTAGGGGAGGTTCTACCGGATTTTCCATTGCAGGGTCCGGTAGGGTTTCCTAGGATCAGGGCTTGTCTAGAGTTCCGGTTAGGAATTTTGGACGGGTCCTGACAACAATTATGGTTGAAAAATTAGGTTTAGTAACTATAAAACATCCTGATCCTTATAGATTACAATGATTAAATAATAGATGGGAAGTTAGAGTTAATAAACAAATAAAGATAAAATTTAGCACTGATGATAATGAGGATGAAGCACTTTGTTATGTTGCACCTATGGATACAGGACATATATTGTTGGAAGTGGACTTCCACCAATTAGAGGGATTGAGCATCAAATTTAACTTTACTCCAAGTACAACAATTCTTAATTAACCAACATATAGAATTAATCCCAAGGAAATGAAGGAGCTTTAACTTTGGGTAAGTGAATTATTAGAAAAATGTTATATTAGAGAAAGAATAAGTTTGTGTGCTGTTCCAGTGTTATTAGTCCCTAAAAAAGATGGAACATGGAGAATGCATGTTGATTGTAGGGCTATAAACAATATAACTATTAAGTATAGGCATCCTATCTGTAGGTTAGACGATATGCTTAATAAGTTATATTATGCATGCATGTTTTCTAAGATTGATCTTATGAGTAGATATCATCAAATACGTATTAAAGAAAGTGATGAGGGGAAAACTACCTTCGAAACAAAACATAAATTATATGAGTAGTTGGTTATGCCATTTGGATTAACTAATGCTCCTAACACTTTTATGAGATTAATTAACCATATTTTATGTGCTTTTATTGATAAGTTTGTGATTGTGTATTTTGATGACATTGTTGCATAAAGAGTTTAGAAGAACATATAGAATATTTTAGACTAGTTTTAGAAATTCTTAGTAAAGAGAGATTGTTTACTAATCTTAAAAAGTATAATTTTTGTCAATCTAAGGTTGTCTTTTTAGGCTTTTAATAAGTGATGCAAGTATTAAAGTTGATCAAGTAAAGATTAAGGCCATTCAAGAGTGGCCTACGCCAACTTCAATCACAAATGTTACGAGTTTTCATGGGTTGATAGCTTCTATATAAGGTTTCTCAAAGATTTTAGTACTATTGCTACACCTTTGACAGAGATTATCAAGAAGAGTGCAGGTTTCCATAGGGGAGAAAAACAAGAAGTGTCATTTGATTTGTTAAAGGAAAAACTTACCAATGTTTTTTTATTAGTTTTGCATAACTTTTCAAAAACTTTTGGAATTGAATGTGATGCCTCAAGAATTGGTATAGGTACTATTTTAATGCATTTAAGAAAATAAAATTTTCCAATCCAACGCAAGTCTAAGCTATGCCAAGAGGAGATGGACTTTCTAAGTGTTGGAGAGACTAAATGACAATGCATATTGTTTAAATTTTCCAGGTGAGTATAATGTTAGTGCTACTTTTAATGTATCTAACTTATCTCCTTTCTCTGTAAGCGATGACTTTGATTTGAGGATAAATCATTTGCAAGAGGAGGAGATGATGAGGACCTATCTAGGAGCACAACAAGCTAGAGCCAAGATTCTGTACAATTGAAAACAGGACCAATAACACGAGCTCAAGCTAAAAGATTCAATGAAGCACTAAATAATTTAATCCATGGGGTGTTTAGCTCTTAAAGGAAATTCACTACTAAAGGTGAATCAAGGATGGTCCAATGTATAGGATTACACGGCCAAATTCATGCAGAAAAGCCTTTGCTGACTTGGCATGATGACGTGGTGTATTGCTGAAGTGGCATAGTGACGTGGTAACCATAAGATGATGTGGCAATTTTACTTGCCAGCATATATGGCATTTATGCAGATTTGATAAGCTTTAAGGCTTAATTGATTTTTTTTTTATGTCCAAGTTATTAATTAGTTTCCAAATTGTAGTTAAGAATCTTAATTATTTTTGTGTTTCTTTTATATTAGGACAAGTGTCAAATTAGTTTCTTAATTTGCCTTAATCATGCAATTAAATAACCTTTCCTAATTTCAATTAAAGGAATCTTGATTAATCAAATTAAGATTAGAAAACTAGATTTAAATTAAATCACCTTTCCTAATTTCAATTAAAGGAAACTTGATTCGTCAAATTAAGATTAGGAAACTAGGTTCAATGTCAATTTTTGTTTTATGAAACTAGAACTGCGTATAAATAGGCTCCCTTTTAGTTGAAGAAAAGAGTTTTAAGCATTTTCAGCATAATTGTAAAAGTTATCC
This sequence comes from Ziziphus jujuba, assembly GCF_031755915.1. Lineage (NCBI taxonomy): Eukaryota > Viridiplantae > Streptophyta > Magnoliopsida > Rosales > Rhamnaceae > Ziziphus > Ziziphus jujuba. Next base: position 15,775,910 of record NC_083384.1, read on the forward strand.
TCTTAGTTCTCTAAGAATTATTGAACTTATCAAGCTTTGCTTATGGCATTCAAACCCTAGACTTATCAATAGGTTTTCCATTCTCTTTTGTGGTGTCATCCTTATACCAAAGTTCTTAGTTACAAATTGATTAAGGATTGAGGTTTTCGTTAAAACTTGTCTAAGTTTGTATCAAGTAATACTCTGAGAACCTTGTAGTTTGATCAACCATTCATGCAATTTGATGATATGTGCACATGAAGGTTTTGCATAGGTATTGCAAATTTTTCCCCAAATCTGGAAGATTTGGCTGAAGCTACCATGGATGCAAGATCAGGTGAAAGTAAAGCAAACAATTGAACTTATCGAGTCCAATACATATAAACCATGTTTGATGATGTTGGAGAACATGGTAAGAACCATCAACATAACTAGTGAAAGCATACCCATAGATAAGAGCATCCCACTAAGCTTTGTAAATGAAAAATTTTAGAGGAGTTAATTTGATGGGTGCTTGAGTGGCTACATTAATCAAGACTAGATTTGTAAAAACATATCAATTGCCGTCATTGACAAAAGAAACAAAAGAAAAGGTAGAATATTTTTCAATCATGGTGAAAAAGAAATTAGAAGAAAATGATAAACTTGTTTAAGAAGATGTACGCTGATACCATATAAAAGGCAGCTAAGTGTATGAAAAAAAAACTCACTTTCATTAATGAGAAAAAAACTATTTAAATACATGTAATCTAGCTAATACAGATAAACGCAATATAACAGCTCAAATGTTAAGCTATATGTATGGGAAAACCAAAACTAAGATAATACAATACAATAGTTACAACATTAATCACTATTAGCAAGTGCCAGTGACAATTTATATTTACTGGTTAAGGATGAACATAATAACCAAGAAAATGTAAAAATTGACCATGCCAACCTAAACCAAAAACCAAAAACCAAAATAAAAAAATCAACCATCAATCAATTGGTAAACTGAACTGATGAAAATAGAAACAATATGTGTTGATGTTAGTTTTGTAAAACCGATGATTAAACAAATTGACCAACTAATTTTTAAACATATATATATATACAGTTTTATATATATAGATTTGATATAGCAAGGATACAGTAAAGACACTATGATAGGGACATCTTATATGGCTAATTAAGAATATTTAAACATCATAAATAGTCAATTTCAAAGAATCATAAACCCATTTAACCACATACAATTAAGAAATCTTCGGCCAGCAATAAAAAAACATTGGCAAAGTTTTGTCTTCCACTTATCTGTAGCCTTGATTGTTACTTTGGCGAATCACTACTGGTATCTCCTTCTATCCATTGCTGGCATCTCCTTCCAATATATAGCCAGTGATTCTAGATTAAATTTTGCTATTATTATAATCATTGCTGATTTCTTAATTTATGGATTTTATCTTTGTGAAAACTTTTAGAAATTTTGAATCTATGATTTTGTGACTTCTATAAAGAGCAAAATCTAATCCAGAATTAGCCACCATATATTGGAAGGAGATGTCAGCAGTGGGTAGAAGGAAATACCAGCAGTCACTCACCGAAATAATCGTCAAGGCTACAAGTAGGTGGAAAACAAAACTTTGCCCCTTTTTTTTGGCTATTGGCCTTTAATATTATTTTCAAAATAATATCTAAAAAACCAATCAAAAGTTCAAAAAAAAAAAATGAAAGGAATCGAACAAAAAAAAAAAACAGGTCCAAATTATTATTATTAGCATCATCATCATCATCATCATTATCATTATTTTCTTTTATCAAGTTAATAATATTATGATTTATTAAAAAAATACATATATCCAAAAAATAAAAAACCAACAGCCCAATACGTGGTCGGTTTTGGCATGTTTTTAAATGTCCAAAATTAGTTTTCAAGCCAAACATCGAAATTGATAATAAACAACTGATGCCCACTCCCATTGCTAGTAAAGATGAAGGTTTCCAAAAGTAAATGGAAGAACAAGAGTATTTTTTATTACTAAAACTCATCGGGATATATGGTTTTAATAGTATTGCTAAATAAATTATCAAAATGTGTTTTTTTTTATCACCAGTGATGATTATCAATGATATAAAACTTTTATATACAACTGTTGTATGGATGAAATGGTATAATAAGTTATCCCTAATTGGATACCTTTTTTTTTTTTTTTTTTTTTTCTTAGGATCAACATGTTTTAGAGCACCTCCAATAGTTAATAGAAATTGTTGTATATATGGCATGTCAGGACCCGTCCAAAGTTCCCCACCGAAACCCTAGACAAGCCCTGATCCCAGGGAAACCCTACCGGACCCTTCTGTGGAAGATCCGGCAGAACCTCCCCTAAGGGATGGACTTACCACAAAATTTCCTGCACTGAAAACACACTTCTATAATTGTTCCCTTATTCCTCCCACAGTACGACGAACTGGTTCCACAAATTTCAGCACTCCAAAATAAAAATACAGTAATCCAGTGCAATACAAATACATAAGTGTCCCATACAGTATACAGAGCTTTATGAAGTACTACAAAATACAGAATACAGCAAAAGTGAACGAAATATTACAACTGCAGTAAAAGAAGAACAAGGTACTGCGCGAACAAATACAGCGAGGAAGATCAAGTCCGCTCCGAGTGAACACCGACAACCTGGTACCTAGAGGAACGGAATTTAAGAGTGTGAGATGCTAATCATCTCAGTGAGCGACCCTACTACTCTACACTATCATACCACGGTAATAGGTATATAAATAATAATTAGTTGGAAATAATAATGTCTCTCAAAACCCTTACAATTCTCTCAGTTGGAAAGGTTCCCCTTTTAAAACATTTTCACAAAACCCTTTATTCATATTTCCCGAAAACCAAGACATCAATTAAATACCAGAAGCGGTAACAATTATATTTTTCATTAACATTTTATTTTTAAAACACAGTTCTGAAAATCATTTGATGCACCCACTATATACCAGTGGCGCCAACAGTACCCAGCGTCCCAAGGTACCGCCAGACATGAGGTTATAGAAAGAAACCGGCATACGGTCGCGTGGCGTCCCACTGCGCCGCTGCTAACCTGGTGTCCCGGCCAAAGGGGGGTGGCCGCCCTCTCCGATGGCATCCACAGGACACCCTCATAATATCAACCGCGCGCTACTCACACCCACCTGCGCGCTAATCATATCCGTGTGCACAATATCCATATCACATATACCATATCACATAATCAGAACACCAGTACGTGCACGGTGCATCTAAAAATCATAAAATCCACAATTTAAATTATAAAACAAATTTCACATTTTTCATAAACATAGCGGGCATAATCCATCCGCTTGAACCGGGAAATTCTCCACAATTTCCTTATAATTAATACCATAAATTCCATGATTTTCAAATCCACCAACTCCCAAATCCATCAATTCAAATATCCACATTTTTTCCAAGCATAAATAATTTCTCGAAATATCATAATCAAATCCCATAATATTTTATGGGCATATTTCATAAAAATTGAAATCACCAACATAACCAAATATTTTCCTTGAAATATTTGAAAATCAAATCGTACCCAATTTACCATTAAAACCACACCAATTTCAAAATCCTCAAATCCATAAAATAATTTCACATGGCATACTTTTATAAATTGCACATTTTCTTAAATCCAATAAATTCATAAATAATTCTACAAGAAATCCAATAAATATTTGGCACATAGAAATTAAATTCCAAATATTTAATTCACACATAATATATTCATCAATTAAATTCCCCAAAATTAATTTGAAGGTGGGTCACTCACCTTGTGCACGTATCTCAATCAAGATCCTCCGCAGGATCGACTCCGCTACTTGCACGTGCACCTAAAACATCCACAGTACCAAAACCACAAATATTAATATTTTATTCGGGTAATCCCCAAATGGGTACCCGGGGAGCGAACACCAAACGATAACTAAAATTTACGAATTATATACCGAATCGAAGCTCGAGTGATGCTAATCACAGATCCGGTCTTAATTTCCGATGATCGTACCCGACGGGGTCGGAATAAGGGAACAATTATAGAAGTGTGTTTTCAGTGCAGGAAATTTTGTGGTAAGTCCATCCCTTAGGGGAGGTTCTGCCGGATCTTCCACAGAAGGGTCCGGTAGGGTTTCCCTGGGATCAGGGCTTGTCTAGGGTTTCGGTGGGGAACTTTGGACGGGTCCTGACAGTTGGTATCAGAGCATAGGTTCTTGTAATCCTAAGGGACTGTGCATTGCTGTACAGCCCATCCGTAAATTCCTTCCTTTTGTAATCGTGCTTAAGTGTCCCTGTTTCTAAACTCTTGTTTGTTTCTTCAGTAATCGACTACGATGAGTCGGCGGGACACACGTAGAACTCGGGAACGCTCGGCTGAGAGTTCCGGGAGTCGATCAAGCCTTAGAGATCTGGTCTCTCAGCTAACTAGAGCCTTAGGAGGTTCAAGCTCTAGTAACCGATCCGTGGATCAGGCTCGACGTTTAGGAGCCGTGGAGTTCGATGGAAGCCAAGGCCCAGCTGCAGCCTTGAAGTGGCTATCCAGCATGGAGAAAATCTTGGAAGAGGGGATGCAGTGCCCCGATGAGGATATGGTGAGGATTTCTGGGTTCATGTTAGAGGGAGACGCCCGGAAGTGGTGGCAAATGGAGAAGACCCGCAGAAGGCATACGTGGGACCAGTTCAAGATTGCCTTCTCTACTGAGTTCTGTCCTCCTGCCTACCGTGAGGCGAGAAGGAGAGAGTTCGAGGGACTGCGCCAGGGAAACATGACGGTGACAGAGTACGAGAGGAGGTTCCGAGAGCTGTCAGAGTTCTGCATGCACTTGATTCCCGACGATCACGCGAAGAAGGTGAGGTTCATAGACGGGTTGAACGAGAGCATCGGCTACACCCTTTCTGGGTCAGTACACCCCACCTATCAGTCCGCCAGGGATGCAGCGCTCGAGCTAGAGAGACAGGCGGAGATACACAGACCCTCGAGGCGCAGACCGTTCGAAGGTTCGTACAGCGGGGTACCCCGACAGGGGGCATCTAAGAAGAGTCATAGTTCAGGCTCAGACAGTGCTGGGTTCAGCCCTCGAGGCAGATTTCAGAGGAGAGGCGGCTATCGTATGCCCCAACCAGCGTGCCATTCCATCAGCGGCGGCACGAGCTCATATCAGCACTCTGGGTTTAGCCCCAAGCCATTCTGCAGACGTTGCAATAGAGCACACCATGGGATTTGCCAGTTTGAGGGTGTGTGCTTTCAGTGTGGACAGGCGGGACATATTAAGAGAAATTGCCCTTATGGAGAGGCGGGAGTGTTAGGGGCGAGCCCACCATCACATCAGGCCAGTGGATCGCGGGGTCAGAGTTCCCGAGGGAGTTATGCAGTAGGAGGTTCATCGGGATCAGTCCCACAGCCTGTTGGACCGAGCAGGGGTAGAGGACGGAGGCCCCAGCAGACAGGGCAGGGTCGAGTGTTTGCGATGACGCAGCAGGAGGCCCTAGCTACACCGGACGTCGTGGCAGGTACGTTGAATATATTCGGTAATGATGCATTAGTACTTATAGACCCGGGAGCAACACATTCATTCATCTCCAAGGAATTCGTCACTCGGGTCGGTATGACCCCTACTCCTTTAGAATGTCTAGTAGAGATAGCCACTCCTGCAGGAGAATCCTTGTGGCCTAGCCAGTTAATCAAGGAATGTTTCTTCTACATCGAAGATCAAGTGATGGAGGCGGACTTGATCCTGTTGGATCTGTCCGGACTTGATGTAATTTTGGGCATGGATTGGTTGGCAAGGAACCATGCATCTGTAGACTGTTTCAGCAAGGAAGTTACATTCAGGAGGCCAGGGTTGCCAGAAGTAGTATTCCGTGGAGGAGTTGGAAGGCCCTTACCGAGGTTGATATCTACCCTTACCGCCAAGAAGCTACTGAATAAAGGTTGCCAGGGGTATTTGGCTCATGTGATAGATACCCGAGTAAGTGGGGTCAGGTTGGAAGACATGCCCGTTGTGAGGGATTTCCCGGACGTGTTTCCTGAGGAGTTACCAGGATTGCCTCCGGAAAGGGAAGTTGACTTTCCCATTGAATTGATTCCAGGCACCGTGCCTATTTCTCTACCACCGTATCGGATGGCTCCAGCGGAGTTAAGGGAGCTAAAGGTCCAGTTGCAAGATTTGGTAGATAAGGGGTTTATTAGACCAAGTATATCGCCGTGGGGAGCCCCAGTTTTGTTTGTAAAGAAAAAGGATGGTAGTCTAAGGCTGTGTATAGACTACCGACAACTTAATAAGGTCACCATTCCTAATCGCTATCCGTTGCCAAGGATAGATGATCTATTCGACCAACTCCAAGGTGCCAAGGTGTTCTCCAAGATCGACTTGAGGTCGGGATACCATCAGTTAAGGATCCGAGAGTCGGACATTCCTAAGACTGCCTTTAGGACGAGGTACGGACATTATGAATTCCTAGTGATGTCGTTCGGACTCACCAATGCCCCAGCAGCTTTCATGGACTTGATGAATAGGGTGTTTCGTCCGTACTTGGATCATTTTGTCATTGTATTTATCGATGACATTCTGATCTATTCAAGGAGCCAAGAAGAGCACGTGAGGCATTTGAAGAGAGTGCTCCAAACTCTAAGGCAGCATCAGCTATATGCTAAATTCGACAAGTGTGAATTCTGGTTGAATCAAGTGGGTTTTCTCGGACATATCGTGTCGGCAGAAGGTATCTATGTGGACCCTGATAAGGTAAAGGCAGTGTTGAGTTGGGAGCGCCCTACCACTGTGAGGGAGGTACGAAGTTTTCTTGGATTAGCGGGTTACTACCGTCGTTTTATTGAAGGGTTTTCAAGGATTGCCGGGCCGCTTCATAGATTGACCCGAAAGAATGTTGAATTTAGTTGGACGGACAGGTGTGAACAGAGTTTTCAGGAGTTGAAGCAAAAGTTGACATCCGCACCTGTTTTAACTTTACCTGATGGGAATGAAGGTTTTGAAGTTTATTGTGATGCATCCCATCAAGGGTTGGGTTGCGTGCTAATGCAGAATCAAAGGGTGGTAGCGTATGCATCTCGGCAATTGAAGCAGCACGAACAGAATTACCCTACGCACGACTTAGAATTGGCGGCGGTAGTCTTTGCTCTAAAGAAGTGGAGGCACTACTTGTATGGGGCCACGTGCCAAATCTATACCGACCACAAGAGCCTCAAGTATATTTTCACTCAGAAGGAGTTAAATATGAGGCAAAGGCGATGGATGGAGTTGTTAAAGGATTATGACTGTGTGATTGACTATCACCCGGGTAAGGCGAATGTAGTGGCAGATGCTTTGAGTAAGAAGGCTACTGGATCCCTTGCTCACATCCAAGTCATCCAACTACCTCTCATGGTGGAGTTGAAGAAGATGGGGGTGTTAATGCATATGCATCCTTCAGGAGTTCTCATGGCTAGCTTCCAGGTACGACCGGTGTTGGTGGATCGTATAGTAGAGACCCAAATGGAAGATCCTAAGTTGAGGACAATTAAGGGCAAGGTACAAGAAGGTCTTGATCCGGAATTTTCCATAAGGAGGGATGGAGCCCTCGTGTATAAAGGACGACTTTGCGTTCCGGATATCCCAGGACTCAAGAAGGAGATTTTGGAGGAGGCGCATAGCTCGATGTATGCGATGCATCCTGGGAGTACCAAGATGTATCGGACGCTTGTTAAGTATTATTGGTGGATTGGTATGAAGAGAGAAGTGGCAGACTTTGTATCAAAGTGTTTGATTTGTCAACAAGTGAAAGCAGAAAGACAGAAGCCTTCGGGACTACTCCAACCTTTACCGATTCCCGTGTGGAAGTGGGAAGAACTCAACATGGACTTCGTATTCAAGCTTCCTTCCACACCTAGAAGGTACGACGGCATTTGGGTAATCATTGATCGTCTCACCAAGTCGGCACACTTCCTACCGGTACGAGAACGTTTTTCGCCCGAGAAGTTAGCCCAGTTGTTCGTGCAACGCATTGTAAGTCTTCATGGAGTACCGTTAGCCATCGTCTCCGATCGAGATCCGCGCTTTACTTCACGACTATGGCGGAAGTTGGCTGATGCACTAGGAGCAAGACTTAACTACAGCACCGCTTTTCACCCACAATCTGATGGACAAGCAGAGCGCACAATCCAGACATTAGAAGACATGCTAAGGTCTTGCATTATGCAATTTAGCGGTAGCTGGGATGAACAACTGCCACTGATAGAGTTTGTCTACAACAACAGTTATCAAGCGAGTACTGGAATGTCCCCGTATGAAGCTTTATATGGGAGGCAGTGTCGGACACCTTTGTGTTGGAGTGAGGTAGGAGAAGAGAGGCTCCTTGCAACAACTAATGCGGTCGGATCTGAGTATTTAAGGATGACCTTGGACAAGGTGAAGATCGTTAGGGATCGATTGAAGGTTGCCCAAGATAGACAGAAGAGTTACGCCGATGTGCGTAGAAAGGATTTGGAATTCGAGGTAGGAGATTGGGTATTCCTAAAACTATCTCCATGGAAAGGAGTAGTACGTTTTGGACGACGAGGTAAGTTGGGTCCTCGTTATATTGGGCCTTACGAGGTTACGGAGAGGATTGGCCCGGTGGCGTATAGGTTGGCGTTACCGGAAGAGCTAGCTCGAGTACACAACGTGTTTCATGTGTCGATGCTACGGAAGTATATTGCAGACCCTTCGCACGTACTCGAGAGTCCGGATATAGAGATAAGGGAAGATCTTTCGTATGTGGAGCAGCCAGTACAGATTTTGGATCGCGAGGAACGCACGCTACGCAACAAGACTATTCCTCTAGTTAAGGTCTTATGGCGGAACCACTTGGTCGAGGAAGCAACGTGGGAACCCGAAGCACAGATGCGTGAGCAGTACCCGTATCTGTTCCAGTGACGTGCGGAAATTTCGAGGACGAAATTTTTGTAAGGGGGGAAGGCTGTAACACCCCGTCCCGAATCGCACCGGAATCCGTGCACGTTGACCGAGGTTGACCGTTGACCGTTGACCGAAGGGGTCAAAGTTGACTTTTTGACTCGGTGGGAATTTCGAGTTGACCAGGGTACCGTGGCGAAGTGCATGACGCCCTGAGTTCGTAGACTAGTAGCACGTCGAAAACGGAGCTACGGTTTGAAAGTTATGGGCAAAACAAGTTGAAGTGTAAACTGTCTAAAAGGTGCCGGGAGTTGACTTTTTCTTGTGATGTAATTGTGAGTTGACTCTTGTATGGTTGTAAAGTACTCGTCGATACGAGTTCATAGACTAGCGGCACGCTTAAATCGGACATCCGGTTAAAAAGTTATGGACGTTTGAAGTTTACCGGATACCGTATTATTTTAATGTTTTTGGGTCGTGAACAGTGAAACGCCACGTGTCAGTTTCTGATTGGTCCACGTGGCATGAACAGTGTCACGCAGGGTTTTAATTTTGAAAAAACTCTCGGGGAAGAGAGAGAAAGAGAGAGAAGAGAGAGAAAGAGAGAGAGGAGAGAGAAAGAGGACCCGCCGGCCGCCGGCCATTTTCACGTTTTTCCGGCCTAGTTACTGTACACGCGCCGGCCAGCCAGATTGCCCACCTCATTTCCGGCAAAACCTCCAAATTTCACGGCGAACGGCCGCCGGACGCGCCCGGATCGGACGTCCGAAGTTTGGCGGCGATTTTTCCCCTCCACCGCCGGCCACCGCGAATCGGCACTATTCCGGCCGATAAACAGTACACGCGCCTGACAGCCTTGATCCTCTCCTCAAGTCCGGCCGACCCACCAAAAATCACGACCATCGGACCACCGACGCGCCGGGATCGGAGCGTTTTCCGGCGAGGGGTCGAAAATCTTCAAACGGTGATTTCTCCGCCGTCCGACCTCCGTTTTGCTCACCGTCGGTCCCGTTGGATTGCTCTCCTCACGATCTACAAATCTGCAAAATTTCACAGCAAACGGCCACCGTCGGAAATTACTGTTCCGGCGACGGTTGCCGGTGACATGGCGGCCCGCCGGAAAGTACTGTTCCGGCGAGTACCCCGAAAATTCCGGCCAGCTCCAGTCCGCAGTGTTCGACCTCCTGAACCCAAATCCGACTTCCGTTTCCACCAATTCGCGACGGTTTGGGAGAATTGCGGAGCCGAAACCCGAAAAGCTTCCCGATAAAATTCCGACCCCGTCGGGTACGATCATCGGAAATTAAGACCGGATCTGTGATTAGCATCACTCGAGCTTCGATTCGGTATATAATTCGTAAATTTTAGTTATCGTTTGGTGTTCGCTCCCCGGGTACCCATTTGGGGATTACCCGAATAAAATATTAATATTTGTGGTTTTGGTACTGTGGATGTTTTAGGTGCACGTGCAAGTAGCGGAGTCGATCCTGCGGAGGATCTTGATTGAGATACGTGCACAAGGTGAGTGACCCACCTTCAAATTAATTTTGGGGAATTTAATTGATGAATATATTATGTGTGAATTAAATATTTGGAATTTAATTTCTATGTGCCAAATATTTATTGGATTTATTGTAGAATTATTTATGAATTTATTGGATTTAAGAAAATGTGCATTTTATAAAAGTATGCCATGTGAAATTATTTTATGGATTTGAGGATTTTGAAATTGGTGTGGTTTTAATGGTAAATTGGGTACGATTTGATTTTCAAATATTTCAAGGAAAATATTTGGTTATGTTGGTGATTTCAATTTTTATGAAATATGCCCATAAAATATTATGGGATTTGATTATGATATTTCGAGAAATTATTTATGCTTGGAAAAAATGTGGATATTTGAATTGATGGATTTGGGAGTTGGTGGATTTGAAAATCATGGAATTTATGGTATTAATTATAAGGAAATTGTGGAGAATTTCCCGGTTCAAGCGGATGGATTATGCCCGCTATGTTTATGAAAAATGTGAAATTTGTTTTATAATTTAAATTGTGGATTTTATGATTTTTAGATGCACCGTGCACGTACTGGTGTTCTGATTATGTGATATGATATATGTGATATGGATATTGTGCACACGGATATGATTAGCGCGCAGGTTGGTGTGAGTAGCGCGCGGTTGATATTATGAGGGTGTCCTGTGGATGCCATCGGAGAGGGCGGCCACCCCCCTTTGGCCGGGACACCAGGTTAGCAGCGGCGCAGTGGGACGCCACGCGACCGTATGCCGGTTTCTTTCTATAACCTCATGTCTGGCGGTACCTTGGGACGCTGGGTACTGTTGGCGCCACTGGTATATAGTGGGTGCATCAAATGATTTTCAGAACTGTGTTTTAAAAATAAAATGTTAATGAAAAATATAATTGTTACCGCTTCTGGTATTTAATTGATGTCTTGGTTTTCAGGAAATATGAATAAAGGGTTTTGTGAAAATGTTTTAAAAGGGGAACCTTTCCAACTGAGAGAATTGTAAGGGTTTTGAGAGACATTATTATTTCCAACTAATTATTATTTATATACCTATTACCGTGGTATGATAGTGTAGAGTAGTAGGGTCGCTCACTGAGATGATTAGCATCTCACACTCTTAAATTCCGTTCCTCTAGGTACCAGGTTGTCGGTGTTCACTCGGAGCGGACTTGATCTTCCTCGCTGTATTTGTTCGCGCAGTACCTTGTTCTTCTTTTACTGCAGTTGTAATATTTCGTTCACTTTTGCTGTATTCTGTATTTTGTAGTACTTCATAAAGCTCTGTATACTGTATGGGACACTTATGTATTTGTATTGCACTGGATTACTGTATTTTTATTTTGGAGTGCTGAAATTTGTGGAACCAGTTCGTCGTACTGTGGGAGGAATAAGGGAACAATTATAGAAGTGTGTTTTCAGTGCAGGAAATTTTGTGGTAAGTCCATCCCTTAGGGGAGGTTCTGCCGGATCTTCCACAGAAGGGTCCGGTAGGGTTTCCCTGGGATCAGGGCTTGTCTAGGGTTTCGGTGGGGAACTTTGGACGGGTCCTGACATGGCATATAAGTTGACATTCTTGAAATCTAGATGGCATAATGTAACAACCCATCCCAAATGGTACCCAACTTTACAAGTTTATCCTGTTTGAACAATTACACTACATATGTGTCCAAGAGTTGACTTTTTGTATGGTCAAGTTTTAGTTTTAACCATTATACCATTACATAAAACTTATCAACACGATATCACAAACTAGTGGCATGCCTAATTCTATTTGAAGTATAAATCTATGAAGTTTTACACTTAAATATTTTACCATTGTCAAAAGCAATACCTATTTTGTTTTAAAAGGACTTGGAAGAATAGAAATAGATAGATATGTGTCTTCATGTTAAGGCACAACATAAAAATCACCCAAAAATACAAAAAAAAATACCCTTGAAAACCCTCAAGAACTGCAACCTCTTCTTCCCATCGAACCCAACTTGTCACAACCACCCCTACTGCAAAATCACCAAAATAGACCCCCAATCTGTCTAAGATAATCTAAACGTGCTTCCCCCCCAAATTGCCTATAAAAATTCCAATTAATCCACCATTTTTATGGCCAATCAACAGGCGATGCATCAGGATCGGCATCTATAAGCCGGTGGCCGACTTTGTGTCATCTCACAAATTTTAGTAGTTGACCGTAAAGTCAATTCTCCCTTTTTATTTTGGATCCCTTGAATCTGTCTAACCTCCTTTTACTCCAATTCCTCATTACTGACCAATCTATCAACTTGAAGTTTGACCTAAACTTTCTGTCGTTTTTTTCCAACCAACATCGGTAATGATGACTGACTAAGGATACCATTGTATTATTTATCTCATAGACTTTCCATCAATATATATATATATAGAATGCTTATTATAGTTGAGTTTTAAGTAATTATCCAATGTGGGTCAATTTATATAAACATCTAGTGAAATTGGACTAAAATTGGACAATTTAGGACTAAATTCTCGTTGATAATAGGTTCCTAATGGTTATTAAAAGCTAATAAAAGATTTGATTTCATAAAATTGATTATATATTGAAAAATCCCTAATTTAGTTACCAAGTCCAATGGGTTCATAGTACGTGTAAGTAGTAGAATTAATGTTAAGACTTTTTGTATGCGTCTATATCTTTTGATAAATTTTGGAAGCTTGAATAATATTTTTGTATATTCTAGGCGCCCATATTGAGATTGAAAGTGATTCTATAGCTGAGCAGGATTGAGCATCATCCGTACTATGAGTAGAATTATTTTTCAAAAAATATTTAGGGCATATTAAACTGTTTATTTCACGGTTTTGAGTTGTTATGTGAATTTTAAATAATTATGACTATATATATAAATAATTATCCATTCCACATAATTTGATTTTATAAAGTTAAGGATACAATAAAAAAATCAAATTGAATTAAAAATGATCGATTTATCCTGGTTAATTTGTATTATATTCTTAATTACATTAATTCGTACTGTATCCTGATTTAATATTTTTTTTGTGTTGCAGCGACCCTTAAAACCTCATTTACATAGAACTAGAAGTTTTTGAAACGACAAATTGGACAAAGAATAAGAATTTAGATTGAATGTGCTTAGTAAGATCCATTATCTACTATGTGTGTATATATATATATATATATATAACAAAGCGGTACAATTTTAAAATTTCCATGCCAACGATATTTATATTATAAAGTTTGAAATGATTGAAGAACGATTTTATTGATAAATTTCGTAATGGGGACAGCACTGTTCAGGTGTACACATATGTATCTCAGCAATTTCATGATCATACTTGCCGGCAGGACCTTAAGTATTTACAGCTGCGAAGCCATAGATATAATACTATATATTAATACGTAAGAGTGTAATTATATTATATTTAATATGATTCATTCTTTTAGAAAATAAGAGATAACGGAAATGGCTACGTCCTTGGTACAAAGACAAAAATAAGTCATTTCCGTGGGATAATCTATGACGTCGTTTGACAAGAATACTTTTCCAAACTTCTGGACAGATAAAGATCGCTTGCCACAGATTAAACCACACGTAAACCAAACCTACGTCTATTTTTCTTCTTTATTATTTTTGTGTCACTAAAATTTGCTTCCTTTATTTTTTAATGTACTTTGATTTATATGTTATCAATATTGGAAAATTTCCAGGAACGTTATCAACATTAGACAATATATTGTTTGAGAAATGGCTTAAACAACAAGTTTCCTAAATAATAATTCACCAAAAAACAAAAAAAAAAAAAAGGTTGCCTGAATCATAATTTTATAAAAGTGAAAATATCCACATCTAAAAAAGACTATATCAACAATGTATGTATATATTTTACCAAAAACAATGTGTATATATATATGTGTGTGTGTGTGTGTGTGTGTGTGTGTGTGTGTGTGTGTGTATAATAAATTCCTAATTAATTAATAAGTAATAAAAAATTTTGCATAAGAAGAAACCAAAAAATAAACAAACAAAAAAGACAAGAAACTAAGCGGCCGCTAAGAAATAGTACTATTTAATAATACTATGCTTAAAGTTCTTTATCCTCAATAAGACTAAAGGATAAATTTCATTTAGATCAATTACACTTATGATTTTTAAGTGTGAAAATTAACTAAAAAACTTACAAGTGAACGCTGAATATATTTTATCATAAATATAATTTAACTGTAATTAAAACAAAATTGAAAATTTTCAAATGAAATTGTGTTGAAGAGCAAATTCTGATTAAGGATTCTACTAAAGGACTAAAGTCTATATCTGCCCAGCGGCTCTTCTGTAATTTCAAATGGTTTAGTTTCTTTCCATTTTCGTTTTTTAATAATAAATTAATTAACATAAATAAGCAGGCACTAACTTAATACTTGAAAACAAGGCAGGGTTTGTTAGTTTACAAAAATTTATGAATAACGCCTAATTCATTTCTGGATAAGAAAGGAATCACTAGGAGCAGACTGATTGGGGTTTAAAAATGTATAAATAGATTTATCTTTACACATATCCCATTAGTAATTCTATATTTCTCTATTAATAAATTGAAACAAACAAACAAATTGCCAAACTATTAATAAATTGCAAGACATGTATATTGTCAAATATTAAAAAAAT
Organism: Ziziphus jujuba; assembly: GCF_031755915.1. Taxonomy (NCBI): domain Eukaryota; kingdom Viridiplantae; phylum Streptophyta; class Magnoliopsida; order Rosales; family Rhamnaceae; genus Ziziphus; species Ziziphus jujuba. Next base: position 15,791,012 of record NC_083384.1, read on the forward strand.
AAAAGTGCCGCAAGCATACACATGAAACTTTTGTAATTAAACTTGGGTGCGTGTATATGTTAATTATTCTTATCAATAACGTTAAAGGTGGCAAAATAATAAATCTTAAAAACTTTTATTCCAAAAAAAATCTTAAAACTTTTAAATATTTTGAATTACTTCTCAAAAAATATTTAGTTTGAATTAATATTTCCAAACTTCTAAGGTCATTCTCCCAAAAAAAAAAAAAAAATTGTGGTTCTATTGTAGATTTGCAATCATTGCACCCACTTAAAAATATATACCATACAAAATCATAGTTGTTTAACATGTTATGTTTGGTCTATAAGATCATATGACGAGAGAATAATGTTTTTAATAAGATCTACTTTGTCCAAAACTTTTGGGACAGTCCAAATGGTACCTAGAGCTAAAATCTACCTTCCCAAGTTATCCCCGAAAAAAAAATTAATAACAATAAATAAAATCTACAATAATACAATATCAATTTATTAAAATACTATATATATATATATATATATGTGAGATCGATGTTCCATAAAACGATACCAGAAATATTTGACAAATCATCTTGTGAAAAAATAAACAGTTATGTATATTATTTCTTATTGTTCGAACTTACAAAGAAGAGAAGAATTTATACAAATGTAGAGTAGAGAGAGTAAGAAGAAAAATTCAACAAGGAAGGAAGCTAATAACCAGCTTTCCATATTGACCAAAAATAAAAAGGAAAAGAATTAAAGCAGGTCAGCTATTGTTTGAATTCCTGCCATATGAGAAGGCCACTGGTTTGGAAAGTGTCCATTGCTGGTTTGCTGATTAAGTGTCTTCAATAGATGGAGTAATATTAGGAGTAGATGACGTCGATGCATTGGCTTTGATGTTCGACCCGTTTTCTTCCTTATCATGCCCCTTCAAGCTCGGAAAGGTGTTGCATGAACTCCAAGCTTGTTTCGAAATTGGTGGAAAAAGGTTCCTACTAGAGGCTTGGTTTGAATATCTGCAATTTGCAAATTTAAAGGAATATAACAAGTAATGAGTTGTCCAACAACTACTGTTTCTCTGACAAAGTGGTAATCGATCTAATGTGCTTTGTTCGTCCATGCAGGATAGGATTGATGTTCATATGTATTGCACTAATGTTGTCACATAACAAATGAGGTGGCCGGTGTAAGATACTACCAATATCTCTTAACAAATAGGTAAGCCATGTGAGTTCAGTCGTTATTGTTGCCATAGCTCGATATTCAGCCTCGATGCTGAAACAAGCTACTGTTAGTTGCTTTTTAGAGGACCAGGAGATACAGTCTGCAGCAAGGAAGATGCAGTAACCACTTGTGCTTCGTCTTGTTGTTGGACATCCAGCCCAATCAGCATCATAGTAACCTGTCAAATTAAAAGAGCGGCAAGGGAGAAAACATAACCCATGTGTGATGGTACCTTTGAGATATCGCCATATTCTTTTAACTTCTTTAAGATTCTCATCATGGGTTCCTGAAAGTTCTGACAAGCTCGACTGATAGCATGTGAGATGTCTGGTCGAGTGAAGGTAAGGTATTGTAAACTACCAATAAGCTATCACTATTCAGTGGCATCGACTAAGGCATTGTCATTTGGTTGGGTCATGGTTTTGATAGCTAGAGGTGTTTTCATGGGAGCTGCATTAAGCATTTTTGCATGAGATAGAAGATCATGTATGTACTTTGTGTCATAAACATGCCCCCTCAAAAATACTTGGCTTCCAATCCAAGAAAATAATGTAATTTACTAAAATCTTTAATAGCAAATTCGGCACTCATTTTAGTAACAAGATCATCTGTAATATTAACATTGTTTCCTATGAGTAAAAGATCATCTACATAAATTAATAAAAACACAACAAGATGAGAATTTTGAAACACAAAAAGGGAGGAATCAACCTTGCTACATACGAAACCTAAAGAAAGTAAAAATTGATAAAGTCTATCAAACCAAGCGCAACGGGCCTGTTTATGGCCATATAAGGATTTTCTTAGAAGGCACACATGGTGAGGATGAGATGAAAAGATGAAACCTGGAGGTTGCTCCATAAAGACAATTTCTTTAAGTTGACCATGCAGAAATGCATTCTTGATGTCTCACTGCCTGATTGTCCACCTATAAGTAGCAACTACAGAAATGATCAATGTTACAGTGGTATGCTTAATTATGGGACTGTAGGTTTCATCAAAATCTTGGCCTTCAATTTGTGTAAACCCCTTTGCAATGAGACGGGCGTTGAACCTGTCTATGGAGCCATCTTCTCTACACTTGGTTTTATATACCCACTTTGAGCCTACTACATTAGTATGTGGTGGTCGTGGGACTAATTTCCAAGTTTTATTATCAAGTAAGGCTGTGTATTCTTCTTGCATAGCTTGGAACCATTCAAGATGTTGCAGGGCAGATTTCAAAGATTTTGGTTCAGTGGTTGATGACAGCAAAGCCATATGTGAAGTTAGCTATGGGTTTGCCTTTAACTTCTATCTTGTGATCATTGGGCATGTGTTTTGATCTTGTCTCGAGAAGGTGCCTAAAGTTGGAACCTGCAAATCAAGCACAAGCTTCTGTATTCCTGTGTGATCAAAAAAACAAAAATTATTAAGCTCAATAGGTTGGTCTATTGTTGATGTGTCCATTATAGCACCGGACAAAGTGTTTTCGATCAAAGCTGGAATAGTTTCAACTATATGCATGTGAGTAGGTATGGTTGTAGCTACTGTTATGGAGTTATTATGGATTAAAGAGGAAGAAAAAGTATTGTTGTCACGTGTTGAGGTTGGTGGAAGGATGGAGTGTTCTTAGTCACGGGTTGGAGTCAAAACTGGAATATTTGCTGCTGGGTGCATGTGATGAGGTACGATCTCAGCTGCTGTTGGAGAGTTAATGTGAGGTAAAGTTGATGAAAGTGCATTGTTGACATAGGGTGATAGTGGTTGAAAAGTGTGTTGTTGTTGGTCATGGGTTGGAGTGGAAATTGAAGTAGTTGGTGAGTTCTTGTGAATTAAAAAAGGTGAAGGCACATTGTGGTCACGTGTAGATTTTTCTTGAAGAGTGTAGTCTTCTTGGTCACGGGTAGACATTAGGTGAAGGGTATAGTCTTCTGGGTTTGTGTGTGGTACACGAAGGGAGCTTTCAAGTTTATCTGTAGGGTCATTTGGTGTATTGGTTGTACAAAAAGGAGTTGTTTTCCCAATGTGGTTTTCTTAGCTTGCACTTGTTTCATGAAATGAACCATTGGGTTTATTGATTATACAAGCAGAAAGTGTTTTACTAAAAGAAGAATATGTGATGGAAAGATGTGGAAATGCAATCTGGTATAGTATGCTGTGTAACACAAGTTATCTGGAAAATTGACAAGTTCAAGATGTGTTTATGAGTTATCAATTGTAGGTAAGGAAAATAGTGTTCATCAAAAACAACATGCCCAGAGATATAAATTCGGTTGGATGGTGGATGAAAACAATGAAAACCTTTATGTTAAGGGCCGAAACCGATGAAGATACATGGAAGAGTTTTCTTTGAAAATTTATTTGATGCATAGTTTCGAAGGTAAGGATAGCACCTGCAACCAAAAACTCTCAAACTTTGATAGTTAGGATGTTTGTCAAATAGACAACAATATGGAGTTTTGTTCTTTTGAACAGATGAAGGTAACATGTTAATAAGAAATGTTGCAGTTAAGAAAGCTTCTATGTAACACCCTGTCCCGAAGTACACCGGAAATTTCTCAAATTTGACCAAGGTTGACCGGGTTTGACCGTCGTTGACCGAGAAAGGATCAGATGTTGACTTTTTGCTTCTGGTGGAATTTCACATTGACCAAGGCACCGTTAAAAAGTACACGTTGTCACGAGTTCATAGACTAGTAGCACATCAAAAATGAAGCTACGGTTTGGAAGTTATTAGCAAAACAAGTTGAGGTCCAAACTGTCCAAGGGGTGCCCGAGTTGACTTTTTGTTCATGCAAAGTTGAGCTTTGACTCATGCGTGGTTGTGAAGTACTCGTCGATACGAGTTTATAGACTAGCGGCACGTCCAATTTGGACATGAAATTTGAAAGTTATGGACCTGTAGAGTTTTTCAAATACAGTATTATTTTAATATTATTTTTAAATATGTGAACAATATGCCACGTGTAACTTAATAAAGGGTGTCATGTGTCACAACAGTGAGATGCCACATGTCAACCATGATTTAAAACCATATTATTTTATTATTATTTTAATACCATCTTTCTTCTTCTTCTTCCTTCTTCTTCTTCCTTTTCTTGGGGTCAATGGAGGCCGGTAATGTGATCCTCGTTCCATAAGCTTCGATTCGGTATATTACTCGCAAATTTTGGTTAACATTTGTGTTAAACCCCACGGGTACCGGGTATTATTTACCTGAATAAAATATTAATTTGTTTCAGTTGTGTAATATTGTTGTTCTAGGAGCACGTGTGCGTCGTGGAATTGACCCCATGAAGGATCTTGGATTAATTGCGTGCTCGAGGTGAGTGACCTACCTTCAAAATTATTCTCGAGTGTTAAATTATATTTATTTGACGGTAATTAAATGTTTGGATTTAATATTTATGTGTTAAATATTTAGCAAAATTATATTTGAAATTCATGTGGTTTTAATATCATTTTTGGTACAGCTTGATTTTAAGGATTTGAAGGAAAATATTTGTTTTAAAGAATTATGTTTCAAAAATATTTATGCCATTGGAAAATTGTATATTTGAGTTGAGGGAAATGAAAGTTGATGGATTTGAAAATTTTATAATTGTATCGATGGATTTTGTGATATGAGAAAAATTATATATATTATCGAAGTATTCATGCTGGTGATATTAAAAGAAGAATGTGGGATGTGAATTTGAAAAGTAGTATAATTCCCACGGTAAATTTTGGAAAAAATTGTGTATTTTAATAATAAATTTGGTTATTTGTTTTAAACGCACTCATACAGTACTAGTGTTCTGTACTGTATATGTGGATGAGCGCACAAGTTATAATGTCTCCTGTGAGTTGCCATTGGACGGAGGGTAGGCAAGTTTGATATTGGCCATAAGCCGCCCCCCTCCATGGCCGGAATGACGGTTTAAGCAGCGGCGTTGTCGGGACGCCGAAGCGATAGTATGCAAGTTTCTCTCTTTAACCTCCCGCCAGATGGTGCTCGGGACGCTGGGTATCATAGGGCATCACTGGTATATAGTGTGGTGCGTCAAGTATTATTTTTCAGATATAAATTTTAAATCCTAAAGTTTTAAAACAGCATTTAAATTAAATGTATTTAATTTGTTTTATCATCTGTTTCCAATTAGTATTTTCTAAAATATAATTATTCATATTTTATGTCATTTATTTTAAATTAATGTTTTTAAAATGCATCTTGCCATAATAATATTATATAGATTGATTGAATATTTTAAAATGAATATTATAGTATTTTTCTACCGCTTATTTTACATTATTGTTTATAATTATTTAAATTATATTTTTGATACTATTTATTTTGATTTACTAAATCAAATTTTATGAATTATATATTGAATTTTCCCTTTATGCTATATTTCTTTCATGCAAGTATTCTAAATTTATTTTATTATATTTCATTATATTTTATTCGTATTTGGATTATTTAAATTTTATTAAATTAATTATTACTTGATTTGTGGGGCATAAAATATTGGGTTTTGTAAAATATTTTTAAAAGGAGAACCTTTCCAACGGAGTGAATGGTGAGAGTTTTGAAAGAAAATATTATTTTCAATTAATTATTATTTACTTACTTATTTATTCTTAATTAACCAAATGTACTATAATTGTCGTTACTATTATAATTGTACAGTAGATAGGGTCACTCACTGAGATGATTAGCATCTCATATTTTTAAATTCCGTTCCCCTAGGTACAAAGTTTGGAGGACGTTGATCGTCCGAGGCGAGCCTGACGTCTCAGTTCATTGCCGAAAGTCCAAGAAGCATTTCCTCCATTTTTCCTCTTCATCTTGTATTACTTCTTTATCTGTCATTGTATTAATTTCATATTTATTTGTATAATGCTCTGTATACTATATTGGACACATTTTATTAAATACTGCATTAATTCCCTATTATTATTTTGGAGTGCTATAAATTTGTGGAATTATATTGTAGTAATGTGGGAGGAATAAGGGAATGTTTCTAGAAGTATGTTTTCAGTGCAGGAAAAATTGTGATAAGTCTAACTCTTAGGGGAGGTTCTGCCGGATTTTCCATTGGAGGGTCCGGTAGGGTTTCCTTGGGATCAGGGCTTGTCTAGGGTTCCGGTGAGAAATTTTGGACGGGTCCTGACATTCTACCCACAATTTCATGGGTACATCGGCATGAAACATCATAGTCAAGCCCATTTCTACCACATGTCGGTGTTTTCTTTCAGCAACCCCATTTTGTTCAGGGGTTCCTAGATACGACATTTGGTGAATAATTCCATGCTCATCTAAATGTTTCTTAAAATTTGAAGATATAAACTCACCTCCTCAATCACTTTGGAAAATCTTAACTCATCGATCGGATTAGTTCTCAACCATATTTTGAAATTTAAGAAAACAGTCAAAACATTCGGATTTTTTACATAAAGAAAAAAGCCAAGTATACCTAGAATAATCATCAATAAAGGCAACATAGAAACGATATCTTTGGGTGGAAAGTGTTAGGGATGGTCCTCAAATATCATAGTGGATCTTTTCTAGAAGAAATAAAGAAATTTTATTTGATAACGAAAAAGGAAGTTTGCAACTCTTCCCTAACTGGCAACTAGAACAAATACTAAATTTATTTGTCCAATTTAAAACATCAATAACATTATTTAAATGTAAATTTTTTAAAACATTTAAGCTAGGATGTCCCATCTGTTGGTGCCATAGGTCCGCCAAAGCCTTTGTTGCACTCAAAGAATGGTGTTTTTCCTCATTCAAAACATATAACCTTCCCTTCTTATATCCTGTTTGTCAGGACTCGTCCAAGATCCCTCACTAGAACCCTAGACAATCCCTTATCCTAAGGAAACCCTACTGGACCCTCGAATGGAAAATCCGACAGAACCTCCCTTAAGGGTTGGACTTACCATAAATTCCTTGCACTGAAAACACACTTCTATATACACCACTTTATTCCTCCCACTTTACTACAATTTAATTCCACAAATTTGCAACACTTCTAATGAATAACAGGGAATTTGTGCATAATTAAATATAAATGTCCAAAACAGTATACAAAGCTTTATCAATACAATTGAATATGAAATTTAATACAATAAAAGATAAAAAGAAATAATACAGGATAGAAAGGAAAGGAAGGAAAAAGTGCTTGGACTTTCGGCGACGAACCAAGACATCAAACACACCTCCGGACGATCAACGTCTACTAACCTGGGTTTAGGGGAACGAAATTTAAAAACATGAGATGCTAATCATCTCAGTGAGTGATCCTATCTACTATACAATTATAATAGCAACGATAATCATAGTACACTTGAATAATTAAGAATAAATAAGTAAATAAATAATAATTAATTGAAAATAATATTTTCTCTCAAAACCCTCACCATTCACTCCGCTGGAAAAGTTTCCCTTTTTAAAACATTTTGGCAAAACCCAATCTTTTATGCCCCAAAAATCAAGGAATAATTAATTTTATCAATAATTAAATAATCCAAATACGAATAAAATATAATAAAATAAATTTAAAATACTTGCATTAAAGAAATATAACATAAAAGTGAAATTCAATATATAATTCGTAAAATTTGATTTAATAAATTAAAATAAACAGTATCAAAAATATAATTTAAATAATTATAAACAATCATATAAAATAAGTAGTGTAAATATTATAAAATTCATTTTGAAATATTCAACCAATCTATATAATAAAAATATGGCAAGATGGATTTTAAAAACATTGTTTTAAAATAAGTGACATAAAATATGAATAAATATATTTTAGAAAATACTAATTGGAAATAGGTGATAAAACAAACTAAATACATTTAATTTAAATACGGCTTTAAAACTTTAAGATTTGAAATTTATATATGAAAACAATACTTAACGCACCACATTATATACCAGTGATGTCCCACGATACCCAGCGTCCCGAGCACCGTCCGGTGGGAGGTTAAAGAGAGAAACTTGCATACGGTCGCTTCGGCGTCCCGATAGTGCCGCTGCTTAAACCGTCATCCTGGCCATGGAGGGGGGCGGCTTATGGCCAATATCAAACTTGCCTACCCTCGGTCCGATGGCAACTCACGGAAGACATTATAACTTGCGCACTCATCCACATATACAGTACAGAACACCAGTACTGTGTAAGTGCGTATAAAACAAATAACCATATTATTTTAAAAATAACAATTTTTCCAAAATTCACCGTGCGAATTATATCACTTTTCAAATTCACATTCCCACATTTTTCTTTAATATCACTAGCATAAATCCATCAATAATATATAATTTTTCCCATATCATAAAATCCACCAGATAATATTTCAAGTGCAAAAATATATATTTTGAAAGCACCATAACTTAAACCAATATTTTTCTTGAAATCTTTAAAATAAAATCATGCCAAAAATAATATTAAAACCACATGAAATTCATATATTCTTAAAATAATGTAAACGCATTTGTTATGTATTATAAAATCAAAATCAAACTCAACAATAATTAATTAAAAACCTTAAACCATAATTCCTTTAAAATCCCAAATACATTTTTAGCAACAACACATATATTAAAACCATCATAAATTGACATTGTAAAATTAAATGGAAATTCTTTCAAATATTAAACATATATTAAAATTCACATGAAAACTTTCTAATTACACAATATTCCAACAATAAAATTTAACAATTATTAACAAAATCCTATCCATAAAATTCTTGAAATCAAAATATTTCTTGATACACAAATAATTATAATTAATTCAATTTTGGCATCAAAATTCCAAATATAAATTTACTAAATATTCAACACATAAAACATATTCTTCAAATAACCAATTAACATAAAATATATATATATTTTAACACCCCAAAATAATTTTGAAGGTGGGTCACTCACCTCAAGCACGCAATTCAACCAAGATCCTCCATAGGATCGATCCTACAATTCACATGTGCTCCTAAAATATCAAGATTACACAAGATAAAATATATTAATATTTTATTCAGATAAACAACACACGGTATCCGGGGGAGCTAACACAAACGGTAACTAAAATTCGCAAATAATATACCGAAACGAAACTTACAACATGAGGATTAAGGATTGACCATTACTTTCTGAATATCAGACCCGAGGTGGCCGGAATCTCGCCGGGAAGGTTTTGGATTTTGGATCCCCGGATCTCACAAACTGCTGCGAGTTGGAGGAAACCGACCTCAGATCTGGGTTCAGCGGGTCGGAATTAGTGGAAGAGGATGGATGGTGTGACTGGAAACTCATTGGAATCAAGTTTTTTGATAAGTCGCCATGATCATTGGAAACCATCACCGCCGACGGTGCGTCCGGTGGCCATTGGCTGTGATTTTGTTGGAGGACAGGTATATCAAAGACTGGGTGAATGGATGGGACTGGCAGTGAGGCAAATGGAGGTCGAAATGGATAGAAATCTGGGTTTGAAGCAATCGGCGCTGCCACCGAAAAAACCTCAGATCCGGGCACGTCGGAGGTCGGTTGGCCATGATTTTTGGCTGGCTGGCCGGCCAATTTTCAGGTGGGTGTCAGGGTGGGGTGGCGCGTGTAGGTGGGAACTAACCAGACGGCAGTCAACGGTGGTGGCCGGTGGTGGTGGTCTCTCCTTTCTCTCTCTCTCCTCCCCTCTTTCTCTCTCTTCCCCCCGGCCCACATGTGTTTAACCAAAATAAAAGCCACCCATGGGTGACACTGTTCACTCACGGGATTGGCTGAAAATATGACAAGTGGCACACACTATTCACTCAAGTCAAAATATATTAAAATATTACAGTGTTTGGAAACCTTTGCATGTCCATAACTTTCAAACCACATGTCCAAATCGGGCGTGCTGCTAGTCTATGAACTCGTATCGACAAGTACTTCACAATCATATATGAGTCAACTTTGCATGAACAAAAAGTCAACTCTGACACCCCTTGGACAGTTTGATCCTTAACTTATCTTCCTCGTAACTTTCAAACAGTAGATTCATTTTTTATGTGCTACTAGTCTACGAACTCGGATCAATATGTACTCCGCAATGGTGCCTCAGCCAATGCGAAATTCTATCCAGAACAAAAAGTCAAAATTTTAACCCACTCGATCAACGTGCAAAAATTCCGATGTACTTCAGGACGGGGTGTTACACTGTTGCTATGATTCTTTGGCTGCAGTCTTTTATCACAAAACCATTGGATGAGAATTCAAAAGTATAATCATTGTCAGTTGTTAATTGACTAACTGATAGAAGATTTTTCTTTAATTTTGGTGCTACGAGAACATTCTTTAGTTCTAGATAACCATTCTCAGTTTTAAAATTAACATTATCAGTGTGTGAAATTAGAAGACTATTCCTGTTACCAACATATATACTATCATTACCTTTATAAGGAAAAGATGTAGACCTTTTACCATTATCATTTGTCATATGTGCAGTGGCACCAGAGTCTGCATAGAAATTTGGGTCGGTGTTGTCAACAATTTTAAGTGCTGCTAGTGCCTCTGGAATATTCTCCTTGGTGTAGGAGTGGTCAAACCTGTGCTAGCAATTTATGGTACTATGGTTAGGTTTATCACATATCTGACAAATGAGTTTACCTTCAGAATTTTGTCCATGGTTTCCTTCAGCATGAAGTTTGATCTCAAATCTCTTGATTTCAGTGAAATTCCCTGCTGGTGTGAATCCTCTTCTTTTTGATTTGAAACGTCCAGCACCACGAGTTCCTCGACTTCTACCATGTCCACGTTGTCTAAAATATAGGCTTGATTGTTGTCATGTTCTTCATCTTCAATATCTAGCATGTGTTATGACTTTGTAATGCCAAAATGAACTTGTTCAACATTGGGTAGGGTGGCTTTGCCAACACGGCAACTATGAAATCTTTATAACTAAAGCCAAGACCTCGAGCAAAGGAGAAGACTTTATCCATGTCTGAAATTGGAGCATTAATAGCAGCAAGATTGTCACACACTTGCTTGAATCTTCTCAAGTATTCATCAATTGTGAGGCTTCCTTTCTTGAGTGAGCAAGCCTGTCCTTAAGGACATGTTCCTACTCTTTTGTTGATGGCAGCAGCTGGTCTTCTATGGATTTCCACAGTATATAAGCACTGTCAATACCTACATTCAAACTTAAAATTTCATTAACCATAATACTAAGCAACCAGGTTGTCAACAACCCATCGTTATTGATCCATGTGCCATGGTTTGGATTTATGACAAGGACCTCCTTTTCATCATGTAGGAATTCGCATGGTGGTTCACCTTTAATGAGATGGTGGTTCACCCTTAATGAGATGGTGGTATATTTTGAGACTTCTCACTAAAGGAATAACCTATGAACTGCATAGAAGGAAGTTTGAAGCATTTAGTTTGACAAAAACTAAACTGGTGCACTGGTGGAAGGATTGAATCGTTAAGTTGGGTTCTTGTGGAACAAGGGCTCTGGTGTTAGCATGTGGCTATGAGGAAAAATAATTTTGGGAATCCATGGCAGTGATATGTGCGGAATAAAGCTCTAATACCATGAAGAAATAAATAGCTTTGAATATTATTTCTTATTGTTCAAAATTACAGAGAAGAGAAGAATTTATACAGGTGTAGAGTAGAGAGAGTAAGAAGGAAAATTCAACAAGGAAGGAAGCTAATAACCAGCTTTCCATATTGACCAAAAATAAAATGGAAAAGAATTAAAGCAGGTCAGCTATTTTTTGGAAAGTGTCCGTGCTGGTTTGCTAATTAAGTATCTTCAATAGATGGAGTAATATTAGGAGTAGATGACGTTGATGCATTGGGTTTGATGTTTGACCCATTATCTTCCTTATCGTCTTGATCTTTGATTAATCCAAAGGTGGATAAGTATTTTGAAGTTATGAGGATCTAGCAACATGATTTATACACCATTAAATCCATACATTTAACGAACAAGATGATATTTATCGAAAACATTTTTCAAATATCCTAATACATGGAACGTGTGTGTGTATATATATATATATATTTGTATGTAGGACAAAGCTTAAATCAGGTTCTTAAGTTTAGGATTTGGTACATACTAACATCCTTCAACATATTGTGAGACAAATCTTCTCCCACAACATGTTGTGGGACGGTTGGTCCGCATCTAATCCTAAATTTAAGGATCTAACTTGAGTCAAGTTGTACATATGTATGTGTATATAATTCTTTTAATGACAATAATCATAGTATATTTAATCCAAAGACGGGCATACATCAAATACTTAGATTATAAGTATTACTACTGGTTTTTTTGGGATTTTATTAATTGAGTTAATTGCAATTTTGATTACAATTTAGAGTTTTAACTTTCAAAAATAGTAATTTAGACCTTTATTTTTTCAATTTATTATAGATTAGTCCAATCTCCAATTTTACCAAATAAATTAGTAATAATATCAACCACAACTAACTTTCTAATCTCTTTCATCATAAACTCTGCTACTTTCAATCCCTTATAGATTTAAACAAATTCATGTACAGAACTATTGCAAATTTATTTGGTAGAATTGGAAATTGAATTAATCTATAACAAATTAAAAAATTGATAATATAGATTGCTACTTTTAAAGTTAAAAGGCTTAAATCTCAAAACTCTACATTACCAAAGTGCAAGTAAACACCGTTGTTAATTTTCAAATAATTATAATAATAGTGAGATTGGATGCATGGGAGAACATGAATATATGTAGGAGCACCCCAATTCATTCAAGTGCCCAATACACGTCTCCATGTCGCTTGTTTCCCACTTCATATAAATATTCTTCATTAAAATCTACAACGTTATATTTGCTTCAGTTTTACAAGAAAAATCGTCCGCCCTCTCATTATATATATACGGAAATTCTATGGTGAGGACGGTCCGTATGAGGACGGCAGTATTAGTGACGGTTTTTCATAGTATTAACGACGGTTTCTTAGAAAATCGTCACCAATACTATGAAAAACCGTCACCAATACTGTGGTCCGTATGAGGACCGTCCGCACCATAGACGGACTGTATATATATATATATGTATATATATACACCGTTTTGTCAAGAAATATCTGCTCATAAAAAATAAAAAAAATAAAAAAATCTCATTCTTCTCTTGTACATTTTTGTAAAAAAAAAATAAATAAATACATAGAACAGACTAGTCAATTAATTTGGTCAAGTAATGAATAATTAATCTGTAAAATATAGTATCAATATTAATATTTGACGACTAATTATCTGTGATATTAGATAAATTAATTATATATGTATATATATGGTATTGACTTAATAAGAATATTATTCCACGACTTACATATAGTGGGACCCATTATGGTATATGAGCACCTTAAAATTGTGTCACTTCAACATCATTTAAAATTTAAAACTTTAATGTGTCATAGCTTTGTCAATAGTATGGTGCTCAATATAAGTTGAACGAATGTTCCTACTACACCAAAATTACATATGTGTATATATAGTAACATATTTGATTGGGGCTCACACTTCCAGCCATATAAATGACCATATATATATATATATATATCGTTTAGTCTATACTATAAGCGAGAATGGCTCCCAAGTTCATGTTTTATTGTTTAAAATGGTTAAAAAACGGCTGCTTTTCATGCGTTTTGGCTCTTCTTTTACTTGTTTTTTAATTTTTTTTTTTTTAACAATTTCATTTATCCAAATCTACCTCTTTTTGTTTCTTCTACAATAGTATGCCAAGAATAAAATAGATATTTCGTTTCTATTAAATACAAAATTCCTAACCGATGACTTTGAGATCACAATGACACGGTAGGGCATCTTTTTTTTTTTCTTTTTTTGCTAAACGACACGGTATGGCTTCTCATGTACTTCTGGTTGTTTTGTGCCTGCCTCTTCTCAAACCTGTTATATGGTGGACAGATCTCACCCACTCCACCACAGGACTAGAAGGTTGGGCATGTACTTAGACTTATGGCCTCTCAGTAGCACACATCACACAAGACAGCAACTAAAAGCTGCTTTTTTCATTTTTTTTTTTTAACGTGAAGTAATAAGTTTTATATATATATATATATGTATTTATTTATTTATTTAAATTTTGGTAATATGCTTTCATTATTTTCTCATAAAATTGGTATTTCTCTATTAAAATTTGTATTAATTGGAATGAATTTTTGTTTTTGTAAATTAAAAAAATGCTTTTTTAATTTTGATTTATTCCTCTATAATATTAGCAATGTAACTTTAAAAATTAAATGCAATATATTTCAAGCAAAAAAAAACAATTAAATATTTTTAAGCACTTTGGGCAGCAAAAACAAAATGTAAAAAAAATAAAAATAAAAAGATAAAAATAGATTTTAATTTTTTTAAAAAAATTGTCACCAAAATGGAAAAAATCGACACTTTTCTATAAAAGCAATAACTATTATAAACATTTTTAATGATACTTTTTAAAAAAGCTTGGATAAAAATCTATACATAAGAGGTGACGTTTTTACAGAAAAGCGTGGCCGTAGCTAAAAACCTATTTTTTATTTTTTCATTTTTGATTTTTAGTAGTTAGCAGTAGGTATATGAAAGAACGAGATAGGACATGATTATTTCTAGGTAAATTCTCACATTTATTTATTTGTTTATTTTTATATCTATTTGTAAATATTATGAATTTTGATTATAAATTATCTATTGAAAATAATAATTATACTAATTAATATAAAACAATCTATGATTAATAACACTAACATTATTACACATCAATACACGTGCAAAGCACGTGGGCCAAACCTGGTATACATATATATATATATATATATATATGAACATATATAGTAAGACTTAGAGCTGACTATTTTTTCAAAAGAAAGAAGAAGAAATTTAATCAGCAGGGTTGATTTCAATGAAAGGAGAATACTATATATGGATAAAAACAGATCAACTCCACGTAGGCCTTACATATCTATGTACATATTTATACATATAGGTCTACTTACACCTGACCATCTTCACTACTTTCTAGCAGTACTCCTCCATCATCCAACGATCGCCGCCGGAGATACCACCGAGCATTTGCTTCAGTACGGAATCCAGCGGCCGTTGCCCTAATCACCACAATGAAAATAGGTATGGTGGAAAGTAAACTCATCAAGCAGTTGTTAAAGCACCTGAGGAAATTGAGGAACCACTCAGAGCAAAAGGAGAAGACTAGTACGAAGAACAAGGCGTACCAAAACAGAACTTGTGGGAAAACAATGCCAAGCATCAAGGCCACAGCAAGATGGGGATCAAACTCTCCAAATTTCACAACCACCTTGGTTGTGTTATTATGTTCTGAAGGAGTAGTAGTTGTTAGAAGAAACTTTATGGAAGTGAAAGAAAACACAAAGAATAGAAAGAAAAGAAACCAAGCTTTAATCCAAGTGGGTTGGCTAATCGCTTCAAATGGATCCCAATCCCATGGCATACCAGTTTTCATCAAGTTTATTGCTACAAGAACAATGTACCTTATGTCCGAGTACATTGTTTTCTTGGGGAAAAAATTGATGTGAGTGAAACTATTAGTAGTAGTAGAAGAAGGAGTGGTATACAGTATATACGTATGAAGGGAATAACGCGCTGTAAACGCTGAGCTTTTTGATGTCTTCCTTTTTCATTTGCCGAGTGTTAAGCACTGTGAGATGTTTAACGAGTTGGAGTAATACACTTGGCTTTACCTTAGAGTATATTCTTTTTTTTTTAATATATATATATATATATACTTAACGTAAGAAGAAATTCGACTTGTAATATATGGACATTCTATTCTAAAAGACGACATGTGGTAATTTAAGACGAGAAGTGCAATATTATTGGTTGATTAATTAAGTTAATCAAAATTAGGAAATACTTGCAATAGTATAGGCCAAAAATGTTAACGTGTTTGCAACTTCAATTTATGTCCGTCGGCTCTTTGCTTTTTATATCCAACATCGATCCGAATACAAAATTCGATTCATACATTGTTGATTTGGGATCTTTGTCACTAAATTTGACAACACCGAAGTCTAAAAATAGTTAATCCAAGACTGTATATGCGTTCACATAATCATTGTTATTAAGAGGTAATTACCAAGCTACTTCCAAGTAGTTTCCCTGCGCAATATTTAAATTAAAGCTAGTGATTTGATAATATTGTTAAGCTATGATATTAAAAACAGAATGACCATTATTTCACTTAAACGGTAAAAATATCAATTTGGTATTTACAAAGTGGCCATCGTTGACTCCAAGGGAAAAGGTTTAGTGGAGTCAAGGGAAAAAACCAAGAAAAGAATGGCAAGAAATATATTAAGGTGGGAAAAAAACCAAGGAAAGAATGGCAAGAAATATATTAAGGTGTAACATTCTTTTTAAAGACATGGATATGCTGCTTGGCGCCCTGAAGGGAATTGGAGCTTAACTTACGGAGAGAATATTTTATATTGTAAAGCTTTATCCATGGCGAAGAGCAATATATATATATATATATATATATATATATATATATACATATATATTAATTCTCTCATTCAGGATTCCTGAACAAAATGATACACACCGTCCCATATAAAAATTTATACAAAACTCCCGTATAGGAGAAAAAGAAAAAAAAAAATATATATATATATATATATAAAGGACACCCACCCCTCAATAGGCACCAAACGCTTGCCCTTGAGTGGTGGATGAACTGCGTATACATATATGTGCATTATATATAAATTTGAGTCTTATATATTAACCATGACCGGCAGACATATTTCGCAACTAAAATGATCTGGAGTTGATTATTATTGAGGTTCCAGAGTACGCGTCAAGATATATGACGTGGTTTTGTGAGGTCATCTTCATTATGGCTTGAATAGAAATGGAAAAATGTTGGAAAATTTTAGTGCTTTTGTTTTTTTTCCCCTCAATGTTACACCTCATTACAATTGAAGAGGGAGGAGGTTTTAACAGGGCTTTATGTTGGTTTAAATCAAATCACTTTAGTCAATATTCTAATCAATCCAATATAAGTTCGTTTTAAGGTCTTATAATCCAATTAAATCTAATATATAATCCAATTCTGATCAGTTTGGATTGGATATAATTTTTTCAAAATCCAATCCAATATTTAAAATTTAAATTTGAATAAATTTTATGTCAAAAACTTGGTATGGATTTTTCATTTAGAACTTCCTAAGAGGGATATTGTTTCTAATTTTTTGTTCAGAGCTTCCCAGAAGGAATATTATTGAATACTTTCCCTAAGCCATTTCTTGTTCAGAGCTTCCTAGGAGGGATATTGTCAGATATTGTCCCCAATTTAACTATTTTTTGTTTAGAGCTTCCTAGAAGGGATATTGCCGGACTATCCCAAAGCCATTTCTTGTACAAAGCTTCCTAGGAGCGATATTGTCAGATATTGTCCCCAATTTAGCTATTTTTTGTTCAGAGCTTCCAGAAGAGATATTGTTGAATATTGTTCTCAATTTAGCTACCGCATTTAGTATAAAATTTTTTATTCTGAACTTTCCTAGAAGGAAATTGTCCCTAATTTAGCCATTTTTTTTTTAGAGCTTTCTAGGAGGGATATTATCGAATATTGTCCCCAATTTAGCTTTCAGTATGAGATTTTTTGTTTAAAGTTTTCCAAGAGGTCACCCATCCTAAATTGCTCTAGCCTAAACATGTTCAACTTTAGAGTTTCTTCGAACTCTAAGGCCAACCGCTCTAAAAAAATCTCGGCATTATGAGAATAACTATCATGAATGACTATCATTGCATTTGAACCATCTTCTGATCCACATCCAGGTGATGTGGGTTGAACACCAAATAGTCTGTCAGTGCCTCTTATACTCGCCCACACCGATCATCACAATTCACCCTCCTTGGAGCCCCAGGTCCTCGCTGGCACATTTTCAGCTAAGTGCAAACTCTGATACCACTATCATTACATTTGAACCATCACATGCTCTGCATCCAGAGAATGTAGAATTGGACACCAGGTAACCTGTCAGTGCCTTTTGTATCTACCTACACTGATCATCACAATCCACCCTTCTTGGGCCTCAACATCCTCACTGGCACACTTTCGATCGGGTATAAGCTTTGATACCATTTGTAACTCCCCACATCCACTAGCGGATGTATCACTCTTTGTTGATATTGTTCCTAATTTAGCTACTGCACTCGGTATAGAATTTTTTGTTTAAAGCTTTCAAAGAGATCACCCATCCTAAAATTGCTCTCGCCTAAGCATGTTTAATTTCAGAATTCTTTCAAAGCCTAAAGACAATTGTTCTGAGAAGGCCTCAGTGTTATAAGAGTGATTATTATTATATTTGAACCATCTCCTAATCCATAGCCGAACGATGTGGAATTGGGCACCAAATAGCTTGCCAGTGCCTTTTGTACCCACTGACAATGTTTATCACAATAAACATCCATTCTAATATATATATATATACAACTAGATTTCTAGCAAAACTATCATAATTTCATTAAACTCATATTTGAGCAATTAGTGTTTTAATGTGTCATTAAACTTATATTTGGTCAATAATTGAGTTTAAAATCTTAACTCTCATATGATTCAAAGACTAATAATCGAATACCTAATACTTAAACCATTAAATCAATTTGATATAAGTTTGGCTCTAGGATAAAAAAGGATTATATAATTTTTAAGTCAATATATCAACAGCAAGCACATAATACATTACTTCATATAAAATACTTAAAACATAAACTAACAATATAAAGATGGTCAAAACAGGCTAAATTATAGACAATCAACAACCATCCAACATATTTTTTTCTGGTCTACATCAACACAATCACAAGCTACAAATATATAAAAATAGAATACATATATCTAATAAATTCTTAAATATATTATATCTTTGATTGAATTGGATGTGTTATTTGGAAACAATAAAATTTATAACCTATCAAATCCAATTAGATTTGAAAATTTTCAATCCAGTCCAATGTTATTAGATTGATCTAATAAAAATTGGCTTTAATTAGTTTTGATGGTAGGTTTCATTAGTTCAGTTAAAATTTTGAACACCCCTAGTTTTTACCACTTGGCCAAGCAAAACAAATATTGCTAGAGAAGTTCTAGTTGCACTAGCATAGTAACCATATACAGCCTCATTTCTATGTGATGTACTAAAATGTCCTTCATTTTAAATTTCAAATCTAGGCCTAATATTAAATTTTTCATTTTTTTTTTTCAAAACTTCTATCTTCCACCTTAAAGCTGCCATTACCAATTATGGATTGCAATTGGCATGCCAAAAGAGTCACTACAGATCCTTAGCACTTCCACTGGTCAATCACTGGTTTGAAATTGTCGTGTTTCCTTTTTTTAAGGGAAAAAAATGTTACACTTTTTTATGTAGAAGATGTAAAACCCTGGGTTTGGAGGCTAATCCAAAGGTACCACCGAGGTTTAAGTCCCACATTGGCCATTAGATTATTCTTTGGTATAATATATAAGGGGTGGGCTTAGGACCCCAAAAGCTACAGGTTCAATAGGTCAATGAATCGTTATAAATGGTATCAAAGTTATTGCTATGTCGAAATAGTTTATAGACCAAGGGTTAAGAAGGCTTCCAAACTGACTAACCACAAACGTGCATGTGCGCCCTGTAGGGATGTGGTCCAGCACAGTGTGATGGATTGTAGAATCCCATATTTAGGGGGTAAGCCAAGGGTACCACGAAAGTTAAAAGTCCAATAGGCCAATTTTGCAAGATGAACCACCTCAACACTAGTGCCTAAAAAAGGCCTATCAACAACACTAGGAAGATGGCTCTTGGACCTCCAAGAGACTGTTGGGAGTATGTCAAATTCCCATGTCATGTTGCAATTGCCAATGATCATTGATGGTTGTTAGTAGAGTGGAGGTTTCAAAAAACAGAAGGAAGAAGAAGAAGAGTAGTTTGGATAACTAAAATTCATTGGCATATACAATCTAAATTAATAGTATTGTCAAAGAACTTCTCAAAATGTTAATTGTCATCACAGATGATCATTAATGGAAAAGAGTACTTTTATATGCAACTATTATATAGATAATATGGGCTATTAAGCTATTTAAAATTGGACACTTAATATATATATATATATATATATATATATATATATATATATATATATATATATATATATATATATATATATATATATATTTATTTATTTATTTATTTATTTATTTTTTGTATGATCCACATGTTTTTGTTTAATATTGCATAAGACTATATGACATGCAATCTACATTGCACATGATAATTGAAAATCATATATACACATTACAATTTACATAGCTACCATATTCACTTTCCCATACTAGACTTTTAGGTTGAAAATGTCAAAAAAAAAAAAAATCAAAAGTTGGATGCCACTCATATTTAAATAATAATCACTTGTAGTAAGAAAGAGCAAAACTCATATAAGAAAAGATTTCAAAAGTTTTGATTAATTATTATTATTATAGAATAAATTTTGAGTCAAATAAAAATTAGTATTAGTAATTAACTACGTGTCCTATGGTAACATGATAGTTTCAAATTTTTTTTCTACCTATTTGTTTATAATTTACTATCTCTAATGTTTTGTTTTGTTAGTAGTAATTAGAGTTTGGGGGAATGCCAAATTGAATACAATTTCAAATTTTGTTGGTTTTTTTGTTTTTTTCCTTCTTTACTTCAAATTTATAGTCAATTTAAATGTATAACTAACCCTAAATATCACTAATAAATATTTGAAATAAATAAATTATACACAATTAGTCTCTAAAAGGGTAGCTTAATGGAAATAAACACCTCTCTAAGAGAGCTGAGTTCAACACAGCCCAAAGACCAAATAAAATAAATAAATAACATACAATTAGGTAGAAAAAATAAAAATGGGAAATTGAAAACCAATGTGCTACCAAAACCAATGTGCTACCCAACAACATTATTAACCAAGATTTAAAATAAAATAAAGTAAAATAAAGCTTCTCTAGAATTTTAATTTTGGTTGGTCAATAGCTGTGTTCGCTCTCGGACCATAAAAATTTTCTGACTTGGAGATTGTGTGGAAATATGACATGGAAGCAACTACTTTTCCTGTACGCTATATATATGTGATTATCTTTCTTTCTTCTTCGTGTTCTTCTTCATCTTCTTTCTTTTTTCTTTTTCTTTTTCCTTTTCTGTTTTTGCTTAGGCTGGTCACCAATGCCTCGCTTTTCAAGTAGATTTGATTTCTTTACAGGGTAACTTTTCATTTGGAATAAAACAAACCCCAAGATCGAAGTTGAGTCACAAATATATATACATATATATATATACGCATTAAAGAAGGATAGACAAATAAATGTGTGAACTTGACGTTAAGTTTAAAAATATTCTACTGTCTTAACTTCAAATTATATAAAGTTATAAAAAAAATAAAAAAATAAAAAAATAAAAAAAGGGAAGAAAAATACACATTTGCCTTCCTTGCTGAGCACTCTTTTTTATGACTGGAGACCTCACCAAATAAATTAATATAACTAACTTGACTTAATTTTACCATTGGCACTTTTTTAATTAAAAATAAAACGTATGAGAGAGAGAAAAAGAATTATTATATGTAATAATTAAGCAACATATGGTAAAAGTACTGTGGCCGTAGCTGTAGTGGTGATCACTTTCCATGTGGATGGGAATAAAATATTAAATAATTATATTAATTTAAGAATAAAAGCACAGGTATTGTGGATTAGTTAGCTAGAAATGGACGAATTATCTATAAATATATATATATACATATACATGGTGGGTATCTTTTAGATTATGTAGATTAAATATGTATAGAACGTTAATTGTTCTTTTGTTTTTTTTGGTCAAAGAATATTATTTGTTCGGTGGTAATATTCCTCTCCAATATCTTCGTAAAGAAAGATGATAAGTTCAAAAATTTACTGTGTGCTATGTTTAATTAAAGCTTTATACCTTAATTTATATGTCCTACATTAATTTAATATTATACATACAACTACAAAGAAGTATATATTATAGATAATGACAAATTTTGTTGTATTTAATGACAGAGCATGCTATAATATCGATTCGGAGTGAGTTCCCAATTATTTTATTTGAGCATGGTTTTTTAGCTTTAAAAAAGCATACGAATTTTCCATAAAAGTGTAGGAAGGACCGATTGAAAGGTGCCACTATGTAAAAGGCCTCTGGATGTCTATTCCATATCCTTATCCATTATCGTAAACTCTCCTAGATCAAATCTTCACTGGCCCTTTTTTTTTTTTTTTTCCTTCTTTTAATTAATTTCATAATCTCCTTATTCAAGTATTTATAGTTATTCTCTTATATAATATTATATTAAAAATTTAACCGATCAACCATTTAATAGAATTTTAAAATATAGTCTACTCTCAATCTGTTAAATAAATCCAAATGAATTAGATTCATACTAATTGACTTGACGGTAAAACCATCAATATCTAATCTCCGTATAACCCTTTGCAAGATTTATATTCTTCCCTAACTCCCAACTAGCCCTTCACCATTGGAAGTAGAGGCTTGAGGTGCCATCCTTACTTTAACATGTAACACCCTTTATCAATCGTACATGATCACGTGAAGGAATGAATTTACAAATACATATTAGACCAATAACGCATGTTTAGATCGAGGGTTGGTTACAATTTAGTACCCTATAATTTGGAGAAGTTACATTTTCATTCTTCAAATTTAAAACCTTCCAATTTCGAACTTCAACCTTCAATTTTGATATAATTGAATTTTTGTGTAAATGGTAATGAGTGGTTTTATCATATTTAACCAATATTAAAATACAATTTATTATGATTCACACCTTTTATTTTTAATGTGTTGCAATTTAAGCCTTTTATTTCCAAGGAAAAAAAAAAAGTCTTTCAATACCTTCAAACCATTAACCTTCGATTACCAAAAATCCAATTAAAGCAAAATTAAAAAAAAAAATTGGAACTCGAGCACTTAAATTGAAACATTTTAATTTTGAGGACCAAAAGTGCAACTTTCTCGAACTACAGGATACTAAAGTACAACTATCCCATAAATCTAAATTTTTGAAGTTTGAAGTGATTTGAAGAATAATGAAGAAGGTTAAGTGCTAAATTCTTTCAGTCAACATGATGGAAGCCTAACTATATATATACATATACATTGGTAAAAGGTCTTATGAAATTATTTCAATGAAGATAATAATTTCAAAAAAAAAAAATTGTGTTAAATTGATAAATTTAATTTTCAACTTTTTTCCTATAAATTTCAATTTTGTTGATAAACTTTGTTTATAATTTCTTTAAAAAGGATTTAACATGCTTAAATACTCTCTTCGTTTGTCTAATTCAATTTAGACCCTTTAGAAAAATATTTATTTCTTAATTAATACCTTTTATTTTCCAACTTGTTAAAATATATATAACAAAATCTCTAATTTCTAACAAAACCATAACAACAAAATGCGAGAATAACTTGTTCAGCAATGATGTCGTGGATTCTAAAGTCTATTTTGGAAACCTAAATTTTGTTACATTTTAAGCCTACTAGTAGTAGTACTCAATTTATAGCAATGTTGAAAAGGCTATAAACCAGCAAAAACTTTTGTATAGTTGTTGTACAAGTGATGTGGTGTAACGGACTACTCACAAGCCAATTAAAGTACATATTAAATCTTCTTGATCAAGAAAAAATGCTTGAAACTACAGCCAACGCTACTCCAATTGCTGATAAAATAGCATTCTTAAACAATTATGATTCTGCTATGAATGCCACTAAATACTAAAGTTTGGTAGGGACTTTGCAATATTTAACCTTTACCAAATTTGACATTCAATTTGTTATAAATCACATTTTTCAAACTTTCAAAGCCCTACTCAAATTCATGCCAAAGCAACAAAATGTATTTTGAGGTATTTGATGGGAACTATGAATTATAGTATTCAGCTTTTAGCACAAAGTCCTACCATTATCGTTAAATGTTCTGATGTTGATTAGGCTGGTTGATCACTCACACGCGAACAAATACTACAAGTTACTATGTTTATTTGGCTCAAATTGTATGTCTTAGTCATCTAAAATGCAACCAAAGTGTCATGGTTAAGTGTTAAAGCAGCATATCATGCAAATGGGCTCCACCACATTTAAGCTGACATGGTTGTCTTATATTCTATAGGATACTGGATATATTGTGAGATCCCATATCGGTTAGAAAGGAAAGCGAAGCATGCCTTAAAAGAGGGTCTGGATACCTTTCCCTTGCGATGCCTTTTGACAAAACCATGCGGGCTAGGCCCAAAGTGGATAATATCGCATGCGGGTGGACTGGACTATTACAAATGGTATCAGAGCCAGTACCCAGATTGGCGTGCCAGCGAGGACGCTGGACCCCAAGGGGGGAGGATTGTGAGATCCCACATCGGTTGGAAAGGGGAACGAAGCATGCCTTAAAAGAGGGTGTGGATACATTTCCCTTGCGACGCGTTTTGACAAAACCGTGCGGGCTGGGCCCAAAGCGAACAATATCGCATGCAGGTGGACTAGGCTGTTATATATATGCTTAGACAAAACCTATTCAATTACTTTGTAACAATATCAGTACATTGGTCATGTCCATAAAGCTATTTTTTCATGTATGCATAAAACATCTTGATGTTGATTATCACTTTATTCGTGGAAAAGTACCAAATGGTATGATAATTACATGACACCTTCCTTCAACTAAACAGATTGCTAATATTTGGGCAAAGGCTCTATCTCAATATCTCTTCCTAGGTTTCAGAAACAAACTAGGAGTTTACCCTAAAACAAACTAGGAGTTTACCATATGCTACTCACTAGTTTGAGGGAAGCTAATAAAGTATCTTAATCACTCGGTTATAGTTTGTCATCAATAGATAAGGAGGAGCAGTCTAAAAATCATGTCAAAGTAAATCATAATATGTTAAATAGTCTAATAATATGTAAAGCTTTAGGGTTATATCATTTAGACCCCTGAATATTTAAAAGCACCTCTATAATTATCCATTTTTCATTAAAGTTAACAAATCAAAGGTAGAATTGTAAATGTACACCATTTTAATTTATTTTCAATATAAAAATTTTCTTGGAAGGCATGCAAAAGGATGAAAAGTTTTAGGATTTTTACAAACCCTATTCTTTCACTTTCTCTCATTTTGGTTTCTTCCCTTTTCCTTGTCTTTCTTTTCTTTTTTCCTGACTAGGTTCTTCTTCTAAATAACAAAAATATTTTGTTGAATTATTTGGTTTTTCTTCTAAGGAAAAAAAATCATGGGCTCTTCTTCTTCTTCTAAAGAAATAAAAAATTCTTCTTCATTTGCTAGTTTTATTTTTGTGGGTCCTCTTCTTCTTCTTCTTCTTAGCCTTTTGATGGGCAAGTTTCCAACTGGTTGTTTAGAGGTTTTTTTTTTTTTTTTTTCAAAAATGTGTTATCAAAATAAAGTATAATTTAACATTAGGTGGTGTTATTACCACAAGATAAAATGTCTTACGTAACACCTACCTCTACTGGTGGACCTGTCATTCTCTATAGACATTCCTAATTTAGCCACTGTACTCGATATGAGATTCTTTGCTCAAAGCTTCCTAGTTGGTCATCCATCATTGAATTATTCTCCCCTGAGCATGTTTAACTTTGAAGTTCTTTTGAATCCTAAGCCAACCACTTTGAAAAGACCTCAGCATTATAAGAGTGACAATCATTACATTTGAATCATTCCATATTCTATACCCAGATAATGTGGGATTAGATATCGAGTAGCCTATCGGTTCCTTTTTGCACATGCCCACACTAGGCATCACCATCCACCCCCTTAGGGCCCAACATCCTCACTGTCACACTTGCAGCCTAGTACAGACTCTGATACAATTTGTAACACCCCCTCCTCCGCTGGCAATTGTTATTCTCTACTGATATTGTCCCTAATTCAGTCATTGCACTCGCTATGAGGTTTTTTATTCAGAGCTTCCCTAGAAGTCACCCATCCTTAAACTATTCTCACCTGAGCACATTTTAACTTTGGAGCTCTTTTGAATCCTAAAACTAATCGCTTTGAAAAGGGCACGACATTATAACAGTAACTATCATTATATTTGAATTATCTCTTATTTCATACCTGAGCGATGTGGGATTGGACAACAGGTAGCCTGTTAATGCCTCTTTGCACCCACCTATACTGGTCATCACATTCCGAGCATGGGATTTAAATTTTTTTCCAATTTTGTCCTCTTTTTCTATGCATGTCCTCTTACCACTTACCTTCTCACCAAATGCCCTTTTCTTTCCCTATATAAAAGTTCTAACATTAGGAGTAGAGAAAAATAATTTCTTTCCCTAAAGAAAATTATTTTTCTCTACTCCTAATATTAGAACTTTTATATTTAGGATAAATGGGAGTGAAAAAATAATAATAAATAAATAAATAAAAGGCTATTCATCCATGAGGTTTGGTTGGATCTTTCTCAAAAAGCCACAATGCGAAATTGGTAATAAAATCCCTCTTAAACAGTAAAAATCTCTAATCTTCGATGTTATTGACCCACTCTTTTGAATTCTTCATAACCCTCAAATCCATAAGACCTTTACGCCATCCATAAGCACTTGCATTCCATGATATTTTGACAATTTCTTAATGTCATCCCTTTTTTATGCTTTGATGACAAAACCTACCCTAGGAACCCTCCTAAGAATCCTAAGTGATCCTATCTAAAGAAGTCACACTAGACAATCTTTAGGGAAAATTCTATAGAACCTCACTGAAACCGTGGATAAACAGGTTAATGCAATATAAAATATATAACTTATTATATAAATATAAAGCTCAATTGCAGTTAATATCTATAGCTCATTCTACTACAAATCATTACTACACATATATACCCAAGTCTTTATTGAGGCCATACTTCAGAATTTGATCATAGAGTAATTATAAATATAAGTTATATAAACAATACAAATAAGTCCAAATAAGGAAAAAAAAAAAAAAAAAAGATAATCAAGATAAGGTAAATACTATTGCTAATGTAGAAATATGGAATGACAAAATGATGATGCTCAAGGTAGACTATTCACTAACTGTCTAGACCTATAAATAAAATGTAAGATAAAAATATTTAAGTAAGTGATAGAGTACAATAAGAAAAAAAAAAAACCCATTAGTTCTTGGAAAAACTATCTCTCAAGACCTCGAGTTTCCACTTTTTTTAATCGTTCCCCATTCAAAATCATTTTCTCAAAAACCTAAGTTTTGAGTCCTAATATGCAAATAAATAATAATATAAAATCAAGCATCAAAGTTTTATAAGCTACAACATTTATGCAACCATATAATATTATTTATTTATTATATTGCACACGGAAGAAGTATGCATTTACCAATTAGCCATTAACGTACCATACTATATATCTAGTTCCGCCAAATGGCCTTTGGCATCGCAAGGCACCATAAGATAGAGGGGGAGGGGGAGACATCATTACGACCCTTTGGCATTCGAAAGGCTTCATGTGGGTAAATAATAATCATCATCACTCCCTATAAACCATAACTTTGTAACCATAACTTAGAATTTGGTGTTTCATCAATCTATGAACTCGTGCCAACGAGCTCTACGTAATGGTATACCAGTTAAACCAAAACCTTAACCATAGAGAAAGTCAACCTTGGGCCCACATAAGGTTTACTTGGTCAAACCTGATCAAACTTATTATAGGGGTATTTTGGTATAAGTTTTTACAACCTACCCTGCTTAAAAAAAATTCGTTCAATTTGTATTTTCTTTTTCGAAGAGGTGAAGATATCGACTTTGCATCTATTCTTTTCACTCCCAAGTTACCTTCTCAACAAGTTGATTCGACCAAAGGACCTTTACTAAGGAAATGGTCTTGTTGCAAAGCTACTTCTCCTTCCTATCTAGAATATGCACTCATTGCTCCTCATTGGACAAGTTTGCACTTAACTTCATATTCGATGCCTTCAACACATATGATGGGTTTAAAGTATACTTATGGAGCATGGAGATATAGAATATGTCATAAATTTGAGAAAGCTCCTCTAATAAGTCTAGCTTGTAAACCACTAGGCCTCTCCTCTTAACAATCTCATAGGCCACGTTTGTTACACAAGATTGGCCAGGTCAGAACAGGTTATAGTTCGAGTCTGCTGTTTAGGAACCAAAATGAAGAACGGGACAAACTTATCCCATTAATCAATTTATCCCCTTCGAAGGGGACAAACCTGACCCACTAAAACACCTGGGTCACTTTTGTCCTGCTGTCTCGAAGAAGCTCTCATGAAGAAGCTCTCGTCCATCTGGGTCACTTTGGGGTTCTTAAAATGCGATGAGCAATTTTAAGAAGTCCATCTTTCTATCCAATTTCAACACAAATCAAGCCCATTACTGCATGTTGTCTTATACGTAATCTGATTAGAAGATAAATGACACTCGATCCTATAGAAGTTGAGTAAGATAAGATGGAATTGTGTACATTAATTAAGAGGAGGATATTATAGGATCAATTTCTTCCTCGGATCAATGGACGAACTGGAGAGATGAGTTAGCTAATCAAATGTTTGATGAGTGAAGAGGTCGTCATGATTAGTAGTTGATTGTTACGTATAATATTATGTTTTAACTGCTTATTTAATATTATTTGTTAAATCTTTTGGATAATATGTATGAAGGCCAACTTATATTATATTAAGTGCAACATTTGAGGTTCTTGTTATTTTGTTTGCATCTTGTTAGGTAATGTTGGAATCATGAAATGTTTACCTAAATAGCATTGGAAGCTGAAGGTAGCAGTAACAATAACAGGGAGGGGTGAATCTAGGAGTACATGGAGTAAAGGTGAGGAAGAAGCTTTGCTGGTTATTTTAGATAAAGCTGTAGCTTGTGAGCAACATTGTGACATGGGAGCATTTAAACCTGCTGCACTTAATATGATTGAGAGGCAACTAGCTGAGATATGTCCTAACTCTAGATTGCGAGCAACTCCACATATTGAGTCAAAGATGAAAAAGTGGAAGAAGCAATATGGTATAATATACGACATGCTGAACAAAAGTGGATTTGGATGGAATGACACTCTTAAATGTGTGGAGGTTGACAGTGACGAAGCTTGGAAAGCATATGTGCAGGTTTTGAATTTTTTAAGAAATATACTTTTATTGAATATTTTGTTTGTTATGTTAAATCTTTTTTCTTAATTAAACGTTGTCTTTCTTTGTTTTAGAGTAATTCAAGTGCAAAATGTTGGAGAGGTAAACCTTTTTCCGATGTATGAAAGGCTTGCTATTATGTTTGGGAACGATCGGGCAATAAGACATGGAGCACAAACTCTAATTGATTTAGTTAATGATATAAATATGGAAGCTGCAAATGACCAATTTGATGATGTGTGTTCTCCAATGTTTGTGAATCAAACACATAGTCAACTGTCCACACAATCCCAATTAAGAGGTAAGAGGAAATCTAAATCGAAGGATGTTGACATCGTTAACGGGTTAAACAATGTAGCAGATAAGTTTATTGATAAGTTGGCTACAAAGTTAAACAAGTTAGACAAATCTTATACCAACTATCCATAATACTTAGCTGTGGAGCTTGACAGATTAAGATTCCCTATTACTGACAATCTCAAAATCTCTGAGGCAATAAGATCGGATCTATCGAACGTAGAGGTTTTCAAGATTATTAAAACGGATACGTAGAAGATTGAATTTGCTAGTGGATTTTTAGATAACTAAATTAGTATTGTTGTGGATTATATATTTATGGATACATATGAGAGGATGACAATTATGAACAATTGGATTTGAAACTTATGGACATATATTGTAACGTAGTGGGTGTTGGTTTCTAATTATGCATGTAAGGATAATTTTATGATTATGTGTTATGTTTTAAAATATTGACATGCACTTTATTGATTTAGTTAGTTGTTATTTTGTTTAATTATATTACTATATTATATTATCCTTTATTATTATATGCAGGAATATTGAATGGCAAAGAGAAGAGTTTATGTTGTGTTTAATGGTAGACAACCAGAGATATATAATTTTTTGCCTGAATATCATCAACAAGTGCAAGGATTTACAAATAATTTATCTCAAGCCTATAATACAATTGAAGAAGCTGAAATTGAATATGTTGAGTTTGTAGAACAAATGATAAGGAATCGTAATGAAGCAAATCCAATATAAAATACCACCACCACACATACACGTCCTCAATTTAACAAAGAGCGGCGTAATTGTTTTATATTAGGTTGTTTATTTGGCTTACTATCAATGGGTATATTTACTTATTTGTTATATAAGTAGATTATCCTTATAAAATCCAATATATATATACGGATACCGTACTTGTTTAAAGTAAAACTACATATGAAATTTATTTATATATATATATATATATATGTATGTATAAAGTGGATATGGATATTTTTCTGCTATAAGCAAATTCTTAATTAAATATAGTGTTAACTTTTTTTATTTGTAGTCAATTGTTATTATAAAAACAATATTTTAATTGGTTTTAAGAACAATATTTTACGTAGTTTATGGGTGTAAAAAAAATTACAAATGTCTTATAAATATCATTAAATTATTTTTATTATTAATTAATTGTTATTTATGAAATACTATGTTATAATTTAATTTTAATTTATTTCTATTAAAAAAATTAAATTCTGAATGTAAATATAAATACATAAATTTAAAACTTTAATTAAATATAGGATTTAGATTTTTCCTTAATATAAATATAATTTTAAAATTTTTCATTTTAAACAAAATAAAAATTATAATTACAAAAATAGTCCAATCCAGTCTGATCCTACACCAAACATTGAACAACTAGTCCACCATTCAGTCAAGAACTATGCTAATATAGTACTGCACTATTCTATCATGTCAGATCCTATTCGATCCGAACATGTCCTGTCTAATCCTGTTCGATCTGGACCTGTCCTGCATACCAAATGCCACCATATGGTCCAATGTTCACTTTCCAAAGCATATCACACCCTTCCAAGGAAAGAGTTTTAGGAACACCCAATCACCAACCTCAAGCTCAAGATCCTTCCTATGCACATTTACATAGCTCTTTTGACTATCTTGTGTTGTTTTAAACCTGGCTCAAACAACATTGACCTTATCTACCTTGTCTATCATCTTTTGTACAAAGTTAGCGCCTGAACTTTATTTCACCTATTTCGTTCTAACATGAAAGAGTTTAACTTTGATTCCCATACAATATCTGATAAAGTGACATCCCAATACTCAAACGATAACTATTGTTGTAGGTGAGCTCTACCAAATGTAACTGATCATGATAATCTTTCTCAAACTATAGTACACATGAATTAAACATGTCCTTCAAGGTTTGAATAGTCCTCTTAGATTGTCCATGAGTGATACTCAACTTTAACTTAACTCTAATTCCTTCACTGATCCCCTCCAAACCTCGAAGTGAACCGTGGATTTCTGTTAGATACAATCGATATTGACACACCCTGTAATCTCAATTTATGATTCATATAGAGCTCTGCTAACTTCTTAGGATCAAATCTCTCATGAATAGGCAAGAAGTGTGCAAACTTGGTAAGTCGATCTACTGTAACTTGAATAACATCATGGCTCTGAATTGTGGAAGGAAGCTTGAATACAAAATTCATAGTAATGTGCTTCCACTTCCACTCTAAAATTAATAGAGGCTACAGAATCTAGAAGGCTTTTGTCTCTTCACTTTCAATTGCTGACAAATAAAACATTTGAATACATATTTAGCAACATCTTTTTTTATCCTTATCCACTAATGGTACTCCTTTAATGTATGATAAATCTTAATACTACCAAGATGCATAGCATAGGTAGAATTGTGAGCTTCTTCCATTAAAGCTCCATCACCTCTAATGGGAAAGCCTGTCTTTCCTCACTGGTCAACTTTCCTTCTCATTCTCATCAAGTAAAGGTCTTTAAACTAGGCCTCACGATCCATAAATATCAGTTATAACTGGAAGCTAGCAAAAAGTGCTCTAGAAGCATGCATCCATAGATCAACACTCAACTCTCTCAACTCCACCATTAAAGGAAGTTGTACTATCTGCACATAAGCCAAGAAACCTGTGGCCTTCCTACTCAATGCATCATTTGCCTTGTCCAGGTTGTAAACAATGGTGCAATCTTAATCCTTGAGCAATTCCATTCATCTTCTTTACTTTAAGTTCAAATCTCTCTGAATAAATAGATATTTAAGGCTTTTATAGTTGGTAAACTTCTGGCAAGTAGCTCCATAGAAGTAGTGTCCCTAAGTCTTTAATGCAAAGATCACTTTAGCAAGATTCAAGTTATGAGTAGAATAATTTAACTCATGCTTCTTCAACTATCTAGAAGTATAAGCAACTACCTTCTTGTACATCAATACACAAGCCAAAAGTTTATATGAAGCATCACTTTAAACCTCAAATCCTTCGTTGCCCTTTTGTAATGCCAAAACGGGAGTTGAAGTCAACTTCTTCTTCAATTCTTAGATGCTATGCTCATACCTGTTGATCAACTCAAATTTACCCCATTTTCTGATCAAATAGTGAATTGATCATGTTATCTTTGAGAACTCTTCCATGAACTTATAGTAATACCCAACTAAATGCAAGAAACTCAGCATCTCTATCACTATAGTGGATTGCTCCTAATGCATCACTACTTCCACTTTCCTCGGATCCATATAAATGTTGTCAATAGAAACTATATGCCTGAGAAATCTCATTTGATCCAACCAAAACCCACATTTACTGAACTTGGTGTATGACTGGTGCTACCTCAAAGTCTACAACACCTAAGCTAGATGCATTTCATGCTCTATTTCACTTTTTGAGTTCACCAAGATATCAACAATGAAGATAATAACAAATCAGTCTTAGTACAGACAAAAAACTAGGTTCATCAAATCCATGAAAGCTACAGGGCATTAGTGAGTTAAAAGAACATCAACAGAAACTCATAATGCCTATATTGGTCCTGAATGTAGTCTTGGGATGTCCTTCTCTTATCTTCAACTGATTGTAACCTATCCTCAAATCAATCTTAGAGAACACCTTAGCACCTTGAAGGTGATCGAACAAGTCATCGATCTAGGGAAAACGATACTTGTTATGGATATTGACCTTGTTCAATCGTTTGTAGTCTATGCACAACTTCCAAGTACCCTTCATTCTTCTTCACAAATAACAGCGGTACTCCTCGATCTAACACATTAAGTCTGATGAACCTTTTATCCACTAACTCCTCGAACTATGCCTTCAACTTTTTTAATTCAGCTGGGGCCATCCTATAAGGTGGCAAAGAAATAGAAGTTGTAGCAGGGATTAAATCAATGGGAAAGTCTATCCTTTACTTTAGTGGTAAGCCTAAAAGATCATCGAGAAATACCTCTAGAAATTCCCTTGCTATTGGTACATCCTCTAACCTCACTTCACTGGCTCAAGTATCAATCACATGAGCTAGATACCCCATACATCCTTTTTAAAGTAAAAGTTTGGCAGAAATCAAACATGAGGGAATTTGTCTCCACTCTCTGTAGAAGATGACTACAAGTAAAATCGAGCATTTGAATATCACCTCTTTGTGGAAACAATCCACTGAAGCATAGTTCAAAGCAAGCCAATCCATCCCAAATATCACATCCAACCCTTAAAGATCTAACAAAATCAAATCTGCCTTTATAATTTGGCCCTCAATATAGGATAAGCTACCTCTACACATCTAACTAGGCCATAAAGCCTTCCCTGTGGGTGTGAAAATATCCAAACCACACTCTAAAAGAACTAGATTAATTCTAATTCGTACAACATACTTACATGAAATAAAAAAGTTTGTGTCCTTCGGGCCAAAAAGAACACGTGCATCACCACTAAACATAGAAAATATATCTGTCACGACATCAATTGTGACTTGTGCCTCCTTATTGATCATAGCATGCACTCTACCTATCCTAGATAAGCATCCCCTCTGACCTTCACCTCTCACTACAAGTGCAAAATGCTATCCAATGCTGGTGGAATCGTCTAAATTCTAACTTGCTTATGTACCATGTCCTTCATACCCACTAGTCTATTGAAAACTAATTTGCTAAAGTTGAACACCTGATCTAGAGAATCTAGCTAGCTATGCATCAAATAAAAGCAATCCCTCCTAAAATGGTTCATTTGCCCATAGTGGTAACAAACCACGGTATGTTGGTACAGACTACACTTATATCTACCATAAGAACTACATAAGGTCCGAGCACTATGATCTACCGATCTCTTTTAATAGCTATTATTGCTACTCATTGAATGTTTCCCTCAGCTCTGAATGTGTCCACCTCTCTAGGATCTACTGCCCCTAAGGCTATTCTTGCTTCCTCTGAATCCTCCACTGCTTGAAGATCTTGAATTGAAACTACCCATATTAGATGATCCCTGGCTGAGGGTCACTGAAGACGCACTGTCAAATGAATGACACTTAGATTTGTGCATCAAGATCTGCCTTTCAACCTCAAAAGTAGTACATTTATGGACTGATAGGTGGGGTGAACTGCACCTTAGATGCTCAAGACTATAGGCTCACTCAAACTTAAAAAATCTAATCTTCTGACTGACCTCACTAGAAATCAAGTTAGGGTAAAACTCTGATAACTGCCTAAATTTACACTTATACCCACAAATTGTCATGCTACCTTGAGTGAGAGTCTCAAGCTATAGTCTCTTAATCTGAACAAATCTGGAGGGCGGAACTTAATATGAAAAGAAGCCTTGAACTAAGCCCAAATATGTCATACCCTAGTCCTCTCCTATATTCAAAACTTCCCAATGTTCCCCTTAACCATGAAACTAACCATCATGGCATCTTTATCTGGACACTCCATACCCTCATTCAAGATTTTCTCTATGTCAGCTAGTAAGTCTGTGGAGACCCACTGCTCTTAGTCTACAAGCCTAATCAACAAAATATCTAGTAAATCCACTCCTCTCAAGTGATCGAGCAAAGCACTCAACAATATGCTCCTTATAAATGAGTGCATTTACACTTCTAACTAAAGCATGTTGGGAACCACATCTACCTCCTTGTGGATCAAAAAAATACTATTCACAACAATAACAAAAATGCGAACAATTTGAAAAAAAAAAAAAAGTTAAACAAGAATAAGAAAAACACATGATGAGTTGTATAGCAATGCATAACCCCTAGAGGAATTTAGAACCTAGGACTTTTATTCCAAGCTGATAGGACCTTACCTTGGAACCCTCCTAAGAATGCTACTGAAAAATCTTTTGGGAAAACTCAATGGCACCACACCTAAACCATGGACAAACAAACCCATGCAATAAAAAATAATATCTTAATATATAAAGATAGGGAAGTCCCATTGAACAATCTTTAGGGAAAACTCAATGGCACCAAACCTAAACCATGGACAAACAAACCCATGCAATAAAAAATTAATATCTTAATGTATAAAGATTGAGCTACAACACATGCAAGTTCACAACTACAGTGAACATAGACAGCTTATCATGCTACAAGCCATTACTACACATACATACTAAATCTTTATTGTGTCCATACTTTAAACTCAAAGCATTTTAAGAGTAATTATAAGTATACGTTATACAAATGATACGAATAAGTCTAGATAAAGGAAAGAAAGATAATCAAAAGAAGGTAAATACTGCTACTACTATGGACCAAGTGATGCACGGGGTAGACTATCCGATAACTGCCTGGATCTGACAACAGGTTAAAAATAAATAAAATATGAGATAAAAAATATCTCAATCAGTAGAATAATACAATAAGAAAATAAACATTAGTTCTTGGAAAAACCATCTCCCAAAATCTCGCATTGCCATTCTTTTGAAAAGTTCCCTATTTAAAATCATTTTCTCCAAAACATATCCTTTAAGTCCCAAAGCTTAATCAAATAAAAATTGATATACATAGAAATAATAATAAAAAATCAAGCATCAAAAATTATAAGCTACAACATTTTTATACAAACATATAATATCCTTTATTTATTATATTGCACATAGAATAAGCATGTGTTTGCCAATTGACCACCAAAGATGGAAAAATTATCGAACATCTTAAATTCATAAATTATATTCAATGGAAAGCTTTTGAAATGAGTAATAAGATGGTAAGCTCACCTTGGTCAAAATTGTCGCTAGTGGCCGAAAAATGCAAGGAAAGTTTCAACCAAATTTGATATTAATGAATCTCCTAAGTGATGAGGAATCTTGACAAACGAAGGTCGAATTGGAGCTCAGAGGGTCCAACATAGTGGAAAAGTGTATGGGTTGGCCTAAAATAATCGGAAAAGCTTGGTTTTACAATGAACTATTTAGATCATCGCCACCAGCTTCGTCGACCCAATCCTAGCATGTTCAGTGCCGATCTAGCTAGAAATCTCAAGGTCATTGTTGTGGCGTGTAAGCTTACAAGGTGGCCAGTGAGTGGCTTGAATGGCAGCTAACAATAGGTCAAAACCTAGTTGGGCTGGTCTACAGTGTAATGGGTGCAAGTACCTAATTCAAGTTCTGTCAAGTTTTAGAAGGTTCTAGGGACTTGATGAGTATTTTGCAATTTGTTCATTGTTGGACATGCTTCCCAACATATAAATAGGGTCTTGGATCATTAATAGACAAAAATCTGAAACTAATTTGGATACTAATATGATATTGATGTTCAAAACTTTTTAAAACCATAACTTTTTAACTATAACTCAAAATTAGGCACATTGTCAATCTATGAATTTATGTCGATAAGTTTTACATAATGGTATATCAGTTAAATCAAAACTTTGACCATAAAAAAAAAAAAAATCAACTTCAGACCCATATAAGGTCCACTTAGTCAAATCTCATCCAACTTGTACCAAAGAAGTATTTTGGTACGGGTTGTTATATTTGAAGCCCTATCCCTTAACAAATCCACCTCTTTGTCTAACTTGGAATACTCAGACAAACCCATTTGAGGCGTAAAACTAGCCCAAGAATCAAGCTAAGCTTTGCTCTATTACAAATAACATAGCAAGGTTGCCCAAATGTTGGATGAGAAATCCAGCTAAACCAACACGAAAAAATTCATACACTTAGAACAATTCCTTCAACAAAATTAGTGCAGGGATTGAATCTGCATTCAATGAGGAGATCCAAAGTGTAGCAAATTACAAAAATGGCATGGAATTTTGTAAGGCTTTAGAATCCTTGTTTGGGTTTGAGTTTACGAAGTTGGATTTTTCTGGGTCTGAGGCTTTAGAATCGTTGTTTGAATAATTTTTTAATTCTGTGTACGCTGATGTGCTTATTCCAAGATAAAAGTAAGCATGATCCAAACATTCAATTGCCTAATCCAAACGAACAATTCTAAATCGACCTTCAAGCCTTGATCCTCATTGGGTTTTAGTTTCTAAGAAAGCTAAAGTGTTTCTTATTTTATTATTTATGTGGGGAAGAAAATGAGGCTACTCAGAAATTGAAGGGATTTTAGAGAAGAAGACGTATGTAGAGCAATGGAGGACAACATTGGAAGAGCAAGAAAGCAAACATTTGAATCCCGTTGCAAAAACCTTTTATACCACGGCAATAATGCCACCCTTTCACATTTATTCTTGCAATTTTTGTTCTTTGTTTTTATAGGTTTTGATATTTAGAACTATAGGAAATAATTTTAATTTTATACATTTTTTCAAATATTGTTAATATATTTGTGTATAACTTAGTTGATATATTATGTAGTTATAAATCATTAGAAACAATAGTTTAAAAAAAATAAAAGGCCATGTTATAAATCAATTTTAATATTTATAAATATATAGATATATATATATATATATATATATAATAGAAAATAAAAAAATTACACTAAACATTTAATCAATTTTGTTATCCTAAATCAACAAATTATTTTTTATTGTAAACTAATACAATTAATTGATATAGTTACTTGCCAAATTTAATATATCTAGATATATGTATGTACATAATAAAACAAAAGAAGAAAATTGATATAAAATAACAAAGAATGTAATAAAATATGAGAAAAGTACGTAATAAAATTAAATAAGTATTTTTTTAGTAAAATCCTACATTTAGTATCATATACACATTTATATTTATTACTATTTTAGCAGATAGTATCATATACACATTTATATTTATTACTATTTTAGCAATCCTACATTTAGTATCATATACACATTTATATTTATTACTATTTTAGCAGATAGTATCATATACACATTTATATTTATTACTATTTTAGCAATCCTACATTTAGTATCATATACACATTTATATTTATTACTATTTTAGCAGATACCATTTTACTATAAAAAGTACATATTTGTGAGCGTCAAAAAAATTTACACAAGTATTCTTAAAAAGGATATGCGTGTAAATTTTTTTTAGCATCAATCCATTGAAGAAATGCATGAAAATGTTTAGGCATACAGAAGGTGAGACATGCACTTTTTGTAGCATTGTTAATTAAATGTATAATTAATAATTACGTAATTTTTAGTTGCAAGGGTATTTAAGTCATTTTATAATAATTTCTCATTATTATTTTTTTTTATTATTTATAATAATTTTTCCCCCCTTATCTCATCTTAGTATTTAAAACCTCTAACATGTAAATCGGAAATGTGAGTAGCTTACTAACAAAACTAACTTTATTTCACAGTTTATCTTAATATGTTTATATTTGAACCAAATTAAAGAATATTACCTACAAGAAAACCAGAAGTTCTACGTCTTCATGAGGAAGAAAACATAATATCTATGAATGCAGAAAAAATTTACTTGCAAAGTTGTACCACATCGCCCATATGACCTATAGTCTTCTAATTAAGTAACAAAAATAAAAATCCAATTCATTATCGAACCACGCCTAAAAAAAATTTTAGAGATTGGGACATGCACAATCTTCCACATTCCAGGCAATCGGAGGAATATTTTAGAATCTAGAATGAAGATGGGAGCGCGTGTTCTCCTTTTTTGTTGCGTTTGTAATTGGAATTAGTCAAGTGGACTATAGCTTTTAGCTCGTTTAAATATTTCGAGTCCATATAGGCTACGATGAAAAGGATATGAAGTATATATTATTTATTCAAATTCGAATATAAATATTAAGAAATTGAGTGAACGACACATAGATAAACCAGTATACAACATTCTTGTCTACCTAATTTAGGGGTTGAGCCAGACATGCACTTTCAGTCTTTCAGGAGATTACTTTTATAAATTGTGTGCAAGAACAATCAATAAGAATGATACGAAAAGAAAAAGAAAAAGAATAATCAATAAGAAAAGGAAATATATTGTAAGCTAGTTAGTTCATTGCAATATATAAATATGTACATTCAATTAAAAATATAAGCACAATTAATTAAGTACTCGTTTAGTAATGCGCACCTAAAAAACCATTTCCTCTAATTTAAAAAGAACATTTTTGTGCTCTTAAAATCAAAAGAGCATGTTCTTTTTTAAAATGCATGACTAAACAAACTCTAAACTCTACCATACTTTCCCACATCGATGATCACTTCGATATTGTCATGTTCATAGTTTCCTTCATCTTCATTGTCGCGTTGGTAGTTCGATTGATCTACCGCCGCATATACATCAACTCTAGTAGTTTCTTGATCTTGTGATGATGGGTTGTGTTCTTCATGGTCAGTGTTGAAATTGATAAAAAGCGCTGGAATACAACGAAGGACGTGATAAAACTGGCCAAGAAACCGCTTAAACATACCCGAAACGAGTCTATGCCATGGTGAGACGAAAATGATAGCAGCAAAGACCATGGAAAAGATTGGAAGTGGGAAAATTACGGAGGCTGCCATTGACAAGGCCAGGGCAACCGAGAAATCTCCGGTTTTCAGGCGGACAGGTGGCGAAAAAGTGATAGAAACAGTAAGAGGGAGCTTGACGGAGGTGAAGAGGAAGACCAACATGGGAGGAGCTATGATCAGAAACAACATAAGGCCATGATCATATACAGGAGCGTCATAATTTTGAGTAGGCAAAGACTTATTATTACTCATCAGGGAAGCCAAAACCCGAAGGGAAAAATTAATGAAGGGTGGGATACAAAACCTTAAATCTATGAAGCAGTTCATCATCCTTAATTTCCTTCAAGTATTTATAATATGCCATTCACCCTATATATATATAAAGTATGGTCTTCACCCGTACATATATATATATACATATATATATATATATATATATATATCGATCAATAGAGGTTGATACAGGGACCCACAAAATTTGTTGCACAACGCACAAACTTGAATTCATTGTATATAGGTAATATTAAAGTTTAGGAATATTCTCTAGTTCCGAAAAATTGCATTTTTTATTATTAAGTTTATAACACATTATAATTAAGATCTTCAAATTTCAATTTCTTATTTTTTTCTCCGATTTGATTTCTTTTGGCTAATGACAATTAATGGTTATGATATTAAAATGCAAATATCTGAAACTATAACATGTTATATTACAATAAGTTAAAATTAGATGACCTAAATTATATATAACAAATTAGACCAAACTGCATTTTAATATTGGCTAGTAAGAGTCAAGTGAGATGCATTTCTTAATCATTACTAGCCAAAATCTCCAATCAGACTAAGAATGCAATAAATTAAAATTTAATAGCCAAAATTGTAATGTTTTATACTTTAAATGTTGGATTTTAAATAAACAGTTAAATTCTATTAATTTGTAAAAATACTAACTTTCAAATGCAACTATTGATAAAAGTAAATTCACAATCCTGTATAGAAAAGTAATAACAGTGCCTATAATGGACACAGTGCTCTCAAACCTCTCTCTATTTAGTCTCTCAAAACCATAACACCAACAATAAAACCTCAGCTCTTTTAAAGACCAAAGTAATATGCAAATCACATGACTTACCCATTAATTTTAATTCACACCAAAATAAAATTTAATAATAAAAATATAGTTAAGTCAAATGTGCTTGTAAAGAATGCATATCCAAGGGCCTACTACATGCATCAATAAACAAGTCAATCTTATTAATAGTATAAAATAAATAAACCTTATAACTAAGTAATTGATTTGCCAGATCCACAAAATAGTAATATATATCTAACATTAAAGGCCAAAATTATAATTTTTTCAAAACTGTAGATACTAAATTGCAATAACTCTTAAGTTTATATATGTGTGCGTGTGTATATATATATATATATATGTATACATATATATATATATATACATATATATATATATATATACATATATATATGTATGTATGTATATATATATATATATATATATATATTTATATAAGGGGTTTGATTTGATATTTTGTTAAGTACTCCAAGTGAAACTCAAGTTTTCAGTGATGCCACTTAAAAAGTAATAGCAAAGAAACAAAATAAACTATTAAGCAAGATAAAAAAGTAATTGTTTATGTCATCGTTGGGATAAAAATGGGAACAATAAAATAGGACGGTAAATCTATATTAGATCCAGATTTTGTGTCTTTATTCATGTCCAACCAATAATAATAATAATATAATATTACTTAATTTAAATAAATAATAGAAAGGATAAATAATAATAATAAGATAATGTCAGCAGGTAATAAATTGTATTAATTATTAAACCCTTGATTATATATTTACTAATAATTTTCACAAACTTCTCTTGTAGTTTAAGTTTTTTAAATTGTATTAAAGCCTTTGTTAATATATTTTTGTATAATTTCACAAAATCCTTTTTTATAGTTTAATTTTTTTTATATACTTACTATTCTATTTTCATTTTTTTGCACAAAGTTCCATTTTAGTTTGCATTTTTTGCGTACTTATATTTATATTTTTATGTTTTGCAAAAACTTCCCTTTGAATTTCACTTTCTTAACAATTTCTCTTTTTTTTAGAATAAATATGATATTATCCAATTAAATTTTCAGCGCATGCATGGATATTGGGAAGGAATGGGCCATAATGGGGGTCTTCGTGAATCGAAGGATTGCAGTTAGCTGGTCTTCATGTATTTATGGCTGTGGATGTGTTGAAACGGACAATCATTTATTTTTCCATTGCCAAGTAGCGAAATCACTTTGGTTTGCAATGCCATGGAGCATTAAGTGGGACGGGTTGGAAAATTACTCAATAGAACAGAAGTTAATGGTTTTGAGCCAATCCTCATCATGTTGTTCCCGTCCACCAACATGATACAAAGGATTTCTTCTTTTATGCTATTCTCATTCTGGAACAGATATGGAAAAGCAGAAATTTAGCCAGATTCGAGCAGCAGACTTTTTCATTAAGTCACACGATGAGGCAGCTTCAGTTTAGATTCGAGAAGGTCAAGAATTTAGCTAACAAAGATTGCTACCTAAGACGTGCTCCTACAGAAAAGGTGTTGTGGACTAAGCCTCCAAGGAATTTTGTCAAGATCAATACTGATGTAGGTGTCAAGAAGGGCACCAGCTTTGCAGGAGTGGTGGCTCGAAATGAGGAGGGAAAAGTATTAACTATAAGAGCAGTCAAACTCCTCATAGATGTTCCAGAAGTGGCAGAGGCTATTGCTGTCCTTCAAGGCCTACTTTTAGCAGAAGAGAAAGGATGGTCTTTGGTATGGTGCGAGTCTGGTTCGAAAAATGTCATGGATAATCTCAACAACCCAGAGCTCCTCACAGTTCACTGGTTGGCCGAAGGAACTATGGCAGATATTAATCGGTTAAAAGACAAGTTCAGCGAAGTGAAGTTTAATTGGATTCCTCAAGAAAGAAACTTTTTAGCTCATTTTGTTAGCAAATGGTGCTGGGAAAAAGATTTGGTTGGAACTATTAATCTGGACTGTTTTCCATGGTTTTTCCCCTTTTTTGTTGCCCAGGAGAATGGCTTCCCAGCCACATCCCTGTTGTAGGCAATGTGCCTTTGGGCCTTTTGGGTTTTGTTTAAAACCATTTCTTTATAGCAAAAAAAGCTTTTCTTGATTGATAATTAACATGCCAAAAAAGTTGTTAAAGAGGAGACCTTTTTAGCAATTTATCAATTATCTGTGCCCTTTG
Source organism: Ziziphus jujuba (assembly GCF_031755915.1). Taxonomy (NCBI): domain Eukaryota; kingdom Viridiplantae; phylum Streptophyta; class Magnoliopsida; order Rosales; family Rhamnaceae; genus Ziziphus; species Ziziphus jujuba. The sequence goes on from NC_083384.1 coordinate 15,834,403, forward strand.
TAAACGAAAGGAATAATTTTCAACAAAAAGGGTATCAAATGGCAATGTATAACCAAACCCATACTGCATCCATGTTGTATGTATGATGTTACTTATAAACTCTAAAATCATATTTATTTAAAGTTTCTTCTTCTTCTTCCATTTTTCAACTATATATATTACAATTAAAATCATATTTAAAGTTTGTTCTTCTTCTTCTTTTAGTTATTTTTTTTTTTTATCAGTACCGTCAAAATTTTTATATCTTTAATTTTTTTAAGACACATTAATATTCCTAATTAAATTTCCATAACAGTCTGTAATTTTTATCTGGTCCAGAAACACAAAAAGTCAAACACAATGTATTTTAAAGATATATATATATATATATAGTTTTGCGTGTTAAAAACTGTATCAGATTAATTGCTTGAAAGTCAAATTTTTGTAAATTTATTTGACCATAAAATCTATCACTACTGCACTTATTTTTTATTTCTTTCTGGTTTCCTACCCTTATTAATTTTAGATTCTCTTTCCAAGTTCCAAGATATCTACAATTGTGAATATAAAATAATATCCAACACAAACTAATCAAATGATGCCAAAGCAGTTACTATCTAAATTTTGAATGACAGTTTTGATCATTCTAATTTACCATGAATAAGACATAGAATAAGATTAATTTAACTTTTTTAATAAATAATCAGTTTATTATCTCAATAATTCATCAATATCTTCAAAATTCTCCAAAAATTTGGGTTTTGCATTTTATCAATTACAATCCTTTTATATTTATTAGCAAGGCTGTTTGAAAAGTATTAAATTGATTTTTAAAATTTAATTTTTTGAAAATTAGATTTCTAAAAATTAATTTTTTTCTTATTGTATTTGATGAATAATAAAAAAGTTAAAACTTATAAATAATTAAGTTTAATATTATATAATAAATTAAGAATAAATATGTATTTTTTAAAAAAATTTCAAAATTAATTTTTTTAAAATTTTCAAAATAATACATATTCATAAATGGAAATAATTTTCCTATATATTTTTTTATATTTATAAAATCTAATTTTCTAAATCCATATTTTTATACTTCATAATAAATATCTAGAATATTCAAATAAAAAAATCATCGTTTTTCTAAAATAATTAAATTTTTAAAACGTTATCCAAACAAACTTAAAATATTCCAAAAAGACGGAATTGTGTTACAATCTTTTATCATGATCAAATATATACATTGAATGACAAAGCATACCAACGGCCATGATTGATTTGCCATTCCCGTTAACTGTAGAACCGAAAGTGGATTGATAACACTATAGGATTCCTCACTTTTTTTTTTTTTTTTTTTTTTTTTTGGTGCGCATTATAAGATTCCTCAATTGTCAAGAGCAGCAGTCCCACTACCCGATGTCCACCTCTTCGTATTACCAAAATACAATTTAGGAAAAACAGAGAAAAAGGAATTGGGGTTTCTCTAAATCAACTATTCAAGGTCCAAATTTATCTTCTTTTTTTGTTTTTTCGTTTTTGATTTTTCTGTTTTTAGTTAGGTTTGGAAAGGTGTTCATTTCAGTGGATTTTTTTTTTTTTTTTTTTTTTTTTTTTTTTGGGGTGGGGGCAAAATTTTATATTAGGGTTTGAGGCTCAATTTTTGGGCCAGGTTGTGATGGGGAAGGAAGAGTTAGGTGCCTTGCCAAACAAGAAACCGACTTTAACCGCCATTGGAACACTGAAGTCTCCATCTCTACGTGATTACCCACAGAAAGGTGTCAGTGATGAGTTAAAGCTTTCGAAGCCTCAGTTTCACTTTGGTTTTTGGCCGTCCAGTAGGATTTCTACAAAGGGTATTTATTTATTTATTTATTTTCATGTTTTTAGCGTGTTTCCACCAGGTTTAGTGATTCTACGGATGAAATATTGATGGGTTTTAAGTATTCGGGACTTCCACGGTTTAATGGGTTGGTTTTGGATTCTGAAATTATCATTGATGGGTTTTTTTGCATTCGGGAATTTTTACGGTTTTTACTCTAATGGTTTGGTTTTGGATTATGAAATTCTGTTGTTTAACGAGTTTGAAAATGATAATGGGTTTTTATTTGTCTTTGCTGATGCTTGGAAAATGTCGCTGCAAAAGTTGATATAAATGAAGGATAATACGAAGAGGTCTGTAGATAATAGTTGTTTTAAGGAACCAATATATATATATATATATATACACACACATATTTATGTACACTCTGCCTTTGATTCAACTTTCATTTCCAATGTTGGTTCAATCAAAGCCCTTGTGTATGTTTTTGCTTATTATAATTTTCCAAGTGCAGAAATGTCTGACTAGTGAATATATATATATATATATATATATATATATATATATTGGTGAATATATTTTGATCAAAATCATATAGGTGATGATGGATCTTCAAGTTCTGATGATTTGCAGTCTAAGGGACGATATTCTCCTGGGCATTTTGTTTACCTTTTGATCTTGTTTACGATTATTCATTAAATTCCATTGGCTGAACTTTTTATCTTTTTTTTTTTTTTTTTTTTTTTTGGGGCCATGGTTAATGTGATTAAATGGTGAAAATTAACTGTTTGTTTTTATACGGAGAAGTCAAAAAAAATGGAGAAATGTATATTGAGATTTATTTGATTGCCTGCTTTTCTAGTATTCCAAGTATCTTTATTAATTAGAAGATCACTTCTTCTCAATGATACAAGCCGATCTTGTTCCCAGTTTTGCTGTTTGTTTGTTTCCTTATTTATGGAAAACAGAGATCAAGAGAGATAAAAGGTGGATAGAGATATAGCCTTTGGTTGTTTTGTTTGGTTCTTATTGTATATATTTTTCAACTCAATTTGCACTGTACTATGGACAGGGTGCTGAGACCAGATGTCCAATTTGATTAAATTTCTTGCACACATTGTGTAACTGGTGTTAACTTCTGTCAATGACTAATGAATATGTTTTATTTATTGAAGAAATGAGTGGAGGAATTTTTTAATGATTATCAAATAGGTGAAGCACTTGGTATGGACAAAGAAGACGCAGAAGAAGACCCAGAAGAAGAGCCTGAAGAGGACTCCGAGCAAGACCCAGAAGAAGACCCCCAAGAGGATCCGGGGGAAGACCCTGAAGAAGACCCTGAGGAAGACCCCGAAGAAAATGCTGAGGAAGACTATGAACCACATAGCCCGTTCTACTATGGCAAGAAGGAATTTGAACATTTCAGCATTTCTGTGCGAAATGAAGCGGAAGACTGTGCTGTTGTGGAAGACGAAAATAAATATGGTAGTTTTCATGTTAAGGATGCATGTGACACTGATGGTATTAAAAATGTTGATGTTCCTAATGAAATTTGGATTGAGGAGCAGGATGACCAACCTGGTGATGACAAACAAGAAAAGAGAATAGACAATAACAATGCACACTTCTCTGTACTTTTAGGGGAGAAGCATGGAAAAAAGAATCAGAAGTCTGAAGTATTTGTTGGAGGCCTGGAAAATGCTTTAGTAGAAGCCCAAAAGAAAAATGGTAGCTTTCATCCTGAGGATGCATGTGACACAGAAAATATGAAATATGTTCATGTTGCTAATGAAACTGGGATTGAGGAGGAAGATGACAAAGAAAAAGATGAGATGGTAGATAATGATAACGAACACTTCTTTGCAGATTTAGAGGCAAGACATGGAAAGAAGAATCAGAAGACTAAAGTACATTTTGGAGGCCTGGGCAATGCTGTAATAGAAGATGAAAAGAAGTGTGGTTCTTTGCATGCTGAGGATGCACGTAGTGCAGTAGAGGAGGATATGAAATATGTTGGTGTTGTTGATAAAACTAGGATTGATGTGGAAGCCAAATGTGCATATGTAAAACAAGTTGGGATAGTAGTAAATAGGAACAATGAACACTGCTTTGTAGTTCCAGAGAATAGGCACAAAGAAAAAGATCAGGAGACTCAAGTACTTGTTGGAAGCCTGGATGGGAACACAGAGGGAAAGTTTGTGGGAGGAGATAAATATTGCTGTTTGCCTTCGGATGATGCAGGTGATGTTGTAGACGAGGATTTGGAACATGTTTCTAATGTAACTGTAGTTGATCAAGGGGATAATGATGACCCTGAAGATGATGAAGAAGATGAAATGGTTAATACCAATGATTGTTACTGTCATGCAGCCGTGAAGGACAGAAATAGGGTATTTATAGGAGGTTTGGATGACAGAACAACTGAAGATGATATTAAGAAAATTTTCTCTAGAGTTGGTGAGATTACAGGAATTAGTTTGTTGACCAACTCATTGACAAATAAAAGAAAGGGCTTTGCAATTTTAACTTTTGCTACTTCCGAACAAGCAAAACGTTCTATTACAGAGATCAGAAACCCAGTGGTACCTTCTTGGTTTTTATCAAGATTAAATTACCTATATTATTGCCTATGTTGTTTTCTTTACATGTGCTTATTTCTTTTTTTTCTTTTTTTTTTCTTTTTTTTTGGGTCTACAATTTTACAACACCTCAAACTGTAGGTCAATGGGAAGCTGCTTAGTGCGTCTCTATATAAAGATCGCAATACCCTTTTTCTTGGCAACATATGTAAGAGATGGACAAAAGCAATTGTAAGGGAGATGGATGTTTGTTTTTTAATTTATCTAATTTGATTATATCTATCAATTTTTCCCTGGTAACACAAAAGTTGAAAATTATTTTCTTTACAATTATATTGAACTTTCTTTTTCTTTTTCTTTTTCTTTTTCTTTTTTTTTTTTTTTTTTTTTTTTTTTTTTTTTTTTTTTTTTTTTGGGTGCAGTTAGGAAATAGACTGAAACATTTTGGAGTTGAGAAGTTGGAGAATTTGAAATTAATGGAAGATCTTAAGAATGCAGGAATGAATCGTGGATTTGCCTTCTTGTGCTTCTCGTCCTATCCAGATGCCCTGAATGCTTATAAGCGTCTTCAAATGAGCGATGTTGACCTTGGGGCTGATAGATCTGCCAAAGTTGCATTTGCATTACCTTTTACTGAGCCGTGGGATAGACAAAAAGTATGTTGGATAAATGTGCTTTTATGATTTTTTAGAATGTTGGATAAATGTGCTTTTGTGAATGATTTCCTTTGTTTAGAGTGCCCGCTGTGTCTATTATTTGAGATTAATATTTAACTCTAATAATTAGAAGAGTATTTCTTGAATGTTGCCTACTACATGGGGTGAGGATCTGTCAAGGCGTACTTGAATAAATTTGGAGTGGAAAGATTAAGTTTGCCAATGATATACCATCAGCTAGAATAAAGGACTTTGGGCTTGTAACTTTTAGCACCCATGGAGCAGCGGTTGCATGTGTTAATGCTATTTATAATTTTAATTTGGATGACAGATTCAGTAAGGTTAACTTTTAGATGTTTCTGAAGTAGTTTTTGATGGAGCAGAATAATATCTATCTATTTATTATTATTACTACAACTGATTTTCAGGTTAAAGGCAAATTATCGCAGCCAGTTCAGAATGGAACATGGAAGCATGTTCTTCGTGGAAATTATCCTCTTAGGAGGAAGCATGGCTCTAGAAGCATTAACGCTGGGAGCGTTATGAATCAGAAAATAGAAAAAAGACCCTACATGGAACTATATTCTGGATCCAGAAGGTCAGAAGAATATGGAGGTAAACAGGCTTTCATGGTCAAATCAGATAAAGGTAAGCCTTTGCCCCTAGTTTTGTTGTTTAACTCTTCATTCAACTGTATATCGATTGGCCTTTATGAAAACCATATATGATTTCTGTACACCAAATTTTTGAACAGCTTTTTCTCACCACAAAAATCATAAGAAGATTTATTATCATAGACTTGATGAACTTGATGAACTCGATGAATTTGCTTTGAGAGACGGACCTTCTCAAAAGTATGATTATTGTAGACGTGATGAACTCAATAAACTTGCTTTGAGAGACAGACCTGAAAAGTATGATTATTATAGGCGTGATGAACTCAATGAACTTGCTTTGAGAGAAAGACCTGCTAAAATGTATGATCCTGTATTCAAAAAGCAACGCAGAAGTCAACATCCTCCTAGCGAATCTGGAAACCTGGTTGATTTGTATGGAGATGCATCCCATGATCAAGCAAGGTCTTCTTACATAGATGAAGGTTTTGGCCAAAGATTTGGACGGCATACTTCAATTCACCGCGTAGAACATCCTCATGATGATGATCCATTTCGTATGAAACGCCGGTACTCTGAATTGGTTAGTAATTTATTATTGTCATTTTGACACTTCTAACTTTTCCATCTTTTCAGCCAAGCACTAGGTCATTTGCATGTCTTTTATTTATATGTTATTATACTTGAAGGATGATGTTCCTTCTACTGCCCCCGTCCGTGTGCGAAGACCTCACTTGGATTATGAAAGCAGTGCTGAAGTTTCTCACCATGGGCATGCCTACAGCAATAGGTTCCTTCTGAAGCTTGGTAACTTGGATTTTTTATTTTTTATTTTTTATATGAAGCATTAAAAAGTTCATGATTTTGCATTCAGGGTCGAAAGATTTTATCCTAAATATGCTTGCAGCAACAGTACACATTATCTCGGTCAAAGAATAGGTGAATGTTGCTGTTGTCTTCAAGACATAGGCGACGTAAGAGGCAAGTCCAATTTTGTTTATATACTTCAACGTGCAACTTTATACTTTGTTTCAAAATGTTCTCAATCTGTTTCTTGAATTTTTAGACTCTGTTGGTGATGTTGATTATTGTGAAATGCACTCGCCAAGTTATATCGATGACCACCCAAGTGAAAGCTGTTTCCGTCATCAAGATATGGTTTTAAGTAGGGGTATGTCAAATTTTGTTCATACACCTGCAACCTTATTCGATCATCTCTGTTTCCAAATTATCTAAAATGCTTATTTGACGTATAGGTTCTGTTCGTGATGTTGATTATGGTGAACTGCACCCTCTAAGTTACAGCAATGTTTACCCATCGGCTGTAATGATCTTTTCATTTTTTCTCATCACATTCTTCATTACCATAATTAGTTTCTGTAATATTCACTTTTTTCTTTATCCATATTTTGTAGGTTGCCAATCACTCATACTCTTCATCTCTACGTTCCAGCCATCATCTGTCAGCTCATTTTACTTACCATGAAGATTTCGGTTTTGAATAGTACTGTAGAAGTAGCACATATAAAATGGGAGTATTTCGATGAAAACTCAAAATAAAGGACCTAGGGGATAAAAATCTTCTCAACATGCTGTAACTATACGTTGGGAATAGGATTTAACTTTTTATATATTTTTTACTATTTCTGTTGCTTTCAAAGATTTAGGTTCTTGAATGGTTGGTCCTTATACCTGTTGTATGAATGAACGTTCCATGACACGCACTGTAATGCGTGTGCTTTCTGGCATATTGGAAATGTGCCATCATACCATAATATTGTTGTGAACACGAACATTTCAAGCAATGGAAGTCCACAAAAAGGAAAAACTAGAAAACAAAAAACAAAAACGGAAACTACCTTTTATTTCTTTTCTTTTCTTTTTTTTTTTTCTTTTTCCTTGTACGATGGGAGTGACATCCAGTTCTCTAAAATGTTTTTGCATTGGTAAAAGCATTTCTTATAGTGTTTGATAAGAAAATACAATGTATGAAAGTGCTTTTGGTGATTTTGTTTCTAGAAAATTCCCTACTTTGTACGGATTTAGAAACTACTTGCTAGAGAAGTTATTCTTCGTAAACTTTCACTAAAAGTTGAAACGAGAAAAAGCAAAAACAGTCGATATTCCAGTATTATTTCCAAATATGTTGTAAATGTAGATGTCATTTAAAATAACAGAAATAAAAAAATGTACAACAATCAGACCCAGTTAGCTTTTCTGGATCAATAAATTTTCTGAAGAAACGAGACTGCTTTTAACTCACTCCTTGTCGACTACAAGGGTTCCATTGCATCAGTTATGAAGCAGCAAGTGCAGTGCAATTACGCAAACATACTCAAAGCATGTCATTATGTTCCAAACGTACTTATTTTAGGCTAATAAAGCAACAATTGTTTCCAGATCTTCTCAAAAATCAATATACCTTGCCTCCGCCAGTCACCACAACTCATCATGTTCATACACAGTTTCGTCTAGATTTGCATATAAAGTGTCCGGTTACGACTTAAATGTGGATACTGCAATCATCTTTTTGATTTTATAGCACCCTAAATAGAAGGAAAGAATTGCAGTAAATGGCTTTTCTCTTCCACTTTGGGTTTCATAACAAGTTCAGATCCAAAAGCACCTTCATAGTTTTACTCCACTTACTCTCCATCCAAACTCAGACCCTACCTAGGAAATATTTCCCTTGTGCAATTTCAAAGACAGAGCACCGTGCTACAGATGACCAATGTGTTTTTGAACTTTGAACTTCAAGCAATGCCAGCCCATTTCCTAAAAGCCAGAACATAGCGTAACCGATTTTTCTGAGCCTCAGTTCTTGCTTCTGATGCCTTCAAATTCCTGTAAAGATTCTTATGAAGTTTAAGAAACTCACTTCGGTACATCCACTTGTCTGTGTACATACCAGATTCCTCCATCAAACCAATGACCTCCATCACTCTCTCAAAATAACCACCTTGAAGAAAGTTCATTAGCAAATACTCATACAAATCTCTACTTACCACCAGAGTTCCACCATCCATGTTCCGCTTAATATCCCCCCACAGTATGGTGATATCCCGGTACATTCCCAATGAAGAATACCCACACACTAGATTAGTAAAAGTTTGTAAGGTGGGTTGGATCTTCATATCTTGCATTTTTCTGTATGTTCTTAAAGCATCTCCAATCATTTTGGCCTTGCAGAAAAAATAAATAGAAGAATTGATTTCATAAACCATTGGAGGAATTGCCTTCTCCTCCTCCCTTATTCCTTGAACAAAAGACTCAGCCAAATTTGATTTACCAGTTAAGCTTGATGCATTCATATACGGTGCACTATTATCAACTACTTCCGACTGATAGGCAGTGAGAACCACCTCATCAGATAAGTTCATCACTATGCCAGCCTTTCTCATTTGTTTTAGCAGTGCCTTTGCTTCCCTAAACATCTTTCCTTTAGAATAGGCTATTAGTAGTGACATATAATTAGTATAGTCCATGGGAGCCCCTGCTGCTTCCATGTCATCCAAAATGTCATGAGCAATTTCTAGCCAACCTAAATGAATGCAAGCACCAATCACATCTGAACACAAACTGGATCCTCTTATTGAACATAACTCCTTTTGAATTTGAAGTAAAATTTTTGACATTTCACTGATATTGCCAACCTTTTTATACCCACAAATGAGCTTGGTCAGTGCCTTGTTACTAAGGACAAGTTGCCCATTCCTAAACATAACAAGCTCTTGTCTACCTTCCAGTTTGAGGACAGAATCCTTATGTAACAGTGCAGGCCTAATCTGCATCTTCAATGGAGTCCTTAGATTATGAGATCCAATTGGAACAAGATAAGCCTTTTCCAATTCCTTTCTATCTCTCTGAACAGGAACAGACTCCTGATACCTACAGAAGTCCAACACAAGCTCAGCAGCAGCACCAATGTCATTAAACTTGAAGTGCAACTTCAACAGACTATCATAGAATTGTCGGTAGTGGCAAACAAATGGAGATGAAAGTTGATCAATATAGGCTTTATACTTCTTTATCTCATCCCTCTGACCATTCATCTCATGGATCTGGGCAATAATAACAATAGTGTGTGCATCAGCAATAACACCTGCTTGAGCCATCAATTCAATCATCTGTTGGCCTTTGAAAGATAATTTAAACCTCACACAAGCGTGAAGGACAAGATTAAAGATCATTGTATCAGGTTTCATCAGCTTCGCACGGTTGCTCTTATTTTCAGTTAAGCGGAGGTAACATTCACATATCTGAATCAAGAAATTGGATGCAAGATGTGTACCAATTTCTGTCTTCACCAAATGAAGAACAACCAACAACAAAACATCCATGGAAGGTAAAACCTCTTTATCCAACATCAACCTAAGAATCTTTGTAGCATGACTAGGAATCTGCGAACGGGCTAAGGACAGGGAGAGCTTTGTTAGAATATCAGGCTTCAGGAGAGCAGATTTCTCTTTTAAAATTAACAGGACCAAGTCAGAGGCTTTACGCAGCCAGAAATGATCAGATGAATAAGACATTTCAGTGATCAACATATGCAAAATGGAATTCTCAGGAAATCCATACAACTTCTTAAAATCATTAAAAGATTCCCATGCTTCCTCAACTTGATGATTCTTCAGGGCTAGTTCAAGCTTCTTCAACAAAACCCCATGAGAGGAACCTTCCCAACATAGCCTTTGAGGCTGAATACTAGTAGAAAAATGCAATGTAGATAGATTCTGATTCTTGTTACCATCAAATATAAATGCAGGTGAAACAAAACTTCTGCTCAAAACAGATTCTCTACTATAAACTGAGAGTAAGCCAATCCTCTGAACTGCTGAAGCCACACGAAATCCCATCAAACCATTCCGGATGAAACGGGGATGAACTAGAATTTCTTTCAGCAAAAGGATAGCCATGAAGACGCACCAATATAACCATGACAAAACAAGGTAATATAATGTAACTAACTATTTATCATCACCAAAAGTTACTAGAGCTAATACTTAGCAAAGGTGAGATTTTTCATGCACAAAAAACAATATCTAAGATGTGCCTTTTAAACCTCCAAATGGTACTCAAACTTCAAGATGCACCAAATATTTCTAATACCCAGATATCCAGATATCCGAAACCAGTAACAACATGTTTAGCAAGATTTAGGAAATTCAGCAAAAAATTGAGGCCTCCAGTTGAATTTCACAGAGTAGAAGATAACAAAATAAAATTTTGACGGTAACCCTTTGATTTTTATGTAATTTAAACCATAATAAGAAATGGGGTTTCTGCGAAATTGAATAAAAAAAAGAGTAATTCAAAAAAGAGAGAGAATTACAGAGTCATATAGGATATTGGCGAGCCGCTTGAAACTCTGAATTCAATAAAGCTTCTTCTTCATTATCTTACGGAGATGGTGTCGAGGAAGAGAAGGTTTCGAAGATAGAGCTTGTATCGAAGAGGAAGAGACAGAGACACAGAGACACTGACAGGGACGAAAAGAGAGAGAAAACCGGAGAAAATAGGAACGTGTTTTTGATTGGCGCTTTCAACCGGCATTGACCAGTCGTCGACTAGCCGGGTTAGCTCCGTCACTGGTCTTGCAGACCGGGGATTGATTTTCTCAGAGAGTCTCTGGAAATAAAAGAACCGAGGCACCTGATGAAGAAGGATAGCGATTGAAAATTATAAAAATAACGATGGCAGTTTTGGTAATTCAGAATTATTTATTTTTGTTATTTCGAGAACTTGTATACCATTTTTATTTTGACCATCAAAAGAGAGGGAAAATAATTTTTTTTTATTAAATATTTATCTATTACAAATTATAAGCTATATGTATTCTAAAATAATTTTATAGTTACCTTTTGACCAATTCTATTTAAATATGTTAATTAGACTTTAATGCACTCTAGTTTCGGGATTTTGCAAAATTTTCTATTTTAGAACCAACCACATTGAGCTCTTAATTTTTCATTTTGTATACATTGATACAATTGATAATGAAATTAACATGATATTAATGGTTTAATATGATATATTAAATTAAGTTTCTTAAATTATGTATTTTAGAACCTATAAATTATGTTGCTTGTCATTAATATGAAAAAAATAAAGGTAATTATTAAAGTAATGAATTAGGATTGGATTCAATTGGATTACTGTGCCAAAAAAAAAATCTTAATTGCAAAATTTTAAAATTAAAAGGTACTAAAAATGCAATTTAAAAAAAAAAATGACTGAATTTAGACTACTTGATACAAATAGCGGAAAAAAACAAATAATAAAATAAGGAAACAATGACTTGACAATATCTTTCCTATATAACATGCCATGTGATTCAAAATGGACATGAAACCACTAAATTTCCAAAATAACTTTCCAGATTTTGGGCTTTTATTAAAAAAATTTAATTTCAAAATTTATAATCTACTCCTTTCAAATTTCTATTTTATTTAAATTTAAATGAAGTTCAATTGAAATTAAAGTCAAGTATATGAGGATAAATAGCAAATTTTTTAAAAGCAAATTATATATGCAGAGAAGTATAAACTAGAGAGGCTAACAATGGTACGCCAAAAAAAAAATATAAAAAACAACAATAAAACACACTGTCCTCGTTGTTTTGTTTTTTTAAGTTTTGTTTCTTGGTCCTAGTACCAAAAATGAAACCAACTACTTTATTTTTCTTATAAAACATTAGCGGTGTTACCAAAAAAGAATAAAAAAAAAAAAAATTCAATCATTTCTTATATTGCTGAACACAATGATTCAAAAATATAAGTTAGTGTCCAAAGATTAATTATAAAAAAAATAAAAAAGAATGGAATATTGCATGCAGTCTTGGAAAATGAGGAAAAGAAAGATTGAACTAACTTGATGAACAAGCAAAACATTGCCAAAAATGAAAAATTGAAAAATTTCAATCAGAAGGAAGGTGCTTTACAATTTGACTGAGAAACCAACCCTATCCTCCATCAAGCAATGAAGATCTTACATCAAATTATCCTTCCCACTTCTCCCACACTAACTGCATAATCTTCCTACTACTATTCTTTTTCTATGTAGCAATCTCGTCCACCTCTGAATTAAACACAAAACTTGGAAATGTCGTTGTAATGTCCCTGCATTTTGTTCATATATGGATTAAGCAAAATTCATTCACTGCAAATTTAGTAAAAACAAATTCTATTACATACCTCAAATATGGTAGAGTCATGATCTTTAGTAACGACGGATTCTTAGTTACAAAGTTTTCCCATTCGGATTTGTCTATCCTCCCATCTTGGTTTACATCAGCTTCCATGAAAGTCTGTCCCCAAAAATCTATAACTTAATAATGATAAACCATATACATTTCATCTAAATAGATTAAACATAGAAAACAGGTAACATTAAATCCATTTTTACAGCATCAAGATCCCCGACAATACCAGGAGTAATACTTTAGTTTCCTATCTTTGTTTTTGGATAAGTATAGAAAAATAAATATATCATGGTTAATTTTGTTCAACTCAAGTAACCCCAAGTAGCACTTAGGAACCTAGCTTTGCAAAGTTTTTAAACTTAAAAAACAGATGAGCTGCAAGTGTTTTAAATATTTAACTGATAAATTATAGTGGAGGATCAATCTAAAATGCTAACAAGTTTTCCCAAATGAATCAATAAACATCTAAGCTCACAGATGAAATGGGATTTAAGCAATGACACTCACCTTATCAAGAATCATTTCAATCGTCTCATCGGCCAGCTTCATTTCAGATTCACAAAGAAGTGCAATTAACATTAACTTGACCTGTCCATGCAACAAAGATGCATCAGTAAATGCTATCACCCTAAAAGGAGGGAGAATGCAAGAGACAGATGCACAAAAAAACAAAAGATTTATTCTGGATCTCAGAATTTACTAGGGGAATGGGAAAAAATTTACAAGTTTCTGAGAATTTGGCTTCCTAACTTAAAAGAGTTTAGAACACCTTCTTCATCTCCTAATATTTTTCACAGACCCCAACAAACAATTAAGCATACCTAAATACGTTGATAGTAGAAGATAAAAACAACAAGAAACATCTAACCGACTTAACAGTATTATTATACAACCAATGAAAAACCACGTAACCCAACACTCAGTTCAGAAGTTTCACTTGATGATTCTAAATACTCATGAATGTCATAGTTGTTTGGTCTGCCAAAAACATATAAACCACCAGCCTTATTACCCATATTCCATTTCAGTAGAAAATATCTTAACCATAGAAAAGATTTAAGGCGAATGCTAACTCTATGAATTCATGGTATGTCATAACTCTTAACAAGAACATTATGCAATATTCAGAAACAAAAAGATTTTAAGGCAAAATCATGGAACCTAGGGCACATCCTCTAACGTTCCACATGTTACACTACATAACAACTCATATAGAGAGTTAGTGGTGTTAGTTATACGAACTTCATGACTGCAAGATACAGGACCAGTCCCACTAAGAACATACAGCTTGACCATCCCTCATCATCATTGCCTTATTCAAACCATCAGCCATATTCAAACAGGACGTCACAAGAAAATGGGAGAATAATATAAATCATAAGAAAAATGTACCTCTTGGCGCTCAATGAAGCCCGTGCTGTCCAAATCATAAAGTTTAAATGAAACTGCATTAAAATATTAAATGTCAATTATGTGAATTATAAAACATCAAAAGCCAGAAGTTTCATTTAAGATAAAATAGAGGTAGGCAGAGGGTACCGGAACAATGGTACTATCTTCCCTGCAATTAAGGTATCTATATCTTATATTTCCAACTTACAATCAAACTATTCACCCAAAAAATAAAATAAAATAAACTTACAATCAATCTTGTCTTCTTGTGGGGCATTGGGATGGAAGACATTGAGGGATCTGACAAAGTCTCCAAAATCAATAACTCCCTTCCGTTTAACGTCAAACAGATCAAAAACCTGCAGGTAAAATCACAAAACTTAACCAACCAAAAAAAAAAGGGAAAAAGTTTCCTCAATCTCATATTGATACAGTAGATAGAAAAGGTAATAAAAATTACACTAATGCCTATACAACATTTAATTGGGAAAAAAGAAAAAAAAAATTGCATTCTTAAACCATTTCCAATAACATTTTCATCCTTCACTGGTTTTCCTTTTCTCTTAGAGAAAGAGAGGCTAAATTCACCATCACCATCTTGATTATATTTTCTGACTTGGTAGCCTCAATCAATCCAAATTACCTCCATTTAATATTTTTGGAAGGACAAAGATCTAAAGATTGCTGGAGGCACCTCAAGCTAATTATTGGTTGAATGCCAAATCAAACAATCAAACTAATATTTTCGATGAGAAACTAACTAGCATCGGTAGGACTAAGTAACCTAGATCTCTGCAATAACTAACTGGGCATTAGATTATCTCCTTTATCAAAATTTCAAAAATTATACTTAACATGTGTTATCCAAAATATTTCAAGTATTTATTAAATTATGCAAATACTTTGTGTAATATCACTTGCTTAAAAAGTATCATGACATTTTAAAATCTATGGCTAATCAATTCAATCTTCATCAAGAAAGGAAAATATAAAATAATATGATATATTACCCGATTTGCAAAGAGATTCTCTTTCTTTCTATTTTTGAAAAGAGCCAACTGAAATTCTTCCTGCACATATAACAGGAACATAGAATCATATTCTCCAATTAAGATATGCATATAACATCTTTGAGTATAGAATAAATATAGCTATTTGCATAAGGTTTAACTGAACAAGCACAGATAAATAGCAATGCCCTGATATATGTTTACTCAATTTCAAAACCCAAATCAGAAATAATTCATGATGTTATAACGAGGATATTAATAATGGAGAGCATTGTCATGCAATTCATATTTGGAAGCAACATTCCAAAGGCTTTCGAGTTTATCACCATGTTTCCATGTTATACCAACAATATACAATCTTAAGTAGGAACAGTCTTATCTTTAAATACATCATCAATCACAAAGCAGGCAGGCAATTCAACTTTTTCTCCACTGAAGCAACACCGATACAGAGAACCACTAGGAACCCTCTTTTTTTAATTTTTTTCCCTTCTTTTTTTTTTTTTTTTTTTTTTTTTAAATAAAGCAGAAAACACATGGAATAAGAAAGTTTCAAAAGTTTCTTTTACTTAAGGAAAATAATGAAGTGCAATCAACACAGTGAGGAAAGAAAAATGAGGAATAGATCCTCAGAGATAAAAAAGACCTTGGAAGCAAGTGCAAACATACCTTGTTTATTAACCCATCATCAATCACAGAACTGCTTATGCTCTTGTAAAGCTCAAAAAGTGCTTCAACTTCGCTGACGCTAACTGAGGAATAAAAAATTAACAGCAAAATGAAAAATTAGAAATTAATATGAAAAAGGAAACATTCATAAAGGGCATTCTGCGATGCCAGAATCAATTAACAAACTTAAAACTATGTGAAAAATTGCACTTAGGAGAACAAAGAAACTATGGATGAAAAACAACTGTTCAGATTTGCCAGTACTCCATTATGGAAATTTAGAACTTAACCCCTAATTCACCCAGTTCATTGAAACGATAAAGTTCTTATTCCAACATTCAAACAAAAAGTTTCCAGTCAAAGAAAATCCTACATTTGAAGCAGACATTGTTGAATGCCAGAATACAGCTGGCTGTAGGATGTGCTTAATCTTACAACAAAGGATATTTTCCCCCCTTTTTTGCATAAACGGGAGGAAAGACCCAAAAACACAAACCCTGAAAAGTAAAAATGGAGACTAGAAATGTCTAATTTAAACACAGAGAAATTCTATATTCAAGAATTTTACAACACACATTTGGCCAATACCATAAAACTTGAAAGTGCTGTACAAGGGAACTCCTATGCTCTTCAGATGATTAAAAGAACAAAAGGGCAAAAAAAAAAAAAAAAAAAGGAGGAACAGTAAAGTCAATGTCACCATAACAACTGTAAAGTGGTAAATAGCCTTTGCACACCATTGTGGAATGGATGACATAAGGAATAACGACAAGGTACCAAAAGCTAAGAAAACATTTACACTTAGTCATCAGAAGTCAAGATAAGAAACAAAAACAGAATCATGATCTGACAATTGCAAAGACATCAAAAATTGCTCCCAATGAAACAGTAATCAACTCACATGCTGTTTGCGAAGCAAGAATGACTGGATCTTCATGCCCGGGAAATTGTCTTCTTCCTTTAGTCTGCACACAGCCCATTTATTGAAATCTGAGCTGCCAAATGCTAGACAAGCACCTGGGCCTTCACTGCAATATCATCAAAACCATCTTTAATCTTGCAATTATACATCGAACTTCCAACTGATAATTAAAATAATTAGTAAATAAATCAAACCCCATAAAGTGTACTCTTATTTGAGCTGACTTAATCCGTTTAATATTCAACGAAATAAAAAATAAAAAAATGTTTAACAAAATTTAACATTCATCCCAAAACTCAATGGTCAAATATGCATCATATCATTATCACCATTAAAGATATTAAAATAAAACAATAAATTAAATGAATAATCCATTGATTCTTAACGAGTTTTTTAATGCGAGTATAAAATGAAAACAAAGAAGGTATCACTTTTACGCGAAAAGAATATCACCGCTTAAATGATCAGGACCCAAACGATGACAGATCCAATAGTAAAGTTCACAACTTTTTTTTTTTTCCCCCTTTCTTCTTCAATTTCCCAGTAATTGAACAAAAGAAAACATAGACAAGGAAAAACATCGAAATGACAGATCCAATAGTGAAGTTCACGACCCTTTTCTATTCTTTCTTCTTCAATTTCCCGGTAATCAAACAAAAAATAATAATAATAATAATAACCAAAAAAAAAAAAAAAGGCGAGGTAAAACATAGAAACCCGATTAAAATATTAAACTTTCGCGATAACACACTACGTAAAATCCCAAAATTTTTCACCCAAAAAGAATAATAATATTATAAAAAAGAAAAAAAAAAGAAAAAGAAAAAACAAACACATTCTCAAACAGGTACAAGACAGAATTCAAACTAAATCATACCGACAGAAAATTAACACCCAAAAAAAAAAAAAAAAAAAAACAAATTCATGGAACAACATGACGAAAAATGAATGCAAAAAACTTACCGACCGGGAAGCTGACGGCAAATCACAGTTTTTTTTTCTGTTTTTTTTTGTACGACAATCCAAGGGACTGACAGACAAAGTTTATAGGAAAACAAAAATAAATAAAAAAATAAAAAAATAAAAAAAAGAACAAGCTGGAAAACCTGGTACAGAGAGGTAAAAGAGAGGAAAATTTTGCTGATGCAAGATGGTTTTTCCGGAAGATAATCGAACGGCTAAGAATGGGTTCGATCACGAACTTCCCGAGAATTTCACGCTGATTTGTCCAAAATGAAAAGGGTCAGTAGCTAAGCTGGAAACGGACACCGAAGAGGAACAAATAATAGCAGAGAAGGGAAGCGAGTGGAATGCACGAGAATTTTAGCGGGTGTGAAAGGAAAAGGTTGAATATTTATTGTTATTTTTCTTTTTAATTTTGGTATCATTATTTTATTTGGGAATATTCCTTTAAAATAAAATTAAGGAAAATGATGTTTCTGAAGTAGATTAATCTAAGATTAGTGGAATTTGGCCTAAATTATATATGGGTAGGTATTGATTATTTTTGTTAAAAATTGACATAATCCAGATAAAGATATTGCTTATTTATCTTTTATTTTATTATATGTCACAAAATTTGGGTAAAAGCTAATCTTATTTTGTTAACCTTTTTATCAAAATGTATAGATAAAATAAAAATGGAAATGACTGACAATTGTTTTAGTGTCTCTATAATACATTATTTGTGTTTATTATGCTTAATTTGACAAAATTTGGTATAGCTTTTGTTGCTTTGCTAAAATAATAAATAAATCTAATCTAGATATGGGTTCATTATTTTTCTTTTTTTTTTTTTAAAGAAATAATTTATATGGAGAAAATCATCATTTAAATCATAGCAAAAAAATCTCATTCTATGAGGTTATCTTCTACTGTATGTGATTTCATTTTTTTTTTTTTTTTGGTTGCCTATTCAAAGTGATTTCTTGTGTTACTTCAAATTTTGAAATTATGTTGTAGGATAAAACAATATACTGCATAAAATTATTTTAGATAAAAATATATATATATATATATATATATTCCAAAAAATATAAATTATTTTATTGGTTAATTACATTTTTCTTCCTGTTCAATTAGTAGTTAATTATTGTTATTGCCTCAAAGCTCTCCGCTGCTTTTAGCCTGAGACATGAAAAAAGTAGTAACTAATTATATTACATGTCCAAGAAAAAAAAATGTTAATTATATTAACCTAATATTTAGATTCGAAGTTGGAGTATTTGTTTTATAATTAAAACAAAAATAGCGAGTACCTCAAAATATAAGTACAATAATAGTGGTCCAAATAATTACTAAAAAAGAAAAAATAATAGCGACCGAAATAGGTCTCATTTTTAGTAGTAGTAGACGACATAATTCAATTTATATACAAAATCGATGTGGAATTTTTCACAAGTCACAGTTATTCCTTTTGTCTCCTACACATATAAGAGTTAGATCCTGAGGAGTAGCCTGTAGATTAAAACGTTCCATCAATTTTTAGATCTAAACCACACCTTAGAATGTCAATTTTTAGATTTTTAAGTTAATTTATAAGTTCTTTATTTTTTTTTTATGAAAAGTTATTATATAATTATATTTAATGTTAATTAAATTTGATTAGTATGTAATACAAAGAAAACCACATTCTTTTTTTGATTAGTACATCCAATGCAATATATGTATGTAGTTAGCATAGGAATATATAGTTTTGTGGTTGATAAAATCAAAATTTTACATTTGCAAACTATAATTCTGTCTGGAAGAACGAAAGGAATAAAATATAAAAAAGAACAATAATACAACCTTTATTGATAATAACCCTAAAAAAATACATAAAATATATTTTGTCGTACTAAAGATTGTGACTTTACTATCTAAATGTCTAGTTCTAAATTACATATTTTATCATTTTAAAATATCTACATCATGGTTTCTATTGTAAGGTAACAATATATTTCCATTAATATTTTGAAATGTATATGTTGCATGGTTTAATAGATTAATTTTTTTGTGTATATATAATTTTGTTAAAATTTTAACTAGAAAAATGACAAATGTTAGCATTTGTCATATTAATAAATTTTCAACACAAGACTAAAACTATTTTCTCATCCATATCAAAATTATATATATATATATATATATATGTGCATGTATATGTAAAAAATTGTATAACTTTTTTATGATTGAATTGAGAATAAAATTTTTTTATAAAATCCAAATTTAAACTAAAAATATATTTTAAATAGTTCTACCACTTGATTAAGTTTACAAATATTAAAAATTTGTAAGCCTAACTTGCATATTTTCCAAATGATTCAATGTAATACCTTATCTTTAAATCGATATTTCAAACTTCAAAGTATGTATGTGGCAAATATTGAATCCCTCAATAGTCAGTCCTACACCAACTTGGCAACCTTTCATATAAATCATAAGTTTATCTATATATATATATATATATTTATATATTTTTATATGAATATGTGGCAATAAATACTCAAAATTATTTTCCTTTCCACCAATTTTTGGTCCCATTGATATGTCGCCATTGAACTCATTCAATACCACATGTAATATATGCATTTGTCTATTAGACTTTTTTCCATATATAATTTTATTTGTAAAAATATATTTTATTCAACAGAACTTCAAAGGCACAAACATTGACAGTCCAAGAGTTTGACGCCTTGAACAAATCTAAAGACAAGATCCCATGTGATAACTGTTGCTAAATTAATAATTAATCATCTTTAGCTTTTTTTCATCTTTAGCTGGTAATGACCAATAATTGTGTTAATTTTTTATTCTTTTTATTAATTTCCATCTTCTTTTTTGTCACCTTGGTTTACTTTTTCAATAATTTATTTGATCAGCTTAGGAAGATACTCCAAGTCTCGGGTCCCTTTTGTCAGTTTAAAGATCCATTGCCTTCTAATTGAAAAAGGGGACTTTGCTTGTCAATGTTTCCAATCTCAATTTGACAATTTTTTATTTTTATTAAAATATTCTTTGTGAGTCTAATTGTTTGCAAAGGAATATTAAAATTAGATTAAAAAAAACAAAAAAAGAAAAGAAAATTCCATTTGGTTCTGATTTTTCTTTTTCCTTAAAAGAAAATAAGGGTTCTGAGATGCCTTTGACACTGTTTTGGTACATGAAAAGCAACAAACATATGTGTGGTTGGAAAATAATGTGTTGGATTTTTCTTTTTTCCTAGAAATACGTTAAATTGGAATATGAACATTGAAACTTAAGCAATAAATAAATAAAAAATAAAAAATGATTAAAAATATAGTTTTGTTACCTGATTCTGTTCGGAAAATCATATGTTAAATGAAAATGATAGAATTCAAATACAAAATGATTACAATAGAAAAACAGACTAGAAAATTTTGAAACTAAATGTGATTCTAAATATAATCAGATATCTATGCTTTTAATATCAACAAAGAAACAAAGAAATTTGTTGAGTTTTAAGAGAAAAAACAGTGCATTAAGGCTATTTGGGTATATAAAATTCAATGGGCATATCTGGAGCAGTTAGTTGATGCTGTACATCTTTCTCTAGTGTGGACTATTTTGTAGTTTGTTGTTGAGCTTTTTGCCGTAGTTAGGTTGGCTTTTTTTTTGGTCAATAAAAGAATGTGTACTAAGAAAAGGCAAATTACAGGTTCCTCGAATCAAAATTTGAAGTAATTCCTATCTATAAAATGAAGAAAATAAAATAAAATAAATAAAGCGTATCCAATTAAATTCGGTCTCATTCAATAAATGGATCATTAATAATTCCTTTTGGATAGTTCAAATGGAAATGATCATTAGTAATAAGTCGCAATTTAAAACTTAGTTATAAAATTCATCATCTCCAATTTATTAAAAAAATAAAAAAAAACCATACATTTGACATAAAAAGAAAGTTTTTTTATTTCTCACGAATTGGTAATAAGCAAGAGTAGGACCGATGTTGAAATGATAAAATATTAATTGGATATATTTACTTATGTATTGATTTTAATTTTTATACCAAATACTTAATATGAAAAAAATATTTTTTTTTGTCATTTTAACAAATAGGCTTCATTGATATTCCTTTACCACTATGATAAATATCATTTTCATATAAAAAAACATAGATAAGTTGGTAATTTATCTGATGGTGATAAATACCATTTTTTTATATAAAAAAACTAGATTAGTAGGTAATCTAATGATAATTACATATTATTTGAGATATTAAGTTTTTCTCAATTGAAAAACAAAGAACAACAATTTAAGGAAATAATAATAGGATTCCAAATTTCGTACTAGCTAGGTGTGGCTTCATGATTGTCAATTTTATTTGTTTGTTTATTTATTTATTTTTTTAATGAAATGATGGTTTTTTTTTTTTTTTTTTTTGAGTAATAATAATCAAATTTGAGTGGCTAAATAAATAATATAACATATCTTATCCCCTCACCGAACCCCCCAAAAACGAAAAATATTTGGGCCAGCTGCAGGCCTGCAATGAGACGAGAAGTCCAACACAACGTCCAATTGGTATTAAAAGCATCTCAAGTTAGAAGCCCAATCATGTCGTCGAAAAGGTGGACCAAATGAGAAGTGCCACTCTCTCTGTCTCACATATAATTATAAATTTTTGGACCTTCAAAGGCATTTTCCTTTTTCTTTTCTTTTCTTTTTCAACTGACAAAGAAAAAAAAAAAAGCCATTTTGATTTACGGAAACATAGGAGGTGAAGGAAATCAGATACTTCCAAAAGGTAGGGGGTCTATGTCATCTTCTTTAATTTTCACATTTTTTTTTTTTTTTCCTTTGGACATTTTGTTATTTTCCTTTAATTGTTGTAGATTTATATATCAATCTCTATGCCACTTTTCCTGGACTCACATTTCAGAATAGTCGAAATTCAAGCACTTTGAGGAGGATTCTTTACGCGTGAGAATCCCTTTTATTTTTGTTTTTGTTTAGTACTTTTTTTAGTTTCCCCTCTGAAGAGACATGACCTGTGAATTGTTTGCACGGTTGTATGACATATATTTAATTATTGTGTTCAAAGCCTTAAATTATGGGACTAAAGTAATTTATTCTATGGGACATTCAATAAAGATGCATAATACGACTCAAAAAGAACGGTCCCAAGATGAACATGCTACAAAAAAGAAGACCACTTTTAGTTTGAGTTTGTTAAATGACTTTAAACAAAACTATAGTATTTGAAAAAAATAATATGTATATATATATATATATATTTTTTTTTTTAAAAAAAAAATGAATCAAGGAGATAGAGTCTGCACCAGATTAACCTGCAGGCCGAAAGCCAAAAAGCCAAATGTTCATTATTTTATAAGCGATATTATAGGCATCAATTTTGTTTACCAACTTTACTTAGCAATGTATGTCAAAAATAGTGTGACAATATCTTTAACAGTTCTTTTTTTTTTTTTTTTCGTTTAAACATAATATATTTAACGGTAGAAAATTGTTGTGATCCTTTGATCATCAAAAACACACAAAACCAATACAGAAAAATAAAGAGAGACAAAAGATATGAAAATTGAGAAGAAAAAAATGTATTATAACTATAAAATTTATACAACAAAAAACTTCTCTCAGCCTCTCTCAAAAACCTGTATTTTTTATATTGTGTGTTACGTGATACAAGACTAAAAATGAGCATCTATTTATAATACTTTTTCTAGGATTTCTACGGTTTTAGTTTTACGAAATAAAAGACTGGAACCCCACAATTCTCCTCCTCCAGCCGCATTTCAAAAATTTGATGGTCACCCACCATCTAAACTAGCTATGTCTCTACACAGTTTCAACTTCTCTGGCATGACAATCTTTATAAACATATCTGCTGGATTCTCCTTTGTGTGAATCTTCACCAACCTGAACAATTTATGCTCAGTCACATTGCGTATCCAATGATAGCTGATATTAATATGCTTTGTCCAGGAATGATACATTGTGTTCTTGCTTAAATCCATAGCACTCTGGCTGTCATAATGTATCTTGTAGTCTTTCTGCTTGATGCCCAGTTCATGGAGTAAATGCTTTAACCACATCATCTCCATACCAGCTTCCGCTGCGGGAATTTATTCTGCTTCTGTCGTGCATAAAGCTACACACTTTTGCAATCTTGACTGCCATGACACAGCTCCTCCAGTAAAAATGTAAATATAACATGAAGTAGATTTTCTACTATTAAGATCTCCGACCATATCTGCATTTGTATAGCCATGTAGAACTGGATCATCTTCCCCGTAACACAAGCATACTTTTGATATACCCTTAAAACACCTGAGAATCCACTTGACTGCTTCTCAGTGTTCCTTTTCAGGATTTGAAAGAAATCTACTCACGGTACCAACTGCATGAGCAATGTCCGGTCTAGTACATATCATTGCATACATTAGACTTCCCACTGCTGAAGAATAAGGCTATAAAGTCATCTCCTCTATCTCAATTTTGGATAAAGGGCACGATCTTTGGCTTAAATTGAAATGGTTGGCCAATGGAATGCTAACTGGTTTGGCCTTCTCCATGCCAAATCTCTTTATCACTCTTTCGACATACTTCTCTTGAGATAGCCACAACTTGTGATTCTTCCTATCTCGGGCTATTTGCATTCCTAAAATCTTTTGAGATGGTCCCAAGTCTTTCATATCAAATGACTTTGAGAGTTCCTTCTTCAGCTGACTAATTTTCATTGCATCTTGTCCGACGATTAACATGTCATCGACATACAGCAAAAGTGCAGTGAAGTTTCCATTTAGAAATCTTTGAATATAAACACATTGGTCTGCATCAGTCTTCTTATATCCTTGACTCACCATAAAAGAGTCAAACTTTTTGTACCATTGTCTAGGTGCTTGCTTGAGGCCATACAAGCTCTTCATTAGCTTGCAAATGAGGTTTTCTTTCCCTGAAACCTCAAAACCTTCTAGCTGCTCCATATAAATCTCCTTATATAGATCACCATGAAGGAACGCTATTTTCACATCCATTTGTTCAAGCTCTAGGTCTAGACAGGCTACTAAACCGAGAATAACTCGTATCGAAGTCATCTTCACAACTGGTGAGAAAATCTCATCAAAGTCAATTCCTTTCTTTTGAAGGAAACATTTGATGACCAATCGGGTTTTATGCTTCACCACCTGTCTGTTGCCATCTTTCTTGAGCTTGAATACCCATTTGTTCTTTAGTACCTTCTTTCCCTTTGGAAGCTCAACCAACTCATAAGTATGGTTCTTCTGCAAAGATTCTATCTCATCTTGCATTGCATCCATCCATTTTTCTCTGTCTTGATGGGAATTAGCTTTCTGAAAACTTTCTGGCTCCCCTTCTTCAGTAAGCAGAATATATTGAGATTCTGGATATCTTTTTGATGGAATACGGTCTCATTCAAATCTTAGGAGAGGTGTACCATCATTTGACTGTTCTGATGGTCTTGCAGCTTTTAGTGTTTGAGCATCTCCCTGCTCAATTTCCTCTTCTCTCTCTTGTTCTGCTTCTGGTAATTTCTTATACACCTCGTCATCATTTGTGGCTAGTTGTGCTGGTGCTGGATCAGGAACAAAATCATGGGCACTGATATTAGAAGACTTCATTGGCTTCTTAATATCGTCTATAGTCTGGTTCTCTTGGAATACCATATCTCTGCTTCTGATAACCTTATTTGCTTTTGGATCCCATAATTTGTATCCAAATTCTTCATCTCCATATCCGATAAAGATGCATGGAGTAGTTCTTGCATCAAACTTTTGTCTAAGCTCCTTGAATACATGTGCAAAGGTTAAATATCCAAATACTCTTAAGTGAGAGTACGAGGGATTCTAAAACTTGATCCTTCGTCTTCAGGAAATAAACTCACACCTTCCGAGAAGCATCATCTATAAAGGTTAGGAAATATTTGTTGCCACCTAAAGATTCCTCTTCCAAAGGTCCACAAACATCATAATGCACCAGACTAAGCAATTCTAATTTTCTCATTAAAGAGGACTTAAATGAGATTCTGTGTTGCTTATCATACAAACAATGATTGCAAGGTTCTAACACAACATCCTTGGAAATAGTGATAAGCTTCTTATTCGTCAATGTAGACAATCCTTTCTCACTCATGTGACCGAATCTCTGGTGCCACAGATTTTGAGATACCTCTCCTTCTATAATGTTGAGGCCATCTGCATAAATCTTCACATGGGTCTTGTAAAGTATTCCACAAATATGTCCTCAAACGACAACCATAGCACATTTTGTTATTTTTCATGTGCTGTTGTAAAAGTGGTTGTCGAAGCTTTCCTTGTCAAAGACTATTCCTGAGAGTAGATTGAGCCGAAAGTCTAGAACATGTCGGACATCCTTCAAAGTAATTATATGTCCGATGTTGGTCTTTATCTGAATATCACCACTTCTAACGATTTTAGTGTGAAGGCATGATTCTTCATGTGTGGAACAATACGCCACTTCTCCTCTGATGGTGACCAAAGTTTCACCATCCTTCTTCCGCTGATTGCTTTTCTGGCCCTACTTTCACAACATCTTCCTGTAGTACTTCTCCAAGTGTCCTTCTCGGCCATAATAATGACACTTATATGTTGGCTTCCTTCCATCTGTGGATTTGCCTTTGCTTTAGCTCTGCCTTTCCCCCTGTTATGAGTACCTTTTTGCTATCTCCCCCATTTCTGTGTGACAAGGGCATGTGTTTTATCATTGCCAATGTCCTTCCTTCTGGCCTCCTCGTTAAATAGGGTATCAGTCACCATAGCCATGGTAAGTTTTCCGTTAGGGGTCGAATTACTGAGAGAGACTACTATGTCTCCCAGCTTTCTGGAAGAGAGCTAAGAAGTAAAAGTGCCTGTTCTTCATCCCCTAGTTGTAACTCCACCGCAGACAATTGGTTTACTAAGTTCTGAAATATAATGGCTCGACTATAGAAGTTCCATTCTTAACTTCAAATTCACCAAACGCCTCATCAACAAGGCTTTATTCCGAGCAGTATTGGCTTGGTACATGTCCTCCAGCTTCTTCCAAAAAGTGTATGCGTCTGTCTCTTATGCAACATGATGGAAAACACTATGGTCAATCCATTGACGGATTTGACCGATCATTTTTCTGTTCATCTTCTTCCATTCTGCTTCTTTGGTGGGATCAAGATTCTTTCCTTTAGCATCTAAAAGGTCAAACAATTCCTTGCAATTTAGAAGATCTTCCATCCGATGTCTCCAAAGTGCATAGCTGGTGATAATAAGCTTAATCATCACTCTCGAATATGACTCGGTCATTGACATCTTGTCTTGCAAAAAATTGGAGCTGAATTCAGAAAAATAAAGTCCACCAATAAGTCCGGAACGATAAAAAACATTAGGTTTGACTCTTCTCGGGTCAAAATCTGAATCTTCAAAAATTGAGACCAAAGTGCAATTTCCAAAAGTTTTAGATCAAATTGCAAATACCAAAACTTCTGGGAACCTAAAAATACCGAAAATACAGGGGTATTTTTGCCATTTTAGAAAAGTCATGGACTAGTGCTGACGTGGTTGATGATGTGCCGACCGGATGATGTGGCACGGCTCAGCTCTTGGCTCGGATGGAGGCTTAGATCGGCTCTTCCCAAATCTTGGCTCAGCTTTAGTGCGGCTTGGCTCGGCTTGAAGGTGCGTGAGAGTTGACTGGCGCATGAAAAACCTACAGAAAACTTTGATGGCGCGTGGGGGCGCGTGAGACGTCGGATGGCGATCCGGTTGGGCTCGTTCGTCTCGGTGAGATCTATCTTCTGATATGCTCAAATATTTTGTTTGAGCTCTTCGACGGCGAACCCTATATTCCAACCAAGCTCTGATACCATTTGTTATGATCTTTGATCACCAAAAACACACAAAACCAATACAGAAAAATAAAGAGAGACAAAAGGTATGAAAATTGAGAAGAAAAAAATGCATTATAACTATAAAATTTATACAACAAAAAATTTTTCTCAGCCTCTTTCAAAAACCTGTATTTTCTATGCTTTGTGTTATGTGATCCAAGACTGAAAATAAGCATTTATTCATAATGCTTTCTTTAAGATTTCGAGGGTTGAAACCCTATTTGACTTGGACTTTAGGAGATAAAAGGCTGGACCCCCACAAAAATTACATAAACTAAACATGAATAAATGATTTTTTAAATTATTAATGCTGAAAGCATTTGAGTTCAAGATCATGATAAAAAAAAAGGAAAAAAGAAAAAAAGGCAGACTTAAGCTTTGTCATTAGATTACTTAAAAGGAAAACTCAGTACAAATCAATAACTTCACAGGTATTATGTTATATATGTGAGTTTATAAATTGGTAATGTTTATGTTTTTGGTTTTCAAATTTTTTTTTTCTTGAAGGTTTTACTTAGTTATGCATACTAACTTGTACCTTAAATAATAGCTAATTACGCGTCTTATCTGAGATAGTTATTTTGTTCATACTCTATACTTGACTATGGACCATCTATCGTCTTTTAAAGTGGAATGCTTTATTATTATTAACTGGGCTATTTGGAATCTGACGTAATGCAAAATAATAAAGTCAAAGATAAAACTAGATGAGTTTCTTCTTGATGGTATATCAAATACTCGTAGGGAATACAAATGAAATTTCTTGGTAGTAACAAGGGAAAGTAATGCCCAAAAGAGAGGATGAAATTTGAATTCCTCCAAAGCCTAATGAATTGAAGACTAATATGGATGGGACATAAGCATGGCTTTATAATCCCTGTTTGATGCATAAAGCCATGCGTATGTGGCTATTAAGAACAAGGAAAGGGAGCTTATGGTTGCAATGTCTAAACCAAAAAATGGACAATTTTCTCCGCTAGCAACACAGCTTATGGGTATAAGAGTAGGACAATGTTGAGATGGCAGTATTGTTGAGAAGTGATAAGATTTTTTAAGTGATGAAGATTCCTATTTCTATTCAAATTGATTTTTGGTAGAGGATTTAAAAGTCAAGCTAGCTAGTTTGGGTAGTTTTAAATGTGTCTCCTTTAGAACATGGTCTAGGCCATGGATCTTTTTGTCCATTTGGTTTTGAATTCAGTTTTGAATAATATTTGTGAAATGTTTCCTTTCAAAAAAAAAAAAAAAAAAAAAAGTTTCTCACCTAACTATAATTTTAAAGAAACTAGCTAGAAAACTAAAAAAAAAAAAAAGAAAAAAAAAAGGAAACATAAATAACAAATGAAAAATCATTTCAACTAGTTTATAAAATAAGACTCATATATTTATTATGATGAGTATTAGTGGTAGTCATTTATTATTCATATGTGCTTAATTTTCCAAAACGAAAATAAAAAAACTAAAAACATAAACGTTATTAAGTCTGTAGATTTCTCCTTGAATACTGTGTCATTAAAGAAAATTTATTATGAGTTTAAAATTCATAAAGTGAATAGTAATTCAATAGTAACTAATGAGAACCTTAACTCATAAGTTTCTATCTAATAGTAACTTTTTAATAATCATGAGATGAAATTGGGAATGACAATGACCACAAGAATACATTTAATAACGAACTTACTACTCTTTTCAATGGTGATGTAAACGTAATACAAAAAAATCTACTAATTAAACAAAGATTATAAGATAATATATTAAAAATATTTAATGATAATTTAACATGCAAAGCCTATGCATTTCAACCAATTGTCAATCAGCTTTAAATTATGGTTTAGAAAGCTACTTCCTACCGACATATTTAACATTAAAAAAATAATATTTACTTTTGGCCCTGTCACTTTATCCATTTGGCTTTCGGTGATCCATTTTTTGTGAGAAAACAGACGAAAATTCTATTCACCAATTAATTTATATAACACTTTCTTTCCCCGCCAGTAAGAATCAATGTTTAACTCAGTCCAATTCCGTGATTAAATACAGTATGTATTTGACCTCCATCTGTACGGTCAATATTCATCGGATCTACATTAAATTAGTCACGATGTGATACGCTATTGTGGTCTGTGGATTGCGATTTTGTTTGGGTCCCACTCTCTTAAGTTCGGCCGTTGGATGCTTTGTCATCTGACGTCGTCTGTCGCTAAAGGTAGCGACTAGGCGACATTCTACACCACGCAAAACATGGGCAATTTCGTAATTAAGGTTAACTGCCCTACCAACCGTTATACCGGGACCCACTGTAGTCGTCTACTGTGCTTCTCATTTGCTTACCAAATCACAAAGAATTTCGATCCACAAGCTCATCTAAGCGCGTGAGCAATTTTCAGTGCATATTGCAACTTTATATATAATTCTCAGTGTGTATGTATATATATATATATATATTTTTTTTTTTTCTTTTTATAGATGAACCGTTCAAATTCGATACTACAGTATAAAAAAAGTTAATAATTTTATTGAATTTAAAAATTTTAAGTGCACAAAAAAGCTTTTTATTAACTAAAAGTTCCACCCATTCACAAATTAAAAAAAAAAAAAAAAACTAAAAGTTCTACCCGAGACTACAGAATTGAAAAAGTTAAAAATTTGATTGAATTTAACAATTATAAGTGCACAAAAATGCTATTTATTAACTAAAAGTTCTCTGTCCATAAATATATCTAACAGTGTATATAAACACCGAAATGTGCATCGATTTCCCAAATTTTGGGCCCCTTGAAAATACAATACTGCCTTTTTATTTTTATATTTTTTTATTAAATTCTGATTCTTGGAATTCACGATCCAAGGGTAAATAACTTTTTTAACATTTTTTTTTTCTTTCTTTCTTTCACGCGTACATTTTTTGGTAAAATCTTAACACTCATATATTAAAGATAAAAGGACTAAACAAATATTTGTTTTTATCACCTAATATATATTTTTATGAAATGCCTATCTATATTAAATAATACAAACTTTAAAAACAAAATATTTAATAGAGTTGCATGCTTTTTTATTTTAAGAAAATCTTTTCACAATTTCAAACAATCTCTTGCACTCTCATTTTATATATATATATATATATATAATCATTTAAATAAAAAAAATATAAGATTATTTTATACAATATTTTTAATACACAAAAAATCCTAGATTTATACACTCTTCAACCAGGCTAAAAATACATTTTTTTCACAAATTCTTCACAACTCAAACACTACTCCATCGAAATTAATAGTTGTGTTTGGCCAACAAATTAGAAATGTTTCAAGTGAAATTAATAGTGATGAAACTTCATGAATTTTTTTTTATCAAAATATTTTAAATGAAACTAATAGTTATAAAAACTCTATTATATTATTCGCTCATGAGATGCTAAACATCTTTGAATTGTTCGTACTTTTAAATATATTTAAATTTATTTAATCTTATATTTTTTTATATTTTTTAAAAATTTATTTTTAATTTGTTTAACCGTAAACTTTAGACAACATTAAATATGTTCAATTATATACTTTATGCACAATTGCAAAATATTTAATTCACAACTAGGAAATAAATGGTAAAGTTTAGCAAACTACTATCCAAAATAATACGAACATTAGTAATCAAGAAGAATATTATTCTAGACTTCTTGACACATGTCGTTGATGAAAAACCAAAAAAAGAAAAGAAAACAAAAATTATAAAACAAAATAACTAATTAAAAAATGAAAAAGAAAAAAATAGATACATCTTACTCTCTTATGTTTATGAGCTACCATGATTTGGATAATCATTTTGTATACAACTTTAATTTACAGTGAAACATAAGTTAGATGAAAATATTTGAGAGGAATAATGAAAGTACATAAAAAGGCTATTAAAAAAGGTTTAATCTCTGATCCTATTTGGAATTAATAGTATACTGTAAAGTACTTTAAATATATATTATAAGTTAATCCTAAGCTTTTATTAAAAAAAAAAAAAAAAAGTTGACCGAAAGCTAGCAAATTTTTTGAACTACCAAATTTTTTAATTTCACGTATAACAAAAAAATTAATAAAATACTTTTTTTTCCAAAAAAAAAAAAAAAAAAGTTGACCGAAAGCTAGCAGATTTTTTGAACTACCAAATTTTTTAATTTCACGTATAACAAAAAAATTAATAAAATACTCTTTTTTTCCCAAAAAAAAAAAAAATAGTGGTCGACATGCCTCTGTGGGCTTGCCTATGTAAAAATTCTCTAATACGGGAATTTTCAACTTTATTAAATTAGAATTTTTACATGGTAAGTTTTAAAAGTTGCTAAATTATATTTTAGAATTTTAAATTTAAATTCCAATAAAGATAGATAATGTAACCAATGAATAAATTTTTACCCCATAAACATGTTAGATTTAAATAAATTAGAGGATTCCTGATAAGAGATAAATCTCTTATGATCTTCTTTTTGAAATTCTAAGATCCACAATTTTGTTTTCGCACACAATTATTCATTATAGGCTGTTGGTGTTGAAATTCTAAGATCCACAACTTTGTTTTCACACTTAAAATTCATTTGCAATGTGGTAGTTTTTTAAAATTAAATATAAAAGTTCTTTTATTTTATTTATTTTCTATTCCATATAATTTGATCTGAAAGAAAGTTTTGTATTTATTTTATTGATGCTCTTATATCTTCCTTCAAATTGATATCTTCTATATCTATAGAATTTACTATGTAATGGAACTAAAATTGATTGAAGTTGATATGGTAAAAAAAACAAATACAAAGAAAAAACATGTGCTTTTCTATATGTCTTTTTATTTTTTATTTTTTTTTGGTTAAGCTTTATATATGGAATAAAATACATATAAATGTTTAATAGCCCAACCCTTATCTTTATTAATAAAAAAGAACTTTAGTAATTTGTTTTAGGTTGTTGGTGTTGGATGATAAATTTATACTTGTTGCTCTGCATGAGAATTGAGTGGTAGGATTGATTGTTCCCCATGAGAATTAAGTGGTAGGGCTAATTGTTAAGGGTTTTGATCCATTCTTTAGATCAATATTAGGCTTGATTTAATTCTTAAGCTTATCAATAGGTAGATCATTATTCTTAAGATCATTATTCTCTTGATTTCTTTCGACTTATTCATCTTTTCCCATTATGTAGGCTCTTAGTTTCATTTTGCACTCATCTTGATTTTTAGGTGGAGCTATTGAGTTTTAAATTTATAATTTTTTTGATAGTTATTTTTGATATTAAGTTGAATTGTCACTTCTCTTAAAAAATTAAATTATTAGAAAATGAATCATTATTCCTTCTTTTTTTTTTTTTGAATACATTACTTAAATTACAAACTATCCAAATTTTTCATCTTCCGAATGATTCGAACTCGTATACTCATGGACACAAATAGGAATGCTCAACTACTGGAGCTAACCCGCTTCGTCGAATCATTATTCCTTTTATTAAATAGAAAATATTTAATCACTAAATAAAGTACTAATTAATATTTGAATTATCTCTAATTTTATAAACTTAGGAATTCCTCACTAAAAAATTCTTTTATATTTTTGTTTTTTTGGCAAGAGAGAATTATTATATATTTATATACGCAGGGTCATTATTATTATTTTTTAAAATTTAAATTTCGATTTGTATAAGAATATATATTTGTATTTTCTATAAAAACAAATATCTTTATATGTTATTATATTTTTATATATAAAAAATAATAATAAAATTGGTGAACGTTTCAGTTTCAGGCGTGAGACCAACGGAGATCCAGCGTGCGTCGGCAATTTATAGAAATCTCCAAACCGGGCATCATAGTAATGATGAGAATT
The DNA here is from genome assembly GCF_031755915.1 of Ziziphus jujuba. NCBI lineage: Eukaryota > Viridiplantae > Streptophyta > Magnoliopsida > Rosales > Rhamnaceae > Ziziphus > Ziziphus jujuba. The sequence goes on from NC_083384.1 coordinate 15,867,965, forward strand.
GACTCCATTTATTAGTAGTACCCAAGTGTACAACAAACGAATACCCTAAAAACTTTAAAAAAACTCAAATAGACATGCGGGACCCACAAGGGAGTGCACATTGCCACAATTTTTCCAAATTCGGACAGTGAAAGTGATGAAGCCTGCGCGCACAGCCTCCTATCCTCCTTCCCATCCCCATCCCCTCCAAAAATTTTTAAACCTACGCACCCCGCGTGTCACATATGCGTAAGACACGGCGTTTCGTCCACTGTCCTGTCAGAATCAGTGTCTTTCGTGAGCGACAATTCGAAGCCTCGTATACGTGTCCTTAAAATTCTCTTACAATTTCATCTCTCTCTCTCTCTCTCTCTCTCTCTCTCTTTCTTTGGATTTTCTTTTTAAATATCTTTTCTGATTTTTTTTTTCCTTAAAGATAAAACAACGACTTTTTTTATTTTAGCTTTTGTAAGAATTTGTTAAGACTTTGAAAAAATTGCTTTTAGCTAAACAGTTTTTTTATTTTTACTTTTTGGCCTTTAGAATCTTGTCTTCTTCTACCGCCAACAACTTCTTTTTAACTCTTTAGGCTTTTGGTAGACTATTTTCTCTATAAATCTTCTCTCATCTGAGTTTTCTTTTCTTTTCCTTTTGGGTTTTTGAATTTGCGTTTTGATTTGTTCTTCTGTCGTTCCTATTTGCTTTTGGGATCCTTCTGTGTCATCGATCTTGGGTGTACTTATTTTCTTGGTAAGTTTGTTGATTTTGGGTGGTGGGGTTGAAATGGAGGAGAGGTATGAGCCATTGAAGGATCTTGGTTCTGGGAATTTTGGAGTGGCAAGGCTGGTTAGAGATAAGAAGACCAAAGAACTTGTTGCTGTCAAATACATAGAAAGGGGGAAAAAGGTAATTTTTTTCTTTAATATTTAAATTGGGGCACACTTGGTTTAGAAATATACTGATGTGTAAGATTTTAGGGAAGAAAATGAAAATTCAAGGTTCTGGTGTAAAAATCTCATAGGCAGTATTCATTGTGAATTTCTAATTGTTTTTAATGTCAGTGTTAAGCATGATTAGTTGATTCGTAGGTCTGGAAGAGAGTCATGATATATTCATTTTATTGTAGTTCTCTTGTTGGACTGCCCATTGACTTAATCACATTTTTGGTCAACAAAATAGCTTTTGCACTTATTTGTGTTTGGTTTCTACTTTTAGCTGTTATTTTGCCCACTGGATGAATATTTTGAGAGTTTTGCATGTTTTGCAATTGGAACTTTCTGAGTCTGTGAGTTTGGCCCTGAAAATTTCTATAGAATTTCGAGATGTAAATGATTAAAAAAAAAAAAAAAAAAAAGCCTTTTTGTGCATAAATGGAGGATAAAAAGATAATTGCTTCAAATTGATAGTCAAACTTGGTTCAGTTCAATCAAATGATAATCTAAGTAGACTGTAGTCTATTACTCCATGCAGATTTGTTGTGCTTTTTAAGTGGCTAAATGTTCAAGTTTTATGTGAGGAAAAGGTGAATTTTTTATTCACTTTCCTGGTGCAAATTGAAGTTCTGTTTTTTGTCCCACAAAAGATTCTTTTTCAGCATGGTTTATCGGTTTTTCTCGGCAGTTGATGTTCTGTAGTTCAAGCAGATTCTAGTTTAGTTCAAATCTGTCAAAAACTAGTGCGGCTTTACTGATGTTAAAAGCAAGATCTTTATAGAAGAAGTTAATTAGAATTTTAGGTATTTGGAATATTTGTGCTCCCCTAAACGTGTACTTCATATGTATTTCTTGTTTTTTTGGTTGTAGAAAGTAACAATTTTCTATGGATGTATTTGTTGTATCTTTATGAACATGATTTCTTCTATATGGGTTTCAGATTGATGAGAATGTTCAGAGAGAAATAATAAACCATAGATCCTTGAGGCATCCAAACATTGTCAGATTCAAAGAGGTAAGAAAATAGTATTCTGAATGTTTTGCTACACCGTAATCAAATCAATCAAGCTTGAAGATGGACCTAAGAGTTTGAATAAGGCAGGCTTTAACAAATCATTTTTGCTTGTAGGTCTTGTTAACTCCATCACATTTAGCAATTGTCATGGAATATGCAGCTGGGGGTGAACTGTTTGAGAGGATATGCAGTGCTGGTAGATTTAGCGAAGATGAGGTTAGTTTGCAAAATTTATTTTAGGTGCATTTTCCTCAATTTCTGTGCTTATGAAAATCATTCAAATTTATATTCATGCTGTGTTTGATGGGAATTTCCATTATGACAGGCAAGGTTTTTCTTCCAGCAGCTAATTTCTGGAGTCAGTTACTGCCACTTCATGGTATATTTTGAGTTGTCTTTCACTTTATGTGTGAGAAACTTATATGAATCTTTCCTTAACCAATCATTTTACTGCAGCAAATTTGTCATCGGGATTTGAAACTGGAAAACACGCTCTTGGATGGAAGTCCAACACCTCGGCTTAAAATATGCGATTTTGGTTACTCCAAGGTCAGTGATTTTCTCGTTTAAAATTATCAATATATTCAGTTGAAATTCAGGCAATTGTTATTTCTTAACTCTTTTTAATGTTTCACCATATGCAGTCTGCTTTATTGCATTCGCAACCCAAATCAACAGTTGGAACACCTGCATACATTGCTCCAGAGGTTTTGTCACGAAAGGAATATGATGGAAAGGTATTTATCATTTTCTACCTCATTTCCTAGCACTTATAGAAAGTTATATTGAAAACTAGACTTTGTTAGTTCTGACTATCTAGTTTAGGTATATCACCACTATTGTTGATACGCTTTTTAGATCACTAAAACGGATCCCATGATCCCAAAATTTGCTTGCTAAGTTGGTAGAGCTTGTAGATTGCAGATGTATGGTCCTGTGGTGTCACATTATACGTGATGCTGGTAGGGGCATATCCCTTTGAGGATCCCGAAGATCCAAGAAATTTCCGCAAGACCATTGGGGTGAGTTTCTCATCTCAAATTTAATTTGGAAACTTATGGTAGTTTCCATCACAACTAATTTGTTCGAAAATCTGGAACAGAGAATTATGAGTGTTCAGTACTCTATACCCGACTATGTACGTGTTTCTGCGGACTGTAGGCAGTTACTTTCTCGTATATTTGTTGCCAATCCTGCCAAGGTACTATTCACCCCCTTTTAAAGTAACCTTTGGTTGGTTATTTCAGTTCATTTTGAACAATTATCTTCTGATGAAATTGTTTCCTATCATATAAAGATATAAAAAATGCTGTCAAATGCCATCAACATTTGGAGTAATCTTATTTTTTTCTTGCCTTTGACTAACAATTTTCATCCCTGATCATATCCTTGCAGCGGATAACAATCCCGGAAATAAAACAGCATCGTTGGTTTCTGAAAAGCTTACCAAAAGAGTTAGCTGAAGTTGAGAGAACAAACTATGCAGAATTAGAAAACAAGCAACCAATACAAAGCGTCGAAGAAATAATGCGCATAATACAAGAGGCGAAGTTGCCTGGTGAAGGATCAAAGAGCAGTGGCAAAAGTACTGCTGGAACATCTGACACTGATGATATTGAAGCTGATGTGGAATCTGAAGTTGATGTCAGTGGGGATTATGTTGGAGTTTGAGCTTTTTAGAGATAGTTTAGAGATGGGTTTTTGTTTCGAGTTTGTTTACATAATACTTCAAGAAAAAAAAAAATTTCTGAAATCAAAGATGTTGATCACATTTGTAGAATAGACTGTCATAAATATGTGTACAAGTTACAAAGTGATTTGAAACAGCCAATATCAGAGTGGGGATTGATTTACTGAAGTTATAATGCACAGAGATTTTTATATGTTATATAAGGAATATGTTTCTTAATTGTTTTGTGAAAATAGGGCTTCCATTTTTTGTTATTGTTTAGAGTAGTTGGAACTTAAAATTTTAGCTCTGAAATATGAAATCCTGATTCAGGAACAGAAAAGAGCAGAGCTGTGGAAGTTGCAATGTACTGTCCCAAAAAAAAAGATAGAATGCAAAGGAATCTGAAAATACGGTGTCGTTTGGATGAAATCCTGATTCGGGAACAGAAAAGAGCAGAGCTGTGGAAAATGCAGTGTACTGCCCAAAAAAAAAAAAAAGAAAAAAAGAAGAAAAAAGACAGAATGCAAAAGAATGTGAAAATACGGTGTCGTTTGGAAGCAAACGCAGAGTAAAATGAAACGGTCGAAAAAATAGGTGATCCATTTGGTAGCCAATGCTTCGGGGGATTTGAACCCGACGTGAATCGAACACGCAACCTTCTGATCTGGAGTCAGACGCGCTACCATTGCGCCACGGATCCGAGTTAGCAGCACTAATACACTGATTATATAAATTTGAATTTTAAGGTTGGGAGGACAAAAGCTCTTGCTGGGTTCGGGATGTCGATCATATTGTATTTTCTTTTTCTGAATTTCAAATTTTATTATATTATTAGTGCAATAGATCTAAATATAAACAATAGACTAAAAATTTAAATAACTAGAATTTTTAATGTTTAACATTTTAAAGTATCATATTTAAGCATCTAATTTTTACATTTCAATTAAATTGAAATTATGTAATAATATTAGTTGTCAATTTATTATTTCACCATTCAATTTTCATCCGGTTTTATATAATATGCTAAGAAAATTAAAAAAAATTGTATATGAAGCGAAATTATATATAAAAAAAAGAAAAGAAAAGATGAAAAGTAAAAATATAATGGTAACCATGTAAAACTTTCCAAATACAATAATTATGAAATCATCCCTGCTATATTATGAAAATATAATGACGCCTAATTGTTATCTCATATACAAAAGATAAATATGGCTTATTTTTATTTTCAGTAAATGTTTTTGGTAGAAAAAAACTAGTTTAAAATTATTTTTCATTGATTTCCCTTATTTAAAACTACAAAACCATTGGAGTCTCTAGTGTGGGCATGCCACCTTTAATTTGACTAGAGTAATGAAAAAAATTAGCAAACCAGAAAACTATTATAGATTAAAGCACAAGAATATACCCTGAAAGATTGTTGTGTATAGAGATTTGGGAATTGTCCTTTCTATCTTTTGGAAGATCCTTTTATATACAAACAAAATATAAAAAACAAGATTTTTACTTGATATCTAGATAAAGAAACAACAATAAAACAAATAAATAAAACTAGATAAGGTAGAGACTAAATTCTATCTACATTTTGAACTAAATTCGTTTTTTATCCAAATATTTTATTTTGATGAAAAATGTGAATTAAACAAGTATATATCCGCATTTGAGAAATGATATACACAAGTAAAAATCACTAATATAAAGAGAATAGGACTTGATGCATGAGATTCACATGTTCAATTCATATGGTTGAGGGAAGATTTTAATTACGAGGGAGGGAAGGAGGATTTATATTATGTGTACAAATTAGTTAAGGAAAAGGAAAGGTAAAATTTTACCTTTTTTGGAAATTGACAGGACAACAAGAAAGGACGTTATAAGGTCACATTTATTCTCCAAGCAGTTGATAAAACCACACAAATCCTTAAATATTTTTGCATTTTCAAGCAACCACTCTTCCTCAAAAGTCCAAACCCACTTGAAAATATAAACTAAGGGCAATTTCCCAATTAAGTTTTTTTATTTCTTTTTTGGATAAGACCCAATTGAGTTTAGTGGATGAAATCTTTCTATGCTTCTTCAAGATAATTTTCCAAGAATTCCTAATCCTCAATATTGAAGGAAAAAAAAAAATTGTATATATTTTACGAGAATTCTAAACTACAAAGAATGAGGCAAATTGAGAACCTTTTGAAAATGTTTTTATGAGTCCAGGTACACATTTTATCCACTTAACAGTACCTCTAAAGGTACTCTCCAAAAGGAGAGTATATTTTGTCAACTGGACAACTCTTATTATACTCTTCAATTTGTTCCTTTATTTATCATTCCCTATAAATCATTATATGATTTTTTTTTTTAAATGTAATTTACCCGCCGTTTATTATATTGCCTATTGTTTTCTGCTCCTCCATTTGGCCTCTATTTCTTTAATTTTTTTTTTTTGGGGTAAAAATCCATTGAGCCTGTCCGATGTTGTATTGGAAGTTGTAATTATTAAATGAAAGCTAAAATAGTTATTCAAATAAAGAAAATATTGTATATGTTTATCTCTCCACTGTAATTACTAAATGAAAGTTACAGTAGCTGTTCAAATAAAGAGGCTACTGTAAATGATTTAGCTTGCTGAAGTAAATTCATGAAAACGAGAGAAAACTAGCACCTGCGTTTGTAGTCCAACGGTTAGGATAATTGCCTTCCAAGCAATAGACCCGGGTTCGACTCCCGGCAAACGCAATTTCTTTGTTTTTCTGCAACATTTCCTCTTTTGTGCTTAAACTACCTCTTTGCCTGCAAGTTGGCCTATAGAGTTAGAAACTTAATTCAAAAAAGAAAACTTTTTGTCAAATGGAACAGCAGTAGTTGGCATTACAGCAACCAAAGTCTACACTTTCCCAAGTCCACAAGAGGGGCTAAGTCAAAGTTGGCATTAACCAAAGAGAGAGATTTTGCTATGATTGTATTGTCTTTGCTTTCTTGTAGCATTGTGCTTTTCCACCTAACTTTCTTTATTTGCAATTTCAAAGTCAATTTTTTGCAGGGTTTTGTCTGAAGCTAATTTCAAAGAAAACCCATAAAAGAGAGGAAATCACAGGGAAACTTCCATATATTCCCTCTTTTACCAAACTTGACCAGTCCTACTCAAAATTCTTTTGTATTTGCTTCAAATATTATATCTTACATTATATTTAAATTTGTGGAACTTGTTCTCTTTCAATTTTTTTGACATTGTGGAGAAACCTTGCAATCTCATAAATCATTTTTATAAGTTTTTGATATATTATATTATATCTTAATTAAATCCAAAAATTATAGTGAATTATTTTGATAAAGTTACTATTTTTTTAAATAATGATACAATCTGTCAGATTTGAATCTTTTCAAACCACCATTATTTATATGCTCATAAATCCGATTTGTATTTAGAATTTAAAATTTCTCAAAATTGAAACCAAAATGTAGGGAAAACCATGATCCATTCACTGGCATATATATATATATATATATATGTATATATTCCTCGGTGTATAGGCAAAAAGCACAAACTCTTTAGTGCACCAACCACTTCACGTATGAACAGAACATTGAAAGGAATCGAACCTAATAGACAAGACTATTGAAAGTCAAAAAGAAATTATGAACAAAAATAAACTATAAAAAAAGGCACCTTGTGCAGGCGTGGAATATCAAATCAAAGGGTATATGTGTATATATGTATATAATATATATAGCCTTTCCCTTCCTTCTATAAATATGTCTCAAACTCTCAATTAGGGTCTTTGTAGTGTGGAGGAAAAATTTTACATAAGGAAGAAAAATTAAAAAAAATAAAAATAAAAATGAAGGGCGTTGTAGGGTCATGGGCACTGGTGGTGCTGGTGATGGTGGGGATGTGGGCGGTGGAAAAGGCCGGTGGTGCGCCGAGTGCGGCGGAGTGCAAAGAGGAGAGGAGACTAGGTGTGAATGCATGCAAGCCGGTGGTTTATGGGAAGCAACCAACAGCAGAGTGTTGCCAGAGGGTAAGAGTGAGCCATGTTGAATGTGTTTGCCCTGTTATCACTAGGAAATTGGCAGCTCTTATCGATCTCAACCGTGCCATTCGCCTTATCCAAGGTTGCGGTCGCACTGTCCCCAGGCACTTCAAGTGTGGCAGTAAGTCTCCCTATATCTCAATTCTCTTACATTTCTGTTTTTATATGTCACAGCTTGTGAATTTTTTGCTAACCATGGTTTTACATGACTATGATAGTGATTGGACAGTTGTTACAACAAACATCGTTGGTATGTGAACCAATTATAGAATGCCACACATCATTCATGAAAAGTCACAAATGGTTACATAAAACACAACTATTTATTTATTTTTGGATCTTAATGTGTGTGTATATATATATATATTTGGTTATGGAAGAGATATGGGTATTTGCCACTTGACTGTGTTTGCATAGACGCATCCGCGAAATTGAAAGTATGGAAAAACTGGAAAGATGCATCTTTGTTAGATAGAAGTATATATTTTATTTTGTTTTGCAGGCATCACCACACCATGAAAGATTGGACTTGAGTGGATGGCTGCTGCCCTTTTCTTGGCTACTATTTTTATGATTTCTCTTTATATATATATATATATATATATTTTTTTTTTTTTGGGGGGTGCAAAACTTATTATTAGATGTTACAAATGGATGGATTATGAATCATATTTAATTCTAGTTAGTCCCGCAATGTGTTCTATTGATATCCTATAATGTTCTCTATGTGTGGCCATGCTTTGTTTAAAATAGATACATTTGGGGCTTCTTTTATATTGTATAAGCTATTGGGATTCTATCTTTAATAATAGTATTAAAATCACAAGTTTATTTATCAAATTTCGAATATTTATTAAAGTAACATTATTTTATTGAGTTCATTTATTTATGTAGGTAGATTATATTAATTTATCAGCCATTAATACATTGTTATATCAGCTGGAATTCAAAAATTTTGTAAACAAATTTGGCGAGTTATTAGAGTCCAAATGTTGAACTTACTTAAAGTATACAGTATTTTGGAGAAAATAAAAAAAAAAAGAATAAAATTTCGGTTTGGAAATAAAATTGATTAGAATAACTTGGTAACAAAATTTATTGAATTTAACTGGTTAATTAATGACTCTGCTTTATGTCATAGGTTAAGGTTTATGCAATTTTGGATAATTTTCAAAAGATCATGCTGCAATTTTCAAGTTTGGCAGTAAGGCCCTTAAGCTAATTTCCTTCGCTTTCTGTGTCTTTGCACCTGCGAAGAGCATTGATGTTTGTATGTCACAGTAGCTTTATGAATTTTCACTAATCATGATCATATTTACAATATGTAATTGGACAACTGTATAACTGACATTGTCTGTATACGAACCAATTATGGTATGTTTTATGGTATGTCATGTCATTCATGAAAATTCACAAATAAATACATAAACAATTATTAAAGTGGCTTTTTCTGAAATGGTTAGTTTTTATTTATTTATTTATTTATTTCTAATTATGTTTAATTGATTTATTTAAAATGTTATTTATTTATTTTTGAATCTAAAATTTTCTTTTATAGAAGAGATGAGTAATTGCCATTGGACTGTCTTTGCATACACGCATCTATGAAACTAAAAGTATGAAAAAACTGTAAAAGGTTCATTTTTGTTGGATAAAAGTATTTATATTTATCTTTGCTTTGCAGGCATCACTACACCATGAGAGGTTGGACTTAACAAGATGGGCTGCCTTTTTCTTGGCTACTATTTTTATGATTTCCCTAATTTATGTTTTTCTTTTTTGTTAGATGCAACAAAAATGGATGGACTATGAATTATATTTAATTCTAGTTAGTCCTACAATGTATTTCATTGCTATGTTATAATGATCTCAATATGTGGCAGTGTTTGTTGTATACACATTAAGGGCTTTTTTTATATATATAAACTATCACAATATATCTTTTATAATAATATTTTAAAAAGTTCCAATTTTATTTATCAAATTTTGAATACTCAAGAAAATAGCATTTCATTATTTTATTGAGTTCATTAATTTATATATATATATATATATATATATTTAAAAAAAAACATTAATTTATGGAGTTAGATTATATTAATTTTTCAATCACTAGTACATTGCCTTAATAGTCGGTGTCAGAAATTTAGTAAAAAAAAAAAAAAAATTGGTGAATTAGATTCCAAATGCTGAGTGAATCTGGAAAAAGAAGTAGAAAATTTTTGGTATGGAAATAAAATTGATTAGAATAACTCGGTAACAAAATTTATTGAAGGTATTTGGTCAACTAAGGACTCAGCTTTATGTCATACACTATGCTCTATGCAAGTAGAGTTCGGATAATTTAAAAAAAAAAAAAAAAAAATTTGTGCTGCAATTTTCTTTGGGATTCTATTAAAGGCCCATTGGAATAATGGAAAGTTTCTACTTTAAAAATTAATAAATATGCAATAAGAATATATATATATATATATAAAAGAAATATACCAAATTATAAAAGAATATTTCGTAGAAAAAAAGAAATTAAATTATATTTCTGCAAATCATATGCTGGTGAGATTCAGAAATCAGAATAAAGTTGAGATGTATCCTGTCAAGCAGGTTGATTATTATTTTCACTTCAATATGTTCTAAACGACAGCGTTTAAGTCTTGTGGCACTGTCGTCAGCTGTACAGACCGTTGAAAACGAAATGGAAGCCATTTTTTTGGTCTTTCAGAATCATTTGACTGACTCCAACTCAACAGTCGTTAAGCCTTTTTAATCTTTCTCCAGCGTCACTCTTCCTCAGATTCTCTGTCCTTATTCATTCATTACCACGAAAGTAGACCAGAGACTGGTCCTCCTCCAGTACCAAGCCTCTTGTTTCTTATTTATTTTTTATGGTCAACGCCCTCCCCATCTGGCTAGAAAATCCACGCTCATTCATTTTCTCTTCCCAAAATCTCTGAATCCATTTCTGGGTTTTGCTCTTTGTTCTCAAATCTCAAATGGGTCGCAGGAATAATGAAATAGAACCCACCCGTTTCTCTTCTTTTATCCTTCTCTCTGTGGGTTTGATTTCCTGCGCTCTGGTATATGCATGTGTCTCTCTGGTGCTCAGAACCAGTGGTAATTCTTCGGTTTCAGATTTGGGTTCTTTGGCATTGGTTGGAGAGGATGTTGATGGTGGAGGGAAAGGAGATTTGGGTGGTGGGAGTGGAAGGTGTTGTAGAGGGATTGATAATTTGGAGCTTTGGGGAGCTGCTGTGAAGTGGGGTTCGGATTTTAAGTTCAACTCTTCCGAGGAATGTTGTAACGCTTGTAAAGCAATGTGTACTGGGAATGATGGACCGTGCTTGTGCGATACTTGGGTGTTTTGTGGGAACCGGGAGGCTTGTGGCTCAAAATTTGGTGAGGTGAGTTGAATTTTGAGCATGTTAAATATGAATCTCGTTTTGCTATTTAATCCTTCTCGTCTATTTTGCTGCTTTCTTGTGCTTCTTTCTGTTTTGCTTTTGAAAGCTGTAATGCTGAATTTGAAAGGTATATATACAGAGACATACATGTAAAGTTTTGATTTTTGATTTTATTTTTATTTTTTTTTTATTCAACTTTTGGTGGATCACCTCATTAAGGTTGATTTGAAGGCATGGAAATGAGGATTTTTTCTTGCTGAATGAAGTTTGAACCGTGCAAAATTAATCAACTTTTCTTCGGTATGGTTGATTATAGGATCTTTTCTGAACAATTGAAAGCTCATTTATATGAATTATTCCAATGACGCTCCAATCTTTGTTGAATTTAAGTTCTATAAGCATTTTCCAAATTTGTTTTGACTGCCCCCCACCCTCTCAGCATGATTGGCAATAGACTATAGACTCCGAAAAGAGAAATTCAGAATTAAAGAATTCTGTATATTGACTCTCTTATCTATATGCTTTACATAGGGATCCTCTTAAAGAGGGGATTACAACCTAAAAAGCAAATCAGGAAAATATTCCTACAATAGCTGGGCAATTACTAACTTTCCTACTTTACATTATTGACCAAATCATACTATTTACAGCTAATCTAATCTTCTAATATTTTATATATTACAACCAAATCCCTATTTTCCGACACTGTTAGAACAAAATTTTGGATCATTATTTTTGTTTAGCTTTTTCAATTGCAGCACTTCTGCATAGAACTGCAGAGCTTGTATTATGCTATGTTTTTTACTATATCAGTTTTAAATTCTCTGCTTTCAATTTGCTAATGCAGTGCTGGTTGAAGAAACAGAAAGATACCATGCAACCTGATCGGCAAGAAGAAGGGGAAAAAGTTAGCTGGACTTCTGGGATCATATTTGGAAAAGGAGAGGTAAATTGGTCTACAGAAAATGTTGGATGCTATTGTAGTCGCTATACTTTGAGTGAGATAATGTAAAATTTGTTAGCTTAGTTTGCACTTTTTATAACTGATGATTGTAATTTCCTTCGAGTTTCAATTTTGGCAGTCAGCAGAGTATTTAAATGCTAGTAGGGATGTATGTATTGATAGGGTAGAAATTAGGGATTTATATTTTGGAGACTAAGGAGTCCAAGTTTTAAGTATTGGGAAAGTTCCAAAAGGCCTAGTGATTTAAAACTCTGTGTTTTTGCCTGCGGGACTATTGAACAGCGAGTTTCTTATTGTGTTATTGTCTTTAAAAGGTTGGCCAATGGTTGCCTATTGCTATAACTATCCTACATAAATGTTTATTGCCATTATATTAAACTCCGTTATTCCATGTTAAATTTGTAAGGCTGAATCAACATAATCCTCCTTGGTGATTGGATATTTATTCTGGCATTGCCTTTCTTTGATGCACAGTGAATTTCTTATTGTGTTATTCTATTCAAAGGAATAGTCACTATTGAGGCACTGTAGCCTAATGCTATAACTATCCTAAGTAATGCTTATTGCCATTAAATTGAACTCAGTTATTCCAGGTTAAATTTGTAAAGCTGAATCAATGTAACCCTACTTAGTGATTGGATATTTATTCTGTCATCTCCCTTCTTTAATGCTTTTTTCTGCGATTTTCTGGTGTCAAATTATTTTTTCTATTTATTTTCTTTCATATGTTTGTTTTCTCTTTTCAGGGCATTATTGGCATGAAAACAAAATATGGAACTCTTCATATTAAGGTAAATTTTTGTGCATTCAGTAGCTACAAATCCCTAATGCTTTTTGGTAGGTTAATAATTCCTTATTAGCACTACTAGGGGTAATTGCTTTGGAGGTCATAATTCTATTAATCAAGTTAACAATTTGCTATTAGAAATGAAATCCTAGGACCACAAGGGTGATGTTTTTGTTGAGAGGAAATAATGAAGAAATTGGCGCCTGGAGAAGACTTGTAAGTAGATAACATGACACTGGGTCATGGAAAAGTATTTAGAAAGGGATGAATTAATATTGTTTACTTTGCTCTAAAATGGTTGATGGAAGGAGAATCCATAATATGTTCTTATTCAAAACTTCTTTCCCTTTGTTATTTAGTTTACTATCAGAAGATCCAAAGATTTTTGGCTATTTGAGGTTAGGGGAAGAACTTGTTACTGAAGTCCTTTTTTACTTTGGAAGTTGATTTTTAGAACAAGATGGATGATTTTTTTTAGGCATTTGTGAATTGAAATTCATGCGAATAGAGAGATAAAAATGGACGGAGCTTAATGTAGTAGAACAAACCTTGACATCAAAAAGATTAAATTTTAACAGAAGTACATTGTATGTGGCATGTTCCAATAAATGTGCTTTCCTTTGAATTCTGTACTTAAAAGATATTGATGGTAAAAGATTTTAGGAGAAAAGGATATATGCTTATAGGTGCTTTTTATGCAAGCCTTTTTAGGGGACTGGGAAGACCACTTCTAATAATTACCAAGTAGAATACAAACTCTTAATTTCTGTTTTATATACTTTTGGCGTTTCATGCATGCTTCTGGCCTTGGTAATCTGTTGAGTTGGTATGGGGGATTTGTGTGTAGACCAAATGATGGAGATTGTTCCAGGTTCTGTATCACAAAGCAGGCAGGTTGCTAAACGGCCTGATGTATTCATTGGTCCCATTGTTGGAGAGAAAGAGCAGGCTTTTGAAGTAGAGGAACATTCTGTTATGGAGTTGAAGGGTAAAAACTTCACATGGCTTTTAGAGTGGACCTAGTTAGCGACACTGCCTAAAGTTAAAGCCGTTAAGAGTGTAGGGCCTACTATTTTGAGCAACCTAAACATAATACAGTTCACTATTACCGCAAAATGTCTACTAATCCCTTATTGCAAAAACTCTGTGGATGCCTGTGAATGTCTATTGCAGTAGGAAGCAATACAAGAATTTCAAGCAGGAGAATTGAAAAGTAGTTACTATTCATAAAAAAATGTGTTCTCTGTTGCAATATCCAAATATTAAAAGGAAACTCCTTAATTGGAGTTCAAGTCACATTCTGTAGCAGAATTCTATTGAGGAAGCATATATTAATGTCATTTATTTTTTTCTTAAAAATTTTTCTAATGCAAGTTTTAACCTGATAATGTAATATGACATCTAAATGTTCCCATTCTCCTAACAATTTTCCTTTGGTACAGCTTCTCCCTGATTGTGCCCCCTACTCTGTGGCCTACATTCTTCAGTTGCTGACTTTGCGCCATTGTGCTGGTTGTCAATTTTATCGTGCGGAGAGCCGAGGAGAGTCTTGGGACTCAGAAGGAAACCACATAAAAAATGTAAGACTACGTTTATTTACTTTTTTACTTTTATCAAAAGTCAAAAAACTTTACATTTAGTCCATATCAAACTCTAGGTGGCCTAACTGAATTTTGTGATTTGAAGACCCATAAAAGAGAACCCATAAGAAAGTAGAAATTATGATAAGTTTATTGGTTTTGTTTACTTTATAATCTAATCCAGTTCTTTAGGCAGTTTTGCTTCTGTCCTTTCTAGTTGAATGCAAAATATTTCTTGCAAGAGATAAGTTGCCAAACAGAAGAAAATAGAAGTTTTAGCTAAATTGTTCATCTGACAGACTATACACTAGACTTGAATTCATGGAGGATTATGAATCTATCGAACCAATAGGTTTTTGATGATGCTGATAAAATTTGTTTAAGCATTGAAAATTTCCTTTCCTCGATTTCATTTGAGTTTCTGTTCATACTTTATGTTCTTGTACCATGCATATCAGTTTTCATTTGATATTTTCATTTGCAACTAAACCTTTTGTTTTGGAATTTCCAAGGCTCCTTTAGGTCCTCCTTTTGCATTGATTCAAGGAACACTAGAAACTGTGGCAACCAGTTTCAAGAAGATTCCAACTGAAGATTGTCCAACCATCAGAAGAGGTTCTGTAGCATGGATTGGTTCAGGCCCAGAATTCTTTGTAAGCCTTGCAAACCATGACGAGTGGAAAAACTCGTACACTGTGTTTGGTTCTGTACTTCCAGAAGACATGAATATTGCAGAGAAAATTGCTCATCTCCCCACCAAACCAGATGTTTGGAACAATATCAATGTATCTGTGTTAGAAGAGGCTATTCCATTGGTGATTCAGAGAATCAAAACCAGTCATGGAGATATTACTACAGGTGTAAAAACAGATTGACAAAGGTTTGTGTAAATTCTGTGAGTGTATGCGATCCAAGTTGGCTTTTTTCTTCGTGGTGTTTTTTTCTCCACTCTTCTGAATTCTTTGAATTCAGTTTTGCTTCTATTTCTTGAAGCTATAACACCAACCTTTATGTAAAAAACTTTCATGCATCATAAAGAAATTCTAGGGAATGGAATTTACTAGCCTTAATCCATTTTAGATTTGCCAGTTAATTATTTTACTTTTATTCATGTTAATTGCAAAGATGAATAAAAATATTCGTTCTTTACCAATTTTAATGAGATTACATTTATATAATTACGTATTTTTTTCTGCAAGAAAAATATAATTATGTTTAATACTACAAAAAGAATTATTCAACAAAGAAGTCATAACAAGTCATATTTGGATCTTTTCTTTAAACTTTTTTTACAACTAAATTTTAGAAAGGAAAAAAAAAAAAAAAAAAGAAGAAAAAATCACCAGCTGAATGCTTCCATAAAAATATTTTATATTTATCACTTTAATAGGTAAAATAACAAAAGAAATGTTAAGTACCCAAATTCTTTAATTTCTAGAACTATATCAGTACGAATTAAAACAGAGTAATTTGTTATTTCAACGTATAAAAATCTTTTCTTCCCCCAAAAAAAAAGAAACAAAAAAAAAAAGGTATAAAAATCTAAATTATTCACAAACCAAAGAAACAAATATAATAAATAATATAGAATATAATTAGTGAATTGGTTGAATTTTTTTCAGTTAATAATGTATACAACATTTTTTTTTTCTTAAACAAAGATTAAAAAAAAAAAAAAACATTATAACGATGGTGCCACCATGTTAGAACTACCCAAACCCTGCTTTTAGATTCACTGTCAGTTTCACTGAGTCGAAACTACTATCTATGGCAACCATTTCTCTGTCTAAAACCCTACAAATGGCAGCTCAAGGGCTTCCCTAATCTTCCCAGGATCTCAGAAGTCAGAACCTTGCCCACTCTATCTCCTCCCTCTCTTGATCAGATACCCAAAAGACTCGATTTTGGCCGCAGGTTACATTCAGAAACAAACTGTACCCCAAAGCTCGAACCTACCATGCGCAGCAGAGAACGTGGTGAACCATATAACTCCACAAGGTAACCATCAAAACCCATAAAAGATAAAGAGGATGTAATCTGTAGAATGATAGAGAGACCCATTTGAAAATTATTGGGACGAGCTTTGAAGCTCAACCTTGCTCAATTGCATACTATTATTGGACATGCCCAAGAAGGGTGTGGAATGGGATGAGGACCTCTTTTGTTGTACTGATTGATAGTTATGGTGAAGCTGGGATTGTTTATGAGTTTGTCAAAATTTTCAACAAAACGAAGGAATTGGGTGTGGAGAGGAGTGTTAACTGTTAAGCTCGGGTAATTTTGAAGGAGATGGTGGAGAAGCATGTTGGTCCTAAGATAATTCTATCTTAGTCAGATTGTTATCTTGCCGGTGCAAGGCTGGTGATCTAAATACTAATGCATATGTTCTCGAGGCAATGGTTCGGCTAAGCATTCCAACAGACACTGGTCACTATGGCTTTTTAATTGAGAATCTTTTTGAAGCTGAGGTTTCTGATCAGGCAGTGGACTTTTTTAGATAAGTTTGTGGAAAAAAGAAATTATACTAAGGCCCCAGAGTTTCTTGGAAATGGTGCCTAGTACTTATAACCCAATGATTGAGTATCTGTGCAATCATGCCCAGACAGGGAAAGCTGAAACCTCTTTTTGATAGTTGTTGCCTTGAAATAATTTGATCTTCGTCATTCCAAAGAAAGGAATCCTGATTCTGCATTTGAAATTTTAAGGATTATGGGTATGAGACGGGTACCTAGACATGCAGATTCTTATAACTTGCTCATCAAAAGCTACTTAACTAAAGGTAAGCCATCTGATGCTAGAACAGCTTCAGATGGACGTGGTTGCTAAGATTTTTGAGGCCCTTCTCTTGAGGGGTCATATTGAGTAAGCATTGGAACGAATTGATCTACTTATGCAGAGTGGGTGCACACCTAACTTTGATAGTCTCTTATCCGTTTTTTGTGAGAAAGGGAAGACCATTGTTGCTCTCAAGATATTAGATTTTTGTTTTGATAGGGACTGTTAACATAGACTTTGCAGGCTATGATAAGGTGTTGGATGCTCTTCTAGCAGATAGAAAACTCTTAATGCTAGTTCAATACTGTGCAAAATAATGGAGAAAGGAGCGAGCGCTGATTGTAGTTGCTGTGAAGATCTTATTAGGAGCCATAATCAGGAGGGAAACACAAAAAGCAGATATTCTTTCTAGACTGACAAAGAGAGACAACACCAGTGGGAGCAGGAATTGGAAGGTGCAAGCTTTGAGTGCTGCTTGAATTACTTAAAAGCTGCTTGTGAATATGCTTGTCAAGTTTTTAATTAGAAGCTGTTTGTGAATATGTTTGTTAGCTACTATGTACGTTTGAGCAGGAAGGTTCAGCTTCGGTATTATTTGTTCTACAAAGTTTATCACCTTATGGATATTTCGAATGAGGAAATTAATGTCACAAAATTATAAATACCAACAAAAGGTAGAAGGAAATAAATGACATAAGCTTATGAAAATTAATTATAATTGTTTCTTTTTAAATAAAATGATATTATATTTATATTTTTATGATATGATGTAATTTAAAATGCCTTATATCAGCTAGAGAATAAATGTACATTTGCATTTCATTTGTACGAAAAGAAAAGAAAGCAAGAAAGGACCGTGTTCGGTAATATTGCCCAACGGAAACAGTAACCTTTCCATTGGATTTCCTCTTTGAAATCTAGTGATCTACAGCTGGTTTTTTTTTTTTTTTTTTTTTTTTTTTTTAAATTTTCATTTGTATTTTATTTATTTATTTATTTATTATTATTATTTTAATTTTTTTTTTGGGATTTGAAATTAAAATATTTAATTTTATACAATTTGTTAAAATTAAATATAAGTCTGTAATTTATCCAAATTTGAGCAATAAAAGGGGAACTTCCACAATGATTAATATTTACTAATTTCGGAGGTTAAATTTTTTTATTTTTAATAATTTATATTAAAATAATATTAATTAATTAATTAATAAAAAATTACGAATTGACATTTTATAGTTTGATAAGTTTTATAATTTATATCATAATAAACTTTTTTTTTTTTTTTTTTTTTGGGTCCTTTCTCATTTTAAATTTAAATTTAAGAAACCAAATAAATAAATTAAATCACACTTGACTGCTCATCTTAAATTACTATTATGCTTAGAAAGATTACCGAACATGTCCCTGATGATTGTTTCTTTTCCCTCCACTCCACCTCACTCACTTGCATGACAAAGAAAAAACTCAGCGACTCTCAAAACCCACCTCTCTCGCCATTTGCTGGGTGGTCAGCTTTTCCCATTCAACAAAACTAATGGTTCGGTTCCACGAGTACATCATCTTTCATAGCTTCTCGAGAACCACCAATAGGAATGGTAATCTTCTTCATCACTTCCTTAATCGTTAATCTTGTTCTTCTTCCTGCTCACTCTCTTCTGGAGGCCTCCACACGAGCCTTTCGTATATTTCTGCCAAAAAGCAGTTAATCAAATTTTATGGAGAATAATAAAGCAAAATATTACGAGGAAAAATAGTTAAACTATCATTTCTAACGTAATTTATAAAACACTTGATAGACAATGAAAACAAAATCAGAAAACTGAACACGTATTGTATTCGGGTTCCTATTGATTATATGCTCCAAACAACTAGAAAAATCTTCTCAAAATACACAAATGTTTGGGAGATTTTGCTCTTTTTCTTTTTTTTTCACTTATTCTTTATTCAGATCTCACTAGATATAACAACATATGCAAAATGATTAATTACCTTATTCATTTGGAAGCTATACGGTAATATATTGTCCCATAAGCTTGATTCTCTTGGAATTATTGTGAGGAAGTGAGTCGCCGTTGTGTTTGTGTCCATTTGGTTGATTAGATCCGGCTCTGTCTACATTTAGTTTCTCAAACCCCTAGTCAGCATTGCAGAACCGAAACCCAAACTTTTTTATCGTGTCCACATGGTCATACTCCTGATTGGTCGAAGATACTCGGAAAGAAGCCTCGGTAATGTTGCTACACATGGAGGACCAGTTTGGCCCAAACATTTTGGACAAATCACGAGGATACAAAGCTTCGCCAACAATAAACACATGATCTAAATCAACGATGCTAGCCGCACCTACGCCGGTAATGCGATCATAATTGTGAAGATGGTCATCACTATTACTAGTGTTGGTTTTGAAATTGAATTCGTATCTAATAGTAAAATCTAGCAAATTAATTTCATTATAGAACATATTGAAAACAATGCAAAAAGCAAATCTGAATGGCAGTTCAAACCAATTTGGAGGAAGGTGGATATTGATAGAATTCCCACCATCAGTTTGATAGCTGAACCATTCTGGGATTTCATCTCCTGGATACATGAAACGATGACTATACTTTCCCTGGTCATATAGGGAGAAGATATGAATATCCAAGTCACTACAAAAATAATATATGTATAGATATGTAGATATATATTTATGAAGAAAGAAATATGCATACATCATCTTGACGGGACAATGAAAGAAGGCGTGCTCGGTCAGCAATTACGTTGTTGCGTGTGTCCTCATCCAATTTTAGACAATCCGCAAACCAATAACCGCATAAACTATGGCGAAAAGGTGGTTTGGGTGGAGACCCCGGACTTGATATTGTCTCCAACGATCTGCAGTGGTTTGCATACAAAAAACGTAAAGATGATGGAAGCTCTGCTATTGATTTCAATCTCTCACATTTCATTATCTTTAATTCGTCCAAACCACGTGGAAGGGGAGGCAATTCTTCAAGTGATGAACATTCGCAAAGGCTCAACTGTCGAAGGACCGATAATTCACACAGGTTCTTTGGGAGAAACTTAATCTTATAGCACCTATTAAGATCTAAATATTCGAGCAGAGTTAGACCTTCAATTGCCTCGGGTAACTCTTCAATCTCTGCTCCACTTAACAAAATTTCACTCAAGCATTTCACCTGATTCGAGATTTCTGAAATCTTTCTCAGATTTGTGCAATCTTTAAGTATCAGAATTTCCAGATATTTCATCTCCCAAATACTTTCTGGTAGACTTTTAAATGCTGTCCCACTCATTCTTAAATCTTTTAGGCTGTTTGGAAGATTTTCTGTGCCGTCTTCCAGATTTTTGCAATATGTCATATTTAGAATCTGAAGCTTGTTGAGATTCTGAAAAAATGGAGGAATATGAACCAAACTTGTGCAGCCTTGAAGATATATTTGTTGAAGATTTATAGCCCGAGACAAGTTTGGTATTTGAATAAGGTGCGTAGAAAAACTAAGATCGCTCTTCTTTAACTTCTCGAGCTCAAGTGGCTATCGCTCACAATAAAAAAATAACAATAATAAATAAATAATTCGTAGATTGCGCATCTTTGAGAATGCTTTAGGACTCACTTTAACATCCTTTTTAAGGTCTGGCAGCTTCAATAATATACCTTCAATTTTGGATGTTCCCTGACAATCAAGCCTTTGTCATATGTAAGGATACTATAAAAATATGAAGGGAATTTTATTAACTAAAATGTTTATATGGACAAATCAATATGTTTTTGCACTTACCGTATTTCTTTCCAGTACATGGCAGACATCCTTAACATTCCATAGTCTACTACGCTTTCCTGAATCTTTGTTCTCGTCAAAAACAATCCCCTGGCCCATTTGTCGTAATAAGTCATGCATTTCCAAAACTTCTTCCGATTCTTTTACCAAGGATTTATCAACTAGAGCATCTATTCTTATTTCTTCATCAGAATCCTCAGTGCGATTTAATAAGCTTTCTACAACGTCTCTACGCACTCTACCAGGAAAGAAGCATGCCATGTCAAGAAATATACCCTGGCTGCCTTTGTCATCTAATCCGTCAAAACTTATTCTCAACACTTTTTGAATGTCAGGATCCAGAGATGTTTTCAACTTAGCCAATGCACTTTCCCAATATTTTACGTCTTTGGACTTAAGGGAACAACCCAAGACTTCAAGAGCTAATGGATTGCCCTTTGTATAATTTGCAATTCTTTCTGATAAAGACTCATAACCTGTTGCAGGTAAAGGTTGTCCAAAAGCATTGGAACAGAAGAGCTTGAGAGCATCAAAGTCAGATAGCCCCGTCAACTCGAAAATTTCACCCTTCTCTGTCTTAAGTAATTGCATGTCTCTAGTTGTGACAATGATTCTGCTTCCAATAGCAAAATGATACCCAGCCAATAAAACTTTTAATTTGTTTTTGCTTCCATTCAAATTATCTAAAAAAATAAATACCTTTTTATATCGTAATCTATCTTGAATAAATCCTGATCCTACAGCTGGGGTGTCAGTGCATACAACATTTTTATCATTTACTAACTGATAAAGAAGTTCTTTTCTCAATTGATATGTATCAGCTCCTTCTTGAATATCCTTAAGAAAGCAATGACGATCAAAATGAGAGTACGCATATTTTTGAAACACAATGCTAGCAAGGGTGGTCTTGCCAATACCTCCAATGCCCCAAATACCTATGATGCGAACATCCATTGACCCAATGCTTAATAATGATTCAATTATCTTGATATTCTCTTCAATTCCAATGACATGCTCATAATTTGTTAATTGGAACTTAGACAATTTCGATAAAACATCTCCAACAATTTGTTGAACTAACTCGTACTCAAGCCTATCATTGAAGAAATCAATCAAATACGTACTGTAAGAAGCAGAAGATTCTCTGTTTTTGTTTTTTAGAAACAGGGGACTTTTTTTTTTCCCCAAAAAAATAAAATAAAATAAAATGAAATGAAAATGTAAAATAATCAAAAAATAAAATAAAATAAAATGAAAAAGTAAAATAAAATGAAACAGAGAACTCTTGATTCTAAGTTTAGATATTTAAAACAAACAAATATAGATTGTTTTAGTACTCAATAAATATACTACATATTAAATTATTTGAATTTTAACTCGATACTTGTTTTTTCGTTTTTACCGATTAACAAGGAAATAACAATCTTGATAGTTTTCAAGGTTTTCATCTTTAGCTTATTGCATGATGTTTGTTTTTACTTTCAAAGTGAAACCATTTATTCACCGTACCTTTCATTTTCTATATGCACTTATTGTTTATTACTTGGGGGTTCTTTAATTTTTGATAAATTGTGGATGAAATTTTAGTACTAGACCCCGATGGAACTAAATCGTAAGTTTATGTCTAGTAATCATTGTTATCTAAACTCTCCAAAGCATATTGATCTTACATGTTTCGTACTATTTAGAGGTAATTAAAAAAAAATAAAATTGGGCGATTGGTCTGCTTAGCCCTAAACTATATCCAAAGTTGCACTTTAGTTTTTCATATATATACATATATATATATATATATATTTTTTTTTTTTTTTTTGCACTTTAATTCTTAATTTTTAATTTTTTACCCATTTTAATTCTTAAATTATTTTTTATCTACCTTTTAGCAATTTTAATATGTGCAGTATACTTAATGCAACATGCAAGGGCTTTGTGGAGCTGTCAGATTTTGTAATTTTGTTGTTTTCTTTACAAATGTTAATTTATCAATCAGATTGATTGGGCAAAAAAGAAATAGTTTAGTTCAACAGATTAAAAGGGGAATTTTTTTATTTTAGGTGGAAGAAACAAAATCGGTTATAGATGGGGCATAACAAATATATAATTACCCCAAAACTTAATTGGCCACCTGATTTTCAATTAAGTACAGTCTAACTATTTTGAATAACATGAGAATTTATGCCAGGTAGATGACTAAAGTAATCATGTGAACAGACATAAAAATGACGTCTAATAAGAAGGATGTGGGAACTTAGCAAAAAGAGAGTCCCTACGTTGGGGGAGAAAAAGCAATTTAGAAAAATCAGCACAATGTTCAACTACGAAATTAATAATCCAAAATATTACTTTTTCTGGTTAATTGCCTTAAAAGAAGAGGCAGACAGAACATACAATAAATATTAAAAAATAAAAAAAAGAGACCATATAGACCCATATTTGACCCACAATATATATGCGTGGATGTAATTTTGTAGCTATATATCAATTAAATTTATCTTGTGTCATGTGAGAGCAAATGGTAGAGAAAGCTGCAAGCTAGACAATAGCATTGGAAGATGACACCATAAGAAGGCTAATTTAGAGAGACAGAACTGGTATTTGCAAATATAAAAAGTGACACTGAAATTATGTTTTTGTGAAAGGAAAAGAAACATATGATTAAGATTTGTAGACGAGAAAAAATTATTTTGTTACTGAACAAAATTTTTTATGACACACTTTTTTTTTTTTTGAGCATGCTTATGCTGATGAACTAACTATAACCACCATAATTAGTAACAATAACAATATATAAAAAATGTTAATCTCTCTAGCAAAATGTAATTAACATTTTTGTATATTGTATTATTAAATAGTAAGATGGAAAATTACCTAAAATTCCTTGAATGATAACCGGACAAATCAGCTACTTCTTTTAGAGCACGCCTCCACTTCTGCACCTTGTCCAGATTGTCAAAAAACGTTGTTCATGATTCTCAAATGCAGCTTCATAACTCTGCTCTTGGTTTCGCACAGTGGATGGATCTATGCCGTAAAAAATGGGTATGACATGTTTCCCATTCTCATTTCTCTTGCATTCGAGTATTTTCACCAATTCATCTAAACATCATCTGGAAGATGCAAAATCTTTGGAGAAAACTATTATATAAATCTTAGATTCCTGAATGGCCTTCATAAGTGTTGGTGAAATTTCATGACCACTTTCAAGTTGCTCATCCATATAAGTGTGGATACACTTTTCACGCAAAGCATAATAAAGATATCCAGTAAAACCAACACGGGTGTCCGTACCTCTGAAACTAAGGAACACGTCGTACTTTTCTTGAGAAGAAGAAGAAGAAGAAGAAGAAGCCATGTTAATTTATATCCTGCAAAGCCACAAGTGAATTAGTGCAAATAGAATCTCCCTTATATATATATATATATATACACAGATAAATGAGTAAGCTCATCATAAAAAAAGCTCTGTTCGTACCTCCTAATTAGCTCAGAACCCCAACAAAGCGTCCTCTTAATTTCTCTTTGCTTATATTCCTAACCCTCTATTCTAAATGGCCTTTATATCATTTCTGGGTTTTAAGCTCAAAACCATAAATGAACAACTCAATGAAAAAAAAAAAGAAATGCAGATGGAGGTAAATTACCAAGCTCTCTCTTCTCCAGTTCCAATCCCACAACACTCTGTTTCTCTTGTTTAGGGAGCAACATAAAAAGTAGGTGAAAGAAGCTTCATATCTTGTTACTTGAACCTTCCAAGAAACAATAAGAGGACTTAATCACGTCTTGGTTCGGTTGACTCATTTGTAATTATATAAAATAATTTTTTTCTCCAATAAAATGGAACCAAAAAAAAAAAAAAAAAAAAAAAAAAAAAAAAAAAACTAATAAGGGGTAGAAATTGCTCGTCACCTTCCTCGAATGTCCCAGCGTCCTCTTAATTTCCCTTTACAACTCCGTTGAAAAATAGATTAAAATAAGACGATTTAAATGCATGTTGACTCGGTTGACTTGTTTTGTAAATGAGATACTTCTCTCTAATTAGTAAAAAGATAAAAATTAATAAGTGCATCGAAATTGCTTGTCTTCTTCTTGGAGTGTCCCACTCAATTTACTAGACATATTTTCCACAAAATGTTAGATTATAGATTACGGACCAATAGGTGTACGCGGCTTTTACTTTATGAAAAAGCTAAAAGTCGAGTTCAAGTGCATGACTTCGAAATTCGAACCACTCCGAAACTAATTATTTATATTGAAGAAAAATATATTATAGATCTAAAAATTTAATTATTGAAATTCAGAGGTATATTATGCATTGATAAACTATACATCATTAGAATTAACCAACAATTCAAGGAAAAAAAAAAAAAAAACCAACGATTTATATGTGTTCAACTCGTGATCTACAACTACCTATTGTCAAAATCAGGTGTGGAACAGGATGGTGAGCTTGAAGGCCAAATTTTTTTAAAAAAATCTTATTTCTTTTTTTTGGGGATAAAAAAATGATATTTCTAATAGATTTTTCTTGCATATATAATATACTTATTATCAAACAAATTGTTACACACAAGACTAAGTAATTTGTTATGACCCAAAAAAAAAACAAAAGAAAACCTAGAGCCAGCTTTCAAATTGGTAAAATCAATAACGTATCCAAATCTGATATAAAAGCATGTGGAAGAAGCTTTGTTTCTCTTGCTTAGGGAGCAAGATAAAAAGCATGTGGGGGAAGCTTCATACCTTCTTGCTTGAACCTTCCAAGAAACAATAAGAGGACTTAATCACGTATTGGTTCGGTTGACTCATTTGTAATTATATAAAATAATTTTTTTCTCCAATAACAAGGAAAAGAAAAAAAAATCTAATAAGGGGTAGAAATTGCTCGTCACTTTCCTAGAATGTCCCAGCGTCCTGTTAATTTCCCTTTACAACTCCGTTGAAAAATAGATAAAATAAGACGACCTAAATGCATGTTGACTCGGTTGACTTGTTTTGTAGATGGGATACTTCTCTCTAAGTAGTAAAGAGATAAAAATTAATAAGTGCATGGAAATTGCTTGTCTTCTTCTTTGAATGTCCCACCGAATTCACAGGACATATTTTATACATAATGTTGGACCAGAGGGTATAGAATATTAGGTGAACGCGGCTTTTACCTCTCTCTAAGTTTCATTTGCAAAAGAACCAACAAATAAGGAATCGATTACTCTCTGCAGAAGAGAACCGGTATACCAAACAAAACCTGATCTCTAAAGTAATACAATTTGTCCAACCACTAATGGACCGATGCGACGAGTTGATGAAAAAGGAAGTATATCTAATTTTATTAACCCAAAAAATAGAAAAAATAAAAATGAAGTATGTCCATTTCTTTTGTCAGTTGATGCTAAGAGGAATATATCCCTTTCGAAAGCAAGCCTTGCTATGTAACTTCAACATATATAATGGGATAATCAATATCGAAAGTGATAAAATTAGTCATTCTAACCAACCATGAGGTGACAAAATGGGTTAGTTCCATTGGTAAAACATTTTTATTTGTGTCTATGAAAATACGAATTCGAATTATACGGATGGTAGGAAAAATAGATAGTTTGTATTTAGATAATTTATTCAAAAAAAAAAAAAAACCAACCATGAGGTGTCAACCGCTTTTTCAATTATTACGCAAGGTTTTTTTTTTTTTAAACTTGTTTACCATAGGATTTATTATAATTATTTTATTTCTTTTTGGATAATGTTATATATTATTACACAGCACATACATGTACAGAATGTTATATATTATTATACAGCATATATATATATATATATATATACATATATAGGGTGTGTCTAGTATGTGGACTTTCCATGTACGGATCCACATCAAAGGAGAAACTATTTTTTCAAAAGCATCGCCTTTAATGTGGATCCGCATATAGACTGTATACACCGTAGCATCGCTTATATATATATATATATATATATATATAAAATAAAAATATTTAATTTTATACGATTGTTAAAATTAAATGGAAGTTCGTAACTTATCCAAATTCGAGCACTAAAAGTGGAACTTCCACATTGGTTAATACTTATTAATTTTGCAGGTTAAATTTTTTATTTTTAATAATTTATATTAAAATAATATTAATTAATTAATTAATTAATTAATAAAAAATTATGTATTGACATTTTATAGTTTGAGAAGTTATATAATTTATATCCTAATAAACACTTTTTTTTTTTTGTGTGTGTCCTTTCTCAGTTTAAATTTAAATTTAAAAAACAAAATATAAATAAAACAGGCACATTCGATTGTTCATCTTAAACTACTCTACCATAAGGAAAATGCCGAACATATCCCTGATGACTGTTTCTTTTCCCTCCACTCCACTTCCTTGTATAATAAAGAAAAACTTAGCAACCGTCAAAACCCACCTCCTTTGCCATGGAGGACTGGTAAGCTTTTTCCGATCAACAAAGCTAATGGTTCAGTTCCACCAGCACATCATCTCTCAGAGCTCTCAGGGCACGTTTGATACATAAGATAGATATGAACCGAATTGGATCAGATCGAACAGGAAAGAAAAAATCCAGTCCTATATTTGGCACAGTTCATGACTGAATGGTGGATTAGTTATCACATGTTTAATGTAGAATTTGTTATTAAAAATTTACATAATATATGAATATATATGTGGAATGAAGATACAAATAAAAATACAGAAAAATGATCAAATAAAAAAAAATAAAAATGAAAAAGATTGGGAACATGTATTTTTCTAGATTTGATCTGTTTGTTGAAATATTGGTCCGAGGCCTGTGTGGTACCACAGTGTCCTTAAGACTATTCCCGTCTCACCGGTGCTGGTGTTTTCCGACGGTAGTCTCCCAGGATACAACGGATTCGAAATCTCAAACAAAACACCATCTGGATTTCCCTCGAACTTTCAGAGTACCTGATCTTTACCACACCCACTAACCAAAATGTGCAGAAAACTAATTTTTCTCTTTTTCTTCTTTCCAAATTGATTCTCCCGTTGTGAATTATAATTCCAAAAACTTATTTTTTACTAAAAATTCATCCTTCAAGTCAAAACCCACGTTTGGAAAGTTAAAAGGCCACAAATAATGCACATAAAGGCCCATTAAAGTCCATTAATTCAAAATCATTCACAATCAAAAAAACGTTGCAAACGTTACAATCCCCCACATGAATGATTTGACTACTATGCAAGACTCATGTGGTAAAGCTCTGCAGTTGGAACCTGCATAAGATAGGTAGATGTTACTCTTTGAACCTTCCCTTGTGAGACTATATATTCTTTACTGACTAATGGTAGATGCGATATCTTTGAACCATTTCTTCGTTTGTGTAAATGACATCATAGTTCATACAGAATCCTTCCTGGTACACTTCAGTTCTCACTGTTGTGTTCATTTTGGCCTTGAATACCTGCCTGGTTTTGCGAGAGTTTTTAGAGAATTGTGCCCTTAATAATTCTCCTTTGAAGCGGTCACTCTTCTCTTTCACAGAGGTGATTCCTTTTCCAATGTAATCAGCATCACTATACAAAGATTACTATACACACACTTATAGAAATCATTAAAAGCATACTTTATGCTTAACCTCTTTCTATCACTGTTTCATCACAGGAATGGGCAGAGGATTAACCCCCACAGTGAAACATACTAGTCTTTACAATTGCGTTGTCCCATTGAACCTAAATCTTGGGGTCTCCAGTCAACTAGGTTAAGTTTCCATCATATCAACTTTACTCACGGGATTTAATCCTATTCCTCTCGATGATTTTTCAACTAATTCTCTATTTAACCCTTTGGTTAGCGGATCCGCAATGTTATCTTTTGACTTTACATAGTCTATCGAGATAATTCCAGTTGAGATTAGTTGTATAATAGAATTATGTCTACGACGAATATGTCTAGACTTTCCATTATACATAATATTTTGTGCCCTGCCAATAGCATATTGACTATCGCAATGTATAGTTATTGCTGGCATATGTTTAGGCCACCTTGGAATATCTTCCAAAAATTGGCGTAGCCATTCGTCCTCTTCACCACATTTATCTAATGCGATAAATTTAGATTCCATCGTGGATCGAGCTATTACTATCTGTTTAGAGGATTTCCATGTTACAGCTACACCTGCTAATGTAAATACATAGCCGCTAGTGGATTTTGAATCCTTGATATCTGATATCCAATTTGCATCACTGTATCATTTTAATACAGATGGATATCTCGTATAGTGCAGTCTATATTTACGAGTATATTGTAAGTATGTTAATACTTTAACGATTCCTTTCCAATGATTATCATTTGGATTACTCGTGTATCTACTTAGTTTACTTATAGCGTAGGCTAAGTCTGGTCTTGTACAATTCATTAAGTACATCAGACTTCCAATTACCCTTGCATACTCGACTTGAGATACACTATCTCCTTTATTCTTGGATAAGTGTAAACTCAAATCTATGGGTGTTCTGGCTATATTAGTATTGTCTTTACTAAACTTAGCCAATATTTTATCCACATAATGCGTTTGATTAAGAATGATTCCATTCGAAGTCCTTGTGATTTTATTTCTAAAATTACATCAGCAAGTCCCATGTCTTTCATATCAAATTTAGAATTTAATATGGCTTTTGTAGTTCGGATCATATGGTCGTCACTATCCACAATGAGTATGTCATCTACATACAAACAAAGAATGACATATCCATTCTCTGTATCCTTTACATAGATATACTTGTCACACTCATTTATCTTAAATCCATCACTTAGCATGGCATTATCAAATTTTTGATGCCATTACTTTGGAGCTTGTTTAAGTCCATACAAGGACTTCACCAATCTACAGACTTTCTTTTCTTGTCCTGGAGTCGAGAAACCCTCGGGTTGCTCCATGTAGATCTCTTCATCTAGATCTCCATTAAGAAATGCTGTTTTCACATCCATTTGATGTACTTTTAGATCCCGTAGTACAGCGATTGTTAGTACCATCCTAATGGAATTTATTCTCGTTACTGGAGAATAACTGTCAAAGTAATCAAGACCTTCTTGTTGTTTGTATCCTTTAATTACAAGCTTTGCCTTGTATTTGTCTATAGTACCATATGCTTTCATCTTCCTTTTAAAAATCCATTTGTAACCTAAAGGTTTACAACCTGGAGGAAGATCTACTAACTCCCAAGTGTGATTTTGTAAAATAGAATCTATCTCACTTTTCACAGCTTCTTTCCATAAATTCCCTTCAGGAGAATTTATAGCCTCTTGGAAGCTTTGAGGTTTACTTTCTAGCATATACGTAAGAAAATCAGGACCATAGGACTTTTCCATTCTGATTGTCTTGCTACGTCTAAGTGCAACCTTCGTCTCAACATCAGTTTTTTGTTCTTGATCACTATCATGATTATCTTCATCGATAGTATCATAAGTTCGTTTCGACAAACTCGGTCCTTCTTCCACTTTATAAGGAAAAATATGTTCAAAAAATGATGCATTTCTCGATTTCATAATCGTATTCTTGTGTATATCAGGAATTTCTGACCTATACACGAGAAACCGATATGCACTACTATTTTGTGCATATCCTATGAAAATGTAATCAATTGTTTTAGGACCTATCTTCACTCTCTTCGGAGTGGGTACTACAACTTTAGCTAGACACCCCTACACTCATAAGTAGTTATAGGAAGGTTATCTTCCTTTCCATAATTCATAGGGTGTTTTTACTTGGTTCTTTTGGGGTACCTTATTTAAAAGGTCGTTTGCCGACAAAACGGCTTCTCCCCACAAGTTCTGAGGTACTCTAGAACTTATCAACATTGCATTCATCATTTCTTTTAAAGTTCTATTTTTTCGTTCAGCCACACACATTTGATTGTAGCGAGTATGGTGGAGTAACTTCATGTATTATGCCATGTTGAGCACAATACTCTCCAAATGGAGTCACATACTCTCCACCACGATCACTTCTGATTACTTTAATATTTCGGGTGAGTTCATTTTTAACTTCCGTTTTATAGAGAATAAATTTCTCTATAGCCTCATCCTTGCTCTTAAACAAGTACACATAGCAATATTTCGTGCTATCATCAATAAAGATGATAAAATACTTATTACCACCTCTAGTTGGTGCAAACTTTAAATCACATACATCACTATGTATTAAATCCAAAGGTTCATTATTTCTTTCAATTGTTTGATATGATAATCTCGTTAATTTTGCCTCTACACAAGTTTCACACTTATGTGTGGTATCAATATCAAACGTGGGAATATGATTCAAGTTAATTAACCTCCACAGAGAATTATAATTAACATGACCTAGTCTACCATGCCACAAAATGGAAGACTCAAGCACGTAAACGGAAGAAGTACTAACTTTATTATTAATATTCTTTAGCATTACAGTCATTACATTCAATTTGAACATATTATTGACTACATAGCCCTTTCCCACAAACATCCCATACTTGGACAAGATAACCTTGTCTGACTCAAACACTAAGCGAAAACCATGTTTGCTTAGCAATGATCTAGACACCAAATTCTTACGAATATCTAGAACATACAGTACATTATTCAAAGTCAGATCCTTCCCAGAGGTCATCTTCAAGACAATCTTTTCTTCCCCTTGGATTTCTGAATATGCAGAATTCCCCATGAACAACTTCTCCCCATTTGCCTTTGGTTCAAAGGAGGTGAACATGCTTCTATCTGCACACACGTGGCGGGTTGCACCTGTATCTATCCACCACTCACTTGGGTTAGAACCCACTAGGTTCATCTTAGAGACAATAGCACTTAGGTCAATTTCATCAACCTCTCTTATGATGTGCTCCATCATCGTTGTCTCTATTTTCCTCTTTCTCTTCGGCAGTCTACAATCCGCCGCTCTGTGACCCATTTTGTCACAATTGAAACATTTTTCTTGGAACTTGGCTTTCTTGGAGATGCCTCCTTTAGGCCCTAACTTGGAACTCTTTCCAGGTTTCTTCTTGTTCTTGGAGCTACTACCATGCTCTACAACATTAGCCTTTATTCCAGCCTTCATGGATCTTCTATCTGACCTCCTATTGTCATCTTCTATTCGAAGCTTTCCAAATGTCCATTTCCTTTCTTTTATGCTTAAGATAATTTCTGAAGTCTCCCCAATTAGGAGGCAGCTTCTCAATCATTGTAGTAACTTGAAAGGCTTTATTAATGAACATCCCTTCTGCAAGAAACTCTTGGATGAGCACTTGTAGCTCATGTACTTGACTCATCAGTGGCTTGATATCTACCATCATATGGTCCAAGAATTTGCCTACCACAAACTTTTCGGACCTTGCATTCTCAATCTTGTATTTCCGGTCCAGAGTTTCCCACAGCTCTTTTGCTGATTTTGTGCCACAATACACTCTGTACAAGGCATCAGATAGGCCATTCAGGACATAATTCCGACATAAATAATCGAAATTCTTCCACGCATCCATCGCCATCAGAGTTTCTTTATCACTCGTTTCATCACTTGGTGGTTCGTCCTCAATTAGGAACCTCGCAAGGCCTAGAGTAGTCAAGTAGAATAGCATTTTCTGTTGCCACTTCTTAAAATTTGCTCCATCAAACTTCTTAGGTCTTTCTGCATGGCCTGCAGGTGGAGGCACTTGAAAAACAGGAGTCTGTGAAGGCACTTGTGCAGCAGGCACATTTCCACTAGCCATTCCTGTATTTTTCACAAAAACAAAAATCAATTAGTTGTTATTTCTATTTCAACAAACTAATTTAAACCAATTTTCAAAAGGAAAATACACAAAAATGTGATTTTTAGGGTTGTATACATTACAAAAATTACTGTTCACACGTACTGTTCACTTGTTCACTGTTCATTGCCGAGTGTCGCACTAAAGACCGACACATGGCACGTGCCACACTTTCAAACGGCCATGTGTCATCTGCAATAGACGACATGTGGATCATCCTTAGCACATTTGAATGTGACACGTGTCACCTGTAATAGGTCGACACGTGGCACTAGTAAAGGCCGACATGTGGCTCCCATGTAGGGATGTCAATTTGCCCCGCCCATCCCCAAAACCGCGGTGCACCGCCCCTAACGGGGCGGTTTTTCCCCGCAAAAACGGGGTGACGGGGCGGGCTTGGGCTTACTCTCTTAGACCTGAAGCGGGGATGGGCCGGGACCGGGTATTAAAGACCCCGGCCCGAACCCGGCCCGTATATATTACCTTTTTTTTTTAAATATTTTTTTTAATATTTTGAAAATTAAAATTAAACTTATTCGATTGGTTATGGGCTGAAATTAATGGTATGAAAAATTAAATTTTATATTTTTTTGTGTTTAATAATTTTTGTATTTATTGTTAACTAATTAATCTCATTTTTGTTAGCTTCATCTTCTTCACCGTATGTTGGAGCTTGTTCTTCTACTATGAGTGACATAGAAATTGATGAGGAGGTAAATTGAATTTATTTATTACAAAAAATGTTTATATTAAATTGTTTAAAATTTTTTGATATTATTTAATATTTTTGTCTATTTTTGTAGCAATCAACTCTTACGGAACATTCTCTCATGGAGACTTAAGGAAACGAGAAGTAAAACTTTATTATGTGTGCATGTGTATTTTTATAAATTTTATGTTTATGTATTTGGATTATATTATATTGTATTTTTTGAGAATGTATGTTATTAAAATTATAAATTTGAACTTTGATGTCTTTTATTGTATTTTTATTATATTTTTGGTCATTTTATTTATATTTTGCTTATAGAAGAAATTTTTTTAATATAAATTTATCAAAAAAAATTATATTAATTATATGAAAAAAAACAAATGGGGAAACCGTCCCCGCACCGCCACCGATTGGGGAATCCCCGTCCCCGCCCCGCTTCTAAAAAAACGGAGAAAATTGCGGGGATGGGATAAAAAATCCCATACGGGGATGGGGACGGGATTTTAAAAATCGACCCCGCCCCGCCCCGTTGACATCCCTACTCCCATGGAATTCGACACGTGGAGATGTGGTGACCGTCAAGTGGCTTCACTACTGTACGACACGTGGCCTCGCAACGGTAAGCCATGTGCCGTCGTTTCATATTGCCATGTGGAGCTCTCTTACAGCGACACGTGGCATATCCAGTCGGGGCGAATTTCATTGGGCCTGGGCTGGACTGGGCTTGGGCTGAATAGTAGCCTGTTCTAACCATGGGCTAGGCTTTGGAACTGGACCAGGTCCATTAAATTTTAGAATTCAGGCCCACTGATCGAGAAATCTATCCAAACCCATTTTTTCCGACTCGTTAACCATTTTTTGACCCATCTTCAACCTCCAGCCGGGTTTTTTCAACCCGTTTCATAGGTAAACGGATATTTTGACCCGGTTCACTATTTTTCTTGCTTTTTACACTATTCCGGCACCAGAAAATTGCCCGAAAAACACCAAAAGGTTTAGAATTTCATGGGCAACTCAATTTTAGGAAAAAATTTTGATTTAAAACAAAACTAAATATTGCCCAAAAAATTTCAAACCCACAGGAAACAAATTTATTTATTTATTTTTTTCATTTTTCAAACATGATACACAAAAAATTTGAAAACTCTAAATATCATAAAATCATGGGCATCAAATTTACTAGAATAAAACAAAATAAATAATTAAAATAGAAGCACCTCACCAAGTTGTATATGGGTTTGAAGATAAGAAATTAAAAACATAAAATATATAAATATATTGCTTTCATACCCAATAATAATAAAGAGATGAAATCATAGGCATGTATAAATAAATAAATAAATAAAAAAGATTGGGAACCTGTATTTTTCTAAATTTGATCTGTTTGTTGAAATATTGGTCCGAGGCCTGTGTGGTACCACAGTGTCCTTAAGACTATTCCCGTCTCACCGGTGCTGGTGTTTTCCGACGGCAGTCTCCTAGGATACAACGGATTCGAAATCTCAAATAAAACACCACCTGGATTTCCCTCGAACTTTCAGAGTACCTGATCTTTACCACACTTACTAACCAAAATGTGCAGAAAACTAATTTTTCTCTTTTTCTTCTTTCCAAATTGATTCTTCCATCGTGAATTATTATTCCAAAAACTTGTTTTTTACTAAAAATTCATCCTTCAAGTCAAAACCCACGTTTGGAAAGTTGAAAGGCCACAAATAATGCACATAAAGGCCCATTAAAGTCCACTAATTCAAAATCATTCAAAATCAAAAAAACGTTGCAAACGTTACAGAGTTGAACTAGAATAAACTATTTTGTAATTATTTGAAATAATTATTTTTAAAAGTAAAAATGTTAAATAATATATTTATATTAAAAAATTATATTTAATTAAAATTGTAAATTTGTATATTTATATTTACATGCAAAATTTTAATTTTTTTTTTTACACCCATAAATTATATTGATATATTTTACATCTATAAATTATATTAATATATTGTTTTAGTAGTAAATTAAAATTAAATTATAACATGGTATTTCATAAATATTATTGGAAATTTGGTTTATTTTGGACACGTGGCAAAATAGGATTGTTTTTATGTTTTTCTTTCTGTAGCCGAGCTTATGTGCAATCAGTTGTACAATATTAAAGTCTCTTATTTTTCTGTTAATATAAATGAAACTGTAAGACAATTGTATTAGTTAACATCAATAATAGAAGTAGAAAGTTCTTCGTCTTTCTCTCTCTTTCTTTCATTTTTCGTTTTTCTTCTCTATTTTCTTTCTTGCCAAACGTAGTGTATCAGAAAACTTAGCATGGTATCAGAGCTGTGATAGTAGGATCCTGAGGACTCGACAATGGCAGATTGCTTAAATTTAGTCATGGCCAGTGAAACTACAAGTCAAGGTGCAAAAATTTTCTCAGACAAGCTATTGAATGTTTGATTACTGTTTCTCCGTTTCCTAGCAATATTATCAAGCTAGATGATGAAAATTACTTGTTTTGGAAATCACAAATTCTACTGATTCTTAGAGGTTATAAACTTGACAAATTTGTTTTGTGTGATGAGCCAATTTTTCTGCTAACATTTGTTAATTCCGATAAGGAGGTTACTGAAGAAAACCTAATTCCTTATTCACTTAAGCAACAAATTTGGATCTTACAAGATTAGTTCCTGCAAGGTTGGTTAATTTATGCTATTAATGTGAGTGAACTTGGGTACATCGTTGGTCTTCGTACCTCAAGGAGAATCTGTGTAACACCCCGTCTTGAAGTACACCGGAAATTTCTCAAGTTGACCGTCGTTGACCGAGAAAGGTCAAATTGACTTTTTGACTCGGCAAGAATTCTAGGTTGACCGAGGCACCATTGCGAAGTATGCATTGACCCGAGTCCACAGACTAGTAGCACATAAAAAATGGAGCTACGGTTTGAAAGTTATGAGTAAAACAAGTTGAGATCCGAATTGTCCGAGGGGGCTAAAGTTGACTTTTTATTCTTGTAAAATTGAGCTTTGGCTTATGTATGGTTGTGAAGTACTCGTTGATACGAGCTCATAAACTAGTGGCATGCCCGATTTGGACATATGGTTGGAAAGTTACGGACCTGTGAAGTTTTTCCGAGACAGCTATTACTATTCATCGATATGTAAGTGTGCGTGAACAGCAATGCCATGTGTAGCATTATTAAGGATGCCATGTGTCACGACAAGAAAATGCCACATTTCAGACAATTAAATATTATATTATTTTATTATTATGATTATTGTTTTATTATATTATATTATTATTATTATATTATTATTTTATATATATTTTTATTTATTTTCTTTTTATTTTTCTTTTTTTTCTTCTTCCCCACGTGGGAAGAAAAAACACAGCCCCCCCCCTCCGATTCCTTCTTCTTCTTTCCTTCCCTTTCACTCTCGCCAGTTGCTCTTTCTCTCTGCTACGCCTCTTCTGGCCGTCGCATGCCCACACGCGTAGGACAACATGGTGGCCCACGGCTGGACGAGCCCGAGCATCGAGTCGCCCATCGGTTGGCTGGCAGACGGGCCGAGATCGACACCAAAGCCGACGGTCGGTGAGGTGGTGGGTGGCTAGTTTTCAGGCGGCGATCGGTCCTGAGGTTGGTCCCTCCCCTTAATTTTCGACCCCCTAATTCCAAAAATGACATCCATTTGCCCAAATTCCAAGCCATTGGTGAGATGAGTGGAGGGGGAGTCTGGCCGAAACTTCCCGGCTATTTTCCAGCTAACTCTGATTGTTTCGAGCCGAATGAAGGTTGGTTTTACACTCATCGTCTCCTTAGCTTTCATTTGGCACCTTATTTGTGAATTGTGATGGAGTATTTTGAAAGATGCCATTTTTAGATAAAGTAATATTATTTTAATATGGTAATCTGAAAAATGTATGTTTGATGTTTAAATAATTGCTATTCATATTGATGATGTCCAATTGTGTTGAATTGCATAAATACGGGTTGAATTAATATTCTTAAATTTGGAAAGCTGTAGATTTTAAACTGCTGTTAAATTATTATTAACTTTACTGTGAGGTTACTGTGAAGTTATGACAGCTAATAGAATGTATCTTTATATGCTTAATTATTTGTGGAATTGTATGTGGTTCTATTGACATTTAGTATGAATTAATTTGAAGGTTTGCGGAATTGATTATATTGAATTATTGTGATCAAAACTATACTTAGGTGTTTAATTATTTATTTATGCATGAAATTTTGTGAATTTTATAAAAGTGCATAAATTTAAGTGTATCATATAAAAATTCAAATTTTATAATATTATATTATATTTAAAGATATAATGTTATAAAATATTTTTAGGTTTTCGATGCACCATACACGTACCGATGTTCTATAGTTGTGGATGTGATTAGCGCATAGGTTGTAATGTCTCCCGTGAGTTGCCATCAGACCGAGAGCAGGCAAGTTTGATATTAGCCATAGTCGTCCCCCTCCATGGTCGGGATGACGGTTTAAGCAGCGGCGTGGTGGGATGCCACACGACCGTATGCCGATTTCTCTCTTTAACCTCCCTGTCAGATGATGCTTTGGGACGCTGGGCACCGTAGGACACCACTGGTATATAGTATTTGCATCAAGTATCTTTTGTGTGTATATATATATATATATATATATTATATTTGTATGTATCACACCGTACGGGGACAATGATCCGATGTGGTCCATGAAGAGTTAGCCTCATAACTATGTTGCCTACGAGTCCAGGGGATTGGACGGCCAATCTAGGAAACCACCCCAGACTGTATCGGTAGCAGGGTGCTGGCGACAGCTGGAATCATGGATTGCGCAACATGTTGGAGGGTATCGTTTGTACCCTTGATACAAGTGTATATTTGATAATATTTTTTTGAATTTTAAATTATTATTTGATCTCGTATTATTCTATCTATTCATAACCTGATTTTCTAGCATTATACTTAATTGCTTTTATTGTTATTATTATTATTATTAATATCATTCTCGTTATTAATATTACAATTATTATTTATCAGAATTATGTTTACAATTATTTTCATTATTACTAATATTATCATCATCATTATGATTATTATTATTGCCATTATTTATTTTTATTTTTATTATTTTTATTATTTCTATTATTATCATTAGCATATGATATATCCGGACAAGTATCACAGCCTACGGGCAAAAAAGATAGCCATTAGGTGAGTATAATAGTCCTTGGATAAGTGGTAGCTTTTGGGTGGGTAAGATAATCCTTGGGACAGCCGTGATTATGTGATAGTTCTTGTACAAGTGATTACTTTTGAGTAACTATGACAGATGATATTAGTACTATTGCTATATTATTATTATTGTTGTTGGTGTGATGATTGTTTTACTTTTCTTTTTATATTATGCATCGGTACATTTTGTAACACAATATTTGAAATGTATGGCAATCAGTGGGTGGTGTGGACGGACGTGAATAATTAAAGGTATAATTGGTTGTTTATTTAGTTGATTATTCCTATTGCATATATATATATATATACGTATGTGTTTTATATATAAATTGTTATCGAAGTGCTGCCACTGTGGAAATTATTATAGTAAGGTGGGAGGGATAAGGTGGTACCATATAGAAGTGTATCTTTGTGCAGGTAAATTTTGTGGTAAGTCCTTTCCTTAGAGGATATGCTGTCGGATTTTCCATTGGAAGGTTCGGTGGTATTTCCATAGGATCAGGGCTTGTCTAGGATTTTGGTGAGGGGTTTTGGATGGGTCCGGACAATCTGGATCACAATTACCGAAACTTATGCTGCTAAATCTGAAATTGCTATTCTTCAGCTTCGAAGTTAGTTACAGACAATGAAGACAGGCTCAATGAAAGTTATCGATTACTGTAAGAGGATGAAAAGAATTTCCGATCAGATGACTGCTGCTGGATTTGTTGTCTCAAAGAAAGAATTGGTAATGTGCATCTTGACAAGCCTAGGCCCTGAGTAGGAGACTGTTTATACAAATTATACTAGTCAACCTCCTCTTCCTAGTCTTCAAGAGGTAAAAGGCTATCTAGTGCATTATGAATCCAAAATTGAACAGAATAATTTAGTGACAATGTTTAATTCTGCGACTTTAGCTTCTGCATTCAATACTCAAATGCAATTAGTTAACTCTGCCTCTAAGATGCCTAATTCTTCCTTTGTTATACCTTATAACACTTTAAACCGTATGCAAAACTCTGAGCATGTTCTGAGTGATCATATGTTTGATAATGGGGGTTATGGAAGGAATTATTATAATGATTGTCAGGGAGGTTCTATGGAAGAGGTCATGGTAGAGGCAGAGGTGGAAGGATTTTTGAACCACAATGCCAAATTTGTGGCCAAATAGGACACACTGTAAACGTTTGTTATTATAACTCTGGGAGTTTTGTCTTTCATACTGCTGGTCTGCCAAGTAATGTTGGGTTTTAGAATGCTTTTGGTACAACTCAAAGTCATCTTGTTCAGCGTGCTTTTACCCCTACCAGTGGTTTCTTTGGCCTATACTCTAGTAAAGTTGATCTCAATTCTGGTCGTGTGCCCTCTCAGTTTCACACTTCCAATTTTACTGGCTCATATTTCTCACCAGCAAATAGTGGTGATTCTATGGTTGGTGTTCAAGGAGGAGTTGGTTATGTGAATCAACAAGAATTTAGATGTCTTGCACCTACTAGTCTTGGTTCATCAAGTGAGAATTATATCTTGCCTATGATGCCTGGTTCACGTGAGCATCTCAACAGTACTATCAATAGTACTGTTAATAGTGGCATTTCTAGTGATGGTCAACTTTCATCCAATTATGCAGTCACACCAATTTTAATTGGAGATACCAACTGGTATCTTGACAGTGGAGCAACAAATCATGTTGTTTCCAATGGTCATAACTTGTCTCACCAAGCTGAATATGTTGGCACCAATAAGTTGTTTGTTGGAAATGGACAAGGTCTTGACATCAAGGGTATAGGTAATAAAAAGATTCCTTCTCTACATCATCCGCCTATGAGCTCTTCCTTAAAGGTGTTTTGGTAGTTCCTAAAATTGCCAAAAATTTACTTAGTATTTCAAAGTTAGCTTCAAATAATAGTGTTGTAGCTGAATTTACTGATGTTGAATGTTTGATAAAGGACAAGCAGAGTGGGATCATAGTTCTCAAAGGAACTCTTGAGGGAGGCTTATACAAGTTGCAAATTCCTTATTATAGTTCAGAAAGAAGGCTCTTGACTATAGTACCTGAGACTGATGGAGTTGGTGAAGATCAAGCTTGTCACAAGCTAGTTTCTGCTAAAAGTACTTCTCTATGTGTTTTGTCTGGTGTTTTGGATTCTAATAATCAAGACTCTATAGTTAGTAGTCAAAATAAAGCTGCATGTAACAGTGAACATGATTCTGTTACTGATGATTGTAATTCTTGTAAAAGTGTTAATAGTATGACAATTTACAAGTTGCTAATACAGTTGCTGTTCAGTTGGAAGTGTTACATTAGAGATTAGGTCATGCATCATCTTCTGTCATAAAGAAGGTGATTTCTTTGTACAAACCGAAATTACAATTCAATAAAAATTCAGTTTTCTGTAAGGCATGTCGGTATGGAAAAAGTCATATGTGTACTTTTCATTTATCTGATACGTGAGCCAAGTCTCCACTTGAGTTGGTTTATACTGACATTTGGGGCCCAGTTTCTATGGTATCAAAGAAAGGTTTTCGATATTATATACATTTTGTGGATGATTTTTCCAGGTTTACTTGGGTTTATCCTCCAAAGTTAAAATCTGAAGCCCTTGGTGCCTTTAAGCAGTTTCAAGTCATGACTGAAAGAATGTTCAATACAAAACTGAACTGCTTATTTTCTGATTGTGGAGGAGAATATAGGGCTTTTCTACCTTATTTGCAAAGTCTTGGTATTCAGTTTAAACACTCATGTCCTCATACACATCAGCAAAATGGAAGAGTAGAAAGAAAGCATTGACACATAGTTGAGGTAGGCTTATGTTTACTTTCTTAAGCTCATATGCCTTTGACATATTGGTGGGAAGCTTTTAGTATAGCTATTTATCTTATAAACCGATTGCCTACTTCACTTTTGGATTACAAAAGTCCATATCAGATGTTATTTGATAAGGTACCAGATTATGAGTTTCTTAAGGTGTACGGTTGTGCATGTTTTCAACTCCTCAGAGCTTATAACAAATACAAATTTGATTTTCATACTTCAAGTGTGTTTTCTTGGCTATAGTGACAGTCACAAGGGTTATAAATGTTTGGACAGATCTGGAAGAGTTTATATATCAAGAAGTGTTCGTCTTAATGAAACTGAGTTTCCTTTTCAACATGGTTTTTCTTTCTCCAAGGCTGCAAATGAAACTGTTGGAGCAACTTATTTTGATGCTCCACTTGTTTTGTTAAGAAGTGTTTCATTTTCTCCATCACCTGCTGCTACTTCTGTTAGACAACTTGGTTCTACTCTTGTTTCTGATGAAAATCTTCACACTGATTCCACAAGTTCTACTGGTCATGCTAATCACAATAATGACTTTGTTTTGACTAGTCTTGCTACTCAAATTTCTCCACTCAATGGTGATCCTATTTCTTCTACCTCTAACAGATCACAGTCAGCTCAGGAGTCTTCACCTGTTACTACTTCACATGCTTCTCTTAATCCTAATAGTATTTTTGATATACAGCTTGCTGGTGGTTCATAACCTCATGATGTTTCTTTACATTTACCGCTTGAAGTTCATAATCCTGAGATGGTTCAACAAGTCACAAATATAGTGCCCCATGCATCACAAAAATGCTGCTCAATTCATCCAATGCAGACAAGATCTAAAAGTGGTATATTCAAACCTAAATGTTTGACAGCTCCTTATGATAGTTTTGATATAGAACCTACAAGTGTTCAAGAAGCTCTCCAACAGCCACAGTGGAAAGAAGCAATGGATCTTGAATATGAAGCTTTGATGAAAAATGGTACATGGACTTTGGTACCATACTCATCTCACATGAACATTGTTGGTCATAAGTGGGTTTTTCGAATAAAAAGGAATGTAGATGGTTCCAGACAAAGATATAAAGCTCATCTAGTGGCCAAAGGTTTTCATCAACAACCAGGGTTTGATTTTAATGAAACATTTAGCCGTGTAGTTAAACCAGCAACCATAAGGTTAGTTTTGAGTCTTACTGTTTCTCTTAATTGGCCAGTAAAGCAGCTAGATTTTAATAATGCCTTTTTAAATGGCGATTTACAAGAGTTACTTTATATGTTTCAACCTCAAGGCTATGAAAGTAAAGAAGCACCTTCACATGTTTATAAGTTGTACAAAGCCTTGTATGGTTTGAAACAAGCTCCAAGAGCTTGGTTTGATAAGTTGAGAGGAGTGTTGCTGCAGAAAGGTTTTGTGAATTCTATAGCAGATTCTTCCTTGTTTGTCTTGAGAACACAAACAATATATCTTCTTGTTCTTGTATATGTAGATGATGTTATAGTGACTGGACCAAGTTTAGAGGCCATTCAACAGCTTATTACTAGTTTGAATGCTCAGTTTTCTCTAAAGGACTTAGGTGATCTAAGTTTCTTTTTAGGCATTGAAGTAGTAAGAAATCATAATGGTATGTTGTTGACTCAGTCCAAATATATATGGGATCTGCTTAAAAAGACCAAGATGGAAGATGCTAAGAGCTGTCCTTCTCCTATGTTGGCTAACAAACCATTGTCATTACAACATGGTGATATTTTGGTTAATCCTGAGCTTTATAGGAGTACTGTTGGTGCTTTACAGTACCTCACCTTAACAAGACCAGATATATATTTTGCAGTTAACAAGTTAAGTCAATTTGTTCGAGCACCAACATCAACACATTGGCAAAGTTGCGAAAGATTGCTAAGATACTTAAATGGTACAATCTGTCATGGTTTGAAGATACAAGCTTCAACAAAATTTTGTATTCATGCCTTTGTAGATTCGGATTGGGCAAGTGATAGAGATGACAGAAGGTCAATCAATGGTTATTCCATTTTTCTAGGTTCTAATCTTATTTCTTGGTGCTCAAAGAAACAAGCTGTTGTAGCTAGATCAATTACAGAAGCTGAGTATAGATCTGTTGCTCATATTACTGTAGAACTGTGTTGGTTAAGGAATCTGTCATCTGAGTTAAAGTTACAATTTTTTGTTCTAATTATTTGGACAGATAGTATGAGTGCTGCAGCTTTGGCTTATAATCCAGTACTACATCAAAGAACAAAACATATTGAGCTAGATCTGCATTTTGTTTGAGATAAAGTCTCAGAAAAGTTTATGGAAATTAGATATGTTTCCACAGAAAAGCAGATAGCAAATCTGTTTACAAAAGCATTAGGAACCTCAAGATTCCTTTATCTGCGTTCCAAACTTAATATCACAAATGTGTTGACCTAGGTTGCTGTTATGATTGTTCAAGGCTTTCAACTATAAATATGTTGAGCTGGTTTGCTCTTATGGTTGTTTGAAGTAATATACTGTCAGTTGGTTCAGTTTGAGAGGGAATGTTGTTATAGTTGCTGATTGTTTGAGCAAACTTAAGTTTGTTCAGATTGACAAACTTCAGTTTGAGGGGGAATATTGGAAATCTGGTTTGTTTTAGACACGTGGCAAAATAGGATTGTTTTTATGTTTTTCTTTCTGTAGCCGAGCTTATGTGCAATCAGTTGTACAGTATTAAAGTCTCTTATTTTTCTATTAATATAAATGAAAATGTAAGACAGTTGTATCAGTTAACATCAATAATAGAAGTAGAAAGTTCTTCGTCTTTCTCTCTCTCTTTCTTTCACATTTCATTTTTTTTTCTCTGTTTTCTTTCTTGCCAAACGCAGTGTATGAGAAAACTTAGCAAATATCAATTAACTAAAATAAAAATAATTTAACTTCATATATAACTAGAATTATAAAAAGGTAAAACCAATTGTTAAGAGGGAACCGGACAGAGCTAGAAACTAGAGGAAGGAATTCGTGCACCATTGCTAAGGTCACATTATTCTAGTTTCCGTATAGAATGACCCATTTAGAATAACCAACAAAGCATAACAAATAGACACAGGGGATTTAGTTCTAGGGAATGACATTGGTAGTATATATGGTATCAAAAAGTATCAATCAATTTCATAACGGTTACTTCCAATGTTTTCAGGAATATATCCACATACTTTTAGCTCCAGAGAAAGATACTCTTATCATTTCATATATACACTCTGTGTCAACATGAAACTTATCACCAGCCACAAATTCATGAATGTTGCAGTCAATCTCTATTGAGCTAAGTCCTGGTGTCTTCTGTACTCCAAGGGCCTTTATTGTCTTCTTAACTTTGCCTGCACCGTCCCATCTTCCAACTGCGGCATATATGTTCGCAAGGATCACATAATCGGAGTCAACTCCAGGATCCAACTCAAAGAGATACTTAA
The DNA here is from genome assembly GCF_031755915.1 of Ziziphus jujuba. Taxonomy (NCBI): domain Eukaryota; kingdom Viridiplantae; phylum Streptophyta; class Magnoliopsida; order Rosales; family Rhamnaceae; genus Ziziphus; species Ziziphus jujuba. The sequence continues at coordinate 15,912,815 of NC_083384.1, forward strand.
TTAACCATTCAGCTAAGCTAAAATCACCATGAATCCTACAAGCAGCTAGCAATGACCCAACCACAACTTCATTTGGTTCCATTGGCAACTTCTCTATTACATGTAATGCATCTTCCATCCTTCCTGCTCGGCTATAGAGATCCACCATACAACCATAATTCTCAATTCTAGGCTTGACAGAAACTCCATCTCTGTGAGGCATTTCTTCAAACATCTCAACGGCGAACTCAACCTCCCCATTTCTCATATAACCATCAATCAACGTACGCTATCATCAAAAGCCAATCTAGCGAAATCCATGCGACCGCACTTGGCATACATATCAACAATCGGCGTGCCCACCATCACATTGTCTCTATACAACCCCGACTTCCGAGCATAACCATGAAGCGAAGCTCCAAAACAGAGAATATCCAGAGGAAAAATTAAGACCAAAATTTAGATAAAAAATAAATAAATAAGTTATTACTTCCTGTTTTTTTATAAAAAATTTTGATTGCTGTCTAGTATGATGGGTGCTTAGGATTGGTACTGTACTCCACCAAAGTAAAGATAAAAAGGAATAATCCATTATGATTCAGGACTTAAATAAAAATCATATGAAAAGTCACATCCAGCAAAAAAAATCACATAAAAAATGAAGAAGAAAAAGGAGAAGAAGGCAGATCGAAGGAGAAGAAGAAAAACAAAGCGGATCGAAGAAGAAGAGGTCTGGATCGAGAATAACCCACCATGGTTTTCAATGGGAGAGCTGCAGAGTGAGCACATTCTGACGAGAGAGCACGTTTAAGCAAGAGAGCATGTTGCAGCGAGAGCTTGTCCCAGCATGACCCAAGGGAATGGATGGCTCAATCAAGTCCCCTTCCGGTGGGATAAGTTTTGCCTTTGGAATAAATTGTCCCATTCATTATTTTTGCTCCCATATATCCCATTGGGACTGCGATTAGTCCTGACCTGGCCAATCCGATAAAACAAACAAAACCTCAAGAGCCTCCCAATAGCAACGGCAATCTTCTTCACCACTTCCTCAATCGTTAACTTGTTTTTCTTCCTGCTCACTCCCCTTCTGAAAACCTCCACCCAAGCCTTTAGGAGTTGACATATATATTCACAAATATTTTGGAAGATAATAACACAAAAAATTACAAGGAAAAAAATAGTTTAACTATCCTTGCTTATGTATTTTATAAAACACTCGGAAGTCAATAAAAACAAAATAAGTTAACATGTATTGTATTTCATTTCCTAAGAATATACTCCAATCAACCAGAAAAAGCCTTTTAAATACATAATTATTTGAGAGATTTTATTTTATTTTTTTTCTTTTCTATCTCTATCATGTTTTTTTACCAGTTACCTTTTTTTAGATTTCCCTAGTTAAATTCGAAAGTATTATTAATTTGTAAAAAATATATTTATATAGAAAGTATAGCAATGTATGTAAAATGATTAATTACCTAATTTATTTGGAAGAGATACGGTAATATATTGTCCCATAAACTTTATTCTCTTGGAATTATTGTAAGGAAGTGAGTCGCCGTCGTGTTGGTGTCCACTTGGTTGATTAGAACTGGCTCTTTCTACATTTAGTTCCTCAAACCCATATTCAGCATTACAGAACCGAAACCCAACCTTTTTTATCTTGCCCACATAGGAATCCTTCTCGTCCTTAAAAAATACCCGAAAAGAAGCCTGTGTAATGTTGCTACAGATGGAGGACCAGTTTGGCCCAAACACATCTGACAAATTCTTATCAGAATTATACAAATACTTGGAATCAATAAACACATGATCTGAATTAGTGGCTCCAAGAAAACCAGAGTGAAACCGATCACCATATTTGTAAAGACGGTCATCACTGGTTTTGAAACCGAATTCGTATCCAATATCCAAGTATTGATAACTAATATCATAAAAAACAATGCAAAAAACAAATCTCCATCTTAATCTCAATCTCAATTTAAACCAATTTGGAGGAAGATGGATATTGGTTGAATTCCCACCATCTGTTTGATAGCTGAACCATTTTGGGATTTCATCTCCTGGATACATGATATGAACAAAACGCCATGCCTGATGATATATGGAGAAGAAATTAATATCCAAGTCACTCAAAAAAACCATATATAGATATAGATTTGGGGAGAGAGAAATATACATACATCATCTTGACTGGACAATGAAAGAAGGCGTGCTCGGTCAGCAATTACGTTGTTGCGTGTGTCCTCATCCAGTTTTAGACAATTCTTAAACGTATAATTGTGATTACGACCGCGAAAAGGTGGTTTGGGTGGAGACCCCCAACTTGATATTGTCTCCAACGATGTGCAGTTGTCTGCATCCAAATAACTTATAGATGATGGAAGCTCTGCTATTGATTTCAACCTCTCACAATTTGCTATATTTAATTCTTTCAAACCATGTGGAAGCGGAGGCAGTTCTTCAAGTGATGAACATTCTGCAAGGATCAACTTTTGTAGATGCAATAGTTCACACGGGCTGTTTGGGAGAAACTCACTCTTATGGCCCCGATTCAGATCTAAACATTTGAGCTCAGTTAGATTTTCAATTGACTCGGGTGACTCTTCTTTATGATTTGAGATTTCTGGAATCTTTCTCAGGTTTTTGCAATGATGAAGATCCAGTACAGTTAGATATTTCAACTTCCTAATGCTTTCTGGTAGATTTCTAATTGCTGTCCCACCCATTTTCAAGTCTCTTAGGTTGATTGGAAGATATTCTATGCCATCTTCCAGATTTTTGCAATTTGCCATATCTAGTAACTGTAGCTTGTTGAGATTCTGAAAAAATGAAGGAATTTGAACCAAACTTGTACAATCTTTAAGAATTATATCTTTAAGATTTATAGCCCGAGACAAGTTTGGTATTCTAATAAGGTGTTTAGAAAAACTAAGATCGATCTTCTTTAACTTCTTGAGCTCAAGTGGCTGTCGCTCACAACCCAAAAAAAAAAAAAAAAAAAAAAAAAAAAAAAAAAGGGATTATGCATATACTTTTTAATTAAACTATACTTCATCTCTAATACAACATATATATATATATATATATACACATAACTAAATGAAGCATGCATACCTGGGCATCGTTCCAAAGCAGCTCAAGTTGGCTCTGTTGCATAGTAAGTTTAACAAGATTCTCTGTATTTAAACATGGCAAGTATTTCAAAGGGTATAAATCCCAATGAAAATATTTTATCTCACCAGAAACAAAAGACTCAAGCCCATCAGGAATATGTATGCTTTTGCACCCACAATCAAAAGAGTCAGGCATGCTTTTGTACCCAGGAGGTGCCGTTTTGCAATATTCTTTCATGACCATATGGAAACCTCCGCCATTGGAATGCATTATTTTAAGAAATTTTAGATTGTACATCTTTGAGAATGCTGTAGGGCTCAATTTTATGTCCTTTTCAAGGTCTCCCAAATTCAATGATATGCCTTCAATTGTAGATGTTCCCTGGCATTCAAATCATTGTCATGTATAAGGATACTATTTAAAAATGAAAGAAATTTTATTAACTAAAATATTTATATGGACAAAATCAATATGTATTTGCACTTACTGTATTTCTTTCCAACACACGGCAGACATCATTAACTTTCCACAGTCTATTACGATTTCCTAAATCTTTGTTTTCATCACAAACAATCCCCTGGGCCGTTTGTAGTGGTAAGCCATGCTTTTCCAAAAATGCTCCTACTGAAGGATATTGCCATTGGCTGACATCCTTAGCTTTCAACAGTCTATTACGTTTTCCTGACTCTTTGGTTTGTGGTAGTAAGCCATGCTTTTCTTTAAATGCTCCTCTTGAAGGATATTGCCGTTGGCTGACATCCTTAGCTTTCCGCAGTCTATTATGGTTTCCTAAATCTTTGTTTTCATCACAAACAATCCCCTTTCCCGTTTGTAGTGGTAAGCCATGCTTTTCCAAAAATGCTCCTATTGAAGGACATTGCCATTGTCTGACATCCTTAGCTGCTATTGAAGGATATTGCCACTGGCTGACATCCTTAGCTTTCCAGAGTCTATTACGAATTCCTAAATCTTTATTTTCATCACAAACAATCCTGTGGCCCATTTGTTGTAGTAAGTCATGCTTTTCCAAAAATGCTCCTCTTGAAGGATATTGCCATTCAATTTGTAAGGATTTATCAACGAGAGCACTTATTCCTTTTGCTGCATCAAAATGCTCAGTGCAATTTAGTATGCTTTCTAAATATTCCCTAAGCATTTCACCAGTAGAGAAGCATGCCGTATCAACAAATATATCCTGGATGCCTTTGTCACCTAATTTATCTGAACTTATTCTCAACACATTTTGAATGTCAGGATTCAGATATGTTTTCAGTTTATTCGATGCACTTTCCCATTCTTTAACGCTTTTGGAATTAAGGGAAAAACCCAAGACTTCAAGAGCTAATGGATTGCTCCTGGCATAATCTGCAATTCCTTTTGATAAAGACTCATAACCTGTTGCAGGTAAATGTTGTCCAAAAGAGTGGAAACAGAAGAGCTTGAGAGCATCAAAGTCAGATAACCCCTTCAACTCGAAAGTTTTAGCGCCTACTTTCCTAAGCAGTTGCACGTCTCTTGTTGTAACAATGACTCTGCTTCCAATAGCAAAATGATACTCACCAAATAAAGCTTTTAATTTGGTGCTGCTTCCATTCAAATTATCTAAAAAAATAAACCTTTTTATAGCGTAATCTATCCTGAATAAATCTTGATCCTATAGCTGGGGTGTCAGTACATACAACATTTTTATCATTACTAACTGAGAAAGAAGTTCATTTCTCAAATGATATGCATCAGCTCCTTCCAGAATATCCTTAAGAAAGCAATGATCATCGAAATGAGAGTATGCATATTTTTGAAACATAATGCTAGCAAGGGTGGTCTTGCCAATACCTCCAATGCCCCAAATACCTATGATGCAAACATCCATTGAGCCAATGCTTAATAATGATTCAATTTTCTTGATATTGTCTTCAATTCCAATGAGATGTCCAAAATCTGTTAACTGGAATTTACACAATTTCGATAAAACATCTCCAACAATTTGTTGAACTAACTCGTGCTCAACCCTATAAATAAAGAAATCAATCACATACGCATTGTAAAAAGCATAAAAGAAATCAATCACAAACGTATTGTAAGAAGCATAAGACACTCTGTTTTTGTTTTTCAGAAACAGGGGACTTTTCCTCCTCCACAAAAAAAAAAAAAAGAAAAAAAAAAGAAAAAGTAAAATAAAAGTAAAATAGTTCTTCATTTTTTTATTTTATTTTATTTTTTCTTTGTACTTTAGTCCTTAATTTCTAGTTTTAGAAATATTTTAGTTCTTGAACTATCTTTTGTTTATTTTTTAGCAACTTTAATATGTGCAGTATACTTAATGCAATATGTAGGAGGTCTTGTGGAGTTATCAGATTTTGTAATTTTGTTGTTTCCTTTAAAAATTTCAGTTGCTTAAATTTTTTAGGAGGAGTTTAATTTTTTAATAAAAAATGAATTCATTTTATTTCATAGCTTTTTTTTTTTTTTTTTGGGGCAATACATTATAGTTAAATTATTTAAATTGAATATAATTTACAATATAACATCCAAAAGAAATTGAGCATCATATCTAATTAGTTTTACTTGATAACAAAAATTATGATTAAATATATTTTATTAGTTTCTTCTACAAATTTAATCATATTAACTTATCTCCATTAATTAGATAAAAAAGTAGAAATTAATTTAACGTACACTTCTTGTAATTTGAAAATTATTTATAATTAATTTAAATATTATTACAAAAAATTTAACCATTATATGTAATTGCAAACATATATGTATAACTACAATTTAGTTTGAAAATTAATTAATGTTAATTTATGAATTAAATGTCAATGACTTAATTAATAGTTTAATCATAAATGTATCAAACCATAGAAGTTATAGCAATATAAAAAAATATTTCACTATATGATTTTTTTAAAAGTATAAAATATTAATATATAATATATAATTTATTCTTTTTTTTTTTTTTTAAAGTCTGGCATTGCACTAGACACATTACAGACTGAAAAAACAAAATCGTTTATAGTTCGGCCATAACAAATATATAATTACCCAAAAACTTAATTTGCCACTTGATTTTCAATTAAATACAATCTAAAAATTTTGAACAACATAAGAATTTATGCCAAGTAGACGACCAAAGTAATCATGTGAACAGACATAGAAGTGACGTCCAATAGGAAGCATGTTTGTCTGGTTAATTGCCTTAAAAAAAAAAGAAAAAAGAAACAATATTTGACCACCAATATATATGCCTGGATGTAATTTTGTAGCTATATGTCACTTAAATTTATCCTGTGTCATGTGAGAGAAATTGTAGAGAAAGCTGCAAGCTAGGCAATAGCACTGGAAGATGACACTACAAGAAGGCTAAAATAGAGAGTCAGAACTCTTATTTGCAAATGTAAAAAGTGACATTGAAATTATGTATTTGTAAAAGGAAAAGAAACATGATTAAGATTTCTAGACAATAAATAATTATTTTGTTGCCAAACAAAATATTTTATGATACACTTATTTTTTCTGAGGGAGCTATTGTCACGGACTTGTTTGTTTACCCTTCAAGCCGTACGGCCTTAGTTGCTATTCCGACCCTTTGTTGCAACTAAGTAAGCCTTTTGCTCACAAAAAGAGAAAGCTAAGCAAAGAAAGCTAGAGCACAAAGAGAGTTTGGGAGAATGAAAATATTGCTTAGAGGAGAGCTTTACAAGTGAAGGTGGGAATTCTTGGATTCTTGGATCCTTGGATGGTTTGGCCAAATGAGGCCTCCACCTATTTATAGGCACACAAAGTCTAATCCTACGGCTATAATTGCTTTGATCCTACGGTGGAGAATGGGTGTCTAGATCCTTCCCACCTCCTTTACAAAAATATCTAAAAAAATATCTAAAGAAACATCTAGAAATGGATATGTACATGGCTTGACCTAGAGTTCTCCATAATGTTCTAGAGAATTCTACACTACTCTAGGTTCTTGGCCCATTGTAAGGCCCAAAATGGATTGTAAGGCCCAAAATGGAGAGAATGCTCACCAAGTGTTTGATGAAATGCCCCAACTGTGACATTCTCCCCCACCTATGCCGTCGACGTCCTCGTCGAGCTTGCTTCATGGAACCTCTTGATATGATCTTCAAATTGCCAAAGCGCGATAGCAGGTTCCCAACTTGCTTCGCTATCGGGAAGTCCCTTCCATTTCACCAAGTACTCATGACTCGGATGGTTGTCCCTTCCACGAACTACTCGATCAGCTAAGATGCTCTCCACATCCTGGTCATAAGTGTTGTAGACCCCTATTGGTGCTCGCTTGGACTCTTGTTTGGTCTTCCTCATCCTTGTAGTATGGTTTCAGACAACTTACATGGAAGACCGGGTGAAGTTTGAGTGTAGGAGGTAACTCCACCTTATAAGATACCTTGCCCACCTTCTTGACGATTGGAAAAGGTCCCTCGTATCGGCGAACAAGGCCTTTGTGTAGCCCTCGGGTAGACTTGTGTTGGGATGAAAGAATTTTGATGAACACCAAGTCTCCCACTTGATACTCCACGTGCCTTCTTTTGGCGTCCGCCCATTTCTTCATTTTCTTGGTGGCCTTATGAAGGTACGACCTTGCTAAGTCCACTTGTTCATGCCAACTTTTGGCGACCTTGAATGCGGCAGGACTCCTTCCTCCATACTTGGTAACGAGTGTTTGTGGAGTGAGTGGTTGTTGCCCCGTGGCTAACTCGAACGGACTCCGATTGGTGGACTCGCTCCTTTGCAAGTTGTAGGAGAATTGGGCAACATCTAGCAACTTTGCCCAATCATGTTGATTGGCACTCACAAAGTGCCGTAGATATAGCTCCAGTAATGCATTAGCTCGCTCGGTTTGCCCATCGGTTTGTGGATGAAAGCTTGTAGAGAAATGCAACTCCGAGCCCATGAGCTTGAATAACTCCGTCCAAAACCTTCCGGTGAACCTTGAGTCTCGATCACTTATAATTGATCTTGGGAGTCCCCAATACTTCACCACGTGCTTGAAAAATAGTCGTGCCGTCTCCTCAGCTGGGCACTCCTTTGTTGCGGCAATGAATGTAGCATACTTGGAGAATCGATCAACTACTACGATTATAGTGCTACATCCCTCGGACTTGGGTAAGCTAATGATGAAGTCCATGGAGATGCTCTCCCATGGTCTCTCCGGAGTTGGTAGTGGCTCCAATAAACCTGCGGGTTGTCGTTGCTCTACCTTGTCTTGTTGACAAACAAGGCAGGTCTTCACATACATCTCGATGTCGTCCCGCATTTGTGGCCAATAATAGTTGGTCTCCAACAAAGCTCTCGTACGCTTTTGTCCCGGGTGGCCGGCCCATTTGGTGTCATGGCATTCCTTGATCAAATTCCTCCTTATGTTGCCCCACCTTGGTACATAGATGCGATGCCCCTTTGTGTAGAGAAGGCCATCTTCAACCCAAAACCTCTTAGTCTTGCCCTCCATGGCAAGTTGTAGGAGTTGCTTGGCCACAACATCACGGTCCATGCCCTCCTTTATTAGGTTGAGCAGTTCCCCTTGGAACTTGGTTATCGATGCTAGTTCGGCCTTCCTACTTAATGCGTCGGCAACTACATTGGCCGTACCGGGCTTGTATTCGAGCTTGTAGTCGAACTCGGCAAGAAAGTCTTGCCAACGAGCTTGCTTGGGGCTTAACTTCTTTTGAGTTTGGAAATAGCTTGTGGCCACATTGTCAATCTTTACCATGAACTTAGACCCCAGCAAGTAATGCCTCCAAGTGCGCAAGCAATGGATGATGGCGGTCATCTCCTTCTCTTGGACCGTATACCTCCTCTCCGTGTCATTGAGCTTGCGGCTTTCATATGCGATGGGATGCTTTTCTTGCATCAACACGCCCCCTATGGCAAAGTCGGAAGCATCGGTGTGCACCTCGTATGGTTTGGAGCAATCGGGCAATGCCAACACGGGTTCCTTCATAATCGCCTCCTTCAAATTCTCAAAGGCTTGTTGGCATTGGGTGGACCAACTCCATGTCTTGTTCTTCTTTAGTAGGTCGGTGAGTGGTGCGGCTAGGGCAGAATACCCTTTGATAAACCTCCTATAATAGTTAACAAGACCAAGAAAAGATCGCAGCTCACTCACCTTGGTTGGAGGATCCCACTCTTGGATGGCTTTTACTTTGGCTTCATCCATGTGCAGCTTGCCATCCTTGATCTTATGGCCGAGGAAGTACACTTCATTGGTTGCAAACGAGCACTTCTCTCTCTTCACGTAAAGCTCATTATCCTTTAGAACCTTGAACACAATTCGTAGGTGGTGGATGTGCTCCTCTAGCGTCTTGCTATAGATGACAATGTCATCCAAATAGACCACCACAAATTTGTCCAAGTAAGGATGGAAGATCTTGTTCATGAGAGTGCAGAAAGTGGCGGGTGCGTTGGTGAGACCAAAGGGCATGACGAGGAATTCGTATGCTCCATATCGAGTAACACATGTAGTCTTTGGCTCATCACCCTCCGCAATTCTAACTTGGTAGTACCCCGACCTCAAGTCAAGTTTGGTAAAGTACCTTGCTCCTCCAAGTTGATCAAACAAATCGGCTATCAACGGTATAGGGTACTTGTTCTTGATGGTAACCTTGTTAAGTGCCCTATAGTCGATGCATAGCCTTAACGAACCATCGTGCTTCTTTTGGAACAAGACGGGTGCTCCATAAGGTGCTTTTGACGGTTGAATGTAACCGGCATCCAAAAGCTCTTTAAGTTGTCTCCTTAGCTCCTCTAGCTCCGGTGGAGACATGCGATATGGTGCTTTTGCGGGTGGTTTTGCACCAGGCTCCAACTCGATGCAATGATCCACCTCCCTCCTTGGTGGAAGTTTCTTGGGTAGTTGTGGTGGCATGACATCCTTGAACTCTTCAAGGACTTGGCTAACCTCCTTCGGTGGCTCCTTGGAAGTAACTTCTTCTTCCTCGCGTAGAGTAGCAAGGAATGTAGGCTCCCCTTTCTTTACTCCTCTCTTGAGTTGCATGGCGGAGAGGCGGTTGGAAGTACTTGGCTTGTGCATTGTTGGAATCATGCAAGGGCCTCCCTCCATTATGCACACCGTGTTGTAGCGAGGGAGAGGGACCACATTGAATTGCCTAAGGAATTCCATGCCAAGTACAATATCAAAGTCATCCATAGGAGCAATGGAGAAGTTGACTTTACCTTGCCAAGTGCCGATGTGTAACTCCACATTACGAGCCATGCTATCTAGTGGTTTAGCTGCAGCATTCACAGTCTTTAACCACCCTTGACCCTTGTCAAGTTTTAGGCCAAGCCTCACGGCCTCCTCCCTCTTTATGAAATTGTGAGATGCTCCGGTGTCCACCATGACTTGAGCATCCTTACCATTAATACGTGCCGCCACGTACATGAGGGAGTTGTCCTTTGTATTGTTGGTTGGGATTAGACTAGCCTTTAGTGAGTTGAGGAGTTGTAGACAACCCATTTGTGTGTGCTCTTGAGTTTCCCTCTCTTCGAGCATGGCACTTAAGGACTTCCTCTTTGGACAATCTCTAGCCCAATGGGGACCATCACATAAGAAGCAATTTTCCTTCGGCTTGAATTCGGACTTGCCTCCTTTCTTCCAATCTTTGTTAGGTAGTGGTGGCCTTCTTGGAAACTCCTTACTTTGGGGAGTTTTATGGAATTTGGCTCCCCCACCTTTAATATAATTAATCTTAGGCTTAGAGTTAGAAGACTCACCTTGCCTATATTCGATAAGCGTTTCGGCCGTAGTGAGGGCAGTGGAAATATCTTGTACTCCCCTTCGTTGAAGCTCTTGGCATGCCCACGGTTGCAACCCATCCATGAAGTTGAAAAGGAGGTCCTCCTCACTCATGTTGGGAATTTGGAGCATTAACCCAGAGAATTGCTCCACATATTCACGGATGGATCGTTGGTGCTTCAACTCCTTCATGCGTTTCCTAGCTTCATTCGCCACATTCTCGGGATAGAATTGTTTCTTCAATTCACTCTTTAAATCTTCCCAAGAATTGATGGCGCATATGCCTTTCTTCATTTCTTCATGCTTTCTACGCCACCATACCGCTGCAAGATTAGTAAGATAGAGGGTAGCGGTGTTTACCTTTTGCTTCTCGTCTTGGAAATCCAAGGCCTCGAAGTACCGTTCCATGTGCCACAAGTAGTTGTCCAACTCCTTTGCATCCCTTCTCCCACTAAACTCCTTGGGCTTGGGAGCATCTACCCTTGGAGTAGAGACTATTTGTTGGGTAGTAACGGTGCCACTAGTTGCAGCTCTCTTGCATAACGCCCAATCCTCACGTGTCTCCTCTAAACTCTTCTTAAACTCATCTAATTGAGCTTGCATAAGGGACAAGGTTTCAATTACCTTTGTTTGGAAAGCTTGGCTTTCATGATGCCACGCCTCGGTGTTGGCCTCGTTGGTGTATTGCATGGTACCTCTAAGCTCCCCCACTTGGTCACCCACACGACCATCGAGCTCCTCCATGCCTTGCTCCACCTGATCAAGCCGCTCCAACATATCGGCAACAGCCAACTCCATCTTGACCACCTTGGTCTCCATGGCGGTGAGAACGTCCTTCGACTTTGAACGCCCACGTCCCTTCCTTGCAGCTTCGGGGATAACCTCCCTTCCCCTTGCTTCTTCAATCACAACCTCTGATGAAGACATTGTGCTCTAAATGCTAGCTTTAACCTTGGGCTCTGATACCACTTGTCACGGACTTGTTTGTTTACCCTTCAAGCCGTGCGGCCTTAGTTGCTATTCCGACCCTTTGTTGCAACTAAGTAAGCCTTTTGCTCACAAAAAGAGAAAGCTAAGCAAAGAAAGCTAGAGCACAAAGAGAGTTTGGGAGAATGAAAGTATATTGCTTAGAGGAGAGCTTTACAAGTGAAGGTGGGAATTCTTGGATTCTTGGATCCTTGGATGGTTTGGCCAAATGAGGCCTCCACCTATTTATAGGCACACAAAGTCTAATCCTACGGCTATAATTGCTTTGATCCTACGGTGGAGAATGAGTGTCTAGATCCTTCCCACCTCCTTTACAAAAATATCTAAAGAAACATCTAGAAATGGATATGTACATGGCTTGACCTAGAGTTCTCCATAATGTTCTAGAGAATTCTACACTACTCTAGGTTCTTGGCCCATTGTAAGGCCCAAAATGGATTGTAAGGCCCAAAATGGAGAGAATGCTCACCAAGTGTTTGATGAAATGCCCCAACCGTGACACTATACTGACAAGCTAACTATAACCACCATAATTAGTAACAAAAACAATATATAAGCAACGTGCAAAATGTTATTAAATTTTTTTTTTTTTTTTTTTTGTATATTGTATTGTTAAATAGTTGTTAGAAAATTACCTAAAATTCTTTGAATGATAACCGGACAAATCAGCTACTTCTTTTAGAGCACCCCTCCACTGCTGCACCTTCTCCAGTTTGTCACAGAAACGTTGTTCATGATTCGCAAATGCAGTTTCATAACTTTGCTCTTGTTTACGCACGATGGATGGATCTATGCCATAAAAAATGGGTATGATATTTTTTCCATTCTTATCTCTCTTGCTTTCAAGTACTTCCACCAGTTCATCCAAACACCATGTGGAAGATGCGAAATTTTTGGACAAAACTATTATGTAAATCTTAGATTCCTGAATGGCTCTTTTTAAGTGTTGGTGAAATTTCAAAACCACTTTCAAGGGTTTGCTCATCCATGTAGGTGTGGATACACTTTTGACACAAAGCATGATAAAGATATCCAATAAACCCAACACGAGTATCCTTACCTCTGAAACTAAGAAACACATCGTACTTTTCTTGAGAAGAAGAAGAAGAAGAAGAAGAAGAAGAAGCAGCCATGTTAATTTATAACCTGCAAATCCACAAGTAAATTTAATGCAAATAAAATCTCTCTTAAATATAAATATATATATATATATATATATACACACACACACACACAGAGATGGATGAGTAACCTCATGATAAAAAAAAAAAAAAAAAAAATCTCTGTTTATACACGCACACAGATGGATGAGTAACCTCATGATAAAAAAAAATTCTCTGTTTGTACCTTCTAACTAGCTCAGAACCCCAACCCGCCGTCCTCTTAATTTCTCATTACATATATACCTAACCCCTCTACTCTAAATGGCCTTTATAGCATTTCTGGGTTTTAAGCTCAAAACCATAAATAAACAACTCAAATGAAAAAAAAAAAAAAAAAATTGCAGATGGAGGTAAATAACCGAGCTTTCTCTTCTCCAATTCCGATCCTAGAAAGCTCTGTTTCTCTGTTTGGAGAGCAAGGTAAAAAGTAGGCGGAAGAAGCTTCATGTCTTCTTTCTTAAACCTTCAAATAAACAATCAGAGCACTCAATTACATGTTGACTCGGTTGACTCGTTTTGTACTTATGCATAAGATTTTTTTTTTTTTTTCTCCAACAAAAGGAATAAAAACTAATAAGGGGTAGAAATTGCTTGGCACCTTCCTCCAATTTCCGGCTCTCCTTTTAATTTCTCTTTACAACTCCGTTGAAAAAAATAAATAAAATGAGACGATTTAATTGCATGTTGACTAAGTTGACTTGTTTTGTAAATGGGATATTTCTCTCTAATTAGAGAAAAGATGAAAATTAATAAGTGCATCGAAATTGCTTGTCTTCTTCCTTGAATGTCCCACTGAATTCAGTAGACATATTTTCTACATAATGTTATACTATAGAATATCAAGTGAACACGGCTTTTCCTTTATGAAAAAGTAAAAAGTGGTGTTCACGTGACTTTGTCGAAATTTTTATAAAAAGAAATATTAGATCTAAAAATTTAATTATTGAAATCCAAAAGTACATCATGCATTAACAAACTATAGCTCATTAGAATTAACCAACAATTTATATTTGTTCTACTTATCATCTACAAGTTATTAAAAAAAGAAAAAAAAAAAAAAGAACAAGAAAAAGAAAAGACTTTTTTTTTTTTGCTTGAAAAAAAAAAAAAAGACTTGTGATCCACAACTACCTCTGTCAAATTAAGGCCGGAACAGGATGGTGTGCTCGGAGGCCAATTTTTTTAATAAAAAAATCGTACCTTTCTTTTTAAATAAAAAGTGATATTTCTAATAGATTTTTTATGCATATATAATACTTAATATGAAATTTGATGTAGATAAATTCCAAAATATGCAAATTTATTTTTACGCACGTGAATATATAATTTATTATGACCAAAAAAAAAAAAAAAACAGAGCTAGCTTTCAAAATAGTAAAGTCAATCGCTTGTCCAATTCTGGTATGATGTACAGTGGCGGATCAAGGAAAGATCATAGAAATACAAATATATACATACAATATTATTTTGTTTTCATTTTTTTCTTAAAAGAATCTCTCTCTCTCTCTCTCTCTCTCTCCCCCCTCCTTTTCTTTCACTCTATTTCGCGCTCGCTCTCCACTTCCACTTACTTTTCCCACTTCGCTTTCAATCAAATGCTTTCACTGAGAATCTGAGAAGCTTCTCTTTCCCTTAAGAACAATGAATCGTGGTCCAAACAAGTTTACCGAACATCGAATCCATACTAAGCTCACTGCTCCTCCGCCTCCGTCGCTGACCACCACGAACAACAGAAACATTCTCATGCCGGTGATGAGGCCTCCAAGAATTGTCAGAATATCGGTCACCGAAGGCGACGCCACCGACTCTTCCAGCAACGATGAGTAACAAGGAGGCTTCGCCGTCAGAGAGTCAAGAAGTTCGTCAACGAGATAGCCATCGAGTCTTGCTCCTCGAGAGAGAAGGACGGAGCAGGAGGAGTTTGGAGGAGTAGTAGATCGTCGATGACGTGCCGGAAAAGGTTCGCCGGAGGAGGAAACACAAGGCTTAAGGCGACCCACCGGAGTTTAAAAGCTCCGGCAAAGACGGCGGCGAAGAAGTTTCGCGGCGTGAGGTAGAGACTTGGGGAAAATGGGCGGCCGAGATTAGAGATCCCAGGAGACGTGTACGTGAGAGAGCGTTTTTGCGAGGGAAATTGAAAGGTATAATCTGAGCCGTTACTTTTAATCCAAAATCAGTATAAAATCACATTTTTGAACGGGATATGGATATAAATTGGTCAGATCAGTGCTGATAATAGCACTCTCCTATATTTATATATGATATAGGGGTAAAATAGTAAACAAGCGAAATAAATAGCATTAAGAAAATTATAAAAAAATATTTGTGGGGCACATGCCCCATATGGATACCTCAGTTTGTCTAAATCTTATATAAAATCCTGGGACTGTTCAGGACTAAAACGTTTTAGATGAGAGAATTCCTATAAGATTGAAATTTATAGGTAGCATAATGACTACTGTTGGTGGATTTGATCCATTGAAAAAAAAAAAAAAAAAGAAGGTTCATGTGCAAGAGAACCAACAAATAAGGAATCATTATAACCAATTTAAAGTATCCAATTTTATTGGGAAAAAAAAATAAAAAATAAGGAAGCACATTCATTTCTTTTTGTCAAGTGATGCTTAGAGGAATAGATCCCTTTCGAAAGTAAGCGTTGCTATGTAACTTCAACAAAGTGAGAAAATTAGTCATTCTAACCAACCATGAGCTAGCAACCGCTTTTTCAATTATTACACAAGGTTTTTCTAAAACTTGTTTGGTATAGGAGTTATTATAATTATTTTCTTTCTTTGTGGGGAATGTTATATATTATTACACAACATATATAAATTTTTTTTTTTTTTTTTTCCTTCTTTCTGAACTTTCTGAATTCAGTTTTGCTTGTCTTTCTTGGAGCTATAACACCAACTTATATGTAAAAAACTTGGTTCATAAATCAAAAGAAATGCAAAGAAAAAGAGTCATGCCCCTTCTGATACTTAATGCCAGTTAATTATTGTTTGTTAATCATTGTAACAACAAAGATGAACAAAAATAATAGATTTTAGATGTTTGAACTAAAAATGCTTTCACAGTAGGGATGACTCTGTTTTGACTTTATTCTCTATTGGTGTACTTGGCCATCATAAGTAAAGATAATATTTTGTTTGGATTAGATGTAGTTGTTTTATTATGTGTGTACCTAAGAAGTTCAGTGCAGGACTGAGTTATTCTTTGTTGTGTTGGTTCTAGTCTCCACCTTAACGATACCGTCTATTTTTTTGCTTGGTATGAAACAAAACCATCTTCTTCCTTTTTAAAATTTTTTTTTTTTATTTATTTCTTAATTTTTAAATCTTATGCAAGGAAACAAAACCGTCTTTAAATTTAGGACTACATAGGAACTTACAAGCTTGTGTAAAAGTGATTGTGATTCTTAGAGAAAAATAGAAGCATCTGCCTAGTTAAGCAAAAATAAACTAAATCAATGATAACTCTTCCATTCTCCATTTATAGAAAATTACAACCCAGAACTCCCTCTAGCCACTGGAAACTTGTTCTATTGTCGTAATATATGAAGGTAAGTTTCCGTGCTGTCAGAGCTACAAATACCAAATGCTTTTGATAGGTTTAAAAAATAATTACATATAGGACTAGTAGGGGTGATTGCTTTGGAGGCTGTTATTTTGTTAATCAGTTAACCACTTTTCTATATGAAATGAAAACTAGGAACACTAGGATGATATTTTTATTAAGGCGTTATGTGAATTGATATTCAAGGGAATGGGATATAAAATAGAATTGAGCTCAATTTAGTAGAATTAATGAATTATTATGTCAATGTTTTCTATTTAGGTTGTTCTTGGTTGGATTCTATTCATGTAACATTTTAGCAGAAGT
Source organism: Ziziphus jujuba (assembly GCF_031755915.1). NCBI lineage: Eukaryota > Viridiplantae > Streptophyta > Magnoliopsida > Rosales > Rhamnaceae > Ziziphus > Ziziphus jujuba. The sequence goes on from NC_083384.1 coordinate 15,929,693, forward strand.
AAATATGTGTTGCATGTTTCAACCAAGGTTGCTTTCTATGCTTTTTCATGCCACTTTTATTCATTAGTCTGTATCCTTGGAACTCTGAATTTCAGTTTAATATATACTTTTGGTGTTGGATGCATGCTACTGGCCTTGGTAATATGTCGAATTGGCATGGTTGCTAACCTGCCTAATGTATTCATTGGTCCCATTGTTGGACAAAAATAGCAGGGCTTTTGAAGTAGGGAAAATCTCTGTTATGGAGTTTATGAGTAAACTGCTCGGAGAGCTCGTTGAGTGGACCAAGTTACCATCAGTATCAAAAAGCTTAAGCTGTTAAAGAGGAGAGCCTACTATTTAGATCAAACTAAGCACAACACACAATTTCACTTTTCATGGCATTAATGGCATGAAAACAAAATATAGAACTCTTCATATCAGGGCAAGTTTTTGTTCTCTCAGGAGCTACAAATCCCCAGTGGAGGTGATTACATATTAGCACTAGTGTGGGTAATTGCTTTGGAAGTTGTAATTCTATTAATCATGTTGACAATTTGCTATGAGAACTGAAAACTTAGGACCACTAGGGTGATGTTTTTGTTGAGAGGAAATAATGAAGAAATTGGTGGCTGGAGAATTAGACTTGTTGGTAGATAACATGACACCGGGTCATGGAAAAGATTTTGAAAGGGATGAAGTCATGTTGTTTCCTTTGCTCTAAAATGGGGGATGGAAGGAGAATCCATAATTTGTAGTTATTAAAAATTTCCTTCCCTTTGTTATTTAGTTTACTGTCAGAAGATCCTAAGATTTTTGACTATTTGAGGTTAGCGGAAGAACTTGTTACTGAAGTCTTTTTTCTGCTTTGGAAGTTGATTTATAGAAACTAGCAGTTATGGACGATTTTATTTAGGTGTTATGTGAAATGAAATTCAAGGGCATAGGGAGATACTTTTAAAAAAAAAAAAAAAAAAAAAAAAAAAAAAAAAAAAAGACAATGCTTCATGTAGTAGAAAAATTCTCGACATCAATTAAGGTTGACAGAACCGTATCCTCTGTGGTATTTTCCAACAAAGGTGCCTTCCTTTGCTTTGGCTTCTGTACTTGAAACATATTGGTAGTAAAAACTTCTAGGATGAGAGCATATATGCTTATAGGTGCTTTTTATGAGAGAGTTTTTAGGGGACTGGGAAGGCCACTTTTATTAATTATTTAGCAGCCTATGAACTCTGAATTTCTGTTTTATTTACTTTTCGTGTTTCATGCATGCTTCTGGCTTTAGTAATCTGTTGAGCTGGAATGGGGGTTTTGTATGTAGACCGAATAATGAAGATTGTTCCCGGGTTCTGCATCACAAACCAGGCATGTTGCTAACCAGCCTGAGGTATTCATTGGTCCCGATGTTGGTGAGATATAGTACAGCTTTTGAAGTGGAGGAACATTCTGGTATGCGGTTGAAGGGTAAACATTTGACAAACAGTTTAGAGTGGACCTAGTTAGATCACTCCCAAAAGTTAAACTGTTAGAGTGTAGGGCCTAGTATTTCTAGCAAGCTAAACACAATACAGTTCACAATTACTTCAAAATGTCTACTAATTCCTTATTGCAAAAACTCTGTGGATGCCTATGAATGTCTATTGCGGTAGGAAGCAATACAAGAATTTCAAGTAGGAGAATTGAAAAAGCAGTTCTATTCATAATAAAATGTGTTCTCTGTTGCAATATCCAAATATTAAAAGGAAACACCTCAATTGGAGTTCAAGTCACATTCTGTAGCAGAATTCTATTGAGGAACATATATTAATGTCGTTTATTTATTTTTAAAATTTTTCTAATGCAAGTTTTAACCTAATAATGTAATATCACATCTAAAAAGTTCCCAATTCTCCTAACAAATTTTCTCTGGTACAGCTTCTCTCTGATTGTGCTCCTGACTCTGTGACCTACATTCTTGAGTTGCTTACTTTGAGTCATTATGCTGGTTGTCAATTTTATTGTGCTGAGAGCCGAGGAGAGTCTTGGGACTCAGAAGGAAACCACATAAAAAATGTAAGACTACGTTTATCTACTGTACTTTTATCAAAAGTTGAAAGACTTTACATTTAGTCCGTATCAAACTCTACATGGCCTAATTGAATTTTGTGATTTGAAGACCCATAAAATAGAATCCATAAGAAAGTAGAAATTATGACAAGTTTACTGGTTTTTAGAGATCAGTTTGAGAGTGGTTTGAAAGTAGTGTATCTATAGACACTTCTATTACGTTATTTTCTATTTTGCAGGATTACAGATTTTAATTTATAAATGGCTATGTTTGGAGGTTAGTACTTTTATGCTTTAATAGAATTTATTATGTATATTTTAGATTTGCATAATTAAGATAAATTCTTACAATTGATATCAGAGCATGGTTAATATGCATAATAAATTCTTTTGTAATTTTTCGTTATATTGACTGTGTTCCCATTGTGAACATTGATATGTTATTATATTAAACTGTACAAACATGTTTGAGCATCAAATTGTTTCTATTAGGCCATTGATTTATCTGTGTATTCTAAATATATATACATTGCTTTACATTAATTTTTTTTTCTTTTCTTTTTTATTTTATTTGTGTACATGTGTAAATTATGAGATTCAAGATTACATATTTTGTGAATATATATACATGTTCGATTTCTATTTCGAATAAATAAAAATTAAAAAAAATTTGTGAAATATCGGCTCCGTTTACATTGTATATTGGTTTTGCAAAATATTGGAAAACTTGTGTTTTGCATGATTTATGACCTGGGTTTTGTGGTATTTTCTTTTTCGGATGGAATGGAACAAGTTTTTAGCGTTATTTTGGATTGAAACCTCCAAATTGGGTCTGAAAACTCTCGTAAAAAGGCCGAAATTCATCCTGCTTGGGTGTTTAATTTTCTGGGTCTTTTGGATCAAATTAACTTGGGGAAATAATTGCCAAGAGTAGACGAATTCAACGTCTCCGGTACCACCAGAAATGGAAGCTGGAATGGCGAGATATGGCCGGGTACAGATATCGGGTCGCATGACCCGTCTGCACTGAAATCAGGTTGACTCGTGACCTGGATTTGAGGAAGGAGACATGTACTACATGCCGTTTGGAGCCCTTTAGTGTTGACGTCAGCACAATGTGTCATTCGCTGGCATCAGCATGTTGGCGTTAGCAGCCGAAATGTATATAAAAAAAAAAAAAAAAAGAAGGGAAGTTTTGTTATTTAATTCATTCATTGTTTATTTATTTATATGGCTATTTATTTGTATAGTTATTTATTTACTTATTTATTTGGTTAGTTATTTGTTTAATTATTCCATTCCAAATTTCTTGAATTAAATTACATATCAATGTTTGGCGAAATGGATTGTGTTAACTTTCCCTAAAAAGGCTTTGTGCCTAGTTGGTATATTAGTATGGGATTTTAGGTAACCACCTGTCGTGAGACTTATTTTTCTGTATTATGTGTACCAATGTAATGTATATTGGCATAATAGATGTGATGTTTTATATTTATTTATTTCATGAAATTGTCAATATGTTGATATGTTTCTCCCACTTATTAACTAGGGTCTATATGGGTAACTGGGCTACCCTGTCGATGGTTTTAGTTGCTTTGTATGACGTTTGGAATGATAATGGAAGTTAATTGAATACCACGAATCGTAGGTTCTGAGTTACCCTGTCGGTGATTTAGTTCAATGCATTTGATTGTGGTTATTTGGTTGACTATCCCTGGCCCACGAAAGGGTATCTTTAATGCTATAAAAAATCCAGCGATATTGATTTTATGTTTTGTGTTGAGGGGCTGGAAAATAGTTATTGTTTTATATATTAAATGCTTTATTGTGTTTACGATTTTCACAGTTATTAGCACTCCGAATGTTCTGCTAATGACTATCATGATGAAATTAGGTGGGATAAATTATCAAAAGTGGAAGAAGACTTTGGTTATGAATTTGACATTTAGGAAATTGGATTTAGCTTTGGAGATAGATACACCAGAGATATGGACTGATGAGAGCAGTGTAGCTGTTAAGAAACTTTATAAGGACTGGAAGCACTCTAATAAGTGCTATATGATGATGATGGAGAACTATATGGATGAAGCTATATGCTGGCACTACTAAAAAAATGCCTTTTAACAACCATTAATTTGGTTGTAAAACATCCTATTTTGGTCGTCAGTGGCTTTTAGAGACCAAAAAACCGTGGTCACCACGTGGTCGCTTAAACGTCGTAACAGATTCTATTTAGTAACTAATATATGTTGGTTGCTAAATCAGTTGAGGTTTTAATGGCTAGTTTTAAGGATTTTGTGACCATAAATTAGTCTTTAAAACTCCTTGAATATTAAAAGGGACACCAACTTTAAGCTTTTATCGACCAATTATAAAATATGAGCAACCAATATTTTGTCACTCAATGCTGTGTTGGTGACTATTTATGGTCACTTTAAGCATATATTTTAGTCATAAAAACTTATAACTTCGTAACCAAAAAATGTTATGGGACCAATTATTAAAATATTCATGGCCAAAATTATGGTCACTAAAATCCGTATTCAATGACAAAACGTTCCAGTCATCAAAAGAGGTTTTGAACGACCATATAGTTGGTTGCAAAAATATGGTTTTAGCAGCAATGTGATTTGGTTGAAAAGCACGCACCAATATCCATGGTTATTGTAATCGTACCATAAACTGTATCAACGCATGTTTGTTGTAATCATACCATCTCATTCTTAAATATAAAAAAACATTAAAAAAAAATTGAAGACAAAATACAAACGAAACAAATTAGAAACAAATTACTAATTGATTGATATATTGGGGAAAAAAATGTGCATAACTGATTCAGATTCAATAGTATTCTATAATAAATATCCCTCACTTCCATTGAAATTCTCCAAGAACACTAAATGCATTTGTGAATATTTGACAAATAGAGGCAATAATAAAATTTAGGAAAAAAAGACAAACTCTAAAAAATACAATAATAATTTCACCAATAAAACATTTTTTATTAAGCCAATAACATTCATGATTGAGCATAAATTCACAAATGAAAATACATAATTAATTTTCAATCAAAACAAACTCTACACAAATATACAAGTAATTCTCAATCTAAAAATAACTTGCACAAGGTAAAACATTGAAGGAAATAGAATCACTGTTACTCTAAATACTATCATGAATTGGAATAAAAACAAATATACATATGTATATATATATATATATATATATATATATATATATTTATATATCTAATCCTCCTAATTCACTTTAAGAAATATCCTATTAGGATCATGTTCGGCACTGTAGATGCAATCAATTGCAACAAAAAAAAAAAAGTACTCTTTTTTGTCATTAGGTGCTTGTCCAAGGTGGTAAGATGGTGCAATATATTTTATTATGATGACACCCCTGTTTTAAAAAATAAAAGTATATTGGAATTGATGATGACATAAACATAAAGAAATTATTAAGTGAGAATATAAATATAAGTAATTAATATATGCAAATAAACCACATTCAAAAGACAGCATAGGTTATATTAACCTATAGTTAAAATGGAGCATGATCAGCATAAACATGAATATAAATCATTACACAAATACAACAGTATGATGAAGAGAAATCATTACATAAATACAACAGTACAAGTAATTAGTATATGCAAAGTGAAGGAACTTTCTAATATGTCCAAGGTAATAACATGGTGCATTATAATCATATTGTGATAAAACTTTAAAAAATAAGAGTATATGTAAAGTGATGACAATAAAAACAAAAACGAATTATTAGCTGACAATATGAACATTCTGGACTTAAAATATATATATATATATATATATATATGCTAGTAAGCTATATTAAAAAAGCAACATATAGTTATATTAAATTAGTTTAAAATGGAGCATAATCATCTTTAACATGAACAGAAATCATTACATAGGAAACTGAAAAAAGGAAAAAAAATATATAGTTATTTATGCAAATGAGTCAGTATCCTCACCGGTTTCACCATTACTTAACAACTCATCTTCACTATCATTGTCGGTTTCCTCATTGTACTCCCCATTATCTTCATTCTCTGTGCCACTATCTGCATCTTCATAATCTTCACTCTCTGCACCACTCTCTGCACCACTATCTACATCTTCAAAATCTCCACTCTCTGCCTCACTATCTGCATCTTCATAGTTTATGGCACTCTTCAAATTAATTTCTATTGGGTCAATATCTTCACGATTAAGACGTTCAATATCAATTGATTCAAATAAAATTTGAATGTCCATTGAATCATTTTCTTGATAAGCATCCAACTCATAAACTTCAAATGAATCACCATGATCATCACCTTCATCTAATCGGTCTGGAAAATCCCACAGATGACGGTGATGTACCTTTCGAACCACTTTCCAATGTTGACCCATCTTGTAATCATCCACGTAAAACACTTGTTTAGCTTGTGAGGTAACGACAAAAGGGTCGTTCTTATACTAATATGAAGTGACATTAATGCTTGTGATTTGAAACTCTGTGATCATCTTTTTCTTTTTCACATTCGTGTCAAACCATGCACATCTAAAAAGTACAACAGAGTGTTTGGACCTATAGTCTAACACAAGAATGTCTTCTATTACCCCATAAAAGTCACAAGATTCATCATCATGATCACCTACAACCCAAATTCCACAATTTTGAGTGACACGCCTATCATCACGAACTTTTGTGCGATATCAAACTCCATTTACTACACATCCACTATATGATCTTATTCCATAATCAGGACCACATGCTAGTGAGTACAACTCATCAGTTACCATTGGATATTTACATCTACTGAAATATTTTATCTGTGAAAATATAATTTTAATTAATTAACAATACTTACATATCAAGCTGGAATTTTACCTTTCATAACTAAAAAATACATACACGTTGTTCAAACCATTGTGGAAATTCCTTTTCTTGTACCTGCAGAATACTTGTGACACCCCTGTTTTGCAATAGTTTGGTGTGCTCACTGTAAAAATGTAATTTAATTAGAAGTATAGATTTATAATTTACTTATTTTGAACTTCAACTAATAATTTATAAGTTTTGGTTCTTACTTAAAATATGGCTGCAACTCACAGCAATTGTAAAGGATGTACCAATGAGCTTTTTTATAATCATCATCTTTCAGTTCAACAAATTGAGGTTTCCCCAACAATTTCACAGGTTGAGTGAATACTGACAAAGTCGAAGCAATCTGATTCTCACCATCTTTATTACGTTCTGGCCGATTGAATCGAGTTTCAATACCATGAAGATACATTGAACAATAAGTTAATGCCTCATTGACAACATAACCCTCTGCTATTGAACCTTCTGGATGAGCTTTATTTCTCATATATTTTTTCAATGTTCCCAAAGCTTTAATAATGAATGAAAAATATCATAAAAAAAAAGTAAAAACATAAAAAATTAAAAGAATGTAAATTGATTGATCAACTTTAATAACCAAAGGTTTTACCTTTCAAAAGGATACATCCAACGAGTATGTATTGGTCCTGCCATTTTTGCCTCATATGGTAGGTGAACTGCTAGATGAACCATGATATCAAAAAAGGCTGGAGGGAATATTCTTTCCAATTTACACAATGTAAGTATTATCCCCTCTTGTAACATATCCAAGTCTGAAACAGATAGAGTTCGTGCACAAAGTTTTTGGAAGAACATGCACATTTCAATAATTGTTCCACAAACCTCTTTCTTAATGTAAGGTCTTATACCCACAGGAAAAAGTTGTTGCAAAAGAACATGACTATCATGAGTTTTCAAACCTGATATCTTACCATCCTTAATGTTCATATTCTTTGAAATATTAGCAGCATAGCCATCTGGAAATTTGACAGATTTAAAAAACTTACAAAACTCATGTTTTTCATCCCTTGTTAATGAAAAACATGCCAAAGGTTTCAAAACTTTACCGCCAGTTTCTTGTAAATGCAATTCTTTTTGAATTTTCAGATCCTTTAAATCCATACGTGCCTTGTCAGTATCCTTCGACTTACCTTTGATGTCCAACATTGTTCCAACTATATTATAACAAATTTTTTTCTCAATATGCATCACATCCAAATTGTGCTAAAATTTTAATTTAGACCAATATTCTAGTTCAAAAAATATGCTTTTCCTTGTCCAATTTAATTCACAGGCAGCACGTTTTCTCTTTTTATCCACATTGTTAGGATGTTTCCCCGGTCTGCTGTCAATTGTCCTATCTAACTGTTGTAATATTTCAGCTCCTAAAAACTGCCTTGGAGCTAACCTTCGTTCAGGCTTTCCATCATATTGTCGATTATTTCTCCATGCATGATTTATGGATAAATATCGACGATGTCCCATGTAACAAATCTTACTTTTTAAAGCTTGGGAAGAAGTATCTTCATTACAAGTTGGACATGCTTTGTATCCTTTGATACTCCATCTAGAAAGTGTTCCATATGCTGGAAAGTCATGTATTGTCCACAACACTGCTACATGCATTGTAAACCTCTCCTTTTTAGAGATGTCATAAGTGGTGACACCATTTGTCCATAGATCTTTCAATTCATCAATCATAGGCCGTAAGTACACATCAATGTCTTTTCCAGGTGTCGTTGGGCCTGGTATTAATAGTGACATCATCGAAAAAGTCTCTTTCATGCACTTCCAAGGTGGCAGGTTATAAGGCACTAACATCACTGGCCACATGCTATACGAAGTACTCATGTTACTAAAAGGATTAAATCCATCAGTGGTAGCACCTAGCCGGACATTACGAGGATCCATAGCAAATATCGGATATTGTTCATCAAAGTGCTTCCATGCTTCTCCATATGCTGGATGCCTCAATACTCCATTTGTGTTAGGACGCTTCTCTTTGGGCCATCTCATATCAATAGCGGTATGGCGAGATGTGAATAATCTTTGCAATCTTGGAGTGATAGGAAAATATCGAAGCACCTTTTGAGGGATCCTTTTCCCCTCAGTACTTTGAAATTTGTATCTCGGTTCAGCACATATTGGACATTTATCCAATTCAGCTGATTCTTTCCAAAACAATGCACAATCCCATTTACAAGCATGAATCGTTTCATATCCTAATCCAAGTGCATGAAGTGTACATTTTGCCTTGTAGTAAGACTTTGGCAATTTAGTACCCTCTGGAAGTGCTTCCTTGAGAAGTTCAAGCAACATACTAAATGACTTGTTACTCCAATGGTTTAAAGCTTTTATATGCATTAACCTGACCAAAAAGGTCAATGCAGAGAACTTTGTACACCCTGGATATAACTTGCTTTCAACTTCAACAAATAATCCTGAAAATTCTTTATTTCTATGATCTTGATCTCCAATGTGACCTTCATATGCATCTACATCAATATCCATGTCACTTGCAGCATCTTGCAATGCTACCATCATATCATCATTATCATCTTCTTCCCTATCATGTTCAACAGCTTCATCATCTTCCTCAAAACCCATTTCAATACCTTGAAAATTCAATGCCTCTCCATGATAAATCCAATTGTGATAATCTGGTGAAAATCCTTTCACCCATAAATGTCGTTCAACTACACTTATATCTTGGAAATACACATTCCGACAATATCGACAAGGACATCTAGTCCTATTATCTTCATCTAAATGATGTTTAGCCAATTCAATAAATGATTTAACACCATTTGTGTATTCATCTGACAGCTTATCATGACACCATATCCATTTTTTTTCCATAACTTCCTAGAAGAAACCAATAGTATAGTTATAAGGATATAATATATCAAGCACTTAAAATAACTTAACTTGTACAATATTGAAGCTAAAATGGGTTTAAGTGTCTCAATACACAGCAAGATAGCATTAAAGGATAGGAAATTAAAAGAATAATAAGCTAGTTAAATAGCAAAAGGAGAACATATATTGCAATATTCATATACTCAAAGAGATGAAATGGTCTATTTAAAAAAAAAAACAACAAAAAGAACAATGATAGGTATACTAAGCATTATTCATTCCACTAATATTTGTTTTTGGAGTATATTCATAGCCATCTAGAATTACCATTGATAATCAACTTCACTTTATCATAATAAAGATAAAACTTCAATGACCTTGTGTCCAGTGTGTTTTCTTATAGCATGATCCTTTTTAAAGGTGACAGCAAGGTAGTGGAAGTACAATGTCCGGAGCTGCTAATATATATTTATGTGTTACATAAAAATTATATGTATGTAGATATACTTTCTTGAAAAAAATAAGAATAGAAATTTCCAACTTACTAGGCATTAAGTTATGGCTAAACTGTGTGATATAGAGTTATCTTGTAACATAATATTTTAAATAGAATGTGGACAATGTTATTATGTTTCTATGATGACTTGGTTTACAAGCTGATTTGGAGTTTGGCAAGTATCCCTACATTTGGTTATTTCAATTGCTCTGCCACATGATTTTTGGGCTCAAGTTCGTGTAGATGCACTACTTTTATTGTTTTTGCCAAAATAATAAATTAGATTTTTCAATCTTATTGGAGGGTAAGTCAAATGGAAAAAACCACCTCATCCACGAACAACCAAACCATAATTCCAGGAAATGACATATAATTACGCTTAGAAATTATGAAAACCAAATAGGATATGGAAATGTAATTTGTATAAGTCATAGTAACTAAAAGTATTCACCTAATCCTATATATGCTGCAATAAGCTGTAAGTTGTTCCAACAAAGAATGCAGGTTACATATATTTGTTTTCCTATTGACTCATCATGTAGTTTGGTATGAACCCAAAAACAAAAATCTGATATATTTTTCAATATTTACAGCACTAGAACTCTGTCATTTACATAAAGACACCACAAACTAAGAAAGAAAATGTCTCTTACCAAGAATGCCTTCCTTAGGTCATGAAGAACCTTTTCCCTCTCGGCTCATCACATCTAGCTGAAAATCCAACCAGCTCCTCAATCCAGTTGCTTTCGTTTGATATGTATAAAACCCAATCATTCATGTACAGAAATACCTTACAAGCTGAGCAAAAATACATATGAAGAATGACTTCTTCATTCAGCCAAAATTCTGGAATTGGACGAAATTTGATAGGTGGTAGCAGAGGTAATAAGCTGTATTTTGAAAAGAAGAAAACGAAACTGAGAGAGAGGTTGAGAGTGTTACCGATCGAAATGGACGCACAGAGGGGTGGACTCCTATCACACAAAATGTTTCAAATGGGGATTTGCTTTTGCTAAAACATAAACATAAGGGAAAGATTGGGATTTTAGCAAAATGAAATAAATGGGAAATATGGAAAAAGGCGGCTAAACTTCCCGCCAAAGTAGAAATTCATATTTGGGTTTCACTTTCCAATATAAATTTTCGTTTACTTTCTCTATTTTGCTTTCTTTTCTTTCTTTTTCTCTTTTTTTCTTCTATCCAAATCATATGAACCTAAGAATTAACCATATAAAAATTTAATATTCATATGACAAATATTGTAATATACATTTTCTATAAAACAATGTCCATATATATATATATGTTAAATAACAATGAAAGCTATATGTATGGAAAGTGAAAAATCTATTTTGTCCATCTTAATTAATCAAGTGTAAATTAGTAGGAAACATATTTATAATGTGGTTAAGTATCAAAAAAGTTTATGTGCATTTGCAATTATTTTATATCATGATCATGAGTTTGAATTAAATAGTATGTAAATAACATCTTTCTTTGTATGATAAAAACTATAATAACATAACCAATGTTCCTTGAGAAAACAAAGAAGGATCAAAATCATAATTATTAAACACATATTTTATATATAATTATATGGCGACATATAGTATCTCAAATAAATTGCGGACTATATATATATGGGGTCGTGTTCTATCAAAAATATTTGACAAATATGATTGACAAATCGCACTAGCAATTACAGGATCATTCAATATGAAAATTGATATATTTTAAATATATTATAATTTTGAAAAATAATTATTTTTACTATCTATTTTAATAAAAATAAGCGATTATTTACCATTAGCTAATAACAGTTAAGGATTGCTAATATGTGTCAAACCCCTAATTTGTACACAGTACATTCCCCTATATACATATAGTTACTTATAAAAACTATGCTATAATACATCTAAGCCCTTAAGATTTGTAATAAGGTTTGTTATAATTTGATGTTAGAAAAATACACTAAGACCGTGAATGTTAGACGTTTTCCATCAAAATATCTTCCAACAACTTATAAATATAAATTTCACAATTAATCATTAAGTGAGTAAGAATTTGTAAATTTTATAATTAATTATTAAAATAAAAAATATATAATCATAAATAATTATTACGTTATGTCGGTAATAATCGTGGCACTAATTTACGAAAACAAAAAAATGATAAGAATATTAAGTAAAACAAAAAGATTTGACAAATAATAATCAATTACATTAAAAGTGTTTTTGCTGGCATAGAACCAATTATTAATTCACAACACGTTTATTATAAATTCATAGTCAAAAGTTAAGCATTCATTGAGGCACAAAATATATATACATATATATATATATATATATATATATATATATATGTGTATACATATAATTTTGCCTGTGAACAGTTAAAAATACATTAAAAATTAAAAATAGGTTACTTCAAAAATAAGTATAACATTAAAGTTAGTGAAAAAAGCAAAAAAAAAAAATTCGAACTAGTGCAAAATAAAGAAAATGCAGCTCGCCTCCTCTCGAGTTTAAACAACATTAATATAAACAAGCTTTTTTTTTTTTGTCTCATTATGTTTATCCTTGTTATTGAGAACAATAAAATGTAAAAAAAAAAAAACAGAAAAACAAAATTAAAATCATGTAGGGGAGAGATGGAATCCCACAAACTATTTTTCATTTTGCATTTTTTATCCTTAATTTAATTATTTAAGTTTGCATTTTTGTCCTCAAGTTCGTTTAACCTCCTAAACCTTTAAAACATTTCAGTTAAATGTTGTTCTACCATGGAGAGGGCATAGTATCGAATTCAGTCAAAATCCATGTCATAATTATAGGATTATAAAGTAGTGTCATTGCCTACACATAATTGTCATCGCATACATTTATATACTTACACTACAAACATAAAGTAGTGTATCAAAAGGACTGTAAGCTGAGCACTTGTGCCTGTACATGCTTTCCAAAACGACTTGTGATTGCAAATGTCTATAACCATGCATAGTGCCAAAAATTCACCTGTGAATGCAAATATTTTGCATGCTAACTATGTACACTATCTAAAAACTATGTATAGGTGAATTTTAACGCTATGCATATCACAAACAGAAACCATAACATCAAGTCATTGTTGCAGTAGGTGGTGGTGGTGGTGGTGGCAGCGACTGGCTGGGACTTGAAGGATGCTGACTCACATCCAAGAATGCAAAAAGTCTAGCAATGAGTTCTGCCTGTTGATCCACAACTTGTGCAAGTCTTTTTACCTCAACCTTGTAATCTTCAAACTCTATAACCAACTGAGGGGTAGGTTGGTTAAGCAGCCTGCTATAGCTCTTTCTTGGAGCTGGTCCAACACCAGAAATGAATCCAGCATTTCTACCTAGGACTTGTGCACGAATGTCAGCTTTTGTCAAAAAAACCGGTGCACTAGTATCATTAGGAGAAGCATCATCTTGTGTCTGCTGTGTTTGTGCTTCTTGTAGCCGAACCATCTCGTTCTAACAACATGAAAGGTATAAAAATATCATTATAAGATATTACAAGTATGTCAAACCAGTTAAGGAGTGATAAGTAAAACTTACATATCTTGATTCAGCTATAACATTATTTTTTTTGTGTCAGTGTGTTCTCTTGAAAAACTCAATCTCACTAATTGGTTCATTTGGAGATGACTACAAAATAAAAAGAAAGATAATTTTACTTGCATGCTTAAACAAAGGGAAAGTCACCTTCACATTTGGGACTAAACCTTCTGTATGTATATATATATATATATATGTATATATAGACACTTATATAACATTATAATCATAATCTCCAACTTCAACTCAACATCCCAATGAATCACCAAGATTCATAGCTTAGAAATAGCTCACAAACAAAGGTAACAACAAATCAATATAATCACATAGAACTATAGCTACAAGGCAGTAGAAATCCAATATCAACAAAGTTGAAGCATAAAAGGTTTGTCAGAATAACAAAGGTAGTAATAGTAAATGTCCTTTTTAGCTGATACTGTTGACATTTTTGCCTTTTTATCATGGCAATGAAACTAAATAGTCATTAAAGCCATGGAATTCTAAGCTCAAACCCAATTCTGCTATAGATACATGACATATATTATAAACTATCAAAGGACCAAAACTAGTAAAAATTCATTAGCATCCAATGACAACCAAATTTCAATAGACATAAGATGCATGAGCAAGAGGTTTATCCTTAAAATTGCTAAGTAAACACTAAGATATCAAAGATATTAATGCAATTAGAAATTTCACTTACCAAGCACTTTATGAACCGACTATTTACCATAATATGGAAAAATAATAAAGAAAAAATAATCCATTCTCAAATATAACTAAAGTAATTGTTGAAGAATGTCAAACCAATGCTGCCCTTGTTGCAATAAACGATCTTGATCCAGCATGATGATTATATAGCCTTTTAGCCCTATTACATTGCCCTGCTCTAGAACGTTTCTGTATATATAAAATAAATGGTTTAGAATATGATAAGATATACACATGAATTTAAAAAAAGTTTGAAACAGTTTAAATAGTTCTAAATCACCAAAAATTCTGGACTCTCAAAATGAGCACATAACCACTCCCAATCTTCTTGACATCGTAGTCTTTTTAGTCTAAATTGCAATGGGTCTTTGCCTTGCATGTTACACAGCTTGAAATGATTGTTGCAATAACTCCTATTGTTTTTGTACCTATCATGACAATGCCTCTCAACAATCTCTATCCATTGAGGATCATTCAGATCAATGTCATACCGATCCTTATACACAAAAGGAAAATAAAACCTTGTTAGTTATTATAATACTGATATGGTATATTAATGATATGAGTCTAAGTTTTACTCACAGCAACCTGTTTGTAGACAATTTTTCTTTCATCATCAAAAGCATATTTCCATCCCTTCAATCTTGGTGAAACAAAGTTACGAACAGCAACGCCAATCTGATTGGCAAAGGGAGAACAATGGTCACCATATGCATGCATATCCCCATCACTTACTTGGACGTGAAGTTTAGTATTGGATGCCATTGTTTTAAGAATTTCCAATCCTCGCGTAATGCCACGTGTATTTTTCTTCATTAAACCTACAAAGTGAAATAATGTTAATTAATAATACTATGTAATATAGATTCTCAATTTACATAACATATATGATAGATTACCAACATACCAATGGATACAGGTGTATCTTCAGTACTTTCATCTACAGGATCTATAGGAGAATGACCTCTAGACGATGTAATGTTTGAAATTGGTGTTTCCACATACTCTGGACCACTAGGTATTGATGTCTCACTAGGCGTTGGTGTTGTGGAACGATCTGGTGTTTGCATAGGTTGTCGACCTCTAGGGGATGGTGTCTCCATAGGTGATGCAGTCCTTCTAGATGATGCTGTCATCCTCAGAGACCTCCTAGGAACCAAATTCTCTCTTTGTGATGGTGTCCTCCTAGGGACCAAAGACTCTCTTTCTGCTGGGGTCGTCCTAGGAGAGCTCCTAGGGACCACAGTCTCTCTTTGTGCTGGGGTAGTCCTAGGAGACCTCCTAGGAACCAAAGTCTCTCTTCCTGGTACATATCTTGATCTCTTAGGTGGCATATTTAAAGGAATATTTTGGCAATATTTGTTTCCCCTATATTACCATCCTGAAAGCATAAAAAATAATATCAATACTATATCTAAGGGATTGATATTGTCAATAATCTTAATCATTCAATCCTTTTGTTATACGTATATATATATATATACATACATGTATATATGCATAAATGAAGCAATCACCACTGATCCTGTGAAAATGTTATAGTCCCTTCTTATTCTATTTCTCAAACCCACATATTTATATATATATATATATACATCTATATAGATGGAGGATGCCATCAGTATTCCAATCTCCACAAATTATGCACCATGCCTACACAAGGTGATCATAAATAATAATTAGACAATTAGTTATATATATTCAATAGGAGTTATTCTAATTTGATTTCTCCATTCAATTCCCAATATGCAATAATATTATATATTGATATTCAATTACATTTTGCTATGTTATGGGTGTTTATTATTAGACAAGTTACAGAGTCCATTATTCAACATTCAACAATTTAGAAGTTCTTAAAAGTCCCAATCCAAAAAAACCAAAATATAGTAAAAATCTAGAAACTGTCTTATTTGTTTATAGGTTGGAAAACCATATTTACTTCCTTACCTCAAGTTTTTTTCCCATTTTCGGTTACCCTTTTTTTTTTCTTTCTTTTTTCTTGTCTTTTTCTTTTTTTACATTTTGATTCAGTATCTCTCAAAAACAAAAAGTCTCAACCAATCAAATTACGATGCTTGTGTTTTTTTCAAAAGCAACAGAGCAGTTCAAGAAAATTCCAATCCATGAAAACTCATTACATTATGTTAAGAACATAGGAAAAAAGATAAAAATGCAATTATGTATCAACATGTGGGAAAAATTTCTAGAACTTTATTGTTTGAAAATATCAACCACATTGCCAAAAACCAATAACATATAGGGCCAGAGACTCCTCTCACTTAATATACCTATCTCTCACAAAACACCACAACAAACATAGAGGGAAAAAAAGAAGAAGTTATAGATGTCTCTTACCAAGAACAGATTTGCTTCCTCTCACGTCCCTAATAAATCCTTCAATCCTTCCTTTATCAGCTCATTAAATCCGGTTGACTCTTTTTCATATGTAACAAAGAACTAACCCATCTTTCACCTACATTTCATGGAATGAGCAACTTAAGGAAAAATGATGAAACAGAGAAAAGAAAAAACACAGAGAGAAAATGGGAGAGGAAACACACCTGAGATGGAGCTTGGGAGAGATGCCAATCCAAGCAGTCAGAAACAACAAAAGGTCAGAGAGGTGAGGCAATCCAAAGGGGGCAGCACAACTCTTGGAGAGAGTTTTAGAAAGGTAATAGGGCCGGTGCAATTTTATCATCTTAAGGGTTTTATGGGGATCATCCATCCAAAAATGGTTCTACGGGGATTGTAACAAAAAATACAAAAAATAAATAAATTGATCTATGGGTCTATATGGAGCGTTATCAAACCATCCACTGGTTTTAGCTTTTCACCTAAAAAGGATATATTTGCAATTTGGTTGTAGACATTTAAATTTTTTTTTTTTTTAGAAATGTCAATTTTGATATTTTGTATGATAAATGCTTCAATATAAAATATTCATATAATAATGTTATTAGTTATATATAAAGTATCAATTGTTAACTAAAATTATATGTGTGGACAGTGGTTAATATAACTACTTCACATAAATTTAATCAAGTATACAATTATTAAGAAACATCTATTTAAACAAGGTGGTTGAGTATACCATGATTCACACTTTGATTTTAAATTTTTTTTCTTATCATTTTACCCTAAACTCTATTGCCTACTATCATTAGTGCATAATGAATTTCACCCAAAAATATTGAAAAAATTGTCAAGTAAGTACAAACTAGAAGGGAGCAAAATGCAGCTTCATATAGGTTAGGGACTATGTATGTAATCAAATCTAAAATAATTATAAAATCTGTTTTTTTTTAAGTAAATATTTCTTTACAAAATGCAGCTTCATTGTGGATTATTTTATTAATATTATTATTAACACCGTTTGTATCTATTTAATAGCCACTGACATGGTAGCTCAAACCATTAAATTACGAATTTCATGTTTCTTTTTCTTACATTTAGTCAAGGTTCTCACTTCCCGCCAAAATGGAAAAGCATGTGGATGGTTTCCCGCCCTTGCATTTACTCACCAAACATAGTTGGTCGCTGATGGCATTAAACTAAACCTATTATAAACTTTTTTTTATATATTTTATTATTTTAATTTCTATTTAGTGACCAATATTTTCGTCACAAATATAACATTTGACACCCAAAATAATTTGGTCGTGGAATGCCTTATACTAACATTATTTGCTATTTTTCCTTAAAAAAAATTTTTAACTTATGTTATTAGTGATTAAATATTGGTCCTTTATAAATACTTTTAGTGACCAACAGTAGTTGGTCGTTGAAACTTCATGTTCCCGCCAAAAAAAAAAGGTGGGAAAGCTTCCCGCCCTGCCTTTTTAACTACCAAATAGTTTTTGGTCAGTGAAAATTTATATTTGTGACCAAATTTCTGGTCACCATAACAGGTCAACCAAAATTCTACACGTTTCTCTTACTATCGTTTCTGCGACTAAATATCGGTAGTTGTTTTATTCATTCAGTGACCATTACTTTTTCGTCACTGACTGCATAGTTGCTAATTCCCATTTTTTTTGTAGTGTGGTATTCCAAAGGTTGATACTGCAAAGGAACCTTTTAAGGAGATAGGAAAGAAGTTTGTCAAGTTTGACATGAATGAGAAGTATCATTATTTAGACCTTTTGAATAATACTAAGTATGATGGAGTTGAAGGAGTAAGGGACCATATTATGTTACTTTTTTCCTATTATAATAACTGAAGGACCTTAAGATGGACACTGGGGAGGAGTTCTTGACTTATTCTATAATGAAGAGTTTTCCATTTCAGTTTGATAATATAAGGTCTATTTTAATGATTGAGATCAATATTATTGATGTGCCTATGAATACATGGTGGTTAGATACTGCAGCAACAATTTATGCTACTAATTCATTGTTGGGGATGATAAGCCAAAAAGGGCCAACCAATCTAAGCAGCATGCTTATATGGGAGATAGCTCAAGAGTGAAGGTAGATATCATGGGAACAATCAAGTTGAAACTTGCCACTGGATATACTTTAGAGTTACAAGAAGTTTCCTATGTACCTTCAATAATAAAGAATTTGTTATTTATTTCTCTTTTGAATAATCAAGGTTATAATTTTTTGTTTGGTAATAACAAAGTTGAAATGTATAAGAATGGTAAAGTTGTTGGTTTTGGAACTTTATGTGGTAATTTATATAGACTTGATTTATTTAATAATGGTTTTAATTCTTCTGTTAATTCTGTTGCTGCCTCTATTATTGCTTCTAAATACCCCAGAGCTAATGATAATTCCTTAATGTTATGGCACAAACATTTGGGATATATTTCTAGCACAGAATGAAAAGGTTAGTGAAGAATGAAATACTTCTTAATTTTGATTTCTTCGACCTGTCTACATGTGTTGAATGTGTAAAAGGGAAGCTAACTTCCAAGGTTAGAAAGGATAAGATAGCTAGGTATGGAGATATTTTAGAGGTAATCCACACTGATATACGTGGACCTTTCACACCATCTGTTTTAGGTGGGTATAGGTATTTTATTACCTTCATTGATGATTTTTCTCGTTATGGACACGTTGAGCTTATCCATGAGAAATCAGATTTTTTAGTTGCCTTTAAAGAGTTTAAGGTAAAGATGGAGCTTCAAAAGAATAAGAAGATAAATGATGTGAGGTCTGACAAAGGTGATGAATTTTATGGCAGATATGATGAGACTGTAAAGAACCCAGGGCCATTCGCAATTTATTTATGTGAGTATGGCATTGAAGTACAATATACAATGCCTGATACTCATCAGCAGAATAGCATAGCTGATAGGAGAAATAGAACTTTGTTGGATATGGTGTGATCTATGTTGGCAAATTCTAATTTGCTAGATTACTTGTGGGGAAAAGCTTTAAGGATGATGATTTATATTTTGAATCAAGTTCCAAGCAAATCCATTCCTAAGACTCCTTTTAAGTTGTAGTCAAGAAGAAAGCCTAATTCGCACCATTTTCGGATATGAGGTTACAAAGCTGAAGTACGGATTTATAATCCCCAAATTAAAAAATTGGATCCTAAAACTATCACTGATATTTTGTTAGCTATTGTATAGATTCTAGGAATTCAAGATTTTTTTATGCATTTCACACCACCAGAATTATGGAGTCAGACAAGGCTGTTTATTTTGAAGATGATTTTAGGTTTGATAATAGTAATGGTCTAAGGGAGCTCCAACTTAGAGAAGAAAGTGTATTTATTCCTAATGTTGTTGTTGTTAATAAAGATATTATTAATCCAATAGTTGATGAATCAGTAGTTGGTCAGGATGAACCTGTTGAAGAGCAAGACGTTCTAGTTATTTTAGATGCTGATGTGCCTTTTGGGAGATCACAAAAGACTAGGAGATCAACTATTTCTGATGACTATGAGGTTTACTTATAGGAGCATGAATTTTATATAAGTGATGATTCAGATCCAATCACTTATGAGGAGGCCATAAGCAGTTCATACTCAAATTTTTGATTGGATGCAATGGAAGATGAGATAAAATCCATGGCATCAAATGGTGTATGGGATTTGGTTGAGCTACCAAAGGATAGCAAGCCTATTGGGTGCAAATGGATCTTTAAGACTAAAAGAAACTCTAATGGTCAAGTGGAGAGGTATAAAGCTAGATTTGTAGCCAAAGGGTTTAGCCAGAAGGAAATAATTGATTACATAGAAACATTCTCTCCTATATCCACAAAGGATTTTTTTAAAATTATTATGGCGATTGTGGTGTATTATGATCTAGAGTTGCACCAGATGAATGTTAGAATTGTTTTTTTGAATGGTGACTTGTGTGAGGATGTATATATGGTTCAACAGTTGGCTTCTAGCAAACGAGAAATGGTAATTTGGTTTGTAAACTTAAGAAGTCTATTTATGATCTTAAACAGGTTTCGAGGCAATGGTATCTCCAGTTTGATGAGGTTGTCACCAAAAATAGTTTTAAAGAGAATGTTGTTGATAGGTGCATATGTATGAAGGTTAATGGGAGCTGTTTTATTTTTCTAGTGTTCTATGTTGATGGCATACTATTGGCTACCAATGACACTGACCTGTAGGCTGAGACAAAGCAGATGTTGTACAACCATTTTGACATGAAAGATCTTGGTGAGGTTTTTTTTTTGTTTTGGGCATCAAGATTGTTTAAGATCTGACTAATTATGTGTTGCAGTTGTTTTAGAGAGCCTATATTGATAGAATCCTTAAGATGTTTTGTAACATCCCACATCGGTTGGAAAGGGGAACGAAGCATGGCTTATAAGCGTATGGATACCTTTCCCTTCAAGAGGCCTTTTGCCAGTGGGACTGGCAGAAACAAAACCGTGAGGGGGGCTACGGCCTGGAATATCCCAAAGCGGACAATATCTTGATGCGGGTGGACTGGGCTGTTACAGTGGTATCAGAGCCAGTACCCGGATCGGTGTGCCAGCGAGGACGCTGGGCCCCAAGGGGGGAGGATTGTAACATCCCACATCGGTTGGAAAGGGGAACGAAGCATGGCTTATAAGCATGTGGATACCTTTCCCTTCAAGAGGCCTTTTGCCAGTGGGACTGGCAGAAACAAAACCATGAGGGGGGCTACGGCCTGGAATACCCCAAAGCGGACAATATCTTGATGCGGGTGGTCTGGGCTGTTACAGTGGTATCAGAGCCAGTACCCGGATCGGTGTGCCAGCGAGGACGCTGGGCCCCAAGGGGGGAGGATTGTAACATCCCACATCGGTTGGAAAGGGGAACGAAGCATGGCTTATAAGCGTGTGGATACCTTTCCCTTCAAGAGGCCTTTTGCCAGTGGGACTGGCAGAAACAAAACCGTGAGGGGGGCTACGGCCTGGAATACCCCAAAGCGGACAATATCTTGATGCGGGTGGACTGGGCTGTTACAGTGGTATCAGAGCCAGTACCCGGATCGGTGTGCCAGCGAGGACGCTGGGCCCCAAGGGGGGAGGATTGTAACATCCCACATCGGTTGGAAAGGGGAACGAAGCATGGCTTATAAGCATGTGGATACCTTTTCCTTCAAAAGGCCTTTTGCCAGTGGGACTGGCAGAAACAAAACCGTGAGGGGGGCTACAGCCTGGAATACCCCAAAGCGGACAATATCTTGATGTGGGTGGTCTGGGCTGTTACAGGTTTGATATACAGAATTGTTCTTCTATAAGTGTACCGACCACAAAGGGTGAAAGGTTTTCGAGGATAAGTGCCCCAAGAATGAAAGAAATAAGATGGCGATGAAAAATGTTCGCTGTTCTTTAGCAGTGGATAGTTTGATGTATGCTCAAGTTTGTACACTAACTGATATAACTTTTGTTGTGGGTGTGATTGGTAGATTTATGAGTAATCTTGGTCTTATTCATTACCAAGCAGTTAAGAAGGTCTTTAGGTATTTTCAGGGTATCAAAGATCATAAGTTGATATATTGCCACACCAACTTTCTTGATGTAGTTGGTTATAGTGATGCAGATTATAAAGACTATGTAAATGATAAGAAACCTACGACTGGATATATATTTATCATGACAGGAGATGCTATGTGTTGGTGGAGTGCCAAGCAGTCAGTGACAACATCCTCAACTATTGAGGCAAAGTATATGGCGTATTATGAGGCTACTCATCATGCAGTTTGGCTTTAGAATTTTTTTCGTGATTTGAGAGTAGTTGACTCCATTGAAGGCCTATTATGATGTATTATGATAATACTACAGCAGTGTCTTTCTTTGATAATTTAAAAGGTACTTCTGGTGTGAGGTATATTGATATAAAATATTTTGTGGTAAAAGAGAAGGTTGAAGAGGACCTCAGTACTATTGTTCACATGTGTACTTATAGCATGGTGATAGATCAACTGACCAAGGCCTTACTAGTAGGCATATTGGAGGAGCATGTGTCTCATATGATTTTGTTAGGTAGTTAAGAATGTTGTGGATCAGTGAGAGTTATTATGTATTTTGCAGTAATATCCATGTTGAATATTATTTATTTCTTTGAGTGTATTGATACATTGATATGTATGTGTGGATAATTATTTATTTATGAGATGTTTATTACACATATTATTGCTCTTTATATCTACAGGCCTGATGAGACTTTTAGTCATGCATATGTGTTTATTGATCCATAGGTGCCATGATGAGTCCCTACTATCTAGTTTGGGTATATTGTTGTATTCTATCGATACACAATGTGCTTGAATGAAATGGTATTATGTGTTGGGGGATTGCACGTGGTTAGGTAAATCTCTACTATCTAGACTGAGTTTACGATATGCAAAGTACTTAGTTGAAATTGTATCATGTTTTGGAAGATTTACTGAGAGAATCATTACTACCTAGTCTAGTATATTGTTGTGCTCTGTCGGCATGCTATATATTTAGATGAAATTGTGTTTTGTTTCGGGAGATTCTGTAGTAAGTGAATTTGGATTATATATATATGTTTTGATGATTATACAGGCCAAGTGGGAGAATGTTAGATAAATAAATATTTATGGACTTAACATAATCAATTACTCACTTACAGGACCAATTTATGTCATTAATGATACTGGTTTATTTATTATTTTGTAGTAGGACCCTTGGTCACACACTTTCTATAAAACTCCTATTGATCCATTGGACTGGAGAACCAACTCTCTTTATAAACCCATTAACTTACCTATATTTTTCTATTATTAGATTATTATTATTTTGGTGTGCGTTTAAATTAATTGGTAAGTTTGACTTGCATAGACTATAAAAGGTCTAGGGTAAGTAAACAAATACACACCATATTTTTGTGATTAGGATTTTTAGAGATCAGTTTAAGAGTGGTTTGAAAGTAATGTATACATAGGTACTACTATTACGTTGTTTTCTAGTTTGCAAGATTACAGATTTTAATTTATCAATGACTGTGTTTAAAAATTAATATTTTTATGCTTTAACGGAATTTATTATGTATATTTTATTTCCGCATAATTAAGATAAATTCTTACATGGATTGATTCAAGCCCAGAATCTTTTATAAGCCTTGGAAACAATGAAGAATGGAAAAACTCATACATTGTTTTCGGCTCTGAATGTCTGGAAGACATGAATATTGCAGAGAAAATTGCTCATCTCCCCACCAAACCAGATATTTGGAACAATATCAATGTATCTATGTTAGAAGAGGCTGTTCCATTGGTGATTCAAAGAATCAAAACCAGTCATGGAGATATAGGTTTAAAAGCAGACTGACAAAGGTTTAAATGTAAATTCTGTGCGCACATGTAAGCAAAACTGTTTTTTTTTTTTTTCTACTCACTGTTTTGAACTTTTTGAATTCAGTTTTGCTTTTATTTCTTGAAGCCATGACACCAATCTTTTTGTAAAAAAACTTTCATGTATCAAAAAGAAATTCTAAGGAATGGAGTATACTTGCCTTGGTCTATCTTAAATTTGCAAGTTAATTATTTTATTTTTCTTCACAATAACTGCAAAGATGAAAAAAAAAAAAATACTTGTTTACCAATTTTAATGAGATTACATTTATATAATTATGTATTTTTCTCTTCAAAAATAATATAATTATGTGCGATACCAAAAAAAAAAAAAACGTTATTCGAAAAAGAAGTCATAGCATGTCATATCTGGATCTTTTGTTTAAACTTTTTTACAACTAAATTTTCGAAAGGAAAAAAAAAAAAAAAAGGCTTACCAGATGAATGTTTCCATAAAAATATTTTATAATTATCACTTTAATAAGTAAGTAACAAAAGAAATGTTAAATACCCAAATTCTTTAATTTCTAGAACTTATCAATCGGAATTAAAAACAGAGTGATTTGTTATTTTAATTTTTAGTATAAAACAGAGTAATTTGTTACTTCAATTTTTAATATAAAAATCTTTTCTTTCAAAAAAAAAAATTGAGTATAAAATCTAAACCTAGAAAACAAAGAAACTAAAGTAATAAATAATAATAGAATATAATTCGTGAATTGATTAAATTTTTTAAGTTAATAATGTTTACAGCACTTTTTTCCCCCCTTAAAAAAAAAAATAAATAAATAAAAAGAAGAAACATGGGGAACAAAACAATAAATTCCGGTATCACACTCGTTACTCTATGTTAGAGCTACCCAAACCCTGTTTTCAGATTCAGGGGTTCGAAACTACTATATATGGCAACCACTTCTCTGTCTACACCCCTACAAATGGCACCTCAAGGGCTTCCCTAACCTTCCCAGAATCTCAAAACCTTGCCACTCGACTTTGCCGCAGATTACATTCAGAAACGAACAAGCTCCCCATCTCTCGCTTCCAGTCCCCAAAGCGAACCCCAAAGCTCAAACCCACCAAGTGCAGCAGAGAACGTGGTGAACCAGATAACTCCGCAAGGTAAGCATCAAAACCCATAAAAGACAAAGAGGATGTAATCTGTAGAATAATAGAGTGACCCATTTGAAAATCATTGGAACAAGCTTTGAAGCTCAACCATGCCCGATTGCATACTATTGGACATGGCCAAGAAGGATGTGGAATGGGATGAAGACATTTTTTTTCTTTTCTTTTTTTTTTTTTTTTTTTTTTTGTTTGTTTGTTTGTACTGAAGATAGTTATGGCAAAGCTGGGATTGTTCGTGAGGCTGTCAAAATTTTCAACAAACGAAGGAATTTGCTGTGGAGAGGAGTGTTAAGTGTTGTGATGCATATTTTAGGTTATTCTTTGGAGGGGAAGATATATGATGGCAAAAAGATACTTTGTTTTAAATGAGGGGATAAAGCCTACTCAGCACACTCACAATGTTATGCTCTGGGGATTCTTTCTCTCATTGAGATTGGGAGACTGGGAAAAGGTTTTATGAAGATACAAAGAGCAGGGGAATTTCGCCTGATGTTGTTACATATAATACAATGATTCATGGGTATAATCGGTTCAACCTGATTGATGAGGCAGAGAAATTGTTTACAGTGATCTAGGGATGGAATTTGGCACCTATTGTGATATGGTATACTACAATGTTGAAAGGATATGTTTTGGTTGGACGAGTTGATGATGCATCGAAAATTTTTGAGGAAATAAAGTATTTTGGTATTATGCCCAATGCTTTCATGTATACTACGTTGTTGCCTAGACTGTGTGATGCAGACAAGGTGCCTGAAGCTCGGCTAATGTTGCTCCTAAGATAATTCTATCTTAGTCAGTTATCTTGCCAGTGCAATGCTGGTGATCTTAATGCTAATGCATATGTTCTTGAGGCAATGGTTCGTCTAAGCATTCCAACAGAGACTGGTTTTTATGGCATTTTAATTGCGAATCTTCGTGAGGTTGAGGTTTATGATCAAGCAGTGAACTTTTTGGATAAGTTTGTATAAATAAGAAATTATGTTAATGCTCCAGAATTTCTTGAAGATGGTACCTAGTACTTATAACCCAATGATTGAGTATCTATGCAATCATGGCCTCTCAGGGAAAGCTGAAACCTTTTTATGATAGTTGTTGCCTTCAGTATTTTGATCTTCGGCATTTTAAATTTTAAGGATTATGGGTACGAGACGGGTAACTAGATGTGCAGATTCTTTTAACTTGCTCATCACAAGCTACTTACCTAAAGGTTGGCCATCTGATTCTAAAACAGCTTTAGATGGACGTAGTTGCTAAGGTTTTGGAAGCCCTTTCTCTTAAAAGGTCATGTTGAGTTAGCATTGGTAGTCTCTTATCCATCTTTTGTGAGACCACTTTTCGTGAGAAAGGGAGGACCATTGCGGCTCTCAAGATATTAGATTTTTGTCTTGAGAGGGATTGTAACATAGACTTTGCAGGCTATGATAAGGTGTTGGATGCTCTTCTAGTAATTGGGGAAACTCTTAATGCTTATTCAATATTGTGCAAAATAGTGGAGAAAGGAGCGACCCCTGATTGGAGTTGCTGTGAAGATATTATTAGGAGCCTTAATCAGGAGGGAAACACAAAGCTAGCATATGTCCTTTCTAGAGTGACAAAGAGAGACACAACAAGTGGAGCAGAAATTGAAAGATTTGATTGCTGCTTGTTTTACTAGCATATGACTTTTCTCTGGTGTCGTATGTCTCAATTAAGATTCAGTGGGCTAAAAATTAATAGTCCTGTAACATTCGACGCCCTAACCTCGGTAGCATTTTATGGTGTCCTAAAAAATGGTGTTAGAGTTTTCAAATTGGACAACTATAATTCATCCTTCATAAGAAAAGATGACATTTTGTTTGAATTGGCTATAGCTGTTACACAGTGTGTGTGCCTAACAAATGAAATGCATGCCATTTTGTTGAATTGGTTAAAGTTGCTACACAGTGTGTGTACCTAACAAATGAAATGCATGGTTGAGTTATTGCTTTGTCGGTTATTGTCTCCACCTTAACAAAACCATCTACTTTTTCTCCTGCTAGGAAACAAAACCATCTTTTGCTAGGAAGCAGAGCCATCTTTAATTTCAGGAACACATGTGGATTATCGACATTTTTTTTTTTTTTTTTTAAGACCGACTGTAATTCTAACAGGAAGAAAATACCAAGTTAAGCACAGACGATTAAATAAAAAAAATAAAAAAATAAAAAATAAAAAATAAAAAATAAAATAAAAATTCCATGCTTTTATCTAGTCGTGTAATTGATATAAAATCTCAAGGTTACGCTTTTATATATTAACAGAAAAGCCTTGTTATACATTGTATTGTTTCAGTTTTCATGTAGCCAAGGGTTTTTACTTAAAAGCTACTTGTGAGTATGTCTGTCAGCTACTACGTTTGAGCAGGAAGGTTCAGTTTCGGTATTATTTGTTCTACAAAGTCTATCATTTTAGGGACATTTTGAGTGAGAAAATGAATGTTACAAAGTTATAAATACCAACAAAATCTAAAAGGAAATAAATGACATAAAATTATGAAAATTTATTATAATTGTTTCGTTTTAAATAAAATGATATTATATATAGGTATATTATATGATGTAATTTAAGATACTTATATCAGCTCGAGATATAACTGTACATTCGAATTTCATTTGTACAGAAAGAAAGAAAGGACCATGTTTAGTAATATTGCCAAAGGGAAAAAGTGACTTTTCCATTGGACTTCTCACAAAGCCAAACTAGTAAATTAGCAACACTAATTATCCAATGCAATAAAAAAAAAAAAATGGTCTGTAAAAAGAAAGCTGCAACGTTGAAGATAAAGCGTTGGCTAAAATTTTAAAAATATACGACGCTTTCACAAAATATGCATTGCTTAATAAGAACAATAAGCTGATGTTTCTTTTCAATGTCATTTTTTCAACGAATAAAAATATTAGCCGACGCTTTTACAAACAAAATGTCGGTAAAAATGATTCATATTTGGATATGCTTTTATGATGAAAGCATCAGCTATTATAATTTTATTTCATAATTTATACTTATTTTATTTAATTTTAGCAAAGTGAAGAAAAACTAACAATATTAAGGGAGTATATAATATATTTTTATTTTATTTATGAATAAAAATATTAGGCGACACTTTTTGTAAACAAAAGAGTAGGCTTTTGTATGTAATTTATCTATATTCATATATTCTAAATTTTATTCACATATATCTACATATTGAATATATTAATTAACAACAAGCAAGCAAAATAATTCATCTACTCATTCAACTTAATTTATTTGCTTATAAATTTAAAACTATTAATTTTTAAATTATTAAAAATAAGATAATATAATTAATTTAAATTTAATAAAAATAGGCGATGCTTTTAAGAGCGCCGCCTATATACCCTTTTTTTTTTAAACTATTTTTACAATTTTAATTAATATTGTGTTTGTAATTTTAACCTAATTATTGCAAGTTTTTGCAATTGTAATTTAATTATTTGCTAAACTAATACAACTTGAATATTTATGTATGATATTAGGCAACGCTTTTACCATCAAAAGTGCCGCATATGTTATGTTTATCTTTTTTTTTTTTTTAAATATATTTTTGAAATGTTAACTAATTATTATATTTGCAATTTTAACATAATTTTTCAATTTTAATTTATCTTTTTGTTAAATTAAAGAGTTTTAATTTTTTTTTCAATTTCCAAGCATTAAAATTGGGGAATAATTGGTCAGTAAATTAGCACAGTACAAAGATTTAAAATTAGGGCTTTAGATATTTGTTATACTCTTCAATGAAATATTCTATAAATTAATGATATATTAATTATTTATCCTTGTAAAAATAATTTTTTAAATAAAAAAATTATTTTTAAGAAATTTCTTCTTAACAGTTATGTCATTAAAAACTTAAAAAATTATTTAAAAAACTTTTTTATGTTAAAAAAGTAATACGAGTCTCCTTTTTAAAAAAAAAAAAAATGTCGCCTCTTATCATATTTAGCAACGCTTTTTTACAAAAGCATCGTTTATTTTAACATTTAACGATGCTTTCGAAAAGTATGCTCTCTTAATATTAGCGATGCTTTTGGAAAGTCGCTTATTTGCATATTTTGCGATGCTTTTATTAAAAAAACATCGCTTTTTTTTTTTTTTCTAATTTGAAAGTTTCTTTTAGTTTTGTCACATTAGGATTATTTAGTAGATAATTCATGCAAAATAATTAATAAACAACAAAATTCAAATAAATATTTGTATAACAAACCATTCTTTCAATTTAACTAACTTATTTGTTAAAAAAGCATCATATATATATATATATATTAATCAAAGCATCATGTGACACTTTTATCATCAAAAGCGTCACCTATTTACTTTAATTTTTTTCAAGTTTTATTAATATGCATATCATTATATATATATATATATATATATATATATATATATATATATATATATATATATAAATTGGGAAATAAGTAGTTAGTGAATTAGCATAGTATATAGGATACAAAAATTAGGGCTTGAGATATCTATGAGAACCTAAGTAAAGTAGTGTGTTCATTAGGCATCACTGCTGCTGTCACTTTGTTATCTGTTTTGCAGAACAAGAATTTTATGTTGATTCAATAGCTGCGTTTAAAAGGTTAAATATAATATATGAAGATGTTGGTAATATAGTTTCACAAACTAATTAGTAATATGAAGTAAAAATCGACAAATATATATTTTTTATTATTTCAAGATTAATAGGCGACGCTTTTGGTAAGAAAGCGTTGCCTTTTTTTTCCAATTTTAATTATTGTTGGATTTGTAATTTTAACTTAATTATTGAAATTTTTTTATAATTATAAAATAATTATTTATTAAATTAATAAAACTTAAAAAAAAAACTTGTTTCTTTTAAATTTCAAAGGATTAGCTCCCCAAGCAAGGATTATACCACTGGACCATAATCTCTTCTTGTATTTAATTGAAATAGAAAATATAATACCGTTTCTTAAAAAAAACGTGTCAGGCGATGCTTCCTTTTGGAAAAGCATCGCCTTTTATCCCATCAAGACAAAAATGACTATGGGAAAAATCAAACTCGAGACCTGACTCCCCAACTGAGAATCATACCATTAAACCAAATGCACTTGCTTGAAGTTTATTGGATGGAAGATTATAATATTGTTTTTTAGAAAAAATCATCGCCTTTTATCCAATATTTAATGACTCTTTTACCAAAAACAACATCGTCTTTTGTGAAATTTTAATTTTTTTCAACTTTTATTAATATGCATATCATTATATAAATATGTAAATAAATTGAAAAATAAGTTGTTAGTGAATTAGCACAGTATATAGGATTTAAAAATTAGAACTTGAGATATTTGTGTAAATTAAGTAGAGCAGTATATTCATTAGGCATTACTACTGCTGTCACTTTGTTATATAGTTTGTAATATAAGAATTTTATGTTGATTTAATAAATGCATTTAAAAAGTTAAATATAATGTGCGAAGATGTTGGTAATATAGTTTAACATATTAATTAGTAAAAATTAATAAATATTTCTTTTTTTTATTATTTCAAGATTAATAGGCAATGCTTTTGGAAAGGAAAGCATTGCCTAATTTTGTATATTATTACTTCTTTTTTGCAATTTTATCTTAATTAATTTTTGCAATATTAACTAACTTGTTTGTTAAATTAAAAAACTTCAAATTGTTTTTCCCATATATTAAAGCATTAGGTGTCGCTTTTCTCGCAAAAACATCGCCTATTTACCTTTTTTTTTTTTTAAATTTTAATTTTTTTAAGTTTTATTAATATGCATATCATTATGTAAATATATACAAAGCAAAAATTGGCAAAGATTTTTTTTATTATTTGAACGATGATGCTTTTTATGGAAAAAAAAAAACATCGTCTATGTTTTTTTTTTTTTCAATTTTAATTATTGTTGGGTTTGTAATTTTAACTCAATTATTGCAATTTTTTTTGCAATTGTAAAATAATTATTTATTAAATTAGTAAAACTTAACAAAACTTTTTTTAATTTCAAAGAATTAGGCGACGTTTTTATTACCAAAAGTGTCACCTATGCACCATTCTTCACCTTTTTTATTATTTGTATATTTTCGGAAAATATTTTAAAATATTAAAAATGACTAGGGGGAGTATTGAACTCAAAGACCTCTAGCTCCTTAAGCAAGGATTATGCCACTAGACCAAATGGTTTATTTGTGTTTAAAATGAACAAGAAAATCATGATATCTTTTTTAATGAAAAGTGTTAGATGATGTTTTATTCAAAAAGCATCGCTTTTTATCCTATATTTACCAACACCTTTAGGCATTCGAATTGAGGACCACTCACACCCTAAAGGAAGACTCATAACACTAGACCAAATGCTTTGTTTGGATTTAATTAAATAGGAAAATTATGATATCATTTTTAGTAAAAAGTTTTAGGCGACACTTTTATTGAAAAAGCATTGCATTTTATCCTATATTTAGCGACGCTTATTTTTATATTTAGTGAAGTTTTTATCAAAAAAGCGTCGTCATTTGTTCTAATTTTTTTTTCAATTTGAAAATTACTTTTAGTTTTGTCAAACTAGAATTGTTTAATAGCTAGATTCATGCAAAATAATTAATATACAACAAAATTCAAATAAATATTTGCATAGCAAACTAATATTTTAAGTAAATTTAATATTAACTCATATAATAATTTTATTATTTTAAAATTAATAATTAAAAAATAGTTAATAGATAGTAAATAAAAATATGATAAATTTAATTATTTTCAAAATTTTAATAGATAGTTAATAAATTAATTTAATATTTTATTCATATGTATATAAATAATAAAAATATTAATTAGCAATATGAAGTAAAATAATTAACCTATTTATTTACTTTATTTGTGACTCAATTTGAAATTATTAAAAGTTTGACAAAATTAATTTTTATAATTTAAAAGGATTAGACGGCGCTTTTAACATAAAAAGCATCACCTATTGTCTTAATTTTTGGTGATAAAAGCGTTGCCTATTTGTTTGAATTTTTTTCTTTTAATTTTTTTTACCTATTACATGTACCATTTAAAATATGAATCAAATATACACTTTAGCATAAAAGCGTTGGATTTTCTCTTCTTTTTTTTTTTTAATTTTTTCAAAATTGGATTATTTAAAAACTAGCCTCATTCAAAATGATTCACCAACCACTTATTCCTCAAGTTAGGTTTTATTAATATGCATACATATATATCGATAAATTGAGAAATAAGTGGTTGGTGAATCATTTAACTTGGGGAATAAATGGTTGGTGAATCATTTTGAATGAGGCTAGCTTTTAAGCAATCCAACTTTAACAAATTAAAAACAAAATTGGATTGTTTAAAAGCTAATTCCATGCTAAATAATTTACCAATTACTTATTCTCCAATTTATCTATATATATATATATATATTTACACAACTATATGCCTATTTGCCTTATTAAACTTTTTTCAAGTTTTATTAATATGCATATAATTATGTAAATATATATATATATATATATATATATATATATATATATATCTCCATAAATTGGGAAATAAGTGGTTGGTAAATTATTTTGCATAAGGCTAGCTTTTACACAATCCAATTTTAACAAAATTAAAAAAAAACAAAAAAAAAACAAAACATTGAGAAAAGCCGATGCTTTTATGCTAAAGCGTGGGCTATTGTTACATATGGCGATGCTTTTAGTCAAAAGCGTTGGTTTTTCTCTTTATTTTATTTTATTTTTTTGTTTGAATTGTGTTTTAATTTTGCCAAAATTGGATTGTTTAAAGGCTAGCTTCATGCAAAATAATTCATTAACCACTTATTTTCTAATTTATCTATATATATATATATATATATTTACACAATTATATGCTTATTTGCCTTATTTAACTTTTTTCAGGTTTTATTAATATGCATATAATTATGTAAATATATATACTGATAAATTGAGAATAAGTGGTTGGTGAATAATTTTCCATGAGACTAGCTTTTATACAATTCAATTTTAACAAAATTAAAAACAAAAAAAAATTGAAAAAAGCTGATTCTTTTATGCTAAAGCATAGGCTAGTGTTACATATGGTGACACTTTTAGTTAAAAGCGTCGGTGTTTCTCTTTATCTTACTTTTTTGTTCGAATTATGTTTTAATTTTGTCAAAATTTGATTGTTTAAAAGGTAGCCTTATGCAAAATAATTCACCAACCACTTATTCCCCAATTTATATATATATATATATATATATTTACATAATTATATATAGATATGCAAATATATAATAGGCATATAGTTATGTAAAAATATATATATATATAGATATAAATTGGGGAATAAATAGTTGGTGAATTATTTTGCATGAGATTAACTTTTAAACAATCCAATTTTGACAAAATTAAAAACACAATTCAAACAAAAAAAAAAAAAAAGAGAAAAGCCGATGCTTTTATGCTAAAGCATTGGCTATTTTACATATGGCGACGCTTTTAATTAAAAGCATTAACTTTTCTCCTTTTTTAAAAATTTTTTGCGATGTTTACTTATTGTTTTGTTTGCATTTTTAACTTATTTGTTTTTAAATTTCAGAACTCAATTTTTTTTTTTTAAATATCAAAATATTAGGTGCGCATTTGAAAAGTTTCTCATCAAAAGCATCACCTATTTACCATTTTCTGAAAATTTAAGCCTGTATTTCAATTTTTAAGCTCGTATTTGAAACCCCTTTCCTTTTAAAAACTGTATAAAGTACAAGCCCTAATAGATGTTTGCTTTGGAGCAATCTAAGATTAGCTGGGTTTCTTCTTTCCTATGTTATCACAGGTTAGGTGGGTTTGTCTTCCTATTTTCTATTTGTTGTATTGCACGGGTTGCAAGTGGAAAAAGCTTGGGTTGTGGGTTGTTTTCAAATTTAATAGATGAGTTTTCTTAATCATGCTTTGGTTGATATTTTATTTGCGATTTTGCTTGAGATTGAATTTACTTACATTGATAGGAAAATGGATAAATCATGGATAATAAAAAATAGAACATCAAATGAATTTGCTAAGAGTGTGAAGAAATTTTGGAATTTAGCATCAAGAACACAAATGATTGTAATGCTATACGGTGTTCTTGCATGAAATGTTTATATTTGTTATTATTGTTTTAATTACTTTTTTGTTCATTTCTTATTATGTATTTTCCATTCTTAAGAGAAATTTACCTCACCAAAATTTAAGAACAATGATAATTTTAACATCTTCATTTACTAATTAATTTATAATAATTAATATTTATTTATTTGTATGTGTGTTAATAATTTTTTAACATAATTTTTTCATGTGCAGTATGAAGGTGTAATATGGTCACAAGAGAATGTCAATCAATTTAGGGCTGAATGGGCATAAATTATAATCTTAAACATTTCATCTTGATGAGAATGTATTCAATGCAGTTTAATTGCTGTTGTTTGTACATATAAAATAGTTGACCAAAATTGTAAAAATATTACATGAGTTAATATTTAATTTATTCAAAATTAATTATATTTTGTCATGCAAATATTTATTTTAATTTTATTGTCTTTTAATTATTTTGCATGAAGCTAGTTTTTAAACAATCCAATTTTGACAAATTAAAACACCATTCAAACAAAAAGAAAAAAAGAATAAAAGCATCGTAAAAGCGTAGGCTAAAGTAATTGTTTTTAGTGATAGTTTTTTAAAATTGTCGGCTATTATATAAACATTTAACAATACTTTCACTAAAAGCGTCGGCTTTTGTTTGGACATTTAGTGACGCTTTTTTTTTATAATGAAAAGCGTCGTCTATTGTTTAAGTTTTTAGCGATACCTTTTTAGAAAGCATTACTAAAAATGTAAAAAAGGGCCAATGCTTTTAGCAAAAGCATTGCTAAAGACTTAAACAATAGACGACACTTTTGTTTACAAAAAACGTCACTAAAAGTCTAAACAAAAAGCTTACGCTTTTAGTGAAAGCGTCGCTAAAAGCTTGAAAAATAGCCGACGCTTATTATTAAAACTTTGGCTTTTCTCCATGACATTTAGCAACACTTTTTCTACCAAAAGTGTCAGCTTTTCTTAAATATTAGCCAACACTTTCAAAGCGTCGACTTTTCTTTGGTGGTTTTAGTGACGCCTTATCAAGCGATGCTTTGTGAAGCGTCTGACTTTTATTTTGCCAGATGTATTAATTGCATCTCCTATCATTGCAATTCTTGTAGTGTCTTTTTTTGAAATCTAGTGATCTATAGTTGCTTCTTTTTTTCTTTGGTTTTATTTTTATTTGTATTTTATTTATTTATTTATTATTATTATTATTTGGAATTAAAATTAAAATATTTTATTTTATACAATCTATTAAAATTAAATGTCTATAATTTATACAAATTTGAGCAGTAAAAGTGAAAGTTCCACAATGATTAACATTTACTAATTTTGCAGGTAAAATTTTTTTATTTTTAATAATTTATATTAAAATAATATTAATTAATTAATTAATTAATAGAAAATCACGAATGACATTTTATAGTTTGAGAAGTTTATAATATATATCATAATAAACCTTTTTTTTTTTTTTGTCCTTTCTCATTTTAAATTTAAATATAAGAAACAAAATACACAAATAAAGCAAGCTTGACTGTTCATTTAAGTCACTATAATGCTTAGAAATATTACGGAACATGTCCCTGATGACTGTTTCTTTTCCCTCCACTCGACTCACTTATATAACAAAGGAAAACTCAACTCTCAAAACCCACCTCCCTCGCCATTGCTGGCTGGTCAGCTTTTTCCGATCAACAAAACTAATGGTTCAGTTCCACGAGCACATCATCTTTAGAGCTCCTTAAGAGCCTCCCAATAGGAACGACAATCTTCTGCATCACTTCCACAATCATTAATCTTGTTCATCTTCATGCTCTCTCTCTTTCTGAAGGCCTTCACCCAAGCCTTTAGTATATTTCTGCCGAAAAGCAGTTGATCAAATATTTTGGAACATAATAAGGCAAAATATTACAAGGAAAAATAGTTAAACTAACATTTCTGACGTATTTTATCAAACATTCAAAGACAATAAAAAACAAAATCAGAAAACTGAACATGTATTGTACTGGGTTTCCTATAGAATATATACTCCAAATAACCGGAAAAAGCCTTTTAAATACACAATTTGAGAGATTTTACTTTTTTTTTTTTTTTTAAATTATTCTTTATTCAGATCTCACTAGCTAAATTCAAAAGTATTATTAATTTCTAAATATATATATGTGTGTGTGTATATTAAAGTATAACAGGATATGTAAAATGATTAATTACCTTATTCATTTGGAAGAGATGCGGTAATATATTATTCCACAAGCTTGATTCGCTTGGAATTATTGTGAGGAAGTGGATCACTGTTGTGTCTGCGTCCATTTGGTTGATTAGAACTAGATCTGTTTCCAT
This sequence comes from Ziziphus jujuba, assembly GCF_031755915.1. NCBI lineage: Eukaryota > Viridiplantae > Streptophyta > Magnoliopsida > Rosales > Rhamnaceae > Ziziphus > Ziziphus jujuba. The sequence goes on from NC_083384.1 coordinate 15,966,617, forward strand.
TTAGTTCCTCAAACCCCTTGTCAGCATTGCAGAACTGAAACCCACACTTTTTTGCAATGGGCCCATTTTTGAAAGATACTCGGAAAGAAGCCTCGGTAATATTGCTATAGATGGAGGACCAATATGGCACAAGCACTTTTGACAATTTAGGATGAAACTTAATAATGGGAAAAATAAACACATGATCTGAATGAATGGTTCCAGGAAAAACAAAGCCCACCCACTCACGACAATATTTGTAAAGACAGACATCACTGTTACTGGTGTTGGTTTTGAAATTGAATTCGCATTCAAGTTTCATATATTGATGATCAGTTTCTCTATCCAACTCATTAGAAACAATGCAAAAGGCAAAACTCAATTTAAACCAATTTTCAGGAAGGTGGATGTTGACAGAATTCCCCCCATCAGTTTGATAGCTGAGCCATTCTGGGATTTCGTCTCCTGGATAGATGATATGATGAAAACACAGTACCTGGTCATATATGGAGAAGAAATTAATATCCAAGTCACTAAAAAAAATCATATATATATATATATATTTTTTTTTTTTGGTGAATAAAATCATATATATATATATATATATAGATATATACTTAGGAGAAAGAAATATAGATACATCATCTTGACTGGGCAATGAAAGAAGGCGTGCTAGCTCAACAATTACGTTGTTCCGTGTGTCCTCATCCAATTTTAGACAATTCATAAACGAATATTCGTAAAAAAGATGTGGTTTGGGTGGAGACCCCCGACTTGATATTGTCTCCAACGATTTGCATTCATCTGCTTTCAAATCACGTACGGATGATGGAAGCTCTGCTATTGATTTCAATCTCTCACATTTTCTTATATCCAAATTTTCCAAACCATGTGGAAGGGGAGGCAATTCTTGAAGTGATGAACATCCCTCAAGGATCAACAGTCGAAGATGCAATAATTTACACAGGCTGTTTGGGAGAAACTTAATCTTATGGCACCCATTAAGAAATAAACGTTGGAGCACAGTTAGATTCTCAATTGACTCGGGTAACTCTTCAATCTCTGCTTCACGTAACACAATTTGAACCAAGCAATCCATATGATTCGAGATTTTTGAAATCTTTCTCAGATTTGTGCAACCAGAAAGATGCAACTGTTTCAGATATTTCGACTCCCAAATGCTTTCTTGTAGACTTTTAATTGCTGTCCCATCCATTGTTATATCTCTTAGGCTGTTTGGAAGATTTTCTATGCCATCTTCCAGATTTTTGCAATTTGTCATATTTAGAGACCGAAGCTTGTTGAGATACTCAAAAAATGGAGGAATATGAACCAAACTTGTGCAATGTTGAAGACGTATATCTTGAAGATTTAGAGCCCGGGACAAGTTTGGTATTTGAATAAGGTGCTTAGAAAAACTAAGATCGATCTCCTTTAACTTCTCGAGCTCAAGTGGCTATCGCTCACAATATTAAAAAAAAAAAAAAATTAACAAATAAATAAAAAAGACAACAAGATTATGCATCTACTTTTTAATTAAACAGTACTGCATCTCTAATACAACATATATTTATATAACTAAATTAAGCATGCATACCTGGTCTTCATTCCAAAGCAGCTCAAGTTGGCTGTCACGCATAATAAGTACAACAAGATTCTCTGTACTCGAATATGGCAAATATTTCAAAGGGTAGAAGTCCCAATGAAAATATTTTATCTCATCAGAAACAAAAGATGCAAGCCCATTAGGAAGATGCATACGTTTGAGCCCATTAAGAAGATGCACACGTTGGGGAATGTGATTTATGCAGGCATAAATATGCGTTATTTTAAGAATTCGGAGATTGTACATGTTTGAGAATGCTGTAGGACTCACTTCCACATCCTTTTTAAGGTTTTCCAGATTCAATAATATACCTTCAATTGTAGATGTTCCCTGACAATCAAACAATTGCCATATATAAGGATACTATTTAAATATGAAGGGAATTTTATTGACTAAAATACTTATATGGATAAATCAATATGTATTTGCACTTACCGTATTTCTTTCCAATACACGGCAGACATCCTTGACATTCCACAGTCTACTGCATTTTCCTGGATCGTTGTTCTCGTCAAAAACAATCCCTTGGCCCATTTGTCGTAGTAAGTCATGCATTTTCAAAACTGCTCCTTTTGAGTTGTATTGCCATTGCCATTTCCATTTCCATTTCCATTCTTCTTTTAGTAAGGATTTATCAATGAGTGCACTTATTCCTATTGCTGCATCAGAATGCTCAGTGCGATTTAATATGCTTTCTACATATTTTTTACTTACTTCACGGGTAAAGATGCATGCCATGTCAAGAAATATACCCTGGATACCTTTGTCATCTAATCCGTCAAAACTTATTCTCAACACTTTTTGAATATCAGGATCCAAACATGTTTCCAACTTTTGCAATGCACTTTCCCAATATTTTACGCCTTTGGACTTAAGGGAAGAACCCAAGACTTCAAGAGCTAAGGGATTGCCCTCTGTATAATTTGTAATTCTTTTTGATAAAGACTCATAACCTGTTGCAGGTAAATGTTGTCCAAAAGCATTGAAACAAAAGAGCTTGAGAGCATCAACGGAAGATAACCCCGTCAACTCGAAAATTTTACCATCCACTGTCTGAACTAATTGCTTGTCTCTAGTTGTGACAATGATTCTGCTTCCCTTAGCAAAATAATACCCATCCAATAAAACTTTTAATTTGTTTCTGCTTCCATTCAAATTATCGAAACAAATAAAAACATTTTTATAACGTAATCTATCTTGAATAAATCCTGATCCTACAGCTGGGGTGTCAGTGCATACCACATTTTTACTATTTACTAACTGAGAAAGAAGTTCATTTCTCAAATGATATGTATCAGCTCGTTCTGGAATATCCTTAAGAAAGCAACGACCATCAAAATGAGAGTATGCATATTTTTGAAACACAATGCTAGCAAGGGTGGTCTTGCCAATACCTCCCATGCCCCAAATACCTATGATGCGAACATCCATTGAGCCAATGCTTAATAATGATTCAATTTTCTTGATATTCTCTTCAATTCCAATGAGATGCCCGTAATTTGTTAACTGGAACTTAGACAATTTTGATAAAACATCTCCAACAATTTGTTGAACTAACTCGTACTCAAACCTATCATTGAAGAAATCAATAAAATACGTATTGTAAGAAGCAGAAGACTCTCTGTTTTTGTTTCTACAGGAGACTCTTTTTCCCAAAAAATAAAATAAAATAAAATACAAAGAAACAGAGGACTCTTGATTCTAAGTTTAGGTATTTAGAAGAAATAAATATAAATTGTTTCAGTACTCAACAAATATGTTACATGTTAGATTATTTGAATTTTAACTCAATACTTGTTTCTTCGTTCTTACCGATTAACAAGGAAATAACAGTCTTGATTGTTTTCATGGTTTTCATCTTTAGCGTATTGCATAATGTTTGTTTTTACTTTCAAAGTGAAATCATTAATCACCGTATCTTTCATTTTCTATATGCGCATATTGGTCAAAATTTTATTACTTGGCGGATCTTTAATTTTTGATAAATTATGGAGGAAATTTTAGTACTAGACCCCGATGGAGCTAAAACCTAAGTTTAGGTCTAGTAATCATTGTTATCTAAACTCTACAAAGGATATTTGATCTTACATGTTTCGTACTATTTAGAGGTAATAAAAAAAAAAAAAAAACAAATTGGGTAATTGGTCTGCTTAGTCCTAAACTATATCCAAAGTCGCACTTTAGTTTTTCATACTTCTTTTCTGCACTTTAATTCTTAATTTTTCATTTTTAACGCATTTTGGTTCTTAAATTATTTTTTGTCTACTTTTTAGGAATTTTAATATGTGTAGTATACTTAATTCAACATGCAAGGGGTTTTGTGGAGTTGTCAGATTTTGTAATTTTGTTGTTTTCTTTACAAATTTTTGGTTTTTTTTTTTTTTTTTTTTTTTTTGCAATAAGTATAGTTAAATTACTTGAATTGAATTGAATATAATTTACAATATACCATCCAAAAAAATTAAGCATCATATCTAATTAGTTTTATTTGATAACAAAAATATGATTAAATATATTTTATTATATGATTAGTTTTCTTTTTTCTACAAATTTAATCATATTAACTTACCTCAATTAACTAGATAAAAAGAAGAAATATATTTAACATACACACTTCTTACAATCGGAAAAATATTTATAATTAACTTGAATATTATTACAAAAAAATTAACTATTATATGTAATTGCATATATATATATATATTGGTGAATATTGTAAACATATACGTATAATTACAATTTAGTTTAAAAAACTAACTTATGTTAATTTATGAATTGAATGTGAATGATTTAATTAATAGTTTAATCATATATGTATCAAACCATAAAAATTATAGCAATATAAAGAAAATATGTCACTATATGATTTTTTTTAAAAGTACAAAATATTAATATATAGATTATTCTTTTTTTTTTTTTTTTTTTTTAAAGTCTGGTATTGCACTAGACACATTGCAGACAGAAGATAAAAATCCTATCCAATATCCACGTTAATCCTATCCAATATCCACTGTATAGTTTGCATCCCTAGATATACCACTCTCTCCCTTCACATTATATCCCACAATTTTCACTAGCGCACTTTTGGTTTTTTTGTTTCTTGAGAGGATTCTCACTACTGATGTAAACGTTAATTATCAATCAGATTGATTGGGCAAAAAAGAAATAGTGTAGTTCAACAGATTATAAGGGGACCTTTTTAATTTAGGTGGAAGAAACAAAATCGGTTATAGTTCGGGCATAACAAATATATAATTACCCCAAAGCCTAATTGGCCACCTGATTTTCAATTAAATACAATCCAACTATTTTGAATAACATAAGAATTTATGCCAGGTAGATGACTGAAGTAATCATGTGAACAGACATAAAAGTGACGTCTAATAAGAAGGATGTGGGAACTTAGCAAAAAGAGAGTCCACACTTTGGGGGAAAAAAAGCAATGTAGAAAAATCAGCACAATGTTCAACCACGAAATTTATAATCCAAAATATTACTTTTTCTGATTAATTGCCTTAAAAGAAGAGGCAGACAGAACATATAAAAAAAAAAAAAAATTATCTTGTGTCATGTGAGAGAAATTGTAGAGAAAGCTGCAAGCTAGACAATAGCATTGGAAGATGACACCATAAGAAGGCTAATTTAGAGAGACAGAACTGGTATTTGCAAATATAAAAAGTGACACTGAAATTATGTTTTTGTGAAAGGAAAAGAAACATATGATTAAGATTTGTAGACGATAAAAAATTATTTTGTTACTGAACAAAATTTTTTATGACACACATTTTTTTTTTTTTTTTTTTGAGGGAGCTTATGCTGATGAACTAACTATAACCACCATAATTAGTAACAATAACAATATATAAACAATGTTAATCTCTCTAGCAAAATGTAATTAACATTTTTGTATATTGTATTATTAGATACTAAGATGGAAAATTACCTAAAATTCTTTGAATGATAACCGGACAAATCAGCTACTTCTTTTAGAGCACCCCTCCACTGCTGCACCTTCTCCAGTTTGTCATAGAAACGTTGTTCATGATTCGCAAATGCAGTTTCATAACTTTGCTCTTGTTTACGCACGATGGATGGATCTATGCCATAAAAAATGGGTATGATATTTTTCCCATTCTTATTTCTCTTGCATTCAAGTACTTCCACCAGTTCATCCAAACACCATGTGGAAGATGCGAAATTTTTGGACAAAACTATTATGTAAATCTTAGATTCCTGAATGGCTCTTTTAAGTGTTGGTGAAATTTCAAAACCACTCTCAAGGGTTTGCTCATCCATGTAGGTGTGGATACACTTTTGACACAAAGCATGATAAAGATATCCAGTAAAACCAACACGGGTATCCTCACCTCTGAAACTAAGAAACACGTCGTACTTTTCTTGAGAAGAAGAAGAAGAAGACGAAGCAGCCATGTTAATTTATACCCTCCAAAGCCACAAGTGAATTAGTGCAAATAGAATCTCCCTTATATATTCCTTATATATATATATATATATATACACACACACACAGATAGATGAGTAAGCTTATCATAAAAAAAGCTCTGTTTGTACCTCCTAATTAGCTCAGAACCCCAACCCACCGTCGTCTTAATTTCTCTTTGCTTATATTCCTAACCCTCTATTCTAAATGGCCTTTATATCATTTCTGGGTTTTAAGCTCAAAACCATAAATAAACAACTCAATGAAAAGAAAAAAATGCAGATGGAGGTAAATTACCAAGCTTTCTCTTCTCCAATTCCAATTCCACAACGCTCTGTTTCTCTGTTTGGGGAGCAAGATTAAGAGTAGGCGGATGAAGCTTTATATCTTCTTCCTTGAACCTTCCAAGAAACAATAAGAGCACTAAATCAGGTGATTGACTCGTTAACGCATTTGTAATTATATAAAATATTTTTTTTTCTCCAACAAAAAGAAAAAAAAAATAGTAAGGGGTAGAAAGTGGTCGTCACCTTCCTCGAATGTCCCACCGTCCTCTTAATTTCTCCTTACAACTCCTTTGAAAAAATAGATAAAATAGAAATTAATACTTCTCTCTAATCAGTAAAAAGATAGAAATTAGTAAAAATGCATCGAAATTGCTTGTCTTCTTCTTTAATGTCCCACACTCCCACTGAATTCATTGGACATATTTTCTACGTAATGTTAACCATAGAGTATAGACTAATAGGTGAACGCGTCTTTTACTTTATGAAATTCGATTCTAATAGGCAAAAGGTGGAGTTCACACTCATGACTTTGAAATTCGAACCATACCAAAACTTTTATACCACATTAATATTTATGTTAAAAAGAAATATTAGATTTAAGAATTTAATTATTGAAATCCAAAAGTACTTTATGGAAAAAGCAAAAAGTGGTGTTAACATGACTTCGTCGAAAGTTTTACACTACGTAAATAATTATATTAAAAAGAAATATAAGATCTAAGAATTTAATTATTGAAATTCAAAAAGTACATTATGCATTAACAAACTATAGCTCATCAGACTTAACCAAAAATTTATACTTGTTCTACTTATCATCTACAACTTACTATAAAAACAAAAAAAAACAAAAAAAAAAAGACTTCGCGATCTACAACTACCCATTGTCAAATTAGGGCTGGAACAGGATGGTGTGCTTGGAGGCCCTTTTTTTTTTTTTTTCCCTACCCAAAAAAAGAAAATCATATCTTTTTTTTTTTAAATAAAAATGATATTTTTAATAGATTTTTCTTGCATATATAATACAATTTGACATAAAGAAATTACAAAAGATATCAAACTTATTTTTACACACATGAATATATAATTTATTATGACAAAAACCTGAGCGAGCTTTCAAAATAGTAAAATCAATCAACTGTTCAATTCCAGTATGCTGTGTTAACAGTGGCAGATCAAGGAAAAAATCCTACTGGGGCCACGTTACATAATATATCTGATTTATATTATGTAGAAATACAAATATATACATAAAATAATATTTTGCTTTGTTATATTATAGTCTATGGCTAATTAGAATAGTCAATAAGTATGATGAAATTTTATTTATCTTTTTTTAAAAAAAAACTTGGAGAAAATAATGATTTCGATACTTTACCAAAAATCGTTTTGTATTCACAATAAATGTATTACCTAATTATTTTTTAAAAAATAAACATACTCAAGACTAATTAGAACAGTCAATGAGTAAGATGAAATTTTATTTATTTTTTTTAAAAAAATACTTTACCAAAAATCGTTTTGTATTCGTAATAAATTTATTACCTAATTATTTAAAAAAAAAAATAAACATACTCAAGACTCATTGAGACAAAAAAAAAAAAACAAAACAAAACAAAACAAAACAAAAAAAAAAAAAGAAAAAAGAAAAAAAGAAAAGAAAAGAAAATGTCTTAAGGAGAATTTAAATATTACATTATGAATAATTATTTTTTTGTTTAAATTACATATTTTCTTTTATTGTTAGCTAATTGTATCAGTTAAGTATAATTCTTGATAAGAGTACAAGAAGCATGTATATTACAATAAGCATATATATTATAAAAAATATACATAAATTATATAATAAGTATTACATTTTTTTTGCATAATAAATAAGTATTATAAAACTCTGGAATTATAGAAGTATTATGGTTACATTAAATAATATAATTGATAAGTGAGAGAGAAACCAAAAATTACATATAGATAAGTTTAATATAAAAGTTAAAATATATATATATATATATATATATATATATATATATATATATTAAACCGATTACATGGTGGAGAGATAAAGGAAGGGGTGTTGTGATCTTTTGATCACGAAAAACATACAAAACCAATATTAAAAAATAAAAAAAGATAAAAGCACAAAAATTAAGAAGAAAAAGATGTATTATTTACTATGAAATTTATACACAAAAAACTTCTCTTAAACTCTCTCTTGAAATCTAAAAATCTGTGTTATCTCTAATGTGTGTTGTATTCAACAAGATTGAAATTAAGCATCTATTTATAATGCTCTCTAGGGTTGAAACCCTAATAGGCAGGACTTAGGAGAAAAAAGGCTAAACCCCCATAATTCTCCCCCTTCCAGCTGTATTTCAAAAACTTGATAGTCACCCGCCATTTAAACCAGCTATATTTCTATACAGCCTTAACTTCTCTAGCATGACAACCTTTGTAAACATATCTGCTGGATTCTCCTTTGTATGTATCTTCACAATTTGAGCAATTTATGCTTTATCACATTGCATATCCAATGATAACAGATATCTATGTGCTTTGTCTGGAAATGGTACATTGAGTTTTTGCTTAAATTCATAGTACTCTGGCTATCACAATATATCTTATAGTCCTTCTGTTTGATGTCCAGTTTATTGAGTAAATGCTTTAACCACAACATTTCTTTACCAGCTTTAGCTGCGGCAATAAACTTTGCTTCTGTTGTAGATAAAACTACACACTTTTAGAATCTTGACTGGCATGATACAACTCCTCCAACAAAAGTGTAAATATAACCTAAAGTAGATTTTCTACTATCAAGTTCTCCAGCCATATTTGCATATATATAGCCTTGTAGAATTGTATCACCTCTCCCATAATATAAGTATACTTTTGATGTACCTTTAAAGTACCTGAGAATCAACTTGACTGCTTGTCAGTGTTCCTTTCTAATTTGAAAGAAATTTGCTTACGGTACCAACAACATGAGCAATGTCTGGTCTAGAACACGCCATTACATATATTAGACTTTCCACCGCTGAAGAATAAAGCTCTGAAGCCATCTTCTCTATCTCTACTTTAGACGAGGAGCATGATCTTTTATTCAACTTAAAATGGTTAGCTAATGGAATGCTGACTAATTTGGCCTTATCCATGCCGAATCTCTTTATCACTCATTTGACATACTTCCCTCGAGATAGCCATAACTTGTGATTCTTCTTGTCTCGGACTATTTGCATTCCTAAAATCTGTTAAGTTGGTCCCAAGTTGTGAAGTCCCACATCAATTGGAAAAGGGAACGAAGCATGCTATATAGGTGGGTGTGAATACATATTCCGTATGACACGTTTTGACAAAACATTGAGGGCTGGGTTGTAAAATGATTCCCCAGGCCCAAAGAAGACAATATCGGACATGGGTGGTTTAGGCTGTCATACAAGTCCTTCATATCAAATTACTTGGAAAGTTCTTTCTTCAACTGACTAATTTTCATTGCATCTTGTCCAATGATCAATATGTCATCAACATATAGCAAAAATGCAATGAAGTTTCTATCTGGAAATCTCTGAAATGAGCACACTGATCTGCATTAGTCTTCTTATATTCTTGACTCACCATAAAAGAGTCAAACTTCTTGTATTACTGTCTAGGTGCTTGTTTGAGATCATACAAGCTCTTCTTTAGCTTGCAAACAAGGTTCTCTTTCCACGAAACCTTAAAACCTTTTGGATGCTCCATATAAATCTCCTCATGTAGATCACCATGAAGGAACATTATTTTCACATCCATTTGTTCAAGTGCTACGTCTGAAGGAAATCTTTGATGACCAATCGAGCTTTGTGCTTCACCACACATCCGTTGCCATCTTTCTTGAGCTTGAACACCCATTTACTCTTCAGTGTCTTCTTTCCTTTTGGAAGCTCAACCAACTCATAAGTATGGTTCTTATACAAAGATTCCATCTCATCTTACATAATATGCATCCATTTTTCTCTGTCTTCATAGGAATTAGTTTCCTGGAAACTCTCTGGCTCTCCTTCTTCAGTAACCAGAATATATTAAGATTCTAGATATCTCTTTGATGGAATACGACCTTGTTCAGATCTTGAGAGAGGTGTACCATCATTTGATTGCTGTGATGGTCTTGCAGCTTCTGGTATTTGAGTATCTCCATGCTCAACATCCTCTTCTCTCTCATGTTCTGTTTATGGTAATTCTCTATGCACCTCGTCGTCATCTGTGGCGGGTTGTACTGGCATTGGATCATGAACAAAATCATAGGCACTGGTACTAGAAAACTTTATTGGCGTCTTAATGTCTTCTATAGTTTTGTTTTCATGGAATACTATATCCTTGCTTCTGATAATTTTCTAAGCTTTTGGATCCCATAATCTATATTCGAATTCTTCATCTCCATATCCGATAAAGATGCATAGAATAGTCCTTGCATCAAGCTTCTGTCTAAGCTCCTTAGATACATGTACAAAGGCTAAATATCCAAATACTCTTGAATAAGAGTATGAGGAATTCTTACGAGACCACACTTTCTCCGGAATTTTAAAATTTAATGGTACTAATGGCAATCTGTTAATCAAGTAGCAAGTGGCACGAATGGCTTCTCCCTAGAATGACTTTATCAGCCTAACCATACTGATCATACTTCTGACATTCTCCATAATCGTCCGATTTATTCACTCGGCTATACCATTATTTTGTGGAGTGCGAGGGACCGTCTTCTCATGTCGAATACCATGTCCTCTATAGTAGGCATAAAACTCTAGAGAAGTATGCTCACCTCCATTGTCTAAGCGAACACACTTCAACTTCTTTCTTGTCTCACACTCTACCATGGCATGAAACTCTTTGAAGTGATATAAAACTTGGTCCTTCATCTTTAGAAAATAAACTCACACTTTCCGAGAAGCACCAGCTATAAAGGTGATGAAATATTTATTGCCACCTAGAGATTCCTCCTTCAAAGGACCAAAAACATCAAAATGCACCAAACTAAACGACTCTAATCTTCTCGTTGAAGAGGATTTAAATGAAACTCTATGTTACTTAACATACAAAAAATTATTACAAGGATCTAGCACAGCATCCTTGGAAATGGTTATAAGCTTCTTTTTCGTCAAGGTAGACAATCCTTTCTCACTCATGTGACTAAGTCTTTGGTGCCACAGATTTTGAGATGCCTCTCCTTCTGTAATGTTTAGGTTGTCTGCACAAATCATCACATGAGTTTTGCAAAGCGTTCCACAAATATATCTTCCAGAAACAACCATAACACCTTTTGTCATTTTTCATGTGCTGTTGTAAAAGTGGTTGCCAAAGTCTTTCTTGTCAAAGGTTATTCTTGAGAGGAGATTGAGTCAAAGGTCTGGAACATGTCGGACATCCTTCAAAGTAATTACGTGTCCAATGTTAGTCTTTATCTGAACATCTCCAATTCCAATAATCTTAGCAAAACTGTTATTTTCCATCTTCACTATGCCAAATTCCCCTGCTTTGTATGTTTTGAAAAACTCTACGTGTGGAGTAATGTGGTAGGATGCTGCAGTATCAACTACCCACTCGACTTCTTGGCTTAAAGTGTGAAGGTATGATTCTTCATGTGTGGAATAATATGCCACTTCTCCTCTGACAGTGACTAAAGTTTCACCATCCTTTTTTGGTTGATTGCTTTTCTGTCCCTGCTCTTTCAACATCTTCCTGCAATACTTTTTCCAGTGACCTTCTCCACCACAATAATGACACTTATATGTTTGTCTGTTTTCATCTGTGGATTTACCTCTGCTCTGGCTCCTGCCTCTCCCCCTATCATGATTACCTTCTTGCTATCTTCCCTGTTTCTATATGACAAGGGCATATGTTTGATCATTGCCAATATCCTTTCTCCTAGCCTCCTCATTAAATAAGGTATCCGTTACCATAGCCATGGTAAGTTTGCCATTCGGAGCCAAATTGCTGAGAGAGATAACTAGTGTCTCCTAGTTATCTGGAAGAGAGCTAAAAAGTAAAAGTGTATGCTTCTCATTCTGTAGTTGTAACTCCATCACAGATAATTGATTTACTAAGTTCTGAAACATACTTGTGTTCTCGGCTACAGAAGTTCCATCCTTTAACTTTAAATTTACCAAACGTCTCATCAACAAAGCTTTATTCCTAGCAGTTTTGGCTTCAACTTCTTTCAGAGGGTGGATGCATCTGTCTCCTGTGTAACATAATGGAAGATACTATGGTCAATCCATTGTCAAATTTGACCAATCATTTTCCTGTTCATCTTCTTCTATTATGCTTCTTTGGTGGGATCGAGTTTCCTTCTTTTGGCATCCAAAAGGTCAAACAAGTCCTTGCAATTTAGAAGATCTTCTATCCGAGATCTCCAAAGTGCATGGTTGGTGGTAGTAAGTTTGATCATAGTTCCCGAATATAACTCGTCCATTGATAAGAGCCTGCAATAAATTTATAGAAAAATGGAAGCTGAATTTGGCAAAATACAGTCCACTAATGCATCCAAAACGATAAAAAAATATTGGATTTGACTTTTCTCAGGTCAAAATTTGAATCTTCAAAATTTGAAATCAAAGTGCAATTTCCAAAAGTTTTGGTCAAACTGCAAATATCAAAACTTTTGGAAAAACCTGCAAATACAAAAAATATAGGGATATTTTTACAATTTCAAAAAAATCTAGGACCATTGCTGATTTGGCAGACCGGATGATGTGTCACAAAATGGTTAATGACTGGCCGGTGATGTGTCATGGCTTGGCTCCGAAACTTGGACGTAGCTCGGCTCAGCTATGTGGCAGGCAAAATGTGCATGGCGTGTGGGTTGCGCATAAAACCTGCAAAAAAGAATTTGATCGGCACGTGAAAATCTACAGAAAGTTTTGACCCGCGCGTTGCAAGTGCATGCGAAGGTGGGTGGTGGTCTGGTTGGGCTCGTTCTCTTCGTCTCGTGAGATCTATGACAGGACCCACCCCGGGAACCCTCCCAGGACCTCCCGGGTGGTCCCGCCTAGTGAAGTTCCACTGGACAATCCTTAGAGAATATCCAATGGAATCTCATCTTAAAACGTGGACAAGGAACACAATCGATAAAAATAACACCTCAATATATATATATAAATAAATCCACAACAGCATAAAGTCCACAACGGGCCTACTGTACTACAGGCCATAACTACACACATAAGTACCATGGTTTCTACTGAGTTCCATATTCAAAATCAGAGTATTCTAAGAGTGTCAACGAAGTCTAGGAGTACAAATAAGTAATAAATAAGTCCAGAAGATAACAATAGATAAAGAAAGGATAAATACGGCTGCTGTCGTGGAAGGAAACAAGCGATAAGCTATGCGCGAGGTAGACTACTACTAGTTGCCTGAGCCTAGGGGAATGATTTTAAAACAAAGAAAATGTGAGATAAGAACATCTCCGTAAGTGGCATAGTATAATAGAAAATCTCAGTAAGTGGCACGCTTAAATTGGAGATCTGGTTAAAAAGTTATGGACGTGTGAAGTTTTCCGACTACCATAATATTTTAATATTTTTGAATCGGTGAACAGTGAAACACCACGTGTCGACATCCGAGAGGTCCACATGGGTGAACAGTGTCACCCACGGTGACTTTTATTTTGGCAAAACGGCGGGGAAGGAGAGAGAAGGAGAGAGAGGAGAGAGAGAGCTAGAGAGAGAAATGACCGGCCACCACAGGTTGGCCACCATCCGGCCATCGGAGGGCCACACGCGCCAGTCACCCCTCACCACCTCCTCAATTCCGATCGACCACCCAAATTTCACGGCCAACCGACCGGCGACGTGTCCGGATCGGAGCGTTTTCCGGCGACAGTGATTTTTCCCCTCCACCACCGGCCACCGCCGATTTGCCTAGTTTTCGGCCACCCCAAGCCACACGTGCCTGACCAATCTCTCACCCGTGGGAATTCCGGCCTACCCACCAAATTTCACGGCCACCGGACCTCCGATGCGCCGGGATCGAAGTATTTTCCGACGAGAGACCGAAAATCTTCAAACCCAGATCTCTTCACCATCTGGCCTCCGTTTGCCTCACCGCCGGTCCCTTGGAACCCTCTCCCCTTGATCTACAAAACCCCCAAAAATCTCAGCCATCGGCCACCGGACGCGCGGCCCGCGGTGATGGTTGCCGGTGACCCCGGCGGCTCGCCGGAAAATCCAGTTCCGGCGAGTACCCAGTTGCACCGCCGGTCCCTCTCCACTAATTCTGACCCCCTGAATCCAAATTCGATGTCCTTTTCCTCCAATTCGCGATGGTTTGGGAGAATCGAGACTCTAAAGGCCGAAAGCCTTCCGGCCAGATTCCGGCCACCTCGGGTCCGATCTCCGGGAAGTAAGACCGAATTCGTAATCCTCGTCACTCAAGCTTCGATTCAGTATATTATTCGTCAATTTTGGTTAACATTTGTATTTAACCCCCCTGGGTACCGGGTATTATTTACCCGAATAAAATATTATTTTATTTGACTGTGTGTGAATTGTTGTTCTAGGAGCACGTGTGCATCATGGAATTGATCCCATAGAGGATCTTAGGTTAATTGCGTGCTCTAGGTGAGTGACCCACCTTAAAAACTATTTTCGGGTGATGATTTATATTTATTTGGTGATATTTGAATATTTGGAAAATATATGTATGTGGTTGGAATTTTATAAAATTGGGTATTTATTTTATAATGTCAGATTTCGAACGTTTGGTTATATGCATACATATATGTATTTTGATGCCATGATTGAATATTGGAGAAATCCAAAGAATTTATGATTTAAATTCTGGATTGTTATTATTATTATTTTTACCTAGAATTTTCATGTACAATCAAGGGCATATGAAGAGAAAGTATATTTAAATATTTTTGTGAGCCTTATATATTATTTTGGAGGAAAAAATTGATTTAAAGGATTTGAAGAAAAATATTGGTATGATGGTACTGTATGTTTTAAAAAGGTAATTATGCATTTATAATGCGAGGTGGTTGATTTCATGGTTTTGAGTAAACCATATTTCTTTTCTATATTGATGATATATGGTGAGAAATGCAAGGAATGTGGGATTTGAGATTTTTATAACTCCCACGGTAAATTTCAGAAATTTTTGGGTAATAATAAAAATGGGCTATTGGTATTTATTTTATTTTAATTATTTTGGACGCACTTATGCAGTACCGGTGTTCTGTACTGTACATGAGATTGTGATTAGCGCTCAGGTTTTAGTCTCCCGTGAGTTACCAATGGACCTGAGGGCAGGCCGGTTTAGTATAGTGCACATAACCGCCTTCCTCCTAGGCCGGGATGATAGTCTCCCGTGAGTTACCTACGGACTTGAGGGCAAGCCAGTTTAGTATAGTACACATAACCGCCCTCTTCCTAGGCTGGGATGACAGGTTTTAGCAGCGGCGCTGTCGGGACGCCGAAGCGACCGTATGCTGGTTCTCTCTTTAACCCCCGTCTGAGGGTGCTCGGGACGCTAAGTACCGTAGGGCATCACTGGTATATAGTGTGGTGCATCAGGCTATTTTCGATCTGAATTTTTAAGCTTATTATTTGGAAATATTATTCAATTAAAATGGTTAATTTATTTAAGTTTTACCGTTTATTTCAAACAAATAATTTTTATGGCATTTTTCTATATGATTTATTAATTGTTATTCAAAATTTACTTTATTCCGGATTATTTTTCTGAGTGCATTGGGTTCCAAAAATTGTTGCATTTTATTGGTATTTATTGATTAAATATTTTCATATAAATTGTGGAGCTCTATATTATTATTTGCATGATTTGTATTTTAAATGTTGATATTCCATTTATTTATTATTTAGTTAATTATTTGTTGGCTACCTTGATTTTGGGGAAATATAATTGCTGGGTTTTGTGAAATGTTTTAAAGGGAAACTTTTCCAACCGAGTGAGCCGTGAGGGTTTTGAGAGAAAATATTATTTTCAATTAATTATTATTTATTTACTCATTTATTGTTAATTATTCAAATGTCCTATAATTTTCGTTACTATTATAATTGTACAGTAGATAGGGTCATTCACTAAGATGATTAGCATCTCACGTTTTTAAATTCCGTTCCCTTAGGTTCGGGCTGGTAAACGACATCAGAATTAACTCGACGTTTGTTGCTGTTGAGTTTCAAGAGTTATGCTTCCTTGTATTCTATTGTATTATTGTTTCCTATTTTATGTTGTATAACTTTCACACTCATCTGTAACTTATGATGCTTTGTATATTTACTGCACCTATTGTATCAATACTGCATGAATTTCCTGTTTATTTTATCGGAGTGCTGAAAGTTGTGAATTAAATTGTAGTAATGTGGGAGGAATAAGGGGATGTTTCTAGAAGTGTGTTTACAGTGCAGGAAAATTGTGGTAAGTCCAACCTTTAGGGGAGGTTCTGTCGGATTTTCCATTAGAAGGTTTGGTAGGGTTTCCTTGGGATCAGGGCTTGTCTAGGGTTCCGGTGAGGAATTTGAATAGGTCCTGACATGTTGTATTCAACAATATTGAAATTAAGCTTCTATTTATAATGCTCTCTAAGGTTGAAACCCTAATGGGCCGGACTTTAAGACAAAAAGGTTGGACCCCATAGGGGCACAATTGTATATACATACATATATATATATATATATATATATAAACAAGTGAAATGGGTGGCATTAAAAGTTTTTAAAACAGAATTTTGAGGGGCACTTGCCCTTGGCCCCCGTATGAATACCTTAGTGTATCTAAATCTTATATAAAAGTCCTGGAACTGTTCAGGACTACAATGTTTGTTTTAGATAAGATAATTCCTATAAGATATAAAATTTATAGTTACTATAATGACTACCATTGGTGGATTTGATCCATTGAAAAAAAAATGGTTTCATTTGCAAAAGAACCAACAAATAAGGAATCAATTAGTCTCTGCAGAAGAGAACCGGCATACCAAACAAAACTTGATCTATAAAGTAATACAATTTGTCCAAGCACTAATGGACCGATGCGATGAGGTGATGAAAAAGGAAGTATATGCAATTTTATTAACCCCAAAAAAAAACAAAAATTGAAGTATATCCATTTCTTTGTTAATTGATGCTAAAAGGAATATATCCCTTTCGAAAGCAAGCGTTGCTATGTAACTTCCAACATATATAATCGGATAATCAATATCGAAAGTGAGAAAATTAGTCATTCTAGCCAACCATGAGCTGCCAACCGCTTTTTCAATTATTACTAAAGGTTTTTCTAAAATTTGTTTACTATAGGATTTATTATAATTATTTTATTTCTTTTTGGAGAATGTTATATATAATTACACAGCATATATATATGTATATATATTTGAACTTTCTGAATTCAGTTCTGCTTGTCTTTCTTGGAGCTGTGACACTAACTTATATGTAAAAAACGTGATTCAATGAAATGCAAAGAAAAAGAGCCGTGCCCCTTCTGATACTTAATGCCAGTTAATTATTGTTTGTGAATCATTGTAACAACAAAGATGAACAAAAGTAAGAGATTTTAGATGTTTGAACTAAAAATGCTATCATAGTAGTGATGACTCTGTTTTGACTCTATTCTCTATTGTTGTACTTGGCCATCATAAGTAAAGATAATATTTTGTTTGGATTAGATGTAGTTGTCGTATCATATGTGTACCTAACAAGTTCAGTGCATGACTGAGTTATTCCTTTTTTTTCTTTTTCTTTTTTGGTTCTTGTCCCCGCTTTATCGAAACCATCTATTTTTTCACTTGGTATGAAACAAAACCATCATCGTCCTCCCTTTTTTCCATTTTATTATTTATTTTTATTATTTCTTAAATTTTAAATCTTATGCAAGGAAGCAAAATCGTCTTTAAATTCAGGTATACATAGGAACTTACAGGTTTGTGTAAAAGTGATTTTAATTATTAGAGAAAAATAGAAGCATCTGCCTAGTTAAGTAAAAACAAGTTACAACCCAGATAACTGTTCCATTATTCATTTATAGAGAATTACAAACTAGAACTCCCTCTAGCCATTGGAAACTTATTCTATTGTCACAAAATATGAAGGTAAGTTTTCGCGCTGTCAAAGCTACAAATCCCAAATGCTTTTTGATAGGTTTTAAAAAATAACAGGACTAAGTAGGGATAATTGCTTTGGAGGCTGTTATTTTGTTATCAATTTAACCACTTTGTTATGAGAAATGAACGCCTAGGAATACTAGGATGATGATATTTTTATTTAGGCGTTATGTGAATTGATATTCAAGGGAATAGGGAAATAAAATAGGATGGAGCTTAATGTAGTAGAATTAATGAATTATCATGTCGATGTTTTTTGTTTAGGTTGTTCTTGGTTGGGTTCTAATTATGTAACATTTTAGCAGAAGTAAATATGTGTTGCATGTTCCAACCGAGGTTGCTTTCTATGCTTTGGCATACTACTTTTATTCATTAGTCTGTATACTTGGATATCTTAATTTCAGTTTTATATATACTTTGGGCGTTGCATGCATGCTGCTGGCCTTGGTAATATGTTGAGTTGGCATGGTTGCTAACCTGCCTAATGTATTCATTGGTCCCGTTTTTGGACAAAAATAGTAGGGCTTTTGAAGTAAGGGAAATCTCTGTTATGGAGGTGATGGATAAACTGTTCGGAGAGCTTATTAACTGGACCAAGTTACCATCAGGACCAAAAAGCTTAAGCCGTTAAGAGTAAAGCCTACTATTTAGATTACCTCAAAATGTCTAAATTTCCTTGGTGCAAAAACCTCATGGATGAATGTCTATCGCAGTGGTGCACCGTACAAGAATTTCAAGTGGGAAAGGAAAAAGAAGTTAGTCTTAGTAACCAAATTTATTCTCTACTGCAAGATCCTTATATTGAAAAAGGAAAATCTCAATTGGATTATAATATTCATGTAAAGTCACATTCTGTAGCAGAATTCTATTGATGAATGTATTTTTTGGTTAATAGGCATAATATAGGAGTACCCAGCAATTTTTTAATGCTGATTGATCCTGCTCAAAGCTAGAGTCATCTTTTTAGTTTTCCTAGTGTAGGTTTTATGTAACATCCCGTCCTGAACAACATCGGAATTTTTTTCACGTTGACCGAGGTTGACTGGGTTTGACTGCCATTGACTGAGAGGGGTCAAAATTTGACTTTTTGATCCGAATGGAATTTCTCTTTGATCGGGGTATCGTTGCAAAGTATGCATTGATCTGAGTCCATAGACCAGTAGCACGTTGAAAACGGAGCTACCGTTTGAAAGTTATGGGCAAAACAAATTGAGATCCGAGCTGTCCAAGGGATGCCGAGTTGACTTTTTGTTCATGCAAAATTAAGTTTTGACTCTTACACGGTTGTGAAGTACTCATCGATATGAGTTCATAGACTAGTGGCACGTCCGAAACGGATATGTGGTTTATAAGTTATGGATCTGTAAAGTTTTTTTTTATATATACTGTATTATTTTAATATTATTTTATTTATATATATTTTTATTTTTATTTTCTTTTTCTTTTTTTCCTTTTCCCCCATGTGGGAAAATGCCCCACGGGTTTCTTCTTCCTTCTTCTCCTTCTCTCTTCATTTCTCCTTCCCGTCAATCTCTCTCTCTCCCTGCTACATCTTTTCCGGCCATCGGACGGCCACACGCGCCAGTCATCAATGAAGCCCATCTGTTGGTAAGCTTAGCTACCAAGTTTGGCGGCCGGCCGACCGGTGACATGCCCAGATCGGGGGTTGAAGCAGGCGGCGGCTCATTTTGTTTTTCCGGCGATTTTGTTGTTTTCCGACCAACCCAGCCCGATTTCATACCCTAATCCCCCTATTTTGGACCTCCTGAGCTCGATTTTGAGGTCCATTTAGCTCAATTCCTTGCCGTTTGGAAGACATGATAAGTTGAAGTTCGGCCGAAAGCTTCTGTCCACTTTCCGACCACCTCCAGTCGAGTTGAGTCCAACAGAGATCAGTAATGTATTCCTTGTCCCCTTAGCTTTCAGTTGATACCTTATTTGCAAATTTTGGATACCTTTGCGTTAGCCCCCTGGGTACCGGGTATTATTTATCTGAATAAAATATTAATTTATTTGATCCTGTGTAATATTGTTATTCTAGGAGCACGTGTGAGTCATAGAATTGATCCTATGGAGGATCTTGGTTGGATTGCGTACTCGAGGTGAGTAGCCCACCTTCAAAATTATTTTCGGGTGTTAAATTAATTATATTTGGGAATATTCTACTATTTGAATGTTTTTATTCTATGTTGATTATGTGATAAAATGTGAATTTAATTTTGATGCCAATATTTGAATAATTTGAAGTATAAGATTTTTTTGACAAAAAATTATGAAAATTTAGATTTTATGGAAATTTAATATTTAAAGGAATTTTGAATTTAATGTTATTTGATTTATTGTGGAATTTATTTATGAGAATTTTGATTGTTGTGGATTTTATGATGTTTAAATGACATATTTGATTCAAATTGGTTTTTTTGAAGGTTTGAGAAAGAAATATTGATTTAAATTATTATGTTCAAAAATATTTATGCCATTGGAAAATTTGTATATTTAAATTGATGGAAATGAGAGTTGATGGATTTGAAATTGATGGAATTTATGCGATGGATTTATGACGATGATTTATAAAGGAATTGTGAAAAATTTATGGGTTTAATTAGATGGAATAAACCCGGTGGTATTTATGAGATTTTGAGATTTGAAAATAAATATATTGATTTTATGATTTTTAGATGCACCATATACGTACTGGTGTTTTTTGTACATGGATATGATTAGCACGTAGGTGGATGTGGTGACTGCACAGGTGGGTGTGAGTAGCGCACAGGTGATTATGGGGTTGTCCTGTGGTTGCTATCGAATGAGGGTAGGCCGCCCCTCCATGGCCGGGACGCCTGTTTGCAGCGGCGCGGTAGGACGCCATGCGACCGTATGCTGGTTTCTCTCTTTAGCTTTCTGTCTGGCAGTGCTTGGGACGCTAGGTACCGTTGGCGCCACTGGTATATAGTGGGTGCATCATATGGTTTTCACAACATGATTTTAGTTATACAAAATTTTAGCATTTTATTTCAATTAAAATGTTTTTAATTGTATTTTATAAATTAAATTGTTTTGGTATTCTAAATTGAGTTCTATTGTTAATTATTTGGTTTTATTTTATTTATTTAAATATTTCTTGGATCATTTTTGTTAATGTAAATTTTATTGTGTTTTCGTATTAATTGTTTACAATATTTTATTTCCAATTTAAAATTTGTCATTAGTCTTATTTTTTATAATTATTTCTCACTAAAATTTTTGTATTATTAATTTATTGTCTTTTATTTGCAAATTATTAATTAAATATTTTTTAGATTTTTGGAGCATAAAATGTTGGGTTTTGTGAAAATGTTTTAAAAATGGAACTTTTCTAACTGAGTGAATTGTGAGGGTTTTGAGGGAAAATATTATTTTTAACTACCTATTATTTATTTACTTCTTTCTTATTTATCAATTAACTAAGCTATTTATCTTTATTATTATTATTATTGTATAGTAGATTGGGTCACTCACTGAGATGATTAGCATCTCATATTTTTAAATTTCCGTTCCTTTAGGTCCAGTTTAGTCGATGTTGATCGTCTAAGGGTGAGCTCGACGTCTTGGTTCATTGTTGAAGACCAAAAGGCTTTTCCTTTCATTTCTATCTTGTATTATTTCTTTTTATCTTGTATTGTATTAAATTTCATGTTCAATTAATAACACTCTGTATACTATTTGGACGTTTATATATTTAATTCTGCACTGGTTCCCTATCATTTATTTGAAGTCCTGCAAACTCGTGGAAGTAAATTATAATAAAGTGGGAGAAATAAGGTGGTGCATATAGAAATGTGTTTTCAGTGCAGGAAAATTGTGGTAAGTTCAACCCTCAGAGGAGGTTCTACTTGATTTTCCATTGAAGGGTCCGGTAGGGTTTCCCCTTGGACAGTTTGGACCTCAACTTGTTTTGCTCATAACTTTCAAACCGTAGCTCCGTTTTCAATGTGCTACCAGTCTACGAACTCGTGCCAATGTGTACTTCGTAACGGTACCTCAATCAACATAGAATTCCAACCAGAACAAAAAGTCAACTTTTGACCCCTTAGTCAACGGTCAACGGTCAACCTCGGTCAACGTGCGAAAATTCCGACATGGTTCGGGACGGGGTGTTACATTGGTAGTCAGAGAAGTTTTTAAATGCTAGTGGGGATGTATATATATATATATATATATATATATTTGTATTTTGGTAGAAAGAATGGATGTATATTTTGGAGCCTAGGGGGTATAGTTTTTAAGTATAGGACATGCTCAGGAAGGCATGGTGATTTTAAACTCTTTGCTTTTGCCTAAAGGACATTGAACAGCGAGTTTCTTGTTGCAATATTGTATTTAAAAGAGTAGTCAATATTGAGGCACTGCGGCCTAATGCTATAACTTTGCTAAGTAAATGTTTATTGCCATTAAGTTGAACTCAATTATTCTGTGTTAAATTTGTAAAGCTCAATGGATACAATGCTACTTAGTGGTTGGATATTTATTTTGTCATCCTCTTTCTTTGACGCTTTTTTCTGCAATTTTTCTTGTGTCAAATTATTTTTTCTATTTATTTTCTTTCATATGTATGTTTTTCACTTTTCATGGCACTATTGGCATGAAAGCAAAATATAGAACTCTCGATATAAAGGCAAGTTTTTATGCTCTCAGGAGCTACAAATCCCTAGTGGGGGTAATTACATATTAGCACTAGTGGAGGTAATTGCTTTGGAGGTTGTAATTCTATTAATCATGCTAACAATTTGCTACGAGAATTGAAAACTTAGGACCACTAGGGTGATGTTTTTGTTGAGAGGAAATAATGAAGAAATTGGTGGCTGGAGAATTAGACTTGTTGGTAGATAACATGACATTGGGTCATGGAAAAGGATTTAGAAAGGGATGAAGTCATGTTGTTTCCTTTGCTCTAAAATGGCGGATGGAAGGAGAATCCATAATATGTACTTATTAAAAACTTCCTTCCCTAAGATTTTTTACTATTTGAGGTTAGGGGAAGAACTTGTTACGGAAATCTTTTCTGCTTTGGAGGTTGATTTGTTGAAACTAGTAGTTATGGATGATTTTATTTAGGCATTATGTGAAATGAAATTCAAGGGCATAAGGAGATTTAGAAAAAACAAAAAAAAAAAATAAATAAATTGGACAAAGCTTAATGTAGTAGAAAAATTCTCGACATCAATTAAGGTTAACAGAAACATATCCTGTGTGGCATTTTCCAACAAAGGTGCCTTCCTTTGCTTTCGCTTCTGTACTTGAAACATATTGGTAATAAAAGCTTTTAGGATGAGAGCATATATGCTTATAGGTGCTTTTTATAAGAGAGTTCTTAGGGGGTGTTTGTTACATAGGACTGGCCAGGACCGGATGGGTTATAGTCCTAATCTGGTGTTTGGGAAGGAAAATGGAGGACGGGACACACTTATCCCGTTAACCAAATTATCCGCTTCGAAGGGGAAAAAGCTGACCCACCAAAACACCTGGGTCACTTTTGTCCTGCCCTCTTTCGAAGCTTTTGTGAATAACCTCTCAGCCTCTCACACAAAGTTGCTTTTGCCGGACCGTTCGTCGACTCTGTTCGAGATCTCACCGGATCGTTGGTCGCTTCTTTTCGGTTTGAAACCCTCGGTGAGTCTGCTTCTTTGCTCTGTTTATTTTCGTGTTCTTCATATTTGATCTGGTCAGTTTACTTCTTCTTCTTCTTCGTCGATAATCTCTGCTTCTTCTTCTTCTTCTTCTTCCTCTGCTTCTTCTTCTCCGTTTGATTTGTTTAGGGATTTCTCTTGTATCCCACCTAATCAAATAAAATTTGTGTCTGAATAATCAATTTTAGTAGTCTTGGAATGATTTTATTTTATTTTTTCAAAATTTATCCAGAACTTCATTAAGACCAGCAACCTTTCTGGACCAAGAACGGGGCTTATTTGAGCTTTTTCTGAAAAACAGCAATAAAGTGTGTTAAAACATTGAAACTTTGATTTCTAAAAACGCTTTTGTAAAATTGATATAGGGAAAGAAGAAATTGTGGAATTCGTTGGAGTTGGAGGCTTTGAGTTGAGGAAGATTATATACTACTCCAGTCTCCAGTAGTAACTCTATCTCCATTGTTGAAGAAGCCCTAGTCAAGGTACTTTTTTTTTTGTGTGTGTGTGTGTGTGTGTGTGTGTGTGTGTGTGTGTGATGGTATTCTTCGCATCAGATTCTTTAATTTTTCTTGCATAAAGAAAAAATAATAATAATTTGGTTTCTAAGAAATTTTTCCTCAGAATTTTTCCTCGCAAACACATTGGCTTACAAAATTTCTGTAGTGCTGGTTTGGTGTATATATACATAAAACGTAAGGATCTGACCTTGGCTTGGTGTATATAAACACAAGAAGAGTATTTGTTTTTGTTATATAAATTTTTTGTGTTTTTTTTCTGCAATTCTCTGCTATGGGAACTCAAGCTTCTAGTGATTATCAGAACAATAATTGCGTTGGCAAAAATGTTAGTGCATCTTTTCTCTGTGTGTGTGTGTGTGATGGCATTCTTCACATCAGATTCATGTATACCTTCTCTACCATGCCAATGGATATCTCTTATGCCGGTTATGTCAAAAGCCACCTTGCTATAAAAAGCTAGCACAATTTTCTTAAAGAAAAAAAAAAAAATACAGCTTTAGGACAGTGAAACACAGTGTTTGAACTTGACTTCAGAGGGAATTGGTCTCAGTTCGACATAATTATTTAAAAGGCTAGGAACTATATCTTTATTGCTTGTTAGTTAGTGACCGTTTTCCCATGCATAAAATAGTTATGCCATCTTTACTTGATTTTAGTGATACGTAAAAATCATTTGGAAAACAAGAGTGACCTGAGGGAGCCAACCTAAAACCAGAGTACAGTCTCGTTTACTGCCACCTTATAAAACCTGGGGTAGTGAATTTCGAAAGGCAAAAGTAGGTAATTGCTTAGTCAGAGTTCAACCTCATTAATTCTGAAAGAATACTATAGAATCCAATCATAGAACTCGGAAAGCTTTATGCTAATGAGGGTTTTTCAACAAGGAAAAGTCTGTGCATATTTCGTGTCATTTAGTTTCTACACTGTTGCTTCACAGTCTTTTTCTCTCATGTTTCAAGTCCAATGTTATGTGTTCAGCTTTTGCCCTTGACATGATATCCTCTTCTGTATTCTATCTTATGTTCTTAAAGAATACATATTTCTCCTCATTTTACATTCCTTCATAGAGTTACTCCTTTTAGTACAAAAGAAAAGCAATACCAGGTAGACTCATTCCAATGAAGGATCACTTCCAGATAGATAAAAAATTTCTTGCAAGAAACTCAAAAAAGTTTGGAAAATTTAGGAGTTTAGATTATGAAGAAGAGTCATAGGGAAATAATGGAGCATATGGCTTAGACTTTTGATGAATAGGTTCTCTCGAGAAGCCAGTACAAGCAAAAGTGGTACCAATGGTAGCCAAAAGCTATTGAAATCGTTAAAGAAGAAACAAAACAGAGCCTTAATCATTTTCAGCTAAAACAATAATTAGGACAGCATTTCTCTTTCTCTTTGTTTTGACCAGCCTGCATTTTCAGTAGTTTGCTGGTGATTTTAACAAATGGTTGAAATTTCTGAAAGGCAAACCTATGAGTAGGATGTAGGTGTAGGCAGAAGATGTTGGAGCTACTAATGAGGAAGTGTTTAAGCCAACAGACTTATTTATAAGCTGACATGGAGTAATTGCTGTTCTGCAAAATTTCCTTCATGTTGTATATTAAATATGGAAGAAGTGCTACTGAATATGGAAACATAGACCATGTTTTACCTAGTTAGATAGCAACAAAATTTTTTTTAGTATAATGGTATAAGGAACTGAACCAGATGGAGTGTAAATTATTCAATGGTAATATGATTATTCCTGATAGTCTTGACTTTTTTTTAGTGAATTATTCCTGATAGTCTGGTACTGATAATAAGAGCAGTCATTTTTTAGCGCCAGATCCAAAGCCTAATTAGAAGTCTTAAGCAATTGAGACTGACAGATTATGAGCCGGCTAGCTGCTGTCTGAAAGTTGTGTGAATTATGGACCTGTGATGTGCATAGCCTTTGCAGGCTAGCAAATAATTGGTTTGTTTGGTGGTGGGTTTTAACACTTCAATGACTGAATTGGGCACGCGAGAATAGAGAGAATACATACCAGTTCATTAGCTTAACATCATGGTTATCTGATCCATCACTGCTGAGAGCATGAAAACTATTTGACATGTCATCACACG
Organism: Ziziphus jujuba; assembly: GCF_031755915.1. Lineage (NCBI taxonomy): Eukaryota > Viridiplantae > Streptophyta > Magnoliopsida > Rosales > Rhamnaceae > Ziziphus > Ziziphus jujuba. Next base: position 15,993,299 of record NC_083384.1, read on the forward strand.
TACAGACATCAAATTTATTTATTTATTTGGTTAAGGAAAAAAGGCATATTCCCAATATAAATAAAAAAATAAAAGAAGTCCATGTAATGCACTTCCATTTGTGTAATGGAAACCACGTGTCTATGTAATGCACTTCCATTTGTCTATCTTCTCCATTCATTTTTTTATTTTTTTTTTTGCCACTAATCAAACTGAAATTGCATGCCGGGCTGCAAATGAAAAATAATGACATTCACGATCATAAAAAAGCATAATCTTTTTGGAAAAAAGAGTTTAAAGAAGGAATAAAAATATAAGAAAATAACAAGATTACACAGATTTCCATTAGTTTCAGGCTAATCTCAGCATGCTGGAAAACAGCAGGAGAGGAATCGAAAGTTCGAAACCAATGCACAAGCATCAACAATTTTCTAAAATTTGAAGGACAGAATAATTAAAATTTCATCATCCGAAAAGCAAAATAAAATGAAAGAACGCCTTTTCTTTTATGCCAAACGAAATGTTATATATAGGAATAAGAAAAAAAAAAAAAACTAATACTCACAAAAATTGACCAGCATTTAAAGCTAAACTTCAGCTTGTTATCTTAAAAAGAAAAAAATTTAAATTTAAAAATTAAAAAAAAAAAACTATAATCACAGTATATGTGTCGGTTTTAAATCTATGACCATCCTTCAACCATAACTAATACATTTTAAGGATACAATTATTCATTTGGCTCCATCATTAATAATTATAAAAAAAATTTGATGATATATATATATTGAGTTTGAAGAGTTTAAAAAAACTTAAATCCACCTTTTATTTTGACCTTCCAAATATATATAATGTTTATTGTGAATGCTAATATATAAATATATTATTTATGGAAGATTTTTGTTTGCTGTATATATTCAATTGTATTGGCAATAGCAGCTCAATTTATTGTATTTCTTATAATTTTTTTTATTTGTTGTTTTTTTTTCTTTTTGTAGAGATGGATGGAAGAAAATTAGTTGTGATTCAATCTTTTTGTTGGGGCTTTATGTTTATCTTCTTTATGTACATGTATGTAGCGTGGCAAAGGAGAAATGAAAGAGGTGTTAGGAATAGAATAACTAGGAATACCGAATTGCGTACATCTTTTATAGATAGTTTATTGGACAATGATGTCACTTGTTTTAGTCAATGAGGATGGATAGGAGAACATGATGGATATGTGAAAAGAGATGGTACTGTTACATTAGAAGAGCAAGTGTGCATATTTTTGCACATAATTGCTCATCATACAAAAAACCGTACAATTATCAGTCAATTCTATAGATCAGGGGAGACAATTAGTAGATATTTCAATTCAGTATTGAATGGGGTGTTGCGCTTACATTCCATTGTGTTGAGGCATCCTAAACCTGTGTCGGATAATTGCTCGGATGATAGATGGAAAATGTTTAAGGTACGTATGTGGACTAGTTTGGTTATTAATTTTATAGTTAGATTACTTGTAGCATTATCTGACGTTAGTAAAATTGTTTGTGTCATAGAATTGTTTGGGAGCATTAGATGGAACTTATATTAAGGTGAAAGTACCTGAAATCGATAAGCCAAGATATTAAACAAGAAAGGGTGAGATAGCAACAAATGTCTTAGGTGTATGTAACCCGAATATGGAATTTATATTTGTATTACCGGGTTGGGAAGGCTCCGCTTCAGATTCCAGAGTACTTCGAGATGCAATAAGTAGGCCAAATAGAATAAAAGTACCAACCGGTAAGACCAATCCTTAAATATTTCATCGAATGGATTAACATTGCATAAACTAATAGAAGATATTTTTCTGTGTTAGGTTGTTATTACTTAGTGGATGCTGGTTACACAAATAGTGAAGGATTTCTTGCACCATATAGGAGAACAAGATATCACCTTTCCAAATGGAGAGATGGTTGTGCACCCATAAATCATCAAGAGTATTTCAACAGAAGCATGCATCAGCTAGGAATATCATAGAAAGATGCTTTGGGGTTCTTAAAATGCGATGGCCAATTTTAGGAAGTCCATCTTTCTACCCAATTGCAACACAAATCAAAACCATTACTGCATGTTGTCTGATACATAATCTGATTAGAAGAGAAATGACACTTGATCCTGGAGAAGTTGAATATGATAGGATGGAAAATGTGGACATTAATGAAGAGGAGGACATTATAGGATCAATTGCTTCCTCGGATCGATGGACGAATTGGAGAGATGAGTTAGCTAAGCAAATGTTTGGTGAGTGGAGAGGTCATCATGATTACTAGTTGATGGTTATGTAAAAAATTATGCTCTAACTGCTTATTTAATATTGTTTGTTAAATCTTTTGGATAATATGTATGAAGACAAACTTATATTATATTAAGTGCAACATTTGAGATTTATTGTTATTTTTTTTATGTTTACTTGAATAGCAATGGAAGCTGGAGGTAGCAGTAACGATAATAGGGGGGGTGAATCTAGGCGTACATGGAGTAGAGGTGAGGAAGAAGCTTTGCTGGTTCTTTTAGATGAAGCTGTAGCTAGTGGGCAACGTTGTGACACCGGAGCATTTAAACCTGGTACACTTAATATGATTGAGCAGCAACTGGCTGAAATGTGTCCTAACTCGGGATTGCGAGCAACTCCACATATTGAATCGAAGCTAAAAAAGTGGAAGAAGCAATATGGTATCATATACGACATGCTGAACAAAAGTGGATTTGGATGGAATGACACTCTTAAATGTATGGAGGTTGACAGTGACGATGCTTGGAAAGCATATGTGCAGGTTTTGAATTTGTTAGGAAAAATACCTTTATTGAATTTTGTGTTTCTTATCTTAAATATATAATGTTTTTACTAAATGATGGCTTTTTTATTTTAGAGTAATCCAAGTACAAAAAGTTGGAGAGATAAACCTTTTCCGATATATGAGAGGCTTGGTAATATTTTTGGGAAGGATCGGGCAACAGGACATGGAGCACAAACTCCAATTAATTTAGTTAATGATATAAATATGGAGCCTGAAAATGACCAATTTGATGATGTGGGTTCTCCAATGTCTATGAATCAAACACATAGTCAACTGCCCACACAATCCCAATTAAGAGGTAAGAGGAAAGCTAAATCGAAGAATGTTGACATCGTTAGCGGGTTGAATAATGTAGCAGATAAGTTTATTGATAAATTGGCTACACAGTTAGACAAGTTGGAGAAGTCTGATATCAACTATCCACAATACTTAGCTATGGAGCTTGACAGGTTAGGATTCCCTATTACTGACAATCTCAAAATCTCTAAGGCAATGAGATCGGATCCATCGAACGTTGAGGTTTTCAAGATTATTAAAACCGATGCGCAGAAGATTGAATTTGCTTGTGGATTTTTGGATAACTAAATTAGTATTGTTGTGGATTATATATTTATGGATATGTATGAGAGGATGACAATTATGAACATTTGGAATTGAAACTTATGGACATATATTGGAACGTATTGAATGTTGGTTTCTAATTATGCATGTACGGATAATTTTATTATTATGTGTTATGTTTTAGAATATTAACATGCACTTTATTGATTTGGTCAGTTGTTATTTTGTTTAATAATATTACTATATTATATTGTCATTTATTATTATATACAGGAATATTGAATGGCAAAGAGAAGGGTTTATGTTGTGTTTAAAGGTAGACAACCAGGGATATATAATTCTTGGTCTGAATGTCATCAACAAGTGCACGGATTTACAAATAATTTATATCAAGCCTATAATACAATTGAAGAAGCTGAAATTGCATATGTTGAGTTTGTAGAACAAACAATGAGGAATCGTAATGAAGCAAATCCAATACAAAATACCACCACCGTACATACACATGCTCAATTTCACAACGAGTGAGGTAATGGTTTTGTATTAGGTTGTTTATTTGGCTTACTATTAATGGGTTTATTTACTTATTTATTATATAATTAGATTATCCTTGTAAAATCCAATATATATATACGGATGCCATACTTGTTAAAAGTGCAACTACATGTGACATTTATTTATATATCTATATATCTATATGTATGAATTGAAGATGGATATTTTTATGCTATCAACAAGTTCTTAATTAAATATTATGTCAATTTTTTTTATTTGTATTTAATTGTTATTCATGATTAGTAATTTTATTTTAATTGGTTTTGAAAACAATATTTTAAGTAGTTTATGGGTGTTAAAAAAAAATTACAAATGTATTATAAATATCATTAAATTATTTTTATTATTAATTAATTGAACATATAAATATCTATACAAAACATATTAAATATAAGTAATAATAAAACTTTAATTAAATATAATATTTATTTTTTTTGTAAATATAAATATAATTTTAAATCTTTTCATATTTAACAAAATAAAAACTATAATTATAAAATAATCCAATCCAGTCCGATCCTGCACCAAACATGGGACAACTAGTCCAACATTCAGTCCAGAACTATACCAAACACAGTACTGCACTATTCGATCCTGTCCGATCTTGTCCGATCCGAACCTATCCTGTCCTATCCTGTTCTATCCGGACCTATCCTACGTACCAAACGCCCCTTTAGGGGACTGGGAAGACCACTTTTATGAATTTTTGTTTTATTTACTTTTTGTGTATCATGCATGTTTCTGGCTTTGGTAATATGTTGAGTTGGAATGGGGGTTTTGCATGTAGACCGAATAATGAAGATTGTTTCAAGCAGGTTGCTAACCAGCTTGAGGTATTCATTGGTCCCGTTGTTGGTGAGAAATAGTACAGCTTTTGAAGAGGAGGAACATTCTGGTATGGGGTTGAAGGGTAAACACTTGACAAAGAGTTTAGAGTGGACCTAGTTAGATCACTCCCAAAAGTTAAAACGGTTAAGAGTGTAAATTCTGTGCGCATATACAATCAAAATTGGTTTTTTTTTGTTAGTGTTTTTTTTTTTCTTTCCTCACTCTTTTGAACTTTTTGAATTCAGTTTTGCTTTTATTTCTTGAAGATATACCACCAACCTTCATTTAAAATATTTTCATGTATCAAAAAAGGAATTCTAAGAAATGGCGTATACTTTCCTCCATCCATCTTAAAGTTGTCAGTGACAAAGCAGGTAGCTCCAGTGGTAGAACATCTCAATTTGTGTCTATGAGAGTACAAGTTCGAATCATGAGGAAATGAAATTTTGGATAGTTTGTAAATTAAATGAATTATTCAAAAAAAAAAATCTTAAAGTTGCCAGTTAATTATTTTATTTTTATTCATAATAATTGCATAGATAAAAAAAAAAATAGTAGTTGTTTATTAATTTTAATGAGATTAGGTTTATATAATTATGTATTTTTCCTTCAAAAAAGTATAATCATGTATAATACCACAAAAAAAAAAAATTATTCGAAGAAGAAGTCATAACAAGTCACATTTCGATCTTTTCTTTAAACTTTTTTACAACTAAATTTTAGAAAGAAAAAAAAAATGCCAGCCGAATATTTCCATAACAATATTTTATATTGATCACTTTTATAAGTAAAAGACAAAAGAAATGTTAAATACCCAAATTCTTTAATTTCCAGAACTGTATCAATAAAAATTAAAAACAGAGTGATTTATTATTTCAATGTTTAGTATAAAAATCTTTTCTCTGGAAAAAAAAAAAGTATAAAGATCTTAATTATTAATAAACAAGAAAACAAAGAAACAAAAATAATAAATAATATGTAATATAATTAGTGAATTTTTTTCCTTAAAAAAATAAAAATAAAAAAAGAAGGAACATGGGGAAAAAAAAAAAAATCCGTTACCACATTGGTGTGCTATGTTAGAGTACCCACACCCTTATTTTAGATTCACCATCAGTTTCAGTGGTTTGAAACTACTATCTACGGCAGCCATTTCTCTGCCTACACCCCTACGAATGGCAGCTCAAGGGCTTCCCTAACCTTCCCAGAATCTCAGTACCTTGACCACTCGACTTTGGCGGCAGATTACATTCAGAAACAAACAAGCGCCCAATCTCACGCTTCCAATCCACAAACCGAACCCCAAAGCTCAAACCCACCAAGTGCAGCAGAGAACGTGGTGAACTAGATAACTCCGCAAGGTAACCATCAAAACCCATAAAAGATTAAGAGGATGTAATCTCTAGAATGATAGAGAGACCCATTTGAAAATTATTGGGACGAGCTTTGAAGCTCAACCAAGCCGATTGCATACTATTGGACATGCCCAAGAAAGGTGTGGAAATGGGATGAGGACCTTTTTTGTTGTACTGATTGATAGTTATGGTAAAGCTGGGATTGTTCGTGAGGCTATCAAAAGTTTCAACAAAATGAAGGAATTGGGTGTGGAGAGGAGTGTCAATTGTTGTGATGCATTGTTTGAGGTTATTCTTTGGAGGGGAAACAAAATGAAAGAATTGGGTCTGGAGAGGATTGTTAAGTGTTGTGATGCATTGTTTGAGGTTATTCTTTGGAGGGGGTGATATATGATGGCAAAAGGATACTTTAAATTGAATTAGGGGATGGAGCTTACTCAGCACACTTACAATGTTATGCTCTGGGGATTCTTTCTCTCATTCAGATTGGGAGACTGCAAAAAGTTTTTATGATGATACGAAGAGCAGGTGAATTTTCCCTGATGTTTTTACATATAATACAATGATTAACAGGTATAATCATATCAAACTGATTGATGAGGCTACGGAGACTAAGGGACGGAATTTGACACCTATTGTGATAAGTTTATACTACAATGTTGAAAGGATATGTTTCAGTTGGACGAGTTAATGATGCACCGAAAATTTTTGAGGAGATGGAAGTATTTGGTATTAAGCCCAATGCTTTCATGTATACAACGTTGTTGCCTGGACTGTGCAGTGCAAAAAAGATTCCTGAAGCTCTGGTAATGTTGATGGAGATGGTGGAGAAGCATGTTGCTCCTAAGATAATTCTATCTTAGTCAGATTGTTGTCTTGCCAGTGAAAAGCTGGTGATCTAAATGCCAATCCATATGTTCTCGAGGCAATGGTTATGATAAGCATTCCAACAGAGACTGGTCACTATGACTTTTTAATTGAGAATCTTTGTGAGGCTGAGGTTTATGATCAGTGAACTTGTTTGGATAAGTTTGTGGAAAAAAAGAAATTATATTATGTCCCCAGAGTTTCTAGGAGATTGTGCCTATTACTTATAACCCAACGATTGAGTATCGTTGCAATCATGGCCAGACAGGGAAGGCGGAAACCTTTTTCTGATAGTTGTTGCCTTTAATAATTTGATCTTCGTCATTCCAAAGGAAGGAATCCAGATACTGCATTTGAAATTTTAAGCATCATGGGTATGAGATGGGTTCCCTAGATATGCAGATTCTTGTAACTTGCTCATCAAAAGCTACTTAACTAAAGTTGAGCCATCTGATGCTAAAACAGCTTTACGTGGATGACTTGCCCGGATTTTGGAAGCCCTTCTCTTGAGAGGTCATGTTGAGTAAGCGTTGGGATGAATTGATCTACTTATGCAGAGTGGGTGTACACCTAGCCTTGATAGTCTCTTTATCGGTTTTTCGTGAGAAAGGGAAGACCGTTGCTGCTCTCAAGCTATTAGATTTTTTGTCTTGTGAGGGACTGTAACATAAACTTTGCAGGCTATGATAAGGTGTTGGATGCTCTTCTAGAAGTAGGGAAAACTCTTAATGTTTACTCAATATCGTGGAAAATAATGGAGAAAGGAGCGACCACTGATTGGAGTTGCTGTGAAGATCTTACTAGGAGCCTTAATCAGGAGGGAAACACAAAGCTAGCAGATATTCTTTCTAGACTGATAAAGAGAGACAACAACATTGGGAGCAGGAATTGGAAGGTACAAGCTTTGGCTGCTGCTTGATTTGCCGTCTCTATAAGATAGAATTTACATTGAATTATACTCTGAGAACCATAATGATACTGATGATGGACACACAAGTAACCATGAGATCTGTTGGTTGGTGGACGTTTGACATTTTTCTTTGTTTTTTACTCGGATAATTCCCCACTATTATTGTTGTGCTGAAGCCCCTTTGATATTCAAAATTTTTGCAGATATGTACACGGTACTATATATTAGATATTTGAACTAAAACTGGTATCACTGTAGTGATGACTCTGTTTTGAGATTAGAAGTGTATAGTATTGATGTACTTGGCCATCACTCTGTTTTCCTATTATGTACAGAACTATTTAATTTTCTTTTTCTTCAGGGTTCTTATCTTAAATTTACAATCTATGCGTTTCTTATATGATTTCCTACGGATATAATTTAACCTTTTTACATATTTTCATTGTGTGTACCATGTAAACTGTTTCTTGATAGAGGTAATTCTTGTGTTTTTGGGGACTATGTCGCTTAGTTTCGCTCAGCTCTAATTCTTGTCTTTTTGGGGACTATGTCCCTTAGTTTCGTTCAATTCTTTATGGTGTCTGTTAGAGTTAGTGACCCGAATTCTTGTTGACCCGACTCGAAAAGCTCACGGTGCGACCCATTTGGTGAAACTAAATTTTGGAGAAAAATTTGGGGCTCTGTGGTGGAAGCGGAGGTCTCGGGCCGATAATTTAGGGTTTCTTCTGTACTATATATATTTAGTTTTCGGCTGTAATTAGGGTTTTAAGGTATCGCACAATTCGGCTCACCTTTTGTACCAATCTTTCGATATTGGATTTGCTTCTCCCTACCCGTGGTTTTTCCCGTCAAGGGTTTCCACGTTAATTGTGTGTTTGTTCTTCGCTTTCTTTGTTTCCGTTGCTATTTGTTTTTCTCCCAATTTCGTAACAAGTGGTATCAGAGCCGCGTCGATCTATTTGGGAATTTTTTTCTTTTCTTTTTCTTTCGATCATGGCAACAAAGTTCGACATTGAGAAATTTGAGCGCAACATGAGTTTCTCCATGTGGCAAGTCAAGATGAAGGCGATTTTGACACAGAATGGTTTACACAAGGCGTTGGTTGGCAAGGAGCAGATGCCGTCTTCGTGGGATGCCGAAAAGAAAGCCGAGGTTGATGAGCATGCCCTATCCACCATTCAGCTATGCTTGTCCAATGAAGTTTTGAGGGAGGTCCTTGATCAGAAGACAACAAAGGACTTATGGGACATGTTGGAATCTTTGTACATCACAAAGAATCTCACAACGAAACTGATTGCGAAGCACCGTCTATACACCCTTTCTATGGTTGAAGGTACATCTATTAAAACACACATAGATGACTTTTCTACTATTTTGTTGGATCTGGCGAACATGGACATTAAATATGATGATGAAGATCAGGCCCTAATGCTACTGCGTTCCTTACCTCCATCGTATAAAAATTTTAGGGAGACTTTGATTTACAGTAATAAAACCCTAAAATTGGAGGACGTGAAAGCTTCTTTATATTCTAAAGAGTTGTTTGATAAGGAGTTGACCAGCAGTTCGGATAACAATAATTTTGGGAGTTCCGGAGGAGAGGGTTTGATTGTTAGAGGTAGAACATCATCTAGAGATCAAAATAACAATGGTGGTAGTCGGCCAAGATCGAAGTCAAGGTTCAGAAACCTTATTTGTCACTACTGTAAGAAAAAGGGGCACATCAAAACTGAATGTCGTAAGCTTCAGAATAAAAATAATGAAAAGAGTAAGGAACATGCCAAAGCCAGTGTCGCACATGAGGAAATTGAAGATGGAGATGTTTATTCAGTGACTGAGGATAGTTCGGGCAAGCAGGGATGGATTTTGGATTCAGCCTGTTCGTTTCACATCTGTCTCCATAGGGATTGGTTCTCTTCTTATGTTCCGGTGGATAAAGGTGTTGTGCTGATGGGAGATGATCATCCTTGCTGTGTCATCGGCATTGGAACTGTAAGGGTGAAGATGCATGATGGAATTATTAGAACACTATCTGAGGTACGTCACGTTCCAGATATGTCTAAAAATTTAATTTCTTTATCTGCTTTGGACAAGTCTGGTTGTTCTTTTGCTGGTGGAGGTGGAGTTTTGAGGGTTCTGAAGGGTGCTTTGGTGGTGATGAAAGCTAGCCTGGTTGGTACATTATACAGGCTACAGGGTTCTGTGGTAATGGGGTCGGCTGCTGTTTCAGTGTCCATGTCAGATTCGGATGTTACTCGTTTGTGGCATATGAGATTGGGCCATATGAGTGAGAAAGGTTTGGCGATGTTGAGCAAACGGAGTTTGCTTGGTGATCGGAGTATCTCGAAGTTGGAGTTTTGTGAACATTGTGTGTTTGGGAAGCAGAAGAGAGTTAGCTTCAGTACTGGAATTCACAAAACCAAAGGTACTCTAAACTACATTCATTCAGATCTTTGGGGACCTGCACGTACTGCTTCTAAGGGTGGTGGCAGATATATGTTGACCTTCATTGATGATTTCTCCAGGAAGGTCTGGATATATTTTTTGAAGTACAAGAATGACGTATTTGCTATCTTCAAGCAATGGAAAGCTTTGGTAGAGAAGCAGATGGAAAGAAGGGTGAAGCGCCTTCGTACAGATAATGGATTGGAGTTCTGTGATGGTGTTTTCAATGAGTTTTGTAGAAATGAAGGGATCGTTAGACATCTCACAGTTAGAGGAACTCCGCAGCAAAATGGTGTGGCTGAGCGGATGAACAGAACTCTTATGGAGAAAGTCCGATGCATGCTGTCGAATTCTGGGTTAGCACAGGACTTTTGGGCAGAAGCAGCTGCTACAGCTTGCTACTTGGTGAATCGTTCTCCATCGGCAGCAATCGATTGCAAGACTCCTGAAGAGGTATGGTCTGGAAAACCTGCTAATTATCTAGATTTGAAGGTATTTGGATGCCCTGCCTATGTTCATGTTAATAATGGTAAGCTTGAGCCTAGATCGAAGAAGGGCATATTTCTTGGTTACCCGCAGGGTGTAAAAGGATATAGAGTTTGGCTTCCTGATCCAAAGTCATCTAAGGTTGTGATTAGCAGGGATGTTGTGTTTGATGAGATGGCAATGCTGCATCCGAAAAGACAGTGTGCCAAAGCAGGTGGAGTTTAGGGTGGAGGAAGTAAGTACTTCACAAAATGGTTCAGTTTCAGGCCCATTTGAGACACCCACTCATGTGGAAGAAGAGAGAATTGAGGAGGTGCAGGAGCATTCGATTGCCAAGGATAGACCTCGCAGGGAGATCAAGAAGCCCTCTAGTTTAGCTGACTATGTCACTTTTGCTTGTGTTGCAGCACAGGAGATCGAGAGTCCCAGTGATCCTTGCAACTATTATGAAGCCATTTCATGTGAGGATTCTGCAAAGTGGTTAATTGCTATGCAGGAAGAGGTGGAGTCGCTTCATAAAAACCACACTTGGGAGTTAGCATTACCTCCAGAGGGTAAGAAGATTGTGGGATGCAAGTGGGTCTACAAAAATAAAGAAGGCATTCCTGGTGTTGAAGATGCGAGGTACAAAGCACGTTTAGTAGCGAAGGGGTATTCACAGGTACAGGGAGTTGATTTTAATGATATATTTTCCCCTGTCGTTAAACATACTTCTATTCGTGCTTTGTTAGCGCTAGTTGCTATGCATGATTTAGAGTTGGAGCAACTAGATGTGAAGACCGCTTTCTTGCATGGTGAGCTTGAGGAGACAATTTATATGCAGCAACCCGAAGGTTTCGAGGTTGAAGGAAAAGAGGATCATGTGTGTTTGTTGAAAAGGTCCTTGTATGGTTTGAAGCAATCCCCTCGTCAGTGGTACAAGCGGTTTGATGGGTTTATGTTTAGCCATGGCTATTCTAGAAGCCAATATGATAGCTGTGTGTATTTTAGGAAGTTGGAAGATGGCTCATTTATCTATTTGTTGCTTTATGTTGATGATATGCTGATAGTGGCCAAGAAGAAATCCGATATCAACAGATTGAAAGCAGAATTGAGTGGTGAATTTGAGATGAAAGATTTGGGAGCGGCAAAGAAGATTCTTGGTATGGAGATTGAGAGAGATAGATCTGCAGGTAAACTTTTCTTGACTCAAAGATCTTTTGTTGAGAAAGTTCTGGAGCGTTTTGGAATGAAGAACGCTAAACCTGTAAGTACTCCATTAGCTACTCATTTTAGATTGTCTGCTGATATGTCACCACAGTCGGATAGAGATATTGAGTATATGTCACATGTTCCTTATTCTAGTGCTGTTGGTAGTTTGATGTATGCTATGGTGTGTACCCGTCCTGACATTGCACATGCTGTTAGTGTTGTGAGCCGGTATATGGCTAATCCTGGCAAACAACACTGGCAAGCTGTCAAGTGGATTCTAAGGTACTTGAGAGGCACTACTAACACTTGTTTAGAGTTTGGTGGCAGTAAGGAGGGTGTACGTGGATATGTTGATGCAGATTTTGCTGGGGACCTTGATAGAAGGAGGTCCACTACTGGTTATGTATTTACTCTTGGAGATACTTCTATCAGTTGGAAGTCTGTTTTGCAAGCAACAGTTGCACTATCAACTATAGAAGCTGAATATATGGCTATAGCTGAAGCGGTGAAAGAAGCTATTTGGTTAAGGGCGTTGATAGGTGAGTTGAGCTCTGAGCAGGAGAGTACGGTCATCAATTGTGATAGTCAGAGTGCTATCTATCTCACTAAGGATCAGATGTTTCACGAGAGGACAAAATATATAGATGTTCGGTATCATTTTGTACGTGATGTTATTGCTCGTGGAGATATTGTTGTCAGCAAGGTGAGTACTCATGATAATCCTGCTGACATGATGACCAAGGCACTTCCAGTAGCCAAGTTTGAGCATTGCTTGGACTTGGTTGGTGTTTGTTGTTGAGCTTTGCCTTTAGGGGCTTTTGTGGAAGAGGATGGCAACTTTTATCGAAGATTGGAGTTTTGTATGTTTTTCATTCCTCATATGGAATTCGTGTCAAGGTGGAGATTGTTAGAGTTAGTGACCCGAATTCTTGTTGACCCGACCCGAAAAGCTCGCGGTGCGACCCATTTGGTGAAACTAAATTTTGGAGAAAAATTTGGGGCTCTGTGGTGGAAGCGGAGGTCTCGGGCCGATAGGGTTTCTTCTGTACTATATATATTTAGTTTTCGGCTGTAATTAGGGTTTTAAGGTATCGCACAATTCGGCTCACCTTTTGTACCAATCTTTCGATATTGGATTTGCTTCTCCCTGCCCGTGGTTTTTCCCGTCAAGGGTTTCCACGTTAATTGTGTGTTTGTTCTTCGCTTTCTTTGTTTCCGTTGCTATTTGTTTTTCTCCCAATTTCGTAACAGTGTCTGTATAGTGTGGAGCAGTATTGGATTTTCCTACTATTAATGGATTAAGGGAGATGATGTTAATAGATGAAGGGAGACTACCAGTAGGCTTTGCTTGAGGGGAAGATGATCGGTAAAAGTGTGAGGGAATGACTTGAAACAATTGTGATGGTGAGAGATGAGCATTGGTGGGTGGTTGGGGGGCAGGGTGTTTTACCAGCATATGAGTTTTCTCTGGTGTCTTATGTCTCAATTAAGGTGCAGTGGGCTAAAAATTAATGGTCTTGTAACGTTCGACTCCCTAACCTAGGTAGCATTTTATGGTGTCCTAAAAAATGGTGTTAGAGTTTTCAAATTGGACAACTATAATTCATCCATCATAAGAAAAGATTGACATTTTTTTTGAATTGGTTTTAGTTGTTACACAGTGTGTGTACCTAACAAATGAAATGCATGGCTGAGTTATTACTTTGTCTGTTATTGTCTCCACCTTAACAAAACCATCTATTTTTTCTCCTGGTAGGAAACAAAGCCATCTTTTTTCTAGGAAGCAAAGCCATGTTTAATTTCAGGAACACATGTGGACTTATCGACTTTTTTCTTTAAGAGCGATTGTAATTCTAACGGAAGAAAACACAAAGTTAAGCACATATGATTAAAAAAAAATAAAAAAAATATAAAAATTCCATGCTTACTCATTTGGTTTATTTATAGAGAAAAAACTAGTTTCGTTTTGACAACCCAAAATTTTATCTAGTCGTGTAATTGATATAAAATCTCAAGGTTCCGTTTTTATGTATTAATAGAAAAGCCTTGTTATACATTGTACTGTTTCAGTTTTCATGTAGTCAAGGGTTTTTACTTAAAAGCTGCTTGTGAGTATGTCTGTCAGCTACTATGTACGTTTGAGCAGGAAGGTTCAGTTTCGGTATTATTTGTTCCACGAAGTCTATCATTTTAGGGATATTTTGAGTGAGGAAATTAATGTCATAAAATTATAAATACCAACAAAAGCTAAAAGGAAACAAATGACATAAAGTTATGAAAATTTATTATAATTGTTTCTTTTTAAATAAAATGATATTATATATGTATATTTATATTATATGATGTAATTGCTTATATCAGCTCGAGATATAAATGAACGTTCGAATTTAATTTGTACGGAAAGAAAGAAATGACCATGTTTGGTAATATTGCCAAAGGGAAACAGTGACTTTTCCATTGGACTTCTTTTTTTGAGGTCTAGTGATCTACAGCTGCTTCTCTCTTTCTTTCTTTCTTTCTTTCTTTTTTTTTTTGTTTTATTTTTATTTTGTTTTATTTGTTTATTTATTTAGTATTATTATTTGGAATTGAAATTCAAATATTTAATTTTATACAGTTTGTTAAAATTAAATGTAAGTCTGTAATTTATACAAATTTGAGCAGTAAATGTGGAAGTTCCACAATGATTAATATTTATTAATTTTGCAGGTTAAATTTTTTATTTTTAAGAATTTATATTAAAATAATATTAATTAATTAAAATTTTCGAATTGACATTTTATAGTTTGAGAAGTTTATAATATATATCCTTGTAAACCTATTTTTTTGTTTTTTTGTTTTGTCCTTTCTGATTTTAAATTTAAATTTAAGAAACAAAATAAGCAAATTAAAGCATGCTTGACTGTTCATTTAAATTACTATAATGCTTAGGAAGATTACCGAACATGTCCCTTATGAATGTTTCTTTTCCCTCCACTCCACTCACTTGTATAACAAAGAAAAACTCAACTCTCAAAACCCACCTCCCTTGCCATTGCTGGCTGGTCAGCTTTTTCCGATCAAAAAAACTAATGGTTCAGTTCCAAGAGCACATAATCTTTCAGAGCTCCTCAAGAGTCTCCCAATAGGAATGGCAATCTTCTTCATCACTTCCACAATCGTTAATCCTGTTCTTCATGCTCACTCTCTTTCTGAAGGCCTCCACCCAAGCCTTTAGTATATTTCTGCCAAAAAACAGTTGATCAAATGTTTTGGAATGTAATAAGGCAAAATATTACAAGGGAAAATAATTAAACTATCATTTCTAGCATATTTTATCAAACATTTGAAGACAATAGAAACAAAATCAGAAAACTGAACATGTATTGTATACGTTTTCCTATAGAATATATGCTCCAAACAACCAGAAAAAGCCTTCTAAATATACAAATATTTGAGAGATTTTACTTTTTTTTTTTTCAGTTATTTTTTATTCAGATCTCACTAGGTAAATTCAAAAGTATTATTAATTTGTAAATATATATATATATATATATATGTGTGTGTGTGTGTGTGTGTGTGTGTGTGTGTGTATACTAAAGTATAACAACATATGTAAAATGATTAATTACCTTATTCATTTGGAAGAGATGCGGTAATATATTATCCCATAAACTTGATTCTCTTGGAATTGTTGTGAGGAAGTGGGTTGCCGTTGTCTACATTTAGTTCCTCAAACCCCCTGTCAGCATACAGAACCGAAACCCAATCTTTTTTATCACAGGCCCATACTGATCCTTCTGACCGTGGAAAGATAGTCGGAAAGAAGCCTCGGTAATGTTGCTATAGATGGAGGACCAGTTTGGCCCAAACACTTCTGACAATCTAGGCTTTAACTCAATCGTGGGAAAAATATACACATGATCTCTATCAATGGCTCTATCAATACGAAAGGTGAACCAGTTACAATAATAACTGTAAAGACAGTCATCACTGTTAATAGTGTTGGTTTTGAAATTGAATCCGTATTCCAAATTCAAACCTAGAGAACCATTTTTATTACACAACCCATAAAAAACAATGCAAAAGTGATGCGAATCGACCCGAGACTGTTCAACCGACAATCCGCTGGGGTGCTGACCCAATACAAATGAAGGTGGGACCGATCACTAGGGCCCAAGTCAAGAAGTTCAAGGACAATCTTGGTGTCTTCATACAAGGAATAAGTCATAGTCAAGAGGGGTTGGCCATATCTAAAGAACCAAGGCCTGTTTTACTCATACAAGCAATAGAAGCCAAAACGGGCCAGGGTGACCTTTTTTGTGACAATATGGAGGTCAGGTTGTATGAATTGGAACCCCATCCTTATGGGTTCAATTCATATGGAGGATGAGTCATAGAAACCAGCCAAATCAGCTTCAAAGCCGACCAATAAGGTGGTTTGCACACAAGGGGAAGAAAAGGCCGGATTTGCTGTATTCCTTGCTGGCTTTACTGTATTTTACTGTATTAGCCTTTTCTCATACTTCCAAGCAAGGGCAACATGAGGAACTTCACAATAAGCTTATTTAGCATTCCACAAAGACTATTGGAGCTGATTTGGAGTCCAATTGGATCAAAGAAGGGTCATTACCAACATAGCCGAAATTACCATTTTTAGTTTCCTAATTTGTCTTTACTTTTTGTTTTAGGAAACTACCATTACTTTTGGCTTTTATTTATTTATTCTCTGGACAAATAACTTTAGGAAGGTTTTTATTTTATTCTTTCCATTGTAAATTAATTAATTCCTAATTTAATATAAAGGAATTAATTAATCAAACTTAGATTAGGAAAGGAAGTATAGTTTCGGCCAACTAGGTTTCTTTATGTGTGTGGCCGGTTTTACCTAGGGTTTTTAGGGTTTATTTTGTTTCTTTCAAAGCCTATTTAAAGGCTTATTTTTCAATAAGAAGAGAAACCTAGAGAACCATTTTTACTACACAACCCATAAAAAACAATGCAAAAGGCAAATCTCAATGGCAGTTCAAACCAATTTTCAGGAAGATGGATGTCAACTGAATTCCCACCATCAGTTCGATAGCTGAACCATTCTGGGATTTCACATCCTGGATACAGGATATGACTAAAATACCGCACCTGGTCATATATGGAGAAGAAATTGATACCCAAGTCACTAAAAAAAAATCATATATATATATATATATATGTATATTTTTTTTTTGGTGAATAAAATCATATATATATATATATAGATATATATAGGGAGAGAGAAATATACATACATCATCTGGACGGGGCGATGAAAGAAGGCATGTTAGCTTAACAATTACGTTGTTGCGTGTGTCCTCATCCAATTTTAGACAATTCGTAAACAAATAATTGTAATCATGATTGGGTGGAGACCATCGACTTGATATTGTCTCCAACGATCTGCAATCCTCTGCTTTCAAATGACGTAGAGATAATGGAAGCTCTGCTATTGATTTCAATCTCTTACAACTTGTTATATTCAAATAGTCCAAACCATGTGGAAGTGGAGGCAATTCTTCAAGTGATGAACACTTCGCAAGAATCAACTTTTCAAGACGCAATAATTTACACAGGCTGTTTGGGAGAAACTTAATCTTATGGCACCTTACAAGACCTAACCCTTGGAGTGCCGTTAGATTTTCAAATGACTTGGGTAGCCCTTCAATCTTTGTTTTACCTAAGATAATTTCAACCAGGCACTCCATATTATTCGAGATTTCTGAAATCTTTCTCAGATTTGTGCAACGAAGAAGACGCAGCCTTTTCAGATATTTCAACTCCCAAATGCTTTCTGGTAGCCTTTTAATTGCTGTCCCATCCATTGTTAAATCTCTTAGGCTATTTGGAAGGTTTTCTATGCCATATTCCAGATTTTTGCAATTTGTCATATCTAGAGACCGAAGCTTGTTGAGATTATGAAAAAATGGAGGAATATGAACCAAACTTGTGCAATCTTGAAGATGTATATCTTGAAGATTTATAGCTAGAGACAAGTTTGGTATTTGAATAAGGTGCTTAGAAAAACTAAGATCGATCTCCTTTAACTTCTCGAGCTCAAGTGGCTATCGGTCACAATAAATAAATAAATAAAACAACAAGATTATGCATCTACTTTTTAATTAAACAATACTGCATCTCTGCATCTCTAATACAACATATATTTATATTACTAAATTAAACACGCATACCTGGTCTGCATTCCAAAGCAGCTCAAGTTGGCTACCACGCATAATAAGTACAACAAGATTCTCTGTACTTAAATCATCTGGCAAATATTTCAAAGGGTAGAAGTCCCAATGAAAATATCTTCTCTCATAAGAAGCAAATGACTCAAGCCCATTAGGACAATGTAACCTTTTGCGCACTTCTTCTTCGATGTAATCAATGTCATTTCTGCCGGCATAGAAATGTGTTATTTTAAGAAATCGCAGATTGTCCATCTTTGAGAATGCTGTAGGGCTCATTTTCACATCCTTTGTAAGGTCTTCCAGATTCAATAATATGCTTTCAATTGTAAATGTTCCTTGACAACCATTGTCATATATAAGGATACTATTTAAATATGAAGAGAATTTTAGTAACTAAAATATTTATATGGACAAATCAATATGTATTTGCACTTACCTCTTTTCTTTCCAATACACGGCAGACATCCTTGACATTCCATAGTCTACTACGATTTACTGGATCTTTGTTTTCGTCAAAAACAATCCCCTGACCCATTTGTCGTAGTAAGTCATGCATTTTCAAAACTTCTCCTTCTGAATTGTCTTGCCTTCCCATTCTTCTTTTAGTAAGGATTTATCAATGAGAGCACTTATTCCTATTGCTGCATCAGAATGCTCAGTGCGATTTAATATGCTTTCTACATAGTATCCACGCACTTTATAAGTAAAGAAGCATGCCATGTCAAGAAATATATCCTGGATGCCTTTGTCACCTAATCCGTCAAAGCTTATTCTCAACACTTTTTTAATGTCAGGATCCGGTTATGTTTTCAGCTTATCCAATGCACTATCCCATTCTTCAATGCTTTTGGATTTTAAGGAAGAACCCAAGACTTTAAGAGCTAATGGATTGCCCTTTGCATAACATGCAACTCTTTCTATTAAAGCCTCATAACCTGTTGCAAGTGAATTTGGTCCAAAAGCATGTAAACAGAAGAGCTTAAGGGCATCATAGGGTTGTAACCCCTTCAACTCGAGATTGAAGTAGCCTTTGCTCTAAGCAGTTGCTTATCTCTACTTGTGACAATGATTCGACTTTCATTGCCAAATTGATACCCTCCAAATAAATCATCAAATTTGGATGTTCTTCCTTTCAAACCATCTATAACAATAAAGACCTTTTTCCAACTTAATCTATCTTGAATAAAACTTGGTCCTATAGCTAGGGTGTCGGTTCGTAGAAGATTTTCACCCTTAAATAAATCACAAAAAATTTTATATCTCAAATTGTCCATTCCATCACCTGCTTCTTGATTATCCTTAATAAAGCAACAAGCATCGAAATGATATGCAAATTTTAGAAATACAATGTTGGAAAGGGTGGTCTTACCAATGCCACCCATGCCCCAAATGCCTATCATGCGAACACCCGTTTAGCCAATGCTTAATAACGACTCAATCGTTTTAATAGGCTCTTCAATTCCAAAGAGATGTCCACAATTTGTCAGTTGGTATTTATGCAATTTCAATAACATGTCTTTAACAACTGTTTGAACTAACTCGCACTCAGATCTAACAAAAAAAACAAAAAATCAATTACAAATTGTTAGAAACAGAAGACCTTTAATATAAGTTTAGATATTTAAAAGAAATAAATACAAATAGTTTCAATACTCAATATATTTATCATATATCTAGATTATTTGAATTTTTATTCAATATTTATACTTGTTCTTATCGATTGAATAGTGTTCTTAATTGATTTTAGTTTTTAGTATATTGTATAAAGTCTTTTATCACTTTCAAAACGAAAGCATTGTTTACCATGTCCGTTCTTTTTTTAAATGCACTTACAAGACCAAGCACTTCATGGAATTTAGAATCTAGAGATTATCAACCCATACAAACTTTAGTAGTTCAAATTATTTCCATTTTTTTTTTTTTTTTGGGGCGGGGGGGGGGGGGGGGGGGTGTAATAAGGAATGAGTTCATTGTATGGTTTATAACAGCAGTTTATTTATTTATTTATTTTTACAATACACTTTATTATATAATTAAATAACTTCAATCGAACATATAATATAATGTCCAAATAAAAGTAAACGTTTGTATAAAAAAAAATTAAAGGTAAATATTATATCTAATTAATTTTATTTGTAGCATAAATAATAATTAGATATATTTCATTATATAATTACTTTTCATACTTCTAAAAATTTGTTCACATTAGTCAACCTTTTAAGAGAGTCAATAGGAATTTAATATATACTTCTTGCAATTTAAAAATATTTGTAATTTATATTCAAATATTATTACCAAGTATATTAACCATTACATGTAATAGAGCACATATATTTATATATGTAATTACAATTTAATTTAAACGAATTTAGTTAATACTAATTAATAAATTAAATATCAACCACTTAATTAAATAGTATTTAATAGTTTATTTTTTATATAAAAATCAAAGTTTAATCAAATATAAAAAAACATAAAATTATACCAATATAAAAAAATGCTGTTATATGATTTTCTAAATATAAAATATTATCATATAATTTATTGAATTTTTCTTAGTCGATACCACACCAAACATATTATAAACCAAACATATTATAAAACATATTACAGAACTAAATAAAAGTTTTATCAAGTCCTGGCCGGTCAAGAGAAGTAGTGCAGTCCAAGACAAGTTACGAATCAGGCCTACATACAGTTGCTGGTCGGTGTTGTTCATTTTCTATATGCACTTAATGGTCAAAATTTTATCACTTGGCGGTTCTTTTATTTTTATAAATTGTGGAGGAAATTTTAATACTAGACCCAGATGGAACTAAAACCTAAACTTATTAACTAGTAATTATTATTATTATTATTATCATCTAGTCTGTCAAAGGATATTGATCTAATATGTTTTGAACTATTTAGAGGTAATCATAATAATAATAATAATAATAATAATAATAAAGGACTTGGGTAAATGGTATACCTGGCAATTCGTGTTCGTGGGTCGTGTTCGTGTCAACCCGTTTAATAATCGTGTCTAAAATACCTAACCTGAACACGATCCATTTAGTAATCGTGTCAGGTACTTAAAACACTAACCCGACCTGTTTATAAACAGGTCAACACGACACGACCCGTTTAACACGATTATTTTAACGGGTCGTGTTGACCTATTAACCCGTTAACCTGAAATTGACATATTAACCCGAAAACTAACCTATTAACCCGTTAACCCGAAAATTAACCTATTAACCTGAAAAAAAAATTTTTTTTTTTTTATTTTTATGTTTTTGTTTTATTAAAGATGTATTTTTTGTTTTTAAAAAATTAGTAATAGAAAAGTATTTTTATAATAGTTTTTAGTTATTAAATATTATATTAGTGATAAAATATTAGTTTAAAATTAAATTTAAATGGGTTGTAATAGGTGTATAATCGTATTGAGTTGAAACTGACACGTTTAATAAATGGGTCGTAACGGATCAATTTCGAGTTAAACAGATCAATCCGAAAATAACACGATTAATATCCGTGTTAAACGGGTTGATCCGATTATGACCCGAACCCATTTATAATAAATCAAAACCCATTTATTCCGTGTTGTTTTCGAGTCGTGTCACCGTGTCATAAACCAAATTACCAGGTCTAGTAAATGGCCCAGTTAGCCTGAATTATATCCAAAATTGCACTTTAGTTTTTGATTTTTTTAGTACTTTAGTTCTTAGATTTTAATTTTTGATAAATTATCTTTAAATTATTTTCTGTCTATTTTTTAGTAATTTTAATATGTGCAATGTACCTGATACAGCATATGGTTGTCAAATTTTGTAATTTTGTCGTTTCCTTCATAAATTTTAGTTGTCTAAATTTATTCTTAGAATGAGTTTACTTTCTTTTTTAATGCAAAAAAATTAATTTATTGTATAGTTTTTTTTCTAAAATTTTTTTTCACAATACAGTATAGTTAAATTACTTAAATTAAATTAGTGGATTCCTCATTTTTTCCTTGCAAAAATATTACATAATTTAAAATAATATACAATATAACATCCAAAAAAATTGAGCATCATATCTAATTAGTTTTATTTGATAACAAAAAATGATTATTAAATATATTTTATTATATGATTAGTTTTCTTTCTTCTACAAATTTAATCATATTAACTAACCTCTATTAATTAGATAAATAGTATAAATTAATTTAACATATACTTCTTGCAGTTTGAAAAATATTTATAATTAATTTAAATATTATTACACAAAATTTAACTATTATATGTAATTGCACAAATATATGTATAATTATAAATTAGTTTAACAAAATTTAATTAATGTTAACTCATGAATTAAAATATGAATGACTTAATTAATAGTTTAATCCTATATGTATCAAACCATAAAAGCTACAGCAACATAAAAAAATATGTTACTATATGATTTTTTAAAAGTATAAAATATTAATATATAATTTATTGATGTATTTTTTTTTTTTTTAAAAGTCTGGGATTGCACTAAACACATTGCAAACTGAAAATAATAGTTGTATCCAATATCCACTGTAATCCTGCTTTTTAAAAATGTCAGCTAATTGCATTTTATTGTTTGCTTCCCTAGATATACCACTCTTTCTCTCACATAATATATCCCACAAGTTTCAATGCCGAATTATTTCTTCTTCTTTTTTTTCTTCTTTTTTTGGAGAGGATTTTCACTACTTATTTAAATGTTAATTATCAATTACATTGATTTGACAAAAAGAAATAGTATTGTTCAATAGATAGTAATAAGGGGATTTTGATTAGGTGGAAAAAAAAAAAATCGGTTATAGTTCAGGCATAACAAATATATAATTACCTAAAAACTTAATTTGCTATTTGAATTTTCAATTAAATATACAACCTAACAATTTTGAAGAACATAAGAATTTATACGAGGTACGTAGATGACCATAGTAATTATGTGAACAGATATAGAAATGATGTCAAATAGAAGCATCCAAAAATCATGTAGAAATAATTTATAGTTTATAGACTATGAAATTAATAATCCAAAATGTTACTATGTTTGGTTGATTGCCTTAAAGAAGGGGGTGGGTGAAGGAAAACAGAGACCATATAAACCTATATTTGACCCTTAATGTATATGCATGGATATAGTTTTGCAGCGACACATCACTAAAATTTATCCTGTTTCATGTGAGAGAAATTGTAGAGAAAGCTGCAAGCTAGACAATAGCATTGGAAGATAACACTGCAAGAAATCTATTTAGTGACAGAATTCTTTCTTTCAAATGTAAAAATTGACACTGAAATTATAAATTTGTGACTCGATAATATATATATATATATATATGTATATATATATATATATATCATTAAGATCTGTAGACAATAAAAAATAATTGTTACTAAACAAAATATTTTATAATACACTAATTTCTGAGGGAGCGATGCCGAGGAACTAACTATAACAATAATTAGAACAAGAAAAATATTTAAACAATGTTAATCTCTTTAACAAAATGTTATTAACTATTTTATTAACTAGTAAGATAGAAAGTCACCCAAAATTCTTTGAATCAAGACCGGACAGATTAGACACTTGTTCCAGAGCAACCCTCCACTGCTGCACCTTCTCCATTTTGTCCCTAAATCGTTGTTCATGTTCACCAAATGCTACTGCGTAGCCGCCCAACTGTTTCCGTACATTGGATGGATCTATGTCATAAAAAATGGGTATGACAATTTTCCCATTGTCATTTCTCTTGCATTCAAGTATTTGCACCAATTCATCCAAGCACCATGTGGAAAATGCAAAATTTTCAGACAAACTATTATGTAAATCTTAGATTCTTAAATCGCCTTCATAAGTGTCGGTGAAATTTCATGGCCACTTTCAAGGGTTTGATCATCCTTGTAGGTGTGGATACACTTTTGACACAAAGCCTCATAAAGATATCCGATAAAACCACGGGTATCCTCACCTCTGAAACTGAGAAACACGTCGTATTTTTCTTTGGAAGACGAAGAAGAAGGAGAAGCAACCATGTTAATTTATAACCTGCAAATCCACAAGTGAATTAGTGCAAATAGAATCTCCCTTATATTTATATATAAATATATACAGATAGATGAGTAAGCTCATGATAGAAAAAGCTCTGTTTGTACCTCCTAATTAGCTCAGAACCCCAATCCACCATCCTCTTAATTTCTCTTTGCTTATATAATCCTAACTCTCTATTCTAAATGGCCCTTTATTATCATTTCTGGGTTTTAAGCTCAAGACCATATATAAATAACTCAGTCAAAAAAAAAAAAAAAAAAAAAAAGAGAAGAGGAAGATGGTGGTAAATTACCAAGCTTTCTCTTCTCCAATTCCGATTCCATAATGCTCTGCTTCCCTTGTTTGGGGCGCAAGATAAAAAGTAGGTGGAAGAAGCTTCATATCTTTTTCCTTGAACCTTCGAAGAAACAATAAGAGAACTTAATCAAGAAGCAAAAATAGAACTTAATCAGGTATTGGCTCGGTTGACTCATTTGTAATTATATAAAAGAATTTTTTTTCTCCAACAAAAAGAAAAGAAAAAGAAAAACTAATAAGGGGTAGAAATTGCTTGTCACCTTCCTCGAATGTGCCACCGTACTCTTAATTTCTCTTTACAACTCCGCTGAAAAAATAGATAAAATAAGACGATTTAACTGCATGTTGACTCGGTTGACTTGTTTTGTAAATGAGATACTTCTCTCTAATTAGTAAAAAGATAAAAATTAATAAGTGCATTATTTATTTATTTATTTATTTTTTTGGGTAAAGTCCATCGCAATTGCTTGTCTTCTTCTTTGAATGTCCCACCGAATTCAGTAGGCATATTTTCTACGTAATATTGTTAGACCATAGAGTTCAGACTAATAGATGAACGCGGCTTTTACTTCATGAAAAAGCAAAAAGTGGAGTTCACACGCATGACTTCGAAATTCGAACCACACCGAAACTTTAATACCACATAAATATTTATACTAAAAAAAATATTAAAGATCCAAAAATTTAATTATTGAAATTCAAAAGTACATTGTGCATTGCCAAACTATATATCATTAGAATTAACCAACAATTTATATTTGTTCAACTTATGATTGGCAACTGTATATCATTAGAATTAACCAACAATTTATATGTGTTCAACTTATGATCTACAACTACATATTGTCAAATCAGGGGCTCAAATTGATATAGAGAAATTACAAAACATATCAAACTAATTCTTACGCACATGAATAAATAATTTATTATGACAAAAAAAGAAAAAAAAAAAAAACTAGAGCCAACTTTCAAAATAGTAAAATCAATAACGTATCCAAATCTGCTATGATGGGTACATTTTATATAAAGGTCGACAGTCCCGGACAGAAACATTCTAAGATATGAAATTTACAGTTCCTATGATGACTACCATTGGTGGATTTGATCCATTGAAAACAAAAAAAAAAAAAAAAAAAAAAAAAAAAAAAAAAAAAAGTCTCGTTTGCAAAAAGAACCAATATAAGTAAGGAACCAATTAAGTTCTGCTGAAGAGAACCAGCACACCAGACAAAAACTGATCTCTAAAGCACTACAATTCGTCCAACAACTAATGGATCCATATTACCCTAATGTGGCCTCACGTACTACTTGTGAACCTTGTTTTGAATGGGTTCTCAAAATTTAAGAAAACTATTTTCTATAGTCCAGATAACCAAACACGTAACGTTAAATTAGTTTGAGTTGGATGAAAAAGAATATCTATCCATTTCTTTGGTCAATTGATGCTTAGAGGAATATATCCCGTTTCTAAAGCAAGCGTTGCTAGCCTAACTTCAACAAATATAATGGTATAACCAAAGCTGAAAGTGAGACAATTCGTAATCCTAACCAACCATGAGCTACAAACGGCTTTTTCAATTATTGCACACGGTTTTTCTAAAACTTGTTTGGTATAGGATTCATTATAATTGTTTCTTTCTTTTTGGGGAATGTTATAATATATCATTACACAGCAAATGCAATGTTTCATTTTGTTTTTTCCACTGCATTGAACCGTCCGAATTCAGTCTTGCTTGTCTTTCTTGGAGCTACTACACCAACCTTTATGTAAAACACATCGTTCATAAATCTAAAAGAAATGTAAAGAAATAGAGTATGCTTGATTTTCCAGTTAATTATTGTAACAACAAAGATGAACAAAAAATAACAGGTTAATTTTAGATGTTTGAACTAAAAATGGCATCACAGTAGGGATGACTCCGTTCTGTATACGTGTACTTGGCCATCATAAGTAAAGATGTCATTTTGTTTGGATTATGTAGCTGTTGGATCATTTGTGTACCTAACAAGTAAAATGCAATACTGAGTTATTCTTGCTTTGTTGGTTCTTGTCTCCACCTTAACAAAACCATCCTTTTCCTCAAATCATATGCTAGGAAGCAAAACCGTCTTTAAATTCAGGAACACATGGGAACTTATAGGCTTGTGTAAAAGTGATTGTAGTTCTTAGAGAAAAGTAGAAGCATCTGCCTAACAAACTAAATCAATGGTAACTCTTCCATTCAACATTTATTGAGAAATCTTGTTCTATTTTCACGACCTGGAACTCCTTAATGCTTTTCGATACCTGGAACTCCTTAATGCTTTTCGATAGGTTTAATGTGTACACATAGGACAAGTAAGCGGTAATTGCTTTGGAGGCTATCATTTTTTTAATCAGGTAACTACTTTACTATGAGAAATGAAATCCTAGGAACACTGGGGTGATGGTTTGTCGAGATAAAATATGTGAAGAAGTTGATATCTAGAGAATGAGATCTGTTAGAAGATAACATGAGATTGATTCATGGAAAAAAGCTTTTAGAGAGGGACAAATTCGTATAGTTTCATTTGCTCTAAAATGGGGGATGGAAGGAGAATTCTAATATATACTTCTTCAAAACTTCTTTCTCTTTGTTGTCTTGTTTACCATCTTTGGCTACTTGATGTTAAGGGAAAGAACTTGTTACATACTGAATTTCTTTTCCACTGTGGAATTTTAGTTGTTGGAAACCAGCAATGCTCGATGATTTATTTTTAGGCATTATGCGAAGTGACATTCAAGGGAATAGGGAAAAAATAGGATGGAGCTTAACATAGTAGAATGAATCATTAAGTCAAAATTTTATATATTTAGGTTGTGCTTGGCCGTCAAATCATGTAAAATTTTACCAGAAGGAAATATGTGTTGCATGTTCCAACCAAGGGGCCTTTCTATGCTTTGGCATACCAATTTTATACATTAGTCTGTATCCTTGAAATTCTGAATTTCTGTTTTACTTGCTTTGATGTTGCATGCATACTGCTGGTCTTGGTAATATATTAAGTTGGCATGGTTGCTAACCGGCCTAATGTATTCATTGGTCCCTTTGTTGGACAGAAATATCAGGGCTTTTGAAGGAGGGGAAATTTCTATTATGGAGGTGAAGGGTAAACTGATTGGAGAGATTGTTGAGTGGAGCGAGTTACCATAAGTCCCAAAAAGCTTAAGCAGTTAAAAGAGTAAAGGCTACTATTTAGATCAAGCTAAACAAGACATACAATTACCTCAAAATGTCTAAATTTCCTTGGTGAAAAAACTCCATTGATGCTTCATCCTTGTGAATCTATGTCGAAACACTGAAAAATAAGAGAATTTCAAGTGGGTGAGGGAAAAAGCAGTTAGTCTTGGAAACCAAATTTGTTTTCTATTGTAAGATCTTTATAATGAAAAAAGAACCGTCTAAATTGGAGTTCTAAATTCATGTATAGTACATTCCCTGGCAGAATTCTATTCATTTGAATGTATTCTTTTGGTTAATAGTCAAACTGTAGGAGCAGTACCCAACAATTTGTGTAATATTGATTGATCCTGCTTAAAGCTAAAATCATCTTTTCTGTTTTCTAAAATCATCTTTTTTGTTTTCTAACAGTTCTAACTTATTTAATGTGACATTGTAACGGTTCAAAGTACATCTAACAATATTTCTTTGGTACAGCTTCTCCCTGATTGTGCCTACCCCACTCTGTGGCCTACATTCTTGAGTTGCTGTCATTGTGCTGGTTGTCAATTTTATGGTGCAGAGAGCCAAGTAGAATCTTGGGACTTAGAAAGGAATCCACATAAAAATAAATGTAAGACTAGGTTTATTTTCTGGTCCAATATGGAGAATGCTATATGGTTTCTTTAGCTATGCTTTCAAGTTTATATCATTATTTTCCTCTAATTTCTAGATATCTACTCATTTATATAAGCATAGGAGTAACCTTGTTTTGCAGTTTGAATATCGAAAAGGAGGACCAAGAAGAAAATAGAAATTATGGTAACTTTACTTGTTTTGTTTACTTTATAATCTAATCAAGTTTGTGAGAAAAATAATCCTCAAATCTGGTCAGCTATATATATGTGTTTATAAGCTATTAAAAAGAGAAGAAAGAAGGGAATTTTGCAGGTCCAAAATGGCATCATTTTACTGCAGCAATAATGAAGGGCAGAAAGGATATTTCATAAGTTACTTGCCATGTTGGAGCTGCTAGAGTTAGTTGAACGCACCGTTTCTTGTTTTGGATATATATGTATATTTGGTATTCTTCTTGCTGGTGCAGATAGGAAAAAACAGAGAGCAAAAAAGGGGAAAAATTGCAGACCGTGTGTAGCTTTGTGCGAAGAGAGTCCCGTGAGTTTTGAGAGCCATTCTTTCTTGTTTTCTTTGTGTTCTTAACATGGGTTTGAGAGAGATCTCTATGGAGATTGACGAGTGAATGGGTGTATTGGGATCTTGGGTATTGGTTTGGGTATTCTTGTGTGAATCCACCATTGATGGTCTATTATTAAGCTTGCAAACACCATTTTTCTATAGTGCAGAAGCTCAACACTTGAGCAACGAGGACGTAGGTCGATTTTGACCGAACCTCGGTAATTTTGTGTGTTCTTGTTTAGTATTTTCTTTATTGAAGTGAGTTCAAGAATTCTACAACAGTGGTATCAGAGCCTTCATATTCTAATCTTGAAGAAAATTTCTCTGATTCGTGTCTTTCTGCACTTTGGGTTCAACGTCAATTCTTGGTCAAATTAATTATGAAATTGGGGTTTTCTTCTTCAATCTTCAACAATGTCGGCCAAGCTGGAATTGGGGTCTTCAATGGGAAGGGTGACTTCCTTTTATGGCGTAAGAAAATGAGAGCAGTCTTGGTACAGATGAAGGTGGCCAAAGCAATTGACAATTCCTTCTCTGAGTTTGTTACTGAAGAAAAGAAGATGGAGATGGATGAAATTGGATGAGCACCATCATTTTGCATCTTTCAGACAACATCTTGAGGAAGGTGGATGACGTCAAAACCACTGCTGAAATGTGGACCAGGTTGGAACAACTCTATTTGGTAAAATCTCTCCCTAACCGAATCTTATTACTGGAACAATTTTTTGGTTTCAAAATGGATGTAGCTAAAGACTTGGATACCAATCTTGATGCTTTTAACAGATTGATATGCGATGAGCACCATCATTTTGCATCTTTCAGACAACGTCTTGAGGAAGGTGGATGACGTCAAAACCACTGCTGAAATGTGGACCAAGTTGGAACAACTCTATTTGGTAAAATCTCTCCCTAACCGAATCTTATTACTGGAACAATTTTTTGGTTTCAAAATGGATGTAGTTAAAGATTTGGATACCAATCTTTATGCTTTTAACAGATCGATATTAGATCTTGCTAATTGTAAGGTTGTCTTTAGTGATAAACATAATGCTGTGATATTGCTTAATTCATTGCCAGAAACATATAAAGAGGTCAAGAATGCTATAAAGTATGGTAGGAATGAGTTGTCTTTAGACATAGTGGTGAGTGCCCTGAAATCTAGTGACTTAGAGTTAAAATCTGAAAATAAAGGTGAAGGTCTCAGTGTAAGAGGCAGAACTGTCAATAGAAGTTGGGGTCAAAATGACCATAGAAGCAAATCTAGAGACAGTTACAGGTCTAAGTCTAGGCCTAGAGGTAAAAGGTGTTTCTATTGTAAGAAAGAAGGCCACTTCATTAAGAGTTGCTTTAAGAAAAAGATAGATGAAAAACAAAAGAGCCAAGAAAGTGGAGACTTAGCCATGGCCTCCACTGAATCAAACCCAGCAGAGGTTTTTGCTGTCACCTGTGAACAAAATGGCTCTGAATGGGTGCTAGACTCTGGTTGCTCATTCCATATGTGCCAAGTTTAGGTTGTTTTTAATCCTACACTAAGTGTGATGGTGGTAAGGTGCTTCTAGGTAATAATCTGTCATGCCAAGTTGTTGGTATTGGTGATATTCAGTTACAAATGTATGATGGCACTGTGAAAACACTTTCTTCTGTGAGACATGTTCCTAGTTTAAAAAGAAATCTGATTTCTCTTGGAATGCTTGATGATTTTGGTTATTCATGCAAAACTGAAAATGGTGTAATGAAAATTACTAAAGGTGCATATGTTGCCATGAAAGGTGTTAAGAAAAACGGTTTGTATGTTTTACTTGGTAAAACTGTTAATAATTCTAGTAATGCATTTGTTGGGTCTTTTGTGGATAAAACAAACCTATGGCATAATAGGTTGGGTATATTAGTGAAAAGGGTTTGTATTATTTGAATAAGCAGGGTGTATTTGGCAAGGATATGATCAGCAAGCTTGATTTTTGTGAAAATTGTGTTTTAGGAAAACAACACAGGTTGAGCTTTAACTTAAGCACAAGTAAAGCTAAATTTGTGTTAGATTATGTGCATGCTGATTTATGGGGCCCTGCCAAAGTACAAACTCAAAGTGGAAATAGATATTTTTTATCCATTATTGATGATCATTCTAGGAAAGTATGGATTTATTTGTTGAAATCCAAGGATGAAGCTTTTACAAAGTTTAAGGAATGGAAGTTACTTGTTGAAAATCAAACTAATAAACTTGTAAAAGCTTTAAGGACTGATAATGGTTTGGAGTTTTGTAATAATGAGTTTGATATTTTTTGTAAAAACCATGGTATTTTAAGGCATAGGACAGTAAAGCACACACCACAATAAAATGGTGTAGCTGAAAGAATGAATAGGAAACTGCTTAATAAAGTGAGATGTATGCTTGTGTCTTTTGGATTGCCAAATTTATTTTGGAGTGAAGCTGTTATGACTGTCATGCACTTGATTAATTTGTCTCCATCTATTGTTTTAGAGTTTAAATCACCTGAACATGTTTGGTCTGGAAAGCAACCAGATTATAATAATCTTAGAGTGTTTGGATGTGCTGCTTATGCACACCAATCTGAAGGAAAGCTTGAACCTAGAAGTGTGAAGTGTGTTTTCCTAGGTTATGCTCAAGGTATCAAGGGATTTAGGCTGTGGGCTCTAATATTCAGGTTTTAAAGTCATAATAAGCAGGGATGTGATATTTGATGAAAATACTATGCCTTGTAAAGTTACTAACCCTGCAGGTACACAGTCTGAGAATGAATTGGATAAGAAACAGCTTGAATTATCCAATAAGGTGGAGAACCAAGGTAGTGATGATAATGATTAAGGTGCTGATGAATTAGAGAGGCAGCCAGCTGATGAAGAAAGTGAATTAATTGGATCAAAGACACCAACCACATCATTTTCTGATGAAGACACATTTGAAGAGCAAATGGTACAGCAGTCTCCAAAGTCGAATCAAAGATTAGTAGCATCACCTGGTTATTTGTTAACAAAAGATAAAGCAAAGAGGCAAATTAAACCCAACAGGAGGTACAGCTATGCAGATTATATAGCCTATGCTTTGGTTGCATATCAAGATTTGGTAGACAATGAACCAAGGTCTTATTTGGAGGCTGTGAGGTCCAAGCAAGCAACTCAATGGATTGAAGCTATGAAAAAAGAAATGAAGTCACTTCATGAGAATAAAACATGGGACTTAGTACCAGCTCCTAGAGATCAGAAAATAGTGGATTGTCAGTGGATTTATAAGGTTAAAGAAGAGATTACAAGTGCTGAACCCGTGAGGTTTAAAGCCAGACTTGTGGCTAAGGGTTTTACACAAGTGGAGGGGATAGATTATAATGAAATTTTCTCTCCAGTTGTAAAGTATACCACAATAAGAACCATTTTGGCTCTGGTAACTCAATTCAATTGGGAATTGGAGCAGCTTGATGTAAAGACAGCCTTTTTACATGGAAGTTTGGAAGAAACTATCTATATGAGACAACCTGAAGGCTTCAAAGTTAAGAAAAAAGGTGGAGAGCTTGTGTGCTTACTTAAGAAGTCATTATATGGTCTCAAACAATCGCCAAGGCAGTGGTACAATAGATTTGATTCTTTTGTGGTAGAAGCTGGATTTACAAAAAGTGGTTTTGATAGTTGCCTATATTTTAAAGATACTATGAGTGATAGAGTTGTCTATCTTCTCCTTTATGTGGATGACATGTTGGTGGCTGGTCCAAATTTGAAGGTGATACAATCAGTCAAGGAGTTGCTTAAATCTGAATTTGATATGAAGGATCTAGGAGAAGCAAGGAAGATTTTGGGAATTTTGATTGCCAGAGATAGGAGAAAATCAGAGATGAAGCTGCTGCAAACTTCTTACTTGCAGAAAGTGGTTTCAAGATTTGCTATGGATAATGCCAAGGTGGTAAATGTTCCACTTAGAGGACACTTCAAACTTTCAGCTGATCAATGTCCTACTACAGAGCAAGAGAAAGAAGATATGGTAAGAATTCCATACTCCAATGCTGTCGGTTTAGTTATGTACATAATGATTTGTACAAGGCCAGATCTAGCATATGCTATTAGTGTCCTTAGCCGATATATGGCAAATCCAGATAAAGCTCATTGGGAGGCTATGAAATGGTTGCTTAGATATGTGAAGCAGACTTTGAATGAGGGATTGATTTACAAAGGCAATTAAGAGAGCGTTGAGCTCAATGGTTATTTAGATTTAGATTATGCAGGAGATAGGGACAAGAGAAGGTCCATTTCAGCTTATGCATTTACTTTGTGTGGAAATTGCATAAGTTGGAAATCACAATTACAACCAGTTGTGGCTTTGTCCATAACAGAGGCTGAGTATATAGCAGCTACTGAAGCTGCCAAGGAAGCAATTTGGCTTAAAGGATTGCTAATGGAGTTGAAGGTGCTTAATGGGGAGGTTGTTTTATACTCTGATAGCCAGAGTGCAATTCACTTATGTAAGAATCCTGTCTTCCATGAGAGGTCTAAACATATTCAAGTCAAGTATCACTTCATTCGTGACATGGTAACTCAGCAAGTTTTTAAGTTGGAGAAGATACCAACTGAATTTAATCCCTCTGATATGGGAACTAAAGTCCTGCCCTTGAGCAAGTTCAATGCCTGCAAAAGCTTGCTCAGAGTAGGAGCGGGCTGAATTTGGTGAGAGTTGATGATTGCTGGGATGGTGTTGTTAGTTTCTGCATTTGGTGAATGATTTGAGGATTAGGTGGAGATATGTGAGAAAAATAATCCTCAAATCTGGTCAGCTATATATATGTGTTTATAAGCTGTTAAAAAGAGAAGAAAGAAGGGAATTTTGCAGGTCCAAAATGGCATCATTTTACTGCAGCAATAATGAAGGGCAGAAAGGATATTTCATAAGTTACTTGCCATGTTGGAGCTGCTGGAGTTAGTTGAACGCACCGTTTCTTGTTTTGGATATATATGTATATTTGGTCTTCTTCTTGCTAGTGCAGATAGGAAAAAACAGAGAGCAAAAAAGGGGAAAAATTGCAGACCATGTGTAGCTTTGTGCGAAGAGAGTCCCGTGAGTTTTGAGAGCCATTCTTTCTTGTTTTCTTTATGTTCTTAACATGGGTTTGAGAGAGATCTCTGTGGAGATTGAAGAGTGAATGGGTGTATTGGGATCTTGGGTATTGGTTAGGGTATTCTTGTGTGAATCCACCATTGATGGTCTGTTATTAAGCTTGTAAACACCATTTTTCTATAGTGCAGAAGCTCAACACTTGAGTAACGAGGACGTAGGTCGATTTTGACCAAATATCGATAATTTTGTGTGTTCTTGTTTAGTATTTTCTTTATTGAAGTGAGTTCAAGAATTATACAACAAAGTTCTCTAGTGATTTTTGGTTCTGTCCTTTCTAGTTAAATGTACAATAGTTTTTGCAGGATATAAAAAGAATTACAAGCTTAATATATAGGTTTTTTGACAGACTAGATGCTGGACTTGAGTTCATTGGGCCGCGAATCTCTCAGACGATTAAGTTTACCATAAAGCTAATAAAATCAGCAGTACAAGTGTTGAAAATTTCCTTCCCCTGCATCAAATCCATTCCATTTAAGATTCTGTTCATACTTTCTACTCAAAACATAATGTTTATTAGATTTGAGCATTTGATATTCTCATTTGCAAGTCAACTATTTTACTTTGGAACTTCCAAAGCTCCTTTAGGACCTTCATTAATTTAAATTGATTCAAGGAACACTGAAAACTGTGGGAACCAGTTTCAAGAATATTACAACTGGATATTGTTCAACCATCAGAAGAGGTTCAGTAGCATGGGTTGGTTCTCCCCACCAAACCAGATGCTTGTGTTACAAGAAGAGGTCCACTGGTGATGCAAAGAATCAAGATCGGTCACGGAGATCTTACTACAGGTGTAAAAACTGATTGACAAAGGTTGAAGTGTAGAATCTATGTGTGTACAAACAAAATTGGTTTTCATTGTTGTTTGTTTTTAATTTTTTTTCCCACTGCATTGAACTTCTGGATTCAGTTTCGCTTTAGTTTCTTGGAGCTATAAGAACAACCTTTATGTGAAAAACTTGGATCATGTATCAAAAGCAAATGCGAAGAAACGGAGTATACTTGCCTTGGTCCACATAGCTTAAATTTGATAAATAATTATGATTTTATTGTTATTCGTATTTAATAACAAAGATGAACAAAAATGATAGTTGTTATACCAATTATATTGAGATTTCATTTATATAATTATGTAAAATTCCACCAAAATTTTATTTAACAAAGAAGTCACAAGAAGTCATATTTGTTGTGAAGTCATATTTAGATCTTTTATTTAAAGTTTTTGATAACTAAATTTTCAAAAAAAAAATAAAAATTCACCAAATGATCAATGCTTTTTTTATAAAGATATTTTATTTTTATTATTTTAGTGAGTAACAAAATGTTAAATACACAAATTACTTAATTTCTAGAACTATACAAGTACAAATATAAAAACAAAGTAATCGGTTATTTCAATGTTTAATATAAAAATCTAAATTATAAAGACAAAGAAATATAAAAAAAATGTAATTATCAATAAATCAAGAAAACAAAATAGAATATAATTAGAGAATTTATTGAATTATTTTTGGTTAATAATAAATAAGAAGCAACTTTTTTAAAATAAAAATAAAAAAAGCACTTGAAAATCATTCCGGCATGTGTTCCCCAAAAAACAAAAAAACAAAAAAAAAAAAAACTTTTTTTTTTTGGATAATAAAAAGAAAAAAATGTATGTTAAAATGACCCAAAACCCGGTTCCCTGTTTTCAATTTCACAGACACAAATAAATAAATAAAATAAAAATAATAATAATAATTCCACTCTTATGGTCTCACTAGTTTTGGTAATAATGGTCTCACCGGTTTGAAGCTACTGTCGATGGCAAACTGTAGTAGCCCTCTGTCTAAACCCTACATATGGCGTCTCAGGGCTTCCCCAGTCTTCCAAATCCCAGAACCTTGCCCACTCTATCTCCTCCCTCTCCCGCTTCCGACCCACAAAATGTACCGTAAAGCTTAAACCCACCAAATGTGGCAGAGAGCTTGGTGTACTAAAGAACTCCACAAGGTAAGCATCATAACCTAGATAAGATAGAGGATGTAATCTGTGCAACTCGATTCGGGATTTGGTTCCCGAATTCGATCACTCTCTTGTGTAGGATATGTTGCACGGTACCAAGAACTCGGACACACGCACACCAGTTCTTCAGGTGGATAGAGTGTGCCAATTTGTTTAAGCACGATACAGAGACCCATTTGAAAATTATTGAGATTTTGGGCCAAGCTTTGAAGCTCAACCATGCCCGATTGCATACTATTAGACATGTCCAAGAAGGGCGTGGAATGGGATGAGGAGCTTTTTGTTGTACTGATTGATAATTATGGTAAAGCTGGGAAGGAGTGTTAGATCTTATGATGCATTGTTTAAGGTAATTCTTCGAAGGGCATGATAAATGATTGGTGAAAAGATACTTTAATGCAATGTTGAATGAGGGATAGAGCTTACTAGGCACTCGTACAATGTTATGCTCTGGGGATTTCTTTCTCTCATATGAGATTGGAGACTGCGAAATGGTTTTATGATGATATGAAGAGCAAGGGGAATTTCACCTGATGTTGCTACATAGAATACGATGATTAATGGGTATAATCAGTTCAAACTGATGGATGAGTCAGAAAAATTGTTTACAGAGATGGAAGGATGGAATTTGGCACCTATTGTGAGAAGTTATACTACTATGTCGAAAGGAAATGTTTTGGTTGGACGAGTTGGTGATGCACTCAAAATTTTTGAGGAGATGAAGTCTTTTGGTGAAAGGAGAACATGAACTTGTGTGCTAAGATTTTGGAAGCCCTTCTCTTGAAAGGTCATGTTGAGAATGCATCGGGACGAACTGATTTACTAATGAGTAGTGGATATGCTCCTAATTTTGATAATCTTTTATCCAATCTTTATGAGAAAGGGAAGACCATTGCTGCTGTCAAGATATTAGATTATTCTTTTGAGAGAGACTGTATTATCAACTTTGCAAGCTATGATAAGGTGTTGGCTGCTCTTCTAGAAACAGGGAACACTCTTAGTGCTCATTCAATATTGTGCAAAATAATGGAGAAAGGAGGGACCAATGATTGGAGTTGCTATGAAGATCTTATAAGGAGCCTTAATCAGGAGGGAAATGCTAAGCGAGCAAGATATTATTCTAGAGAATGAAAGAGACATTATACCAGTGGGAGCAAAAAATGGACAGTACAAGCTTTGGGTGCTGCCTGATTTGCTGTCTCTATAACTTTTTGCAGGTGAGATAGGTTTGAATTGAACCATACTCTGAACCATAATGATACTGATAACGGAAACATAACTAACCATGAGATAGTTAGTTGAGGTTTGACATTTTTCTTTTCACCTTTTTTTTTTTTTTTTTTTTTTTTAATTCTTATAATACCCTGCTATCTTATTGTGTTGAAGCCCCTTTGATAGTCAACATTTTTGCCGATATATACATGATACAATATATTAGATGTTTGAACTAATTGGTATCACCTTAGGGATAACTCTGTTTTGAGATTAGAAGTGATAGTTTTGGTCTACTTGGCCATTACTTTGTGCTCTTAGTATGTAAAGAACTATTTGATTTTCTTTTTCATCACTGTAATTATCCTGAATTTACTACACATTTAGGACAACTACCAGTAGGCTTTGTTTGAAGGGAAGATGACTGGTAGGGAGTGCGACTGAATGACATGAAACAATTGTGATGGTGAGAGATGAGCATTGGTGGGTGATTGGGAGCTGGGTTTACCATCATATGACTTTTATGTGGTGTCTTTTGTCTCAATTAAGGGTCAGTGGACTAAAACTAGTCCTGTAACATTTAACCCCTTTCCTGGGTAACATAATCCATTGAGTATTGTTTGGTGTCCTAAAAAATGGTATTGAGTTTTCAAGTTGGACCATATAATGCATCCATCATATGTAAATATGACATTTGTTTGGATTGGTTATAGTTGTTGTATCATGTGTGTACCTAACTAATGAAAGGCACAGCTGAATTATTGTTTTGTTGGTTATTTTCTCCATAACAAAACCATCTATTTCTTTTTTCTCTTGCTATGAAACAAAACCATCTTTTGTTTTTTCATCTTTTGCTAGAAGCCATCTTTATTTTCAGGAACACATGGGTACTTGTAGGCTTTCTGTAAGAATGGTTGTAGTTCTTACGGAAGAAAAGACTTAGTTAAGCACAAACGGAAAAAAATAATAATAATAATAAAAAAAATAAAAATAAAATCCATGCTTATTCATTTGGTTCATTTATAGAGAAAAAGTCGTTCTATTTTCATTCTCTAGTCACATAATTTATATAAAATCTCAAAGGTGCATTTTTATGTTTTAATGGTAAGCCTTGTCATACATTGAACTGTTTCATTTCTCCATGTGGTAGAGGGTTTTTACTTAAAAGCTACTTGTTAATCTGTGAGTTGGCTACTAGGTATGTTTGTAGTATTTGACATGCTTTCTACTTCTACAAAGTCTATCACCGTAGAGATATTTTGAGTGAATAAATTAATATCATAAACTTATAAATACCAACACAAAACTAGAAGGAAATAAATGACATAAAGTTACCAAAATTTGTTAGAATTGTTTCTTTTCATATAAAATGATATTAGACACATATTGTATGATGCAATTTAAAATGCTTAATTAGATCAGCTTGAGAAATAAATGTATATTTGAATTTCAATGGTACAGAAAGAAAGAAAGAACCATGTTTAGTAATATTGCCTAAGGAAACAGTGCATTGTCCTCTCAAGGTCTAGTGATCTGCAACTGTTTTTTTTTTTTTTGTGGAATTGAAATTAAATTGTTTTTTTATATACAATTTGTTAAAATTAAATGGAAGTCTGTTATTTTTACAAATTTTACGAGTAAAAGTAGAACTTCCACATTGATTAATATTTACTAACTTTGCAGATTAAATTTGTTATTTTTAATAATTTATATTGAAATAATAATTAATTAATTAATGAAAAAATTTGCAAATTGAAGTTTTATAGTTTTAAAAGTTTTATAATTTAGGTTCTAATACACCTTTTTTCTTTTTCTATTTGTCCTTTCTCCTTTTAAATCTAAATTTAGAAATACAAAATAAATAACACAAAGCATACTTGGATTATTTATCGTAAACTCAAAAATATAATGCTTAAAAAGATTGCCAAACATGTCCCTGATGACTGTTTCTTTTCCTTCATTCCACTCCCTCACTGTTGCCTGCTGCTCAGCTTTTTTCCAATCCACAAAATTAATAAACAATGCACAATAGAAATTGCCTTCTGATGCTCTTCTTGTTTGGTTTATAAGAAAACAAAAGTAGGAAGTGTAAAACTGTCCTTCTTCCTGGCTACACGAATCCATCCTCATCGTTAACCTTCTTCATCATTTCCTCAATCGCTAATCTTGTTCTTCCTCCTGCTCACTCTCTTTCATAAAATCTCCACTGAAGTTTTTAGTGTATTTCTGCGAAAACAGTTGATCAAATGTTTTGGAAGATAATAACACAAAAAATTACCCCAAAAAAAGTCAAATTATCCTTTTCTAATGTATTTAATTTATCAAATACTTGGAAGACAATATGAGAAAATCAGGAAAGCTGAACATGTATAGTATTCAGTTTCCTATAGATTATATGCTCCAAAGAACCAAAAAAATTATAAAAAAAAAAAAAAAAAAAAAAAAAAAAAAAAAAGACGAAGGCCTTTAAATGCACAAATGTTTAAGAGATTTTACTCTACGAGATGAGCAAAAATGCTTCTTTAGATCTGATATGTATTTCAGTAAAAGTAGAGATTCTTTTTCTTGTTTACTGTTACCCTTTATTTAGACCTCTCTAGCTAGTTTCAGAAGTATTATTAATTTGTAAATATATATATATATATATATATATTTAAAGTATACCAATATGATTAATTACTTTATTCGTTTGGAAGAGATATGGTAATATATTGTCCCATAAGCTTGATTGTCTTGGAATTATTGTGAGGATGTGAGTCATTGTTGTGTTGGTATCCATTTGGTTGATTAGAACATTCAACAAATCCTCTTAAAACTGGCTTGGTCTCCATTTGGCTCTCAAACCCATAGTCAGCATTACTGAATTGAATCCCAGAGTTTTTTCTCACATGCCCAATGGGACTTTGTGAAGGATCCTTGCGAGATTTATGGAAAGAAGCCTTGGTGATATGTTGCTACAGATTGAGGACCAGTTTGGCCCAAATACTTCTGACATATCCTCATCAGAACTAGGCCTACACAAATAGTGATAATCAATGATAACTCTTCCATTCTATACTGAGAGAGAGAACTTGTTCTATTTTCACAACCCAGAACTCCCTCTAGCCATTAGAAAACTTGTTCTATTGTCATAAAATACGAAGGTAAGTTTTTGTGCTATCAGTGCTACAAATCCCTAATGCTTTTTGGAAGGTTTAATAATTACATATAGGACTAGTAAGGGGTAATTGCTTTAGAGGCTGTTATTTTGTTAATCAGGTAACCACTTTGCTATAAGAAATGAAATCCTAGGAACACTACGGTGATGTTTTGTTGAGATGAATATGTGAAGAAGTTGATGGCTGGAGAGTGAGACCTATTAGAAGGTTACATGATATTGGTTCATGGAAAAGCATTTAGAGAGGGATGAATTCATGTTGTTTCATTTGCTCTAAAATGGGGGATGGAAGGAGAATTCAAAATAAGTACTCATTCAAACTTCTTTCCCTTTGTTGTCTTGTTTAACATCTTTGGCTATTTGAGATTAAAGGAAAGAACTTGTTACTGAATTTCGTTTCTTTTATGGAAGCTTATTTGTTGGAAACCAGCCAGGCCGGATTATTTATTTAGGCATTATGGGAATTGACATTCAAGGGAATGGGAAAATAAAATAGGATGGAGCTTGATGTGGCAAAATTAGTGAATCATTATGTCAAGTGTTTTCTATTTAGGTTGTGATTGGCCAGGTTTTAATCATGTAACATTTTAGTAGCAGTAGTAAAGATGTGTTGCATGTTCTAACCAAGGTCCCTTTCTATGCTTTAGCATACCACTTTTGTTCATTAGTCTGTATCCTCAAAACTGTGAATTTTGTTTTATATACTTTTGGTGTTGCATGCATGCTGATGGCTTTGGTAAAATATATGTTTAGTTAGCATGATTGTTAGCAACCCTAATGTATTCATTGGTCCCTTTGTTAGACAAAAATAGTAGGGCTTTTGAAGTAGGGGAAATTTCTATTTTGGAGGTGGAAGGTAAACTGTTCAGAGAGCATGTTGAGTGCACCAAGTTACCATCTATCCCAAAA
The DNA here is from genome assembly GCF_031755915.1 of Ziziphus jujuba. Lineage (NCBI taxonomy): Eukaryota > Viridiplantae > Streptophyta > Magnoliopsida > Rosales > Rhamnaceae > Ziziphus > Ziziphus jujuba. The sequence continues at coordinate 16,034,623 of NC_083384.1, forward strand.
AGCTTAAGCTGTTAGAGAGTAGAGCCTACCATTTAGATCCTGCTAAACAAAACACAATTACCTAAAAACATCTAAATTTGCATAGTGCATCAACTTCAAGAATCTTCATCCTAGTGAATGTCTATTGCAGTGGGGCACAATACAGGAATTTCAAGAGGGATAGGGAAAAAAAGCTATTAGTCTTAGCAACCAAATTTGTGCTCTATTGCAAGATCCTTACATTGAAAAACAAAAATCTCAATTGGAGTTCTAAAATTCATGTAAAGTGACATTCTGTGGCAAATTTCTATTAAGGAATGTATTTTTTGGTTAATAGGCATATTATAGGAATACCCAGCTATTTGCATAATGTTGATTGATCCTGCTCAGAGATAAAGTCATCTTTTTCGTTTTTCTAATGCAGGTTTTAACTTATAATGTAGTATGACATTCTAACAGTTCCCAGTTCTTCTTACAATATTTTTTTGATACAGCTTCTTCCTGATTGTGCATTGTTGAGTTGCTGCATTGCGCTATTGTGCTAATTATCAATTTTATCGTGCAGAGAGCCGAGGAGAATCTTGGGACTCAGAAGGAAACCATAAGAATAATGTAAGACTAAGTTTATTTTCTGGTCCAGTATGGAGAATGCTATATGGTTTCTGCAGTTCTCTGCTCTCAGGTTTAATATCATGCTTTTCCTCTAGTTTATAGATACCTACTCATTTATAAAAGCATAGGGGTAACTGAGTTTTTCGATTTGAAGATCAGTAAAGGAGAACCAAGAAGAAGATAGAAATTATGGCAAATATACTGGTTTTCTTTACTGTATAATCTAATCAAGTTCTCTTAACATTTATGGTTCTGTTCTGTCCTTTGTATTTAAATATACAATTATTTATGCAACATATAAGAAGAATTTTAAACTGCAGAGCTTATATAGTGCTTTATTTTTTTAGTATATCAATTTTAAGTTCTCGGCTTTCAATTTGTTAATGCAGTGCTGGTTGAAGAAGCAGAAAGATACCATGCAACCTGATCAGCAAGAAGAAGGGGAAAAAGTTAGTTGGACTTCTGGGATCATATTTGGAAAAGGAGAGTAAATTGGTCTACGGAAAATGTGGGATGCTATTTGTACTTGATATTCTTCGATTGAGATAATCTGAAATTTGTTAGATTAGTTTGCACTTTTTATAACTGATCATTGTAATTTCCTTTGAATTTCAATTTGGTAGTCAGAGAAGTTTTGAAATGCTAGTGAGGATGTGTATATACATATAATCTGGTAGAAAGTAAGATGTCTATTTTGGAGCTTAAGGAATACTAGTTTTAAGCATAGGAAATGTTCCAAAAGGCATAGCGACTTTAAACTCTTTGCTTTTGAGTACAGGACTATTGAACGATGAGTTTCTTATTGCAATATTGTATTTTAACAGTAGTCAATATTGAGGCACTACAGCCTTATGCTATAACTATCCTAAGTAAATGGTTATCACCATTAAATTGAACTCTATTGTTCCATGTTAAATTTGTAAAGCTCAATGGATGTAATTCTATTTGGTGATTAAATATTTATTTTGTCATCTCCCTTCTTTGATGGTTTTTTCTGCAATTTTTCTTGTGTCAAATTATTTTTTCTATATGTTTTCTTTCATATGTGTGTTTTCTCTTTTCAGGGCATTATTGGCATGAAAACAAAATATGGAACTTCATATAAAGGTAAATTTTTGTGCTCTAAGAAGCTACAAATCCCTAACGCTTTTTGGTAGGTTAATAATTACATACTAGCACTAGTAGGGTACTTGCTTTGCTTGTTAAAAAGTTTGCTATTAGAAATGAAATCGAAATCCTAGGACCACTAGGCTGATGTTTTTGTTGAGAGGAAATATTGAGGAAATTGGTGGCTGGAGAATAAGACTGTTAGTAGATCACATGACACTGGCTCATGGAAAGGACTTAAAAAGGATGAATTCATGTTTTTCCTTTGCTCCAAAATAGGGGATGGAAGGAGAATCCATAATATGAACTTATTCAAAACTACTTTCCCTTTCTTATCTTAATTTACTATAAGAAGATCCCAAGATTTTTGGCCATTTGAGGTTAGGGGAGGAACTTGTTACGGAAGTCCTTTTCTGCTTTGGAAGTTGATCTAATGAAACTTGCAATTATGGATGATTTTATTTAGGCATTATATGGATTGAAATTCAAGGGAATAGGGAGATCAAAAAGGACAAAGCTTAATGTAGTAGAACAAATCTTGACATCAAATATAAGATAATGTTTTAAGAGAAGTATATCCTGTGTGGTATGTTCCAATAAACGTGCCTTCCTTCGCCTTGGCTTCTATGCTTAAAACATATTGATTGTAAAAGATTTTGGGAGAAGAGGATAAATGCTTACAGGTGCTTTTTATGCAAGAGTTCTTAGGGGACTGGGAAGACCACTTCTACTAATTACTGAATAGCCTACACGAACTCTGAATATCTGTTTGCTATATTATTGGTGTTTCATGCTTGCTTCTGGCCTTGGTAATATGTTTAGTTGGTATGGAGGATTGTATGTTGACCGAATGATGGAGATTATTCCGGGTTCTGTATCATAAACCAAGCAGGTTGCTAACCAGCCTGATGTATTCATTGGTCCCAGTGTTGGTGAGAAATAAAAGGGGTTTTGAAGTAGAGGAACATTCTATTATGGGGTTGAAGGGTTAAACACTTCGTAGAGCTTTTAGAGTGGACCTAGTTAGCATCACTCCTAAAAGTCTAAGCTATTAGAGTATAGGGCCTCCTATTTTGAGCAAGCTAAACACAGTACAGTTCACAATTACCTCAAAATGTCTCCTAATCCCTTATAGAAAAAACTTCGTGGATGCCTGTTCAGAGAATTTCGAGTAGGAGAATAGAAAAAGCAGTTACCCTTCATAAAAAAATGTATTCTCTGTTGCAATATCCAAATATTGAAGGAAACTCCTTGGAGTTCAAGTCACATTCTGTAGCAGAATTCTATTGTGGAACCTATGTTAATGTCATTTTTTTTTTTTTTTAGTTCTTTCTGATGCAGGTTTTAATTTAAAATGTGATATGATAACAGTTCCTAATTCTTCTAACAATATTTCTTTGGTACAGCTTCTCCCTGATTGTGTCCCCTACTCTATGGCCTACATTCTTGAGTTGCTGACATTGCACCATTGTGCTGGTTGTAAATTTTATCGTGCAGAGAGTCGGAGGAGAGTCTTGGGGCTCAGAAGGAAACCGCATAAAAAGTCTAGGACTAGGTTTATTTACTATACTTTTATCGATAGTTGAAAAGCTTTGCATTTAGTCCGTACCAAACTCTACATGGTTTCTGCGATTCTGCTCATAGATAGGGCTAACTGAATTTTGTTATTTGAAGATCCATAAAATAGAACCCATAAGAAAATAGAAATTATGATAAGTTTATTGGTTTTGTTTGCTCTATAATCTAATCCAGTTCTTTAGGCAGTTTTGTTTCTGTCCTCTTGAGATGAATGTAAAATATTTTTTGCAAGAGATAAGTTGCCGGAGAGAAGAAAATAGAATTTTTAGCTAAATTGTTTATCTGACAGACTATACACTAGACATGAATTCATCGGATTATGAATCTATCAAATCAATTTTTTAAGCATTGAAAATCTCCTTCCCTCAATTCCATTTGAGTTTGTGTTCATGCCTCTTGTTCATTTGCAACTAAACCTTCTGTTTTGGAATTTTCAAGGCTTCTGTAGGTCCTCGTTTTGCATTGATTCAAAGAACACTGGAAACTGTGGGAACCAGTTTCAAGAAGATTCCAACTGAAGATTGTCCAACCATCAGAAGAGGTTCAGTAGCATGGATTGGTTCAGGCCCAGAATTGTTTATAAGCCTTGCAAATCATGAAGAGTGGAAAAACTCATACACTGTTTTCGGTTCTGTAACTTCCACAAGACATGAATTTTGCGGAGAAAATTGCTCATCTCCCCACCAAACCAGATGTTCGGAACAATATCGTATCTGTGCTAGAAGAAGCTGTTCCATTGGTGATTCAAAGAATCAAAACCAGTCATGGAGATATTACTACAGGTGTAAAAACAGATTGACAAAGGTTTAAGTGTAAATTCTGGGTGCATATGCAATCAAAGTTTGTTTTTCCTTTTTTTTTTATTTTTTTTTCTCTCGCTGTTTTGAACTTTTTGAATTCAGTTTTGCTTTTATTTCTTGAAGCTATAACACCAACATTTAAGGAAAAAACTTTCATGTATCAAAAAGTAATAAGCCCAATGCTTTCATGTATACTACGTTGTTGCCTGGACTATTTGATGCAGTAAGATGCCTGAAGCTCGGGTAATGTTAAAGGAGATGGTAGAGAAGCATGTTGCTCGTGAGATAATTCTATCTTAGTCAGATTGTTATCTTGCCAGTGCAAGGGTGATCTCAATTCTAATGCATATGTTCTCAAAGCAATGGTTCGGCTAAGCATTCCAATAGAGACTGGTCACTATGGCTTTTTAATTGAGAATCTTTGTGAGGCTGAGGTTTATGATCAGGCAGTGAACTTGTCGGATAAGTTTGTAGATGAACGAAATTATACGAAGACCCCAGAGTTTCTTGGAGATTGTGTCTAGTACTTATAACCCAATGATTATCTGTGTAATCATGGCCAAACAGGGAAAGCTGAAACCTTTTTTCTGATAGTTGTTGCCTTTAATAATTTGATCTTCGTCATTCCAAATGAAGGAATCCTGATTCTGCATTTGAAATTTTAAGGATTATGGGTATGAGATGGGTATTTAGATGTGCAAATTCTTATAACTTGCTCATCAAAAGCTACTTAACAAAAGGTGAGCCATCTGATGATAAAACAGCTTTAGATGGACGTGGCTGCGAAGATTTTGGAAGCCCTTCTCTTGAGAGGTCATGTTGAGTAAGCATTAGGACGAATTGATCCACTCATGCAGAGTTGGCGCACACCTAATTTTGATAGTCTCTTGTCCCTTTTTTTGTGAGAAAGGGAAGACCATTGCTGCTCTCAAGATATTAGATTTTTGTCTTGGATGGGACTGAACATAAGACTTGTAAGCTATAATAAGGTGTTGGATGCTCTTCTAGCAGTAGGGAAAACTCTCAAATGCTTATTCAATATCGTGCAAAATAATGGAGAAAGGAGCGACCACTGGAGTTGCTGTAAAAATCTTATTAGGAGCCCTAATCAGGAGGGAAACACAAAGCTACCAGATATTCTTTCTAGAATGACAAAGAGACACAATGCCAGTGGGAGCAGAAATTGGAAGGTACAAGCTTTGACTGCTGCTTGATTTGCTGTCTCTCTAACCTTTTGCAGGTGAGATAGAATTTACATAGAATTATAATCTAAGCACCACAATGATACTGATGATGGAAACATAAGTAACCATGAGATCTGTTGGCTAGTGGAGATTTGACATTTTCCTTTGTTTTTTACTCTGATAATTCCCCACTATCGTTGTTGTACTGAAACCCCTTTGATACTCAAAATTTTTGCAGATATATACATGGTACCATATATTAGATGTTTGAACTAAAACAGGTATCACCCTAGTGATGACTCTGTTTATAGAAGTGTATAGTATTGATGTACTTGACCATCACTTTGTGTTATTATTTAATTTTCTTTTTCATCAGTATAATTATCTTAAATTTACAATCTTTGCATTTCTCATGTGATTTCCTATGGATATAATTTGACCTTTTGTACCCATTTTTGTTATGTGTACATGTGAACTGTTCTTGACAGAGGTTAATTCTTGTGTTTTGGGGGACCAAGTCGCTTGGTTTCGTTCTGTTCCTGTGGTGTCTGTATAGTGTGGAGCAGTATTAGATTTTTCTACCATTTGGAGAGATGATGTTAATGGATGTTGTTAATGGAGCAGTAGGCTTTGCTTGAGGGGAAGTTAACTAGTAGGAAATGCGAGTGAATGACTTGAAACAATTGTGATGGTGAGAGATGGGCATTGGTTGGTGGTTGGGAAGCGAGATTTACCAGCATATGACTTTTCTGTGGTGTCTTGTGTCTCAATTAAGGGTCAATGGACTAAAAATTATCCTGTAGCATTTGACTCCCTATCCAAGGTAGCATTTTGTGGTGTCCTAAAAAATGGTGTTAAAGTTTCCAAATTTGACAACTATAATTCATCCATCATAAGTAAAGATGAGATTTTGTTTGATTTGATTATAGTTGTTGTATCATGTACAAATGAAATGCAGGGCTGAGTTATTGTTTTGTTGGTTATTGTCTCCACCTTAACAAAACCATCTATTTTTTCTCCTGCTAAGAAAGAAAACCATCTTTTGCTAGGAAACAAAGCCATCTTTAATTTCAGGAACACATGGACTTATAGACTATTTTAAGAGCGATAGTAACTCTAATAGGAGAAAATACTTGCGATGGTAACTCAAACAGAAGTAAATACTAAGTTAAGCACCAAATAAAGAATTAAAAAAAAAAATCCTTTTGTTTTTTCAACAAGCCAGAACTCTCTATTTGTGAACACGTTTCATTTTTCATGTAGTTGAGGGTTTTTACTTAAAAGCTATTTGTGAACATGTCTGTCAACTACTAATGTACATTTAAGCAGAATGCTTAGTTTCGCTATTACTTGTTCTACAAACTCTATCAACTTAGGAATATTTCGAGTAAGGAAATTATTGTCACAAACTTATGAATACCAACACAAGCTAAAAGGAAATAAATGACATAAGTTACAAAATTTATTAGAATTGTTTCTTTTTAAATAAAATGATATTATGTATGTATTTATATTATACGATATAATTTAAAATGCTTATATTAGCCTGAGCAATAAATGTAGATTTGAAGTTCATTTGTACAGAAAGAAGAAAGAAAGAAAGGATCACATTAGTAACATTGCCCAACGGAAACAGTGACTTTTCCATTGGACTTCCTCTTGAGGTCTAGTGATCTAAGGCTGGTTCTTTCTTTCTTTCTTTATTTTGATTTGTATATTATTTATTTATTATTATTTTTTTTTATTTTTTTTGGAATTGAAATTAAAATATTTAATTTTATAAAATTTGTTAAAATTAAATGTAAGTTTGTAATTTATCCAAATTTGAGCAGTAAAAGTGGAACTTCCATATTGATTAAAATTTACTAATTTTGCAGGTCAAATTTTTTATTCTAATAATTTATATTAAAATAATATTAATTAATTAATAAAAAATTACGAATTTACATTTTATAGTTTGAGAAGTTTTATAATTTATATCCTAATAAATCTTTTTTTTTCCTTTTTCCTCTTTCATTTTAAATTAAATTTAAGAAATAAAATAAATAAAACAAAGCACACTTTGACTGTTCATCTTAAACTACTATAATGCTTAGAAACATTACCGAACATGTCCCTGATGGCTGTTTCTTTTCCCTACACTCCACGCCCTTGCATAACAAAGAACAACTCCACAACTCTCAAAACCCACCTCGCTCGCCATTGCTGGCTGGTTAGCCTTTTCCGATCAACAAAACCAATGGTTCAGCTCCACGAGCAAATCATCTCTTGGAGCTCCTCTAGAGCCTCCCAATAGTAACGGCAATATTCTTCATCACTTCTTCAATCGCTAATCTTGTTCTTCTTTCCGATCACTCTCCTTTTGAAAACCTCCACCTAAGCTTTTAGTATATTTCTGCAAAAGCAGTTGATCAAATGTTTTGGAAGATAATAACATAAAAAATTACAAAGAAAAAATAGTTAAACCATCCTTTTTAACGTATTTTATCAAACATTTGGAAGACAACAAAAACAAAATCAGGGAAACTGAACCTGTATTGTATTCTGTTTTCTATAGATTATATGCTCCAAACAACCAGAAAAAACCTTTCAAATACACAAATGTTTGAGGGATGGTATTTTTTTTTTTTTTCCAGTTACTCTTTATTCAAATCTCACTAATTAAAATCAAAAGTATTATTAATTTGTATATATATAAATATATATATATATATATATATAAAAACAATATATGTAAAATGCTTAATTACCTTATTCATTTGGAAAAGATACGGTTATTATCCCATAAGCTTGATTCTCTTGGAATTATTGTGAGGAAGTGAGTCGCCGTTGTGTTGGTGTCCATTTGGTTGATTAGAACGGGCTCTTTCTTCATTTAGTTCCTCAAACCCATAGTCAGCATTACAGAACTGAAACCAACCCTAACTTTTTGATAATGCGCAAATAGCGATCCTTACGATCCCTGAAAGATACTCGGAAAGAAGCCTCGGTAATGTTGCTACAGATGGAGGACCAGTTTGGCCCAGACACTTTTGACAATTCAGAATGAGACAAAGTCCGGGAAAAAATATACACATGATCTGAATCAGTGGTTACAGGAAAAATACAGTCAGTAGTACCACAAAATTTGTAAAGACGGTCATCACTGTTCCTAGTATTGGTTTTGAAATTGAATTCGAATTCAGTAGTCAATTCTTGTGTTCCAACATGATTATACAACTCATAAAAAACAATGCAAAAAGCAAATCTGAATGGCAGTTTAAACCAATTTGGAGGAAGGAGGATATTGATAGAATTCCCACCATCAGTTTGATAGCTGAACCATTCTGGGATTTCATCTCCTGGATACATGATATAATGACAATACGGTCCCTGGTCATATAGGGAGAAGAAATTAATATCCAAGTCACTACAAAAATAATATATGTATAGATATATAAATATATAGATATATATTTAGGAAGAAAGAATATGCATACATCATCTTGACCGGACAATGAAAGAAGGCGTGCTCGGTCAGCAATTACGTTGTTGCGTGTGTCCTCATCCAATTTTAGACAATTCATAAACCAATAACTGCAACCATTATGGCGAAAAGGTGGTTTGGGTGGAGACCCCCGACTTGATATTGTCTCCAATGATGTGCAATCGTTTGCATCCAACCTACGTAAAGATGATGGAAGCTCTGCTGTTGATTTCAATCTCTCACATTTTTCTATATCCATAGTTTCCAAACCATGTGGAAGGGGAGGCAATTCTTCAAGTGATGAACATTCCGCAAGCACCAACTGCTGAAGATGCAACAATTTACACAGGCTGTTTGGGAGAAACTTAATCTTATGCCACCTATTGAGAATTAAAATTTTGAGCTCAGTTAGATGTTCAATTGACTCGGGTAACTCTTCAATCTCTGTTCTAACTAACGCAATTTTAACCAAGCATTCCATACGATTCGAGATTTCTGGAATCTTTCTCAGATTTGGGCAACCATAAAGATATAGCTCTTCCAGATATTTCAACTCCCAAATGCTTCCTGGTAGACTTTTAATTGCTGTCCCATCCATTGTTAAATATCTTAGGTTGATTGGGAGATGTTCTATGCCATCTTCCAAATTGTTGCACTCTGTCATATCTAGTAACTGAAGCTTGTTGAGATTCCGAAAAAATGGAGGAATATGAACCAATCTTGTGCAATATCGAAGATGTATCTCTTGAAGATTTATAGCCCGAGACAAGTTTGGTATTTGAATAAGGTGCTCAGAAAAACTAAGATTGATCTTCTTTAACTTCACAAGCTCAGGTGGCTGTCGCTTACAACCAAAAAAATAAATAAATAAATAAATAACAGAATTATTAATCTACTTTTTAATTAAACAGTACTACATCTCTAATGCAACATATATTTACGTAACTAGATTAAGCTTGCATACCTGGGCTTCGTTCCAAAGCTGCTCAAGTTGGCTATCACGCATAATAAATTCAACAAGATTCTCTGGACTTAAATATGGCAAATATTTCAAAGGATATGAATCCCAATGAAAATATCTTATCTCATCAGAAATAAAAAAGTCAAGCCCATCAGGAAGATATATGTGTTCATGCCATTCTTTTATATCAAGATTGTGGTTTAATTTATCATAGTATCTGACATAGGAATGCATTATTTTAAGAACTCGTAGATTGTGCATCTTTGAGAATGCTGTACGGCTCACATTTACATCCCTTTTAGGGCCACGCAGATTCAACAAAATGCCTTCAATTGTAGATGTGCCCTGACAATCAAATCATTGTCGTATATAAGGATACCATTTCAATATAAAGAAAATTTTATTAACTAAAATATTTATGTGGACAAATCAATATGTATTTGCACTTACCGTATTTCTTTCCAGTACACGGCAGACATCCTTAGTATTCCAGAGTCTACTACGATTTCCTGCATCTTTGTTTTCATCACAAACAATTTGTCGGCCCATTTGTCGCAGTAAATCATGCATTTCCAAATCAAATTTTGTCCGATCAATCAGTAAGGATTTATCGATGAGAACGCCTATCTCATTTGTTGCATCAGAATGCTCATTGCGATTTAATATGCTTTCTACATCTTCTCTAACCATTCCATCAGTAAAGAAACATGCCATGTCAAGAAATATATCTTGGATGCGTTTGTCACCTAATCCATCAAAACTTATTCTCAATACTTTTAGAATGTCAGGGTCCGCGTCTGTTTTTAGCTTCTCCAATGCACTTTCCCATTCTTTAATGCTTTTGGATTTAAGGGAAGAACCCAAGACTTTAAGAGCTAATGGATTGCCCTTTGCATAATGTGCAACACTTTCTATTAAAGCCTCATAACCTGTTGCAAGTGAATTTGGTCCAAAAGCATGGAAACAGAAGAGCTGAAGTGCATCACGGTGATCTAACCCCTTCGACTCGTATATTGCATGAGCCATCGTCCTAAGCAGTTGCTTATCTCTACTTGTGACAATGATTCTACTTCCATTCGCAAATTGATATCCTTCAAATAATTCTTGCAATTTAGATCTTCTCCCATTCAAGTTATCTAAAACAATAAAGACTTTTTTATGGCGGATTCTATCTTAAATAAATCTTGACCCTACACCTGGAGTGTCTGTGCATAGGAGATTTGCATCCTTTAACAACTCAAAAAGAATTCTACGTCTCATATGATATATATTATCAGTTTCTTCTGGAATATCCTCAAGAAAGCAATAACCATCAAAACGAGAATATGAACATCTTTGAAATACAATGCTGGCAAGGGTGGTCTTACCGATACCGCCCATACCCCAAATACCTATGATGCGAGCATCCATTTCACCATCCATTTTGCCAATGCTTAATAATGATTCAATTTCCTTGACAGGCTCTTCAATTCCAATGAGGTTCCCATAATTTGTTAATTGGTATTTAGCCAATCTCAATAAAATGTCTCCAACAACTTCTTCAACTAGCTTGCACTCATACCTAACAAAAACCAAAAAAATAATGAATTACAAATTGTTAGAAACAAAAGATCTTTAATATAAGTTTAGGTATTTAAAAGAAATAAATATAGACCGTTTCAATAGCCAATATATATATGCTATATTTTCAGATTATTTTAATTTTTTATTCAATATTTGTATTTGTTCTTACCGATTGAATAGTATTCTTAATTGGCTTCACTTTTTCGTATATCATATCAAATTTTTTATTACTTTCAAAAGAAAAGTATTACCATATCCGTTCGTTTTCTAAATGCATTTACTGATCAGAATTTTACTATTTGGCCTTTTTATTTTATTTTCTTCCGATAATTAGGAGGGAGAATTCATTTTCTAAATGCACTTACAAGACCAAGCAGTTGATGGAATCTAGATCTAAAAATTATCAACCCATACAAATTTTAGTTGTTCAAATTATTACCCAGAAAAAAAGTTTTTTTTTTTTTTTTTTGTAATAAAGAATGAGTTCAATGTATTATATATAACAGCAGTATTATTTTTTATTTATTTATTTTTTTACAATACATTTTATTGTATAATTAAATAACTTCAATCGAGCATATGATATAACCTCCAAATAAAAGTAAAAATTTGTGTTAAAAAAAATTAAACGTAAACATTATATCTAATTAGTTTTATTTATAACATAAATGATAATAAAATATATTTCATTATATAATTACTTTTCATAGTTCTAAAAGTTTAATCACATTAATAAAAATCGAAGTTTAGTTTAATTTTACATATAAAAATCCAAGTTCAATCAAATATATAAAAAAAAAATCATAAATTATACTAATATAAAAATAATAATAATAATAAAAGGCTACTATACGCTAAATATAAAATATTACTCTATAATTTATTCAGTTTTTCTTAGTCTGACAGTACACCTAAGATATTATCGAACTTAACAAAAGTTTTATCCAGTCCAGGCCGGTCAAGAGAAGTAGAGCAGTCCAAGACTACTTACCAAAGAGGCCTATATACAGTCTAATGCATTTTATGAAGGGATTTTTGGTCATGGATTGCATTTTATAGTTTGATTCCCCAAATAAAACACTCTCACATTATCCCACAATTTTCATTACCGACAAATGCGACTATGGGTCAGATTTTATTTTATTTTATTTTATTTCCGCTTTTGGACAACAATATGGATCATATTGATTTGCAAAAAATAAATAAATAAATAAAACCAATAGATAATGACACTAAAAAAGGTTAATCTATAAATTTAGGGGGTAAAAACAATAAAAGAATATTTATTTACCCCTAAAACTTAATTTGCCACCTGCAATTTTCAATTCAATGCATCCTAAACTTCAGTTTTTTTTATTTTTTTATTTTTTTATTTTTTATTTTTTTGAGGTCGAAACCCAAACTTTAGTTACCTGTACAAGTACTAATTTTGAATAACATAATATTTATGCTTAATAGGGTGAACAGAAAAAGGAATGCAAACTGAGACATAGAAATGATGTCTAATAAGAAGCATTAGGAACTTGATAAAAAGAGAGTCAATACAGTCAAGATCCATAGCATCAGAAAAAGATTAATGTATAGGGACAAAACTCTTAGCTGCAACTTATAGCCCCAAAAAAAAAATAATAATAAAAACTCTTAGCTGCAAAGTAAATATTATCATTAAAAAAAAATGTATTTGGGACAAACGGGTTTATGTCATCAAGATATGTAGCCACTAAAAACATTTATTACTAAAAACAATAAAATTTATCACCAGACAATTTTAGTAATGGGTTATAATTATAAATTAGCTACAAACAAACTTTTATCAGTAAAATTTTTTTCATGGACAAATTTTCACATTTTGTAGCTAAGAGTTTTGTCATCTGCAAAATTATTGATGCTTTCGAATATCAGTGAACATTGTTAATTAATTAATCTCTCGAGCAAATATGATTTAATTATTTTGTACGTATTATTAAATAATAAGATAAAAAAGTTTACCTAAAATTTTTGGAATCATAACCGGACAGATCAGTCACTTCTTTTAGAGCATCCCTCCACTGCTTCACCTTCTCCATTTTTTGTTGTCTCTAAAACGACGTTCATGATCAGCGAATGCTTTCGCATAACTATCTTTCTGTTTCCGTACAATGGATGGATCTATGCCATAAAAGATGGGTATGACATTCTCATTTCTCTTGCATTTAAGTATATGTACTAATTCATCTAAACACCATGTAGAAGATGCAAAGTTTTGGGACAAAACTATTATGCAAATCTTTGATTCCTCAATCGCCTTCATAAGCGTCGGTGAAATTTCATGACCACTTTCAAGAGTTTGCTCATCCATGTAGGTGTGGATACTTTTTTTACACAAAGCATCATAAAGATGTCCAATAAAACCACAACGAGTGTCCTCACCTCTGAAACTAAGAAATATGTCATACTTTTCTTCTTCCTCTTCAGAAGGGGAGGATTCAGAAGAAGAAGAAGAGGAATCAGAAGCAGAGGTAGGGTTGTTGATTTCCTTTTTCTTCTTTTGGTAAGAAAGAACGGTCAAGAATCCCAAAACAAGCAAAAGTACCAAAACTAGTAAGCTAAGATAGAGCCAGATCTGGTAACCAACAGCCATGTTAATTTATAACCTGCAAGCAAATCCACAAGTGAATTGGTGCGAATGGAAACTCCCTTAATTATACATATATTATTGTAAATGGAGATAAATTACCAAGCTTGCTTTTCTCCAGTGCCGGTCCGAAAACGCTTTGGTCCTGTTTCTGTGTTTAGAGAGAGAAAGAGAGAGATAAACTAGAAAGTAGTTTGGAAGAAGCTTGATCACTTACTTATTTGAAATTATATATATATATATATATATATACATGAGATTCGTTTGCTCTGATTAATGAAAAAATAAAATTAAGAAGGGGATCGAAATTACTTGCCTGTCTTCCTTGAAACAGAGAGAGAGAGAGAAAGAGGAACTAGTGTTTAGAGAGAGAGTTTAGAGAGAGAGAGAAACTAGTGTTTAGAGAGAGAGAGAAACAGAGAGAGAGAGAAACTAATGTTTAGAGAGAGAGAGAGAGAAAAGAGATAAACTAGAAAGTAGTTTGGAAGAAGCTTGATCACTTACCTATTTGAAATTATATATATATATATATATATATACACATGAGATTCTTTTGCTCAAATTAATGAAAAATTAAAATTAATAAGGGAGTCGAAATTACTTGTCTGTTCTTCCTTGAACCTTCCACACTGAATTCAGCATGCCAATTTTCCACACCGCAGTAGACTAATAAGTGAAACGCGGTTTTACTTTATGACACGCAGGACTCAGAAGTCGAACTTATCATTCCATGCCATGTGGTTGCTTGCCACGTCCGATTACTCTCTCTTCTCCCTCACAACCGGCTACGGGCTGTTTTACTTTCCCTTTCCCTTTCGTTTTCTTTTTCTTCTCCTTCTCTCCCAAAAGCCATACCTTCGAACCCTTCTATTTTGCACAAAAAATCAGTGTCAAAAACCAGATCTTCAATCTTTCAATAATGACAAAATGGAACGATGGGTTCAAGTCATTCATTCCCAAAATAGCAAAATAGAATAACCAAATGAATTTGTCTTTAAAAAAACAAAATTGAAATTATAAAATCTCCAATGATAAATTCGATTTTTAGATTTAACTCATTTATGATTTCTTTTTTTTTATTATTTTTTTGGGGGTAAAAATCACTATCAATCCTAGCAATGAGCCAACTGTAATAATGGAAAACAAAAATATTCCAAAAGTTGTTCATGAGGCCCAGATTTCGAAACAAGCTGCTGAAGAGAAAGAATAAAAAAGAGCCATCTTTGCAATTTTTGCTGATGAAGGGAAATTCGTTATTTCATATTTTGGTGATGAAGGGACTTGGTGGTTTCAGGAAAAAATAAAAATAAAATAAAAAAAATCTTCTGCCAGAGATTTGTTAAAAAATTGATCAAAGTAACTGGTTAGGGTGGGACGCCACAGCCAAAAGTTTTTAAAAAAGGGTTAAAAATTGGCTGTTAAATAATAATAATAGAAATATTTCATTTACATCTTTAAAATTTATGATAAATTATTTACACCGATGATTTTCATTCTTTTTCCTATATAATCGTTTAAATTACTTTTATATCCTGATAAAGTTAAATTATTTATAAAGTTCGTTCGAAAAGTGTCAAAATTGAAACGAAAAATAATTTTTAAAATTTATTTTTTTGAAATTTAATTTTTTCAAAATTAATTTATTTTTTTTATTTGATAAATAATAGAAAAATTGAAATTTACAAGTAATTAAATTTAAGATTATATAATAAATTAAGAATAAATATGTATTTTAAAAAAATTTTAAAACTAATTTCTCTGTGATTTTCAAAATGACACTTATAACTTTTTCATATATTTTTCTATATTGGTGGAAATCTAATTCTCTAGATCCATACTTTTCCATCTTACAGTAAACATCCAAAAAAAAAAAAGCTATCACTTTTCTAAGAGAATTAGATTCCCACTGACTTTACCTCTGTCCAAATGTGCTGTAAATGTAGTCAGTTTTTTTTTTTTTTTTGCAAAAAATAATTTCTTTGGATGATTTTGTAAAAATTAATTTGAAGATTCAAAAAAAAAAATTTCTATATATTTTTAATTAATTTTTTTGAAAATTATGCGATAATTTTTATCAAATAAGATTGGCTTAATTAATATTGTCTCTGTTAAAATCTTATCGCCTTTTAAAAATCTTACTAATTTAACTACCATATTTGGTATGGGATAATCACTTTCACTGTAGTATACTTAATTTTACTTCATTTTAAGGTTCTTTTGAACTTTTAATTTAACTTCAGGATTTTTTCGAATTTTAAAACCAATCGCTTTAAAACTGCGTTAATATTAAAGAATAAATATTATTACATTTGAACAATTATCATTCAACACATGGGAGATGTTCCCAATGTCACTTATGCCATTTGAACAGCTAGCGTTCCATATCTAGGCAAAATTCTCAGAAGGATATTCATCTCAAAATTATTCCTAGTTCTAGTACACTTAATTTCAGTGTTTCTTTGAATTCTAAAATCAATTGCTGTAAAAAAATATGGATGTTATAAAAATAACTATCTTTATATTTGAATCATCCCATATTATTTCCTAAGTTGTGTGCAATTAGTTCACTAATTTTTATTCACTAATCTTGCCGTTTTTGGTTGTATCTTTTTTAGAGCTAACAGATCTTGCATCACATATCTTATACAAGCTCAAGCATACAAAGAAAACTCTTCAAGCTTTTCAAGCTTCTTTTATATTATAGAAAGGTTTGTAGAAAGGGACTTTCTTTAGGGTGAATTTGTAGTTTAGGGGTGCTCTGGTTTGGAATCCTATACAAGAGGCAAGCGCACAATGACTTTCCTTGATAGGGGCTTATTTCTTCACATGAAGCTTATTGCTTTTCATTTTTTTAGGATGATTATTTTAATAAGATAAATTGTTTTAAAGAACTAACCATTGATTAAATATATTTAACTAAATATATTATAATTTATCAAATATATTTAACTAAATGGATTATAATTTGTCAAATATATCTAATTAAATTTATTTGTCAAATATACAACCTTACTTGAAAAAGTTGATATAATTAAAATTATCATATAGGTTTTTTTAAAACTAAAATTTTATCATATAATTTAAATAAAAATTAATTAAAAAAAGAACTTTTAAAGTCTTCAAATTAACTCCCCCCCTCCCAAAAAAAAAAAAAAAAAAACACGAAGATGAAAAAAAAAAACAAACACAAGAAAAAAAAAAAAAACAAACACAAAGATTTTAAAAATAATTTAAATTCTTACATAGGAGAAAGTGGAAATCAAAATATTTATTATAAACTTGAGGATATTATTATAATTACTTCACACTTCAAAAGTGTAAATAATATATTTTTAAAAAAAATATTATTTATCGATAAATAATTATTAGTAAAATTTATATATTAAATGATAATTATCATCGTAAAATTTATTTTTAAAATTTTAAAATAAAAATAATAAAATTAAAATGTCCTCAACTATATTTCAAATACATAAAATGATAATTATGATAACAAAAACAAGATTCTTTCGAAAAATAATAAACTATAATGAAAATTAAATGGTAAAAATATATTAATTAATGATTGGCCTTATCATGGCCCACTATTTTTTTTTTTTGAAGTATCATGGCCCACTATTAGATATTGCAAATTACATTTGGACCTCCTAAAGTATCACACTTTAATGCCAAGCTTATTTAATCTCCCTCTAAATTTATAAAATCATCAAAATTAACCCATCAGTTAATTTTTCACGATTAAATTAAGATCAAAGCATAATTTGGTAATTGCTTAATATTTTATAAAATAAAAATTTAATGCCAGCAGTAGTTAGACTCTCCAAACCAGACCCCACACCTCTTAACATTTTTTTTTTTTCTTTTTTGCTTGGTTTCTTTACTTCTTCACTTCCCTCCTACGCGAAAGGATCTTATCTTCTCCAGATTCCAATCTCACTCCAAAAATCTCTCTTTCAACATTTTTCTATGTTTTTTGGTCGGCCTCTTTTCCCTTTTTCCCTTTCCTTGGCCTTTTCTCCTTTCTTGCCTGATTCAAACCCACCCCAACTCCTTCGATAAAAAAAACCAATAAATAAATAAAAGAACACATCTCCTCTCTCTCTCTCTCTCTCTCTCTCTCTCTCTCTCTCCCTTTTATCATGATCAGAAATCCGCCCTTCTCTCCCTCTTAAGCAAACCGATTCCCATTATTCTTTTTATAAATCCAATTTTCTAGTTATATGTACAATATTTAATCCCTCAGTTGTTTAAATCCCACATGTGAACTCTTATTCACCTTCTTTTTTTCTTTTTTTCTTTTTTCTTCTTTTTTTCATTCATATCTATAAGAATTTTGTCGAGAGATCTTTTTGGGGCAAAACATGGAAATTATTAATTTAATTATTATTTCGTGAAAAAATATATAATTTTTTTCCTCGGTAAAACATTTTTAGATAGAATTTAAATGTGTTTTCTTTAAATTTTTTTTTTTGTTCGAGTATTTTTGCTGAACATACAAATCATATTTTTCCTTTCAAAAAATAAAATTTTAAATAACTTTTTGACTTATTTCTTTAATGCTATGGATAAAAATATATAAATATTTTTTGTGAATAAATATAAATTCAAATTGATTTATATATGGCTAAATTTCCATTCTTTTTTTTCTTTTTTTGCTTGGAATGGGAAATTTATAGAAACCAAAAAAAGCCAAGGCTAAAACTCAGGAGAATTCTTAGGTACATTCTCCTGAGTCATTAAAGATATACAATGGGCAGGCAACCGGCTTGGAATAATTGGTCATATGACATAATGGATTGTTGCCCACTTATAAACACTATGGGCCACTTTATTAGTTACTCTTGGAGAGCAGGCAAAATTAATGAAAGAAAAACTAGGAATACTTAAAAGTATTTCATCAAAAAATACATCGGATGACCAGTGAAAAAGACTCATCTCTCTTGCAATAATAGCTTTGACAATCGATTAAGCATCTGATTCAATGACAACCTTATCCCAGCCTTGATCCAGAGCCACCTGAATAGCTCTCCTGATTGCTTCCAATTCAGCCACTTCAATAACTAAGATATTAGATGTGGAGGTCCGGATATGTTGTGCCTTTCCTTGGTTATCCCAAGCAACCACCGCCATCCAACTTCTTCCATTTCTCAGAGCCACATCCACGTTGAGCTTCCACACACCTGCTAGTGGGCATTGCCAACAATTCCGAATCCTCTAGTCTGGGTTCCTCGTACCCTTCTCGCCCCAAGAAAGAGCTTCGATTAGTTTCTTAAACCTACTATTAATTATCGTCAGAGAGGACTCAAAGTGCTTATCCAATCTTTGATGTAGAACGTTGTTTCGTAGCCACCATAGATGCTCCAAAGTTATGGCATTGTACAAGAAAAATTTATCCATATCATCCTCATGAATGGATAGAGTTCCTCTAGGATTTGATAAGCACTTCAATAAATCCATTAAATCATTGCACTCCACCGTCTCCCATTTCAAACCCCACGGGTTGCAAACAAACTTTTTCTAGCTACTTCACAATGGAAAAACACATGAATTTCAGTTTCCACACAGTTACAGCCGTGCACACAAACATCACTTTGAATGTGAACACCCCTAGCCGAGAGATTAGATAAACAGGGAGGCCTAAGTGAGCCAACTTCCACATAAAAAGTTTTGTGTGTTCATGCAATTTACTCTTCCATAAGAAATTCCACCAATCATCCCCTGCTTCGTCCTTCTCCTCTCCCAAAGCATAAGCTGACTTAACACTAAACACACTTGACTTTGATTTCACCCATATGAGTTTAACCTTCTGGTCATGTCTCGCCCAAAAAATTCCTTTAATGTTCCTAACTATCCCCCGGTCAAACATCCTCTCTAAAAGGTTGTCTACCCAGTTTCCATTAGCCAATTTCAGTGATTTGACCATAATTATGGACTCTGAATGCTGAGCTTTCGGGTTTGGCAAGTTATTTGGGTAACGTGGGATCCAGGGATCCTCCCACACATTCACCTCATTTTAGGAATGACAATTTGACCCGCACAAGTCATAACCCGCAGTGCGCCGCCCCTAACGGGGTGGTTTTTCACCGATAAATTGGGGTTATGGAGCGGTTTCAAGCCTATTATTTAAAACCTGAACTAGAGCTAGGCCAGGCCCGGGGAATAAAAACCCCAGCTCAAACCCAGCCCGATATATATATATATATATATATATATATATATATATATATATATATATATATATATATATATATATATATATATATATATATATATATATATATATATATATATATATATTTATTTATTTATTTATGTATTTTTCATATGATTTCATTAAACCCTAACAAAAAAACAACCCTTATTTCATTCTCTTCCTTCTTGCCGTCACCTTCACCTAACAAAGACAAAGAGCTACTGCCTCACAGCCATACCAATCCATTCACCAAGCTGCCGCCAAGCTTACTTGTCGTGTGTATTGGCAACGTTTCTCTGCACAAGCTTGCGCTCTGTTTCTCGCGGCTTAATCATTCAAAGCCAGGTGAGGTTTGCTTTCTTGGTTCTTATTTTTGCTCTATAAATTTTTCAAAATGCATTATTAGGTTTACTTTCTTGGTTCTTATTTTTGCTCTATAAATTTTTCAAAATGCATTATTTGGACTGTCGCACCAATATAAATTTAAATCTGCAAGACCATTGGCTTTTCTAGGTATGGGTACCCATTTAATCTTCCACTATCTGCTTTCCAATATATGGTTCTAAACTGAACAAAATAATTTCGTTTCTGCTCTCCCACTTGCATGGGTCTTCCTTTGCCAAAAATGTTAGCAACTACATTCTTAGCATCACTACACCAAATAATCCTTCCCCAGTTTACTTCATAAGCCGTCTCAGCCTCCCAAGTTAAACCCTTGAGCTCAGCTATCTTCGGAGATGATTTAGAACCACCTCGAAGGTGGGGCTCTCCAAGCAGCCTCTCTATTCACCATAACCTCTCTATTCCATTTTTTGGGTTTGTTGCAGTTGAAGTATCAAACAAAGAATGTTTCAGCCTTTGATACACATCCTATAACTATGATAATCTTTTGTGCTATTTTCGTTTTGTATGGAGTTCTTCTTATAGTTGATGAATTATCACCACTGACCCAATATGCCGATTATGCAGGATTTAGGCATAGGCGTTACATTAGACTCTGTTTTAGGAGTCTTGCCTTGATTTTGCTTCTACTCGTCCTTGTTCCTGCTCTTGGATGGTTCATCTCCAGTAGGGATGGCAATTTGCTCTGCACGGCCCGATACCCGCGGTGCACCGCCCCTAACGGGACGGTTTTTCCCCGAAAATTCGGGGATGCGGGGCGGGCTCGGGGCAAATGCCTCAAAACCGAGTCGGGGATGGGCTGGGGACGGGGAATAATAACCCTGCCCTGAACCCGCCCCTATATATATATATATATATATATATATATATTTATTTATTTATTTATTATTTTTTTTTACAAAATTTCATTTATGTAAAATCATTTTCTTCTTTTCTTTTCATTTATTTTTTTAAATATGTATTTTATTATAATTGTGAATTTGTTCCTTGATGTATTTTATTATATTTTTATTACGTTGTAGTCATTTTCTTTATATTTTAATCATAAAATAATTTTTTTATATAAATTTCTAAAAAAAATATCAATTAAAAAATAAAATGGGGAAAACCGTCCCGCCCCGTAAAATCCCCGATCCCGCCCCGCACCTAAAGAAACGGGGAAAATCGCGGGGATGGGATGTAAAATTCCTCGCAGGGACGGGGACGGAATTTTAAAAATCGGCCCCGCCCCGCCCCGTTGACATCCCTAATCTCCAGCTTGTGGCTTGTTTGGTTACTCAAGGCTCTTTCTGAATATTTGACGCTTCACTATCCACTCCTGCTCCTCCACATATTCAGAAGGCTTCACTATCTATTTCTGGTGCTTCACAAATTGAGAAGAAAGAGTCTCAACAGAGGACCAACCTGCTCCACGCATTGAGAAGAAGGGGTGTCAACAGAGAACCAATTCAACGTCCTCTGTAAGTTATTTTTTTATTTATTTTTACATATTATTGATATAAAAATTTCTATTTGTCTGATCGTTGATGGTAAAATGGTGTTGTCGACCTTGATTTTTTATAAACTAGTTGATCCATTAGCTTTTGAAGAAATATTGGATAAATAATTAATATTTTTTGTTTGATATTGTTTAATATATATGTATTCTTTAAAATAGCATCCTATTCGTTTGATATTGTTAAATTTAATATTTAAGTTGTTTACAAGATACATAGGAAGTTTCCAGCATGGTCTTCAAAAGCTTTAGATTCCTTTTTTTTTTTTAACCCAAAAAAAAAAAATAACAAATGTATAGTGTAATTTTAAAGTCAACATTCTTGGATGAAATATTAGTCTTCCTTTAAATTGCACGTAATATTCATGGAAACATTAGCCAGAATTATTAAGAAAGACAAATAAAAGAAACTAGCTAGCTAGGAAGCTTCACACATATTGGAAACGTTGTTGCCATTTTCATCCGGTCTCTTGCATATTTACTTATTATATAGAAGTTTGGAACTCTTGACAAATTCATGCGAATATATATAGAGAAAATAAGAGATTTCAGGTACGTGTGAAGTATAGAATTTCACTTTGACTAGTTAGTTAACTCACTAGCTAGCAAGAGGTCCTTACAGCGAATAGAAGGTCATATGATTCCTAATGATTTTATTTAATTAAAATGAGAGATTCAATGTTTTAATAACAGACAATTTTAGGGTCTAGACAATTATTGCAGCTATGTGAGTGTTGAATTTTACAACAATAATCAAAAAGCTGCTTTGTCCTTATGTCCTGCACTCTTGGAAACCTGCTGCTTTATTTAAAAATCCACATGGCTTAGATAAGCTAGATCGAAAATATAAACCCAATAAAATATAATTTCAGCCATCAAGTTCAAGGGAAAGGGGGGAAAAAAAAAACAATTGCATAGTAGGATTATTTTGTTGATCACTTGCTGCCACATGATGAAAAATGTAAACACTTTTCTTTTTCAATAAATTTTTTTTTCAACATTCTCAATCAAGTTCGGTCTATTGCATATTTACTCATTATGCTATTTTTTTTTAAGGTAAATTATGGCCGAAGCTAGTGGTTCAACAACAAATGTCAATCCACCTTCAATTGAAAGCAATCCACATGATAAGGATCAAGCATCATCAACACCTGCTAGCAACAGTTTGACTCCAATTAATACTCCTTAAGAAATACCTAGTCAAGAAGAGCAAACTCCAATAGAGGTATGTGATGAGGATAATAGTTAAGTAAGTGGAAAAAGAAAATTGATTTCAGTTGTGTGGAATCATTTTAAAAAGGTAAAGATAGATGGGGTGGATAAGGTCGTATGTAATTATTGTAATAAGAAACTAGGAGGAGAGAGTAGAAATGGAACAAGACATTTACATGATCATTTTAAAAGGTGTCCTCTTCGAACACAAAAGGATATTAGGCAATCAATATTGAATCCTACTAAAGATGTCGGTGGGAAAGTTAAAGTTGGCACATATACTTTTGACCAAGAGAGTTCTAGAAAGGAACTTGCCAACATGATAGTTTTGCATGAGTATCCTCTTTCAATAATTGAGCATTATGGATTTAGAAGGTTTATGAATACGGTTCAACCATTGTTTAAAGTGGTTTCTTGTAACACAATTAGGAGTGATATCTTTAAATTATATGATTACGAAAAATTCAAAACAATAGAATTGTTAGAGAAGAATTATGGTATAGTTGCAATTACTACGGATATGTGGACATCCAACCAAAATAGAGGCTTCATGGCTATTATGGCACATTTCATTGATGCTAATTGGACACTTCAAAGTCGAATTATAAGGTACTCTAAAAGTTTATATATTAAATTTCATATTTATTAGATTATTTTATATATCTTAGGCAAATTAGTTTAGTTTATTATAACTATCTATTATTTTTTTTTGTAGGTTTGTATATGTGCCTTGTCCACATACTTCCAAGGTTCTTTGTAATGTTTTTATGGATTGTATATTGGATTGGAATATAGATGGTAAGCTTTCCACTTTGACCTTAGACAATTGTAGCACAAATGATGCTTTGGTTAATCTTCTTTTGGATAAGCTTCCTAATTCTTCACTTTTGTTAAATGGTTAATTTTTTCATATGCGGTATGGTGCACATATGTTGAATTTGATTGTGAAAGATGGTTTAGAAATAATTTGTGGAAGTAAGGAAAATTTCTTAGAATGTGTTCGTCAATTGAAAATTTCTTGTGATAAGAAGTTGGTACTTGATTATAAAACTAGATGGAATTCTACATATTTGATGCTAGCTATTGCTTTGAAATATGGGACTGCTTTTTCTCGTTTGAAACAACGAGAGTCACTATATAAATATTTGCCTAGTGATCAAGATTGGCATTTAGCCAAAGAGATTTGTGAAAGGCTAGAATTGTTTTATAAAGTGACTGAAATATTTTCAAGAACAAAGTATCCTACAGCTTATCTTTTTTTTTTTTTACATATTTGTGAGATTAGGATGTCAATTTGTGATTGGCTAACATCTTCCTGTGAGGAAATTACATTGATGGCCTCAGGTATGATATCTAAATTTGAAAAATATTGAAGTGGAACATATGAAATAATGGTTGTAGCAACTCTTTTAGATCCAAGGTATAAAATGAAAGTGGTAGAATATTATTTTCCTTTGATCTATGGGGATGAAGGTGTGCATAAGATATCTATTGTACATCAAATTTGCTATGATTTGGTGAAAGAATATCAATCAAAGAGTAATTTGAGTGAAAATGTTCCAAGTGTTTCATCTTCCCAACCCAATGTGCTTCCATCTGAAAAAAAGATCGTTTGGCAAAATTTGATTTATTTGTTTCAAATACCACTAATGTTGATCATGTTAAATATGAAATTGACCATTACTTGGAGGAGTCGGTTTTGCCTAAATCTAATGACTTTGATATACTGACATGGTGGAAAGTAAATGCAAGAAATATTTTAGCTATTCTAGTATTTACTGTTGCATCCGAGTCTGCATTCAATACCGGTGGAAGATTTGTGAGTCCATATCGAAGTAGACTTCATCCTAAAACTTTGGAAGCTTTGATGTGTGCACAAGATTGGTTATGGGCTGAGCTAATGGTATGAAAAATTAAATTTTATATTTTTTTCATCTTAAATATTTTTTGAATTTATTGTTAACTAATTTGTCTTGTTTTTGTTAGCTTCATCTTCTTCATCATATGTTGAAGCTTGTTCTTCTATTATGAGTGACATAGAAATTGATGAGGAGGTAAATTGAATTTATTTATTACAAAAAATGTGTTCATTTAATTGTTAAAAAAATTATTGATATTAATACTTTTGTTTATTTTTGTAGCAATCAATTCTTACAAAACATTCTTCCATGGAAACTTAAGGAAATAAAAAGTAAAATTTTATTTTGTATGTGTATTTTTATAAACTTTATGTTTATATATTGCATTGTATTTTTTTAGAAATGTATTTTATTATAATTGTAAATTTGGACTTTGATATATTTTATTGTAATTTTATTTTAGATCTTGATGTATTTTATTGTAATTTTATTGCATTTTAGTCACTTTATTTATATTTTATTTACAAGAAATTCTTTTATATAAATATTTCAAGAAAAGAATATATCAATTATAAAAAAAAGGGGGAAAAATCATCCCATCCCATCCCTGATAGGGGAATCCCGTCCCCATCCCGCATTTAAATAAACGGGAAAAACAGTGGGGATGGGATGGAAAATTCCCTGCTAGGATGGGGAAAGGATTTTAAAAACTGGCCTCGTTGACATTCCTACCTCATCTCCCGCACCTACTTTATAACAAAGACCTGTTGAAAGCAACGGTCTCACCTTTAACACTCCACTCCACAGCCAGGAAATCCCATTAAGTTTTTTGCACTTCATAAAGGTGGAATGAGGAAAATATTTAGCCTTGAAACCTTGTACCCAAAACGTGTCTTCTTCAGTGGCAAGACACCATCCAAGCTTCGCCACGAGAGCTTTGTTGAAATTCTACAGATTCTTAAAGCCCAACCCACCTTTAGACTTCGGTTGGCACACAGTTTTCCAAGGAATGGGATTAGGACCCTGCACTATTCTAGTATCATTCTTCCAAAAGAACGCTCTGGCCATTTGCTCCAACTTGTCACACCATCCTTTTGGAAGAAGAAAAGAGGACATAAAGTACATCGGGATGGATGTTGCCACATGCTTAATGAGTGTAGCCCTCCCTGCTTAAGAGAAAAGTTTTGCTTTCCACCCTTGAAATCTAGTTTCAACTCATCATTTAATATCTTCGAACGCTGGTGTTTTACTTCTGTCCACCGTGAGAGGAAGTCCTAGGAAGCTTGGTCTTCTTGTCACCTTCCTTCATTCCCAAGCATCTTTTAATTGCTGCTTTAATTTTCGGACCAACGTTGCAAGAGAAGAAGCATGCCGATTTCTCTTTGCTAAATTCCTGACCTATCCATTTACAATACATATGTAAACATCATTTAATATTGCGAACCTCCTCCACACTGGCTCGGCAGAAAATTATGAGATCATCCACAAACAGCAAATGAGAGACTGAAGGTGACAACCTCCCAAGTTTCGCTCCATGAAACTTATTATCACTTTTCCATGTAAAAAACATTCTTGACAGCAGCTCCATAAGGATAAAGAGAAAAGATGATAGAGGATTACCTTGCCTCAACCCTCTCTCCATCGAGATTTTACCGAACACACTACCATTAAGAAGTAATTCCATAGATACAGAGGGAATATAATTAAGGATTAATTTAACACACTTTTCTGAAAACCTCAAAAAGAGTTAGAATTCTAGTTAAGACCATCCAATCCACCCCGTTATATGGTTTCTGCATATCTACTTTGATCCCCAATAAACCCCGAAGACCTTTCTTTCTCTTCATCGAATGCAATATTTTGTTAGCTACAATAGCATTCTCTCCAATCCATCTGTCAGGCACAAATGCAGCTTGGTTCATAGAAATTAGCTTCTTTAGAATAGGCTTAAGTCTATATGCTAAAATGTTGGATATGATTTTGCAAATTGTATTGCATAAACTAATTGGACGGAGGTGCTTGAATTTAGAAGCTCCATTAACTATCGGTATTAGCACCATAAAGGACCGGTTGATATCTCTAGGGAGAATTCCATAACGGAAAATATTTTGCACCATGACTACCACGTCACCATCTACAATGTCCCAATACTGTTAGAAAAAAGCAGGCATGCCATCTGAACCTGGAGCTTTTGTGAGATGAAAACTCTTCACCACGTTCCATATTTCAATCTCAGTTGGTGTCGTGTCTAAACCCACATTCTCTTCTCTGGACACTCTGACCTGAATAAATTCACCCAGACTTTCACTTTTTCTGATTACTGTCGCTAAAAATAGTTTTGTGAACTCCTCCATCAGCAGCGAGCCAATTCCCTCTTGAGACTCTTTCCAACAACCGTTTGCATCTTTCAGCACTGAAATGAAGAGCTTCCTTCTATTTGTTATTGTAGCAGCATGAAAGAACTTGGAATTCTTATCCCCTGCTATGAGCCATAATTCCCTGGACTTCTATCTCCACATGATCTCTACTCTTTTCCTCCATTCATCCAATTCCAAGTTAAGTTTCCTTTCCTCCCACAGGGCCTCTATAGAAGGATCTAAACCTTGAATCCATTTAATTCTCTCCTCCAGTTCCTTTATTCTCGTTTGACAGAAGCCAAAAACATATTTGTTCCATTTCTTGAGAGCTAAAGCTGTACTATGTAATTTGTATCTCATCGAAGCGACACGCTCTCTAGAAACTGCTTTGAACCAAGTAGAGTGCACTAACTCCCTGCACAAAGTATCTCTTGTCCAAATTTCGAGGAATCGAAAAGGTCTCCCTTTTGGTCAGTGGTCGAGATTCAGAGCTAGTTGAATGGAAATGTGATCCGAGCTCGCACTAGAGAGGTGAATCACCATAGCTTTCTCAAAAGCTGTACTCCATTCCAAGCTTACTAACACCCTATCCAACATTTCTCTGATGTTAGCCAAACCGCCTCGCTTGTTGTACCACGTAAAGGGCTTACCATGGAAACCCAAATCAATGGCTCCTACTTCATACACAAAGTTTCGCAGGAATACATTCAATTTCTCTAACATTGGTCATCCCCATTTTTTTCCCTCTTGAGTCGTCACATCGTTAAAATCTCCTAAACACACCTATGACCTTGGACTAGAGTTTACCCTTCTAGCTAAATTCTCCCAAAACACCTTCCTGATAGCCCTTTCCGCTGGACAATGGCAAAATCAAATCCCCCAATCACTCCTTTGTGCCGATGCCACCCTCACTCCTATAATTCCATTTGAAACTGAAAACACCGACCAATTCCAACTCTGATCCCAAAAGAGCGCCGATCCTCCTTTTTTTTGTTTTCAGCTTCAATAACAAAAGAGTTTGCAAAAGCTAACTTCTTCCTAATACTCTCCAACTTCTTCTTCTGAGCCTTCATTTTGTAGAGAAACATTTCCGCGGGGAAGTATTTTTGCACAAGGGCATGTAGAGCCTGAATTGTCGATTTCCTCCCCAGCCCTTGATGATTCCACGATAAGATACTCATGGCTATGGTGGGGGCATGATTTGGTCCGCCTCCTCGGCCGATTCAGACTCAAGCTCATTCTTAAACTAAGAAGTTGATAAAAGCATAAAGTAATATTTTATTATTATGGGTCCAAATTTGTTTTGATGATGTTTTTTCAGTTATTAAAGTTCTTTTTTTTTTGTTTAAAAAAAAGAAAAGAAAAAAGTTCTCTTTTTTTTTTTTTTTTGTGGTAAGTTAAATTCATTAAAGGTTGTAAATTATAAACTTTTCATTTTGTTAGTTTTTTATTTTTTATTTTAATAGCTAGAATTGATATTAGTTATACCAAACTTTTTTCTACATTATTATTTGATTTTGATTTTGTTTTTCTTTTTGAATTAACTAACATTTCATGATATTCAAATGCTGTTTGATTTGCTAGTTAAAAAAAAAAAAAATCCTGTTTGATTTTAAAAAAGACTTAATGATATTATTATGCCTGACATTGTTAGTTTTTGTAGCCTTTTTTTTTAAAAAAAAAAATAATAATTTGTTTGGTTGTATAAATTTATTATCTTTTTGATATTTACAAATATACATCCTAAACTATATAAGAATTTATATAAGAATTTGTATATTGTATTCTATATTTTTTTTTTTTTATAATTTGCACCATAAATTAACATGATGGGTACTCCACATGCCATTAATAAAAAGATAAATGATGTCGTTTTGCATCTTCTTTCTTCTTCACGCTCAAGAATTTAAAAAATTCCTAATGCCCTTCTTTATTCTCTCTCTCTCTCTCCTCTTCTCTTTTATTTTTAAATCTATTTATCTATTTTTCATAGAAAATTTTCTGCTTTTTTTAATAATTGGGTAAAAAAAAAAAAAAATGTAATCAGTGGTCGAGAAAATAGCAAGAACCAAACAAAAGAAAAAAAATCAACCTAATCACCCAAAACCCAGGTGGAAACGACTACTGCTTCCTTAAATCCCCCATCATGACTGATAATATCAAAACAAAGACAAATGACAAAGTCTTCCAATGTTGGTATTAGGATCTGCAAAAAGAACGATGAAGGTGTGGGTTCGAGTACTGGGATCTACGTGAAGAAGAAACCTCAGCCGGATGACTCGTCGGAAAGTTCCATCATCTATCGGCGCTACCGATGATAGTGAGGAAAATGACGACGTATCTTCTAAAAGTGATTAAGACAGTGATTAGTTCTAAAACAAGTTCATTAGAGGAAGGTTGGGTTTTCTGGGTTCTCTGGGTTCCATTAGAAATGACACTTGCAATCAAGTAGGATTTTTTTTTTTCTTTGTTTTAAAAGAAAATCAAGGAAATTTTATGCAAAAATTGTTGTAATAATATTGTTGAGAATATATCTGATACACGATTTGATCTTTTAAAATTTTTTTTTTCTTTCTTTGTTTGCAATTTGGAAACGAAAATAGACTTCTTTTTTTTTCTAAAATTAAATTGAAATTAATGAAAGCTTTTGTTCCATCAAGGGAGGATTATCCTACTACTACTCTAGAAATCAAAATAATTTGATTCACGGTGTATTGCAAATATGGGTATATGGTTCAAAGGTTTCAGTTAAAAAGATAAATAGATTTAGAAATAAAAGAGAAGAGAAATAGAGGTAAAATATAAAAAGGGCATTGGGAATTTTTAAGTGTGGAGCAGGGGAGTGGCAAAGAAGATGCAAAAAGACCTTCTTTACCCTTTTATTAAAGTCACCTGGAGCACACATGCTTATTCTATCAAAAATTTTAGTGGAAAACTTATAAAGGGCCAAAAGTCTAATGCTTTTGGTAGTTTTATTATATAAAATTAAAAAGAAAAAGGTGTAAAGTGCTTTTCATCCAAAAATCAATAACATCTCTAGTTAGTAGTTAGTGCATGTCTAGCTAAACAATAAATTTATCCTATTTGATGACCCATGAGTAGAAACACAAACAAAATTACCATTAAACTTAAACATATTTCTAAAATCATTATTTATAAGTATACTTTTTTCATTTACCAAACTTATTACCCTTAAAAGCCAAAAAAAAAAAAAAAAAAAAGGGAATAAGTGGGATCTTATATAAAAAGCATATATATGAAAAAGAAAAACTGATATGTGATTTAGTAACGGTAGTTATAATTTCCTATCATCTCAACTAACGATAAATTTGAAAGAAAGGAAAAAAAAAAAAAAAAACCAAAATCATCAGGGTGGGAGGGGAACTATTGTATATATTAAAAAAAAAAAAATTTGAGATCTATAAAAGTGTTTTAATGATAAATATTATTTTATCATTGACATTTTTAAAATTTGACATTCCCATGAATTCTCCAATAGTAAATGACCAATACTATTATTAAATTTTAAAATAAGTTCTTCAATGATACATGTTAAAATATAATATTGTAAAATTATAAATATTATTGAATGATAATGGGATCTATTTTTACTAATAAAAACAAAATTATAATAATTAAAGTATAAAATGATATGAGTCCCAGTTTTTTTATTTTTATCAATTGAAAAATAATTAAAAAACAAAGTTAAAAATCATATTAATAAGTGTGTGGGCTCTACAACTTGTAAACTCAAATCCTTTCATTGAATTAGTGTAATCCATTTACAACTTTGTAACTTGTTAATCTCAGTTATAAAATTTTATTCTTAAATAAACTAAAAAATTATATTAAAAATATTGAAATGAAAATAATCAAATACAAAATTAAAACTTAATTAATGATTAGTAATATAAAAAATAATTATCTTTATAAATTTTAATATTAAATATATGAATTATAAAGTTATGTGTAAGAAAATATATTGAGTATTATCAACATATATTATAAAATATTTAATAAATATAAATTTATATTACCAAACTATCTTTTTTAAAGTGTTATAGTATTTAACAGTTACCAACTTGTTGTTATCGTGTTTAATTGTGTTGACATTATTATGAATTCGATATTGTTAATGTAAATTTGAATATTGATAATATCGTATGATTTTGTATTATATAAAATTCATCAAATTTATTCTATATTATATTTTTGCTGTTATATTTTTGCAATGAAATGTCAAAATAAATATTGGAGATGCTTTAACTATTATTTATATACATATATATATATATATATAATCATTTAGATTATCAAATTACACATAGTTAAATAAAAATAAAAATAAAACTATAATTTTATCAAGCAGCTTATGTTTAGTTTTTTACTGCACAAGTTCTTAAGAGTAGCTGTTTTCCCTTCTCTTGCAAGCCCATATGATTCACACGTGACCAACATATATAGGTCCCACCAATTAATAAGAGAAGGGAGTTCAACATCTGGGAGCAAAAGTTTGCTACTATTTAGGATTTCAATTATAAAACTTTTTATTTCAAAAGAAACAAATTATAATATAAAGTGTCAATATGCTTAAATTTTTCATTAATTAATTTGTTAATAAGATTTAAATGTAAATTATTTTAAAACAGCATTTTTCTCTCTCTTTTTTTTAATTTTTTTTTTGTCAACAAAACTAATAAATAATAATCAAGATAAAAACTTCCATTTTTAATTCTCAAAATTGTATATTAATATAAAATCTTCCATTTTTAATACTCAAATTTGTATATATACATTACGAACTTCCCATTTAATTTTAAACAATTGTATAATTTTAAAAACATTTTAATTTTATTTCACAAAATATTTTAATATTAATTCCCTAACAATAATACTTAAAAAAAAAAAAAAAAAAAAGAAGAAGTTGTTGACCACTAGAACCTTGACTGTTTCATTTTCCCTCCACTCCACTCCCTTATATAAAACAAAGAAGATCAAAAAATCTCTCCGCAGCTCTCAAACCCCACCTCTCTCTCGCCGTTATCACCGGCCGGTAATCAATTCCGACAAAAAAAGAGAGGAACAAAAGCCCAAATGGTTCAATTCCACGAGCACATAATATCAGAGCTTCTCGAAGAGCCTCCAAATGGAAGCGGCCTAGTGATTCTTTCTTCCGGTCTCTCTCTCTCCAAGCTCATCTCCTCTCTCCTCCTCCTTCACTCTCCTTCCCAAGGTACTCTCCTCCTTCTCTCTCCTCCCTCTTCCTCTTCCCTCAAATCCCAAATCCTCCATTACCACCCCCACATCGAAGAAATCACCGCCGACCTTCCATCCCACCACCGTCTCTCCCTCTACACCTCCGGTTCCGCCTTCTTCATCACCGCACGAATTCTAATCGTCGATCTCCTCACCTCCAAAATACCCACTTCCTCTATCGCCGGTATTATCCTCCTCACCGCTCATTCTCTCTCCGAAACCTCCACCGAAGCTTTTATCGTCAGGATTTTTCGGTCCCTGAATCGGAATGCCTATGTTCGAGCTTTTTCCGATAAGCCGCACGCGATGGTTTCTGGGTTTTCGAAGACCGAGAGGATTATGAAGTGTTTGTATATAAAAAGGTTGCATCTATGGCCGAGGTTTCAGGTTTATGTGTCGCAGGAATTGGAAAAGGATCCGCCTCAGGTTGTGGATATTAGGGTTCCGATGACGAAATCCATGCTGGGTATTCAGAAGGCTATCGTTGAGGTTATGGATGCTTGCTTGAAGGAGATGAGGAAGACCAATAAGGTTGATGTGGAGGATTTGACGGTCGAGAATGGTTTGTTCAAGTCTTTTGATGAGATTGTGAGGAGGCAATTGGACCCCATTTGGCATATGCTGGGGAAGAAGACCAAGCAGCTTGTTTCCGACTTGAAGACTCTGAGGAAACTCCTGGATTATCTTGACCGGTATTCTACATAAAGTTTTTGGTTTTTATTTTTTTATTTTTTTATTTTTTTATTTTTATTTTTCATTCTATGAATTGCATTTTGATTAATGGAACAAGTTTGAATTTCTTTTTTTTATTTTTTTTCTTTCTATTTCATTTTTAATAGTCCTAGATGTTAGTTAAAAAAAAAAAAATATATATATATATATATATATATATGATGAAATTGTGGAAGAAGTGCAAACCATAAGGTTTCTTTGCAATATAACTCTTAGCTTGCTAATGGTTTTCGTCATTGACTTTGTACTCAATTTGGGTAGGTATGATGCAGTAACTTATTTGAAGTATTTGGATACACTGAGAGTGTCGGAGAGTTTTCGGTCCGTGTGGATTTTTGCTGAATCAAGCTATAAGATATTTGAGTATGCAAAGAAAAGGGTTTATCGTTTTGTCAAGTCTGATGGTACCA
Source organism: Ziziphus jujuba (assembly GCF_031755915.1). Taxonomy (NCBI): domain Eukaryota; kingdom Viridiplantae; phylum Streptophyta; class Magnoliopsida; order Rosales; family Rhamnaceae; genus Ziziphus; species Ziziphus jujuba. Next base: position 16,068,403 of record NC_083384.1, read on the forward strand.
AATTGAGTGACATGGGAAAGAGTTCTACAGGCAAAAAGAGGAAACTAAAGGGCGATAATGATAAAGGAGGTGAGAACTATAAACCTTTTGTTCTGTGCAACCCTTCTCTTAGATGCATTTTTTCTTCCAAGAAATGTATTACATATTTGAAGATCATACAGGATTTATTGGGTTGGGAGAGATAGCTATATTGCGAGCTTTTCTTTTTCTTCTGTGAATTTATTTTAGTGCGGATAACTAATTTTCTTTTCCGTATGTAGAAACTGACAGCTCTTCATCGTCAAATACAAACATTTCAATAGTTTTGGATGAAGTTTTAGAGGAAGCACCAAAATGGAAGGTCTTACGTGTGAGTGAGTGAGTTCCTGTATCTATTTGGTTTATTGTGTAGTTTTCTTTCTTATAGATTCAAAACTTTTAGGTCATTTGATTTTTAACTATAAATTCATAATAATTGGTGTTAGTTACCAAGTGTTGTTGTGATCCAACTTCAAATCTGTCAATTGTGTTTCCCTACCATTCTTTGCAATAGGTACAACCACAGACAAAATAACGAAGTTGATGGCTTATGGGAGCAATTTATCTGATTAAATGTGTTCATTCTATTACAGGAGATCCTTGAAGAGATAGAAGAGGAAATACTAAAGCAAGCTTCGGGTGGAGAAGAGCTCCTGGTAGGAGGTGAAGAGGACAACAGTGGCATTGTTCTTGTGGCATGCAAAGATGAACGTTCATGCATGCAGCTTGAAGAATGCTTGACAAATGGTCCACAAAAGGTTTGATTTTTAAGTGCTTGGTTCACTTTGTTTAGCTTCTATGGCATTCTTCACAAATGGTCCACAAAAGGTTTGATTTTTAAGTGCTTGGTTCACTTTGTTTAGCTTCTATGGCATTTATGTATTTACTCTGTAATGGCATTCACTTATTTATTTATTTTTTTTATCATCACTATTCTATGCCCTAGTCTGCACCCTATTGAAATCATATACATTGGCGGGTTGTAGTGCATTGAACCCTTGGAATGGTTTAATTGATTTGATTTTAAAGCAGAACCCTCACCATTTTGTTTTCTCTGGCTCCCTTTTCTTTTTCAATGTATCATTTTGTAAGTAGAATTTAGAACCGTTAACCATATGACGTAAAACCATATCTTAGAAAACTTTAAGCAATTAGGCAGGCATTGGCTAGGTGATTTTGATATAAACTTAGATAAAAATTAGTCAGATCTTCCAGTTAATGGCATAGTTTCCTATGAAGGTCATGCGAGAAGAATGGGAAAAGTACTTGCTTGGAAAAGTAGAGCTGCGTGATCTGCAAACACGTTATAAAAAGAAACCAAAGGATCCCAAAGGTTTTGGGATTCTCGATGGAGTTGTTCCTATAGCACCTGCAAAAAAGAATGTTGAACCTAGTAGTATAAACAAGCAGGAACATGATGCACTAGTGGCTGCTGCATCAGAAATTAGAAATCGAGTTAAAAGTGATGATGTTGTTGGAGATGATGCTCAGCCTGAGTCTAGTAGTAAAGGTAAAGGAAAGGGAAAAGCAAGGAACAAAAAAGGCCCAACTAGCAGTAGGAGTAACAGGAACAAAAATAACGGTAGTAAGACAGCTTCAATAGATGAATCTGGTTCAGAAGATGAAGTGGATACATCAGTTGCTGGTGGATCTTGTGAAGCCGCATGCCAAGATGAATCCACAGACAAAGGGGTTTTACGGAAGCATACTCAAGTGGCAGATGCTACAGGATCTGGAATTGCTAAACCACTACCTCCAGTGCACTTTTATGCTCTAGAAAGTGGTCAGCCTATACTTGACATTTTGAAGCCTTCTGTAATTATTGTCTATCATCCAGACATGACGTTTGTTAGGGAAATCGAAGTGCATAGAGCTGAGAACCCCTCAAAGAAGTTGAAAGTATATTTTCTTTTCTATGAAGATTCTACAGAGGTGCAAAAGTTTGAGGCAAGCATACGCAGGGAGAATGGAGCATTCGAATCGCTAATTAGGCAGAAATCAATGATGATGATCCCAGTTGATCAGGTTTTGTTTTCTTTCATCCTTAACATGGAGAATTTTCTGAACTCATATATTATGGATATATGTTTCTTATATATTTTTCATGACTATTTACTGCTCAATAATGAATTTTTTTATTTACAAGGATAAGTTTAATTAACATCATTCTATGATACATACATAAATGATTAGGATACTTTTTGGTCTGAGGATGGTACTTATGGATTTTTTCTATTTTTGGTTCTCCTTAATCAGGATGGGAACTGCTTAGGATTAAATTCTTCTGTAGAGCCACGAGGTACATTGTCCCAAAACTCAATAACCAGAAAGGCAGGGGGAAGAAGGGAAGTTGAGAAAGAAACACAGGTGCTTGATTTCAGCATTTTATTATGTGTCTGTCTTACTTAAAAGAATGAAGATGCTTATAGACTTCCCTCCTTTTCAGGTCATAGTAGACATGCGGGAGTTCATGAGCAGCCTTCCAAATGTTCTTCACCAGAAGGGCATGCGCATAATACCGGTGACCCTAGAAGTTGGGGATTATATCCTTTCACCATTAATATGTGTGGAAAGGAAGAGTATCCAAGATCTTTTTATGAGCTTCACATCAGGTCGTCTTTACCACCAAGTGGAAACAATGGTTCGCTATTATAGAATACCTGTTCTCCTGATCGAGTTCTCACAGGATAAAAGCTTTTCGTTTCAGGTAATATGGACCATAGTCATACATGTGGAGATGGGGCTATGTGTTGGCTTAATGTTCTGTTGTTTTAATTTACCGGATTTGTGTATGTTTGTATTGCAGTCTGCTAGTGATATTGGTGATGATGTTACGCCAAACAATATCATATCTAAACTGTCATTACTTGTTCTTCATTTCCCCCGCCTGCGTATCATCTGGTCTCGCAGTCTGCATGCTACGGCTGAAATATTTGCTTCACTTAAAGCAAATCAGGATGAACCTGATGAGACTAAGGCAATGAGAGTTGGTGTTCCATCCGAAGAGGGTATTGTTGAAAACGATGTGAGGTAATAAACATGGTTTTGCTTTCGCATCTAAAGGTCAAGGGTAGAATTCTATGAATTTGATGTTTTATTATTGTCTGTTGTAGAGCTGAAAATTACAATACATCTGCAGTGGAGTTTTTGAGACGTCTTCCTGGTGTTAATGATTCAAACTACAGAGCCATCATGGATGGTTGTAAGAGCTTGTCAGAACTCGCTCTACTTCCCATAGAGAGGCTGGCCGAAATAATGGGCGGTCAGAAAGCTGCTCAGACACTGAGAGACTTCCTTGATGCAAAATATCCAACCTTATTATGAAGCTTATTAAGACCATTTTAGTTGTGCACAAATCATATATACAACTACAAGAAGATATAATTTTTACAGTATTAGGAGAGAAAGCAAATTTATCTTGGTAAAATACCAATTAGTTTCTGCAAGGATTCTTGTAGCAATGCCAAGCGTTTGGGACCAGGCTAAGTGGTTGTAGGAGTAATATTGAATTTCTTGTTGTATTGTGATTCTTTTTCTAATTGTGGGTTAATACGAATATTGTTAGTGTTGTACAATAGGAATTTTTATGTTCCCCAAGTTGTAAAATTTATTCAACTCATTTTAACAAATTAAATAGATTATTGTTGCTTTTACATTGGCAGTTCATTTGTATGGTTCTATATCTGTAAAGAAGATAATTTAAGGTGCAATGTTATTCTTCCTCCTCCACACCAGGATTGGCATTGCCCACTTGGCCAAAGTTAGAGATTGGTTTATTTCTCCATTACAGTTCAATACTAGGTGAAAAATTTTAAGCTCTTTAGCAAAGTTGAGTTGAAATTTATAATTGTGTTAGCCCGATCTTGGAATGGTTTGAAAACTGGATTTGCTCTTGCAAAAACTCATCATAGAACCACGGACTTGTTTATTATCGCTGCCTCTTATTGTTCTATAAATACTGGCATTTTAAACTTTCATGGTTTCAAAATAGTCCTTACGCACCAAATCATTTACGTTTTTATTTTTTTTTATTTTTTATTTTTTTGGGTAAATACCAAATCATTTACTTAATGATATAGCAAAATAACATTCCGATATATTTGTAATTGAGAGATATATAACATAATATAAATAAGTAAATAGAAAATAAATCAATTAAATACTAGCCCATTATTGGTCATATTATTTCTTATATTAAAACAAAATTAGTCACTGGTATTGCTAAAAAAAATATTTCAAAAAAAAAAAAAAGAAGATAATAATAATAATGAACTAAAAAGTCAGAACACCACAAAATATCTGCCCCAAGAAACATTAGATTTCTGAGAGAGAGAGAGAGAGAGAGACCTTACTTTTCAGACTCTGACAGGTGTAGTGATGAAGTAAGACTGAATACAGAGTCATAGGGGATAACGGCCATTTTGTTGGTTCAGATATCCACCCTCAAGCTCAAGTCGTTCTTATTTGTCTATCCACCGAAAATAATAATAATAATAATAATAAAAGTCTTTCTTATTTGTATGTGAGAGAGACAGGGAGACAGAGACAGAGAGGGAAAACAGAGGAAATATATGGCTATACTGTGCTCTGCCAGTCTCACCACTCCAAGAGGAACAAGAACCTTGTTTCTTCATGGTACCACTCCACCGCTCAACTCTCTCCAACCCCATTTGCTTCCTTTCTCTAACAACCCCAGACCCACCGTCCTCCCCATATCTGCTTCTTTCTCTTCTTTTTCTCCATTGTCAGTGTATTCTCCATTATCTGGCTCCGATTTGGGTCTCACAGACTGGACATTGGAGTCATGGAAATCCAAGAAGGCACATCAGCTCCCGGAGTATCCGGACCCAGAAGAGCTCCGGGATGTGCTGGACACCCTTCAGAGATTTCCACCTATCGTCTTCGCAGGTGAAGCCCGGAGGCTTGAGGAATGGCTTGGCAAGGCTGCCAAGGGAGAGGCTTTTCTGCTCCAAGGCGGGGATTGCGCTGAGAGCTTTAAGGAGTTTAATGCCGATAACATCAGGGACACCTTCAGAGTCTTCTTGCAGATGGCCATTACTCTGATTTATGGTGCCCAAATGCCTGTCATCAAGGTCTTCTTCTTTTTATTTTTATTATTATTATTATTATTTTTCAAAAATAATTATCTTTTGCTGAATTGGGTTCGTGCATGTTGCTTATTTGAGTATTTGTTTCCTTTGGATTTTATTATTACGTGACTGAGCATGTTGGTTCTTTTGTGATGTTTTTGAAATTGGTGGTTATAATTACACTTCTAAGTTTTGTTCTTTGCGCAGTTTTGACGTTTTTTATATGTTGCTATGTTTCTGTAATTGTTGTCACTGAATGTTGTTTGCTATAGTTTTATTTAAATATTTATTTTTCGGGGCCATTCTACCATTATGTTTACAAGTTGTCAACTTGTTTAAATGTGTGCTTTTACAAAAGTACGAAGTTTGAATTTTATAATGGATTGGGTACGGATCCAATGCAATTTTGCTGCCTACACTCGATATGCACCATATGAATTTTGATTTGTGAATGTCTCTTACCATATCCAATGGAGTTCCCGTGCCTTACATAATATATAATTGTCAGAAACTCACTCCCCTTTGCAAATCCATTACCCTTTTATTTATCTTTTATACTTCTTATATTTTATTTATTATTGAATGCTTCTGATACTATCAAAGGGTGTTAGAAATTCTGTTTACCGAATTTAGCTTTTGATCCTGATCATCTTTCCAAGAACAGTACGGAATCTGAGGTTTCTATATTTGTATCTCCTTTGATTTGTTCTTGTTTTGACTTTCTTATCACTTTATTCACTAGTGTTTATGACTCCATGACATGTTTCTGGCAAATAATTTAGTCGTTCCTTTGGCTTCCATTACTGAACTTACCACGGATGTTTTCTAGCTTTTATTTGATTGCTTCTCAGCACAAATGTCAAAATGCAAGCCTCGTCCATGCTTCCATTACCATATAATTATACAGTGGCACTTTGTTGTAAAGATTCACATGTATATTTCCCGGTGGAATTATTGTGGAATCACATAATTGGGCCAATGTCAGGGGATATGCAACATTTTGAAAATGCTAGATTGTATTTGTTCCTCTCTTTGTTTTAATTTATTTTTTGTTTAACTCTTTTTGTCTGAAATCTACATCAGGTAGGAAGAATGGCAGGTCAATTTGCGAAACCTAGATCTCAACCATTTGAGGTTAGAGATGGTGTGAGTCTTCCTAGTTATCGGGGAGACAATATTAACAGTGATGCTTTTGATGAGAAATCTAGAACACCTGATCCTCAACGGTTGAAGAGAGCATACCTCCAATCTGTTGGCACACTTAATCTCCTTAGAGCATTTGCCACTGGTGGATATGCTGCCATGCAACGAGTGTCACAGTGGAATCTTGACTTTGTGAAGCATAGTGAGCAAGGAGACAGGTTCTTTCTGTATCATGCCTTGGTTTTTATTTTGTTGTTAGGTATAGGGTTTCTTCTTCATTAAATTATTTCATCTTATTGGTATATTGGCATGTACCAATTAGTTTTTGACATGTGGTTTATTTAATACTAAAAGCTTAATATGAGAAAATGAACCCCATCCATATATCAATAACTAATTAGAAAAGTGATACTATGTAGCCATGCACCTGTTACATAAAAATACTCTCCCCATGAATACTATATCTTTAACCAGTCAAATTACACCTTCTCTAGTGGTAGCATCACCTTTTGGTGTCCTTGTATATATGTTGTTAATATTTGGTCTTCAACTTTGGAACATGCCACAGCCCTTATGATTTAACTATCAAATTAAATTTCTGTTTAATTTGGAAATTGTGGTTGTTAGCCATAAAAGCTGTTTGGAAACTCTGCTATGTGGGATCCAGATTTCTCTACAACCGAGCTACATTTATGAACCTCTGAATGTCTAATTGTAGGTACATATTAAACAACGTCTGCTTCTTGCTGTAATTTCTCTAACATATCTTACTTGTTTGATCATAGGTACATGGAACTTGCACAAAGAGTTGATGAAGCTATTGGATTTCTTGAAGCAGCTGGTGTCACTAGCAACAATCCAATAATGAATGCTATTGAGTTTTGGATATCTCATGAGTGCCTTCATTTGCCATATGAGCAAGCTTTGACTAGGGAGGACTCAACAACTGGCCATTATTATGATTGTTCTGCGCACATGCTTTGGGTGGGTGAGAGGACTCGGCAGTTGGATGGAGCTCATGTTGAATTTCTTCGTGGTGTAGCCAATCCTCTTGGCATTAAGGTACAATTCTGATTAGTTGTTCTTTACAGTCCCAAAAAGAATTTTAACTGTGGATAAAAAAGTTACTGTGGCATTCTTGCCTTAATGATCATATTACCACCTTTTCTTTCGATAACATTATATTAAATTTTCGCAAGTCTAGTAAATTATGCAAATGGATGTCACACAATGATAGGAAACAAACAAAAAAGAAAAATAAATAAATAAAAAATAAAAAATAAAAAAATCAATATAAAATTGCTTTTTGATTTAATTCACAAGTCTTTTGACAGCTGATTTTCCTTTTAAACAAAGGCCATACTCAACAATAGATATCTCAACTCAATGCTTCAGTCCTTTTCTTTTTGTTTTCCCTTGTAATTTTCTATATATGGGTGTGTAAATATGCATAACATGCATATATGTATGACTAACATTGTCAAAATAGAATTTATCCAAAAAAAATAAAAAAAGGTTGTTAAAATAGTTTTGTGACTGGGACAGCGATGTGATAAAACATCACAAGCATCAAATCAAGTGACAGTGCTGGGTCAAAACTAAAACGTGCAAACCCTTTTCTTGCCAAAGATGATACCTTTTCATGAATTGTTGCCCAAAAAAAAATTGTTAAAACCTTTTCTTCTCTTATGTTTTTCTGTACGGTTTGTAAGAGGAGAAAATATTTTGAATTAATATTGTATAACTAGCTCTTTACAATTCAGTTATTGGTAATTGAACTTGGCAGGTGAGTGATAAGATGGACCCAAGGGAGCTTGTAAAATTGTGTGAAATTCTTAATCCCAACAACAGACCTGGGAGATTGACAGTAATTACCCGAATGGGGGCAGAAAATATGAGGATAAAGCTCCCTCATTTAATCAGAGCTGTAAGACAGGCTGGGTTAATTGTAACGTGGGTATGTGATCCCATGCATGGGAACACAATAACAGCTCCATCGGGACTCAAGACACGGCCTTTTGATGCGATTAGGGTAAGTACTAAAGTAGTACAACTCTGAATGTAGAAACTGCTTGTCGATGATGGGGATTAAGTGGAAATGATTTGTTTTTCTTGCTCAGGCTGAGTTGAGGGCATTCTTTGATGTCCATGACCAAGAAGGAAGCTATCCAGGAGGAGTTCATTTGGAAATGACCGGGCAGAATGTGACAGAATGTGTAGGAGGGTCAAAGACTGTTACTTTCGATGATTTGAACTCTCGTTATCACACACATTGTGACCCCAGGTTGAATGCATCACAGTCACTAGAGCTTGCCTTTCTGATAGCAGATAGGTTGAGGAAAGACAGGTTAAAGAAGTCTGGTGCTGACTTTCAGATTTACAGTGGTTCTGCAGCGTAGGCTTTGAGGTCATTATTATTGTTTTCTTTTTCTTTTTCCTGAATTTTGGGACTGCTGAGGAATTTTTTTGGAAAAAAACAAAGACAAGTTAATGAAATTCTTTATTCTGACATGGTTTCTCTTCTCTGTGTGTGTCTCTCACTAACTTTTGCTTTGGGACATTTTATCAAGACTATGTATTGGATATGATATGTTTGAAGGGCAGAAAAAAAAAACAGATCTACTAAGATTGGAGATGAAGCAGATTGAATGATTCATTACTGTGAATTTTGTAAATAAACCCAAAACTAGTTTTCTGAGCAAAAAAGTGTAGTGGGGATTTCACAGCAACTCTGCTTTAATGGTTGATGGAATTGGAGTTAGTTAGAGATTCTTGATAAAGACCATGGATATATCATTTGTGATCTCAAACTTCACATTTTCTGGCTCTCCATGTAATTAATGCATTTTAACTCATAACTTTGGAAGAAGCTTCATAAATGCAAAGTCCATTCTTTTGAGGTCCCGTTTGGAAAATATCAAAGTTGAGAGGAAAAAAAATTCTCGGGATTTAGTTTTCTAGAATTAAGTTTCCTGAGAATTAATTTTCCTTTTCGTTTGTTTGGTAAGTAATAGAAAATTTAAGATTTATAAGTAATTAAATTTAAGATTGTATAATAAATTAAAGATAAATATGTATTTTAAAAAAATTTAAAACTAATTTTTTTGGGATTCTTAAAATGGCACCTATATATGTAGGAACAACTTTTCCATATATTTTCGTATATTTGTGAGAATCTAATTCTTTGGATCCCATCCAAACCCAAAAAAAAAATTATTACTTTTCTAAAAAAATTAAATTTCCATTAACTTTATTTTTATTCAATATATCCGTGAGAAAAAGTATAAAATACCTTGTCGAGGGAATTCCAGCTTCTTGCAGTTAAAAATATACCATAATAATTTCTTACCTGAATTACTACCGTTAATCCAATTAAAGTGGCAATGAAGGTGTATGGAATTCGCAATCTCTTTTATTTATAATATATTGTATTTCATGCTCACTTGCATTATACAGATTTAAATGTTTAGTATCGAGTTTAAAATCAAAGTTTAAAATTAAATATTGTTAGTATCAAATTCGCAATTTTAATGTTTGATTCAGCAAAACATAAATTTCGTTGATTGTCTTCTAAATAATATTGAAAGAAGTAAGTGATTTTTACCGCAAAAAAATTGATCCACTTGGTACCTAAAGCTTCGGGGGAATTGAACCCGACGTGAATCGAACACGCAACCTTCTGATCTGGAGTCAGACGCGCTACCATTGCGCCACGGATCCGTTGTGGCAAAGCCTAGCACATATCTAACTAAATCATCTTATTTATTTTGGCTTTTGGCATTTTCTCGGCCACACATATAATTCCTGAATAGATTTGTCAACCAATTTAGTTATCCCCAACAATACAGTTGCTTAATATATTATAATTTATTTCATAAAAGAAGAAAATTAATTAATAATGTATTAATTCCAATAGGTGAAGAAGAAAACAAAGTTGCAACAAGATATAAAGCTTGATGAAACCTATAGCAGGTTCACATTATTATGACACGTAAATACCACACAGTACACACCAACAATGTCATTAGGAAGACCTTGATTTTTATTTATTTTTTATTTTTATTTTTTGCCTGGTCTCGTTCTGTTGGTTTTCATGGACTTGAAACGATACATTCTTAGCACAAATCAATATTCAAAAAAAAAAAAATATATATATATATATATATATATATTGAAGAAGAAGAAGAAGAAAAAAGACATTGAAAACCTTCCTTTCATGCGGTTATATCTATCAGAAGACGGTGGAAACTGATCTTGGCTCAACACCAAGAGCAGTCATAAAATTGTTGTTCTGTAACTGACCAATATCAATGGTGACATTTCCTTTTCCAAGGTGATGATTGCCTGCTGCTGATGATGGTTCAATATCAGGCTTGGCTGCTGATGATGATGGTTGAATATCAGGTGAGTTTACAGTTGCCTCTTGGCTAATATTACTTCCAGACTGTGAATTCCCATTCAGCATTCTCATCTGCTTGTCAAGCTACTCTACAACATCCTTCATTTTTGGCCTTTCTGATCTATTACTATTCAGACATTTTATTGCAAGCTTAGCAACTATTTTTATCTGCTCTTCTTCTCCTTCATCAACCGGCAAAATATTCAAGTTCTGGAATAGAGCATCAGTTTCAACCAGAGAGACGAATTGCCTAACAACGTTCCTCTCTGGATCTCCATTTGGTTCTGGATTCCATCCGGTTAGGAGCTCTATAAGAACTATTCCAAAACTGTATACATCGCTCTTTGCGGTTAGTATTCTTGTTACCAAGTACTCAGGGTCAAGGTAACCAAATGTTCCTTGAACCGTTGTTGGAACACCGGATTTATCTGGGGGAATAAGAACTGAAGTTCCAAAATCGGACACTTTTGCTGTAAGTTTACAGTCCAACAATATGTTCATGGACTTGACATCTCTGTGAATGATTGGTGGGTCTGCCAAAGAATGTAAATAGTTTAGTGCAGATGCTGTTTCTTCAGCTATCCTCAGACAAGTTTTCCATGACTTGAATAAACATGACCTGTTGTTATGGATGTGTTCGAAAACTGTTCCATTCGAAACAAATTCATACACGAGCATTGGAAACGTGCTCTCCAGACATAACCCCAGCAGCTTGACAACATTCTTATGATTCACCTGTGAGATAACACAGATTTCTCTTTGAAACTGCTGGTCTATTTGTTTCTGGTTTGCCCCTCTTGGGATTAGACCATTAGGCTTCTTGACAGCAATTTGAGTACCATTTGGTAACACCCCTTTGAAAACTGAACCAAATGCACCTTTTCCTAGAGGATGCTTATAATTCCCAGTTGCTTTCATTAGATCATACTCTTTGTAAATTTTGATCTGGTTCTTCAACATTGCACCCCCATTTTTCTTGAAGTTCCTCTCTTTTATCCACTTCTTGAGCAGAATGATCATGAACACAATTACAATCAAAATAAGAATCACCAGTCCAATAACTGCAATCAAAGAATAATAATAATAATTAAAAAAAATGTATATCATCAATAACTTGAACATATTCTTCCTCTGTATCGAGTACAATAACATAATATCAAAGCTGCAGATTCTGTTATGCCCTCTACAAAGGTATGCTATGTGTCTCAATATTGCCTACAAATTTAATCAGATTCACACATTAATTGAAGCCGTATTATTGCACAATTTGGATTATTATGATCTTGTTCGAAAGGATGCTTTGTGATTCACTTCATGAAGCGGATTTTAACTATTGGTAAAGTCCTACTTTTATAGAGAAATTGGGACTGGAGATGAATAAATGGCTTTCTAACAATTATTTGTAATCAAGGCAGGGTGGTTCCTGAGTTTTCAATTCTGAACATTCATTCTGTTGCAGGTAAATAAAGTTTGAAACAAAATATGTGACAAGCAAATATGGCCTAGTTTTTTGGTTCATAAACTAAAATGAAAATTTGCAGAAGCATTTGAAAAAATGTATCTTCTAGTACTTACTTTTGAGGGTGGTAGCAATGTTCTGTTGTCTTTTACAGTAGACTTTGGCATCCCCAAGCATACCTGGTGGGCAGCTGCATTTGTAGCTTCCTGGAGTGTTTTCGCAAATACCATAACAAGGAAACGTTTCTGTTTCCTTGCACTCATCGATATCTACCACCATCAATGGCAGGTTAGCCAACAAAATACCATCTACTTGCTCTCTAAAGAAAGAAAATATTTGCAATTAAGCGTTTACCTAGTTCTCATAAGAAATTTTTTGTAGTTTCAGAAGATTAAGAATCAAGTTGTGTATGGAAAAAAAAAAAAATATATATATATATATATATATAGATATAACAATAATATAAATTTTACCAAGGCATCCTTGTGGGGAATAGGGATTTCCAGCATATCCTTGCTCACATTCGCAGTGATATCCACGGCTGCCATTGGTGTAGCATCTACTGTGATTATTGCCATTGAAGTAGTACAGATGTTCATGAGTTGCTTTGGACAGCCATTGAAGCACCACCTTTGGATCACCAACTGAGCTTGCGTCAATGGAAACATTTATCATTCTCCTCTCAACATTATAACCTGCTGCAGACAGATTATGATCATCTTCTATTAAATCGACACTGCATGATGAATCATTCTTTGCACTGCTGCTACTTCCAAGACTTATTTCTAACATCTTCAGGTGCTTAGACGTCGAAGACAATGAGGTCTGGGAAGAGCCTCTACGGTTGTCATGGTCAGAGTATATAGGAAAACATCCAATTTTTGACCGTGCTGCTGAAGTAATAGCAGTAGTAGTACTGCTCTCTGATGTCCATGTATGCACAAACATCAACATCAGCCATAGCAGGACCCGAGTTTGATTTCCTTCTCTGCTCATATTTTGCTTTTCCATACCTACTTAGCGTGCTTCTTCAAGTATATAACTTGATCATGAAAATCTTATTCCTAGCATATCTCAACCCCAAGATAATCGTCATTTGGTTTGCTTCTCTGCAGACATAGATTCTTAAGCATTTTATAGGGGTTGTCATCGCTAATTTGGAGATCCTAGTTTCCTATGCGGAGACAAAGGTTTTAGTCGGCCAAATAAGGAACTGAATCAAGACAAAAACCATAGTGATTCTCTCCAGAACCATAGGAAAAATGATGACCTTTTCCTTCTTTCACTTTCAACTATGTGTGTGGTTACTTATTTTTTGAAGATGGTTAATTAATTGGCTGTAACTTTCATTATATCTCTGTTTTTTAAAATATGTGCAAGGCTTTAGTAATTAAACTAGTTTAAAGTTCATTACAAGGAAGTTGAAGAAATAAAATATGTAAGACAACTATGAGATTGAATAAACATGCACAAAAGTTTGAGCATCATATTCACCAAAATTTCTATGATGTGGCGAAACGTAAGACTAAGTTTGTGATTAATTAATTACTACCATGTCCATGTATCAGTGAAAACAAATAAATAGGGCCAAAATTAATTCTCTTGTTGATTGAGAGTTTCTTGTTTCTATAGCAAAACAAAATGAGAATTCATTTTCAGCCAGAATCTCATGTACATATCAAAACTTTACTTTCAACAAAACTTTTCTACTATTTTTATAGACAAAATCAATTAATTTGTTTGTGTATGACAATAGTTTGACTTGTATCCATGCCATGTACATATATATATAATTACAAATTTCCAAGAAAGTGACATAAATATCACCTCTTGTTCAAAATTTTATAATTACTAATTTCTGGTTATTGTACACTTTTTTAATAAGAAAGAGAACCCTTATCTAAAATAGTTTTTGGAAGGATATTTTATAAGTTTTCTCAACCAAAACCAAAAAAAAAAAAAAAAAAAAAAAAAAAAAAAAAAAAAAAAAGAACATATATGTTTTTAATAAAAACGAATATTAAAGCTAGTTTTTGAAAGAAGAAAAAGATTTCCCCCTTGAGTACAAAACCAGTTTTTTTACAAGTCATTCAAGACTTGCCAACATTAAATGAAATTTTAATATAAGAGTATTTAGTTAGAAGATATAAGACTCGTTTGTTACTTAAAAATAAATAAAATATGACTGACCACATTTTTCTTTATTATTTGTAGGTTAGTAATCGATCGGAGGGATATATATTAACAGGAAAAAAAAAAAAAATCGAATGAAGTTGTGTAAAATAAATTTTTTTTTTTTTTTTGAGGAAAAGTATCTATAAAATAAACTAAATATATGATTATATATATGTTAAAACGGAATTTAAAAAGAAAACTGCTAACGTATACCAACTAGCAATACCAAACAAGTGCATTATCTTTGCATCAGTCTCAAACTTATTAAAGAGTAATTATAGATGAAGTTTTATATTTAAAATGACAACTGATACTACAACTTATTTCCAATAATAATAATTTAAAAAAAAATAAAAAATAAAAAATTGGAGATATACGCCTTATTCTTACAAATTTGAACATGATGTGTACAACATAGCAAGATGTGAGTAGCAACAATGAAATCAGCAAAATAAATGGTGTTGGAACAATTCTTTTTCCTTCTTTTTTATTTTATTTTTTTATTTTTTTATCCTATCGATAAGAATTTTTTTTCTGCAGATCACAAAAGTGCAGATATAATATTGTATCCTTCATTCTTAACTCCATATTCCAGAGCTCATTAGCCAACAAGAACACATGCTAAACAACACAAGGTTATTTTCCTGTTATAGGTATTTTACCTGTCACTTGGTGGGCCACAAGGCTTACCACAATTTTACGTACCTTCATGACATGATTAGAGGAGAAGAGCCAATAAGCCTGGAAGAAAAATGAGATAAGTGGATTAACAACATCCATAACTAGAACTAAGCCTCATTTCTGTAAATAGTGATACCCATAAACATAAATATGAGAGAGCTATAGACACATGCACAATGACCAAGGTGGTGAGGCAAACACCAGCTCAGATTCAACATGAACCCCCCGTCAATTATGGGCAGAACAACTTGAAATGGTGAATTATTGAATAAATTCATAAATGCAAAAAGAAGATTTCTTCCATACGTAACTGAGAAAGAAATTCCCCAAACTCTCTCCATTGCTTCTTCCCATGAGTGCACCAGAGAGAATCCATCTAAAAACATTTTAAAATCATAAAAGTGAACATTTAGAACTGAACTTGTGTTGACCACGTATCATGGTTATCTATGAATGTGACAGCCATAGAAGGCCAACATCCAATTAGACCCGGTGGCTTTCCTGGGGATCATGTAGATGCCAGTATTGTCCATTTAACTGCTTCCAGCATAGAATACGTAAATAGATTTCTTAAACATGTTAAAAGAAAAAGGAAGAATTAAAAGAAGAAATGTTGATAAAATACACAGAGCTTGAAGCTATATGCTGACATTACATGAAAGAGAGCCTGAACTTATTATTGCATCCACAAGAAGGTGCAACATACCTTAGACATAGCATAGCGCACATACTTCAATAATTTAATAGCCGAAACATCAAGGAGTTACTCATATGAATAGTGGAAAAAAAAAATATATATATATATATATATATATCTTATTTTATAGAAGAATCTAGGTTTATGTTTTAGATCATCTTAGCATAATTTTGTTTTATAGTTTTGAGAAGATAAATAAATTTCTGATTCCATATGTGTACAGGAAATACCTGAAAAATTCCCTTAGTTGTGAAGTCAAATGCAGTTAAAAGATGTCCAATGCCACCAATCTAATTTACTTTACACTGTCTTTGGCTATCTGCAGGTAATGTTTGTGGAAATAACACATCATATCATATCAGTAAGGAAATGAAATGAAATAAACACTCCAACTTCCCCCTAAACAAACTGGAGGCTCAGTTGACCCCTTAAATCCAGTAAATATACTTTTGAGAATGGAGGTTCTCTCCAATTTTCCTTCAAAGAGGGAAAATTAACCACTTTGGAGTTATCCTAATTCAGTAAATAGTTACTGGCAATAAACGAACTGAAATAATCAAAATAAGTAGTCCATAAATAAAGTACGAAAGGACAAAATACAAACCAAAACAGTACCTTAGTATGCAAAGGAGTAAAAGGGACATTTCATCATTTCCTATGAAAACCAGGCACAAATTCCTTCCCTTCATTCATTGTTGCTTTAGCCGTAATCAATAAACAAAATATAAAATTCATTTAAAAAATAAAAATTAAAAAAAAAAAAAAAAAAAAAAAAAAAAAAAAAAAAACCAACAACAACAACAACAACAACATAGAAGGAGCAGGTATATTTGGAATAAAGCTTCATATTTACTATCCAGTCAAGAGCAAAACTGAAAAAATAAAAAAAAATAAAAAAACTAGATACTAACTTCCGATATAGAAACAGGTTCAAATAGAAGCATCACAAATTCTAGAGAAAATCCATCTTTTTGTAGAAACAAAAAATGAAAAATCAGACCCAAAAAAAACAAAAAAAAAAAAAAAAGTTACAACCACAAATATCATAGACAAATGAGGCAAACGATTCATGAATACAAATTACTCGTCATTCTTCCTTGGAGCCCAATCACAAACAAATGAATACAAAAATATTATGTTCATATTTTATAATAGTGCTGAAAATAAGTACCTCGTCATCAGCCAGAGAAAAAAAAATGTGGAAGAAGTTGACTCATACTCTATTGTAATTTATACCCGTATAAAGAAGAATTGTATTTATTTTGCGATTTGTTACAAAATTTTGTGCAACTCAATCAAAAAACTGTCATCTGGCCAAAGAATGGAATAAATTTAACATCTAAATCCATCAGTTAAATTTTAACATCCGAAACTTTAAAAAAAAGCCAAAGCAGATTCAGAAATGGGTGGATAGCCTTCTTCATCCTTCATATGCCCATTAAGCCTCCTTACCTCAACACGTATATCCCCAATCTGTGGATGCATCTCATCTCCAACAACAAACACATGAACCTGACTCTTCAACTCAATCCAGCTACATCCTGGCTCTTTGCTGACACCTCGAAGTTTCATCAGCCTCCTAACCCGCTCCACATCTTCTTTCCTACCCAAGGCAGTGTAGATACTTGACAATAACACATAAGCTGATGATTCTTGTGACCCTAACTCCATTAGCTTTTCTCCGGCATAGGCCCCCAGTTCATAATTCTTGTAGTTTCGACAACCACCTAACAAAATACGCCATAAACACATGCCATGATCCATTGTTGCTGATTCTATTAAGTCTTTGGCTTCATTCAGCTTTCCAGCACGGCTCAGGACATCAACCATGCAAGCATAATGCTCTACTTTCGGTACTAAGCCAAAGTCATTAAACATCATGTTGAAATAACCCCAACCTCTATCCACCAATCCCATGTGGCTGCAAGCAGAGAGAACGTTCACAAATGTGACATGATCTGGTTTTGTACACTCTAATTGCATCTCCTCAAAGAGGACTAAAGCCTCAATTCCATGCCCATTCTGAGAAAGGCCAGATATCATTGCGTTCCAAGAAACTATATCCCTTGTGGGCATTCTCCTAAAGACCAGGTTCCCATCTTCCAAACTCCCACACTTTGCATACATGTTAGAAAGTGCACTTCCAACTGGAACTTCAAGACCAAATCCACACTTAATGGAGCAGGCATGGATCTGTTTTCCTTGTTCCAAAGCAGCAAGGCTTGAACATGCTTTTAGGATGCTAGCCATGGTTAGCTCATTGGGCATAATTCCCTCACCCTGCATTCTACAATACAAACTCAAAGCTTCTTCATTCTCCCCGTTTTGAACGTACCCTCCAATCATAGAAGTCCACAGAACAATATCAGGTTCTTTTAGATAATCAAATCCTTTACGAGCATCAATAGTGTTACCACATTTGGCATACATGTCAACTAAAGCTGTCATTATATATATCTGCGATTCAAATCCCAACTTCAGCGAATACCCATGCATCTGTTTACCTTCATCAACTGCACCAAGATCGCTACAAGCATTGATTATACCAACGAAAGTAAACTCGCTGGGAGTTATCCCAGAGAAATGCATGGTGGAAAACAATTTCAAAGCCTTTTGAAAATCCCCACTTTGTGAAAATCCAGTGACCATCGCAGACCATGTGATGGAGTTCCTATCATTCGTAAATTTAAATGTTTGAAGCGCATCACCTAAACTTCCACATCTTGCATACATGGTAACAAGAGCATTCCCAACAGCTATAAAAGAAACCAACCCGTTTTTAACTGCCACACCATGGATTTGTTTTCCCCCATCAACATACTCAGGAAGCGTCAATGCACTAAGAACACTGGTAAAAACAAACTCACTATCACACTCCTCCTCCTCTTGACGCATTAATTCAAAAAGCCCAAAAGCCTCATTAGCCAGCCGTTGCATTGCATACCCAGAAATCATGGTAGCCCAAGAAACCGAATTCCTATCCGGCATTCTATCGAACACGTTACGAGCATCGGATACAAGACCTCTTTTACAGTACATATTAAGAAGCGAACTTCCAACAAAGACATCATCAAAACAATCAGTTTTAATTGCTAACGTATGAGTTTGCTGACCACCCAAAATATCAGAGATATTGGAAGAAGCAGTGAAAACGCCAGCAAAAGTGTGGGCATTAGGCAAGGTGTTCTCCGCTCTCATCCGCTGGAAAAGCTCCATGACGAGAGAGGACCAAGAAGGACCCTGCTGAGAGTAGGCATTAATGAGGCAGTTCCATGATACGACGTCTTTTTGGTGAATGTTTTCGAAAACCAGCTTGGCTTTGAACAAGTTTCCGCATTTGGCGTAGAGGTTGACGAGGCTGTTGGCGATGTATATACAGGAAAACAAACTGGTTTTGATTATCTGCGCGTGCAATGCTTTACCTTTATGGAGCTTCTTCTGTTTTGTACACTCCAAGAGTTGTGTAAAGAACGAGCGAGACTCAGGCGGTAAAAGCATCAAAAACCCCGTGTTCCACTGAGTCTCTCACTCTTCCTCAGCTTCGGCCTCCTTTGACCCAAAAAAAATAATGTTGAAGAAGAAGAAGAAGTAAAAAAAAGTTTCCTTTTTTTTATATTTATTTATTTTTTAAATCTGTGTTGAAAGTTTGTTCTTTGTTTTGAGGGTTCTATTTCTCTCATCAGTGACTTTGCATTTTGATTAATTACTAAAAAGGAAAAAGGGATGACATTTGCTAAGTAAAACTATAAGATATTCGAGTATGCAAAGAAAAATGGTCTAAGGTTTTGTGAAATCTGATGATGTACCAAATTGAGTAGGATAAAGTAAAATGTTCGAGGGCAAAACGAGTAAAAACTCGAGTTTTGAACCTTGTTTTTTTGGTAAGGTAAAGTGTTAGAGCCTAGTAAGCATAAACAAGTAGTAGCTTATTACCAAGTTAATTATTTGTTATTTGTCCTATTTTTATGCTATCTTCATCTTATCATTGGTTTGTTAAGATGATAAGAAGGTTAAGGAAACCAAATGAAAGAACCATGTATGTTAAAAAATAAATCAAAAATAAAAAAACTAAAAAAAAAAATGCTCAAGCAAAGCCAGTGAACCATCAAAGCAAAACGTTGAACTTATTTCAATTCAAGAACCCAAAAATTTCATGCCAAACCTAATTAGAATCTCGAAAGAGAAAGAGAGAGAGTGAGAGAGAGGGATGAAGAATAGAAAAACAAAGTAGAAAACGAAAGTTGCAGAGGTGTACAGTGTAAGGCCACGTGGAGCTGATGGAAATAGAATGGTAAATCTGCATGGGTAGAATAGGGGTGAAATGGGAAATGAAAATTATTTTATAGTTCTGCATGGTAAAATAGTTGAAGGTGAAAATTACTTTATAGTTCTCCCTTGTATCTATTCAAATTAAATCAACCAATGAATGTACGATTTATGTCTAAAATAAGCTATATAAATATATAAATATATATATATATATAGAGAGAGAGAGAGAAAGAGGGGACTACAATCCGAATGGTCTTTATGGGTAGTAAACGGACCAAAAATAAATTTCTTTTCCTTGACCATTGGATTTTAATAGACAATCTAGATTAGAAATAGGACTTTCCCTCTCATTTCATCTTTTTCCCACCCATCTTCCATCCTATTCGACAGAGCCATCCATCGTGTTCTCTCTTCTCCACTGTCTCTCTCTTTTTTTTTTTACAATTAAATTTGTAGACCGGGACTGATGGGTATGGGTGTCGACCAGGATGACTGTCGAAAATAAAAGAGAACACGATGGGTGGTTCTGTCGAATGGAATGGAAGATAGGTTAAAAAGGAAGAAAATGAAAGGGAAAATCCTATCTCTAATCTAGACCATCTATTGAAATCTAACGGCCAAGAAAAAAAATCACATTTTTGGTCCATTTTCTACCCATTAGGACCATCTGGATTGTACCCCTCTATATATATATATATATATATATTAAAGTATATATACTCTAACCAATAAATAAGTATAAAACTAATTGTTATTATTAGGAAAATCCACATTTACCAACTAAAAGAAAATTAAAAAAAGGAGCATTATGTTTAGTTTTTAACACCGATATGTTTTTCAACTTTAGAACCTTCGAATTTTTCTCCTTTTTTTTTTTTTTTTTATGTATTGATTGTAGTTTCCTCTTTAGCAACCAACATCATAATACTTTTAAGCATCTTATTTTGACTAAATTAAAAGCAGCTTTTATTTATAAAGAATACATAAAAGATACATTTTTTTTATATTTTTATATTTTTTATTTTTATTTATTAATTTTAATTTAATTTTTGGATAAATAACATTGCGTTAGGCACAAAAAGCCTCCAAGAGGAAAATTACATCAAAAAGCTATTTAGTAGAAAACTTTTGATCTTGGCAACTCTTTCTTAGATATTGTATTTTTTTTCTTCCAAGCAATGTGTTACATATCTGAAGATCATACAGGACTTACAAGGACTTATTGGGCTGGGACTAGGGAGATAGCTATATTATGAGCTTTTCTTTTTCCTTTTCTTCTTTTTCTTTGAAGTTTTTTTTTTTTTTATTATTGTAAATAAACTAATTTTCTTTTGTATATATGTAGAAGCTGGCGGTTCTTCATCGTCAAATTCAATTATGTCAATGGTTTTGGATGATGTACTTTTGGAGGAAGTGTTGGTTTTTCTCCTTAATAATAATTAAAAAAAAAAGATGGTCCACATTATTCCATCTCTTATGAATGATTTTTGTCATTCCATAACGTTCAAAACGTTCAGCATGTTTTCACCCCTTAATTGCACACATTGGAACGGCTCTGTGATGGACAGAGCACGTATAAACGCAGTGCAAACTAAGTTTTTGGATCCCCTAAGCCTACTTTCTCAATTCAGAAAAACACACCATCAGTTTAGAGAAAGATAAGGTTTAGAAGACCTTTCCAATATCCTTGAGTGTATATTGACCGTATATGAGATAATGGCAATGGCGGGAGGTATGTTTTTGGTCCAATTCTTAATTCCGCGTTGATCTAATTGTTATATAGAATTGCTGAGCATGTTTAGATCGTTATAGATTTTTTGGTATCAGAGCCTTGTTTACCTCTGCCTTGTTTGGTTTTGCTCTTTGCGTTTTGTTCAACATAATACCTTAATTGAGTTTAATTTTTGTAGAATTCAAATCTTTGTTTTAGATGTGTTTTATTAAAATAAAAACATCATAAATTATTAGGAAATTGAATTTTGAGTTTTATGACATAAAATATGCAATTTTTGGGCATTGGAATCTTGAGGAACCATTGGGTTTCGATTTGGGTCTTTACCGGGTTAAAAACGGATCACTTCGATTCCTCTAAAGGCTGAAGACAACTTAAACGATGAGTCATTTTGGGTGTAGGAAAACCGACGTGACATTTTCCTTCTAGAAAATGCGCCCTTTGAAGCTGAATGCATGTCGTTTGACTGCTGTAGGATTTAAACCCGTGCCCTTCTAGACCAGAGCCTTAATCCTTGGACCACCGGACCAAGCTTTGTTTTTTGCATGGTTTTTATCATTTAAGTTTATTTATTTATATCAAATTGAAGAAATTTTTATTGAAATTGAAATAAAATATATATTTATATATGTGTGTGTGTGTTTAATATTACTGTGTTTTATTGAAATCGTTTCATGAATATTACAATGTTCAATTTATTTATTTTGTTAGCATTTATGCATATATATATATATATATATATTGAATTATTTGCATTGCTTATGTTTTTTTATGCAAACATTTAGCTCATTATTGTGAGTTGGTTAATGAAGGTGATTCATATGATTTTAATTAATTAGAAATTAGCCATAGCATCTTTAATTAGGATCATAAATTAAGTTCAAGGATCACATTATAACACTAGTTGTAGTTAATCATACGTGATATAATAAAATCTACCCCACAGGAACTTTATTATATATGTATGATTAATTAGGATAAAATATCAAATTATATTTCTTAATCTACCCATAAGTATCAAGAAAATGAGCATAATTTGATAGTTTTATCATGAGGCAATTATAAAAAGAATCTAATTGAATAGGACTTTAGCCCACAGGCAAGTTTTATGTCACTAGATTTATTAATTTAAAGCATAATTTACATTGGTAAAACATAAAATTGTTGTTTGTAGTCTCAAAATTATGAGTAATGAGCATGTATATTTTAAATGTTGCAGTTATTCAACCTGTTAATTTCTCTTATACGAAATGCGATGTTCCTGAACTTAAGGGTGACAACTATAAGGTTTGAAAGGAGACGATTCTCCTTCACTTAGGGTGGATGGACATTGACTATGCCATCAGAAAAGATGAACATCCTAAGATTATTGAAACCAGCACTCCAGACCAAGTTGATCTTTATGAAAAATGGGAGCGATCTAATCGCCTTTCCATCATGTTCATAAAGACCAAAATATCTGCTGCGATTCGGGGTTCTGTCAAGCAATACAGCAATATTTAAGAATTGCTAAAGGCAATCGATGATCAATTTGTGACTTCAGACAAGGCATTAGCAAGTACCCTAATTATGCTTTCATCCATAAAGCTCACCAAGATTAAAGGCGTGCATGATCGCATCATGTGCATGAGGGATATAGCAGCTCAACTGAAAGTGTTGGAAGTTAAGATGTTAGAAACTTTCCTGATTCACTACATTCTATGCACTCTACCCCAACAGTATGGTCCCTTTAAGATCTTTTATAACACATATAAGGATAAATGGTCAATTGATGAGCTGGTGAACATGTGTGTACAAAAGGAAGGAAGGTTGGCAATGGAAGATGGTGAGAAAGTGAACTTGATAGTTCTAGGAAAGGAAAATGATCAAGCCAAACAAAAGGGAAAAAAATAAGATTCCTCCCCAGTCAGACATCAAGAAGGAGTTAAAGTGCTTATTTTGCAAGAAGAAGGGGCACATAAAGAAAAATTGCTTCAAGTTTAAGAACTGGCTTGATAAGAAAAGTACTCAACTTTCACTTGTATGTTATGAATCCAATATGATATATGTTAATCATAACACTTGGTGGATTGACTCTGGTTCTTTAATCCATGTGACCAATTCCTTGCAGGGATTACACGACCTGCAGAAACCAGTGGGAAGTGAGCAAAGCATCTACTCTGGAAATAAGATGCCCTCATATGTAGAGGCTGTTGGAACATGCAAGCTAGTTTTAAGTAGTGGTTTCATTTTATCTTTAGAAAGAACTTTTTATCTTCCTAGTTTTTCTAGAAATTTGATTTCAGTTTCTAAACTTGTATCATTTGGATATTCATTTAATTTTTTAGATTCTGGTTTTAGTTTGTCTAATAAATCTGAAATTGTTGGTTATGGTACTTTGCTTGATAATCTCTTTCATCTTAATTTACAAAATGATGACAACTATACTACTATGCATGTTCATGGAAATGTTGGTATTAAACGATGTGTTATGAATGAGAAATCCTCTATGTTGTGGCATCGGAGATTGGGACATATCTCCATTGATAAAATCAAAAGGTTGGTAAATGATGAGATACTTAGTACTTTAGATTTTATTGATTTTGAGACCTGCGGACTAACAAGTCAAAGAAGGTGCCAAGAGGAGTTCTGAATTGTTGAAAATTATTCATACGAATAATTGTAGTCCAGAATTGATGCATACCGTGATAAATATTTTTTTCTCTTTAATAGATGACTACTTCTGATACATGTATCTTTACCTGCTTAATAACAAAAATGGAGCACTAAATGCTTTTAAGATGTTTAAGGCTGAAGTAAAGAAACAATGTGAAAAGCAAATAAAAATCGTGAGATCAGATAAAGGTGGAGAATACTATGGTAGATACACTGAGAATGGATAAGCACCTGGTCCCTTTGCGAAGTTTCTTCAAGAACATGGGATAGGACCAAAATGGTCTTGCGAAAAGAAGAAACTGAACTTTATTGGAGATGGTGAGAAGTATGCAAAGTAACATGAAACTCCCTGAATTCTTATGAATTGAAGCTCTAAAGACGGCTGTATACATATTAAATCGAGTTCCAACCAAGGCTATCCAAATGACACCATTTGAGTTATTCAAAGGTTGGAAACCAAGTTTGCAACATGTACGCATTTAGGGATGTCCATATGAGGTGAAGTCTATAATCCACAAGAAAAGAAGTTGGACCCGAGGACTATAAGTGGATATTTCGTTGGATATGCTGAAAGGTCTAAGGGATACAAATTTTATTGTCCGTCTCCTAGTACTAGATTTGTGGAATCAAAAGATTTCTTGAAAATGACTTTATCAGTGGGAGTGATCACTTTTAAGATATAGTTTCTGAAAAGGATCACTATCAAAGTCAACTCTCTGGTTTAAATGATAGATTGATTGTCATTCACATCCCTCAAGAACCAATAGGTGTTAGACAATCTGCTATTGAAGTTCCACAAGCTTTTATTGATCCAGTAGATTAAGTTGTTAATGAGGAACAACAAGTTCCTCAAGAGGACGATGAAGCAACGTTAAGAAGATCTACAAAAGTCTGAAAATCAACAATACCGAGTGATTATATTATGTATCTGCAAGAATCAGATTACAACATTGGAGCTGAAAATTATCCTGAAACATTTTCGCAAGCCATGAGTTCTAAGGAATCTAACTTGTGGTACAATGCCATGCGTGATGAGATGGATTATATGGCATCTAATCAAGTCTGGGATCTTGTCAAGTTGCATGATGGTGTAGAAGCCATTGGATATAAATGGGTCTTTAAAACAAAGAAAGACTCATGACGTAACATTAAGAGATATAAAGCAAGACTTGTTGCCAAAGAATTCACTCAGAGGGAAGGAATCGATTATATAGAGACATTTTCTCCTATATATAAGAAAGATTCTCTCTATGTAATTATGGCATTGGTAGCTTATTTTGATTTTGAGTTACATCCAATGGATGTGAAAATGGCATTCCTCAATGGTGATCTAGAGGAAAAAATTTACATAAAACAACTAGAAGGATTTTTCTCTAGCAATGGTGAGCACTTAGTCTGCAAGCTTAATAAATCCATATATGGATTAAAACAAGCCTCCTGTCAGTGGGATTTAAAATTTCATGAGGTCATCAATTCATTTAGGTTTGAAAAGAACGTCATGGATCAGTGTATATGCCAACAAGTCAGTGGGGACAAAATCTGTTTTCTTGTGCTATATGTGGATGATATTTTGCTTGCAACTAATGACAAGCATTTGTTATATGAGGTGAAGCAATTTCTCTCAAAGAACTTTGATATGAAGGATATGGGTGAGGCATCTTATATCATTGGCATTAAGATTCATAAAGAAAGATCTCGAGGTATTTTGGGATTGTCTCAAGAGACCTATATCAACAAAGTTTTAGAGAGATTTTGCATGAAGGATTGTTCATCAAGTATAACACAGATTTAAACGGTGACAGATTCAATTTGAATCAATGCTCGAAAAATAATTTCAAACGGGAACAAATGAAAGCCATTCCATATACTTCAGCTGTTGGAAGCCTTATGTATGCTCAGGTCTGCACCAGACCTAACATTGCATTTGCAATTGGAATGCCGGGGAGATATCAAAGTAATCTAGGTGTTGACTGCTGGAAAGCTACAAAGAAGGTGATGAGATATCTTCAAGGGACAAAAGATTACATGCTCACATACAGACGGACTGATAATCTGGAAATGATTGGTTACTCCAATGCAGACTTTGCTGGCTGTGTTGATTCATGAAAATCAACATCTGGTTATATTTTCATGCTTGCTTGTGGAGCTGTATCTTGAAGAAGTGGAAAGTAGAATTTGATTGCTAGCTCCACTATGGCTACCTTGCATGGTGTATGGTTGAAGAGTTTCATTTTTGGCCTTCGAGTTGTGAATTCCATTTCTAGGCCATTATGATTGTATTGTGATAATTCAGCTGCCATGTTTATAGTTAAGAACAACAAGAGTAATAATTGAAGTAAATACATTTACATCAAATACTTAGCCATAAGCGAACGTGTTAAAGACAAGAAAGTGGTCATTAAGCACATTAGCACTGAGTTGTTGATTGCCGATCCTTTAACTAAAGGCATGCCACCAAAGAATTTTAAGGATCATGTAATTCGTATGGGACTTGGTTCTATAATGTGATTTTCGATGTACATACATTTATTGTTTTAATGGAACTCTTATTCAGTTGATGTTTTCTCATTTGCATTTTGTGCACATATTTGTATATTCATTTCTTTATTTATATTTGAGAAATATCATTCGGTTTGGACCTAAAATAAATATAGGGTTTATTCATTAAGTTATACAGGATAGTGTTTAAAGAGACATGATGCATTGTGATACATGGAAGATAATACTTGTTTTTAGAGAACCTATCGCCATGATTTGTGTATTGTGTTTCTTGCTATGGTAAACGATGGAATATATGGACCAAATGGGAGAATATTGGTTTTTCTCCATAATAATAATAAAATAAAAAATGGTCCACATTATTCCATCCCTTATAAACGATTTTTGTCATTTCATAACATTCAAAACGTTCAGCATGTTTTCACCCATTAATTGCACACATTGGCACGACTCTATGATGGGCAGAGCACTTATAAATGCAGTGCAAAAAGTTTTCGAGTCCCCTAAGCCTACTTTCTCAATTCAGAAAAACACACCATTAGTTTAGAGAGATAAGGTTTAGAAGACCTTTTCAATATCCTTAAGTGTATATGAGATAACGGCAATAGTGGGATGTATGTTTTCGATATAATTCTTAATTCCGCCTTAATCTAATTGCTGTATAGGAAGCACCAACATGGAAGGTGTTATGTGTAAAAAAGCGAGTTCCCTGTATCTATTGGGTCAATTGGGTAGTTTCATTTATCATAGCTACACAAAAGTTATAGCAATTGGTATAAGTTACTAAATTACAACTAAAATATTTATGACAAATAAGACAACACAATTTTTAGTTGGAAAAAATAACATTAAAAATAAAGGCCAATTAATAATTATCTTATTAAAAATATATCAGATTATAAATGAATAATACTAGAGTTATCAAATATATATATATATATCAAAATTATATCAAATGTTTATGTGTAGATATTTTATTAATTGATATATCAATATAACTTCGTTTTGGATAACTATACCTTTAGGATAAATATAACTATTAATAGATTTATTTATTATCAAACATATATATATATATATTGGTAGATTTACTTGGTATCTTTAATATTATTCATTATAAATCATAGGAGAAAAATGAATTAATCGAGGAAAAGGAATTAATCATCAATATTGTAATCCTAACTAAACATAACATAATGTATGTATATAAACTTATAATTTTTCTACGATGCATATTTGTATGCATCATAATTTATGCGACTAACATCAGACAGAAAGCATGCAAATTATAGTGCATACTTGGTATATACTATAATAAGGCCGTATAAATTTAGCTTTCAAGAGGTTATAACTACTTATCAAATACCATATTATTCACCGGTGGTGTGATGAAGTTTCTTCCAAAGAAATTGGTGAGTGAAATCCTGTGAAAGTCGCTGGCGAAAATCCATTCTCCAATTCAAGTGCATATACAAGCCATGGTGCTCCATATGTTAAGCCTTTCTTTCATATTGAACCTGGGGCATGGCCACTCTTAGGCCTGAAGGAGCTATGGCCTCCTTCCCTTTTTAATTTTTCCTGCTAAATATGTGCAGTTAAATATATTTTAGGTTTGTCTTTTATATTTTACATATTTGACCCCTATATTTTATTAGCATCTTTTATAAATTAAATATTTCCTTTTAGAGTTTGTAATTATCTAATATATAAAAAAAATTGTAATTCTCTATTAGTCATCAGTAAAATAATAAACTAGAAAATTAATTAGCTTGTCGTTTAAATATAGGTGATCAATAATATATATTATAATCTCTTGTTCTATCTTTAAAGAAAAAAAAAAGAAAAAATCTCTTATCCTAAGTAAAACATTTTATTGAGCATGAGATTATAAGTGTTTTACCATTACATTAATAAATAAATAAATCCCTTACTCTATGCTTGTTTCATTTTTTCAATGAAAATAAAATGTGAATATAAAGTACATGTGTAGATTTAATTTATTTTTAAATAAGTTATTTTAAATATTAATTTTAGTTATAAATAATAATTTATATCCTGGCCCCTCTACCCTTAAGATTCCTGAGCCCCTACATTGAACGACATCTCATCCTCCCAAACAACATCAACAGTTCCCCCAATCAATATCTCCTCCTCTCCATCAACAGCATTTCATTCAAAAAAAGCACTTGCATGCTTTCCTACGACACACTCGGAGCTGTGCAGAATTGGTCCCCTCCATTTTTCCCTTAATTTGGATGACGTGTCGTCAACGATTTTTGCCACGGTCTCTTTTTGATTTATGATTGTTTCAAATGACAAGTGGGGCCTACGTAACCCCACAACTGCATAGACAAAGCTTCTTCCATCTTCACCTTCCAAATTCAAAGCCTATAAGAAAAGCCCTATACAAAGTCTTGTGGTATTGGGTTTGGTTTTTTATACCAAAAGCATGGATTTGTGGTGGTCATGATCTACTAGTTTCTTGATTGTTCCATTGTGGTTCACATGTACAGCTTGAAAACAAACTCATGGATAACTATAGGAACTTTTACAGGAAATTTATTCGACAAGATATTTGGAGCGAAAAGCATTTTGTCAGTGGAATGGTTTCTTGGAAAGCAAGTTATGTGGAGAATAGTTTAAAAAGTTGAAATTTTTGCAAAATTTTTTTATATTTTCAAATGGTGAAAAGAAAATTTTAATTTTAAATAAAAATAGATAAAATTTTAAAAAGTTTCACTAAAAATTTTCTATATTTCCACAAAATTTTCATCAAAATTTTTGTTAATATCTATATCAATTCCTTTACTATTTTATCAAAAAATCCATAATTTTTATAAAATATTTTGAAATTTCTAATTTCTGTAGAAATTTCTATTAAATTTAATTTTTTAAATTTTTATTAAGAAATTAATAAATATTTTGATGTTTAATTGTCTACTTATCCATTATTTTTTTTACCATAACAAATTTAATAGTTCTTCAAATATTACAAAATAGATATAAATTATAATATAGATAAAATACAAATATACATGTGAAAGAAGTGATAAGTATTATAATGTAGATAAATATTCTAAAGATGTGCAAGAAATATATTCTCTGCAAATGTAGCTAAATGAATTGATGGTTATGGAATGTTATCAATTAATAACTCACAGGTATCATTTCAAACTCAACCATCAAAGTCAATATTATATAATAATTATCAATAAAGATAGTCCATCTTTAATACAAGATTGATATAGTTGACATATTAACAATCACATGTAAAATTATTAAGGAGATACAACTTTTCATAATTTTTTTCTCATTATTTCAAATCTTAAAATGAGGATTAAAAAGAGATTAATAATTTTCAACTACCAGAAATTCTATAAGATATTGAAATGGTATTTTATAACATATAATATAATTGTAACAATGCTTACTCTACATAACTACTTAGAAAAATATCAAATCCATTTAATATTTTTGCAACTTTTACAGTCAATTTAGATTACTAATTAATTAAATAAGTCAAATCTAAAGTTTCAATAAAAAATTTTATTTTTCAAATTAATTTCCATCAATTTTCATCATTTTTTAGGAGTTTAAATCAATATTTAGTAATTTTCAATATTACTGTGTATATTTCCATATTTTAAATCATCAATATTTTTAAATTTTAAAAACAAGGTAGAAAATAAATTTCAATTCACAATTAAAAGATTTTTATTTGATTGCGGTGGGGAATTTAGACCTTTTGTGAATATTTTTAAACAACATGGCATTACTTTTCAACATCCATGGCTCCATGCACAAAACCAAAATGGTAAAATAGAAAGAAAAAATAAGCATATTATAGAATCTATGTTGAATCATCATTTAGCAAGGCTACTAGGACTTGGGTCTCTTTCTTGAGTAGGGCATTAAGTACTTTACCTCATAATCATTTCACATTAAAGTATCAATTGAATACCTGTGCCAACAACAACATTTCTTATTAATAGGCTTCCAACAAAAGTGGTACATTCAAAGTCTCCTTTTCAAATGATTTTTAAAAGACCTTTAGATTTTATGTTCTTAAAAACATTTGGATGTGCATGCTACCATATTTTAAGACCATATGAACAAAAAATTTTCATTTTATTTCAAAGTTGGTTTTTATTGGGTATTGTTCAAATCATAAGTTTATTTATGTCTTACTCTATCAAATGATATATCAACTCTAATGTTATGTTCAATGAAAAATACTTCCTTTTTTAACAAAAAGTATCAAATTTTCAAAACCTTGTACTGGGCCATTTAGTTTTTCTCAAATGATAAATTCAAATAACCAATAGCTAACCCAAGACTTACAACATGTAAATAATAAAGAAACAAGAGTATTATCCTCTTCTTCATCGACACAATCATAAGGCATTTCATTCTCACCCAAAGACCTTTCTTTATATCATAAGTCCTCATCTAATCACAATCAATACATGTCTTACACTAAGTCTCAGTCCACTAAAAGAAAAATAACTCACTCACCTTTATCCAAAAATAAAGAATTAGTTGGCTTATCTCTTATTCATTCTCATTCACCCATGCTATCCACATCACAAAGTAACCAAGCCAATAAACGCCGAGTTAATAATCCTTCTCTCACCAAACACAATGACCTAGGAATTGATTTACACATATAACCATCTCTATATCAGTCTAAGTTAACACATCCTGTTGTTAATCGATCCCATAAAGGTATCTTTAAAACGAAACTATTTATATGTGAAACTAATATTTTTTTGCAGAGAGAACCAACCATTGTTGCTGAGGCTTATCATCACCTTCATAAACTAAGGATATGAATGAAGAATACACAACACTTATGAGAAGAAAATTTTGGATACTTGTTCCTATTAAGCCCATGAAAAATGTAGTTGCTAACAAATAGGTATTCAAGATAAAAAGAAATTCAGATGGTAGCATTCAACACAACAAAGCAAGACTTGCAGCCAAGGATTCCACCATCACCCTGACATCGACTTCTTTGTGATCTTTATTCCTGTAATTAGTCCTTCTACAATCCAGTAATCTTATCTCATGTTGTTTTTAAAAATTGGCCAATTTGACAGTTAGATGTCAACAATGCATTTTTTAATGGAGTTTTGAAAGAAGAAGTATACATGGCACAATCCTTTGAGTTTGTTGATGTTCAGAAGCAAAATTTTATTTGTAAACTTCAAAAGTCTTTGTATGATCTTAAGTAAGCCCCACGAGCGTGGTATAATCAACTTGTGCTACTCTCTATGAGTGGGGATTTGAAATGTCACAGATGGACTAATCATTGTTTTTTCTCTATACCAATGTCAGGTTTTTATGCATATTAATATATGTAGATGACATTTGGCTTATTGGAATAAATATTAACTTTGTTAACGAGTTCATCAAAAAATTAGACACCACATTCTTTCTTAAAGAATTTGGGCTAATATATCATACTTCCTTGGAATCGAAGCTGTGAGAAAATAATCCTCAAATCAAGCTATCATTATCTGTGTTTATAAGCTAATAACTAAGAAAGAAAGAAGAGGAAAACTACAGCCTTACAAACCAGGATTGAAAACGGCATCACTTTGCTACCACATCAATTAATGAAGGGCGAAAAGGTCATCTCACATGTGTTTTAGTTATCACAGGTTGCTTGCCACATAAAAGCTATTAAAGAAGTTAAACACACCATTTCTTATCGTTTGGATATATTTTTTATATATTGGTCTTCTTCTTCTTTAGGTAGATAGAGAGAAAAAACAGAGAGCGAAAGAAAGTTGCAGACCGTGTGTAGAGCGTTGTGTGAAAGAGATCATTTTAGCTTTAGGAATCATTCATCTTTGTTTTCTTTGTGTTCTCAATATGGGTTTAAAAGAGATCTCTATGGAGATCGAAGTGTGAATGGCTGTATTGGGATCTTGGGTTTTGTTTTTAGGAATTCTTACATGAATCCACCATTAAAGAGTCTATGATTAAGCTTGTAAACATTACATTTACCTAGTGCAGAAAATTGACACCTGAGTAATAACGACATAGGTCAATTTTAATCGAACCTCAGTCAATTTGTGTGTTTTTGTTTAGTGTTTTTATTATAGAAATTAGTTTTAGGATTCTACAACATTGGTATTGGAGCTTGTGTTCTAATCTTGGAGAAACTTTCTATCATTCAAATTTTTTTGTGATTTGTGTTCGATTGAGTCTCCTAGTCATTATAATTCTACAATTGATTTTCTTTTCAATTATGAACAATGTCGACCAAGCTTAAATTGGAAGTTTTCAATGAGAAAGGTGACCTCCTTCTATGGCACAAGAAAATGAAGGTAGTCTTGGTACAGATGAAGGTGGCTAAAGCTATTGATAATTCCTTCCCTAATTCAATTACCGAGGAAAAGAAGATGGAGATGGATGAGATCGCTATGAGCACAATCATCTTGTGTCTTTCATATGACGTTTTGAGGAAAGTGGATGACATCCAAACCATGGCTCAGATGTGGACAAAATTGGAACAACTTTATTTGGTAAAATAACTTCCTAGCCAAATCTTATCATTTAAACAATTTTTTGGCCTTAAAATGGATGGTTTTAAAGATTTAGATGCCAATCTTGATGCTTTCAATAGATTGATTTTAGATGTTGCTAATTGTAAAGTGGTCTTTAGTGATGAACATAATGCTACGATATTTCTTAATTCGTTGCAAGAAACATATAGAGAGGTTAAGAATGCTATTAAGTATGGTAGGGATGAATTGTCCTTAGAAACAATGGTAAGTGAATTGAAATCTAGTATTTAGAGTTAAAATCTGAATCCAAAAGGGAAGGACTTAATGTGAGAGGCAAAAGTGTCAATAGAAATTGGGATTAAAATGACCATAGAAGCAAATGAAGAGATAATTTTAGGTCTAAATCTAGGACTAGAGGTAAGAAATGTCTCTATTGTAAGAGAGAAGGCCACTTTATTAAGAACTATTTTAAGAAAAAGAGAGATTCAGACCCTGCAGAGGTTCTCGCTGTAACTTATGAACAAAATTGCTCCAAATGGGTGCTAGATTCTGGCTGTTCATTTCATATGTGTCTAAGTTTAGATTGTTCTCAATCTTACACTAAGTGTAATGGTGGTTAAGTACTTCTAAGTAATAATCTGTCTTGCCAGATAGTTGGCATTGGTGATGTTTAGTTACAAATGTATGATGGTACTGTGACAACATTTTCTTCTGTGAGACATGTACCGAGTTTAAAATGAAATTCGATTTCTCTTGGAATGCTTGATGACTTTGGTTATTCATGCAAAACAGAAAATGGTAAAATAAAATTACTAAATGTGCTTATGTTGGAATGAAAGGTGTTAAGAAAAATGGCTTGTATGTTTTACTTGGTAAAAGTGCCATTAATGCTAGTAATGCATCTATTGGATCATCTATGGATAAAACAAATCTGTGGCACAATAGATTGGACCATATTAGTGAAAAAGGATTGTATTATTTGAATAAACAGGGTGTATTTGGCAAGGATATGATTAGTAAGCTTGATTTTTGTGAAAATTGTGTCCTTGGAAAACAACACAGATTAAGTTTTAACTTGAGTACAAGTAAAACTAAATCCATGTTGGATTATATGCGTGCTAATTTATGGGGTCTTGCCAAAGTACAAACTCAAAGTGGAAATAGATATTTTTTATCTATCATTGATGATCATTCTAGAAAAGTGTGAATTTATTTGTTGAAATCCAAGATGAAGCTTTTATAAAGTTTAAATAATGGAAAATCAAACTAATAAACTTGTTAAAGCTTTGAGAACTGTTAATGGTTTGAAATTTTGTAATAATTAGTTTGATATTTTTTGTAAGAATCATGGTATTTTAAGGAATAGGACACATATCACAACAAAATGGTGTAGCTAAAAGGATGAATAGGACACTCCATAATAAAGTGAGATGTATGCTTGTATCTTCTGGATTGCCAAAATTATTTTAGGGTGAAGCTGTTATGACTGCCATGCACTTGATTAATTTGTTTCCATCTACTTTGTTAGAATTTAAATTCCCTAAACATGTTTGGCTTAGTAAAAAAAACCATATTATAATAATCTTAAAGTCTTTGGCTGTGCTGCTTATGCGCACCAATCTGAAAGAAAGATTGCACCTAGAAGTGTAACGTGTGTCTCCTTAGGCTATGCTCAAGGAGTCAAGGGATTTAAACTGTGGGTTAGGAAAAATTCAGGTTTTAAAGTCATAATTAGTAGGGATGTGATATTTGATGAAAATACAATGCCTTCCAAAATTATTAACCCTATAGGTACACAATCAGAGCATAAATTGGATAAAAAGTGGCTTAAAATTATTTAATAAGGTGGAGAATCAAGATGATGATAGTAATGATCAAGGTGCTATTGAGTTAGAGATGCAGTTAGCTGATGAAGATATTGAAATAATTGCTTCAAAAACACCGGCCACATCACATTCTGATGAAGACACAATTGAAGGCCAAATGGAATAGCAATCTCCAAGGTCAAATTAGAAACAAATAGCATCACCTGGTTATTTATTAATTAGAGATAAAGCAAAGTGATAGATTAAACCCAATAGAAAATATAGTTATGCAGATTATAAAGCTTATGCTTTAGTTGCATATTAAGAATTGGTTGACAATGAACCAAGGTCCTATTTGGAGGCTGTGAAGTCTAAGCAAGCTGTTCAGTGGATACAAGCTATTAGAGAACAAATGAAGTCACTTCATGAGAATAAAACATGGGATTTAGTACCAGCTCTTATAGATTAGAAAATAGTAGATTTTATTAGATTTATAAGGTCAAAAAAGGTGTTACAAGTTTAGAACCAATGAGGTTTAAAATCATCCTTGTGATTAAGCGTTTTACACAAGTGGAGGGCATAGACTATAATAAAATCTTCTCTCCAGTTGTGAAGTATACCACAATAAGAACCATTTTGGCCTTAGTAATGCAGTTCAATTGGGAATTGGAGCAGCTTAATGTAAAAATAGCCTTTCTTCATGGAAATTTGGAAGAAACCATTTATATGAGACAATCCGATGGCTTTGAAGTTAAGAAAAAGGGTGGAGAGCTTGTGTGCTTACTTAGAAATGTCACTTTATGGTCTCAAACAATCACCAAGGCAATGGTACAAGAGGTTTGATTCTTTTGTGGTAAAAGCTGAATTTACAATGAGCAACTTTGATAGTTATTTATATTTTAAAGACACTATGAATGATAGAAATGTCTACCTCCTCTTGTGTGTTGATGGCATGTTAGTAGTAGATCCAAATCTGAAAGTGATACAATTAGTCAAGGAGTTGATTAAATTTGAATTTGATATGAAGGATCTAAGGATTGCAAAGAAGATTTTAGAAATATCAATTGTCAGAAAGAGAAGAAAATCAGAGATAAAGTTGCTACAAACTTCTTACTTGCAGAAAATTATTTCAAAGTTTGCTATGGGTAATGCTAAGGTGGTAAATGTTCCACTTTGAGGATATTTTAAACTTTCAGCTAATCAATGTCCTACTACAAAACAAGAGAAAGAAGATATGGTAAGAATTCTATATTTCAATTTTGTTGGTTGAGTTATGTATACAATGATTTATACAAGATAGGATCTTGCACATGCTATTAGTGTTCTATAGAGGTCATCAAGAGAATGTTAAGCTCAATGGTTAGTTACACTCAGACTATTCAGGTGATAGGGACAAGAGAAGGTCTATTTCATCTTATGCATTTACTTCGTGCGGGAATTACATAAATTGGAAATCTCAATTACAACTAATTTTAACTTTATCAACAACAGAGGCTGAGCATATAGCAGCTACTGAAACTACTAAGGAAGTAATTTAGCTTAAAGGATTATTAATTGAGTTAACGGTGCTTGATGAAAAGGCTGTGTTATATTCTGACAGCCAGAGTGCAATTCTTTATGCAAAAATCCTATCTTCCATGAGAGGTTCAAACATATTCAAGTCAAGTACCACTTGATTTGTGATATGATAGATCAGCAAGTCTTTAAGTTGGAAAAGATACCAACTAAATTTAATCCCTTTGATATGGGAACTAAAGTCCTACCTGTGGGCAAGTTTAATGCTTGCAAAAGCTTGCTCAGAATAAGGGCAGGCTAAACTTGGTGAAAATTGAGATTGCTGGGATGGTGTTATAAGTATCTGCATTTCGTGATGATTTGAGGATGAGGTGAAGATATGTGAGAAAATAATCCTTAAATCAAGCTATCATTATCTGTGTTTATAAGCTAATAACCAAGGAAGAAAGAAGAGGAAAACCATAGCCTTAAGAACCAAGACTCAAAAAAGCATCACTTTGCTACCATATTAATTAATGAAGGGCAGAAAGGTCATCTCACATGGATTTTAGTTATCACAGCTTACTTACCATGTAGAAACTGTTAAAGAAGTCAAGCACACCGTTTCTTATCTTTTGGATATATATTTTATATGTTGGTCTTCTTTTCTTTGGGTAGACAAAGAGAAAAAATAGAGAGTGAAACAAAGTTGCAGACTGTGTGTAAAGCTTTGTGTGAAAGAGATCCTTTTAGCTTTAGGAATCATTCATCTTTATCTTTCTTTATGTTCTCAATGTGGTTTTGAGAGAGATCTTTATGGAAATCGAAGAATAAATGGTGTAGTAGGATCTTGGGTTTTGGTTTTGGGAATTCTTGTGTGAATCCACCATTAAAAGGTCTGTGATTAAGCTTGTAAACATTACATTTATATAATACAAAAGCTTGACATCTGAGCAACGAAGATGTAGGTCGATTTTGACTGAACCTCGGTAAATTTTTGTGTTTTTGTTTAATGTTTTTATTATAAAAATTAATTTTAGGATTCTACAACAAAAGCTATAAAGGATTCCTTTGATCTTTATTTTTTTTCAAATGAAGTATATTAATGAATTACTTCAGTGTATTCAAATGGGCAATTCCAAGACCAATCTAACTCGAGCTAGTTCAAATACTCAACTCAAGAAAAACTTCAGCCAACCGTTGAAAAGATGTTCACCTATACTGCAACATCATGGAAATGCTACAATTTCTATACTTTATGCTCTATAACTAGCATTTATTGTCAATAAACTAAGTCAATTCATGCAAAATCCAACTGAAGTTCACTGTACCATGTACAAATGAGTTTTGCACTACTCAACCTTCCAATCATCAACATTTATTAGGCTCTACTAATGTCGATTAGGCATCAAGCATAGACAATCGAAGACCAATGGGGAGATATTGTATCTATCTTGGTGATAACCTTGTTTCTTAGTCTTCAATAAAGTAACATATAAGTGCTAGATCCAACATAGAGTAAGAGTATCATGTTTTATCAAATGGCTCTGTAAAAGTAACTTGGCTACAATCTCTTCTTCAAGAACTTCAAGTTAGGCTACCACAAACACCAGCACCATGGTGTGACAACATAATTGCAAGTTATCTTGCTTCTAATCCTGCATTCCATGCAAGACCAAAGCACATTGAAATTGATGTGCACTTTTTTCATGATCACTTGATTTAAGACAGATTGGAGGTTTGATTTGTGCCCATTGCTAATCAGATTGCAGATATGCTAACCAAAACTATTCCTTGTGCAAAGTTCATTCATCTTAAGTTCAAGCTCAATATGAGAGAATCTTCCTTAATCTTAAGGGGGAATGTTGGTATAAAACAAATAAAATAAAATAAATCATGATTATATAAAATTTGTAATGATATGATTACGTATCTATCTCTTATATTACTAAATGTATAAGTCTGGTAACAAACCAGATCATATACTGATGTAAGCAGATGCACATTTCAAGCTATATATGTACTCATTGATTAATGAATATACGAAAGCTTTATTAAAGAAGATATATTCTATTAGTTTTCTTTCACATTTTAATCTCTAAGTCTTCATTCTTTGATGGAGGCAAACTTTGCTCCAGTTCCTCTATTAATGATATTGTTTCCAATCAAAGCATTTTTGTATTATTTGTAATCAATTAGACTAATAACTAACTATTGTTACCAATCAACATTAATCTTTTCAAATCAAACATTGGTTAATTGTCAAAAAAAATTGTCAAATCTTGATTACAAATCATATAAGTCTTGCCTTATTCAGGTCATGTACTCCAAGAAATATTCATTATTCCCAAATGAATTATTAGCCTTATTCACACTCTCAAAAAACTTCATAAGTAATCTTCCAAAAATATTAGTTCCTCCAATTATTTAAGAAACATTTTTTATTCCAAACGTGCATTTTTGGTTTTATTCAGACCTTTAATTGACCCATAAATTTCATAATAATTATTATTATTAATTTATTAGCATAAACAATAATAACAATGAATTTACAGGGGAAAAAAAAAGTAAAAGGAAAAAAGGCTGTCCAACGCTAACTATCAAGTATTGAACAATCTTGGCTTAGGATGAATGTACAGAAGTAATGTAATCACTTGAATTGCTAGACATCATGGAGCTGCTAGCAATTTCCTGATCATCAATAGTAGTACTACTTCTTTCATCAACCATTTGTATTTCAATTGGCTCCTTTAATTCATTACAAACCCAGCTTATCTCGAGCCTCTGTACTGAAGCTACTTCTAATTTTATGCAAGCCATGGCTGCCTCTATGGCTTTCAATGCACAATCTATTTGGTACATTTCTCGTAGTCTTGGATCGACTATGCTTTCAACATCGTCATTCTCAATCTTCAAAGCTACCCATTGACTAATATGAATTGCTATAGAGCCAGCTTCGCCCTCTGTTATTGCTGTTTGGCCTGTGATTAACTCCAATAAAATGAACCCATAGCAATACATGTCACTTTTCTTGTTTAGCATTCTAGTCCTATAATATCTAAACACATTAATGAAGTTTAAGTTAGACCTCAAATATATAGTCTACAAAATTAAAAAAGGTCTCATTGATTTCTTTTAATCATGTCAAATGCATGCATTTATATGTAGATGAAATATGCAATGCATATATGCATCAATTTGTTAATGAACTTATGTATGTAAAAGTAAAAGTATTACACTAGCTTCTTAAGAAATGGTTATCGTTTTATAATATTGTGTTTAATTTACTAAAAAACTATAATGTAAGAAAATGGTTTAACTTTTAGCAAAAGAATATGGGCAAATTTCATTTACACCCCTGAATTTTAACATAATGTCACTTAAGCCCTACATTTTTGTAAATTTATCATTAATCTCTCTTTAGTTTTCTATATTTTTCAAAATAGATCTATCTGTCAGTTTTTGCTAGTTTTTACTAGAAAATTTTATTAGTTAATGGCCAAAATAAAATGAAAAATTAGTATTTTATGATTAAATAATATTGTAAAAATACAATTTTAATGTTTAACTATTAAAATTAATTTACAAAACTAATATAATCAAACAAATAAGTCTCTTTTGGTATATTTAGAAAACTAAAAGGAGGTAAAACAATGATTTTTTAAAAAAAGTGGGATCTAAGTGATATTATCACAAAACCAAGGACGTATAAATGAAATTTTCCCAAAGAATATCATTGATATACATGCCATCCAATATCTCATGACGGAGATGACTATAATCGCATTATGATTGCATGTATTAGTGTTATAGATGGTGATAAACGCTTATCAATCACTTAATATCATTCGGTAGGGATGTTGTTAACAGTAACATTTATGTTATACACACACACATTATATATATTCTTTTTTAGAGAAAATTATGTTAGACAGAGTATTTATTAGATAGAGTATTTAGACTTACTGAGGATCTAGATACCCGGAAGTGCCTTTAGGGTCAATGGATATATGAGATACAGTAGTTCCACTAATGGGGAAAATTTTAGACAACCTTAAATCAACAATCTTTGCTTGCAATTTGACATTTAGTAAGATGTTGGATGTCTTTAAATCTCTATGAATAATTGGTGGTTTGTAGCCATTGTGCAAATACTCTAGTCTCACAAATCCAATATCTTACCTTAAATGTTATCAGCCAAAAACTAGATTTATAGAATTAACATATAAATAAAGGAAACAAATTAGATGCATAAAATTAATAGCATATTTCTTAACCTCTTGCTGCGTCATTGGTAATTTGAAGCCTCTGTTTCCATGTCAAAATGTTTTCAGTTGAATCTGTACATAGCCAACAATATAACTGCCTTAAAAAATAGTAGCTTTCCCATTATGTAGTATTATTCCTAATTCTAGAAGGATCATATAGTAATATACATGCATAAATAAACGATATATGAGTATGGACATTACTTGTTGATATATGCTGCTTCAAGTTTCCTTTAGACACATACTCATAAATTACATCCATATTTTCACCTTCATTATAATAGCCAATCGAAGAAACCAAGTTTCAGTGATGAACACCCACCAAGAGTTCCACCTAAGGATCAATTTGGCCATACCAATGAAGCAAAGAGAGATAAACTATATTTTTAAGCAATTAACAATCAAAGGGAACTTAAGCTTAATTAATTTCCATTATTACGAAATAATCTTACCTCATTTTGAAACTCCTTGGATCCTTACCTTGATGAAGAAGACAGTATCTTTACAGCAAATTGAGTGCCATTTTTTAGATTTCCTTGATAGACCTTTCCAAATCCTCATTTTCCAATAAGTGTTTGGAAGTTATTGGTAATGGTTATTACCTTTGAAAACGTAAACTTTTGACTTTTGGATTTGCATGACCATTTATTGGTGGATTTCTTAACTATTTTCTTTATCCTCTTCTTGCATAGCATGAATATTAATAGAAAAATTATCAAAACTCCAATAATCACCCCAATAACTACAAGATTTAAAAGGATTACATGGGATATCAATACTAAAATAAATAAATAAAATAAATTATGATTTGTCACGTGCCTTTTAGCCACAATGAATTGTTGTGGCTAAAACCATTTTTGCCCACACTAATAGTGATTTAGCACAAAAATATTATGTCTAAAAGCACTATGGCTGATACGCTCTATTATTATTATTATTATTTGTAGTGAGCTCTTATCAAGTAAAAAAGCATTTTATTGATGCCACATGTATGGTTTATTTTTTATAATCATGGCTAGTATCACTTCCTTTTAATAACATAAATGCATTACGTTCATTCAGAAAGACATGTTGATATTGTGTAGACAATAAAAATTGATTTCACATTATTAATTTAATTGTTTTCTTCTAAGGCATTATTTTCCTATATTTGGTTTCCAATTTGCAAAAAAATAAATAAATAAAATTAAAGGATTATCATATAAAACTTTTAAAAAAAATTATATGTCTCCTATAGTGACTATCACAAGTAAGACTCATATACCATTTCACAATTTAAATTGTTATTCAAAAGGATTCAATTTACCAAACAGGCTTTTAGAATAAAAAGTCAATAAATAATTAATTGCACTCAATTAGTAATTATCATATCAACAATGGTCCCATTAGTGATCATCTTCACTATTCACACCTAACAAAACTTAAATCTAAATGGATTAATTTATATGGGTCCCATTTTTATTGTTTATATCACCATATTTTAAGGATAAACGAGAAAATTATATACATTTTTAAATATTTTTATTGTAATTATTCATATTTTAAATATTGTTTAGTGAATAAGACTTAGGTTAGGACAACCTGACCTTTATAAAATTAGGTCCTAAATCTTAAGCTTTGATCAAATCAATTGAAAAATAGTCGATTTGGTTTGGTTTGATTTGGTTCAAATTGCAAAAAAAGGGGCAAAAAATCGACTGAATCGAACTAACATCCACCTCTAAAATTAGTGGTTATTTAATATTGTATTACAACTTAAGATCCTAGACGTTTCCACCTATCAAAACAAGTTAATACTTGTAAAGACCAAAATGGTGATCTAAAAGTAAGAACAACTGTTGATATAACTAAATATATATATATATATATATATATATAAATGTTTACCTCTCGAATGAGCTTCCGGATTGCATAATCCAGACCATACCACGGTGGTGTTCCCAAATTTGCTGCAGTTAGTCTTGCTACTTCTTTATAGAGCCCAGTCAGAAGCTTCCGGCGCAAATGCAAGCTCCACAATTAGAGCTAAAGGCTGATGAAGAGTCTACTAACCAGTTATCTCAATTAAGGTTAGTCAGGAAAGTCTTACATGGTAAACTAATCAGGAAAAACATTGTGCAAGCAAGCATCAGAAGAGTCTAGTTCATTAAAGATCAAGTTCGAGCAGAAGAGCTTCAACCCAACATCTTCCTTTTCTGCTTCAAGTCTGTTATTAATAGAAACTGAATCTGGCAGAAACGGCCATCGTCAATCAACGGGGCCCATCTAGTGCTTAGAGAATGGACATCGGTTCTTACTTTCAACGAGATCAATTTCAACTTTTCTACTTTCTGGGTCCAAATCCACAGATTATCGCTACAATATATGATCAAATCAATTGCTTTGAAGATAGGAGATTTATTCATATAGGTCCTACATTGTGAATCCACCTCAAAAACCAATCTGATTGGCATGAAATTCAAGTGGAGGTAGATCTAACCAAACCTTTGCCAACCGGTTTCTTTCTCACAATAGGTAAGGGTAAGACCTGGATTCAATTTACTTATGAAAGATTAGCTGAATTCTGTTATGCGTGCGGTAAAGTCGGGCATGGCAAAAGCCAATGCACCACCGTTACATCCCTTTCATCTGACATGGAAGGAGAACATTACGGGCCCTGGATCCGAGTGGAGGTCGATGCATATACGATGAGAACCGAAGGGAACTTTTTGAAGAGGGTGGAAATTCCTCGTGGAAAGATTTTCGATGATCTAGATACTGCTATAATCCAAGAAGAGGATGTTGAAGAAAGGCAAATGCAGGCTAATGCATCAACCAGCAAGGATTCTGAGTCAGAGATAAAGGAGAAGGGTGAGTCGACTCAAACCAAGGTTAGATCCAATGAT
The DNA here is from genome assembly GCF_031755915.1 of Ziziphus jujuba. Lineage (NCBI taxonomy): Eukaryota > Viridiplantae > Streptophyta > Magnoliopsida > Rosales > Rhamnaceae > Ziziphus > Ziziphus jujuba. The sequence continues at coordinate 16,112,187 of NC_083384.1, forward strand.
GGCATCGAGGGCCCAAAAGTTTCAAATATTGCAACCAAGGACGACCCTATCACAGTTGAACACGTGGATAATCAAGCAAGGCTTTCCCCTAGTTCAGCCTCCAACATGATAGAGACTCAACAGGTCCTAGTGGCAGACAATATAGAGAAGCAGTTCAAATTTGAAAAAGGGAGGGAATTTCGCCCGTCTTACACCTCAAACCTACCTTGTAGATTTAAAGATGAAAAACACAACCAAGCCCACCCGAAAAAGCCCATTACTTGTTCCGACCTTGACCTTTTAGGGAAAGGGCTGGGCCACCCATCTACCTTCTCGATAACCTGAAGGCCCAAGGGCAAGAGAAAAAGAGAATACTTAAATCCTGATCATGCAGCCCGTCAAAGGAAAGGGGAAAATGCCTTACTTTTTAAAGAACCTGTTCAAAGGACAGTCTCGCCTTCTTCATTCCTTATGGCCAATACTGCTCACTCATCTCCAACTAGGCTTCCTCCCCCCCCCCCCCCCCCTCCTGCTCAATTTACTTGGTGAAGCTGGTCCTTGCACAACTCAAGTACCTTCCTTGCAAAAACTCAAGAGTTTAGCACGCACTCAAAAGTCCCCCTAGGGTAAGACAATTTTAAATTCTGCTAATGAGACTGATTCTGACATGAAAATGCTTGTGGCCAAGGAGGCAGGCCTAATCAAATGCCCTCCCCCCCCTCCTGGCCATGAGTTTAATCTTTTGGAATTGTCGTGGTATTGGAAGAGCCACGGCAGTGCGAGGCTTGAAAGGCCTCGTCAAGAATTCTTCCCCACTTGGCATTTTCCTCATTGAAACTAAAGCGAATGAATTAAAGATGATGAGAGTAGCTAGAGAGTTTACCCTTCGACAGAAGTTTTGTTGTTCAAGCTGAAGGACAAGTAGGGGGTCTAGCAATTCTGTGGAACTCTATTTTAAATTGGAATGTGATTTATCAATCAGCTTGGATCATTGGTATTCACACAACTTTACATACTAGCGTGGAGTACAATGGCTGGTTCTTTTATTGTCCAACTGAAAAAACTTTTATAAGGCAGTTTTAGATGGAACTAACAGAAGTGATTCGGTCTGGGTGTGATAGCTGGTTTTGCATAGGAGATTTTAATGACATTGTGGTGCAAGATGAGAAGATGGGCGACCGAAAAGTAACGAACAAATCGAACTTCCACCGTGGGGGCTTCGGATCGTAGATTTGCTGGCCCGTCATTTACTTGGTGCAATCGACATGGCGTGTCCGTAAATATTCGGGAATGGATTGATAGAGCCATGGTGAGCTTGGAGTGGCGTCTACTCTTTCCCCAAGCAAGTGTGGTGCATCTCCATCCTGCAGGATCAGACCACATTCCTATTAAACTATGCTTACAGCATGATCTTAATCCATCTCCAAAGCCTTTTCGCTTTCTCGAGGCATGAACCAAGGATCCTTCTTGCAAGCCTTTAGCTGAAGAGGTCTGTCAAGTTGTTAAGAACATGCATCCCATCAAAGCCCCCGGGCATTAGAGCTTATTTGAAGGCAAAAGTCCAGGGAAACTTAGCTTCAAGTAGGAGATCGGAATACAAAGTTCTTTCATGCATTAATTGTTTCAGCTAGGAAGAAAAACTTCATCACAACTCTTAAAGATGATAATGGTGCTTGGCTAGAGTCAAAACCACCAATTGGTAATTCCTTCACTCGAAAATTCAACGAGCTCTTCCATGCAGATCTTGTTGAATTTAGTAGCGGTTTGGAGGATTTAATTCAGGGAGGGATTCGTGATACCGACAAGGTTACAATGGAAATGATGCCCTCAGCTGAAGAGGTCTAGCAAGTTGTTAAGAGCATGCATCCCATCAAAGCCCCCCGGACCTGATGGGATGCATGTTCTTTTCTATCAACAATTTTGGGACATAGTAGGCGATGAGGTTGTTTCACTAATTCAACATGCCTTCCAAAATGTTATGATTCCACCAGCCATCAACCACACCTTCCTTGTCCTCTTTCAACAACCTGCATCCCATTAGCCTCTGCAATGTGTTATATAAAATTCTCTTAAAGTTAATAGCTAATAGGATTCGGCCGGTTCTGGATTCTCTCATATCCCCCCACCAATCAGCTTTTATTCCAGGGCGATGGATAGGTGAAAATACTATCCTCGCAAATGAAATTCTGCATACCATGAAGAAGAGAAGGAAAGGAAATGCCTTTGTCACTTTTAAGATTGATCTGATGAAGGCTTGTGATCGTGTAGATTGGGGTGTCTTAACTCGGATCCTATCAAGGTTTGGCTTCCCTCATAACCTGATTTCTCTAATATCTCGATGCATATAACCAGATTCAGTGGAACTCCTCCTCAATGGAAGTGTGTTCAGCAAAGTAGAAATGGAACGAGGATTACGGTAAGGAGATCCTTTATCCCCTTACCTTTTCATACTATACTCGGAACTTCTACCGCGAATGCTGTTGCACCTGGAAAAAGAAGGAAAGCTACATGGTATTAAACTTAGCCGGACCAGCCCTGCCATCTCTCATCTTCTGTTTGCCGATGACCTTCTTCTCTTTTGTCGAGCAAACCTAGAAGAAGTCCGAGAGGTGCACAACTTCCTCAACTAGTACAGCAGGTGGACAGGGCAAAGGATTAATTTCGCTAAATCTGGTTATGTCTTTTCAAAGAACAAACCAAGTAATGTAAAGACTGCCATCAAGAAGCTGTTCGACATGAAAGAATTCTCCCATCCTATGTTCACCAGTAGGAATCATTCTAAGGATTCTAAGGATCTGAAAAGGAAAGTGGAGGTAAAACTTCAAGGTTGGAAAGCCAAATTGCTCTCACAAGCAGGTAAAGTCAATCTCACCAAATCTATTATTTGTGCTATGCCAGTTTATGCTATGGCTGCCTACAAACTCCCTGATAGTTTGGTGCTATAATATTGAATCCCTTGCTGGCAATTTTATTTGGAGCGAAGATGGGTTTGGCAGAAGGCTCTCGACAATCTCGTGGGAAAGAATGTGCAAGCCAAAGTTTGCAGGTGGTCTAGGATTGTGAAGACTTAAGGATCTGAATCTTACCATTTTAAGCAAGTTAAGATGGATGCTGGCCATCGATTCTGACAGATTATGGGTTCAAGCCCTAAAGTCCAAATACTATGCTGGCAAACCCTTCTTGAAGTGCAACCAAAGAAGAAATGCCTCTTGGAATTAGCATAGCATTCTCCTCTCTCGTAACTTAATTTTCAATGGGCTTTATTACAGGGTTGGCAAGGGTGATAAGATTAGTATCTGAGAGGTTCCTTGGATCCTAAACAACCCATCATTTAAACCAGTTTCTTTAGGTGCAAGCAACATCAATTGTGGTATGGTTGAGTCATTAAGGCACTTGAACGGAGAGTGGGATCTGGAGAAACTAAACTACCTATTTGACAATAATACAGTCTCAAATATCATCAAAATTTTTATTTGCAATGGGAAAACAGAAGACAAATTTGTTTGGGTAAGCAATTCAAATGACAGATTTTCTGTTAAGTCGGTCTACGAGCTTGCCTTTTGGAGCAATTTCTTGGTTTCTGAATGGTGGACACATCTATGGAAATCAAAACTTCATGAAAGGCTAAAATTCTTCTTATGGAAACTATCAAACCATGGCCTTTCCACAATCTCTAATCTCCTCGCTCGGAATATTAGCTTACACAACAAACTGTGTGTGCATGGGTGTAACTATACTGAAACCGAAAATCACTTGTTCTTTCATTGCTAGGTGGCTAGGGCAATCTGGTTTGCAAGGCCTTGGAGTATTAGATGGGATAACATAAAGGACCTCTCTTTTGAAGTGAAACTTTCCCTGTTAGCTACACCTCATCCCCAACTACTAGTCCACACGCTGGATAGAGATCATTTCTTCATTTTTGCCTCCCTTATATTGGACCAAATATGGAAAATCAGAAACCATACTTTGTTTGACAATAAGAGTTTTTCTCTCCAGCATACCATGGAGATCCTACAACTCAAGTTTAAGGAGGCAACCTCTATTCCTCCTAACACTACCACAAGTTCCTTTAATCCCGTTGTGTCTCGAGCTGCAAGATGCAAGATTCCATCACACTTTATCAGAGTAAACACTAATGCAGCAACCCTTAATGGTAGAAGCATGGTGGCATCATCGCTCAAATATACAAAGTTGGTATTTCAATTTTTCTATGCCCAGCTAGCGAATCGATCACCAGGAAATGCGATAGCAGTATTCTTGGCTCGAAACCCAGAAAGAATGGGATTCTATTTGGAGACAAATTAATATGCCCATAAATATATATGTTGGTTAAAGTATTAAAAAAAAACAAAAAAAAACAAAAACCAAAAACCAAGCGTTAATTTATTGGATAATAATTTTATTCACTAGTTGATAAAGATTGATTTTGTTTTTGTGCTTTTGTTTTTATCCTGAAGCAAACAACACAGAGTTCAAAAATTTCAGATATTCCTATAGCAAAATGTAAGAAGAATATTGAAAAATAAAAAATATTATTTATCACCATTAATATTCAGTGGGATTTACAAAATATATTATTGGAGATAATTTTTTGTTTTTTGAAATGAATAATACTATTTGTCACTACTAATGAGAGTTTACCAATGAAATCTATATATCATATAACAATTTAAATAGTTACTATTAAATAGTTAACTTTTAAAGTTTTAAGATAAAAAATAATAAAATTAAATATATTTCAATCTCACAAGTGATAACAAACAACAAGATTGGATGAGGCTGGATTTAATCATGAGGTAAAAGGAGGAAAAATAGAATAACAAAAGTAAAACGGTAGAGTTTTACATAGTGCAAATTAATGAAAAAAATTAAAAACCCTTGTGCCACATTATTATTTGGTACCATAACATAGGTTAAGTAGCATACTAAATCATATATTTAATTAAGATTTACTAAATCATATATTTAATTAGGATTGGATTAATTAAATCGTAACTATGTGTGTGCAAAGCAATCTCTTTCCATCCAGAGCTTTAAAAAAAAAAAAAAAAAAAAAGCAATCTCTTTTCATGTATTACATAAGTTGAATTACAATTCTCTTTTTCTTTTTTTTTTTTTTGGTCAAAAGCAATCTCTTTTCATGGGTTTAATGATGAGGTAAAAAGAGAAAAAATAGAATAACAAAAGTAAAGCAGTTGAGTTTTACAGAGTAAATTAGTGAAAAAAATTAAAAACCCTTGTACCGCGTTATCATTTAGTACCATAACATAGGTTAAGTAGTGCACTAAATCATATATATGTATAGAATAGCATTAAGATGGGATTAATTAAATGGTAACTATGTGAGTGTGCAAAGCAATCTCTTTTCATGTGTTACATAAGTTGAATAACAATTTTTATTTTTTTTTCAAAAGCTTTAAACTGATGAGAGAGGTGGGTTATCATGTTTTTACATATAAGTCTGTTATTTATTTATTTATTTATTTATTGATTGTTACTTATTTTGGATTTTTACATTTATTTTTACTTTTTAAGTGGAATTGTTAAATTTTAAAGCATGAACTTTTAAATAGCTGATTTTAATATCAAATTGAATTATTACATTTAAAAATTTAAACTGATTGAACGTACATTTACACTTATTTTATATATTATTTAGGTCCCAAATTGAATTCGTGACAGTTGATCCCAATTTCTCTCGATGATCTTCAGTTGAATCATGATCAAAAAATTAAAAATAAATAAATGCTGTCGTTGAATCCTAATGCATTCTGTTCTCATGGGCCCAAAGTCGACCCATCACTATAGAGTACCAGTACTTGCACGACTCATTTTACTTTTTAGACAACGAGATCTTTGTTTCTTAAGCCGCCAGACAGAAAAAGTTTTGGTCGGCCAAATTAGAAATTAAGGCAACACATAACCATAGTGAATCTCTAATATGTTTTCAATATGTTTCATTCGGAAAACACGAAAATTATTTCCGTCCTTCACTTACACACCTATGTGCAATTACATATTTTTTCAAAGTTTGACGTGCATTGTATATATCCATGTCATGAAAATATATAGTTACAAATTTTCCAGAGAGTAAATATTACACAAATATTTCCCCTGGTTTTTTTTTTTTTCCATATTTTTTCATATGATACCCTCCAGATTTCAGATTATTGTACATTTTTTCTTATATTTTTTGGTATTTCTTTCAGAAAATATCCTTCTATAAAAAAAAAAAAAAAAACCATGATATATGATACTGGTATAACTTTTTTACAAGAAAGAACACCGTTAGCAAAAGTGGAAGAGGAAAGGAGGTTTGAGACTGAAAAAGACAGTAAAAGAACAATAGCCTGTAGGTATTACATTATCTCTCTCTCTCTCTCTCCCTCTCTCTCTCTCTCTCTCTCTCTCTTTTTCTTTTTTTTCTTTTTTTTTTTTTATTCATTATTATTACACGAATATTTGGACAGACGATTCAGATTTTGTGATTACTTATCATTCTTTTCTAAAATAATAAAAAATAAAATAGAAAGTAAACTTTCTAATTGCCTGTTATGTATGAAGGCATTTTTGGTTATTTTGCAGTTTGTCTCCATCAAAACAATTATGTTATCTGCCTAAAGAATGGAATAAATTTAACATCCGAAAATTGAAATAAAAAAGTGAAGCAGATTCAGAAGTGGGTGGATAACCTTCTTCTTCATCCTGCATATGCTTGCTAGGCATTCTTACCTCTGCAAGTATATCTGGTGCACCTATATCTGGATGCATCATATCCCCAACAACCAACACATGAACCTGACTCTTCAACTCAATCCAGCTATACCTTGGCTCCTTGCTTAGGCCTCGAAGTTTCATCAGCCTCCTAGCCCGTTCCACGTCTTCTTTCATACGCAAGCTAGTGTAGGTATTTGACAATAACACTTTAGCTGATCATTATTGACTTTAGCTGATGATTATTGCGACCTTAACTCCATTAGTTTTTCTCCTCAGGGCCCCAATTCATAATTCCTGTAGTTTCGACAACCATCTAACACAATACGCCATAATTCATTCCATGATCAATTGTTTGACAATTCTAATAAATTCTCGGCTTCATTCAGCTTTCCAGCACGGCTCAGAACATCAAACATGCAAGCATAATGCTCTACTTTCGATGCTATGCCATGGTCATTATACATCATGTTGAAATAGCTCCAACCTTCATCCACCATTCCCATGTGGCCGCAAGCAGAGAGAACATTCACGAATGTGACATGGTCTGGCTTTGTACCCTCTAATTACATATCCTCAAAGAGGTCTAAAGCCTCAATCCCGTGCCCATTCTGAGAAAGGCCAGATATCATTGCATTCCAAGAAACTATATCCCTTGTGGGCATTCTCCTAAAGACCAGGTCCCATCTTCCAAACTCCCACACTTTGCATACATGGTAGAAAGTGCACTTCCAACTGGAACTTCAAGACCAAATCCATACTTAATGGAGCGGGCATGGATCTGTTTTCCTTGTTCCAAAGCAGCAAGGCTTGAACATGCTTTCTGGATGCTAGCCATGGCTAGTTCATTGGGCATCCCTCACTCGGCCTTCTACGATACAGACTCAAGGCTTCTTCATTCTCCCCATTTTGAACGTACTCTCCAACATAGAAGTCCACAGACCAATACCAAGTTCTTTTAAATAATCATATCCTCCACGACCATAGTCTTACCACATTTGGCATGCAGTGCCAACTAAAGCCGTCATAACTCATTATACATATTTGTGATTCAAATCCTAACTTCAGTGAACACCCATGCATCTGTTTACCTTCATCAACTGCACCAAGATCGCTACAAGCACTGATTACACCAACAGAAGTAAACGCACTGGGAGTTATCCATGCATGGAGGAAAACAATGTCAAAACCTTTCCAAAATTCCCTTTGTGAAAAATCAGTGACCATCACAGACCACGTGATGCAATCATTCAAAAATTTAAATGTTTGAAGCGCATTATCTAAACTTCCATATTTTGCATACATGGTAGCAAGAACATTCCCAAAAGCTATAAAAGAAACCAACTCTTTTCAAACTGCAAAACCATGGATTTGTTTTCGCCCATCAGCATGCTCAGGAAGCGTCAATGCACTGAGAACACAATGAAAACAAACTCACTATTTCACCCCAAAAAAAAAAAAAAAGAAAAAAAGAAAAAGGAAAAAAAAAAAAACTCACTATCATACCCCTCCTCCAGACGCATCAATTAAAAAGAACAAAGCCTTCTTAGCCATCCGTTGCATTGCATGCCCAGAAATCATAGTATCCCAAGTAATTGAAATTCCTCTCCGGCATTCTATCAAACAACTTACGAGCATCTGCTACAAGACCTCATTTACAATACATTGAGAGGAGCGAACTTGCAACAAAAATATCATCAATATAGTCAGTTTTGATTGCCAACGATATGAGTTTTGCTGGCCACCTGAAATGTCGGAGACACTCAACTGGCAGTGGGCAAGGTGTGCTCTGCTCTCACTGGCTGGAATAGCTCCATGACAAGTGAGGACCAAGAAGGACCCTGCTGGAGAGTAGGCATTGATGAGGCAGTTATCATGATACAACTTTTTGGTGTATGTTGTAGAATACCAGCATGGCTCTGAGTAAGGGGTTGTGGGAAAGAATGGCCTCTGCTCCACACTTCTCTCACTCTGTTCCTCTTTTTGGGCCAAAACTATTGAAAAAATAAAAATTAAAAATTGGGATTCTTGATAGAGTTTTTTTTTACCATCGAGCTTTGCAAAAGAATGTTGAACCTAGTAGCATAAACAAGTAGTTAATAGTCTACCAAATTTATTACTTCATTTAATTGTTAAATTTGTATGCTTTATAATTTAGTTTGTTGAGAAGAAGGCAATGGAAACCAAATTAACAACAACAACAACAACCAAAAAAAAAAAAAAAAAAAAACCAAGAGTTCAAACAAAGCCAACTGAACTATCATCATAGCAAAACGTTGAACTTAAATTCAATTTAAGAACCTCAAAATTTCATCCAGATGAAATCAGAATTTTCACACAGAGAGAGAGAGAGAGAGAGATTATGTGTTAGTGTTTCTGGGAGGTGTTTGCAAAAGATTGGAAAAAGGCCACGTGGACGCAGTGGGAATAGAATGGTAAATCTACATGGGAAAATAGAGGTGAAATGGGAAATGGCGAAAACATTTGGACCATTCCCCGATTTTTGCGTGTCATCCTTGAACGGGAACCATACGAATCCCGATTTATGCGTGTCATCCTTGAGCAGGAACCATCCTAATCTTTTCTGTCTGGTTCCAATTTTATCGGACGTCTCCTTCAGAAGGAACAGTTACTGAAGACAAAAGAAGCAGCATGCGTCAGTGATGTGTGATATCGTGGCAGATGAACGGCTTAGCATTTCGCAATTAAACATGGGCCCCAAACCTATAAACTAACTGGTCCTTTCATTTTCGCATCAGGTATTCGCATGAACTTGGTTTTATGACTAAAATAAGCTTATATTATATTATATTATATATATATATATATATCCTAATCAAGGTCAGTCTAGAAGGCGTGCAAGATATTTAATTACACAGGGCCTCAGTTTACAGTACCGTAGTCATACATATATCAAGATATTTTGTTTTTTTAATCTTTTAGTTATTTTTTAAATATTTATTTATATAAATAAAATAAAATAAAATAAATTTATTTTAATAATTTTTAGATTATATTCATGGATAATATATTTATATATTTATTATATATTTTATATAAAATGGATTTATTATAATCACATAATTACATATTAATAATTAATTATATAAAAATAAAAAATAATAATATAAAATTAATATTAATAATATTTAAATTAATAACATAAATAAATAAAAATAAAAATAAATAATAAAATATATTATATTAAATATCAAATATTTTATAATTAATATATTAATAATTATATAAAAATTATGAACAAGATATATTTTTTAATAATTATTTTTTATATTTTATTTAATATGAAATGATAAGGATGAAATAATAAGGGGAAGAGTCAGAAGGGGGCAGGAGGGCATTAAAATGTTATGAGTTGGCGGATGCATTTGTATACTGACAGATCTAAAAACTGAAATATATAAAGGGAAGGGTCCATCTCTTTTAAGAAAGCAAAAAGAAAAATGATTATAATAATAAAAATGTCATATGGTTTATGAAATCTCCACCAAAAAATCAGAATTTTGTATTAAATTAATCATTTAGGTCAACATCTATGTCAAATTAGTTTTTGTTATCGAAGTTTGAATCTCTCCGAGTTGTTATTATTGACTTTCTTAATTCAGAAATCAACTTGAAAACTATTCTTTCCTTATTGTCTTCGTATGATTAAAAAACAAACATGATTACCGTGATAATATAAAATACTGAACCACAACTCAAATCTTTTTTTTATTTATTTTTTTTTCTTCGGCAAAATCAAGGTTCATATTTGTCTTGCAGAATACAACCTCTCGATACCATATATATTTAGTCCTATTATTTTTTATCGAAACAAAGATTAGAAATCCGAGCTTCCTATTTATGGGCATATATAAATATATATAAAAATCTGATGCACATAGTTTATTTTTGTTATTTACCAAAAAGAAAGGAATCGTTATATTTTGTTTTTGCTGAAAAAGGAAATCGTTATATTTTGTCGGGAACAAGGTGGGATTGTATTTAATTTCAAAATCTAGTGGGGCAAAAGATATATCCTCATGTCATGTCTTTTGTTTTTTTTGATAGAAATCCTCTTGTCATGTCCTGTCATGTTAGCACTTCCCCAAAATATAAAGATGACTACCAAGATAAAGTGGGAAGTAGATCTCTAACGTGTCGAATTTTCCTACGTTTGAGCTTATTATAGTACAAAATATTATAACAGTTTCTAACACACTGGTGCAAATATTTTCACAAAATGATCATACAAGTCTTGCCAGTTGCAATCATTAGGTATTTTCTCCAAACGGATGATTTCTAAGTCTTGCCAGTTGCAATTATTTATATATTTTCTCCAAACGGATGATTTCTCTTCCATACAAAAGAAGTAAAGCCCCGTATCACTGGCTCGCGTGGTTCAGCGCCACTACCTGCGCTACAGTTTGCGCGGGTTCGAGCAACGGATGCGGGGGACATACGAGACAGAAAAAGAAATAAAAAAAACATTTTAGTCCTTACTAAAATATTTAGTAGCGTCCCTACTAGTCCAATATTAAACGTACGAACTTAAAAAGATTTTCACCTAACAAAAACATTATTAAACTATTACAAGCTTAGCTGTACATCTTGAAAAAAAAAAACAACAGAAATAAAGGAAAAATCAAATTTAATAACTCCATAACGACACATCAGCATCTTCTTCCAGGTCATTTTCAATATAACCATTTTCAACACAGTAAGGTGGAGGTAACAGCATCCCTTCAGCCATATCTGCCAGCAGCCCTGGCATCCCAAGCCCAGACATGGCCTCCTCCTCCTCCATGTAGAATGAATTCTCCGATCCCACCGCCGCCGACTCCGATACCTTCGACCCCTTCTTCTCCAACTCCGCCGGCCTAAAAGCCTCCGCAGCTTCCGCAGCAGCCTTCTGTATATCCTTCGCTTCTTTAGAAGCCGGCATCGGCAGCCTCCACACAGAGTCGGCGAAATTCAAACAAGCCGACCTACCTCGGAGAGCCATAGCCGCCACGTCATGTGCACGCGCCGCCATCTCTGCTGTGGGAAAAGTCCCGAGCCAAATCCTTGTCTTCTTATTGGGTTCCCTAACCTCACAAACCCACTTGCCGGTGTTCGTCCTCCTGACACCTCGATAAACTGGGTGGCGTGTCTCCTTGAACTTCTTCCTACCGGCACGCCTCTTGGGATTGCTCGAAGCCAACAAAACCTCCTCGTCGGACAAGTTCAAACGACGTGCACTCCCGCTGTCGGAACTCGATTCCCCAACCTCCGGCGGCAAGAAATCGAAATCCAAATGATGAGTATAGTGAGCATCCATGAAGAGAAAACAGAGAGTAAGCTAGAAGAGCAGTAAATAAGAGTTGTAGTGGAACATAGAGTGTGTGTCCGTGTATTTATAGTTTTTCTTTTCTTTTCTTTTCTTTTTCTTTTTTTAATTTATGAAAATAATTTGATAGATGGATAATGATTAGAAGAAGAATGAATAAAGATATAAATAATATGAGAGTTTCTGTTTCAAAAACACGTAAAAAACAAACAAGTGTGATAAGGAAACAGGCTGTCGATGGTCGCCCACTGTTTATACAAAGAATTTTAGTAGAAGATCCAAAAGCTTGGTTAACGTTTTATGGTAAGAAAGTGTTTATAACAGCTGGTCATGGCTTTTCAACCCCTTGCTTAAATTGTTAGCTTCTCTCTGCCTCACAAGTGTCCCTTTTGACTCAATCCTAACACTTCTGGACCAACTTATTTTTTTTTCTTCTTTTTTTTTCTCTCTCTCTCTTTCTATCTCGCGCGCGTACGAGCTATCACAGTCAATCTCATTCCCACTCTCTGTCACTTTCTTTTCTTATCATATATTGTCTTTTTTACTTTTTTCCTTTCTAATTACACCACTCACTCATTTGGAATCTATTTCTGTTCTACTTCCAGGAGACATCCTTATTCTTTTTTATTTTTTTTTTATTTTTTTATTATTTATATACATATTAACTAAAATGTAAGATTGGTTTGGAACGGAATGTATTAAAATGGAATTACAAATTTAAAATAATCTAATCTAAACTCAATTCAATTCAATATTGGATTCCAAATGGGGGTTCAATCTTACTTTGTTGAAAAAAGATAAATAAAATGAAAAAGTTTACCGGTTGTATTTTACTTATTTTTTCTAAATGATTGATACCATGCATGTGTTAAATTCTTGTTGGGGAAAATTGAAGATAAGATAAAGTCAGAGAAAAGAAAATAAAAAGAATATAGAATATTGACAAGGAAACGAGGAAGATGCAGATGGAGGAGATAGTAGTTGACTAGGAGGATATTTTTAGAACTGGTAATATAATAATACGGTACAAATTCACATAATAATTTATAGATTTGGATTGATAATATCATGTCAAATTTATATCAGTTTCATCCAATAAAATTCATTTAACCCATTAAAAATTAATATTTTTATAATTATACAAATTTTATAATATTAAATTATTTATTTTATTATTAAATATGTATTATTTTATTTTTTTACGTTTAATTTTTAAAAAATTTATAAAAAGCAAATTTTTTTAAAATATTTTTTTTAAAAAAATATTATTTTATTATTTAAAAGTTAAAGTAAATTTAAATTTTTAAATTTATATATATATTTTTTTATGAATTAACACATCGAAATGATAGGTTATTTATCTATTTTCACATTAAGTTTAAAGAATCGTAATTGAGTTGATTAAATTTCATACCAATCCAATACGACGATATGACGCAAACACCATTGACAATAATTGAAAAAGAAGGGACAAAGTTTTAAGATGACGTCACGAAAAAACGGTTGACAGTTAATAACTGCTCGTAGATTGAAGAATAATTTAATAATAGGGTTTTGAAAGCCAGCGGTCTTTCGAAGAAAACGCGTGGACCACGTGGTTATTTTTCTTTGGAACATAAAAACTTGAAAGGATATGGTAGGGGGACCCACCCAAGATTTAGGCTACTTGAAACTTGAAAAAGAAGGTCCCACTGATTTTCAGTTTGTTTTATTTGGTTTTCCTAAAATGAGTGGCGGAGATGGTGGTGGTGGCATGCAAATGCAAACAACCCCCAAAAGGAAGCTAGATGGGAAAGTGAGGGTGGGTGAGTGTCCTTTGTCATTTGGCTTTGTTTGTAGTAAAGACTTATCCTTTGGAAAAAAAAAATTTCTCACAAGCAAACAAAAGTGGATGGGATGGGATACCTAGCGATACGAATATGTACAATATGTGCGTGGTGACAAACCTGAAATAGACGAGAGCCCAATTGGAATGATTTGCGCCCTTACTTTAGACAAAAATTAGTGACTCACAAATCATCCTTTTTTCCTTTATTTTTGGGAACCTATGACAAACTGCAGAATTTTATTTATTTATTTTATTTATTTTTTTTTTTTTTTTTGCGGGTACGAGGAAGCTCTCTCCCTTCATTTCCCACTTTCGGCAGGGACAGATTTTAAAGACAGAAAATTTTTGGGCTGGCCCAATTCTTTGTTTGCCAACTCAAATGCTATTAGTAAAAGTCTCAAAATTTATTTCCTCCTATTTAATTTAACCATATTTTTAGTAAGGAAATTACTAGTTATAAAAATCTGTTTTAAAATAATCTATGGTGTTAAACCAATGTGCTAATAATCTTAAAAATACTTATATAAATCTCCAATATGCAATCTAGGCATCAAATATAAGTTCTTTTGGGACAGTTTATGATTACAAATAATAAGCTCATATCTTGTGTTCAAAGTTTGAAACTAAAACCCCAATTTCTTAATTTATCAATATATATATATATGTATATATGTATACCATTCGTCTATGGTATGGACGGTTTTCATACGGATTATAGTATTGGTGATGATTTTTCATAGTATTGGTGACGATTTTCTAGAAAATTGTTGTTAATACTATAAAAAATCATCACTAATACTGCGGTTCTCATGCAGACCGTCCTCACCATAAAATTTACATGTGTATATATTAAATGTAAAAAATAAAAAACAATCTATGCAAAAGTCTACGTTGAGATTATGGAGTTGATCATGACGATTAAAGCAATTCAAAAAATTAATACACCTTTTAATTAATTCTTCAATAAAAAATTCAATGTATATAATCTTATTTATTTATGGTTTCCAGCATGTATCATAAACCCCACAAATATCAAGCTAGTTGATGTGAAGAATATCCAATAATCTTTCTCTTCCTGTATTAGTTGAGCCCCACAAATATCAAGCTAGTTGATGTGAAGAATATCCAATAATAATTCTCTTCCTCTATTACTTGAACCCCACAAATATCAAGCTACAGTAGATGTAAACAATATCCAATAGTCTTTCTCTTCCTCTATTAGTGAAATGGGTTTTTGTTTTCAGCCGCTTTTAGAACAGTATTTCCCCCACTAAATGAATTGAATCCAGCAAATTGCTGTTTTTTAAAATCCGACACCACTCTCTTACTTTTTAAAAGCATATCCAAATTGATGCTGCTGATGTGATCCGGCCCCGACATCTTATATTAATATAGAACTAATTAATTTTTTATTTTATTTTTTGGACTTTTTGACCAACCCCTTTTTCGTATCCTAGTTGATTTTGTCAATCATCTTCTTGCAGAAACGAAGCTTTGGAAGACGACAAGAAACCTGTTCACAGAAAGATATTCACATGATGATTAAAACCTGTATTAATTTGGGCATTATGAGATTTGATGAAAAAATACTTAATTAAATCAAAATTAGTTAAAAGCATGAATCATGGTGAGGGAAATTTTTATTTTTATTTTTATTTTTTTTGCTAATTATGCATGAAGGTGATTTACAAATAATAATATTGCATGGAACATGAAAAAATTACATCAAAATTTTATTTATTTATTATTTAATAATCAGATCCTTTCTATTTTCTCTTGCTCATTCAGTAAAAAACTACATTGTTTTTAATGCATAACTAGTATCGATCCCATGCAATACACGACACATGATATATGTAGCTATAATAGATAATTTCAAAAATAATCTATAATAATTAATTATATTTGAATCTAATAATGACATGTGGAAAAAAAATTTTACTAACTATATTACTTTTATATATAATATATATATAATATTATAAATAATAATTAAATAATAATATTTAAGTGTTTTATGTTATTGTATATTACATGCACATTTATATACAAAACTTTATATTATATTATACGTATTATTTATTATAAAAAATAATTTAAAATTATCTGAAACAGCAAATTAAAAATAAATAAAAGTTAGATATATAGAAACAAATAATAATAATAATAATAATAATGTGCAACAAAAATTTGAGGAAAAAAAACATGTTCATTCATTAAAGTCATTTCAACATTACTTATTTCTAATTTGTCATTAAAGCTTGGAACCTTCTAAAATTTTAGAATTCAAACTTTGAACATCCAATGCGTCTTGCTCACGTTGATCTGGTTGATGAAATAAACTTATTCGGCTATATTTGAAAACTTATTTGAAAGTTTTATTATCGTTAAGTTTTAATTTTTTTTCAATGTATATCATAAAAGTTTGTTAAAAATAAAAAATTTGACTTTTATATTTAATACTATTCAATTATGGAATTCAAATTTTAAAGTGTTTACCTATTTAATTTTTTCCAACTATAGAGTTCAAATTCAAATTCAAATGTATTTATATAATATTTTTCCTTTATAGAATTAAATTCAAATTCAAATGTATTTTTTAATCCATTGCAATATTTAAGTTTCCTCTTTTAAATACTCATAATATAATTTAATTATATTTATTATTATTATTATTATTTGCCTAATAAACACTTTTTTAGCTTATAAAATAATTTATTTATGATTATATATATTTTAAGAAGATTAAATAGGGAGATCAATTTTATTGTTCAAATCTATATATTTTGATATTGAAATTCCATTTATTATATATCCATATATGTATATGTATTACTATATAGAATCTAATTATTAATTACAGTATGTAACATATTTTTATTTTATAATAAAATAAATATAACAAATCAACAAAATATTAATACATAGATTATAAATCTGTTTTAATTTTTTTTTTCTAATACTTTTGGAGAGAAACAAAATGAATATAAAAATGACATGTGGCAAAAATTTTCTCTCACTATTTTACTTTTATATACTATATAGATTTCCATCTTTTTTTTTTTTTTTGTAAATTCTTATCAATATTCGATATTTTTTTATATTTTCATATTTTGAACCTTCGATATTTGCACCGACATCAAAATTTTAAACTTTGTGCAGAAAATATATTTTCTCTAAATCTAGATTCAAAATTTTAATATCAATAGTATTTAATATATACAAACTTAACTCAAATATTCATATCGATGGTATATTAATAACTATATGCAAAATTATAAAAAAAATATATATTTTTTAATAATTACTTCTTACATTTCATATTTTAAAATGAGAATAAGAAAGATATAAATAATTCTTAACTACCCAGGAGTTCTTTATAGTATTGAAATGATATTTATAAAATATAATATTATTATAATAATTGTTCTATATATCTTAATTAGTAAATAATTTTATTAAATATATATTTTTATATTTTTAATTAAGAATAGTATATTTTTAACTATTAACGTTTATTATAAATCAATTAATTAAAAGAAATATAATATCCATTCAATATTTTTACGATTTTAATAGTCAATTTGATAATTAATTAATTAATTAATTAATCGAATCCTAAATTTTAATAAAAATGTTGATTTTTTTAAATAAATTTTCTTCAATTTTTATCTTTTTATGAATTTTTATCGATATTTGATAATTTTCAATATTTCTATGGATATTTCTATTGATATCAAAATTTTTAAACTTTGGTATCCAATAAAAAAATCTATGTGTCTGTTTCAAAGTAAAAAAATCTATCTTACTCTTAGAAATTGTACTTTCTTCTTTTACAAATATATGGGATTCATATGTGTGGCATTCACCCCCGTTCAGGAGTACACTTCATAGGTGTATTGAAAATTTGCTCCCTTCATGTTGTATGCTTTGACATAACAAAAGAGAACGGTTTTCCATATAAAAGAATAGAAGTAGAATAAATAGATATACTTACAAGACTACCACTATCTCTCCTATGATATCTTTGCTGCTTTGTATTGAAGGAAAAATAATAATACTAGATATGGATCATACATATATAATAAATTCCATTAAAGTTAACAAATTAATTGTAGCACCACTAATCTTTAAAAGTAGCCATTGATAAACTCGATCTACAATATACAAAATAGAAAATATGTGATAATAGTGTCTAAAATGGATACACAGCTTTCTAATCTCTCTCCTACAAATCTAAGATGATCTTTCAAAACCATAAAGAAAATGTTACCTCAGCCTTCTAAACACTGAAGTCACATGCAAGTAACATGATTTATCCCATTATTTTAGCTCACACTAAAAATAATAATTTAATAATCTATATAATATATAAAAGATAGAAAAAGAGTTTGCATCACGTGTTATCATAGTATCATTCTAAATTCCCTCCAAAATCATCAATAAAAAAATCATCTCCCTTTTTTTAGTTATTTATGATCCTTTCAAAATATTAATCAATGTCAAATGGGACAACTATTTAAAAACATGAATTTTTTTATCTTTATTGATTGTATTCAAGAATATATATTTTCATTATTATAATATTAAATAATTAATTGAAAAATATGAGATTTTTTACATTTTATAGTTATATCAAAATATATATAAAATCAATTTTAATAAATTTTAAATAAACATATTTTTTTTAAGATATTGATAACCATAAATTGATAATTATATCATCTATTATAGAAGACTGTATGTGTAAATATATATATATAGAGCCTTTCTATAGTCAAGTCCTACCAGACCATAGAAAGTGTGGACCAAAAACATGCCAAAAAGCCGGATCATTGGATTCAAAAAGTTTTACTCAAACGGCTCATATTGTAAAGAAACTTATGTGCCAAAAATTACCATTCGCATCGAGCCTCTTCTCCTCTTCTCCTTTGATACCTATTCGCATCACTCTTCTTCTCCTCTGATACCCATTCGCACCACCTCTCTTCTCCTTTTATTCTCATTTGCATCTTTCTCTTCTCCTATAATGTTTTTTTCCTCTGCTTCCACCACCATCTCCAGCTCGTACGCAAGCCATTCTAGTCTCCTGTACCAAACTCAAACTTACCCAAAAAAAAAAAAAAAAAGGAAAGAAGAAGAAAAAAATACCTCAAAAATTAGAAAACAAAATTACAAAATAATTACTCAAAAAAATACCAAAACATTTTCAAAAAATTACATAAAAAAATTTACAAAAGCCAGATTTGGCCCACTAATTTTTTTTGGTTAATTTTCAATTGTGTAATTTCCAATCAACTTCTTTTTTTTTTTTTTTAACTTTCAATTTTATAATTTTCAATTGGCTCCAATTATTATTATTTTTTTTGTTAAGTTTAAATTTTATAATTTTAAATATGCTTGTAAAAATACCCAAAAACTTTAAAAAAATTACAAAAGAATTAAAAAAATAACAAAAAATAAAATAAAAAAATTTACAAAAGCTAACCCTTTTACAATGTAAAAGTGTTGGTTCTGTTCCTTTAATTTTTTTTGTTATCTTTTAATTTTGTAATTTTTAATTGATCTTCAATATTTTTTTATTAAATTTAAATTTTATAATTTTGAATAATATTTTTAAAAATATTAAAAAATTAAAAAAATTACAAGGAATTAAAAAAATAATCAAAAAAATTTACAAAAGATTCAAAGCCGACGCTAACAAAAGTCGGCTTATACAATTTTTTTTACTTTTTTTGTACATTTTTTTATGAAATTTTAAAAGAGAGAAAAAGAGAGAGAGAGAGAGAGAGAGAGAGAGAGAGAGAGAGAGAGAGAGAGAGAGAGAGAGAGAGAGAGAGAGAGAGAGTTTGCGCCGTTGTTTTGCAGAAGAAGCAAAAAGAAACAAAAAGTAAAGAGAGAAGAAGAGAGAGAGAGAATGGGACCCATATTGCTTTTTTTTTCATGACCACGACGTGGATAATTGGTATTTGATATTTTTAAAAAGAATGTGGCACCCACATTGCTTCTTCCCTCTCTCCTTATTTCTTTTGGGACCTACATGCTTTTTCTTTCATGACTACTACGTGGACAATTGGAATTTGATATTTTTAAAAAGAATGTGGGACCCACATTGCTTCTTCTCTCTCTCCTTATTTCTTTGGGGACCTACATTGCTTCTTCTTTCATGACTACTACGTGGACAATTGGTATTTGATATTTTTAAAAAGAATGTGGGATCCACATTGCTTCTTTTATCTCTCATTCTCTCTCTACCTTTTATTTCGTTTTGCTTCCTCTACGAAACGACGGCACAAACTCTCTCTCTCTCTCTCTCTCTCTCTCTCTCTCTCTCTCTCTCTCTCTCTATCTATCTTTCTCTTTCTCCCTCCTAAAATTCCATAAAAACAAATTTACAAAAGAAGTAACAAAAAAATTTAAAAAAATTTGTATAAGCCGGCTCTAGCAACTTTTGTTAACATCGGCTTTGGCTTTTGTTAACGTCGGCTTTAATCTTTTGTAAATTTTGTAAATTTTTTGATTATTTTTTTAATTCTTTTATAATTTTTTAAAAACCAATTAAAAATTATAAAATTGAAAGATAACGAAAAACTGACAGGTCAAAATCAATATTTTTATATTGTAAAAGCGTTGGCTTTTGTAAATTTTTTTGGTTATTTTTTTAAAATTTTTTTGTAATTTTTAAAATTTTTTTTTGTACTTTTACAAGTATTATTTAAAATTTCAAAATTTAAACTTAACAAAAAAAAAAATTGGGAACCAATTAAAAATTATAAAATTTAAAATTTAAAAAAAAGGGGTCCGATTGGAAATTATAAAATTGAAAATTAATAAAAAAATTAGTAGGCCAAACCCAACTTTTGTAAATTTTTAAAAAAAATTAGTAATTTTTGAAATTTTTTTCTAATTTTTGAGTAATTTTTTTTCTACTTCTTTCTTTTTTTGGGTAAGTTTGAGTTTGATACGGGAGACTAAAACAGCTTACGTAAAAGCTGAAGATGGTGGTGGAAGCAGAGGAAAAAAACACTATAGGAGAAGAGGAACATGCAAATGGGAATCAAAGGAGAAGAGAGGTGGTGCGAATGGGTATGAGAGGAGAAGAGGAGAAAGGAGAAGAGGCCCGGTATGAATGGTAATTTTTGGCAATTTTTGGCACGTGAGCTTTATTACAATCTAAGCCATCTGAGTCTATCCGAGTAAAGCTATTTGAATCCAATGTTCCAACTTTTTGGCATGTTTTTGATCTCCACTTTCTATGATCAGGTTGGATCTGATCATAAAAATACTTTATATATATATATAATTTTGTTATAATGAATATTGATATGCACATTAATGTTGGTCACAATTAAATTATATATAATATTGAAATATAAACAACATACCATAAATTATATATAATTTGATGCTGATTTGTATCATAATGTACAAAATCAACACATATGGTATATTAACTTTATATATATATATATATATATATATCTCATTTTAAATCCAAATTATTGTTAATTAGGTTTTAATAATAATAATAATAATAGTAATAATGATAATATATATACTTATATTATATTATAAGCATTAAATATAGGGAAGTTAATTATTTGCAAGTAATTAAAAAATACATTTGAATTTTATAGATAGAAAATATTATATAAATATATTTGAATTTTAATTAAATTATATAAATACGTTTGAATTTGAATTTGAGTTTCATAGATGAGAAAAATTAAGGAAAATTTGGTCCAATATCCTTATTTGAAAGGCTCTAAGGCTATCCACCCCTTCTATTCCAAATTTTTAGGTTTTTCCCTTTCATTTTTCAATATTGCCGTATTATCTTTATGAAATATCAAAAGAAAAGGAAAAGGAAAAAAATTAATGAGAGAGTTTGCTAGTTTTCCCCTAAATTGAACGAAGCACAAAGATCACACAAACAAAATTGAATAGTATTGTCCTTGGTAGACTGTCATTTTGATAATCTAGAACTTTTGAATGGATTTTTTTACAAAATAATGAATGTTCATGAACTATTCAAGTTACATAATCACACACCACATCCAACGTAAATAAATATTTATGGATTTCCACTTGGTTTTTTCAACTACTAGTATCGTCAAGTTTCTTGGCGGCCTGTTTTGAATGTGAAGATTTTCCGGTAATGGCTTTCTTCACCTTGGAGATCAAATGCTTAACCTTTGAGCCAACACCTAAAAGGATGTTATGAGATTTCTTGTGTGCTACTTTGACATCTACGATGACTGGTGCATCATCTTTTGATTCCGACGACCCTTTATGCTCTTCTCCTTCTTCATCATCTTTTTGAGCTTCATCGTGATATTCTTCTCCTTCATTGCTAGCGATCAGAGGTAGATTCCCAAATTTCCTAAATTAATTGGAAAAAAGCCTACCGAAATCACTGTTTAGCTCTCCTACCGCCATCACCACCACGTCTGACGATCCTTTGCCAATGGCAGCATCAGGCCCTAAATGGGCTCAGAAGATTATTATGCTCCCCCCCTCCTACACAAGGTACCCCTCATCTCTTTTTTCTTTTTCTTTTTTTCTTTTTTTCTTTTTTTTTTGTGTTTCTTGTTTGTTTGTTAGATTTCTATGGCTATATTTTTATTTTTCCTAGAAAAATTCAATTCTGTGGAATTTTGATAAAATTTGCAATGCTTTTTCACGGATTTGCGATGCTTCTCGAAGAAGGAAACAAGGAAAAGTAAAGGTGTAGGCATTGAAGGCTTTTCGGGAAGGAGAAAAGGAAAATAAAGTAAATTTTTTATTTTATTGAGGGTAAAATCAAAAGTAATGGGTAGAGAAAAAAAAAAAAAAACCTGATGAAGGAAGGGTAAATATCTTTAATCCCTTATTTTGGTAGGTATTGGGTTTTCAAAAATTAAATAGGTAAATATTTTTTAATTTAAATTTCATAAATTATTTACTCTATAAGGTAAAAATGTGTTTATAGGATAAATAATAATAATAAAATTATGATATGAGTATTTAATATAGAAAAATTAATTATTTGTAATGAATCAAAAAATATATTTGAATTTAAATTTGAATTCCATAAATGAAAAATATTATATAAATATATTAGAATTCGATCTAAATTATATAAATACATCTGAATTTGAATTCCATATATAGGAAAACTTAAATAGGTAAACATTTTTTAATTTGAATTTCATAAATAATTTACATTATATGGTAAAAATGTATTTCTAGGATAATACTAATAATAATAATAAATAAATAAATACATAACTAAATTATATTATGAGTATTATATATAAGAAAATTAATTATTTACAATGAATCAAAAAATATATTTGAATTTGAATTTGAATTTTATAGGTGAAAAAATATTATTTAAATACTATTGAATTTGAATTAAATTATATAAATGCATTCGAATTTGAATTTAAATTGCATTATTGAAAAAAAATAGATAGGGTAATATTTTTGAATTTAAATTTATAATTAAATAATATTATATATAGAGATCAAACTTTTATAATATAGATTAAAAAAATTCAGATATACTTATTAACCATAAAACTTTTAAATAAGTTTTCAAATATGATATAGCAGGTCAATTATATCAACCAGGTTAATGCTAACAAAATTAGTGGATGTTCAAAATTTGAGTTCTAAGATTTTGAGAGGTTCTAAGCTTTGTAATAAATCAGAAATTAATAGTGTTGAAATGGTTTTAATGAATGAATATATTTTTTTAAATTTTCATTACAAATTATTAATATTATTATTATTATTATTAGAGTATATTGCACTGCATACCCTTGAAATTTCTCTTAATTACAATTAGATACTTTTATGAAGTTATAAAAATATAAACACGAGGGTATCCAGTTGTAATAAAATAAAATCTCAAAAATATGCAGTGTAATATATCCTTATTTATTATTATTATGATTTGTTTAGGTTTTATGAATGCATGACATGTGTATATAATATATATATATATATATATATATTATATATTTATATTTATATTTATATTATCTATTGCATTTACATTCCCCGTGCATCCCACGGGCTTAACATTAATAAATATAATAATAATAATAAATATGGATAAGTCCAATTAGAATTTAAAGAGAGCTGATTTTCTAGTCCAATAAACCAACTACATAAATTAGTAAATAAACAAGTTCTATTAATGATATAAATAAATTATGTAAATGAGTTATTGATTATAACGAATGCACATAATATATATATATATATATATATATATATATATATATATAAATATATCTAACATTTTGTTGTTAACTTAATGCTTTGTTGTGGCAATGCAAATCCTTTTCTTGCGTTTTTTATTTTTTTCTTAATTAATGGCACTTTGTTATCTCTAATTTGAAATTTTTTGCAATTTAAGCCTTTTGTTTTTACAAGGATCAATTTAGACATTTAATTTTTCAATTTGTTATAGATTATTATTATTATGTTTTTCAATTTAACCAAACAAATTAATAACTATTCCATCTAGAAATATGTTTTTATAATCGAACTGAAAGTAATAAAGTCTATGAGGAAAGAGAAGAAAGCAGCTAGGTGAATGAAAACTGTTATCAATTTATTGGGCCAAATTAGGGATTTGATCAATCTGTAATAAATTGAAAAATTAAATGTTTAAATTGTTATTTTTGAAAGTTGAAAGTTTAAATCACAAAATTCTAAAACTTGAAGGTATCAAAATGTAATTAATCCTTTTTTTTTAAGATTTGTTTTTTTAGTATGAATCCTTTATCTCTATATAAATTTATTTGACTTTTAAGGAAAATTAGGCCAAAAAAAAAACTATTTATCATCATTTATAAATAATTACCAGTAGAACCTACATATTTAATGATAAAATGATTATCATTAAAAGATTTATTTTTAAAATTTTAAAATAAAAATTAATAAAATTAAATATCCTAGTTAAAATTTATTATATAAAATAATGATTGTCATTAATTCTGATAAATAACAAAATTTAAAACTAAAAAGGGGATGCGTGCATCAGACACTCTTTTTTCTATAATAGAGTTATTAAATTTAACGTTTTAAAAAACACAAATATTTATAGCTATTTTGTTATATATTAGTTTTAGATATATATATATATATATATAATAATATATGTCATAATTATTGTCCCAAAATAGTACGAAAATTATAATGAAAAGAATCATTTTTGTATGTTATTCTATCTAATATTCTTTTTATAACCTAGTTTTTAATAGAATCATTTTCTTTTCAACTTAATACTTTTTTAATAGAATTATTTTTTCAACTTAATACTTTATTTAAGATGTTTACATCCCAAGTGGAAGTGGTTTTCTTTTTTTCATTTTTTTTTTTTTTGGGTTACAAAGGAGCCCAAAACAAAAATAAGCTAAATTTTGTTTGAACTCTATTATTAATTAAAATATCTTACTGAACTTTTAAAATTTTTTTAGTTAAATTATTCTTGATAATTAAAGATATAGAAAGATGTTATCACCAAGAAGACTCTATTTCCCTCTTTCACTTTTGTTCACTCGACTTCTATCATTTTATCTCATATTAAATCTATCTTTTCTTAACTCAATGGATCCCTCCTTTACTCTTGCTCCTTTTTCTTTTTTTATTTTTAAAAGTTGAAAATTTAAATCACACAATTTTAAAACTTGGAAATGTAAAAATACAATTAACTTTCTTTTCCTTTATATTTGTTTTTTAAATATAAATCCTTTACTCTCTATATGACTTTATGCAACTTTAAAAGAAAATTAGGCATGAGATGCATGATTCGGACGCTCTCTTTTACTATAATATAAAGTTATCAAATTTAACATTTTAAAAAATACAAATATTTATAGCTATTTTGTTATATTAGTTTTTGATGTATATAGCACATATGATTAATGCAAAATAATATATTTCATATTTAATGTCCCAAAATAGTATAAGGTTATAATGAAAAGAATCACTTTTGTTTGTTATTCCATCTAATAATCTTAATAGACCTTAGTTTTTAATAGAATTATTATTTTTTTTCAACTTAATATTTTATTTAAAGATGTTTATGTTTTAAATGGAAGAGGGAAGAGGTCTTCTTTTTGTTTTTTTTGGTTGCATAGGAGCCCAAAACAAAAACAAGCTAAATTTTGTTTTAACTCTATTATTAATGAAAATATTTTACCATGCTTTTAAATTTTTTTAGTTAAATTATTTTGATAATTAGAGATAAAGATGTCATCACCAAGAAAACTCTACTTTTCTCTTTCACTTTTGTTCGCTCAACTTTTATCACTTTATCTCACGGGGAGCTTCTATTTTTACTCCTTGCACTGATATTTTATGAAAATTTCAAAAATGTCCATCATCGTACTCCTTTATTTCTATTCAAACAATTCGGAGGGGAAAAAAATGTCAGCAAGAAAATTGAATAGCTTCCATATAATTAGTGTTTTAGATTATGAAAACTAAGGAACATAAATACATATAATAATAACCAAAAAAAAAAAAGAAAAATTTACTTGCAATCAATCTCCATGAATGAGAAAGGCAAGTCTCCCACAAATTACAATTAATCTTCATGAATTTCACTATCTATGTTAAAGAAAAATTAAATGAATGTAAAAGAATGGAGGCTGAACTTCATGGATGGCTTTAAGTGGTGGTGGATAACGGTTTTCAGATTTTTTTTTTTTTTAAGCAATTAAGCCACCCTGATAAAATGTAATTAGATTTAAAATTATTAAATAAAGTTTATGCGTAAAATGAATATATGCATATTAAAACTCTTTGTTTTAGCCATAAAAATGAATTTATTTTTTCAATGTCCAAGCCACGTCCATTTCTGGTTAGCGAAACATAAAGTTTTGGTGAATGAAATTGGATATTTTACTTTTATGTGATATTTGGGTAGTGATAAAGTTAGTGGAAATCTAAAATTCTTTAAAAAAGTGAAATTTTCTCCTGTTTGGATAATTTTTAAGAGAAAGAATTTGTAGATTCCAATGAAAAATAAATCTCGTAATGTAAGAAACTGATAAGGAAAGTGGATCCTACTAAAGATGTGTCATTTTAAACTTTCTGAGAAACTAATATTACTTATTTTTTTAAATACAATTTTATCCTTTAATTTTAATGTATAAATTTATTTAATTACTTGTAAGTCCTATTTTCCTCTATAATTAACCAAATATTGTAAAAACAATCCAAAAAAAACTCATTTTCAGGAAACTAAATCCCAAAAAACTGACTCTTAAAACTCAGTTTCCTTCAATATTTTTCCTTTTACCAAACACCCCATTAGAGTCTTTTTCAAATTTTTTTTTGTTGATTTTGGTAAATTTTAGGTTGAAGGTTTTTTTTGCTAAATTGTTCAGCTAGAATCTATTTAACATTGAAAAAATATTTAATAAAAAATATATACATATATATATATATATATATAAAATTTTTTTTTTAAAAATTAGATAAAGGTATTTTTGAAATTTCATATCAAATACGGCTTAAAATAATAAGAGTCGTACAAGTAGAACCTCGCTCTATTGTAAACTTAGATTGGCCCATCTTTCATGCCAATAGACTAGTAATCTTATTTGATTTAATGCCTTTGAAGTCTAACAAGGTCTAGAGTAGAAACAACTCAAACATAATAAAACAAAAGGAGGAAGGAAATCCCTCCACCTTTATAGCTGTAAGTTTAAAAGTTGACGTTTGAGTTTTGATAAATTTTGTTATTACCTCAGATGATCCATGTTATAATACCATGTGATGCAGGGTCAAGGTTTATTATTATGGTACTATTAAGAAGCATCTTTTTCTTCTTCAGCCCAAAAAAAAAAAAAAAAAAAAAACAAAACCAAAGAGAGCCAAATAGATAAAACGACTGTAAAACGAAACAAAGCACTTTAAAAAAGAGAAAGAAAGAAAGAAAAAAGAAAAAAAAAAAGTCATAAAGACTACTGAGTTAAACGACGTCGTAAAACTTTTTGAAATAAAATATGCCATGGTCCATTACATCATCCTCTATGGCCTATGCCGGAAGTGGTGGATATCGGGGATCCGATGACGAAAGTCATGGTGGGTACGGTGGAGAATAGGTTATTTAAGCCGCTTAATGAGATTATGAGGAGGCAATTGGATCCCATTTGGCATAGCTTGGGGAAGAAGACCAAACAGCTTGTTTCCAACTTGGAAGACTCCCTGAGGAAACTCCTGGATTACCTTGAACGGTATTTTACATTTTGGTTTTTTTGGGTTTTTTTTTTTTTCATTCTATAACTTGCATTTTGATTAATTGCTTTAAGGGAAAAAAGTTTGAATATTTTTATTTCCAGTCCTACATTCAACAATATGATGAAATTGTTGAAATCGTGGTTCTTTGTTTTCTGGGTTCTTTTTCACTAAATGAGTCGCATTTTAACTAATTACCAAAAAGGAAAGAAAAAATTATATATATATATATATATACATATAGCTCTAGATGTTAGTAAAAGATATGATGAAATTGTTGTAATGTAAGGTAAAAACTATCTTTGCTATATAAATTTTACTGGGCTATGATTTTGGTCATGACTTACTCAATTTGGATAGGTAAAATGCAGTTACTTAAACGAGTATGCAAAGGGAAGCGTTTATCTGATTGTCTACCACATTTAGTGGGATGAGTAAGAGGTCTATGGGCAAAAAGAGGGAACTAAAGGGGGATAATGATAAGGTAAGAACCATAAACCCTCTTTTTTTTTTTTTTTGTTTGTTTGTTTGTTTGTTTGTTTGTTCCTTCTTTCCTCAAGAAATGTCCTACAAATTTGAAAATCATACAGGATTTATTGGGTTGAAAGAGAAAGTCTACTGTGAGCTTTACTTTGTTTCATTTTTCTTATTTGAATTTATTTTATTGTGGATAAATATTTTTGTTTTGCATATGTGGAACCTGACGACTCTTGATTGTCAAATATAAATATTTCAATAGTTTTGGAGGAAGCACCAAAACGGAAGGTGTTACCTGTGACTTAGTGAGTTCCTGTAGCTATTTGGTCTATTGGCTAATTTTCTTTCTTATAGCTACTCAAAAGTCGTGGCAATTGCTATATGTTACCAAGCATTCTTGTGAGTCAGCCTCATCTATGTCAGTTGTGTTGCCCTACTAGTCTTCGTTATAAGTACCTGAGTACAACCATACAAGAAATAATGAAGTCAATGGCTAATGGGATAGATTTATCTGATAAATAATGTACTTTTTTTTATTTTTTATTTTTTGAGGGAGAACGTGATGAATAATTTAGTTGATGGCTAATGGAATAGATTTATCTGATAGATAGAAGAGGTAAAAATAAAGCAAGCTGGCAGATAAGAGCTCCTGGTAGGTGAAGAGGATGACAGTTGCATCTCTTGTGCCGTGAAAAATGCATGACAAATGGTCTACAAATGGTTTGATGTTACGTGTTTGGTTCACTTTGTTTAGCATCAGTGCCATTTATCTATTTACTCTGTCATGCAAATGTGCTTGTTTTGTCATTATTACTTTTATATATCCTAGTCTGCACCCAATTGAACCAAATCACATACCTTGGCTGCTTGTAGTGCATTGCGCGCTCTGCTATTTATAACTGAGAACTAGTTAGAATGGTTTAATCTGATTTTACAGCAGAACCATGGCCATTTTGTTGTCTATGGCTCCCTTTTCTTTTTTAATGAATCATTTTGTAAGTAGAATTTAGAAGTTGTTAACTATATGACCGTACGTAATATCTACGAAAACTTTAAGCATTTAGGCAAGGATTGGCTGGCATTTGATATAAACTTAGATGAAGAATAAACTTGAGTCAGTTTTTTTTTTTTTTTTTTTGTTTTATGAAGGTCATGCGAGAAGAATGAGAAAAGTACTTACTCAGAAAAGTAAACCTGTGTGACTTACAAACACATTATGAAAAGAAACCAAAGGATCCCAAAGGTTTTGGGATTCTTGATGGAGTATTCTAATAAGCGCTTGAAAAGAATGTAGAACCTAGTAGCATAAACAAGCAAGAACATGGTGCACTAGTGGCAGCTGCATCAGAAATTAGTTATCGAGTTAAAAAAGATGATGTTGTTGGAGATGATCCTCAGCCCTATGCTAGTCTTAAAGTTACAAATTATTGATAGAGCTACACACAAACCAAAAAAAAAAAAAAAAAAAAAAAAAAAAAGAATAAATAAATAAATAGTAGCTAAAGGAATAGGGCTTCTCATACTGAAATAAATCAATAAGCAATGAGAAAGAAGAGGCACAAAAATGCATGGTGCCTCTTGAAGTACAAACAGATTATACCATAGGAATTATTCAGGAGGTCTCTCTTACAAACACATACAAGGTCTACACGTAAACTCCACATGGGAACCTGTAAGTGTTTGTGGGAGAGACATATGACCTTCTGAATAATTTTTTTCCCCAAAATATTTCAACAAAAAAATGGAAATACTTCATACCTCTGGTTTTTCCTTTTAGGATATTGGAGATGGGGGATTAAAAGTGGAGACCTTTTAAGTATCAGATAGTTGAAATTGATCTCAGGTTAATGTGATTATCAGTCATAATGTATTCATCCTGACTATCCATATAAGTAGAAGTTGTATCCTGAGTCGGATTGGAATCATACGCTGATGATTGATAGAGCAAGCTTTCAGTTTCTTCGCTATTATCCTCTTCCTGCAAATTACCATTCAACAATCTCATCAGCATACCAAGAATCTCTGCCACTTCCTTCATTGATGGTCTAGATGCCCTATTACCACCAAGGCATTTTACTGCAAGCTCAGCGACTTTCTCTATCTGCTCTTCTTCACCTTCGTCTACAACCTCAACATTCAAAATTTCATAAATACTATTATTTTCAACTGCAGAGATAAAATATTGTATCATATTTCTCTCTCCACCTGCTTTTCCATGGTTAGGAATTGGGTTCAAACCGGTTAGAAGTTCTATAAGTACAACCCCAAAACTATACACATCAGTCTTTGCTGTTAAAGTTCCCGTTCTTAGATACTCAGGATCCAGATATCCAAAAAGTTCCTTGGAACGTTGTGGCTGTACCGGATTCGCCTGGTGGAATCAGAACTGAAGCTCCAAAATCTGATACTTTTGCTGTGTTTTTACTGTCTAACAGTATGTTCATGGATTAATGATCGGTGGATCAGCCAAAGAGTGTAAATAGTTAAGTGCCGATGCAGTCTCTTCGGCTATTCTTAGACAGTTTCTATATGACTTGAAAATGGTGGACTTTTTTTTTTTTTTTTTGTGAATGTGTTCGAAAACCGTTCCGTTTGAAACAAATTCATAAACCAGCAGTGGTATTTTAGTTTCCAAACACATGCCTAAGAGCTTCACAACATTCTTATGATTGACCTGTGAGATTATGCTAATTTCATGTTCAAATTACTGGTTTATTTCAGTTTTGGCGTCCACTTCTTTAGGCTTTTTCCACTGCCATATATACATTGTTGAATTCTCCTTTGTAGACTGATCCGAAGCCGTCTTCGCCGAGAAGATGACTGTAAGTGTTAGTTGCTTTTTTGAGCTCTTCTTCTTTGAAAATTTTTATGTGATTCTGTAATATTGCTCCCCAATATTTCATGAAGTTCTTTTCCTTTATTCTCTTCTTCCATAGAATGATGGTTAAGAAAATAACAATTCCAGTGGAAATGACTGATCCAATAACTGCAAGCCAAATTGAGCATTATTTTATTATTATTATTTGCTGAGAGCCAAAGTAGAGAGAATTTAACTATATAACAACATATAGTCTTTCTTTCATCTAGGACATTTTATCTATTATTCAACCGGGACAACGCAAATCTATTAAAGGATACGCATTATCCTAAATGAACTGTCTTGGATGAGAGCAAAATTGTATCAACATATATATTGATGTGACTTATCAGGTAAAAGTCAGGGATTAGACAAGACAAGATAAGTCCATAGTTGAACCTAAGTAAAGGAAGATCGTATCTTTTTCCTTTGAATATTTCTTTTCTTAGAATTCTGAGTGGGTTTTATTTTCTTTCCCATGCTAAACAACAAAAAATGATAATAGTAATAAAAAACATTAGGTATACCTTTTTTGTTTGTTTGTTTGTTTTGTTATCCTTTTCATATTTAATTATTACTAGTTTAACATTTTAAAGACGTCCATTATTATTATTATTATTATTATTTTTGGGGTCTATTCAGGCGTCCTAATTGCTTGTCTTATTTGAAAATTAACATAATTAATTCCATAAATAAATGAACATCAAGTTGGTTTGTTGAAAAAATGATGCAATGAAACAAAGACCCTTAACCATAAAAGTTCACTGAGTCTTCGTTCCTTATCGATTGGAGCTTCAACTTTGGTAAAAACCTAAAATTTCATTTTCATACATCCATTTTACAATTCTTTTTTTCTCTATTTTACAATTTTATCTTTACACATACAACCATGCTTGTCCAGAAAGTTTTTGGTAATGTTGCTAAGCATGTGTTCAGTATATACGTTTTTTTCAACTACTGAATCTTTCGTATTCTTGTAATATAAAGATGAACGAACATGCATATACTTTTCATTTTATTTTTATTGGACAATAAAAATATAAAAACATTATCTTTTGAACCTTAAAATATAGATGTAAGGACACACCAATATACCAATCTCATTTTATAAATTAAACTTTGTTAAAGTTAGAGTTGCAAAAGATACAAAAAGTGAAAAAGACCGAATGAATGCTTATTAAAGGAAAAGCCACACTAAATATTGTTTAAAATAGCGTTGGCCAATGAGTCATTAGCTCTATTAGCCTTGGACGTAATTAAAATTACAAACGTCAAATACATTTAGATTACAGCAGGCTGGCTTAAGTGATAGGCCACTAGAACCCTCTTTATGGAGGGCCCAAAAAATTATATTAAAAACATTATATATTCTTTTATATATTTTGATTTTTATTTAATGAATAATATAGAATAATTATTTTTGGGGAAAATATATAAATTGACTTTTTTAAAATTTTACATTAATTGCAATTTGTTATATATGTATATATATATATATATATATATATTATTTTAGAAAAGTAGCATTAATCAACTAGTCATTCCATTTTAACAAAAAGTTAATTTTTTTTTTTATATTTTTATTAAATCTTTAATAGTTAAAAAGAAAAAGATAGGTTAAAATTTTTTCCGTGCAAGAGTATATTGTTCCTTCTCATAACATATATGCTTACAAGTCACCTTCAGTTCACTAAAAAACTAGGGGCGATTAAACCGATGTAAGCTATGGTTGACTACTACTTAGACCTAAGTTGAAGTGCCACACTCCACTCAATGATTTTAATATAATATTTTGGTGACTTATTTTTTAATATATAGGATAAATATCATTTTGGTCTTTTCTTATTTCCAATTTTTTACAAAATACAATTATGTTTTGGAAAATTTTACTATAATCTCCTTATATTTTGTTTTTGGTTCGCTTAGGCCCTTTTTAATGGTCAAACTATAGTCAACTAATATATCTTTATGAACAATTTTAACCGTTTTTATTGAAACATTCAAAAAAAAAAAAAAAACCAAGACCTATTACATTTTTTTAGTTATTAACTATATATTATTTCTTACAATATTTACTAGAAAATTATAATGAAATTATTATTCTAAAACAAATATAAATAATAGTACGTATAGTACAATAAATGAATTATATGTATATATAAATACATAAAATGTTAAAAATGTCATTTATGTCAAATATATGAGTTGATTAATAATTTGACTAAAGGAAGTTAAAGTGAAATAAAATGAAATGTGAGGTTGCTAAAATGTAATATAAAAGGGTTGGTTGTAATTAAAATATTCATAATAAAGATGTATTTATGAAAAAGAAAATGAAAATAAAAGGGAACAAAGTTATATTTAACCCAAGGTTTCAAAAATCGATATTTTTGTTGAAATTTTGGTTTTTTTAAATGATGGAAAGAAAATTTAGATTCCAAATAAAAACGAATATAATTTTCACAATATACATTGAAATTTTCTGTTAAAAAGCCATCTTAAATTCTTCACAATTTGGATGAAAAATCTATAATTTTTATTGAAATTTTCAAAATTTTTATGAAAATTTTCATGGGAATTTTGAAAATATATATGAAATTTATTTTTAAAATTTTTGTAATTAAAAATTCATAAACATTATTGATGTTAAGTAAATTTTTTGCCAAATTAATTTTATTGATTTTTTTTTTACTTTTTAATTATTTTTCAAATATTTAGTGATATAAGTAAAATAGAGTGAATTGAATAACATTAATTGGTTCTGTTCATTGGTAAAATATTTATGTACTCTGTTATATATTTTGTATGGAAAACATTCATTAGAATCCCATAATTACAATTTAATAGTTGACTATATAAGAATGAAAAATAATAATATAAAATAATAACATAAAGATATAATATTATGAACAATTGGTGTTAAAGTATTTAAATAAATAACATTAAAGAAATAAAAATAAAAAAATGATGAAATATATTATATTAAATATTAAGAATAACTATATTTAATACAAAATTCATTGGAATATTTATAATTACATGAAAAATTATTAAGTCTTTTAATAATTACTTATCATATTTCAAATCTCAAAGTGAAAATTAAGAAGAAACCACTAGTATTGAGACGATATTTATAAAATATAATGTAAGTGTAAAATTATTTTATATATTTTAATTAATAAATAATTTTTATTAAATATGTATTTTTTGTATTTTTTATTAATAATAGTTTATTTATGATCATTATCTTTTATATAAATCAATTAATTAGAATAAATATAATATTCATTTAATATTTTAAATATTTTATAGCCAATTTAACAATGGATTAATTAAATAAAATAATTCTATAGTTTTAATGAAATTTTTTAATATTTTTATCTATATTTAATATTTTTTAATATTTCCATAGAAATTTTTCATAATTTGAATTCTCAATATTTTCATAGATATTAAAATTTTAAACTTTAATTTAACTGTATATTTTAAATCTCATAACATAATCTCCCATATCTTCAACTTCTTGCGTATGCCTAGTTTATTGTACAGTATCTTACATGTTATATAAGAAAAAAAGACCACCTCTATCCCTCCTATGATATCTTTGTTGCTTTGGTGTAACCTTAAAAGTTTTTATTTTTTTATTTTTTTATTTATTTATTTTTTTTTTTGGTAGCAAACGCATATCCTTTTGTTATTTTTCCTTTGTTTCAATTTGTCTTTTAATCACCATCCTTTAACTATATATAAATTCATGTGAGTTCTAAAAAAAAAAAAAAAAAAACTAGTATATTGGTTATAAGAGCATTTCTACTAGAGTTTTTTATTTTAAAAAGCATAATATTTAAAATAAAAAGTTTTATTTTTTATCCAACTCTAACAATACTCTTTTTCACACTTTTTACTTTTTCATATCTTAATAAATAATTAATATTTATTTTTTTTGTTTTTTTTATCAATAATTTCCCTTTTTATATGTATATATATATATATATATATATATATGTTATACGAAATCAAATAAATTATATCAATTGTGCACGGATAAATGTGGGCATAATAAATATATCCATTAAAAATGTATATAAAAAGTAAATTTGATTCTTTATTTTTAAAAAAGTCAAATTTATTTTTTATTTTGATTTTTTAATTTAAAAATATTAGATTTATGACTCTCTAGTTTTTAAAAAAAGTCAAACTTATTTTTTATTTAAACTTTTTAATTTAAAAATTTTGAAATTATGAAAAAAAGGTTTGATTTTTAAAATAAAATAAAAAAAATTTAAAAAGGCTATTGGACATGTTTTAACTTTTTAGATTCACCGTTAAATTCTAACACTTGGTTTGGTAAAATATATGGACTCCTAATAATCTCTACTTTTCCATACAATTTTTTATTCAAAAAAAAAAAGAAAAAAGAAAAAAAGAAGGGTATGAAAGACGGTGTCATATGGATGTGGATGGCCCTACTTGGTGTATCGGGCTCAACCCATATGATTTGTAAGAGATTGTGAACGAGGCATAGATTAGTTCTAGTTGAATTATATTTGTATCATATTATATAGTATTTGTATAAAATTTAATGAACTTAAATAATATTTATCAAATTTTTATATGAGAATAGATAAATTCTAATTCATTTGTTAAATTATCATATAATTTGTTATCTTATTCTTAATCGTTTAAAATACATATAAATTTTAAAATTTAAATTTAATTTAATTTTTAAATAATAAAATAATATTTTAAAAAAAATCTTTCAAATGACTTATTTGTTTTTATATTTTAAAAAAATAAATTAATATATATTTAAAAAAATTAAATAATTTAAATAGTATAAAATTAATATAATTATAAAAATATTAATGAGTTTAATGAATTTTTCATATATTATCCTGTTTTATCCGTTTTTAACATAACAAAACAATTATAATACAACTAAACTTTGTGGTCCGTACGATGGGGGCTGAGACTTGAGACTGGGAGGCTGAGTGGCCACGACAAACGTACAGATTACAGCTGGTGGTGGTGGCGGTGGCGGAAGTTGGTAGTGGTTTTCACTCTCCGTGGTCCGTCTTTCCGGGACCGTGACTAGTAGTGGGCGAACAGTGCTTCACCTGCGCACGCTAGCATCCACTCACTTCACCCACCCCTTCGCTCTTTACTCTCCGCACCCACCCACACAGCCACCAATAATGTTAGCCACCTTTTCACTCTTCTACTTTCTCTCTCTCTATCTCTTCCGCTTCCTTCCCTATCCTACGCCTATCCTGTCCTTATCCTACACCCTTATCATTCATGTCCACCGCCTCTCCACCATCACCATCACCATCACCACCACCTCTTCCTCAACCCACTACTCGCAAGTTCCCACTTCCTTGCTGGACCCAAGACGAGACCCACGTCCTCATTGAAGCCTACAGAGACAGATGGTACGCTCTCCGCCGCCGCAGCCTCCGTGCTCTCGATTGGGATGCCATATCCGCCATTGTTGCTCGTCGTTGCCCTTTGACTTTGCCTCCCAAATCTTCCATCCAGTGCCGCCATAAGATGGAGAAGCTTCGCAAGCGTTACAAGACGGAGAAGCAACGGTCTGTTGCAAACCCAGGTCGGTTTTTCTCCTCCTGGGTTCTCTTTCAACTTATGGAGTCTTTGGAAAATGGGTCTTCGTTCTCGGGGCTTGGAGCTCACCCGGATCAAGGTGTTGATTTTGGTGGTGGGATTTCTATGGAAACTTTTCCTGCCAAGAAGAGTGTGAAGATTGAGAAGAATTCTGAACATTATTTTGATTCTGGTCGTGATTCTGGAACTGGGTTTGCCGTAAAAACTCAATTTCTTCATCAGAATTTGATCCCTCAAGCGTGCGAGTTAAAGGGTAATAGTACAATGTATGATGATTCTTGCGTTTACTCTGATTTTGGTAATTATGTTTGTCATGGAAGTGATACAACTGAGGTGTTTCCTGTAAAAACTCTAGGTGACAGGAATTTGGTGCCTCCAGGCTTTAGGCCAAATGTTAATGGGGCAACTGGGAGGAATTTTTATCCCGAATTTAAATCAGATCATAGCTATGAGGTTAATGGAGGGGGTAGATCTCATGCCAAGGTCTTCAGCAATCGGGATTTTGCGCATCCTGGATTTAGATCAAGGAAGCATGATAATGTGGATAGGATTGCAGACAATGGAGTTGATTTTGGAGAATCGAAAGGGTATTCATCTTTGTTGAGATCAGGAGATGCAAAGAAGAAATGTGGTGTTGGAAATAAGAGAAAAGTGGATGCAGTTGCGGAGATGATTTCGTCTATTAAGATGATGGGAGAAGAGTTTATGAAGGTGGAGATGATGAAGATGGAAATGGCCAGGGAGATTGAGAAGATGAGAATGGAGATGGAGATGAAGCGATATAAGTTCATGGTCGAATCACAGCAGCAGATTGTGGATGCATTTGCGAATGCATTATCTGAAAAGAAGAAGAAGAAAACAAAGGTGAAGGTGGAGTTACCTGATGGTTAAAGGAACTGGTGTGGCTGTTATCTCTTTGAGTTTTGTTGCTAATTTTTAGCTGGATAATGGGGAAACTAGGGAGATCCTTCCTCCTTTTTGGTTAGTGCTAAGTGGCAATGGTATATAATGATGATGTGTCTTGAAGGTTGAAAATCTATTGGCTTGTCAAGCTGATATATTTTTGGGACTAACTAATATTCATGCTTTTAATCAATGTAGTAGGTAAATTTCTGCTTAATTCTCCTTACGACTAATTCATGTTAAAAATGTTTGATGTTAGACATATTGATTTGTTTATTGTTGATAGTTGGCTTTGGAAGCATTAATGCTCGAGTGACTTTTGAATGTATATGTTATGTTTGCTGTGGTATTGAAATTCTTTTTGGGTTAATCTTCTGTAGACACGACCTGTAGATTAGTTTTTTCTTCAAAGTTGAAAGAATTTTTAGTAGTGATGATTTTACTCTCTTTCCTATGTTTGTTATAATATGTGGTTTAAATATTAGTGATACTGTTGTATGCTTTGGTTGCTGGACTACATTTGATACAAATTTTCTTACTCTATATTAGTTTTAACAAGAGGCTTATCTGTTGTAACAAGTTTCATGATAATTCATAAATTGATGGAGGTAATAATTTAGAAACAATGAATCTGTTTTTTTGTTTTCTGTTTTTTTCGTTTTTTTGAGAGTTATGAATATCAGGAAACAGGCATTCAGATATAATACATTTCAGTAGATAGATAATAAGATGACGGTCTGACCATGTTTTCTTGGAGCCTTTCTAAATGTCATCTAACATCTCTATAACCACTTATCTACTCTTGCCTGATAGTCGATGGTGAGATTATTTTTGCTCAAAAGCAGCAAGGGATTTCAAGCTTAAAGATACTTGTTCTAAGTAGCTTGAGGACTATATTGTAGGTCCTGTTAGTATAAGGTTTTGAACCTCTACTATGTATCATACAACCATAGTTTATCCTCTTAAAAAGAAGTGCATGACTTGAACAATTCCACTTGGATAAGGCCATGCTTTGATAAATTATGGAGATCTGTCATAAGGAATAATAAATTCGCTCCATAGGCTAACTAAATTCGCTCCATAGGCTAACTAGTACTTGACACTTACTGTTTGTGCCATGATGGCTACTTGTGATCTAGATAAATATTAAATATATATAGGAAAGCATATTATTCTTTAGCATGAAATGGTGTTGCTAAGGTGTATTTCCATAGATCACATCTTTTTTCTTTGGACTGCTAAAAAGATTTGCTAGTTTCTCATGAAATTTTGAGTAGGCGTTGACTTTCAATTGGCCAACCAATGCTCAAAATTCAAGCACGATTAGATAAGATCATCAATCCGATGAAATGGCACTTTCTTAGTAGTTTTTTAGATTTTGGGCTGTAAATTTTTAATGGGGTTAGATATGGATTTTCAAGAGCATTATCATTATATTATATCATGTCAGCATGACATTCTTTATAGGAAGGCATATGTTTTATTAAGACATTTGAGGATCACATTTGCT
The DNA here is from genome assembly GCF_031755915.1 of Ziziphus jujuba. Lineage (NCBI taxonomy): Eukaryota > Viridiplantae > Streptophyta > Magnoliopsida > Rosales > Rhamnaceae > Ziziphus > Ziziphus jujuba. Next base: position 16,151,647 of record NC_083384.1, read on the forward strand.
CAGTTCTTTTGAAAATATCTTAATTGACTCTGCCTTGTCCTCACATGACAACTACTTATGAAGACATTCATCCATTTTTAGCATGAGAACTCAAATCATGTAGCTCTTTTGCCTATCATCTATACCAGAAACTAGAAGCACAATCGATTAAGGAGGATGTAGCCGTAAAGAGCCTGCTAACATAAGATCTCATGCATGCTTTGCATGATCTAATATAGATCTTTTCCTTTCCTGGTTTCGTGTTGGTCAGTTTTGGTTCATTTCCAGTAGAAATTAACGAGGGAAACCATCATTATGCTTGTTGCGTGTTCGATATATAATATATATATGTATACAGAAGTTTTTTAGGGACAGAAAATTTTCCTGCTGTCCTCTGCTTCATTTTCATACCTTGTAAAACCATTTTTTTATATCTGCAATCTTTTATTTAGTTCCAGATACAATATATCTCAAGCTCTGGTCTCAGTTCAAATCAGGTCCCTGCAAAACAGTGATCCAGAAAAGGGGGTAAAAAAATCTAAGAAATTATGGATGAAGCACTTTCATCCGAGACTCTGAGGCCATGTTTTCCTTGTTTTTTAACATTCTAGGGAAATCAGAGCATTTTTCATTTTTATTATTATTTTTCATTTCTTTGTTCGTTGATATTTTTAAACCTGGTTAATGATCATGAAGGTGTACAGTGCATGTGTAAGCTAAATGCATCATGTGCATAAAAGGAAAATGCCAAATCATAAGAAGGTGCTGGTTTTTTTTCCTTTACGTTTGTTACACGGATAAAGTTTCCATAGATGTGTAATGCATGCAACTAAGTAATTTAAAACTTGCAAGGAGCACAAATCTAACTTGCATAGATGGTTTTGACGATAGGAATGAATGTGTGTCCAACTATCAAATTGGTGGTTTTCTTATGGCTGTGATTGCGTAATTCGGTCAATGAAAATTATGTAATATTTTAAAAGTAAATTCAAGGACTATTTTGACTTACATGCCCATAGCTAATATTTTAAAAGTAAATTCAAGTAAACTCTCGGCTTGTTTTGATTTAGTATACGCGTAGCAAGTCTTCGGTCGAATAATTTGAGAGTTTTGTAGTCTTTTAACATGGGTTTTTTAAATCCTTAAGTTGGATAGATCTTATCTTTTAAAAGAAAATTCAAGGATTTCATTATGAATGAAAAAAATAAACCATATTTTTCAAGTTTCATAATAATATATATGGAGTGGATTGAGAGAAAAAAGTTAAAATTACAAGCACATTTAACAAAAACAGTTTATTGGAAGGAAATTCTTCTGTTTAATGTATGGCTAAAATAACAATGAATGTGTTATAGTTTATTATTTTATGGTTTAATTCATAGCTTCTTTTTATTTTATTTATTTTCCATTTTTTTATATATAAAAATGGCGTGTTCACTTTTTTCTGTAGGAGTGACTGTATATGCTGGAAACGAGTAAAAATTATTGTCACTTTGACTAGTTCGAAAAATATATAATTCAAATGATGGTCACAAATCCAAGTGTATAAGTTTTTTTTTTTTTTTTTTTTTTTGGTGGAAAAAAATCCATTTGTATAAATTATGTTTAATTAAGGACAAATATTATGTTGGAATATAAAATGTTCTCAAATATTATGGTAGTCTTTCATAAGAATTTAACAAGAAAATTAAAAAAAGAATGTACTTATTTATGTATGTAAAGTACAAAATGATATTTAATAAGGGGGACAAAAAAAAAAAAAGAAAAGGGACAACATGATATATAATTAAATAAATCCATCTAGAAACTTGAAAAGTATATGAAAGTTTTTGTCTCTTAAGTAAATGCCCTTTTAATTCGCATATTATTTTTGTATACTTTCTGAAAGATATCGATGTTTTTTTAATTCCCCTCTCATTATAAATTGAGGAAAGGGATTAAAAAATAATAATTACACAAGTTTTTCAGTCTAAATTGAATTCTCATCTCCACCGCCCACTTATTCTCTCTCCCTCTTTCTTCGGTCACTACTCTCCAACATAACCGTATATTTGCATACATATATTTAATATGTAATATGGTTATATGATACCTATGGATCTAAAGGCTGTAGCCATTATTACTTGCTACGGCCCAAGATGACCACAATCATCTTGACTTTTACTAAAAAGAGCTTGTTTTTGGATCTAATGGCTTTATCCCATGTATATTATATATATATATATATATATATATATAACCTCTTATTAAATCATTATATTAAAATGTCTGAATATATATATATATATATATATGTTTTATCACAATAGTTTATTTAACTATACTCTAAATATTCTTAAATTAAATTAATTTAGAATGTTGATTTTATCTTAGTATTATAACATTATTAAATTGGAGTGATAAAAGACTCTGTGTATATATATATATATATAGTCGGGTGGTTGACAAAAGAATTTTAATGTGGGTGGTTGACAAAGGAATTTTAATATCATGATGTTAATTATTAACAATTAGATTACTTTAAAAACATATTTAAAAATACATATAAAAAGAGTTGATTTTAATATCATGATGTTAATTATTAACTAGATTACTTTAAAAACATATTTAAACATACATATAAAAAGAGTTGATTTTAATATCATGATGTTAATTATTAACTAGATTACTTTAAAAACATACTTAAACATACATATAAAAAGAGTTTAATAAAATATTAAAATTTCATTTAATTAAAATAAATCTAAATATTGACAGAAACAATTAATATATTTTTAACTTTTAGTCATTAAAATGATTTAAAGACAAAAAAATAAAAAAATAAAAAAAAAATATAGATTATATTATTAAATTGGCCTGACACGTTGTATAGATTATATAATATGTAAGTTCTCTCCAGAGATACATTTTCGGCATTTCCAATTTGTTCAACATTTTGTATTCTTATTTGATGGGGAATTCCTTTTTGCTTAATTTGACAGGAACTCCATAAACTTAATTTACATTTGTAGAACCCCCAAACCTCATAGAGAAAAGCTGATTACATGATAACAGCTTATCAAAGACTGAAACAAAAACTTCAACATGATTATCAAATTACTTGAATGTTGTCCAACTTAGTTTGTTGTTGCATAGATGAGTTGAGATTCACATCATGATGATCATCACCAACAAGACCAATCTCCATCTCCTCAGCTTGATAAGTTGAATGAACTCCATAAAGAAGATAGAACAGAGTTATCAAAAATGTCCAAATAGCAAACCTCTGAAAGGAAAGCAATTTCAATGTTGCCATGAGGAAGACATTAAGTACAATGGAAATTGCAGGAGGCCAAGGCATGAAAGGCATAGACCAACCAGAAGGGTTACTAAGGCAAGGCACTGTGTAGTGGAAGAAGGAAATGATGGTGATTGTTGACCCACCAAATAGTGGTAGACCCCACCATTGTTGCTTGAACTTCCATGATAGGGAAAGGCCAATGGCACTGAATGATAGAAGGAAGAGGAAGAAGAGGATCTGTGATGGCGGATTCTTGCTGTTTATTACGTATCGACGGTAAAGAAGAGCATTGGCTACAAGGTAGAAAACCAAGAGTGTGCCAATGCTGATCATATCTAGTACTATTTCCAGTTCGGTGAAGAGTGCAATGGAGGCTGTACAAAGTCCTACATGAAGGGAAAAAGAGAAAGAAAATTAAATAATTAATTATACATATATTTTCCCCCTCCGTGCAGTATCTCATTATTGTGTGACTTGATGTGTCAAACACATGGTAGTTGTAATGTCAAAACATGGGTTATAACTCCAAAAAGTATGTTTATATGTACACATACATATATATATATATATATATATATATATATATATGAACTCGTAGTATTGATGATGGTTTGAAAAAACAGTCGTCAATATTATTTATGTGTGATAATATTGACGATAATTTTTTAAAAAACCATCATCAATACTATGGGTCCGCATGCAGACTATCAGCACCATAAATGATTTCTATATATATATATATAATTTTTATGTATATATATATATATATATATATATATATATATATATATATATAGGATAGTTTTATGATGCAGTCCGTCGGCATGTGGACCCGCACCAAAGCTGATGTTTAAAAAAAAAAATGTTGGTTTTGCTCTGTGCATGTAACAGTAAAACCGATGTTTTTTTTTTAAAAACATTGGCTTTGGTACGGTCCGTATATACGATGGTCCGCATCGTAATCTCATCTTTTATAAGTATACATATATAATTTTTTTTTTATATGGAAAATAAATCTAGGATTCATTTAAGAAAGTACATGATGACTTTCAAACAATGTTCCAGTTGAAAGAACGATTATTTGTATATATAGTTTTGATCTATATATGTATAGAGTCATGCTCAAATAAAAGAAAATATATATTTTTTAAATGTTAAAGATAAATAAGTTTTGATAATCTAGCTTGGATTGCTGTGATTAAATGTAATTATTTATAAGATTTTTATGTAATCACATGAATCCAACAGCAATACATGATCAAAACTCAATTATTCTTATTATATTTATATATCAAAATAATTATCATATTAGAATATAGTAAGTGATTTTATTTTGATGTGATCAGGATTATATATATAAATATATTAAAAGAATTAGCTCTTATGAAAAAAGGATTCGAGCTTATGATGCCTTTTCCTATTGATTTTTTTCTAATTGCCAAAATAATTGCAGATTTAAGCCCATTAACAAGAATAGTCAAAAAATTTCAAAAGGAAAGAAAGAAAGAAAAAAAAGAAAGTAAAAACTATTAATAATTAAATGATCGGCTTTTTTTTTTAGCCGCAAAATGACTTAATAACTTTTGCGACCAAGTTGCTCTTCGGATAAACAGTTCAAAGTTTGAAAAGTACTCTTATCACTATTATATATACTGACACTATTATATATTATATCTGTACGTGTTATGTATGTTGGTTTATATGAAGGAACGTAGTTGTAATTCAGCAATGAATATATATTATTGTTATGAATTCTAGATATATATACTTTATTGTTAAAAAGGCCATAACAACAGAGTTTTAGGATGCGTTTTTTGACTCCCTAAATTTAAAAAGACTCATATCTTCTTTTAGTATTCTTTTATGTGAAACATTTTATATATACAGTTACAGTATAGTATATATATATATATGTAATCGGATATCAAATTTAACAAAATTATATATATATATATATATATGTAAGGGAGAGAGAGAGAGAGAGAGAGAGAGAGAGAGAGAGAGAGGGGGGGGGGGGGGGGGGGGGGGGTTGTGGTGGGGGGAGAAAAAGCAAGGTAAATGAAGGAGAGATTTGACATACCCAGGAAGAGAGTGGCATTCAAAGGGGTTCCAGTGGAAGGATGAACCTTGGCTAACCATGAAGGCACAAGCCGAGCCCTTCCAATTACACACAGATACCTTGCTTGGCCTAACATGGCTACCAGTAGAGATGCAACAATTCCCAAACTTGCACCTGCCCCAACAATGTTGCTGGCCCATTTCCATCCAATATTTTGGAAGGCCATCGAGAATGAAGCTTTATCCGATATCTATACATACGCATATATACACATTACCAATTGAAAAAAAATCCTTAAATCCTAAATATTACATAAAATCAAACAAGTATAACATTTTAGTAATTCTTTTATCCCGAAAATTTTTATCCAAGATCGTCCGGAAACACATCACGCCAAAATTTATAATTAGGTGTAACAAACACCTCCCATCGATGTGTTTTCTGACAATCATGAAAAGTTATTGGATAAGAGATGTTCTATATAACTTCGATTGTGGTCAAGTTTTAGGTTAAGTAATTAATAGTACTGACCTTATCATAGGGAACCATTACACACAAAGACAAGGCCATGAGGCAATAAAGCACAGAGGTAATGAGCACAGAACCCACAATACCAATTGGAAGACTCATTGAAGGATTTTGAATCTCTTCTGCCATTGTTGAAGCTGAATCGTAACCTATATAACTGAAATAAACTGTAGCTGCTCCTTTTAGAACTCCACCAACACCTTTGGGAATTAGACCTGCTGGTTTTATCAGATTCTTTGCACTTCCTTTGAAGAAACCAGAGATTATTATAAACCCAAAGAATAATACATGGAACACTGTCATAATCAGGTTCAATATTGAGCTTTCCTTTGTGCTGTTTCAAACCGCCCCCCAAAAAAAAAAAAAAAAAAAAACAAAAGATATTAAAAAAGAGTCACTTTCAAATTCCACTGAAACGAAACAAAATTACTAATATACTTGAGAACCCATCAAAAACTAATTGAGAAATAATTATCATCAACCATAGCAATGGTGATTGATGCTAATCAATAACAATAAATTAAAAAAAGAAAAAAGAAAAAAGAAAAAACAATATGAAATTGAAATATCCCAAAGAAAATAAATTAAAACAAATGAAAAAAGAAAAATGTTTGTGAACCTGTGGCAAAGGCAGAGTGTGAGAAGAAGAATAAGAGCAACAGCAGGGAAATCCAGATGATCATAGTCCTTCCCCAACCCATCCACTTTGACTCTCCATGTGTTTGGATTGTTTTCTCCAAAAGCAACACACAGATACTCTGTGAAAGATCTTGCTACTGCAGCATTTGATAATACATACTCCATGAGTAAATTTGCCCCAGCAAAATAACCCACAAACTCTCCTGCACCATTCAAAGTAAAAGAGAAAAAATGGAAAGCTTAGAAAGAAAAAAAATGGACTATATGGTTGAAATTAATCAAAGAACTAAAAGATCATACTGATAGGAGTATTTCTAGGATATGTACGTGTGTGTGTATATATATATATATATATATTCTACTCAGCGGTATTGTCCAAATTATGCTGAGCGTCTGCGTCCTATTAACAGCAAATAATAGGATGCGTGTGCATAGTAAGATGCATACGCTCAGTAGAAATGAACTATATATATAATATATATTATACAAAGTTGTATATACCAAAGGTCAGTCTTAGATAGCTGAAAGCTCCACCAGCAACAGGGATTTGAACTGAGAATTCAGTGTAACACAAGGAAGAAAGGAGAGCGGATATTCCGGCGATGATATACGATATGAAAACAGAAGGACCGGTAGTGTTGTGAGCTACTTCTCCGGTAGTGACAAAGACACCAACACCAAGCATTCCACCAACACCAAGTGCTACTAAATCATACCATTTGAGCTTCCTCTTCATGTCTGCTCCAGACCTTTGCCTCACCTGGTTCAGTTCCTGGTCAGGAGTCCAAGTGGCAAGCATTCTCTTCCTGAGCCTATGTGGGGTTTGGGATAAAGAATGGAGGTATTTGGAGAAGGAAATGGAGTTGGTGTTGCTTGCCATGGTGTTGAAAGAAGAAGGAAGAGCTTTGGTTTCCATGTGAAAAAGAGTTGTGGGTTTGCAGGGTTTTTAAATATGCAATTTGGACGAGGATGTTAATATATTGCTAATTGATTCTTTCACTAAAGGAGTTTGGGGTTCCTAACCTTTTCTCAAAGTACCTTACTATGGATTGCCTTGTGCATAAGTAAAATGACAAAAATAGCCTTCTTTCTTTTCAATTTTTATTTTATTTATTTATTTATTTTTTTTCTTTTTCTTTGTTATACATGGGTAACAGCTTTTGAGTGTCCCAAGAGCCTCCAAAGAGAGTTTCAATTCAGTTGTAGAAGCATGCAGGGAAAAAAAGAAAAAGAGAGAAAAAGAAAGAAAGAAAAGCAGGAAAAAAAGGCCAAAGAATTTTGAAAAACAAAGGCTTTGTAAGAGGAATCATTAACTATGTGAAGGGAGGAGGGAGTTTGACCCAATCGTTTGGAATTTTTCCCTTCTCATATGAAAACTTTGAAAAGATCTGACAAGCATCCACACTTTGCTAAAAAAGCAAAAACTTAGAGATTTTATTTATTTATTTATTTTTTTCCTTCTTCACAGTCTCTGCCCCAAGGATGACTTAGATTCCTAAACAAAATATTTATCTAATTTTACAATTCATGTAGATGATACAGTTGTATATTTGCCTTGCTTCCAGAAAATCTCCACCAGTACTTGGGAGAGAAACACGTGGTATCTACTGCACCACTTTGGCTAAATATTATTTTTCCTAACCGATATGTATGGAAAATTCTATATATATATTAATATTATAAAACAAGAATATTGATACCCAAGTTCATTTTCAAGCAATATTTTTTGAACTTTGTAGTACAAAAAATTCCATCTGTTTAAGGTGCCAAAGGAGTGGTTTTGGTGGTACTATCTTTGTTTCCCACACCCCACTCCTCCAAGAAATATATATATATATATATATATATATATATATATTATATTGGGAGAGAGAGGAGGAGATTTAAACATGGTTTAGTTTATTTTTGTTAGTGAACATTATATGCAGATAGTGCAACTTAGAATTTAAACCATATATGTCTCCATAACACATAATACTTCTTTTTACAAATGACACATACTTCTTTTAAGATGATGATAGAGCTAGTTCCATGTATTATTTACTTGCTAAGTGTTCTAATGCACGTGTTATGTAGCCTGTGAGCAGCTTAATTATGGATTAATATTTATTTGCAGCTTAATTTCATGTCTACTTTCATTATAATTGGTCCCTACAAAGTTCACTTTGCATAAATAGGGTTTTATTATGCTAATGAGCCCATAATTAGTCAATAATTTAATTTTAAATTTTAATTCTTAAAATAAACCAAGAGCTAATAATTGAAGACGTGATGTTAAAATTATCAAGTTGACTTCATATATGCTTGACTCTCTCTCTCTCTCTCTCTCTCTTTCTATATATATATATATATATATATATATATAAAGTAACTCTAACATCAATTTGACCTAATGGTTTAACCACCATCATAACCTTTTCTTATCAATTGTTAAATCCATTTAGTGGTTAAGATATAAAAATGCATTAGAAATTTATACAAATCTAGTGAACTACAAGAACCCCTATATAGGTAAAGTGAAACTCAAATGGATCCATATAGATGACTAATGTATTCTTAAATCTTATTGGAGAAAAAAGATAATAAATAAATAAAAGTGTCCCATTGGTCCAAAAGAGGAAGACCTACATGTAAATGGGATTGCTAGAGAAAAAATATTTTAAGTTAAAAAAAAATGGACCTACATGTGGAAAGGAGTATTAGAGAAAAAATATTAAAAAAAATAAATGCTTACCTTCTATTGGCTTAAACTTTCGAGAAAAGTGATAATTCAACAAATCTCCACAATTATGGTTTATTTTGATTTGATATGAGTCAGGATATATTTAAATATATAGATAATATCTTATTAGCTTAGTTTAAGTATTTTAAAGTTGTTTATGCAAGGACAATCCAGTGGTAACAAAAACCATTGTTTTCTTAAATAATAACCTGAATTGGATTTTCCCCATTCCAATGTCAAAAAAAAGAAAAGAAAGTTTTTTAAAAGTTAATTCCTTCTTTATCAAACCTTCTATTGCTACAAATGCCAAGAATATTTAAAAATGCATTATTGATGTGTATGGATAACTAGGTAGTGAATTTAAAATCATATGGATATGGTAAACCACTAATGCAATCTATATTGAGTCAAATTGTTGTGGTAAATGTCTTATTTAGCTAAATCAAGGATGTTTATATTCCAAGGTGCTTATCCCTGATGTATTAACAATTGTTATTAAAATCTACAATAGTGATATTGACACCAAATATTTATCAAAGGCATTTGTCAATAAACTATTGGTTGAAATATAAATATATACGGAAATATTCTACTGGACGACATTGAACATGATATGCTGCCTAATAGCCCTTTGATTCAAGATATTCCAACCATAAATCAAAGGGTGGCCAAGCAACGTACTATGCCCGATGTCTCCCAGTGAAAATTTGTTGTTAATATATATATATATATATATAGCTAGTTATGCTATAGAAAGCATCGTATCAAAAGTACCTGTGTGTGCCTAACGTCCTGTAACATGTTGTGGGACATTAGGTGTGTATAGGCACACACAAAGTGGTGCTTTCTATAGCAAAATTATATATATATATATATATATACACACACACACACATGTATACATATAATTTCATTATAGATGAGTGAATTAAAAAAAAAAAAAACTAAATTTTGTCATATCATTCGGTAAACAAATTTGTTAAATATATTAATATATCTAACATTATTGTTAAACTTAGTGTATGAGAATATATATACAATCAGGTTTAAATCATGTTTTTAATATCAGAACTAATCTCATCATTTGTATTTTTAGTCTTTTAATTATATCAATGGTTGAAATTTAAAATTATATTTATTAATTTTTAGATTTTAACGGATTCAATTTTTCTAAATAAAATTTTAGTATATTATTAAATCCATATTTTATTATTTTTTTAATTTTAAATTTTAGCTTTTGATATGATCTAAATGTTAATAAAGTTAAAACATCATATCATCGTGATGTTAGCCTAAATATATATATTTATATATATAATTATTTGTAGATAATTTACAAATCCATATGTACTTTTGCTCATTATCTTCAGGCTTTATAGTATATATTGCAATATGGTGGCACATTCGATTGGAGAAATTAGGAAAAAAAGAAAAGAAAAAAAAAGGGTTCCAACTCGGTACTTATTCTCTAAGTTACTACGTTGATTAGTAAATTACAATGGACTTGTTTTCAAAATTCAATCCAGAATCAAATCAGATAGCATACGCAATTGGTTACTAAATGATATCTAAGCATCTAGCTAGGATAACGTATATAATTAATTCAATTGCGGATTTCTTTTGAGCTAAATCAAAGACTTTAATTGGCATGCTCTATTTGAACCCTATTAAAAGGCTAAGCTTGTACTTCTCATAGAGCTCTAAGGTATATGCTTTCGTATTTTTTTAATGAATACTAGGTTCATCCTAAAAATACCTCTATATTTTAGGCTATACATCAATATCACCAATTCAAGATTTGCAGAATGTATATACATTATTTTCAAAAAAGAAAAAAAATAACAAAATAAAGCTTATTCATAATGCTTTTTATTATCTTCTAAGGGTTTGTAAGAATTTCGCTAAGATCACCATCCAACAGGGGATCTAAATTCTTCATACGTATATAAATATAGCATCCCCAAAAGTCCTTTATATATGCATGTAGCTTTCAATAAAAGAAGGAAAAAAAAAAAAAAAAAGGATGGGAATCAGTTTGTAGCAGTTGACGGTTAGATTAAGTAAATTGTATTAATAATACACAAGTGGGAAACTAGGCGGTGGTGCATTACAACATGAGAGAAATCAAATATTATCTTGTACCTTTTCTTTTTTCTTTTGAATTAATTTCCTGAATATTGGGATATATATGTGATGAAGTCAAAAGGCATTTTCGTTTTATATAAATCAAATCCAATAGCGTTTTTCTTCCATTAAGAGGTTGAAGAGAAAGCCCATTGTTTTGCTTTGACACATACTCAAAAAGCTGGTCGTCATTTCACCATCACCCACATCAAGTGATAAATTTGATATGAAAAGAAGCATATCCATGGCTCGAGAATATTGGATTGGGATTATTCACCAAAAAAAGATCTAGGATTGGGATTGTGTGGTCCTTGATCCTTTACCTTGACACGTGTCATCATGGGAACCTCCAAGATTTCAATTATCATTGGCCCAAATTTTCTGTCACAAAAAAAATATATATATATATATATATATATATATAAATCTTCTGGATCTTAATACTGTTTGAAGAAAAATAATCTTGTTATACACTTGAGGATTGTTAGGAATATTATGATTGGCCTTTGCTTGAATTAGTGGTTATCTAAATTGCTAATGGTACTTTCAAAGAGAGAAATCATGAGAGAGAAGCCTGAAATGGGTATTAATTGTTTTGGTAAAATTCAATATAATGGGAGAGGATGGAAACATAGAAGCCAATCAAATTGGTTTTTAGTACAATGTGTTCCTTTGTTTGTGGATAATCTGAGATTTCTCCTTATCTAACTAATATGTAGCAGGATTCACCCCAAAAAAAAAAAAAAAAAAAAAAAAAAAAACCTAATATGTAGCAGGATTTTAATTTCTGTTGGTACAGAAAAATCTGCTGATTAATTATTTCCTCGCTTTTGATGAACAAAGACCCCCTCTAGTATTCTCATGAGTCATGAAGGTGCTAGAAGTACACACATTGTAGGCTGAAGTAGCACACGGAAGTATGAAAAACAATAATAAATACAAACATAGACAAGGTAATCCAGTCTGTTAATTCATTCACAAATAACAAAGAGATTTCAAAATTTGTCTATTACTTAAAATACCAAAACATTGAGAGAAAATTAATTACTTCTTTTTCTATTGCATCATATCGGCCGATAATATGTATGGTCTTATACTAATAAAAAAGTAGAAAATCAGCCACAACAAAAGTAATGGCTTTAAATCTACATTTCACGGTTAAATGTTTTTAACCACAATAAAAACTGTTATTAGGTTGTAGCCAATAACCCCGGAATTAAAAACTTTTAGCTATAATTTGTAGGAATAATAAGCTTTGTAGGTAAAATTAATTGCAAAATTAATTGTTGTTGCTAAAAGCAATTTGTTGTTGCCAAAAATACTTTTAGGCGAATTGATAGTAGTTAAAAGTGCTGTGGCTAATGCTCATTTTCTTTTGTAGTGTTAATACAGGATGACAATTTTTTGTGTTTGACATTGTACCTTTGATAACATAATTAAACTTGTTGAATCATTACTTTCCAAAACCTCAAACTTAATCAGAGACTTTGATACCATAGTAGAGGTAGATTTTTCTATATTTACTTTAACTAATTAAGTTATTTAAAGGTATATATTAAAAAGCTAAACTGAAAACCCATTCTTTATCTATGGTGTTTGTCAAGTTCACATGTTGCTGTATTTGCAGCAACATTGCAACCTAGAATGAAGGCATGCTGTTGTGCTAATGATTTTATTATAAAAGGTTTCTATATATGTCATATTAATTTTTTTAATGTTTCCTTCGTTGTTTTGAAGTTAATTAACCAAACTTAAATTTTCAATAGAAAGAAAATAGTCCAATTAAAAGAAAAATAAATTTTGTACGATAGAATCTCATTAGAGAATCAAAAAACATAATGAGTACAAGCTGACTTAATATGTACAATTGTGTCTGCAACTTGGTTTGAATTTTGAGAACTACTTGCCTTCTGCTACTGGCCCCATTAATTTCTTGCCCCATACACCTTGAAGAAACTTCAGAAAAGTCCAAATTACAGTTACCCATTTAGCTTTAATCTAAAGCACACATTGAGTCATGCATTGTATTAGGGTATAAAACTAATATGATATAGATTAGGGTGCATTTATGTTGCCACTAAGATTGGATTATTAAACATATCACGCAGTATAGTAAGCATATTCACATCACTATAATATGTATAAATACAAAAGCATTATAAGGGAGAGAATGGAATTTTTCTTGCGCTGACCATGTGATTGGTTGTTAAGTTGCACTGAGGATGGTGGTACCGTGGTAGGAAGGCAGTGGGGGCAGTCTTCTGCTTGCTTTTGATTTTGATATATATATATATATATATATATATAGAAGTGGGCTCATCCATATTACCATTGACCTCTTATTCTTTGCCTCTTCTCCATGGTGAGTGTTGGAAGTGCCTGTTATTAGAAGTTTTCTTATTGCAAAAGAAACCTTCATAAGGTTCTGTCATATTTGAAAAAGCGTGTATTTTATATATCAAAAGAGGCAGTTGTAATTGTATAATAATAAGGTCAAGAAATTAAAGAAGAAACAAAAGAAAATTTGTAATAGGCTCACCTGTGGAGGAACCGAAATGCCTTTTTAGGGGAGAGGGAAGGAATCAGCATGGATAATCCTTATTTTACGAAGTACCTTTTGAACTTCTATTATAGTGTAGCTTTTCAAGATTTAGTAGGTTTATATCCTACAATAATTCTACACCACAAGAATTCTTTATTATTCCCTCCAATTACTTAAAATATAGTTTTATGTAACCCAATACATTCAACCTGTAAACAAAACTTCCAAAGATTCCCTGTGAAAAAACTATAGTTTTTTTTTTTTTTTTTTTTTGGGGGGGATAACTACACTATATATATTTTTTATAATCCCATGAAACTAGAAATCCTATTATTTTCCTGCTAATTGTTCAATCATACAGTTTTTCTGAATAAATTTTACAAAATTAGTCATATTTTACTATCTAAAAGTAAATTAAAAATTGAATAAAGCAGTTTCCAAAAAGAATTACATGAGTTTTATTTGTTTAATCCCATCAAATTTATTTGTAAAAATACATTATTAGACCTTATTAACTGTAAAACTATAATAATTTGTGGGCAACGTTTCGTAGGTTTTGTGGTGTAAGGATAAAATGCAAAAAGTAGCGTTAACCGAAGGGACATAAAATGTAGTTCTTTTATTTTCATTTTCATTTTATTTTTTATTTTTACTATCATGTGTCTAATAATAGTTTTTTGAACTTTATATTATTATTATTATTATTGTATAATGTATGATACACCCTACTGATCATATGCTCAGCATCTGCTTACATGTACTTATATTCAAGTATCCATATGGATGGAGAGAAAGAGAGAGAGAGAGAGAGAGAGAGAGAGAGAGAGAGAGCAAAGAGGAGTGAGCTGGTGAAGCTCACTGTTTTGCATGCCCCTACTAAGCTACCTTCCTAGGTTATGATTGAGGAAATGAGGTCAGTATTAGTCTCATCATTATTAATGGTTTGAAGATGCTGATGATCCTTAGACTTCTCGTTTGCTTTATTGGTTTATAACAGTCAAGAAATGATTTGATGAGGATGCAAAAAAGGAGAGGACGGGAAGAGAGCTATACAGCATAGTACTCAAAAGTGAAAGAGTAACTAAGGACTTTCCCTCTGTTATGACAACTTGCTTCCAAAAGCAAAGTAAGTCTGACCACAATTAACTACTTTAAAAGGTATATGAAAATCCAAAGTATTTAAGGGTGGTTTAATAATGTAGGCAACATATTGAACGGACCCCACATTTTGAGATTGACATAGAGTTTATCATTGTTTAACACAGCTTACCTTTCATGTCAATTTTCTACTCTTTTAAAAATTATTAGCTTAAGATTATTACTAGAATGAATGATTTCATTTACTAGGCAAAGAAACTTCACTTTATTTTCTTTTCTTTTATGCTCTTTCACAAATTTGTCAAAACACTCCCTAAGCCCATTTTTTGAAATTCAATAGCCATATAAACAACATTTCATGGAAGCCATATCAAATAGAACATAAGAGGAGATCTCCTCTTTATGCCAAGAAAGATCCTCTTTTGTGATGCCATGGCATAGATTCCTGTTGAGTTCCATATGCATCCCCATTATGGATTTCGGCCTTCAGCTGAGAGTATGAAAACACCTACTCACATGACACATGTCTCCAAATATTATATGGGGAGGAAATGAAAAGCATTTATTATGATATAATTATTATCTTCACTACCAATTCATCTTTTATAACCAAAAGCCAAAATTCAAGGATGGGAACTTGGTATAAAGTTGTTCATCAATGGCCTCGCACAACTAATTTTCAAAAAAACCTCTTCTTTTTCCCCTTTATTGGATTGATACAGTGAATTCTAATGCCTTTTAGGATCCTGGGCTTGATAATTCTTTTGGGAACCCTTATTTATTTATTTATTTTTTTTTAATAAATATTTGAATGGGACAGAGCATATTTAGAACTTAGGAATTTAAGAGTACTGTTGTATCTTGCTCCCTCTTTATTTATTTTTATCATTCAGACTAGATTTCCCAATCCTATACCATTTGATTAGAATATGGGACTTAAAATTTGCTTTCTTTAATCACTAACCAGCCATTATTAGATTATTAAACTGCATCAACTAGGAGTAGCCTATATAGTTTCCTATTTGGGCTAAATCATTTGTTTATTTGGTTCTCTTCAGATACAACAAGAAGCATAATATTTTAAGGTACAAAAACTTTATATAATGGAAGCTTTTATGGTGCCAATGAACAAAGTCACTAACATATTACATGCCACAAAATAATTTGTAACCTTTTGAGTCCTCTGTATTTTTATTTATTTATTTTGCATTTTGCTCTGCCCTCAAGGAGCCAATAGCTCTAAAAATACAATTAAATGTCCAAAATGTAGTGCACTCACCACAAGAAAGAAGAACTGAAAAAAAATTAATAATTTTCAAAAAGAAAATAAACAATATATATTGAAACTAAAGGAAAAGTGACAAGAAAAAAAGTAATACTTCCATGGAAAATACAAACAAGCCTGAAAATGACACCAGAGACAAAAAGTGAATTTATCTATAAAATAGAGCTTGAATTTCCGTCCTCGCTCTATTGAAATTTGTTTTCCCAGCAGCGTCACAATTCACAAAGGTCTAAGTTCAAAAAAACTTATCTAATTCATCAAGATGGTCTGCCATCATTAAAAAGAAACCAATATAATTAATCTGCTTACTAATTAAATAAAAGTGCATCTGATAACTAAATTAGTGTTCTGTCATGATCCATGTGGTACAACATCTAATAATTTCCTTTTTCCATGCGTAGCAGATCACCAATGGAATGTGATTAACTTGCCTTATTTGCATGAATTTTATCATATGCTTTACATAAAGCAAGGGTTAATCTTTGTATGTTAGACTCTAGATGAGCAATCAAATCTTTTCAAACCCGTTATTTGTTTTTTTTTTTTTTTAAATATTCATATAAAAAAACTTCCCGTAAGTAGACCTGACAACATGTCGTATTGAATCGTATTCGTATTGTGTTGTGTCATGTTCGTAATCCAAATATGATCCGTTAAGTTTTCGTGTGAAAATAGATAAACCTAAACCCATTCGATAAATTATCGTGTAATCCATCACCTGATCCGTTAACCCATTAAGAATAAATACAAATTTAAAAATTTAAATTTGCCCCTCTTTTATGGATCTAATAGGTTTATCATGTATTATCGTGTTTCACCCGTTTATTTATTGAGTCTTACTAGGTGACATTGATACGGACCCACTACGATATCACCAACTCAAATCTATAAATTATCATATGAGTTCATGTCGTGTTATCTTGTCATGTGAGATTTTGCCAGGCCTAGACATAAAACATGTAAATAAGGGTAGAATCCAAAATTCCTAAATAATAAGGGTATGTTGGTTTGCATAACAGATATAGGATAGATTTATCTTTTCTTATATTTGATATATTTTTAAATTTAGAAATGGTTATTTCATAGGGATAAAAAAGCTTCCACTTAAAAGAAAAATTATTCTTTAAAAAAAATCTCAAAATTGCTATTATATATTTTAATTTAGATTAACTTCAAAAACTTTTGTGACCATACTTTGATATATTTAGATTTAGATGGATTATCTATGTATTAAAAATAAATAAATATTAAACTAAAGTTTTAATTAATTTTTACAAAATTTGAAATTTTTTGCCCAAAAATAATAAAAAAGGCTAAACCTGATTGAATCTTGCCATTTGTCACCAGTGGTGATAATTACCATTCTAAATGATAAATTTTAATTAAGATATTTAATTCTATTATTTTTTATTTTAAAATCTTCCAAATGAATTTTTTAATAGTAACCATTTATATTGTCATTTGGTATATAAATATACTTGATATTATTCACCAATGTGATAGATAGTGTTTTTCAACTTGATTGAAGTTCAATATTAGTTCCAATTATATAAAGAGAAATAACTATTCATTTTCCCTTTTTTTTTTTATTTCCATCAATAATTATTCTTATTTGATTAATAATAATCATTCTATATACCAAACATATCCTAATTATAAAGTTTTATACATTTATGGGGTATTTGGGTAACGACAAAATTAGTAGGAAGCTAAAATTCTCTAGGAAAGTAAAATTTTTTCTTGTTTGGATAATTTTTAAAAGGAAAAATTCAGCAGAAAATAAATCTCACAATATGGGAAATAGAGATGGAAAGTAAATCATTCTAAATAGGTGTCACTCTAAAATTACCTAAGAAATTAATTTTACGTATTTTTCTATATACAATTTTACCTTTTAATTTTAATATACAAACTTACTTGGTTATTTATAAATCTTATTTTTTTTTCTATAATTAACCAAACACTATAAAAAAATAAAATAAAAAGTTTATTTTTGGAAAACTGGATCCCAAAAAATTAATTTTTAAAAATTAATTTTCTTCAATACTTTCCCATTGACCAGATAGGCCATTAGGTCTCCTAAATTATTACACATGCATTTTATCTCCTTAACTAAAGTCTAACATTGCAGGCCCTATTTACCAACAAAAAAAAAACACGCCCTCTAACCTATATATACATATTAGTTTAATTATGCTATTCCGATGGATGAATATTAGGAAATCAATCAAACAACTGATTGAAAAACTATTTTATTATGCTTTTAGTCCTTTTTTATCAAGTGTCTATGTCTAATTTTGTCAAATTTAATAGACAAAATTGTAAATGATTACACCAAATGTAAAAAAATAAAAAATAAAAAAAAGTTCAGAGAGCAATTTGTTTTTTTTTTTCTTTTTTTCTTTTTTAGTTTAGGAAAATAGTACAAAAAATGTAATTTAACTATATCTATACGTGCTCTTCTAAAAACTGAAAAAGAAAAAAAAGAAAAAAAAAAAGAAGAAGAAGAAGCTATATTTGTAAGTGCTTCCAGTAGAAGTTCTTGATATGCATATATATATATATATATATATATATATAGATATATATCAATCTAGGCTTTATATCTTTAAAATTTTCCTGAAAACTTATGCATACAAATTTTTCTTGTTTTATTTTTTTATTTTTTATTTTTATTTTTTCAAGCAAAATTGTCAAAATTTGAAGCTTCCAGTGTAATGGGAGTTGCTATCTTAAGGGCATTTGAGAAAGAGACTTAAACAGTTTAAATCAATCACATCAAATCCATTGCTTTACTCATTATCTTCTGATTATATGCACAAGTAGGTCAACAGAAATGAAAATCTTTTTCTGATTTACCACTGAAGTTGCCTTGGCACGGTGGATGTATATGGTATGAAAGTACCTCTATGAGGGATGGAAGTCCGATTTAGGGCTATTTAATTTAGGACTGTTTGTCTGAGTAGAAAATAAGAGAAAAAGTCTCTCTGGTGCGGTTACCTTTACAATGATTAGAACCATTACCAAATTTAATGTTTTCAAGAATCTGCTAATGAAATGCAGCTGTCATGAACTGACATTTACCATACCAAGATTTGACATCTCAAACATTTGCTCAGCAAAGTAGTCTTGGAGGCGGAAAGCAGCTATCTATTCAGAATATTGGAGCAAATATGTGCTTTAAATATATGTACATTCACGTGTGTGTATATATATATATATATATTCTACGATTTGTAACAAAACTTTAGTATTAATAATAATTTTTTATAGTATTAATAATGATTTTTTAAAAAATTATCACTAATGTTATAAAAAATTATCACTAATACTGTAATCTAGATGAAAATTGTCCGTAACATAAATGAACTGTATATATATATATATATGTAGAATATGTGTATATATAGAAGAAAAGTTATATATAGAAGAAAATTTTACTGTCAAGATGGCTCAGCATAAATCACATTTAAATTTATATTTTTTTAAAAAAAATCAATTTTTATTGTATATGATTGATATTTTTTTAAAAAAATATCCGTTTAAATGTAATCTATATTGTAAAATTATTTTTTCTATAGATATATATATATATATATATTTTAATTTTGATATAGTAAAAAGTTTATAAAAAAAAATCTATAAAAAATAATTATTTATAATTATTAAAATTGTATAATTTATATGATAAAATAATTATAAATAATTATTGTTTATAATTTTGTTTCATAATTTTTTTATCATATTTAACTTTTCTATATATATATATATATATATATATATATAATTTTGCTACCGTAACTATCCACACCTAAATTATGGGGGTGACACATGTTGTACTATAGGTTGTAGGATATAGTTGTCTTATCATTTTCTTAATTACACCTAAACTATGGGGGTGACACATGTTGTACCATAGGTTGTAGGATATAGTTGTTTTATCATTTTCTTTATAGGCCTCTCCCTGTATGGTGGGATCAACAAATTTAGCTGATATTTTACATTATAATAAAAGATCTACACCTACATAGAGTTATTATGCATATATAAGGTCATTTTTTTTTATTAGAATGTTACTATATATATATATATATATATATATATATATATATATATTATCAAGATCTTTATTATTAGCTATTAAATTAATTTAAAAACTAAAATTTTAAAATTATAAGAGTACAATGTGGCTTGGACTCGGACACGGGTTTTAAGTAAGGGTATATATCTAAAAATCTGATTCTTTTATTTTCGAAATCCAATATATGGAGTACAACTTATAAGGATCCGATTTTGGATATGGGCAAGGGGGTATGTACAAAAATCTAAAAGAATTAATAAAAATTAATATGTAGTGCATTAAACAAAAAATTTTAACAAAAAGGAAGTGTTTTAATAATTAAACCTAAAACTTTTAAGAAAAAAAAAGACTTCTCATAAACCTAAACTCCTAGTTTTGCAAAAGTAAAATAGTTATCCTATTAATTATTATAACACGTCCTAATAGCGGTATCCTACTGCAAATGGTATGTTTTCCATACTCATATTCGTATCATGTTGTGATGACACAATATTTCACCATTTTTGTTAAGTCCAAGCAACATAGGTCTATTACATATTAATAGCTTAGGAAGATAAAGTGAAATCTGTATGAATTCATTTAAACTCTTAAGATTATGTTTGGAATCTAAAATTGAATTGAATTGAATTGAATATAGATGACATGATTGGATTGAATTGGATTAAACGGAGTTGCATATATTTAATACGTATCTCAAGTTTAATACAATTCAGGACTAAAACTGTGGAGTTCCACATCAATTGGAAAGGATAATGAAACACTCATGTGGATATTTTTCCCTTGCGATGCATTTTGACAAAACCTTAAGGGCTGGGTTGTAAAAGGATTTTCTAGGTCCAAACAGGACAATATCGTATGCGGATGATTTGGGCTGTTACAGTTAGTATTAGAACCTGTATCCGGATCGGTGTGCCAACGAGGACGTTGGGCCCAAGGTGGGTGGATTGTGAAGTCTCACATCGGTTGGAAAGGAAAACGAAACACTCCTTATAAGTGGGTGTGGATACCTTTCCCTTGCGATGCATTTTGATAAAACCTTGAGGGCTGGATTGTAAGAGGATTTTCTAGGTCCAAAGAGGACAATATCGCATACGGATGGTCTGGATTGTTACAAAAACATCGGATAAACTTTCTTAAAGCAAAATAATAACAAAAAAAATTGTTAAAACTACTTAAAAAACAGTATAAAACCGTAAAATAATAAAAATAAAATGAAATATGATTTCTTTTTCAACCTTCACCATTTATAAGAGCATCTCCAATGATTTTTATGTGGTAAGGAGTTTGGAATGTATTATACTTGGATGACATAATATCTATAAATAAATAATATTTATTAAAATTCTTCTTTATTAAATCATATTTAAAATTTTAAATAAAATAAATTGACACGATAGAAAATGAGAGAAAAAATAGAAGAGGCTGTCAATTAATGAGGAAAGAGAGGAGAGAAAGTTGAATTTCTATCTCATACTGTTTATCGACCTTCACAAATAGAGAGTCTATTAGATATTTTTTATTTATTTTTTTAATATCATTTCAGCCTGGTAGAGGTTTTGCACAATAACATTATAAATTATTTTTTTTTTTTAAAAAAACTATCCATTAGCCTGATGTGATAAAATTTTTTTCAAATGGACAATCATAACGACAATTTTTTTTTTTTTTTTAAAGGACAGTCATAATGAACAAACTATTAGATATGCTCTAAAATTTTGCTTTTTCAACATCCATATTTCAACTTGCAAACAAACTATTTTTTCACCCTTTTGTAGTTCATTTATGATCATCAACAAAAAATGGCCCAGTAGGAAGTACAAATATATTTATATGTTTAAGAATCAAAATTTAATAAATAAATTAAATTTTTTCCTTTATTGCAACTGTTCTGCAGCAGTGACGATAGCTACAGCAATGGCACCAATGGTGGTGGCAACAATGAGGGTAAGACGGTGTGAATGTTGGCGGTGATTCCTACCAAATAGTGCATTGGTGTGTGTTGCCAAGATGATCTAATATAGATTTTTTTTTCTTTTTTTCCTTTTTCCGGATGGACAACCTTTATCTTCTTCTCCCAGGATAATATTAACCTGTGTTCACAAGGAGGATTTAGCATCCAACTTTGACGGGGACAAAGAGGTGGGCCTGGATATCTTTATCCAGCAGATTGACACCACCAAACGAGAGACAAGGATAATATAATCCAAACCTCTCCTCTCATTGTGTTTATCCTGTACGCCTAACGATGCCTAAATGCATATGTACTTTAAATCTTAGTCTTTATAATGATTTATGAGTAGATGAGACGTCACATAGTGAGAATTCCTACGCATATATAATTTTATATTCAGACTTTTTTTGTTAGATTTTGGATCTTTTCATAAATTAAAATTTAATAACAAATTTATGGTCTTGTAGAGTTGGTTTTGACTAAATAAAATTTTACTATATCACTAAATTAATATTTAATCAGTAATTGATCTTTTTAATTTCAATTTTTGATATAATTCAAAAATTAATAAGATATATATGTATTTATTTCCTTTTCGTTAAAAAAAAAAAGTATTTATTACCATTTCTATTTTATTATGTGCAAACGAAGGTTTTGTTAGTGGAATTAAGAATATGGATGGACAAAAGGAGCACCAAAAGATCATGTAACCTAAAAATTGAAATATTAATGCCAAGTCGTAAAGTGCTCAATATCCATTCAATTTAATGACCAATAAGAAATATCTAATGATGATATTGCTTGTATAAAGAGATTGAGTCTTTACTCATAATGTGATAAGTACCCAATTGCCCGAAATATATATATAAAACCGCCCAAGGTCACCATAACGTATAAAGAAAAAGTACAAATATTAAAGAAATGTCAACGGCCCACGATATATATATATATATATATATATATTGAATGGCATACTTGCCATATACTTGGACCCAAAAAAAAAGGTTAAAAAAAAAAAATCATATTTTAGGATTATATTACGTATTTTCTTTCCTTTTCAGTATTTCTGGAATACGTATTCCCCTGTGTAAAATAGGGATGAATTGGGGCTCATCCTTGTATTAGAAGAGGGAACACATAGTTCAGTTGTACCGTTGTTTTATTTCCAACTTCAACTATCCCAAGTAGTTTACCAAATATATATTATAGGATATGTTCAAATTTTTAAGTTAAAACTAAGGAGGCTTTAATCAATTGGATTATATATCACACTAAATTTATGTAATCTAATGGTTTTAAATAATTGATCCTATTTATTTTTAATTTAAAATTCTAATGATATCCCCACCCAAGCATCATTGTAAATATACATAGCTAGTCTTTCAACATGATACTTTGATGGATTTTCCTTTGGGATGTCCTTTATTAATTTTTGAATCTTTTTAAAGGTTAAAATTAAAATATACATTTGGATTTATATGAGTCCTGTTATTTTATTTTTCTAAAATTTTAGTATTTCACTATATTTATATAAAACCTTAACATTTTTAAATCTCAGCCTTTGAAAAAATTTAAAAGTTGATAAGTAAAATTATGGTGAAAAAATTCATCAAATAGCTTAATGACAAGGATTATTCCAAATACATGTATAATATGTATCAAGCATTAAGCATTGACAAATCCATTTCAGAGCCAAATATGTACATATACCTATATGTAGAGTCCTTTTATGGTCAGGACCGACCGGACAAAAAAGGTGCGGTCCAAAAACGTGAAAAATTGCTCAGCCATCGGATTACAATGAGTCTCACGAATGGCTCAGATTACTTTTTGTCACACGTGAGAAATAATTGCAGGAAATTTTACATTCGTTTAACATTCCTGCTATTCATTTCCTACCTCCGCGCATCATATTTTCACACAGATCTGGCCGTTTAAAATTTTCCACCCATCATCATAAATTTTTCACTAAACGGTGTAGCCGGGATGCCCGACTTGACCATTTCAAAAATCCATTGATCATTTCAAAAATTCCAAATCCTTCCGAATCGGCCACCTTTCCGAACATCGCATGGCCGCCGGCGGTACCATACTCGGGGTTAAAGGTTAGTATTTTGTTTCCTGTATCATAATCATTTAGTATAATCCGTTAGATTTAAAGACAAAATTTTTAAATTCTGACAATGTATATTAATGAATTTCTTTTTGTTTCTCATTTAGGACAAAAAAAAAAAAAAAAAAGGGAAAGAAACATGGACAGAGGAGAAAAGGAGGCTCCAATTGCGGGAAGCCAAGGTTTCACCCGTTTTATACATGGTCATCTATTAATTTTGATTACTTCCATTCCTTCCCTGTGAGCTTCATTTTTGTAAAATCTATGCTTCCATCCCTTCCCTGTGGCATTAATGATTAGTAGCATGTTATATAGATTATAAGTAGTCAGTAAGTGTGATTTGGAAGTGGATTGAAATGTATTATACAGAAATTAATAATGATCATATGTTGATTTTATTATCTCAGATGGCAACGTGAATGATTTACAGTATGAAGCAAATAATCATCATGCTGGCGATGTAGAAATATCCCTGCTGTCATGCTCTAATGACGTTGATGATGTTTACATTCCCTAAGTGTTGGAAAACTTAAAAGCAACGGTTGGACAAGAGTTTATATCGATAGATGAGGCATTTGAGTTTTACATTAAGTATTCAAAAGAGGCGGAATTTAGTGTTCATAGCAATTCCAGTAAGAGACATAAAAGTACCAATGAAGTTATAAGGAAAGAATTCATTTGTTATAAAGAAAGAGAATCTTCTAAAAAGGGTGGTAAGAAAAAAAAGTGTCGAGTGATAACAAGAGATAATTGTAAGGTAAAATTAGCCGTGGTTATGTTGAAAAAGGAAAAATATGTCATTAGGGTATTTGTTGAAGAGCACAGTCATCCATTATCAAGCCCTAAAAAGATACATTTATTGAGGTCACATCGTAATGTGTCTAAAGCCAAAAAATCACTAACACAACAGTTTTCAGCAGCAAACATGCCAACTCACTAACAAATAAGTATTCTTGAATTTGAAGCTGGGGGTATAGAGAATATTGGGTGTACAAAGAAAGATATTTATAACAATGAAGCTAAGTTGCGTAATGAAATGCAGGGACAAGATGCAGAACTATTAAAGGAATATTTCCTAATAGAGCAAGAAAGGGATCCATCATTTATGTTTGAGATAGATGCAGATGATGAATGTAAATTGAAGCATTGTTTTTGGTCTGATTCGGTTTGTAGAAGAGCTTATGGATGTTTTGGTGATGTAGTGGTATTTGATACAACTTACAACACTAATCAGTATGGTATGATATTTGCACCTTTGGTTTGGGTTAACAATCATGGTCAAACAGTGATATTTGCATGTGCATTCTTAAGCGATGAAAGAATTGAATCTTTTGTTTGGTTATTTGAGGTATTAAAGAAGAGCATGCCCTGCAAATGCCTCAAAGATGATTATCACCGATCAAGATCCTGCAATGACAAAGGCTGTAGCGTAGAGCTTACCGAATACATTCCATAGGTATTGTAGTTGGCACATATTTGAGAAGTTTTCTATATATTTAAATGCAATCGCTTACAGGGATTTTTACAAGGATTTCAAACACTGCATTTGGGAATCAGAATGTCCGGAAGAGTTTGAAAGAAAATGGGCTTCTATCATCGAAAATGCGAACCTACATGACAATGAATGGTTAAAGTCAATATTTGAACTACGTTCGAGATGGGTGCCGACATGTGTTAATCATGTATTCTCAGCTGGCATGTCAAGTAGCCAACGTGCAAAAAACTCTCATGCATTTTTCAGGAGGTACATTTCGAAGAAAAATTTATTGATGGATTTTATACTTCGATTTAATAGGTGCACTTGCACATCAACGTCACGAAGACTTATATGCTAGTCATGTTGATATTAATGAGAAGCCTGTTTTGAAACTGCCATTGGAAATGGAGAAGCAAATGGTTGAGATATACATACGCAAGATTTTTTATAAGTTTCAAGATGAGTTGTGGCATAGCTTAGTAACAGTACCACAAATTGTTAGTGAAAATGATACACATAAAATGTATACGGTCCAGAGTTGTCCAAATGAAAGTGTCCCAAGGTTCCGGGAAATTGCTTATGATAAAGTTTTGGACTATGCATCGTGTAGCTGTAAAAAGTTTGAGAGTGAAGGGATTCCATGTAGACATATTTTGGCATTTTTGCGACTCTTTGGTGATATTCCTCTGCCGAATCAATATATAATGAAAAGATGGTCTAGAGTTGCAAAGTCTCAAATAATATATGACAAGGAGGTTTAGAGATAATTGGAAAAGGTGGTTCAATGTTAACGTGGCAAAGTAAACTGTTCAAACTTTTCTCAGAACTCGTTGATAACATCATGTCAAATGATGAGGCAGCTATAATTGTGAATGATGCTCTGTAAAGTTTGGTTGATCGGTTTAAATCTGTAGGGGGTAGCACAAAGAGTGGAGGCATTTATGAAAAAGGTTAATGATACAACTTTGAAAGACCCATCTCAGGTGAGGGCAAAGGGATGTGGAAGAAGATTAAAAAGGGGGAAAGAAAAGGCAACAAATGCTGCTAAGTATAGAGGTCAATGTTGCAATGCATGTGGAAAAATTGACCAAGCGCACGACAAAAGAAACTGTCCAGTCCTTAACAATTGGTAAGACAAAAACACTGTATTATTTGTTGGTTTTATGCAATTGGAACAATCACATCATGTACAAACTATTATGGTTTCTATGTAGGTCTTCACAACAACAGAATATATGTCAACAAGAATCGGAATTTGAATCTGGCGCTGATTATAAAACTAGGTTATAACTATTGTATGCCTGTTAAATATCTTGTCCTTGATGCCTATTCAAAAGTAGTCCTTATAGTCTTCCACGTTTTGTTATGCAGGGTCGCATTGGCAGCTTAAGGGATGACCCCTGCGTGTGGATTACCAGGCCTGTAAAACTGACATGGCAATAATTGTTTCCTTAGTTTGTTGCCATTGTCTGAGCCTCCAAATACAAAGTATTATAACATTTTTTTAGATATCGAAGAGGACTATGCCGACGCTACTACCTTGTAAATGCGTCGGCTTTGTACTCCAAATATATTTTAGACAAAATAATTACATGCAAATTTTTCTTATTTCTTCTTTCCACTCAACATTGTAACTTCGTTTGACGCTTGTAAGTTTTTGCATCAATTTTGGATAAAATATTTACTGAGGAATTTAAACAAACTTTGCAAAATCCTGTAAAAAATAAAGCAAGAACAAAAAGAAATATTATTTTTGTTAAGGGACCAATGCCAACGATACATTGAGTATTCATCGTCGTCTTATCAGTCCATGTTGACGTTACTTTAAAGACCACTCGTCGGCTTAGGGGCACAAATATAGTATAATACTTTGACTGGCTTGCCTTTGTAATTTCGTTCGATGCGTTTAAATTTCTCGACTTATTTTCGTCAAAATAAGTACACATAAATTTAATCAAAACTTCAAATCTCATTTAAAAAATGGAAAAATTATAAAATAATTCAAAATGATTTAATGTGGAACAACGCCGACGTGAAAGTAACACTTGACCATCGGTTTATAGAAACGCTGATGCTACACTCACAAGTACACATCGTTTTAATTCCCTATTTGACGTATGGTTGTTTTCGCTTATTTCCCCTCACCATTGTAATTTTGTTTGATGGTGGTAAGTTGTTGCACCAATTTTAGACAAAATAGGTACTTAGGAATTGAAATAAACTTTGCAAAATCATGTAAAGAATACAGCTAGAACAAAAAAGATATGTGATGTTCATTAGGGGACACACCCCAATGCTAAGTTGACATATCATCGTCATCGGCTTACGTCCACAAAACTAGGATAATTTATTGACCGTATTGCCTTTGTAATTTCGTTTGATTCTTGTAAGTTTTTGCACCGATTTGGACAAAATAATTACTCAGGACTTAAAACAAACTTTGCAAATCATGTAAAGAATCAAGCTAGACCAAAAAGATTTGTTACGTTTATTAGGGTACCAACGCCGACGCTACGTTGATAAACCATCGTCGTCTTAGTAAGACAAGCCAACGCTATGTCAACGACCGTTTGTCAGCTTATGTCCACAAAATTAGGATAATTTATTAACCGTATTGCTTTCGTAATTTGGTTTGATTCCTGTAAGTTTTTGCACCGATTTTGGTCAAAATAATTACTAAGGACTTAAAACAAACTTTGCAAATCATGTAAAGAATCAAGCTAGAACAAAAAGATGTGTTACTTTTACTAGAGTAGAAACGCTGACGCTACGTTGATACACCATCATCGTCTTATGAAGCAACACCGACGTTCTGTCAACAACCATTTCTTCTGCCTAAGTCCATCAAATTAGGATAATTTATTGACCGTATTGCTTTCGTAATTTGGTTTGATTCCTGTAAGTTGTTGCACTGATTTTCGTCAAAATAATTACTGAGGAATTCAAACAAACTTTGCAAATCATGTAAAGAATCAAGCCACAACAAAAAGATGTGTTACGTTTATTAGGGTACAAACGCCGATGCCACATTGATACACCATCGTCGTCTTATGAAGAAATGATGACGCTATGTCAATGACCAGTCGTCGGCTTATGTCCACAAAATTAGGATAATTTATTGACCGTTTTGCTTTCATAATTTGGTTTGATTCCTGTAAGTTGTTGCACCGATTTTGGTCAAAATAATTAAGGAGGAATTCAAACAAACCTTGCAAATCATGTAAAGAATCAAGCTACAACAAAAAGATGTGTTACGTTTATTAGGGTACAAATGCCGACGCTACATTGATACACCATCGTCATCTTATGAAGAAACGCCGACTCTATGTCAACGACCATTCTTCGGCTTACATCCATAAAATTAGGATAATTTATTGACCATATTGCCTTCGTAATTTGGTTTGATTCGTGTAAGTTGTTAAACTGATATTGGTCAAAATAATTACTGAGGAATTAAAATAAACTTTGCAAATCATGTAAAGAATCAAGCTACAACAAAAAGATGTGTTACGTTATTAGGGTACCAACACCCACGCTACGTTGATCCACTATCATTGTCTTATGAAGCAACACCGATGCTGTGTCAATGACCATTTGTCGGCTTACGTCCATAAAATTAGAATAATTTATTGATCGTATTGCCTTCGTAATTTGGTTTGATTCCTGTAAGTTGTTGCACCGATTTTGATCAAAATAATTATTGAGGAATTCAAATAAATTTTGCAAATCATATAAAGAATTAGGTTAGAACAAAAAGATGAGTTACGTTTATTAGAGTACCAATGCCGATGCTACGTTGATACACCATCGTCGTCTTATGTATAAACGCTGACGTTGTGTCAACGATCATTCGTTGGCTTACGTCCACAAAATTAGGATAATTTATTGACCGTATTGCCTTCATAATTTGGTTTAGTTCCTGTAAGTTGTTGCACCGATTTTGGTCAAAATAATTATTGAGGAATTCAAACAAACTTTGCAAATCATATAAAGAATCAGGCTAAAAAAAAAGATGTGTTACGTTTATTAGGGTACCAACTCCGACGCTACGTTGATACACCATCATCGTCTTATAAAGAAACTTCGATGCTATGTTAATGACTATTCGTCGGCTTACGTCCACAAAATTAGGATAATTAATTGACCGTATTGCCTTCCTAATTTCGTTTGATTCCTGTAGGTTGCTAAACCGATTTTGGTCAAAATAATTACTGAGGAATTAAAAAAAACTTTGCAAATCATGTAAAGAATCAAGCTCCAACAAAAATATGTGTTACATTTATTAGGGTACCAACGCCGACGCTACGTTGATACACCATCGTTGTCTTATGGAAAACACCGACGCTGCGACAATGACCATTTGTCGGCTTACACCTAGAAAATTAGGATAATTTATTGACCGTATTGCCTTCATAATTTGGTTTGATTCTTGTAAGTTGTTGAATTGGTTTTGGTCAAGATAATTACTGAAATATTTAAAAAAATTTTTGCAAATAATGTAAAGAATCAAGCTACAACAAAAAGATATGTTATATTTAATAAGGGTACCAACGCCCGACGCTATGCGGATACACAAGCGTCGTATTAGGAATAAACGCCGAATGCTATGTCAACGACTATTCTTCGGCTTACATCCACAAAATTAGGATAATTTATTGACCGTATTGCCTTTGGAATTTCGTTTGATGGTGGTAAGGTTTTGCACAAATTATCAGTAAAAATAGTTATTGTATTGCATTTGTCGGTTCCAATGATCGTGTAAAATTTTTTAAATAGTTTAGAAAGCTTTATTACAAAGGATTTGACACAACATATCCACAATTTGTAACAAATGTAAAACCATATTTATTTATTTATTCAATGGTAATTAGAACATGCACCAAAGGCGACGTGGTGGACATGTAGTTGCATCGGCTTTGGTTATATTTTTATTTTGGGCTTGACACTGATGCAGTGATTAAAAAAGTTGAGAATCCTCCTCTCGATGCATCGGTTCTGAGAAGGACAAGCTCATCATGATTCTCGAAACAGCTTTCACAACCAAGGATTTTGAAAGGGTCGAAAGGATTCTAATGGGTAGAGGCACGGATATGAAGCCAGAAATAGAGACAATGGAGGAAGATTTCTCTGTTACAGAAAGAAAGGGATTTTTAGATTAGATTCAATAGGAGATGGAGTTGAAAAGCGTGAATGCCCGTATTATTATTTGGTACATGTTCATATGGGTAGTTTATCTACTCTCTCCTTCACGCTTTTCAACTCCATCTCCTATTGAACCTTATCTAAAAATCCCTTTCTTTCTATAATAGACAAATGTTCCTGCATTGTCTCTATTTCTGGCTTCATCTCCGCGCCTTTACCCACCAGAATCCCTTTGACCCTTTTGAAATACTTGGTTGTGAAAGCTGATCCGAGAATCATAATGAGCTTGTCCTTCTCATAACCAATGCGTTGAGAGGAGGATTCTCAACTTTCTTAATCACTTCATCGGTATCAATTCCAAAATGAAAATATAACCAAAGCCAATATAATAAAAATAAAAAAAGAAAACAAAACAGCAGTAGGATTATTTTGAATGTAACAATGAACAATTCATATGAACTTTAATATAGGTTGTATCATTATAAACAGTAGTTGACACAGTGAAGTAGCAGACACAGTAAAAGAGAAGGTTGTGGATCGAAAAACGCGCATAATAATAGTGCTGATCAATGTCCTCGATTTGCTCAGAAACCCAATTTGGTCATATACAATTTCATATGTTGCGTACACATTTAGGGTTTTCTGACAAACATTTATTACTTAGATTTATTGATTTATATGGATATGTTTGGTTTATGGAACAAACATAGGAATAGAATTTCTATTCCATAGATTTTGTTTTTCCTATGTTTGGTAAATTTTTGAATTTCGTAATAGTTATTCCATAGGAATAGATAAGCCTCCATTTAAAGGAATAGCAATTCCTTATTAAAACTCCTATGTTTTAATTTGGATAAACTTTAAAATATCTTTATCATATTTAAATTTAAATTGATTATCATATACTAAAAATATATAAATAAATATAAAATTTAATTTTTAATAAATTTTTATCAAATTTGAATTTTTTAGAAAAATACAATATTTATAAAGCCTAAATCTTAATTTTAAGTCAATATTTTTACCAAACATATTAATAGGAATTATCAATCATTTTTCCATATTCTATTCCTATGAATAACTATTCCTATTTTTAAAAAAATACGTATTCTGTATATCAAACATAGCCTTATTCACTTTTCCAAAATTGGCAATAGCGAATCTCTTCGTTGAGTGGGTCAACAAGAGAGAAAAAATTAATTACATAGTCAAACGTTTAAAAGTCGATTTGATAAACATCGACGTTAAGGTGTGACAACAGAAATTTGGATGCCACACTACCAATGCTTCAATTCCTTGATCGATTGATTCTAATATTAGTTTTACCATTAATTAAGTAGTTGACACAGCAAGTGTAAATATTTTTGCTCGAAAAATATCGCCTACTTAATTATTTAAATATAAATAATTAAAGAAACCCTGGGATGGAAAATGCGTCCACTCCATCAATATTAATGACGCTTACTATTCTTCGCCGATCGATCTCCCCAAAAGTTCAAAGAACTTGTCCCATCCATACGCATGTGGCTTGTAACATATGCAGAGAAACCTTACCCGTTCGACAATTATGCAAAGTAATTGCAACAGTTTTAAAAAACATCACTTGACAGAGAAAATAACAAATAATCATAGCAAATACGAATAGAAAAAAGAAAAAAAAGCAAAGCCAACGCGATTGACATGTTATAACGTCGGCTTATGCCTCATTACTTTTTATTTCCTTGATATAGTTAATGATTTTAAAACCAACGTGATGTCAAGTACATATTTCTAATGATTTTAGAATACATAATTACAAATTATTTTAAACACATTTTAAAAAATCATATAGAAAAACGAATATTTGAAAAACAATTCGAACAATAATCTTTCCTATTGTAATTTCCATTGATCTCGTAAATATTTTTAATGTTCTTTTTTCTTTATTTAATATTTTAAATAATCTTCCCTATTGTAATTTCTGTTGATCTCGTAATGATTTTAGAATACATTAAAGACGATGCTGTAGGGATTAGGTAGTGTCGGTATTATTTTTTTCTTTATTTATTTATGTCATTTTTTTTCTTGTTAAGAAATATTCTTTCCTGCGTATCAGTCGGTATTTATTTATAAATTATTTTAAGATATATATTTTTTAGTTATTTATTAGGCTCGTTTTACACAACGTCTTAAATAGTGTATTTAGGATGAGAATGAAACACTATGTTATGTTTTTGGGGGCTTTTTTATATCTGGATGAAATGATTTAAACGACATTAAAATATTGTAATTTCTAATGGCGAAGGATAACAAGGAATAGAGTCAAATAAGAAACGTACAAAGTCGACGCTATGTAAATATTGGCAAGTTTATGATCGTATGTGACCATTAATAGCAAATCCCATGCGTTGGTGATCGAAATTGATATGTTGCTTAAAAATTTAGATTTCTTTGTCAAAAATTAATTGCATAGGTTTTTTCAATGTTCCAATATTGGCAAGTTTAGACACGTGTACTTGGATTGAACATGATATTCGTGTTATGAACAAATCTTTTCGCTGATTGTGACCTCGAATTATTCAACTTCTATGAAAATATTCAAACATTCAAAAGTATAGCAAGCTAGATAAAGCCAACGTCGTTGGCATGTTATGGCGTCTGCGTATGCTCATGTATTTTAATATTTTATTTTCCTTTTTATCCTTAATGATTTTCAAACCCACATTATGCCAAATAAATTTTTCTAAAAATTGTAGATTAAATAATTACAAATTGATTTTAAACAAATGTTAAATAAATCATACAGGAAGTATAACAACATTTTCCAACACAAGTCGAAAAAATATATACCAAAGCCAAAGCCGTTGGCACGTTATAGCGTCAGCTTAGACATATATTTTCTAAATTTTATTTTCCTTTTTATCATGAATGATTTTACAACCCACATGATGTCAAATTACTTTTTCTAAAGATTGTAGATTAAAAAAATATTAAATAAATCATACAGGAAATATAACAACATTCCCAACACAAGTCCGAAAAAAAATACTAAAGCTAATGTCGTTGGCATGTTATAGCGTCGGCTTAGACACATGTTTTCTAAATTTTATTTTTCTTTTTATTCTGAGTGATTTTAAAACCAACGTATGTCCAATAAATTTTTCTAAATATTGTAGATTGAAAAATGTTAAATAAATTATACAGGAAATATAACAGCGTTTTCCAACGCAAGTTGGAAAAAAAAAAAAACCAAAGCCAACGTCGTTGGCATGTTATAACGTCGGCTTAGATACATATTTTCTAAATTTTATTTTCCTTTTTATCCTGAGTGATTTTAAAACTCACGTGATGTCAAATAAATTTTTCTAAATATTGTGGATTAAAAAAATGTTAAATAAATCATATAGGAAATATGACAACATTTTCCAACACAAGTTGGAAAAAAAAAATACCAAAGCCAACGTCGTTAGCATGTTATAGCGTCGGCTTAGACACATGTTTTCTAAATTTTATTTTCCTTTTTATCCTGAGTGATTTTAAAACCCATGTGATGTCAAATAAATTTTTCTAAATATTTTAGATTACCTTTAAAAATATTGACAAAAACAGAAATATAAAAAAATTGACCAACGCCTACGCTATTTACATGTATTATCGTCGGCTTAAGTCTCATTTTATTTTTTATTTTAATATTCCATGTTACCTGTATTACTTACAAAATATTTTAAATAACATTTACAAAAAATCAGACGCTTGAAGAACCAACCCGCATCTCTTTGTATTGGATGTATTTATTTATTTATTTTTGTTTGTATTCTTCTTCATCATTTAGGTTTTTTGAAGGTATGTAATATTGTAGAAGCAGACGCTAGGGTCGGCGTTTCCGTATGCTTTCTTAAATAGTTGTTTTTTAAAATTGATTTACGCACGTGTTCCTATCAACAGTCAGATCCGTACCGTGTCCACTACTCTCATCGCCGGAATAGAAACATGGTTACTTCTGACGTTCTCATTGCTGTCTGTTGACGCCTCTATAATCGTCATTCTGATTGTCTGCAGTACTTAAGTTATGGATCCATGTGCTAAAAATGGCCTCGCCGCTACTGATGTTGATATAGTAGCCTCAACTGAAATGGCCGCACCCAGTCCTGCATCCAAATCACATAAACGAAGAGGACCTACAAGGATGGAACGTATTACAATGGATGAGCCACCTCAATATAATGAGTTCGGAGTTGCAATAAACCGTGTAGTCGTGCACATGAACAACTTGGAGGGGTCTCTGGTTAGAAGTACAATACCAATTTCTATTCGTCAGTGGAGCGAGGTGCCTAAAGACCTCAAGAACAGCCTATGGGAAGAGATAAAGGTAGCACATATAAAGTGTATTTGTAAATTAGTTATGAATTGGTATTGCTCATTCAATATGTATATGAAACCTGGAAGTGTTTGTTAATTTGTAATTTCAAGAAAGCTTCCAATAAAGATGAGAGTTTGAAGAAGCAAACTCTCATAGATTGTGTTGTGAAATGGAGGAGATTTAAGAGTGATATGTATGTAAAATATGTCAAACTGTATTTGGGTACGCTTGAAGTTTCGAAGCACCGACCACAAGTATATGATTTTATAACCCAGGACGTTTGGGATGAGTTTGTAAGTTAGAGGGTGTCCGACGACTACCAGGTATTTTTGTCTTTGTCAACCATTAATGTTTAGTTATCCTTATAAATCCGAATGCACTTTAATTTTTACTGGCATATTTAACTTATTGCATATGTGTCAATTTTTTATAGGAAATAAGTAAAAAATTTTCCAAACAAAGACAATTAAACAAGTATCCGCATCGAACGGGTGCATTGGGATATGTGAGATTGGAAGTACTCATGGTATGAAAAATAATAATGTTAGTATTTAAGTTCATGTATTATTTAATTTCATCACACATTAATTTCATATTTATTTTCAATATTCGTAGCAAAAGGAAAGATGCACCCAAGATTACATAGGCTGAGAGGACCTATGGACTCGGGCATGAATGGGCAAGGATGGAAAACTTGCAAATGAAGATATTGAATGTGTAGTGGAAATGATTGTAAGTTATTTTATTCATGATACAACTGTTTGAAATTAATTACGTATGCCTAAACGCTACACATTATTGTTGTTGACATGCAGTGAAATTATATTATTTTCTTGTAGGATGGCTTAAGAAACCAAGCCAACAAAGGGGAATTTGAGTCTTCCCCTCTGGATGATATCCTTACGCAAGCATTGGGGATCGAGGAGACTGAAGGTCGGCTTAGGGGTCGAGGCAAACATTATACCGTTAAAAATTTTTTCGACATCCATAGGCCATGTCCCAAAAAAATGGCTAAGTCTGACAAAATTAAGCAGCTATGGTTGATGATTGATGGTCTGTGGGAGGCCGTCGAAGGGAATCCCAATGTTGACAAGCTCAATAAATTAGCAGATGCATGTGGTTTTACCTTCGAATCAAATCCTCAAACACATGGGGAGTAGTCATCGCCTAATGAGGCACATGACGAGGATGTGATACATGACGATGATGTTGGCAATCGTTTGATGCCATCACATCATGGCCTTGATTCTCCTCCTGTTCATCCACCACAAAGGACAATTTCAGAGGTTTTTTGACAACTTTCAAATAAGTCAACTTTAAATTTGTCAATCATATATAATTTTTCTACTTTTATTTTCACTGCTTAAAAATTATTGAACTTGTGTATTTTATTGTCATATCCATGTGCAGTGTACAATTAGATATGTACTAATTAATTTGTAACATTGTTTGTTACGCAGGTTGTTGAATGCCAGCTTGCCCAAGGTAATGTCCATAATATTGTAGCACATGGCACTGTGGTCCCTTCTCTCCCAACGGATAGATGCGATTGTGTCATGCTTGATTTACATCGTTTGAAGGTCACTGTAGATGAGGCGTTCCAATCATTTGCCCCTTTGCCTATTCCAACGTCTAACTATATGCAAGTCGGAAAAGTCTCATGTGCATTACTTGCATGGCCTTCAAATCTTGTCATTATCCCAAATATAGAGGTACAATTTCATGGGATTGTTTGTGATATTTGCATGTATAACTTTCATCTGTGTAGGGTGGTGCTGATGTACTTAAATAATCTTCTGTTGATATTTATAGGGAATGTCCAACCTACCATATGTACCACCTGTAGAGGATATACATGTGGAGGAAACACACGTGGAGGGGACGCACGTGGAGGAGGCACATGTGGAGGAGAGACATGTGGAGGTGATACATGTGGAGGAAGTTCCATATGGTTCTAACCCACCACCCGTGGACGAGACATATGTACCACATGTGAAGGAGACATGTGTACCTCCCGGGGAGGAAACCCATGTAGAGGATGACCAATGTGGTGATCCCTTAGTTTTTACCCCACCCATCCGGGTGTTGCTAATCCGGATCGAGGCCATGGATATAAATAATATTTGGATGTTCGACATGGAGAAAGGAAGTGTGGGGGATGTAGACCAGTTGTGCATAGCGAAGGCTGGCATCCTTGATTTTTGTAACATGCGGGAAATATCTGCAGAGTGCATATTGTTCTACATTAGGTAACAAAGCCACATCTACGTATAGAGTATCTAAAATTTCAATTCAATCAATTATAATTATCAATATCAAATTTTCTATTTACTTGTACATACTTCAAATGATTTTGGCAGACACTTACATACTGGATTGGAAACCACACATGGTGCACGAAGGATTTGCTTTGTTTATCTTGCACTGACTGCACTGGTTGGTTATGCAGACCCAAACACTAGAACGAAAAATATTGTGGGTAGATGGAGATTTGCAATTCGCAACCAATTATGGTTCTTTCCGTACTGTTCAGGATATGTGGTGTTAAGTTCCAATAATTAGTTAGCCAAGTAATTTAATAGTTATGCACATATTAACTAATAATTTATTATTGGTTTATAGCAATCATTGGATGTTAGGGGTTGTTGACCCATTCCACGCAACAACTTGGTTTTTTGATTTTTTGGCAAGTCATAACAATGAAATCAATAAGGACTTTAGGAAGATGATCGACAAGTAAGTTCAATACAAACTTAATTTTAATAATTTGTTTGTAATGAAATTTACAAAGAATTTCATAATATTATAATAATGCTATAATGTATGTGTTGATATAGTTCATTTGTTGCATGGAAGAAAGAGACCAGGAGCGTAACCACAAAAAAAAATGACTGGCAAACCCATACACAGGTAAATTAGGATGGTTAAAATTGAGTAGTATTGTTGCTAGTTTATATGCTTATCAAACACAAGTAGTATTTTTTACATAATATGACGTTAACATTTATGATTGCAACTGTAGACTCCTAAGCAGCTTGATAGTATGAAATGTGGTTACTACATAATGATGATAATGCAGGATATCATTAGGCAACAAATACCTTGGAAAAACTTAAACTCACATGTGAGAACCACTAATTTGCCTGTACTTCAGTGCAATTTATTTATTTTTATTAAATTGTTTTGTACATGTGTATCCAATTGGTAATAAACTAATCGCATGTGTAGTATGAGGGAGGGAAGTGGCCACAAGATGCTGTCAACAAATTACGAGCTGAATGGGCATCTACTATGATCAAAGCTATTTCAAACTCATGACAATTTATGCTTGGTGGCCTCATTGGGTTTTGTAAACTTTGTTCATTCTTTGGTACTTATTATTAATTTATTAAATAATGATTTTGTAGCTTTTGTAAAATTTTTTTTTTTTTTATGTAGTGTACGGGTTTTTTTTTTTTATTTTTTGTTTACAAACTCATTTTTTTATTTTTTTTATGATGTTCTTACTATCATTTAAATTCCTTTGTTATAATTTTGTCTTAAACAAATCATTCGAATAATTACAAGCATCAATGGTAATGACAACAGTGAAGGCTAAAAGGGGAAAGAAATTTAAAAAATGAGGCCTAAGCCGACACTGGTACACCCCAACGGTGATGGCTTTGGTATTTTTAAAGTTTTTCTACTCTCTTTTAAACTTTCATCTTTTTAATGATTTTCTTACTTTTGTTTAAATTCCTTTGTTATTAGTTTGTCTTAAACAATTCATCCAAATAAGTACACGCATCAATGAGGCATACGCCGACGTTGGTATATGTGAACAACATTGGATTTGATATTTTTTAAGTTTTTCATTTTTCTTTTAAAATTTGTTAACGATACAAAAAAACAAAAAAGAGGCCTACGTCGATGCTGGTACATGTAAATAGCGTTGGCTTTGGTCATTTAAAATTTAAATTCCTTTGCTATAATTTTGTCTTAAACAATTCATTCGAATAATTACAAGCATCAATTGCAATTACAATAATGAAGGATAAACAGGAAAAAGAAATTAAAAAATATGGCCTACGCCGACGTCGGTTCATGTCAACAACTTGGGCTTTACTGTTTTTAAATTTTGTCAATTTTCTTGGACAATTTGTACTTTTTAACGTGTACTTATTTGATCAAAATTAGACGAGAAATTTACACGCATTTAACGAAATTACAAAGGCAATACAATCAATAAATTATCCTAATGTTGTTGTCGTATGCCGGCGAGTGGTCGTTGAACTAGCGACGATGAAATGAAAACGTAACGTCGGCGTTGGTCCCATAGTAAACATAACACATCATATTTTTGTTTTGGCTTGATTCTTTACATGATTTTGCAAAGTTTGTTTGAATTCCGTAGTAATTATTTCTAAAAAATCGGTACAAAAATATTTAAGAATCGAACGAAATTACAAAGGCAATACACTCAATAAATAATCTTAAGCCGACACTTGGTCATTTACCTAGCGTTGGCGTTTATGATTAAGACAACAATGATGCGAAAACGTAGCTTTGGTGTTGGTCTCCTGGTAAACATAACACATCATCTTTTTGTTCTACCTTGATTCTTTATATGATTTTGTAAAGTTTGTTTGAATTGTTCAGTAATTATTTCGACCAAAATCGGTGCAAAAACTTGCAAGAATCAAATGACATTACAAAGAAAATATACTCAATAAATTATCTTAAGCCGACGCTTGGTCATTTACCTAGCGTCGGTGTTTATGATTAAGACGACGATGATGCGAAAACGTAACGTTGATGTTGGTCTCCTGATAAACGTAACATATCATCTTTTTGTTCACGCTTGATTCTTTACATGATTTTGTAAAGTTTGTTTGAATTCCTCAGTAATTATTTTGACCAAAATCGATGCAAAAACGTACAAGAATCAATTGAAATTACGAAGGCAATAAAGTTAATAAATTATCTTAAGCCGATGCTTGGTCATTTAAATAGCATTGGCGTTTATGACTAAGACGACGATGAAGTTAAAGTGTAACGTCGGCGTTGGTCCCCTAGTAAACGTAACACATCATCTTTTTGTTCTACCTTGATTCTTTACATGATTTTGCAAAGTTTGTTTGAATTGCTCAGTAATTATTTCGACCAAAATTGGTGCAAAACTTGCAAGAATCAAACGAAATTACAAAGAAAATACACTTAATAAATTATCTTAAGCCGACACTTGGTCATTTAAATAGCGTCGGCGTTTATGAGTAAGAAGATGATGAAGTTAAAATGTAATGTCGACATTGGTCCCCTAGTAAACGTAACACATCATCTTTACATGATTTTGCAAAGTTTGTTTAAATTCCTCGGTAATTATTTTGACCAAAATCGGTGCAAAAACATGTAAGAATCAAACGAAATTACAAAGGCAATACACTTAATAAATAATCTTAAGCCAATGCTCGGTCATTTACATAGCGTCGGCGTTTATGATTAAGACGACGATGATGCGAAAACATAACGTTGGCGTTGGTCCCCTGGTAAACGTAACACATCATCTTTTTGTTCTACCTTGATTCTTTACATGATTTTACAAAGTTTGTTTGAATTCCTCAGTAATTATTTTGAC
The DNA here is from genome assembly GCF_031755915.1 of Ziziphus jujuba. Classification (NCBI taxonomy): domain Eukaryota; kingdom Viridiplantae; phylum Streptophyta; class Magnoliopsida; order Rosales; family Rhamnaceae; genus Ziziphus; species Ziziphus jujuba. Next base: position 16,192,620 of record NC_083384.1, read on the forward strand.
CAAAATCAGTGCAAAAACGCACAAGAATCCAACGAAATTATGAAGCAATAAAATCAATAAATTATCTTAAGCCGATGCTTGGTCATTTACCTAGCGTCGGCATTTATGAGTAAGACGATGATGACGCGAAAACATAACGTTGGCGTTGGTCCCCTGGTGAACGTAACACATCATCTTTTTGTTCTACCTTAATTCTTTACATGATTTTGCAAAATTTATTTGAATTCCTCAGTAATTATTTTGACCGAAATGGTTGAAAGAACATGCAAGAATCAAACTAAATTACAAAGGCAATACACTCAATAAATTATCCTAATTTTCTGGACGTACGCTGACGAGTGGTTGTTGATATAGCATCGGCATTTCTAACTACGATGACGATGAAGTGTCAATGTAGCATCGGCATTTGTTCCCTAATAAACATAGCATATCTTTTTGTACTAACTTGATTCTTTACATGATTTTGCACAATTTGTTTGAATTTCTCAGTAATTATTTTGACCAAAATCGGTACAAAAACTTATAAGAAGCAAATGAAATTACAAAGGCAATACAATCAATAAATTATCCTAATTTTGTGCCCGTAAGTTGACGATTGGTCTTTGAACTACCATCGGCATTAACCTATACGACGACGATGTAGATAAAAAGTTGCATCGGCATTGGTCCCCCAATAGCCATAACATATCTTTTTGCTCCTGCTTTATTCTTTACATGATTTTGTAAAGCTTGTTTGAATTTCTCAGTAATGATTTTGACTAGAATCGGTACAAAAACTTACAAGAAACAAACAAAATCACAAAGGCAATACAGTTAATAAATTATCCTATTTTGTGGACGTCAGCCGACGAGTGGTTGTTGGTATAGCGTCGGTGTTGTTCCATAAGACGACGAGTAGTTGTCAACATAGCGTCGGCATTAGTCCCCTAATAATCATAACATATTTTTTTGTTCTACCTTTATTCTTTACATGAGTTTGCAAAGTTTGATTGAATTCCTCAGTAATTATTTTGATCAAAATCGGTACAAAAACTTACAAGAAGCAAACAAAATCACAAAGGCAATACAGTCAATAAATTATCCTAATGTTGTAGAGTAAACGAAATCACAAAGGCAATACAGTCAATAAATATCCTAATGTTGTGGAGCAAACGAAATCACAAAGGCAATACAGTCAATAAATTATTCTAATGTTGTGGTCGACGATTGGTGGTTGAACTAGAGTCGGCGTTTACACATAAGATGACCAGGAAGAGAAACCATAGCATCGGTATTGGTCCCCTAGTTAACATACCACATCTTTTTGTTCTAGCTTTATTTTTTACATGATTTTGCAAAGTTTGTTTCAATTATAATTTTATCCAAAATCGGTACAAAAACTTATAGAAGCAAACAAAATTACAAAGGCAATACAGTCGATAAATTATCCTAATGTTGTGGCCATAAGCTGACGAGTGGTCGTTGAACTAGCATCGGCGTTTACTCATAAGACGACGATGAGTCGAAATCATAACATCGGTGTTCGTCCTCTAATAAAGGTATCATTTCTTTTTGTTCTTGCTTTATTTTTGACAGGATTTTGCAAGGTTTGTTTAAATTTCTCAGTAATTATTTTGTCCAAAATCAATGCAAAAACTTACAAGCAGCAAATGAAATACAAAGACAATACAGTCAGGAAATTATCCTAATGTTGTGGCCATAAACCGACGAGTGGTCATTGACCTAGGATTTTGCAAAGTTTGTTTAAATTCCTCAGTAATTATTTTGTCCAAAATCGGTGCAAGAACTTACAAGAAGCAAACAAAATTACAAAGGCAATACAGTCAATAAATTATCCTAATGTTGTGGCCTTAAGCTGACGAGTGGTCGTTGATCTAGCGTCGGCGTTTATACAAAAGACGATGATGAAGCTTCAATTTAGCATTGGCGTTGGTCCACTAAATTATCATAACATCTCTTTATGTTCTAAAGCCGATACTTGTTTGTTTTCGTAGCGTCGGTAGTGGTCCATTTTTTAATTTCTTCATTTTCTTTGTAACTTCTTTTCTTTCTAATGAATTTTTTTTTTTTTTTGTTTAGAATCATTTGTCATTATTTTGTCTAAAATCATTCAAATAATTTACAAGATCAATTGAAACGAGAGTGGTGAAAGATAACATTCATAAACAAGTAATAAAAACAGGGGTAAGCTTTACATGTCAAAAGCACGGCTTTGTTGTTTGATTTAATCTTAGGAACTTTTGTAAATTTTATGGTTTGTTAATGATTTTTATAAAACATTTACAAGCATCAATGGAAATTTCAATAGTGAAGGATAACAAGAAAAAAAATGCTTAAAATAGTAAAGTCAAAAATAGCCGATGCTATTATTTATAAACAGCGTCGGCCTTGGTGTACTTTTTAATGTTTTAATTTTGTTCATGATTTTATTTTTTTATTGATTTTGTATATTTTGTTTAATATTATTTGTGATTATTTTGTATAAAATCATTAGAAAATTTACAAGCATCAATGGAAGTTACAATAGTGAAAAATAACAATAAAACAAAATTTAAATAAAAAAATGTAATACGCCAACACTGTTACGTGTATGTAACGTCGGCTTTGGTTCAAGTTTGTCAATTTTGATTTTTTTTTTAAATTATCTGAGAACTTTTGTTTCAAAACCTTTATCATTATTTTGTCTAAAATCATTAAAAAAATTTACCACCATTGATGGTTAGACATAACATATTTACATTTAGCTTAGACAAGATTTATTGTGCTAAACGAGTAACGTTGAATGCATGACAAGAGGTTAAACCATTGTATTGCACATTTTAAATGTAAAATTTACCAATATAGCGTGCAACATTAACTAAACAGTCAATGTACCTTAGACATCGGCTTTAGTGTTTCCATGGAAAAAAAAAAGAGATAAAAACATTTTGATGTTTTACTTCGACTTGCTAAAATTAGTATACTTGAATGAGTAGCAAGATGTTAAACCATCTTGAATGAGTAACTTGCCCCCTCCATTGTGCCAGACAATCCCTTTGTCCTGGTGGATCCCATAGAAGTTGAACAATTGCTTTGCAGTTGCACTGAACTTTACCAAGTGTATCCATTAGTACCATTTTATATGATTCATTTAGAATTGACAACAAATAGAAAAATGCCATTTATTTAATGAAGTCATATTGCATAGTTCAACAACATAAGTCAAATTTTTTTGGGATACATTTGCTTCTTAACAAGGACATAGCAGAATTTAGTACATAATTAGTTTACCAACACACACATATATTGTCACTTGGTCAATAGCCAAACATTTTAAATAAACTAAATAATAAAATTACTGCAACTATAACAGTCTTAAGGTCATATTGGTGGCTCCTCTTAGTATTCTTTTGAATTGCTTCAAGAATATTATTAGATTTCTCCACTTGCAAGGACAAACGATGAATTTCACCGATAAGTATATCCATTTGGTCAACCTTAAGCTCTCCTTCTTTTGCTCAAATGAATTTACCACATTCTTTTTCCTGTGTCAATTGAATTTATAAAATGAAAACCAAATGAAAATTTAATTAACTTATAAGCAAAAACAAATGATAATTCAACACATTCATAATTCTGTACGACCTGTTCTCCATCTATGCATTTCCAAAATTGATATTTTGGGTTCTTATCTGTCCTTGACGTTTTTAAATGCATATATTGTCCACATGAGCACATCCGGATCGGTTGAACTTCACTAGTACTAGTTGACATGCTTACACAATTAATCTTCAGCTGTGACTTCTGAATAAGACAATGCAAGATTTAATAAGTCATTGGTTCACATTAAATAAAAAAAAAAAAAAAACAAAGCAGAGGCTCACAATTACTAACCTTTGAGATTGTCGAGGAGAAGGTCTGGACAATGGAAGCAAAGAATATCTGGGGCTGGGAGAGGGAGATGTCGGATTTTATTTGGGAACTTAGAAATGTTGAGAGATGGTGGGATTTGAATGGAGAATTTTGAAACAGTTCAAGATGGTGGATTTTATTGAGAATTTTGAAATTTTGAAACGGTAAGAAATGGATTTCGAAATTTTGAAATGATGAGGTTCATGAACAGTTGTGCGGTGTGGGAAAGGAAATGGGAAAGGAAATGCTTTTTTATTGCTGGATGGTTGCAATTTCTCATGTGTGACGGGAAGTATCTAAGTCGTTTATTGGATAAGTTGAAATCCAATGGCTGGACATTTCTCCATGTTTTTGGACCGCACCCATTATGGTTAGGACCGACCTGACCATAGAATCTCTCCCTCTCTCTCTCTCTCTATATATATATATATATATATTACCTAGATTATTCAAAAACACTTAGAACTTTAGCCTTAAATTATGATTAGGAGGCAATATAGGTTTTGTTATGGTTACTATTAGAGATTCACAATTTTTAGTTTCTGTTCCATTTCATAAATTTCCATAAAAAATTCATCAAAAGCATTGAGTTTAATGTGAAAAGCATACAAAAACTACTAATTAATACATTGCAATAAGACATAGACTAGTAGGTTTCCCTAAAATTCACACACACATATATATATATATATATATATATATAAAAAGAGAGAGAGAGAGAGAGAGAGAGAGAGAGAGAGAGAGAGAGAGAGAGAGAGAGAGAGAGAGAGAGAGAGAGACTCACACTATGATGATTTGATGATTTTAACATCAGATCTTCATTTATTAGCTCTAGGATCACATAAAATATTAGAATTGAAATATAAAAAAGAGATTAAAAATGGATTTAATAATATATTAAAATCTTATTTAGAAAAAATAAACATTTTTACAATCCGATGATTAATAAATATATATACATATTTTTTACAGCAATACCCCCTTAACTTATAAGGGATTTGCAAATTACGCACTAACATTCATTGCCTTGGCCTTTTAAATTTATGGATTTTTTGTACCAACGCCCTTCAACCTTGCTTTCTTTCAAATTTAACTATTAAACGTCATGTAAAAGGCACATATACTGTTAAGTTAGAGTTATAATCGACATTTTATCATCATCTTCCTCCTTCATCTTCTGCTCCTCAAAGGGGGCTCAACTACATTGTCATCTTCTTCCTTTGAAAGCTTAAGCTTGAAGGAAATAGGACCTATCAAATTAGCACCCAATTATCAATACAAACCTTCAAATTTATTGGATAGCCCAAAAAAAAAAAAAAAAAAAAAGGTAGCCATGATTAACTAGATTTACTAGCATTTTATCTTCAAGAATGATTTATTGCTTTGTTTTTATGTACTAATACACAATAATAATAATAATAACAAAAATAACAATAATAATATTGTTGTTATTATTATTATTATTATCATTATTATTTAAGTCAGAAAGATAATCAAAACTCAAAAAGAAGTCATTGCAAAGGGAATTTGATGACCAAGAAGAAGGCTTTAGAAAGGGTGGGGAATTTTGTAACAAATTAAAAAATTAATGCCACTAATGATAGCTTTAGAGAAAGTAGGTCATAAAGAAAATAAAAGATAAAATCCTTTCTGAGACAAAAGCGGATAAAATTCTTTATCATAATATTCCCATTTAGGAAAGGCTGATATGGAGGAAAAGAATGGTGGAGGGAATGCGTCAGTGGTGGAAGTGGTGGTGGTGTGGTAGGGGGGAAAATTGGTGCTCTCAGTCATCATATTTTCATCTGTGGGTCCGTGATTTTAATTCATTCCTAGGTGGACCATCCTCTGCCTACATGGAGCACAATGAACCATATGTTCTATAAAATCAATATGATATTTGCTGCTAGTATCATTCTTGGCCATGGAAAAGTTAAACTGCATATTTATGATGATAATGTTGATGCTTAAATTAATCAAAGCTTGTTTGAAAGAGGATTCTAAAATTCCCTAGCTATCTTTTTGCGCAATGGGTGTGAGACCAATCGTGATGAATATTATCCATATAAGATTATTCCTTTGTGTTTTGTTTGTAAGAAAAATTAGCAGTTTTGCTAATTTTGAAGCCAAAATTGATTTTCATAGGCATTTGGGAATCTGGGTTTGTTAAGGATTTGAAAACAAGATAAATCAACATGAAGTTTTGTATGTAATTCCAAGAAATATAAGCTAATAAAACAATTTGCCCATAGGAAAATTTCTCTTTATTCAAGAAAGCATTTTACCAAGGGGAAAAAATAGTTGGCCTGAGCAGGTAGAAAAATTCTGTAAACAAATTTACGTGAAATGTTACTAAACTACATCATAAACAATTGTTTTTGTTATTTCACAGAAACTATCACTCAAAATTATAATGGACACAATGACTAGACAATTATAAAAGGTTACAATTTTTCTACTAAAGTGTTGTTATCTGTTTATTTATGACACTTTCTACGTTACCATATATCTCATTGTAATTTGACAGATTATTGTCCAAATGAACAAGACTTACATTGGTAACCAAAATATATCAAACTTGTAATATGGCTCAAACATCGAAACCATAGAAATCTAATCCTTTCTGGGATTATCGATTCTCTTTCTGGAGAAATGGGAAAAAAAAAACAGAAAAAAAAAAGATGGCATTGGAATGACAACTCTGCCATCTTCTAGTTTATTTCTCGACAATTTTCCTTCTGTTAAAACCCCAATGGCATTTTTATATTTATGATAATTTTTGTCAATTCAACATTATTTTGTTAAAATTACTATCATAAACTAAATATGCAAGTCAAAAATAAAATTTTAAGCCTGCCCCATCTATCGAGAAATAAATAGTTTACACCTTTTTAGAGTATCCATCCTATCTCCCCAATAAATAATTGACACATCATTTTAAATTTTTGTACGGAAATGAAATTCTATAGCCGTTAACTTACTTTCCGTTTTGCATTACCCTTTCTCCTTTCATTGGCTTCTACTAAGGAATACCACAATTTATTATGTTTAATTCATTAAAAATCTGACCACATATAATTTTTTTTATTGAGTATAACGATCAAATTTTTCCTTTTAATGTCAGTTTTGCATTCCAGAGACCACCAAGATATATGGAATTAAGCCATTCTACATGTTTGTCCTATAAAATACTAACAAGCAAAAATATTTCTATTGACCTTTTCATAAATTTGAATCATTTTGAAGACTATTTTGATGTGCTTCCACTGGATAGGATAGCTGATAAACACCAATATTACCCCAAAAAAATTAAAAAATAAAATTAAAAAAATGATAAACAGCAAGGGCTTCAGAACACAACCACATCTGTGCTAGAAAAATTACATTTACATTTTTTTAATTTTATCTTAATTACAGTTAGATTTATGCTTACGAAAAATTAAGTCCGCATTTATTTGTCAATTTTTATTAATTAATTTTTATAGTTAAATAATATAAAAGCTGAGAGGATTTAAATAAAATTTATCCAAAACTCAATTATGACATTATGGGACTTCGTTAAGAACATTAGGATGCAAGTTGGTGATTCAAGGTACTATGTGTGTACATTCTTCAAAAGCCAAAATAAAAAAGGAAAAAAAAAAAAAAAAAGGGAAAATATAGCATCGTGGAAATCAATAGGACATGATGAATTGAAGTAGAAAAGGGAAAAGGGACGTACAGGCAAACAGTAGAATAAAAAAGAAGATAAACGGCCTAGGGGTCCATTTGGCATTGAATTTTTTAAATACAAAGTATCCATTTTTAAGTGGTGGGGCAGAAAATTGAGGATAGAGTTTTGGTACAGAAGGTCCTTATCCTAACATAACATATATTATATTTAACAACATTAATGTACGGTAAAAATGCAATGAAGATTAATTAACTTGTTTTTGGAAGTATGTGATTGACAGTCTTTGTGTGGCAATTGACTACAGTTTACAGTGGATCCCTATTTGCATCTTTGTACAGAAAATATCGTGTACGGGTTTTACCCAGTGCAGCATACCTGAAAGTGTAGCAAATTATATATTCTTCACCTGCTTGATGGAAAAGAGAAAAAAAAAAAAAAAAAAAAAGAGAAAAAGAAATTGCAAATTTAACAACAGAAATTTATAATTTTCTAGCTTACCATTGAGGAACAAACGGTGCCATCCAAATGGCATCACCTGCTTGAACAGGGTACCTAATTTGCAGTACAATCAACAAAGAATATGATGATATTAGAGAAAAAAAAAAAAAAAAAAAAAAAAAACAGAATGTGGTGAACTTCATTGAAAGTGCCAGCAAAAGGTGAATTCTGATAATGTGAAACTAAAATGAAATAGGGCAAGAAGCAATCATCAAATAACATAAATTTTACTTGCAAAATATGTGTATAATATATATACAGCTCTTCTATGGTACAGATATTGGCAAATTAACATGTCTCTCCATGAGAGGTGGGACTTATAATTAGAAAATAAGTGCCTCGCAAGTTAATAACTTGTAGGTGTCCACACCTTACAATTTATATATAGATATATATTATTGATATTCTAGGATAAGGAGACATGCTGACATGGTAACTGTTAAGAATCGCCACTTGTTCAACCAGGTTTTTAGTTTTAAATAATTAAGGTATCACTTATAGTACATACCACGGAAGCATGTCTTGCAACACAATTTGTGAGATAGTTCCCATGAGAAAAGATTCCTGTATATGCTGATTACTTTTCTTCTCAAGGTTAATGCATGCAAAGCTACTTATTACTTGCACTAGATGGTAGATTCCATATAGGTGTGCAGTTGAAATCCACTTACCGATGCCCAAATGTCCAAAACCTTTGCATTTCTTTTTTTTATTTACTTTTTCTCCTATTGCTCCTTTTGCTAATATCCAAAACTTGCATGCAATGCCAATGCATTTTTAAATCAAATAAGTAATTCTTATTTAACTCTGGCTATTAGTTGTGATAAATAATTTACTGCCCATAGGAAACATAGCTCTTGAGCAATGTATCAATGGAAGCATTATGCATACAAACCAGTAATACAATGCATTGAACTCATAAAAGTGTGTCAAATGTTTAATTTTAACTATCCTCCATGCAAATATACAATATGTGAATCTTTTTATATTCTGAAATGCTAAACCTGGTGGAAAAATCACGACCAAAGGATGGTATCACTATTAACATTCATTAACTCTATCATCACCAAAAAAGAAAAATAAATAAATAAATAAATAAAATAAAATAAAATACAAATAAAAATAATAAGAAAGAGGAAAAACCAGCTATTCGTTATTCTGAAATGTTCTAAGCTATTAATTTTTTTATTCAGGGAAAAAACAGTTTAAGACATTCATCAAGTTGTCCAAATAAAGTTAATTAAATGTTTTTCTTTGACTTTAGATTAAAACTCCTTACCAGCTGTCACCCAAGCGGTAAATGCCCTTCCCCTCCAAGAGCAGCAATCCATGCTGATTATAATGGACCTCCTGCAAATTCAATAACCAGGTGCAAAATATAAAAAACATGCATGCTTGATATGAAACTATCCCCAAGAGTCTGGAGATCCAAATAACAATAAAAAAGAGGAAAAATTCTGTTATTTAAAGGTTGTACTGCAAACCCTAGGGCTTTAAGCTTCAAAACTTCTTTTATGTGGACTGACTAAAACAAAGTTTAACGATTTAAAAACCCACAGTAATTTCACTTTAAACACAACAAAACTAAAAACCAAACTCAACGTGATAGGTTCAACCAAAAACAAAGAAAGTACCTTCACATTAAGATATTCTCCAGGCTGAAAATCCATAATCTGCATAGAAAGGGGTTCAAACATATTGAATCACTACAAAAGAAGTCATAACTTGAACAAGGACTTGGATGGAATAGATCAAATGGCTTACATGGACATTGAAGTCATAGGCAATAGACACAGGCAGAAGCTTCCTTAGCTCAAAGACCTGATGATGGATAAAGGAAAAGAAAACACAAGGCTATCAGTTCTCAATCTATCATATCAGTGCATATCTGAAAATGAACAATTATGAAGAATATCTAGTAAACTTAACGCACATCAACCAACTAGAGTTTAGTTCCTCTTCATTGCATACTTAAAATGTCAATAGTACAAATACTATAATCTTCAAGAACAACCAAATCTAAAAATCATGGTCAAGTATCTTTTGTTATTAATATCTGTTGAGGATTATTTTCTAAAAATTTTAGCAAAATTATATTGCTAAGTCTTTTCAAGTCCATATGAATTCAGAAGTTCAAAAAGAAATTCACTATATACCTCTCCTGGAGTTTCAAGAATTGGCTGTTGGTCTGTTGAACCCACAATCAGCTCTGTAAAATGATTCTCCAGAGAAGCATACCTGAAAAGAAGAAAGCACATTAGGCACTTGAAAGAGTACTAAATAACTGTTTAGACAAGTCAGCAAATGGTAAACCAGACAAACGAGATCCTGCTAAGCAAAAACGTTAACGGTTTTAATGATAATTTGATATCAAAAGAATTTTCATGTGCTAAACAAGGTTGTGATTGTATTTCCAAAAGAAATTATGCCTTCAAAGTGTGGTCTGAATGAAATTTATTGCTAAGTATGCCGAGAAGATGCGACAAGTTTTGAGAGGGTGGCATGCTAAACATCCAGGCAATCATAAGTGGTGAAACAAACCTTCTCTCCAATACCACAAGTGTAGCAGACTCATCACACTTAAGGAGATGTTCAAAATTAGGAGGTAGATAAGCATATGAATCCACCTGTGTTTCATATATGATGACATCAGACTTCCTTTCAGTAATTGTTGCCAATCTGTTACAGCATCGTGACTAGCTGATAATTTTTAAATCTTATTACCCTACCCAAAGAATAAATACTTTATATATATTATTATAAAAGAACCAGATGCTAAACTAACATTTCCACTAGATGGTCCACCTGTGTTTCATATCTCTAGCTCTTTTTGACAGAATTTAAAGATAATATCAGAGGTAAGAAGCAAAATTGCTTCAACAATTCACAAAAGAAATAACAGATGGACTTCTCTTACCATAAGTTTGTGGCTAGCACCAGAAGCATTAGTCAGAGTCACAGCACCCTGAACCACAAATACGAACCTAGAAGGGTAAACACATACCAAAAAAGCATGAACATAAAAAATACATGAAAGGAGATCCTGACATATTGTTTAGGAAACAGGTAATGAAAGATGGATGTAAAGAATCTTACATGTTTTAGTAGGTTACTCAAAAATCCTGACATTCATGAGTCAATTTAACCCTTATGTTTAAACCAGATATTGTGCATGTGTATGTGCTATTCACTACTAGAATAATACAGAACACTATTGTCATGTCTCTCTATGCTACTCTTTCATATAGTTATGGAGCCTGATTCCAATCCAGGGATTCTTGGATTTACGGCCCCACCACACTTCCAGTGCATATAAAAATGAGAGAATAAAAAGAAAAAGGTTTATACCTCTCAACATTGTACGCTGGGAGTCCAGATAGTGAAGTCTCTGCACAGAGTAAATTAGTAACTTAAACGAATGTGAGTAAGAGAAATTATAATCCATGTTTTAACATTGAAAGCCATATGTCAAATTGACTGCTAACTTATAGGCATGTCAATCAAACCTTGCATCTTTGCCAAGTACATCACAAAGTGTGATCCAATGGCTGGAGTAATCAAATAGGCTCCTAACGTATTTTTCCTGTTAGAAGAATTCAGATTACTGCACAGCCAGAGAAGAGTTATAATCTTCATAGTAATACATCACAAAAATACCACTCAGGTAGGGGGCTGAAAACATGACTTTCAGGTGTTATCAGAGCATGGTCTCTTTTATAGACGCTTCGTGTAAAACCTGGTAAGTCTGCCAAGAAAAATACAAAACAAAATAACTTTAATTTCTCTTTATAGCCGATCGTTCCTTGATCAGTAACTAAAACAGGACAGGACTATAAGAAAATTAATTTCATGGTTTGAATACAAGCCCATTATTACCCACTCCGATTAAAAAATAAAAAAAATAAAAATCATTACATCAACTTGTACCAGAATCAAGACCAATTTGATTGCCAAGTGTGATTTTATTTATGTAACACTTGCTAGTTTATCAGTAACAGAATCTTAAGATAATACACCAAATGCACACACTTTAACAGTACAGCTTAAAAATTGATTACACTTCATATGAATATGAAGCAATACTCTTTTTAATAGTTTTCGATACCCATAGAATCCATTCTCTTGATTACCCCTACGGAATTTCAAACAAAATAGAGGTTTTTCTGACCTTGAAGATGAGAAGGTGAAAGCGTGGGATTCGTAACCTTCCAATACAGATGCTTTGAGTTCGAACTCGAATCGCTTATGGAAGACCAAGAGCAAAACCCCTCTTCAGCAACTATCACTTTGAGCAAACCTAAAAGATTTCAGATTGAATTAGTTCTGTTACAAACTTCCCAAATAGCTAGATAGCTTAACCATCGGTTAGGTTACTGGAAAAACCGATAAATAGCACGGGAAATAATGAGTGAAGATCAAAAACCCATATAAAACAAAACAAATTTTATCGGGGTTTTATTTTCATTTTCCTTGATGCAAGTGAAAGGCAGAAGTGATAATCTGTATTTTCTCTTCAATTTTCCTGTGTTCTCCATGCAACCAAACAGATGACCGAATGAAAAAACAAAGTAAAGATGAAGAATTTGAAGTACTTAGAGTGGTGAAAAGTGGGAGGAGAGCATGTAGAGAAAGTGATGAGAGGCGCTGCATTGTACTTGTGAAATGTGAATTGCGAGAGGGTCGGTGATATTCGAATCTCGTGGACTTCAGAGACTCTACTATGTTGTTGGGTTTAAAGCTTTCAGCTTTTGGGTTTGTGGGTTTGTAAAGTTTCAGACTTTTGGTAAGACGATGAAGACGACAAAAACATGCAACGCGGAACTTGGCCAGTCATTGGTCCAGGCTGACGAATTTTGGCATTTGTGAAGTGGGCAACCGGAAACATATTATTATTTTAATTTATTTTTAATTTTTTATAATAAAGTTTTTTTTTTTTTTTTATATTGTTGGCTTGGATAGGATTGAATCTGGGTACCTTAAATAAATTACAACAATAGAAGGGCACAAGAATAATTATCGAACAATTGAGAGGGTTGCTTTTGCAAAATCACTTCAAAGGGTGGTTTATGATTCGGAACCATTGCCAAGGGTTTATCAAGCCTGGTTTTTGATTTAGAGCCGTTTGAATTGAATATTTTCAACTTTTCGTTTGAAGATTAACCTTAAACTGTAGACACAGAGGAAGACAGTGACTCTCTCTCCTTCCATTTGAAAGAAGAACATATGGCTACAAACGAGAACGCTTCTTTGTCCTCTCTCATCACTTCTCTGTCTAAGAGCTTTGGGCAAGTACCTTTGGTTGCTGTTCCGGCGGTTCTGGATTGTGTCTTGGCTTCTACTGGTTTATCTCCGTTGACCCTTTTCACTTCACTGCTTGATACTTTTCCTACCCTCATTCAGGTATCAATGATTGATCAAGTAACCGGTTGGTATAAAGCCTGTATTTGGTGTATGTCAGTGTTACCCTTTTTGGTTGCTGTGAAAATGGAATTTAAATAGAATAAAGGCATTTTTCCAATATGAAGGGACTAATGGTATTTGTACTTTCAATAGCACACAGCTTTTGGAATGGTTATTTTGTTTAGTTGTTGAGGTGGGTTTTAGTTAATAAGAACATTGAATGAAATTTAAGCTTGGGTTCTAAAAGTTCATCTATTCTGGGTTTCTTTTCAACTAAACGTATTGTGGTTGATGGTCCTTAAAAGGACTGCTTGGATACAAAATTGCCGTTTCATTCTAGAAGCATTTGGTTCAACCAGGGGACGTCTAAAAGATGACTAACTACTTTTCAAGCCAAAAAACCAAAATTATAGGCTGGTTGGTTTTTAAGCTAAATTTTATCTGGGTTTTGACAGGATTTAAACCAAAAGGAGGAAAAATTGGATTCTGATCAGTGTAGCTACGTGGTTTCTTTAATTGGAGCACTTTGTCACCTTCTAAAGAAAATTGGTGAGTAATGTTCCAAAGTCCAGTCTCAGAAATGTGTTTTCCTTTATTGCTAACAAGTTGTCATAGTGTAATTTTCTGCTTGGTGATGTCTGACAATAGAAAATCACGCAGTTGTTGGAAAATAATTTATCTCCAGGAGCTTATAAACCATATTCCCAATGTTGATTTTTAATGGTTTCCGGTAGCTTGCTATAGATCTTTGTTAAATTTGTACTTATTTCTCTCATTGTATCATGGTTATCACAATATTATTGTGATTTATATATTATCATTATTATTATTTTTTGATTTAAAAAAGAAATTTGCTAGAAGTGGGTAGATCTCATGAGAGGATTTGCATTGGTAACTTTTAAGCCTATAGAAGTGTTAGCCTATAACATGCTGTCCATATGGAGTTGAATTTTCAGGATTTAAAGATGATGCTTTGGAATTATTTATCCGGAGAAGTTTTCTTCCATTAATGAAAATGGTGCATTTGTTCAATTATGAATTGCTTAACCAGGTAGTGTACTAACATCTTGGCTGTTGTCATATTTCTGATGTTCTCTGTCTCTAATATTTTGCTTTCTGTGTATACTGTTGTTGGTATTGGACAATGGTCATTAGGTTGCAGAATTATTCATTGATGTTGTGGTTAAGGCAAACACATGGGCAGTTGTTGAGGCAAACGTGGTGCCAGTTTTACTAAGATCAGTTAGTCATTCTTTGGGTATGCTTCAAAATGAAGAATCAGATATCTTAAAATGGGATGTGGACTCTAATAACCTAGTCAATGATTTAAGCACCTATAAAGAACGCTTTCTTTCTGCATCTTCATCACTTTCATTGCCAGTTTCATGCCACATTCTAAGTGTAATGCTTGAGGCAGCCCTTTCAAACAAGCAAATAGCTCCAATCTTAAAATCAGTGGTTGCAAATGGGAGTTTTGAGGGTCATAATTTTGCTGGTAACTTGATTTGGCGTCTTTGTAATATGGCTGAACGGATGTTGTTGCAAAGTTTGGAACATCGCTCCTGTGCAGTTGGCTTTCTTTTGCCAATCATTTTCAAAGCATTTGTTTCTTACAGTTCATTTGAAATCGTAATTCATGGGAAGATATGTCTGTTTTCAAGGTAGGATCTGCAGCTTCTTCCAATCACATTACTCTTACTGTATTATAGTTTTTTGAAAATCATGGATTATACCCAATTTCTTGTTTATTTTCTGTCATACTTACTATATCTGATTGGCTTCCAGGAACAGTTTCTTTCTGAAAATTTGGAACTGCTGTAGAACACTTTTTTCTCTTGGTCCTTTGGAGAGAAGAGATGCCTATAGCATACTGTCTCTGTACTTGTCTGTCTTGCCTTGTTCAGAAGATTGTGGAGATGTTGATATGGGTCATGAAGTGGAAGGATTTGATATAAGAACCCAAAAGGAATTTTGGGATGTAATTAAAAGAGGCTTGGTATTTGAACACTATCTCTTTACCATACCTTGTTAAATTACAGTACATTGTTAGTATATGTAGCAGTTAGAATCATAATGGCATCTCTTCTTTTTGATTTTTGTTTTACTGATCAGGTTGATAAGGAGGGATTAGTGAGAAAACAGTCATTGCATATATTAAAGACAGCGCTATGTATCACAGAAGGTGGCCAATCCACTTTGGTTTCAGAGACTACATCATATGAAAAATGTTCAGTACCTCATGGCATGACGAAAAGGGAACTCTGGGCTGAAAAGGAAGCCAAGTCATTGGGTGTAGGGAGAATTTGCAATTCCATTGAGTCAAATTGTAACAACCAGCAGAAATGGGAAGCATTTGTATTACTATATGAGATGCTTGAAGAGTATGGTACTCACTTGGTTGAAGCAGCATGGAATAATCAGGTTTGTCCTGTTAATGCTTGCATGTAATTTATCTTAAATTTGTAATGAAGGTAAGATTTTGTACCTGGCTAAACATAATGCTGCACCCATACTTAGTCTTTGCAAGAGAAGTAAGAAGGTATCTTATTGATTAGGTTAGAGTCTCTTGGAAATTTGAACTAAGCCTCCGAAAATTTTATAATTGTTTTCTTGTAGGTATCCTTGTTGCTTCAGTCTTTTACCTCTTATGATGATTTTGCGAGCTCTCTCATCGGGGCAGAACATGAAAAACACAGTGAAAGTAAAGGTGAAATCTTTAATTGGTTAGCAATTTTGTGGGAGAGGGGTTTCCATCATGATAATCCACAAGGTAATTGTGACTTTTGGATTCATCAAGTCTTATTATCTTGGCAAATTTATTGGGAAGTTTACTATGAACAATTTATTTTTGTGTTTTATAGGATAATTAGTACTTTGGATGTAATTTCTCCTCTTTTTTTTTTTTTTTTTTTTTTTGGGGTGCAAAATGCAGTTAGGTGCTTGATAATGGAGGCATTTTTGGGCATCAAGTGGCAGGATTATGGAGAATCTGTAAACTTAGTGCCCGAAACATTTATCCTCGGTTCTTTTTTGCAAGGGTTGAATGATCCCGTGCACCACAAAGAATTTGGTTGGTATTTTAAATTTTTCTTCGACAAGTTCAATGTTCAAGAATTCTTGATCTCCTGCTAATATATTATATCCATTACCAAAACTATGAAATACTCTATTGCAGGGAATGGAAATTGGCTATTTCATTGATTTAACAGAGCTTTATTGCAATAAGCATTGTAACTTTATTTAGTTTAAATTGGTACTACATATTTAATTTTCTTGCAAGCTTATAATTGTATTTATCATGTTGGTGAACTTTTATTATCTTGAGTATCAGTACCCGTTGATTATTTATTCTTTAAATTAGTTGGATTAATGCTTCTTCTTGACTCTGCCAATGTTGCAAGCAAAAATATTTAGGATCTCTGATTCCATTTACTTGTCATTTTGCTGTTTCTCTTACAGGTGTAAAAGGAATATATTCATCTAAGACAATTGAAGGGGCAGCTCAGTTCTTACACCAATATGCTATTTGTCTGAATGCAAGGTATGTTGTTATATCTTGTGCTTGATCCAAATATGTATTTCTCTACAACCACTTACATATTAATTTGACTGATGTATAGTGACAAGTACTTGGTATGTATGCGCCTTCTTAACATAGTGCTAAATAAAATGCTTTTACTTACTAGGAATTTATTTACTTCAAAATTGGTATGTTGGCTAGGAAGTGGGTGATATATGTTATTCATTCTAAATGGTTACAGGAGGAGGGTTGCTTTTTTGAGCAATTTAGCATCTGCTGCCAAGCAGCTATCTTTCAGTAGAGCTGGGTTGATTGGCCTTGTTGAATGCATAGCTTCTGCTGCCTCTAGAGTTAGAACAGATACTGATGACCATGAAGCAGAATTGGGTGGACATATATTTCCTGACATCGTGCAAGAGGAATTTGAGTCAGAAAGTTCTCCCCAAAATGGCAAAATCCTTTTAATTGATTCTTTGAGATTTATAATTGAGAGCAGCAAACAACATTTCAATCCTAACTATCGTCTTCGAGGTCTCTAATCACTAAATTGGTTAGGTTATCGTGTTTTCTCTTTTAAGCTTTAATATTCACGTGCAGGGGCTAAGAGGCCAGAGTATAACTGACTGGGTATCTTCTTAATGACTCCAGTTTGTGAAAAAGTCTTGGAAACTGGTGCTTCAGTGGTGTGTACTTATAATGTACCTCTTGAGATACTTTTGCACTTCATTTCGTCATTTCCACGGGAATTTACTGATTATGGTGGTAAGTTTGAAGTCTTTTTGGCAGTTTCTGATGTTCAGCTTCCTCATCTCTCTAGTTATTGTTGCACTGCTTATGTGCTTTTGCTTGTTTGAATTATGAGGATACTCTTTTGCATATATCTATATGAACCGTAAAGATAATTGTGAGGAAGAGGAAATAAAAGCCAATTTTATTATATATAAAGTAGAAACAGAAGAATGTGAATAATGGGATATTTTTTTATGCTTCTGTACATTAGGTTTTATAACCTTTTCTAGGATACATAATAGGTAATAAATCCCCTTAATTCTAAATATAAATAAAATAAAATAAAATTGATTCCTAAATATCTGTACAGCTCATAACTACCTAAAAAAAAAAAAAAAAAAACACATAATCAAACACATATGTACAGAATCTTCCAACATTATATTTATGGAAATACTAGTCATAAACCTAATTATGTAAATGCTAGACTGAAAGAGAATGTTAAATAGCTAAGAAGAGTGTGTTTGGCTGAAAAATGTACAATCATCACTTCACACAGCCCAAGAAGTTTTTGATTAAACTTCTTGAGGTTTGTTATATATATTGGTCATGCTTAGAGCCATGTCATCTGTAGACTTAACTTTAGTCGGTATTACCCTCTACAAATGGGGGTGATGGTCTACCGTTACCTTGTTTTGCATGGACCAGTGTATGCATATTGATACAGGTACTTGCTCCAAGTACTAGATGTTACTAATTTCTAAGATTTTCCAATTTAAGACTGTTTATTGGCCATATTCTTACAAATTTGATGTGCCATTTTCAAGGGTATGACTAGGTGAATTGAAAGGTCTACTTTATATCCTATTGCAGTGTAAAGAATATTTTAGTTTGAAACAATTGTGGTGAAATTATGCATATTGTACTTTTAATGATTCAATGAAACTGGGCATGTACGTTTTTTTGATAAGTGAAATAGTACTTCTAATATTGTATATACATTCTAGAAAAGTAATTTGTCAAAAGAATACTTTTTTGTTTTTGAAATTTAGAAGGGCGACCTCTCATGATATTTGTTTGATCACTTGAAATTTAAGCTTCTTCAGCTGTTGATTCCTTTATGTGCAAATTACTTTGGAAGTCACTAAGAAGCAAAATTTTGTCAATCAATTCTAGGTTCCTTAAGAGGAAAAGTACAGCAATGGCTTTTGGGTTGTGGAAAGAAGCACTGTACTGTCAATTGTTCCAGTACCAAGATGGAGCTCCTGAGTAGTCTTTACAACTTCCCCAGTAGGTTTACAAGTTCTCATTATATTGATAATGCCTCAGCGACTTGTAATGATGAAGACCTGAATGCATGGGAGGTTGAAGCTAAAAGATGGGCAAGAGTGCTTTTTCTTGCTATCAGGGAGGAAAGTCATTTGATGCCTATATTAACGGTGTGCCTTCACCTTTCTTTTGCTCTCTGTTCATTATGACTGCCTGCTCTATATGTCCTTTATAAGTCTTACAGTCTTTGTGGCAGTAAAGATCTCTCTTTTCTCAAAATCCCTTAGTTTGTTTAATAGCATATCAATTGGTGATGAAATTAATGGTCTTTGATTCATTTCCCTTTTTAGGTTTAAAAATTTAATATCAACAATGATGCCAAATAAAGTAATATAATTATCTGCATTCATTGTTGTTCTGTTGTTGGTAAATCTGTTTTCTTCTATTTAGTTATTATGAGTAGTATTGTCTTTTTTCATCCCCTCCATAAAAGGTTCTGACACTTGGTTGATATGGATTTTGTTCAGTTCATTCAAAACCATGGTACTAATATCTGCAATCAAAATAAAACATTGGAGTTGACACCAGTTAAATTTCTTATCTTGGCCACAAGCTTGGTTCTGGAGCTTCAGATAGTGCAAGAACGAACTACTGAACATGGTATCAAATTTAGAACCAGATCAGAATTTAGCTTGCTTGAAACAATGGATCGCCCAAGTTATCCAGATTCTATGGTTTTATATCAGAAGTTCACCGATGTTTTTCTCTCTATAATGGTATTAGGAACTAAATGGATCAAACTTATGTTTGTTTTCTAATGTAAAATATGCTTCATGTTCAACTTGCTACTGATGGACATGTGATGTTGTAGTCATTTTCTCTGGTTTTTAGGAGGAGCTGGTCGCATTTGCAAACTTGTCTTGTTCAATATTCTCTTTCAGGGCAAACATGGAGGATTCCCTCCCTAGTTCTGTGAAAGGAAAACTTGGAGGCCCTAGTCAACGCAGATTGTCATCTTCTACAACAACTGTTGTTTTGCAAGCTGTATGATTCTATGGAGCTTAGTTATTTTTATTTTTATTTATTTTTTCTCCCTTTGATCATCTTTGTTTGGTTTTTTTACTTTATCCTGCTTTAAGCAAAGGTTACGAAGTCATACATGGACATACACATGCATTAATAATTCTCTATTTTCTTTTTAATGCATTTTTATTTTTTAAGTTTATCAGTTCAATTCTACAGCTAGACCATTCCAAAGCCTGGCTGAGCTTGAGTATGACCTAGTTTTATTCACATTTATCATCTTATATTTAATGCTTTAACCAGTAGAAACTTAACTTATCACATCGCATTTTTCAATTCATAGATCTTTTTTTGAATATTTATTTAATAGTAATAACTTTTCTTCCATTTTTTGTGCTTTAACAAATTGTATGTTAGTAACTCTGTGATAATTGAACTTTTTAGTTTAATGTCAAATATACACTTTGAGTCATCTTTATGGTGCTCTGTCTGCAGTAAAATACAAAATAAACATGCCGAGTGTTTCCAGAGTCAGGATACTTCATACATTTTTACAAGATTTGGTAACTTTTCTTGTCAACTTTCTGTACAAATTAACAGATAACCTCCATGAAGGCTGTTGCACTAATATCATCATGGTGTGCACAGTTTCGAAGTTATTGTTCACTGAATTTTGCTTTCAGCTTCTTTTGGAAATTCTACTGGAAGACTATTTCATCTCCAGTTTGTGATTCAGAGGTATCAAGTTGTTTAGATTTTCCAGTGTAAAGTAATTGAATATTTATGCCATAATAAATTTTACACTTAAAGATTATTCTAGTTTGGACGAGTTAATTTCATTGGGTGATGTATGCTCCAAAACAGACTGGTGCAGAAATCTGTCTTGCAGCTTATGAAGCATTAACTCCTGTTGTCAGAGCACTAGCATCTGTGTTTTCTCCCCATAGTATTGCTTGCATCAGAGAAAATGACAACTTATCGCCATCGGATGCTGAAGGCAAACCTCTGTTAGATTCCTTGGTTCTTTCTTTTCTTCAGAATATCAATAATCTTCTTGCAGTTGGAGTTTTGGTACGAACACGGCGAGCAGTTCTAATGAATTGGAAGGTTACTGATCTATGTCAACTTTATTAGTTTTCCTATATCTATTTTTTAATAATAATAATAATTCCATGGATAATAATGGTGAAGTAGTTCATAAAAAAAGATTAACTGGTTTATATGGTTCAACCAGTGGCTATGCCTAGAATCTCTGTTGTCAATTCCTAGCTATGCTAGGAAAAACGGCCTTCACCTAGAGGTCAATAACTCTTTCTTCTCAAATGCTGCTCTTAAGGAGATTTTCAGTGATCTTGTTGAGAGGTAAGAAAGAGGGTGAGCTTTTTTGTAATGCACTCATAAGATATTTGTATGTTGTTAGTTCTCTCTTCTTCTTCTTTTCCTTTTTTTTTTTTTTTTTTTTCTCTCTCTCTCTCTCTCTCTCTCTCTCTCTCTTTTGGGGCTGGGAAAAGTGAGGATGGTGGTTGGAAAAGGGAGGCCTCACTGAATTCTTTTATTGACTTGGAAAATTCCATGTTAAAATGCAGCCTTGAGAATGCCGGGGAAGGTTCTGTATTAGCGATGCTAAGATCAGTCAGGTTAACTTTGAGCCTATTTGCTGAAGGAAAATTAAGTTCTGTATTCTCAGCATGCAATGGGGTGGACGTTCAGGTTCGTTTCCCAACTCCAATATTTCCCAGTATTAACAAAAGTAGTTGCTTTTCTCTCACCTCCCAAAGAGAAGATGAAGAGGAGAGGAAGTAAATTGTTTGACCTCGTTTATATACTTTATTCCTGTTTATGAGTTGTTGAAACAATCACATATCATTTTGACTGTTGATTGTAATTCAGATGATGTGGCATTTGGTCCGTTCTTCATGGATAATGCATATGAGCTGCAACAAGCGGAAGATTGCTCCAATTGCTGCCCTTTTGTCTTCTGTTCTGCATTCTTCCCTCTTTAGCAATGAGCATATGCATATGGCTGATAATGCAGCTGGGCCTCTTAAGTGGGTCTGTAATCTCTCTCTCACTCTATATATATACACTATTTATTTGTCTGTCCTCTGCTGATTACCAATAGAAATTGTTTTTGGACAGTTTGTTGAAAAAGTTGTTGAAGAAGGCACGAAGAGTCCTCGTACAATTCGTCTAGCAGCATTACACTTGTCAGGGCTGTGGCTATCAAATCCTAGGGTTATAAAGTACTACATTAAGGAGCTGAAACTCCTATCACTATATGGTTCTGGTGTGTAATCTTCTTTATTTTTGTTACACTCGACTTGGCTTTTTTTTTTTTTCTTAACTAATTATAGATGAGGGTTTTATTTTTCCCAGTTGCATTTGATGAGGATTTTGAAGCTGAATTAGCTGATAGTCATGATACAAAGATTGAAATATCATCACTGGAAACAAGTCCTGATGCTGAACTAACTGAAGTAAAAGCATTATTTCTGCCTTATATGTTCTTGATGTTTTTCTTTGCTCTTCCGATATTTGAAACTCTATTTTTAATTTTGGCTAATTTTTGACCAGGCATTTATCAACACGGAATTGTATGCTCGTGTGTCAGTTGCTGTTCTTTTTTACAAGCTAGCTGATTTGGCTGATATGGTGGGATCAACAAATGAAGATGAAGATTGTCATGCTGCTTTGGAAGTGGGAAAATTGTTTCTCCTTGGGCTTCTTGATGCAGTGGTAATTATATTTTATAATAAGGAAAGTAATAATAAAAACAAGTTTGTTATTAAAAAGAGGGAAATTGAGATGAAGCGAGAATGAGCTGCTGCTCAGGAGACTTTTGCTGTAGAAACTGGTTTTTGAGTAAAGAAGAGTAGATATTAGAGAGAGGAGGAAGATACTGCATTCCATGAGTTGCTGTTGGTCGAAAAAAGGTTAGCAGGCTACATATAACTATGTATATATGTTTACTTTTATTTCCATTCACATGTGGTTTATTTTCTACTCAGAAAAAAAGTTGTTTCAATTTTTTTTTTCTGATTAATTTATATGTTTTACTTTATTTAATTAAACTGACTTATTCTTGCACCGTTAATCTTTAACCTCATTTTTATTACTTCATCTCTTTTTTTTTTTTCCCCATTCTGTTTTGTTCAAATCTATTTTCTATTTCTGTTGCTAATTATTTTTTTATTTATTTTTCATTGTGCAGTGATGATGGTGTCGAAGACTATTTGATTAAAAGGACTATGGAAGTCTACAAAGAGAAGAAAAATTAAATTTAATGAACTATAAAAGACTCAATAGAGAATCGACTAAACAAGGAATAGATAAAATTGACAAGTAATTCATTTTATTTCTATGAACATATTACTTTATCAATAACTCATAGCTATTCAAGAATATTTTTTTTTTTTAAACATAAAATAAAATAAATTCAGACATATCCCTCATTCTGCCTTGAAGCTTCCGCACCTCAATTTGGCCAAATGCCTCAAGTACAGTTTTAAGATTTTTAAAACTTTGCATATGAGGATTAAAATTCTTGCACAGATCCTGAAGTTGAATTAAGTAATCAATTAGAAAATTATCTCATCTCATAGTACCTTCTGAGTTGCTGATCAAATTTCTATTGTTTATCAACTTTTCATGATTTTGTCATTGTGCATTCTTCATGGTCTCACTAGTGACTAGACATGATCTTGGGATATTTACTATTGTTTAAATTGTTCTGTTAATCTTAATAATGTTGTCTTGAAGTCTCTTTGTGATTCACACTTGCTAATGTAGGTAAGTGACAAGGATCTTGCAAAGGAGTTGTATAAGAAGTACAGTGCAGTAAGTATCTTTTTCTACATTAATATTTTTATCTGTTAATCTTTCATCTTTTGAGAATTGGATAATTTATTAGAAATTATGAGAGGATTAACTTAACAAATAACCATTCGGAAAAAAAAGTAAAAAATAAAAAAATTGTGTGTAATCTTTGGAAATGATATGGACAGCAGACTTGAAGGAAGTCTTGTCCACAGAAATAAATGATTTTATTTTTAAAATGTATGGAAGTGACTGCAACCTAACATTGTATTTTGTCACAAGAATCTATACATTGTAATGCTTCTAATAGTCAAATGGTCGCCATTATACCAATCAATGGTATGCCATTCATATGCTTCTTCTTCTTCTTTTTTTTATTTTTTATTTTTTTTATTTTTAATTACTTATCTGTACTCTTTCTAACAGATCCATAGGCGGAAGATACGTGCCTGGCAAATGATATGTGTTTTGTCACATTTTGTATGTCAAGATATTGTTGGCCAAGTCACACATCACTTGCATATATCCCTCTCTGTGAGTAAATGTTTTATTAGTTGCTCATTCTGCCACAGTTTTGAACTACCAAATCCTAATTTTTATATTTGCTCTTTTTTTTTTTTTTCTTTTTTTTCCTTTTCTTTTTGTGGAGGCATGATTCATTTTCTAGTGATGTATTATTTCTGTACTTAGATTCTGCTTCCTTGCACCTCCATATGTCTATGCATCGAGTCCATGTCTTTCCATTCGCTTGAGTTTAGTTTTGCAAATATTTTTGTATGTAAGATCGATGCATTAATGGAAAATATTTTTGCAAATTGATATTTTTGATTTGCAATGATAATCTAACTAAAAAATTTTCACCAAAAAAATAAGGGTTTTAAATGAGCTTAGCTGACTAACAGATTACCCAGAATGGGATGCTTAACTATTTGCTTTCTATTTTATTGCAGAGAAACAACTTACCATCAGTAAGGCAATATCTGGAGACCTTTGCAATTAATGTATACTTGAAGTTTCCATCTCTGGTGAGCCATTTTTTATTGGTTTCAGGGTGCAGATAGAGCCTACTTGAAGTTTGGTGTTGATTAATACAAATATTATTTGGCTGATGATGGCTTCTCTGTAGTTTAGGGCTTACTTGAATTAGCTTATTATACTTGGGAGTTGTGTCTCAATATGATCCTCAAACCTTTTTTTTCTAAGCAATGTCTCAAATGGCTTACTTGCTGATGGACACTTTTATACCTGCTGGAATCTCAATATTTTCCATCTGTGATTTATGAATTGGATTTTTTACAGGCCAAGTTATCATCTTTTTCTTAGTTATTAAACAGTTATACTGTTGATTTTACAAGTTGAAAACCCCTTGTTAATTCTTACATATTGTTGGAATAACAGGTTGGGGAGCAATTAGTTCCTATATTACGAGATTATGACATGAGGCCACAGGTACGTACTGTTTTGATGTCAATTTTCCCTCTTTGCTACAATTCTGGTTGTTACAATTAACTGGTGATCTTATGTTGTTGAGAAATGGTTAAGATAACTATAACTTTTGGTGGTGCTTTAATGGGATTTAGCATTTTTCAATAAAAACAAGAAAAAAAATAGATCTAGCACTTTTTGCCGTGAAAATACAAATTGCCTTTATTTCATGTAAAAAAGGCTGGACTAATAGCCTATGGAACGACACTTGAGGGAGTTCAAGGTGAATTCAAATTCCTTCAAGCTCAACTTGTCCAATGTCCAATGAAATTTCACACTTGAGTTTAACTTGTAAAATTTAAAATCATTTGTATAGGCTACAATCGTGTTTATTTTTATTTTGTTTTATCTTGCTGCACTGCTTTTAGAAATGATACCTATTCAGACTCACTGGGATAGTATACAATGATTGCAGGCACTCTCTTCTTATGTATTTATAGCAGCTAACATCATCCTGCATGCATCGAAAGCAGTTCAATCTAGCCATTTAGATGAATTACTTCCTCCAATAGTTCCATTATTAACCTCGCATCACCACAGCTTACGTGGTTTTACCCAGGTTTTTTCATTAAACTTAAGCTGATGCTCCTGCTGTTTTCTCTTTTTATACATATTTATATTCTATTATGATATAGTTAATAATTGGCAAATTAACTATTTATGCAGTTACTGGTATACCAAGTTCTTTTCAAATTATTTCCGCGATTAGATGTTACAACCTCTGCAACCAAGTCTTTAGAGAAGAGGTGCTTTGAGGATCTGAAAGCATACCTGGTGAAGAACTCCGACTGTACACGGTAGGAAATTGGATTCAGATTCTTTTAAAAATTTGTTTGCAGCTTTGCATATTAATTATTCATATTAAAAAGAAGAAATATGTTTAACACCAATTGGTAAAAAAGGCCCTCAAGCTAAAGCACATGTGAAGGTGATTTAGTTCAAGTACCTTCGGTCGAACAAAATCATTTATTGAAATATTTCAGGCCTTCAGTTTTACATATGATTTATAAATATATTTAACATATTAGTATGCTTCCTTTTTTTTTTTTTTTTTTTTTTTTTTTTTTTTTTTAAGCTTGCGAGCATCGATGGAAGGATTTCTTGATGCCTACAATCCTACTAGCTCGGTTACCCCTGCTGGAATCTTCATCAATCGGGTTGAGGTCGTAGACATTAATTGAAGTTTAGCAAGTTTTACTTTATTTGCTTTGACTCTAGTTTTAGTATTGTGGGTTTCTCATATGGGCTTATGGCCTTCTTATTCTTCATAAGAATTGTTTTTGCAGCGTTGATAATTTTATAATGCTATTCTTTTAGGAAGAAAAATTTAGATTTGAAGCATCATTTCATACAGGATTATGATAAAGAACAGTATTTTCCTAATACAACAAGATATTTTTCTTTTTCACTTGACATTCATCAAGTTCTTTTATATGACTGCTTTAATCATGTCTACGTCAATTTCAAATGTTTGTTACATATTTTAAAAATGAAGTATATTGCCTAATTCCCTGAAACATGCCAATCATCAAGCAAACATGCAGATGCCAAAACTGTTTTTGACTCTGCAAATAAATAAGAATTCTTATTTGCTCTCTGTAAATTAAACTTGTTACTAATTAATCTTCTTCTTTATTTACTAAATTTTTTCTCTGTCATAATAAAGGAACTAGAGTTTGAATGTGTGCCAACATCCCTCATGGAGGAAGTGCTCACCTTTCTGAATGTAAGCCCTTGTTCATTTTCTTCACCTTTTCCTGCAAGTTTTGTTTCTCAGATTTCTGTGCCCCAGGATGTGAGGGAAGAACTTAGGAGTTCAATGGCAAAGGATTTGGTGACCATCAAGAATGACAGCTTAAGGAGTAATGAAGACCATAAATGCCCACCTAATGCCAACGAAGGAAATTCACAAACTCAGCAGGACAGAGATGTCTTGTTAGATTTTCAGAAAAAGCTTACTCTCTCTAAACACGAGAAACAAGACACTGAAGTTGGTTTGTTCTTAGGCCAGAAAGCAAATTACAAGCAACTTGTGGGTATGTATAAATTATGTCGTGTAAGAGATTTAGTGAATAATGTACCATCGCAACTGAAGTAGGACAGTGGTTGATTGCATAATTTGCACTGGTTATTGCTCAATGTCTCAACACCTCAAAGATAAAGATAAAGATTAAAGGGAAAGAAATGGGGGAAGATATTTTTGTCAGATATAAGACTTTATTGCTGTAGTTCTGTTGATCTTACTTCTTTCATATATGTCATCATTTTTTTTTTTTTTTTTTTTTTGTCCTTTGACTTTTGGTTGTTATATGGAATTTTGATTTGTACTGCTATAAGCTGATGTGGTATACACATGAAATGCAGAAATAGAAAAGGATGGTCAGCTTCTTGATCAAATGTTGCAATCTAGAAGTCTGGCTTTGGAAAAAGTAAGAGCCAGTCGACAAGATTTTATTCTTGTAGCATCACTGCTTGATCGAATACCTAATCTTGCTGGATTGGCACGGACATGTGAGGTGTGTTGTCAGGGCTATGACTTGTACTAGTTTCTTTTTCCTTTTTAGGTGGTGCACTTCTTGTATCTTGTTCTTTGGCAGGATTAGTCAGCTGACTTTCTGCTTATTCCATCGTTCCTAACAGGTTTTTAAGGCAGCAGGTTTGGCAGTTGCAGATGTAAACATTTTACGTGATAAACAATTTCAACTCATCAGGTTCGATGTTAATTTGCAATGTATTTGTACTTTCCTATTCAGTATCCTCTTGATATACTTCCACTTAATCTTCATTGCTCTGAGATTCTGATTCTTAAGTGTTTGCTCCAATTGCTTTTGGATGACAAGATTGTGATAATAGATATGTAAGATACTGAATAATTTTGAAATTTTAAGTGGAAAGCCTGTCAAAACTTCTTGATTTATCAATTGTGGCAAGTTATTGAAGTATTGTTTGCTCCTGGAGGATGTGTTATCCTTCTGCTGGTGACGAAGACATAAAACATTTTCCCATCTCTAAGTTACAAGATTTTGGGATCATTATGTTTCGTGAAATGGGTTTTAGCATTGAATAAACTTTCATAAACCACTTAATCAAATAATAGAATATATAATACTATTTTTGTTTTTTAAATTATCTTAACTGGTTTTTGCCCAGAATTTTTTTAGCTAATTGAGATTCTTTTGTAATGCTTATTATTAAGTATAAATTCCTTTAAGAAGCGGAAATAAGAGTTGAAATAGGAGGAATCCCAAAACTATCTGTCTTGTTCGCAAAATTCTGATTTGGATTTATTTAAACATCTCTAGATCAAATCAATAACAGTAAATGTTTTTGTTTTTCCAGTGTAACAGCAGATAAGTGGGTTCCTATCATTGAAGTCCCAGTGAATAGCATGAAGGCTTACCTGGAGAAAAAGAAGAAAGAAGGCT
Organism: Ziziphus jujuba; assembly: GCF_031755915.1. Classification (NCBI taxonomy): domain Eukaryota; kingdom Viridiplantae; phylum Streptophyta; class Magnoliopsida; order Rosales; family Rhamnaceae; genus Ziziphus; species Ziziphus jujuba. Next base: position 16,221,349 of record NC_083384.1, read on the forward strand.
TCTCTATTTTGGGATTGGAGCAAACGGCAAATAGTGTATCTCTTGATCAGTACACCTTTCCCAAAAAGACAGTTAGTTTCTTTATAAAACTTGCTTATTATTTTACTTCGACACATGCCGAGTTTGAGCGGTATTTAGGGTAGAGTTAGTCCTTATTGTTTTATGATAAATAAAATCTTTCAATTCTTTTGTTAGACCCTCTTGAACTACTGCACTCACCAAAATAAGAAAAATTACAAAAATGCTCAGGATTATATATTCGAACTTCGGGATTATGACCTAACTTTGCCGTCAGACTAATCTCTGGTGAAACTATCCCACCTGCTCAAATGCTGTGTTTTTCGGTTATATTGCATCAGCACTGGATCCCATTTCAATCATTGTTACGACTTGAAACACATTTTTTATCATATTGTCAGGTACTCGTTCTTGGACGTGAAAAGGAAGGTGTCCCGGTGGATATTATACATATTCTGGATGCTTGCATTGAGATTCCGCAATTGGGAGTCGTGAGATCTCTCAATGTGCATGTCAGTGGTGCCATTGCTCTCTGGGAGTATACTAGGCAACAAAGATCACAATAATCCATTCGTTCATTAAAAAACATGGTGGACGGTCTTTTACAGAAGCTAGATTTCAGCAGCAATTTAGACTTTATAACTGGCTGCAACCTCATGGTTCATCTGTTTTATCATCTTAGAATCAGGCTGTTGTAACATTAAACATCTTTTTTATATTATATTGTTGGACTGGGGGAATATAGAAGATGGTAATAGAGATATATTAGTTATGGATTAATCAATTGTTTTATTTAGTTCTTACATGAGTAAAATCTATCACCTAAAAAACCCACAAGCTCACGCGCACACAAAAGCACTCACACACACCGTAAAAAAGAAAGGAAAAAAAAGAAAAAGAAAAAAAGATATGATCTTTTTACAAAATGAATAAAAGGTCTCAAGAGCTAGATTTCTTGACAGTCTCACGTAATCGAGGAAAACAAAACGATAATAGTACTTTCTGAACATCCTACCTAATCTATGAAAATCTTACTTGAATATACGAAGAATGTCTTTGTCAGGATTTTTCTTCAGTTTATCTATCATGTCTGACCATTCATCCATATTTCTCCCTACTAAGAAGGAACTCAAAACTTTAAGAGCTCTAGGATTGCCATTAGCATATTCTACAACGTCCTTGGACAGATTTACAAAATTATCAAAAGGGTGGTCTTGCTTGAAGGCTTTCCGAGAAAATAGCTGAAGAGCTTCTTCATCATCTAGTTTATCAACCTCGTATATGTTGTTCTCTCCATATGTTTTCAGTAAGTCCTTATCTGTAGTTGTCACAATGACCCTACTCCCCAGATGTAACCAATCATGTTGTTCTTCAGCACTTCCGACCAAATGCTCGATTTGTTCTAAATCATCAACATCATCTAAAATGATAAGCACCCTCCTAGAACATAATCTTTTCCTTAACTCATCTCTTCCCATTACAGCATTTTGTATGTTCGGTTCTTCATCCAATAAGAACTTGTAGAGACGCTTTTGTAAATGGACTATATCATTTTTTTCAAACTCCTCTCTTATGTTAGCTATGAAAGCAAAAGCTTCAAATTTCCTATAAATCATTTTGAAAACTTCTTCAGCAATAGTGGTTTTACCAATCCCTTTCATACCACATATTCCAACAGTGTGAACATCCTCTAATTGGCTAAGTTTCAATAGTGAATAAATTTTCTCTATGCGAGAAGTCATTCCAACAAGATCATTGTTACTGACAGAGAATGTCATATTCAAGTCTTTTAGAACCACTTTAACAATTTCACCAATATCTTCTGTCTCATGCCTGGAAAATAAGAAATAATGCATCTTTTATTATGCAAGATAGATTAAACCCTTCAAACTATTAAATTATTCATGAAACAATATAAAATGAAAAACAAAACTCTTTGTTTTTTTTTTTTTTTTTTTGAAATTTGTGGTGTGGAATTCAACCTCAAGCTCAGCCCCTAAAAATAATGAACTTTGCCACTAGTCATGAATCAAATAACAAAAAATTAGCCTTTCCATATCTTTATTATTAATTATACATATATCCATTATGTTAAAATTTTACTTGCAAGTTGAAATTGGCTAAATGAAGAACAAAAGTAGAATTTACCTTTCTTTGATGTGCCATCCGGATACACTGGCTATTTCTTTCAAAGCCTTCCTCCATTTGTTCACCTTCTCTATATCATCTTGCGAAACTGCTTCATGCATAGCAAATGCCTTTCCAAACTCCCCTGTTTGTTTTCTTACATGGGTTGGTTCGACATGGTAGAAAACCGGAAGAACAATAAAACCCAAGTTTTTTTTCTTGCATTCAAAGATCTTGGCTAGTTCAATCAAACACCTAGTTGAAGCTGCATAGCCCTCGGAAAAAACTATTATTGCAAATCTTGATTCTTCAATCGCTTTCAGAAGTTCCGGTGAGACATCATTTCCTGTTTTAAGCTTGTTATTGTCTCCAAGGGTATAAATTCCTTTGTCACTCAGAGCCTTGTATAGATGGTCTGCGAAACTTTTGCCAATGTCCTCACCTCTGAGGCTGAGGAAAACATCATACTTTCGTGACGAAGATGAAGATGAACACGTTAAAGATTTTTCTGTCTCCATGGAAACCTTTGGAACTCACTGATTTTTGTGTGTTTGAGAAGTGGTGGGGGTGAAGGAAAAAGGGCTCTTGTTATATATAAAAATGTATGTCAACTTTTGGTTCTTTGGGTTTCTTGGCTGTTGGAGGAAGTCCAAGAAGTCATCCTACAATAATTTAACAAATTTGAAAGACAACTTGCATTAAAATATTTTATACGCGTAGAAGAAATTTCTTGGAAACGTATAGTATTTTCCTCTCGATCGGCACACATGTAAATAAAAAGTAATTTTTATGCATTCAAATTCTCTCTGTCATACTTTTTTTTTTTCTTTTTTCTTTTTTTTGGGTCAACTATTTGTCATACTTTGTGAATATAAAACTTTAAAAACCTTGCGATTACATAATATCCACATAATTTTTTTTTCTATTCTTTTTGGGTAGAAATTTGTTAGATTATTGATTCTTAGATGGGGAATTATACAATGAAAGACGCGCATCATGTAACAAGAGATGCACATTACGATATATTACCAACAACACCAAAAAAAAAAAAAAAAAAAAAAAAGAGAGAGAGATATTACTGGCATTCGGGCCAGATAGAAGATAAAAATGAGAAGGAAAGAAAAAGAAGACGTTGGGCTTGGAAAGCATGCATATTAATAGTATAAAAAGTTAATGCAACAAAATATACAATCTTATTATAAAAAAACAAAATAATAATAATAATAAATACAATTAATCTTTGATGTTCTAATGAATTTTTCATCAGAATTTATTTTGTCAATTTTTAAAAAACTGAAATAGATGATATACAAAGATCCTAAGAGGACAAAGTGAGTTTTATCTAAACCTGTTTAAACTTCAAAAATAATTTTAAATTTTGATTTTTAAAGAAATTCAAAACAGAAATATAAAATATTGATAGAAAAATTATCATAACGTCATGATAGGAGAATTTTTCATAATAAATAATAAATAAAACAAACAAAATATACAATCTTTCTATATATCCTATACACATATAATTCTCAAACTAGGACCAATTTGATTTATAATTTTTTATCTTAATTCTATTGCTTTAGAGGTTGAAATTTAAAAGGATTAGGGTAACTTATATTTAACTCTTTGTTTTGAAGCAATCCAAAGACTAGTGGTTTATCAATGGCTTCTGATAGAAATTAACCTTATCATGATCATTTCTAATAGGTCCCGTATGTATGTTGTTGTTGTTGTTGGTTTTTTTTTTTTTTTTTTTTTAACTAAAAAAATTAATTTAATTTAATTTATCATTGATTCACATATGGAAGAAATGAGCATTGCCACCAGACTATTCCTGAAGGATAATAGGTCCCATATGTTTATTTAGCAATTTGAAAGCTATAATTCATTTTTGGTAAATTCACTTTTCCATATTAAATTTTTAATTTTAAAAAAGTTAAAAAAAAAAGATTAAAAAAAAAGATTCAGTCTATTCACAATTATAGTAACATCAGCAGTCTGATTATATAATTACAAACAAAAAGGTATAAAACAAAGGTAGCAAATAAATATGACTTGAACTATAAGTTCAGTGATGCAATATTAGCTCAAAAACCAAAGACCAAAGCAGTGACAAATCTCTTTTGTTACTTGGTTGACAATTTCTGCAATTCTACACATTAGTTCACTTCTGTCACAGAACAGTTTATTGTTAATTTGCTCTAGTCAGGCAATGACCTATTCCTACGTTTGCCCATCAGTGAAAGCTATAGGTCCAAGATTCCAACCTTGACTTGGATTTAATCTCCTTCTCTCAATGTTAATAACTTGTAACGTTGACCAACCACAAAAAAAAAAAAAAAAAAAAAAAAAAAAAAAAACAAGTCAATGAGATCTCGTTTTCTCTTTTTAAGTCCCACATACATGGCAACATGTGAGGCGCGCATTATAAGGTGAGCGTACAAGTTCACCGCTGCAAAACTGTACGCATACATCCTTTCATAGGATCAACTAAGTGACTTAATTTAGAACTCAAACGGAGGTTAATTAGTTCAGCTAGATTTACTTAATAATCTACAGACCAAAAAAACCTGCTTATATGGTAGTAAAACAAGAAAAAAATGGACCAGAACCAGAAACTCCAGTAATATAAGATAAATGTCAACGGCATCCTAAGTTGAAATTACACCATGCATGAGAAGTTGTCACATTTTCACATCATACCACAATAAAAGAGAAAGAAATCAACAGACAAGATATGGAGCAGTAGGCGTACTGATCAGCCAATAAATTTGACAAGCCTTAATTATCTCATTTCCTAATAATAAACACTCAAAAACATTTAAGCAACACAACTTTTGATTAATGTATAATCAAATGCAAACAGAGAATTACACGAACGAGACTATGAGAGTGGAGCTGGAGATGAGAGAATTCTGAACACGTAATGATTAGCTGTCCGATGCTAATTAAGGAGAAGGCGCAGAGAGGTTATTGCTGAGTACGTTTACCTTTATCTTCTGCTTCTGTTTGTTTCAAAGTCCTTCCAGTTTTTCTCGTTGAGGCTTGTTGAGTAAACCTGTCTGATATACTGTCAGAAAATGAGGCCATGCAGTGGTTTATTGTCTGCTTAAACTCTTCTTCATCATGCTGGTATAGAAGACGCGCACCACACTTATAAGCAGATAGCTTTTGTCTATCACTTTCAAACGAAGCCTCAATAAGACTGCAGTGCTTCAACCGATCTGAAAACCAGCGACGTGGTATATAGGACATCCATATGAATTCTCCACTATTTAGCTTCTTCAATTCCTCATTGGTTATTTGGAACTCATGCTGAGATTCTAGACCAACCTTCTCAGTTTTCATTTGGCAAGTAAGCCTATGAGGAATTTCTTGATGTTGGAGGTCTGAAAAATATGCACACAGAGCTAATCCTATCCAATTACCATCACCATATAGACTTGGTGGCAGCTGAATTGTCAATGAAGAGCCAGTACTGTGAAGTCTGAACCAGTCTAGAATTTCAGTAGGTGGGAAACATGAGTCATATATCATGCCGCGATCAAAGTCCTGTGCAATACAAAATATAAATTCTGAAGCGACAGAGAGATTGAGAATGGAAAGAGAGATCAATTAGCTATTAATTAATAATTTCTTACCACTCCAGTTTTTCTTGGGTAAATGGATTCTGTTTTAGCTGCAAGAGATGGGTTTTCATTTTCAAAGCCACAATATGCGGCAATACCAGCCAAATAGTGCAAAGAACAATCATGGTCGAAGTGAAAATAGCATTCACAGTGTTGATGAGCCATAGTTTGACGAATGGGATCCAAATTGTCAAAGATTGAGCTCCTGCATTTGGCTATAGATTGTGTAAGTTCTTCCACATCTTGCTGGTACAAAAAACGTGCACCTAGATTCGTTATAGCCACACCAGGACACTCATTAAAAATGTTAATCTCTAAAATGCTTTGCCCATTCAAGTGGCCTGCAAACTCATAACTTGGTATGTAGGTTAACCAAATGAATCCCCGTATATGTAACCAAATGAATTTGAACTTATTGGTGTGAAACATGGGGGGATGAAAGCAATATTCTTCTGTATTCAAATGGCATCTTAGTCCAAAAGCATGTTGTAAAATCTTATAATCACGAATGGCAGTTGGATGCTCATGAACTGAAAAAGAAACACATACGGCTATCCCCCTCCAATTATGATCTGCACTCAGATTTGGAGGCAATGTGATATCCATGTTCCGCTTTCTAACCTTATAACCTTCAAACCAATCCAGAATTTCCTTTCGTGGGAAACATAAGTTGTAATTTGAGAAAGGATTAAAAGGTTTGAAAACAGATATGATATGTCCTTGGAGAATGAGAGTGATGACAACATCAAACCCGATGAGTCGTTTAAGAGTTTCCTCAATACCTTTTTGCCACTTTATTGGATCACATACTTTAAGGGCATTCTCTGCCACAATCTGTAAGTTGATGAAAACAGGACTTGAATCTTTTGGGGTGCATGCTGGAATTATTTGATAGGAAGATTCAAAATGAGGCCGTTCCACTTTTTCCTTTGATGTAAAAGAAAAGTGACAGATTCGTTTAGTACTTGACAGAAACTCTTTCAAAGAATCCCTACGACACAATGAAAAATGTATGTCAAAACTAAAAGAACTAGTCTATGAATGGATATCATTAAAAAAAGTATCTGTAGGGAACTTGCCTTTCATAATAGTCAAAATCGATAGGTATCTCTACTTTGGGCACAGTAAATTCAACAGCACTAGAGGAATCTTCCGGAAATTTTCCAAATTCTTCATAGCAAAAATGATGGGGATAACTACTTAACGTGATGTCAGCTATCATTTGAACTACAGTTTTCAAATCTTGCTCACTTACTAGTCGGATGCCGCACATTTCGATCTCCAAATTTTGGATCTTCGTCCTAAACATAGCACTTACTGCTCGACATTGATTCGGAATGAACTTGAAATAAACTCGTGGAATATTCAACAATAGAAGTTTATGTTTAATGGAAATGGTATAATTTATTCGAGATATTTCACCACCATCTCCATGGGCTTGAAATTCAAAATCAAGCTCAGATGGAGTTTCTAAATCCAAAGAATCGTTAGGCCAAGTAAGTAGAACATAAAGACAAAATCCTACCCATGGCTTCTCATCGAATAAGTTCATAGGAAGGTAACAAACTGTGAAAGGAGCCACGCTGTGATGGAAGAACCAGGTCGGAATTGCTTTCAGATGAAAATTGAAAGCAAATCCATAGTTGTGTGCATAGCACCTCTGTCAAGTGCAAAACAGTTAAAATAGTTAGTGATCATAAAGAGATATAAATACATTAGACAGCCAGAGACAGACGCAGAGTTAGAAACAGACGTGATCACCTGAATAAGTATTGGAACCAACCATTCTAGATGTCTTCTCGTCTTCCTGGCTGAATCAGACTCAGTACTACTTCTGTAGCTTTCTCGTTTGATTTGTTTATGCTGATTGGATTGAATTTCTTCGTCACACTTAGATGTTTCAAATTTAGTTGCCTTTATTCGTTTTCTTCCACATTTATATTTGAACATCATACTTTCACTTATTATTTGACTTAATCTTCTGCTAAAGTCTGGCACATCTTTGTTAAACGCTATATGTATCCCACACTTATCTGCCATTATATGTGAATTTTCGGTTGAAATTGAAGCTGCAACATGACTTGCTTTGTTCAACTGTTCAGCGAATTTAGCTTGTGGAACATAGATACAAACTCCATATGATCCAGTCCTCGTAATCCGGCTATGATCCAGGACAAACTGCTCATTTCCAAGATCTGCTTTATCGGTTTCAAAACTAAAATAAGCATTTTCGAGCTTCCCATTTTCATTAAGGATGCCACCTTCCTGAATTATAAATACGGTAAATATGGCAAATCCAATCCACGTTTTACCATTATCCTCAAGAGGTATTTGGATTCTTATTGAAGACCTATTATTTTTTTGACTGCACCACTCAGGAATTCTTGTACAGATAAAGTCATATTTCAGTGGAATTTCCCCATTGTAAATATTGTCCTGACCAATATGAAAAAAGATTATAATGAAAATTAAAATAAATAGAAGATATTCGAAAAGAAAGAAACAAAAAAATTTTAGTAACGAACCTCAAGCTGTTTGGAAAAAATCATTTCATTATGTTCACCAAAAAAAGGTAAATCTGCAGAAGCATCCTCATCTGGGGTATCATAATGTATTACAGTCAATCCCCTATCAGAGGTCCATATTGATATTTGACTGTTTGAATTTTTCAATATAGGACATCCATGTGCAAATACATGTTTTACACTCAATGGAAGCTTTGGCAATGATTCAAGCCGCTCACACCCATTCAGATGAAGATTCCTAAGATTAAAAAGTTGAGAGATGCTTTCAGGTAAGCTTGCAAAACTGTTTTCACTCAAATCTAAGAGCTTGAGTGATGACAAACAACCAATATCTTCAGGGATTGCATTCTCTCGTAGATTGCATTTTCTTAGACATAATGATCTCAAAGAGATTAAATGAGAAAACAACGAATTAGGTAACTGGAAATGGATGGATTCATCCCTAGGCAACAAACAACAACTGAGAACAGACCAGCATGATGTATATGCCACACCTCCACATTCACAAAAACATAGGGCTTTAAGTTTTTTCAGAAGTACAAAGGAAGGTGGTACTTTTCTAATTGCAGTTCTACCTGCACTAAGATTCTCCAATTGTTCCAAGTGCCCTATGTTTTCTGGAAGTTGCTCAACAAGTGAACATCCTGATATATCCAGATTTTTCAGAGATGTCAAGCGGCAAAGTTCATTTGGAAGTTTCAAAATGCTCTTGCAATCTCTTAGATTCAACAAAATAAGGCCACTTAAGTGCTCAATTGATATTGGCAGCTCTTTAATAGCGGTCCCATCCAAATAAAGTTCTGACAAACGATCCATATTTCCCACAATCTCTGGAAACTTTGTAAGTTTTTTGCATCCTGAAAGAATAAAAGTTTCAAGAGATTCTAAGTTGATACCTTGCGGAAGGCTCTTGAGAGATTCACAGCCTTTCAAATTTAGTAAAACAAGTTGTTTGAGTTCCCCAATTGATGGATGAACTTTTGATAATCCTATACAATCTTCAAGAATCAGCTTTTCAAGATTGGATGCTCTTTTGAGGTTCGGGATTTGGCTCAAGTGGAGGCACTTGGTAAGATTGATTGAGATTAACATTTCCAAATCATGCTACGCAGAAAGGAATATAAAAGAAAAGAAAAGAAAAGAAAAATAGAATAAGAGGAACACATAAATGGCAAGTAAAAAAAATAAACAAATAAGAACTAAATAAACGTAAATTGTACTAGTTTATTCAAAGAAGCATGAAAAAGTATATAATCTTACTGTAGTTTCCTTCCATAGTCTTTCAATGTGGCTGCTAGACATGTTGAGTTCAACAAGTTTATTTGGACAAAAGCTTAATGGCATAGATTTTTGGGGATATCCATGCCACTCCAAAAGTCGTAACTCTTTAGGAAGATATCCAACACATTTAGGAAAGTGTACGTTTGGGAATTTCAACAATCTTAGGTTTTTCATCTGTAAGATTGGATCAACACGTACAGTACTCAAGTTTAGCTCTACGTTCTTAGGCAAATTAAGGAATATGCCTTTGACAGCTTCTGTTCCCTATAACAATGAACAACGTTTTTCAACAAACATTATATACTGAGATGGACGGCGGATAAGATATGCATGAAGTAATATAAATGATACAAATAGTAATATTGAAAAAAATTCAATTAGATTTCTCACCGTATTTTTCTCAAGCACATTATGTGCATCCTCATGAAACCATATCCTGCTGCGCTTACCCGGCTCCTCAGGGCATTGTTGACGAACAATGTACTGACCGAATTGTTGTAATAAATCATGCATCCATAATTTATTTCCCATCATAATTATCAGCGATTTCTCAATTAGCAATCTTATATCGATTGTCGGATGAAGTCCACAACCTTGTAATATCTTTTTTACAAGATATTCTTCCTTTCCCTTGAAGAAACATGCTATGTCTAAGAATATTTCCTTCTGATCATCATCCAATCCATCGAAACTTATCTGAAGCACATGAAAAATTCTTTGCTCAGGATTTTTCTTTGATGTGGCTTTCCCATTGTTGCTTTCCATTGAATTCCTTACCTGAAGCTCATTAAACTTATTTAATGTGGCTTTCCATTTATCCATGTCACTCCCAAATAAGAATGAACCCAACACTTTAAGAGCTAAAGGTTTACCATCAGCATATTTGACAAAGTTGTGAGACAGATTTACAAAATCATCAAAAGGGCGATTTCTCTTGAAGGCTTTCCTAGAAAAGAGCTGAAGAGCTTCATTATCAGATAGACTATTAACCTCATGTATGTTATTCTCTCCATATGTCTTCAACAAGTGCTTATTTCTAGTAGTCACAATGACTCTACTCCCTGGACCTAACCAACCATGTTGTTGTTCAGCACTCCCAACTAAATCTTCTATTTGTTCCAACTTGTCAACATCATCTAAAATAATAAGCACCCTTCTAGACCATAATCTGTTCCTCAAAACATTTCTTCCCATTTCAACATGCTGTATGTTTGCTTCATGGTTCAACAAGTATTTGTAGAGGGTATTTTGTAAATGGATTATGCCATTTTTTTCAAATTCCTCTCTTACATTGGTTATGAAAGCACAAGCATCAAATTTGTCAGAAATCTCTGTTTTAACATGCTCAGCAATGGTGGTTTTGCCAATTCCTGCCATACCCCATATCCCTAATGTGAGAACAACCTCCAACTGGGTAATATTCAACAGGGCATGTACTTTCTCCATGCGAGAAGCCATTCCAACAAGGTCATTGTTACTGGTTGAGAATGTCAGATTCAATTCTTTTAGAACCACTTCGACAATTTCCTCGCTAGCTTTTGTCTCACTCCTGGAAAAATAGAAATTGTCGTGCAAAAGAAATAGATTAAACCCTTTAAATTAATAATATTTATAAATTACTCATTAAACTGTATAAATGAAAAATAAAATACTTAAAACTAAAATAAGAGGATACTTAACATTGAATACTTGCCCTGAATCAAATAACAAAAATTGACATTTTCATACCTGCAATTACTTACAAAAAAAAAATAAATAAATAAATGAAATAAAGGCTGAAAAGCAAATTTGGAAGAGTGGAATTAATTACCTTTCTTTGATATGCCATCTATTCATGCTGATGGCCACTTCAGTCAAAGCCTCCCTCCACTGGTTCACCTTCCTGATTTCATCTTCCGAATCTGTTTTGTAATGCTTAGCAAAGGCCTCTCCAAACTTCCCTGTTTGTTCCTTGACGTCATCTATTTCTACATGATAGAAAACTGGAAGAACAATCAGACCCAGCTTTTTCTTACATTCAACAATCTTCGCAAGCTCAATCAAACACCAAGTTGAAGAAGCATAGTCCACGGAAAATACTACGATTGCAAATGTTGAGTCTTCAATCGCTTTCAAAAGTTCCGGTCCCACGTCCTTTCCCCTTCCAAGTTTCTTATCATCCCGGAAGGTAAAAATTCGGTTGTCACTCAAAGCCTTGTATAAATGGTCTGTGAAATTCAGGCGAGTGTCTTCACCTCTGAAACTCAGAAACACATCATACTTTTTCGGTTGAGATGTTTTGGTCGCCATGCAAACCTTACTCAGTTACTGCTCCGTTGTTGAGATTTGCTAATTGCTGTATTGTGTGTGGAAATGATTCAAAGGAAGGTTTAAGGAATAAAAGTTCACAACTGGTTATGACAAAAAAAAGACAAGAAAAAAAAAAGTAATTTACGTAATATTTTCATAGAAATGGGTGAGTTATGTCCAATTAATTGGTCATACTTAATCAATATAAAATACCTGCGATTGCATGCACAGCATTTTCAATTTTTTTTTTTTTTTCCGGTGGAAATGTTGTCAGATCATTGACTCACAAATGGGAATACGATGAAATTACACCTGTCAAGATCAAGAAAATGACATTGATTAAGCCTAGAAAACAAATTAATATTATAATTAGAAAGAAAAAAAAAACTCTCTCTTTCCCCACTCTTCAGTATAATTAATAGCCACATTATATTATATATTTTTTATACAGGACCTTGGTCTTTTTTTTCTTTTTCTTTTTTTTGGGGTAATCCAAGTCTTCTTTGGTCTGTTAATTGAAATTGTTTATTTCCTTTCGGCCTGTCTGAAACGATATACTTTGTGGCGGGGGTCTAAATTGATCAGCTCATGGAAGAAAAATTAATTATTAAACTAATCAATAGTTTGTCATGTACTAATTGTGCTAAACCAAAATCAGGTCTTTAATTATAGATTTTAGGTAGTTGAAACTTTTAATTTTGGTTTTCTTTTTTAATAATTTAAATTTTTCATTAAATTTTTTTAGCATTTTTAAAAAATAAAAATATCTATTTTTAGAATAAGATAAATAAACAAAATTAATTAAAATAATATATCAATGAAAAATAATTTTTTTTAACTGAATAATGCAAATCAATATAAATATCAAATAAAAACAAAAACAGCAACAATTTAATAATTACTTTTTAAATACACAGTTAGTTATTGATATTTTAAATCAATTTAGTTTGAATCGGTTTTTGTCTTTTGAAATAGATTAGCTGACTAATTGATTTTTTTGCACACCACTAATTGCAGGAAGTTACCAATTGTTAATTGTTTATGTGTTTGAAAAGTGGAAAAACTAAGCTTATTTGACAAGCAGAATTTAGAATACTTATCATACACATAACCATTGTTTTCTGATAAAAGTTTTGAAAATAAAAATAATAAAAAAACGAAAATTAAGAACATTTTGTTGTTTTTCTCTTTTAAAAAATCAATTTTAACGTAGTAAAAGATCATCCAAACTAACATTTTTATATAACTCAATAACATTAAAGCTTGAGATCATTCGAATAGGGTGAAGGCATGGGATTTCTTGAAAGAGGCCGAAAAATACCCAAATGGACCTCAATATACAGGAAGTATTTAAAAGGACCCGGGGCCTGGGATATCTAAACGGACCCAACATATAAAACCGCTTAAATGGATCCAATATTCAAGACAACCCAAACAAGCTAAGCACCCAAAAATATAAAAAATATTATAACAAGCTCGAGATTTTAGATTATTATACGACCTTTATTTTAAAAATAATGTTTTAAATAGATTATAGAAAACATGGCCACCTAACGGACCCTTTAGTTCTTTGGGTTCTAGCAAGTCTAATAAGTCATTTTATAATATTAGTTAACGCACTTGAAAGACTTGCTTTAAAATATATTATATGCGTGGTTGAAATTTCTTAGAAACTTATGTGGTATTTTCCTACCAGCACATATGTAATATATATATATATATATATATACACATACATAGATGCATTAAAATTCAATTTGCTGTTGTTGTTGTTGATCGAAAAATTTAAAAAAAAAAAAAAAAATCGGTTGTGAATATGAAAACCTTATCATTCCGCAATGTCCACTGCGTTTTTTTAAATTGTTTTGGGCGGGAAATTTTGTTAGATTATTGGTCTTAAATGGGAATACAATGAAAGTGGCGCTTATACTCCACCCCCAAAAATATATACATATATATAGAAAAATTAAAATTTAAAAAAAAAAAAAAAAAAAAAAAAAAAAAAAAAAGATAGATAACAAGGCTGCAACGTCAAATCTTTAGTCCTGCCAAATCAAGTGTAATCAAATCGTGAACTCCTAAATTTGTTTCAATGGATCACATCAGTTGGCCCAACATGCTGTCTCTGTTGGTTATGGTGAATCCTGGTTAAAATCTTGTCTTACAAAGTTGGATCATTTATTCAGCTATTAGTTCTAACTTTGAAATCTCTTATACACGTTCCCTTATTTTCGCAAAAGAAGAAAAAAAAAATAATAATAATAATAAGGAAGATGATGCTGTACTATACTTATGGAAACCTCGCACTTTATATGTTTCCAACGAAAAATAAATTTCAAAATCATAATTACTACATTTAATAATTTATGGGAGTATTTAATTATTTTTTTTTCTATTTTAACTTTGTTTATTTAATTAATAGTTAAAAAATATATAAAAAATTCTAAATTTTAAATAATAAATAGAAGTTTTGATGCCTAGGCTTTATCCTTTCACGCCTTAAACGATCAAAATAAAATGATATGATATATATAATTAGATTTATATTGTTTTAAAAGTTGAAATTTTAAATTTATTAATAAGTTTTTATTTTAAATTTCTGTTTAAAAGCAATTCAAAAATTTATAATTTAAATTTAATCAACGTGGTCCTAATAAAAACCTTACCATATATATATATTTTTAATAGATTTCATACGTTGATATGATAATTTATATATTACATATTTACTTTTCAGATTTATTTTTTGATATTAAAATTTTAGTTTAAAAAACTCAAGAGAAAAAAGTACAGCTAATTAACGATTAATTAACATCAACAGTCGATCGAACCGATAATGATGACACGTTGAAGAATGACTCAAAATTTTCAACTGTTCACATCTAATCACGATGAGAAATAAATAATCAACAGACTAATTGAGAAGCTGAAGAAAAAACTCAAATTTTTGTTGGTGAAGATGTTATGGTCGCCATGGAAACCTTACTCGGTCACTCCTTTCTTGTTGAGAATGGCAAATTGCTGTATTGAGTGTGCAAATGATTCTAAGGATTAAGGAATAATAAGTCTAAAGTTCACAACTGATCATGACAGAAAAAAGAGAAGAAAAAAAAGTAATTTACATAATATTTTCATAGAAGTGGGTAATTTGACTACGCCTATCATGATCAAGAAAAAGTCATTGATTAAGCCTAGAAAACAAATTAATATTATAATTAGAAATAAACTGTCTTTTTCCCACCCCTTCTACGTTATATTATATCTTATTTGTACAAGACCTTGGTCTTTTTTCTTTTTTTCTTTTTCTTCTTTGCCGTTTATTGAAATTGTTTATTTCCTTTTGGCCATTCTGAAACGATCTACTTTGTTCCAGGGGCCTAAATTGATCGGCTTATGGAAGAAAAGTTAATTATATTAAATTAATCAACAGTTTGTCATGTACTAATTGTTATAAAAACAAAAATCAGGTCCTTACTTTTAGATTTTGGGCGGTTGAAACTTTGAATTTTTATCATTTCTTAATAATGTAAAATAATCAATTTTTTATTAAAAAATTTTAACATTTTAAAAAATAAAAATATTTATTTTAAAATAAGATAAATAAAACAAAATTATTTAAATTAATATATCAATGATAAGTTTTTTTAACTAAATTAATACAAATCAATATAAATATCAGAAGAAAAAACACAATTTAATAATTATTTTTTACATAGATACTTAACTATTGATACTTTAAATCGGTTCAATTTGAATCGATTTTTACCTCTTGAAATCGATCAACAAATTATCAATTATAAATTTTTAAAACCAATCCATTTCAATTATTATAAAATAATTAATTTAAATAAATTAAATTAGATTAGGTTAGCCTATTAATTGTTTTTTTTTTTATTTATTTTTTTGAGAATGGCAAATTGCGTTGAGTGTGGAAATGATTCTAAGGAATGGTAAGTCTTAAAGTTCACAACTTGTCATGACAAACCAAAAAAAAAAAAAAAACTTTTTTTTTGGCTGAAGTAATTGGTCATACTTAGTCAATATAAAATACCTGTGATTTCCTCCACAGCATATTTATTTATTTATTTATTTTTCCCGGTGGAAATCTTGTCCGACCATTGACTCTCAAATGGGAATACGACGAAATTACGCCTATCATGATCAAGAAAGGCATTGATTTGGCCTAGAAAACAAATTAATATTATAATTAGAAAAAAAAAACTGTCTTTTCCGTACTATAATAATAGCTACGTTATATTATATATTATTTGTAGAAGACCCTGGTCTTTTTTTTTTTTGGTAATAAAAGTGTTCTTAATCTGGTAATTGAAATTGTTTATTTCCTTTGCCAGTCTGAAACTATATACTTTCTGCCAGGGGTCTAAATTGATCAGCTCATGGAAGAAAAGTTAATTATTAAATTAGTCAACAGTTTCTCATGTATTAACTGTATCAAACAAAAATCAGGTCCTTAATTTTAGATTTTAGATCGTTCAAACTTTAAAGTTTGATTTTTTAATAATGTAAAAATAATTAATTTTTTATTAAAAGTTTTTAGCATTTTCAAAAAATAAAAATTTTTATTTTTAGAAAATAATAAATAAAAAAAATTAATTAAAATAATATATCAATAACAACTAATTTTTTAACTAAATAATGGCAATCAATATAAATATTAAATAAAAACAAAAACAACAACAATTTAATAATTGTTTTTTAAATATATAGCTAATTATTGATATTTTAAATTAGTTTAGTTTGAATCGGTTTTTATCTCTTGAAATTGATCCGGTATCGATCTAATTATTGGTTCTAAGTTTTTAAAATCAATCCAATGTAATTATTGTCAAATAATCAATCCAAACAAATTGGATTGGATTACATTAGGCAATGAATTAGTTTTTTTTTTTTTTTTTTGGCACACCACTAATTACATGAACTTATCAATTGTTAATTATTTATGTGTTTGAGAAGTGGAAAAACTGAGCCTGTTTGACAAGCAGATTTTAAAACGTGTATAAAAATATTTGATTGTTATTTTTTCTTAACAGTTTTGAAAACAAAAACAATGAAAAAACAAAAATTTAGGAAATAACATTTTGTTGTTTTTTTTCTTTTAAGAATCAATTTAACGTAGTAAAAAATTATTCAAACCACCAATTTTGTATCACTCAACAAGATTAAAGTCTAAGATCATCCGAATGGAGTTAAGGCATGGAATTGCCTGAATGATGCTGAGATTGGAAATACCCAAATGGACCCCGATGTCTAGGAACTATCTAAATGTACCTGGGGCTTGAGACCATCTAAACAGATCCAAAATATGAAACCGTTCAAATGGGTCAGATATTCGAGACCGTCTAAACAAGCTAAGCATTGAAAAATACTATAACAGACTCAAGATTTTAGATTACCAAATGTCCCCTATTTTTCAAAAATAGTAAAAAACTATTTTTTTTTCTCTATTTTAAAAATAATGTTTTGAATAAATTATAAAAAACACGGCCGCCAATCAGATCCTTTAGTTCTTTGTAGGGGTGGGCAAAATCCAATCCAACCCGTTCAATCCGCCCAATCCAATCCATTTTTAACTGTTTGGATTGGATTTTTATATCAGTTGGATTGGATTGGGTTCAAAATATTATAAATTGTATGGATTGGATTGGTTATGGATTGGAAATATAAATCCAATCCAATCCAAATAATATATTATATAACTAAAAAATTATATATTTTTTATTTTTTTCATTTTTATATATTAATTTTAGAATATTTTTTTCATTTTTATATATTAGTTTTTAATTTTTTTTCCATTTTTATATATTGATTTTTAATATATATATATATATATATATATTTTTTTTTTTTTACATCCTCATATCCCAAATCCTAAATCAAATTATAAGTTGTAACGCTAAACTAAACATTTACCTTTGTTGCCGCCCACCACCAGTCCATCACCATCACTATAATATATATATATTTTTTTACATCCCCATCATATATATATATATATATATCTACATATATTGTATCCAATTGTTACTTATATATATATATATATATATATATATATATAAATGTTTAAATATAATTTATTACTAATTTTATTGTTTTGATCTTTGTAGAGCTTATAGAATCAACTAAAATTAGTGAACCTGTCAACGCAGACTCAAGATTTTAGATTACCAAATGTCCCCTATTTTTCAAAAATAGTAAAAAACTATTTTTTTTCTCTATTTTAAAAATAATATTTTGAATAAATTATAAAAAACACGGCCGCCAATCAGATCCTTTAGTTCTTTGTAGGGGTGGGCAAAATCCAATCCAACCCGTTCAATCCGCCCAATCCAATCCATTTTTAACTGTTTGGATTGGATTTTTATATCAATTGGATTGGATTGGGTTCAAAATATTATAAATTATATGGATTGGATTGGTTATGGATTGGAAATATAAATCCAATCCAATCCAAATAATATATTATATAACTAAAAAATTATATATTTTTTATTTTTTTCATTTTTATATATTAATTTTAGAATATTTTTTTCATTTTTATATATTAGTTTTTAATTTTTTTTCCATTTTTATATATTGATTTTTAATATATATATATATATATATATATATATATTTTTTTTTACATCCTCATATCCCAAATCCTAAATCAAATTATAAGTTGTAATGCTAAACTAAACATTTACCTTTGTTGCCGCCCACCACCAGTCCATCACCATCACTATAATATATATATATTTTTTTACATCCCCATCATATATATATATATATATCTACATATATTGTATCCAATTGTTACTTATATATATATATATATAAATGTTTAAATATAATTTATTACTAATTTTATTGTTTTGATCTTTGTAGAGCTTACAGAATCAACTAAAATTAGTGAACCTGTCAACGTTGATTGACTTATGATTTACCAAAGTTTTAAAGTTAAAAAAAAAAAAAAGGAATTATGCATTGATTCTTGAGTGAATGAATTTTGACGAATGTATTATTTTACATTATTTGTTCTAACAATTTTAATTTGATTTTATAGGAGTAAGATGATGACATTAATGTTTGTTATTTAATAAGTGCATGATGTGTATCATTTGCTACATTTTCTTCTTTATTTTCCATTGTAGACTATGTTGTATTATTCTAATTGTATTTTATGTTTGGATAATTATAATTTATTATTTATATTTTATATTTGAAAAATTTTTTATTTGTATTATATATTTATAAATTAGTAAGTTTCAAACCAATCAACCAATCCAAACCAAACCGATCATAAATGGTTTGGTTTGGTTTGGATTTAATACTTCAATGGTTTGGTTTGGATTGTAAATTAGAAAAACCAATATGTATAGATTGGGTTGTATTTCGGTTCAAAACCGAACCAATCCAATCCATGTCCACCCCTAGTTCTTTGGATTCTAGCACATCTAACGAGAGTTTCTATAATATTAGTTAACATATTTGTAAGGCTTGCTTTAAAATATATTATTCATCTGGTAGGAAATTTCTTAGAAACTTATGTAGATTTTTCTATTGGTAAATATGTAATATATATATATATATATATATATATATATTAAAATTCAATTTGTTGTTGATCGAAAAATTGAAAAAAAAAAAAAAAATCAGTTGTGAATATAAAAACCTTGTCATTCGGTAATGTCCACTGCGTTTTTTTTAAAAATTGTTTTGCGTGGAAATGTTGTTAGATTATTGATCTTAAATGGGAATACAATGAGAGTGGCACTTCATCAGGCGTTTATACTCCCACCCACAGAAACAAATAAAAAAATAAAAAAAAATAAAAAAGTCATTGGGCTCAACTGGGTTCTAGAAGACATGATATATATAACAAGGCTGCAACGTCAAATCTCTAGTCCTGCTACTCGTAAATTTGGCTCAATGGTTCACATCAGTTGGCTCAAAATGCTGTCTCTCTTAGTTATGGTGAATCCTGGTTAAAATCTGGTCCTGCATGGTGGAATCATTTTTTTAAGTCATAGTTCTAACTTGTAAATCTCTTAATACAAGTTCCCTTATTTTCGCAACCAAAAGAAAAAAAAAAAATGGTAATCATACTATAATTATAGAAACTTCGCACTTTTTATGTTTCCAACCAAAAATAATTTTAAAAATCATAATTACTGCATTTAATAATTTACGGAAATATTTAATTACAAAATGGAATTTCTATTTTAACTTCATTGGTTTATTTAACATATTTAAAAAATGAAAAAAAATTAAAAATTAAATAGTAAATAAAAATTTTCCACGGCTTGCTCATGTCCGAGCTTTTTCCCACACACTATTTTGGACTAATCTGTCCCATTTAGTCCAATTTAAATCTTACTTCACCAAAAATCAGATAAATCATATTCTTGTCCTGTCTTGATAAATCCTAGCAATCAAACACACCCTAATAGTACAAAAAGTTGACATTAGTAATATATAGTCTTTTTAAATATATATTATCCCATAAATAATTTTCAAATTAGGATGATATGATATATAAAATTAGATTTACATTATTTTAAAAGTTGAAATTTAAAATTTATTAGTGAGCTTATATTTAAATTCTCTGCTTCGATATAACTCAAAAAATTATAATTTAAGTCTAATCAATGCGGTCCTAATAGAAACCTTACCATGTCATTTTCTAATAGATTCCATACGTTGATATGACTATTTGCAAACTACAGGTCCATTTTTCGATATTAAAATTTTAGTTCAAAAAACTCAAAAGAAAAAAAATGCAGCCAATTAACAACTAGTTACATGAACAGTTGATTGCACTGGTGGTGATGACCGGAGACAACAAATAGCAAAATCATAATGTAGTTGAATTCTGCTAATTAATTGCTAACTTTTTACTTCGTCATGTGCTTCAAGTCAGCCAAAGAAGAAAACTATAAAACAACATAGCAAGTAATGTGACTTGAACTATAAGTTTTAGCGATGCAATATTTGCTCATAACACCAACGTAGTGATGACGTTCTCTTTAGTTCTTGGTTGACCATTTATTAATTCTAGGCATGATCGATTTCACTGCTGTCCAAGAACAGTTCGCTTTCTCTCTCTCTATCTATATGTGTAATATATATATATATGTCCTTTCATAAGGACAACAAGGTGAACTGATCTAAAACAAAAATGGAGGTTAATTAGTTCAGCTAGAATTACTCAAGCCGACTCTATCTATGGTGATATATTTCTACAAACCATTCCCGCTTCTACAGTAAAGCGAGAAATGGAGCAAAACGAGAAATCTTATAATATTACATAAATGCCGAAGCCATCTGAAGTTGAAATTACATCATGCATGAATGACTCAAAATTTTCAACTATTCACATCTAATCACGATGGGAAAGAAACAATCAACAGACTAATTAAGGAGTTGAAGAAAAACTTGACAAGCTTCTTTTCTTCCTAATTAAGCAACTTCAAAAAATTAAGCAGCACAGCACAACTTTTGATTATATAATTAAATGAAAACAGAGAATTACAGACTGGTGAATGAATGGGCACGTGAGAGTGGAGCTGGGGATCAGAGATATCTGGATATGTAACGATCAGCTTCCTCATGGTGATTAAGGAGAGAGGCAGAGATGTTATTGCTGAATTCCTTTACCTTTATCTTTTCGTTCTGGTTGTTTGGTCGTTCTTCCAGTTTTCCTTGTTGAGGTTTCTTGAGTAAAGCTGTTTGAGTCTGATAGGCCGTCAGAAAATGAGGACATGCAGTGGTTTATTGTCTTCTTAAACTCTTCCTCATCACCTGGGTTCAGAAGACGAAGACCACACTTATAAGCAGATAGCTCTTGTTTATCGCTTTCAAACGAAGCCTCAATGACACTGCATAGATTCAACTGATCTGTAAACCAGAGACGTGGTATAAAAGACACCCATATGAATTCTCCAGTATTTAACTTCCTCGATTCCTCATTAGTTATTTGATACTCATGCCAAGCTTCTAGACCAACCTTCTCAGTTTTCAGTTGGCAAGTGACATTATGAGGGATTTCTTGATGTTGGAGGCCTGAAAAATATGAACACAGAGCCAATCCTAGCCAATTGCTATCATATACATTTGATGGTAGCTGAATTGTCACTGAAGAGCCATTATTGTGATGTCTGAACCAGTCTAGAATTTCAGTAGGAGGGAAAAATGAGTCATATATCGTGCCTCGATCAAAGTCCTGTAACATTACAAAATATAAATTCTGATAAGCAACGGAGAGATTGAGAATGAAAGAGAGAGACCAATTAAGCTAATAATTAATAATTTCTAACCAATCCACTTTTTCTTGGGTAGATGGATTCTGTCTTAGCAGCAAGAGATGGGTTTTGATTTTCAAAGCCACAATAAGTGGCTATTTCAGCCAAATAGTGCAAAGAACAACCACGGTAAAAATGGAAAAAGCATTCGCAGTGTTGATGGGCCATAATTTGCCGAATAGGATCCAAATTGTCAAAGAATGAGGTCGTGCATTTGGCTATTGACTGTGCAAGTTCTTCCACATCTTGCTGGTACAAAAAACGTACGCTTAGATCCCTAACAACCAAACCAGGGCACTCACTGAAGATGTGAATGTCTAAGTAGCTTTGCTCAATCAAGTGTCCTGCAAACTCATAACTTGGTATGTAGGTTAACCAAATGAATCCTCGTATATATAACCAAGTGAATTTGACTTTGTTTGCAATATACACTGGAGGATGAAAAGAATATTCTTCAGTGTTCAAATGGCACCTTAGTCCAAAAGGGAGTTCCAAACTCTTGTGATCAAGGACAGCAGTTGGATGTTCATGTATTGAAAAAGAAACACAAACAGCCAACCCCCTCCAATTTTTATCACCATTCACATTTGGAGGTAATTCGACTTTCATGTTTGGCTGAGAAACCTGCTGATGACCTTCAAAGAAATCAAGAATTTCCTTCTGTGGAAAACATAAGTTGTAGTTTGAGAAAGGATTAAAAGGCTTCAAAACAGATATGACATGTCCCTCAAGAATGAGAGCAATAACAACATCAAACCCGCTGAGGTTTTTAAGTGACTCCTCAATTCTTTCTCGCCACTTCATTAAATCATTTACTTTAAGTGCATTCTCTGCCACTATCTGTAAGTTGATGAAAACAGGCCTTGAATCTTTTCTAGTGCTTTCTTGAATTACTTGATAGGTAGATTCAATACAAGGCCGTCCTACTTTTTCCCTTGATGAAAAAGGAAAACTATAGATGCGGTTAGTACTGGATAGTGCCTCTTTCAAGGATTCCCTATGATACAATGAGAAACTATATGTCAAAACTCAAAACTAAGACTATTAATTTATGAATTTATGAATGCATACCATAATAAAAGTATTGGGGAACTTGCCTTTCACAATATTCAAAATCGATAGGTATCTCCACTTCAGGCTCACCAAATTCAACAGCACCGGAGGGATTACCAAGTTCTTCATAGCAAAAATCACGACTACTTGAGGCGATGTCAGTTATCATTTGTATTACATTTTCCAAATCTTGCTCATTTACTTGTCGGATCCCACACATTTCAACCTCCACTTCAGGAATACTCACCCTAAATGAAGCACTTACCACTAGACATTGATTCGACATTGCTTTGACATAAACTCGTGGGGTATTCAGTAATACGAGTTTATGTTTAATGGAGATGGTACACTTTGTTGACTTTGTACCACCATCTCCATGGATTTGAAATTCGCAATCAAGGCCTAGTGGAGTTTGTGAATCCAAATTGTTAGGCCAAGTAAGTAGAACATATAGGCAAAATCCTATCCATGGCTTCTCATCAGATAAGTTCATAGGAAGGTAAGAAACTACAAAGGGAGCTGCACTGTGATGGAAGAACCAGGTTGGAATTGCTTTTAGAGGAAAATGAAAAGCAAAACCATAGTTATGTGCATCACATCGCTGTAAAATTCAAAATAGTTTAAATAATAATTAGTGATCAGATAGAGATATGTAGATATTGGATATTTGGAGGCAGAGATAGAAACAGAAATAGAGACAGAGTGATCACCCGAAGGAGTATTCGAACCAACCATTCTAGATCTCTTCTCGTCTTAGTGTCTGAATCTGACTGAGTAGAACTTTTGCAGTTCTCTTCTTTGACTTGTTTATGTGGGTTGGATTGAATATTGGCCCCATCAGATGTTTCAAATTCAGTTGCCTTTATTTCTTTTCTTCCTTTAATATCGTTAAAATTTATACCACTACTTACTATTTCAGCTAAGTTTTTACTAAATTCTGGCACATCCTTGTTAAACAATAAATGCATCCCACACATATCTGCCTTTATATGTGATTTGTCTGTTGAAATTGAAGCAGAAACATGACTTGCTTTGCTCAACTCTTTCTCGAATTTTGCTCGCGGAATATAGATGCAAACTCCATATGACAAATCAAAGCTTGAAATCCAGCTACGATCCATGACAAAATGCTCATTTCCAAGATCTCCTTTATCGGTTTCAAAATGAAAATAAGCATTTTCTAACCTCCAATCTAATTCATAACGGAATTCAGCAAATATGGCAAATCCCATCCATGTTTTACCATTATCCTCCAAAGGCAGTTGGATTCTTGATGAAGCCCCAATATTTTGTTGACTGCACCACTCAGGAATTCTTGTACAGGCAAAGGCAAATTTCAATGGCATTTCTTCATCAGAAAAATAGTCCTGACAAATATGAAAAGGAATATGATAAAAAATATACATAAAAAAGAAAAATGTTTATAGAGAACGATACAGAAAATTTTCAGTGACCGACCTCAAGATCTTTGGAGTAGAGCGTTTCAACGTGTTCTCTGAACTTATATACATCCATAGCCGCCTCCTTGTCTGAGTCCTGATAATATATGCGAGTGAATCCCCTATCAGAAGTCCAAATTGTCATTTTATCGTTTGAATGTTTCAGCTTAGGACATCCACGTACATATACATGTTTTACACTCAATGGCAGTTTTGGCAAGGATTCAAGCTTCTTACACTCATTCAAAAAAAGATGTCTAAGATTAAAAAGTTGAGAAATGCTATCAGGTAACCTCGTAAAATTGTTTTCACCCAAATCTAAAAGTTTGAGCGATGACAAACAACTGATATCTTTTGGGATTGCTTCATTTGGAAGATTGCATTTCCTCAGACATAATAATGTCAAAGAGATAAAATGAGCAGACAATGGATTAGGTAACTGGAAATGGATGGGTTCTTCCATCGGCAACAAGCAGCAACCGAAAGCAGACCACCATGATCTATGTGCCACACCAGAACATTCGGCAAAACGAAGGCATTTAAGGTTTTTCAGAAGTATTTTGTAGGATGGTGCTTTTCTTATTGCAGTTCTACTTCCGTCAAGAGTCTCCAATTGTTCCAAGCTCCCTATATTTTCTGGAAGATGCTCAACATGTGTACATCCTGATATATCCAGAGTTTTCAGAGATGTCAAGCTGCAAAGTTCATCTGGAAGTTTCAAAAGGCTCTTGCAATCTCTTAGATTCAACAAAATAAGGCCACTTAAGTGCTCAATTGATATTGGCAGCTCTTTAATTGCGGTCCCATCCAAATAGAGTTGCGACAAACAATCCATATTTCCCACAATCTCAGGAAACTTAGTAAGTGTTGTGCATCCTGAAAGAATGAGAGTTTGGAGAGATTCTAAGCTGATGCATTGGGAAAGATGCTTGAGTGATTCACAGCCTTTCAAGTTAAGTATAACAAGTTTCTTGAGCTCTCCAATTGATGGGTGAACTTCTGATAATCCTTTGCAACCTTCAAGAATCAGCCTTTCAAGATTGGGAACCCTTTCGAGGTCCGGGATTTGGTTCAAGTACACACAATGGCTAAGATTGATTGATATTAACAGTTCCAAATCATGCTAAGCAGGAAATTTAAAAAAAAAAAAAAAAAAGACAGAAAGAATAAGTGGAAACAAAGCAATAGTCAGGGAAAAAATAAAAAAATAAAAGAAGCACCAATATTTATGAACTTAAATTGTACTAATCTATTAAAAGAAACACAAAAAAGAAGATAATATAGCTTACTGTAGTTTCCTTCCAAAGTTGTTCAATGCGGCTGTTAGACATGTTGAGTTCAACAAGTTTATTTGGACAAAAACTTGATGGCATAGATTTCTGAGGATATGCATGCCATTCCAAAAGTCGTAACTCATTAGGAAGATATCCAACACATTTAGGAAACACCACATTCTGAAACTTCAACAATCTTAGGTTTTTCATCTGTAAAATTGGGTCAACACGTACTGTACTCAAATTTAGCTCTTCATTCTTAGGAAAACTAAGGAATATGCCTTTGACAGCATCTGTTCCCTATAACAAAGAAAAAAGTATTTCAACAAATATTTATGTACTGTTGCATATTGTGTAAAGATATGCATGAAGTAGTATAAATCACACAAATAGTTACACTAGCAAATTTCTATAAGATTTCTCACCGTATTATTCTCAAGCACATCACATGCATCTTGATGAGACCATATCCTGCTGCGTTTACCAGGCTCCTCACAAGATTCTCGATAAACAATGTACTGACCAAATTGTTGTAATAAATCATGCATCCATAATTTACCTCCTATCATGGTTATCAGAGATTTCTCAATCAGCAACTTTATATCGATCATCGGATGAAATCCGCAAGCTTTCAATATCTTTTTGACAAGATATTCTTTCTCTCCTTTGAAGAAACATGCTATGTCTAAAAATATTTCCTTCTGATCATCATCCAATCCATCAAAACTTATCTCAAGCACATGAAATATTTGTTGTTCAGGAGTTTTCTTTGATGTGGTCTTCCCATTGTTGCTTTCTATTGAATTCCTTATCGTAAGCTCATTAAACTTATTTAATGTGGCTTTCCATTTATCCATGTCACTCTTAAATAGGAAAGAACCCAAAACTTTAAGAGCTAAAGGATGACGATTAGCATAATCAACAAACCTGTGAGACAGCTGCACAAAACCTTCTAAAGGGTAGTTTCTTTTGAAGGCTTTCCTAGAAAAGAGCTGAAGAGCTTCATTATCATTTAGACTACCAACCTCATATATGTTATTCTCTCCATATGTCTTCAACAAGTGCTTATCTTTAGTTGTCACAATGACTCTACTCCCAGGACCTAACCAACCATGTTGTTGTTCAGGACTCCCAACTAAATCTTCTATTTGTTCCAACTTGTCAACATCATCTAAAATAATAAGCACCCTTCTAGACCATAATCTGTTCCTCAAAACATTTCTTCCCATTTCAACATGTTGTATATTTCCTTCATGGTCCAACAGGTAATTGTAGAGAAGATTTTGTAAATAGATTATACCATTTTTTTCAAATTTCTCTTTTACACTGGGTATGAAAGCACAAGCATCAAATTTGTGAGAAATCTCTTTTTTAACTTGTTCAGCAATGGTGGTTTTGCCAATCCCTGCCATACCCCATATCCCTACTGTGAGAACAATCTTTGTTTGGGTAATATTCAACAGAGCATGCATTTTCTCTAGACGAGAAGCCATTCCAATAAGGTCATTGTTACTAGTTGAGAATGTCAGATTCAATTTTTCCAAAACAACTCTAACAATATCCTCATTAACTTCTATCTCAGGCCTGGAAAAACATAAATTAGGGTGTGAGATAGATTAAACCTTTTAAACTATGAACAAATTATAAATTACACATTAAAATATTTAAATTATAAATGAAAAATAAATCATCAAATACAATAAGAGGATAGGTAACATAAAGAGTACCCGTGAGGTTCTGGATTTGACCATGTTTGGCTGAAATCCCCCTCCCCATTCGTAGTACTGACCCTAAAACAAACAGAAAATTGACATTTTCATATCTTTATTATTAATTATATATATGTTAAATTTTACTTACAGAAAATATGAAGGCAGCTAACAAGCAGATTGGGAAGAGGGTAGAATTAATTACCTTTCTTTGATATGCCAAGGCCTTTCGCCTATGTTGCTGGCTACTTCAGTCAAAGCCTCCCTCCATTCCTTCACCTTCCTCATATCATCCTCCGAATCTGTTTTATAATGCTTAGCAAACGCCTCTCCAAACTCCCCTGTTTGTTCTCTTACATCCTTTGGTTCTACATGATAGAAAACTGGAAGAACAATCAGACCCTGTTTTTTCTTACATTCAACAATATTTGCAAGTTCAACCAAACACCAAGTTGAAGAAGCATAGTCTTTGGATAAAATGACAACTGCAAATCTTGATTCTTCAATTGCTTTCAAAAGTTCCGGTGCCACGTCCTTTCCTCTTTCAAGCTTCTTATCGTCCCTAAATGTATAAATTATTTTGTCGCTCAAAGACTTGTATAAGTGGTCTGTGAAACTTTTACGAGTGTCTTCGCCTCTGAAACTGAGAAACACATCATACTTCCACCGTGAAGATAAACTTGAAGATGTTTTCATCGCCATGGAAACCTTAGATTGGAAACCTCACTTTTTTGATCGTTGGAAAAACTCTCTTGTACTCTTATTTTCTTTTTGGTAAACTAAAAAAAAAAAAAAAAACTTGTATTTGTTCATATATTTTTGAAAGGCAAAGTTGGTGTTAAATATAAAAGCCATACATGCAGAGGAAAGCTAAGTAATATTATTTTAGTTTAAAGTTTTTTTTTTTTTTTTTTTTTTGATAATTAAGTTAGTCTAAAGTACTTTCCATCGCATCGATAAAAATATAGCATAGTTGTTTCATTTATTTATTTTTTTATATCCAACTTGTCATATTTTTGTGAATATACAAAACCTTTGTGATTCCATTCGCGGCATTTTTTTATTTTTTATTTTAATTCTTTTTTGGATGAAACTTAATTTGTCGTCACGTCAATGACTTTCAAATGGGAATGATGAAAGACGTGCATCATCTAGAAAATGACATTGAATGGGCTGGCAGGAAAACATATTTTAATAGTATAATTAATCAGATAAATGTTGTCCTTTCCCCACTTTGAGTACGTATAATAGCCTGATTATTATTTTTTTTTTTTCTCTTCTTTTTTTCTTTCTTTGTTAAGACTTCTGGGTCTTTGTTTGATTGAATTTGTATATTTCCCATTTGGCCGGTCTGAATGGATGTACTTTGTCCAGGGTCTAAATTGATCAACCCATGAAAGAAAAGATATTGCATTATTCAATAGTTTTTGTTTTGTACTAATTACTAAACTCTATATATATATATATATATATATATGATAATTGATCTTTTAGAAATACTATCCAACTTATTGTGGAAAATATAAATATAATAAAACGAGATTTATATGGTTTTATATAATTAGTTGGTTATCTTTATAGATTTATTTTTTTATATTAAATTTTAATATTAAAAATTTATTATAATAATAGAAAAACATTTGAAGATTATTATATAAAATTAAGTGTGCCAAAGCATATGGGTTCGATTTTCCTTTCAAATTTCTACTATGTCTTTTTGTAAAAAAAGAAAAAGAAAAAGAAAAAGAAAATCTTGTATGCTTTCCAAAATAATTTGGGAATTATTTACCACACTGGTCAAAATAAAAAAATACTGGTTGTTTCGGTTGGCTCGTTTCTTTTCCTTCTTTTCCAGGTTGGCATGCAATAAAATATCAAGTCATTTGTCAAAATTGTCATCACCTATGCTTTCCGTAAGTGAGAGCATCTCTAATCAGATTCAGAAAATTTGATCAGAGCGGGCACAATTAATTTTTTAATCGATTAAATTATAATTATTGGTAACAAAACCAAAATTTATTTATTCGTGAACAAGTAAATAATCAATAATTTATGTTTTCTTTTCAACTATTAAATATTAAAGTTATTAAAGTGCAGTCATACAAAATAATGAAATGGTTATATTGTAAATAATATTTAAAAAGCTAAACATTTTACATATAATAAATTTGAAAATTATATAGAAATTGATTTATTTTTCTTTTTTGTTTTATAAAAAACTAGTTTAATTCATAAAAAAGTAGTGAAAGATATTTTTAGATTTTTTCTCAAGGAAAAAAATTTATAGGCTTACATGTAAAATTTAAAAGTATTTTTACAATTTTTAATAGAGTATTTAGGGTTGAATTAGACAATTTTTTTAAACAAAAAGGAAAAACTAATTAAAATAAAGGAAATATGTGAATATTAGATAGAAAACCATAAATTAGGAGATAGATGCCTTAAAATTTAAGTGATAATCAACAAATTAGGGGAAAAATTAGTAAAACCCTTGTCTTTAATGGTTTAATGAATTACGGGGTGTATTTAATTTAGAATTTGAAGGATTTTAAAAGTTTTTAAAAGTGTAGAGGTATTGGATTTAGATTTTAAAGGAGTTCATACAAGTTTAATGATATTTAATTTAGATTTTGATGGATTTTATAAAAATCCATCAAATCTAGCTGTATTCAATTAAGACTTTATAAAAAAATTTTAAAATCTGGTGATATTCAAAAAGTCATTGATTTTAAAAGACTTTGAAAAATGATAGATTTTAATGGATTTGAAAGGATTTTAACAATAAAATTGTGAAAAAAAAATTGTCAATATGAAATGCAGCCTTAAATCCAAAGATTTCATTGGATTCTTGTAAAATTTTTATGCAGTCTGTAGAATTCCATAACAATCCATCAAATCCTTTAAAATCTATAATTCATTTTAAATTTATCATACTCTAAATTGAATACATTCCCCTTAGTAAATTTTGTTTGCTATATCAAATATATAACATTTATTCAAAAAAACAAATGTCTCATAAATGATTCTATCTAACTACTCTATCAAGCTAATATATAAAATAATAATAATAATAATAATAATATTAAGAAAACTGTCTATTTTAGACGCTCTGTTAGATTATCTGATATAACAAAATAATATTTATAAGAAATATAATCATTTTTTAAAAGGAAACAAATAAATATATGGATATTATTAACTAGAACAAATAAATAGATAGATATTATCAACTATTATTTTATTTAAGAAAAAAATAAATATACATATCATTAGTTTATTGAGATTTAAATATAACCATTGGAGATAGATTTCCAAATCAACTGCCTATCAAGTAAACATTCATGCCACATAAATTGGAAGTCCTTTCAATCTCTATATAGACTACAATCCACAAAATCATTGAAGATATTTTGATAAACCTTTGGACCTCATTTGGGAAATGTTAAAGTTAAGAAGGAAACTGATTTACGGGATTTAGTTTTCTGTGAATTAATTTTTCTCCTAGTATGTTTGATGAGTAATAGGAAATTTGGGACTTGTAAATAATTAAATTTAATATTTTATAATAAATTGAAGGCAAATATGTATTTAAAAAATAATTTAAAATTATTTTCTCTAAAATTCTCAAAATGACATCTTATATGTGGGAACAATTTTTTCATATATTTTCCTGCATTGGTGAGAATCTAATTTTCTAGGCTCACATTTTTCCAACTCACAATAAATATCCAAACAAAAGAAAATTATCATTTTTCCAAAAAAATTAGATTCTTATTAACTTTACCATTATCCAAATATACCGTTATAGTATTTTTACATGAGAATTGTTCTTAAGATGACTTTCAAAACTGAGAGTTGGTGCTTAATATTGAAACATCAACTAAGATTTTTTAACTTGTATTTCATATAATTAATTTCTTTAGTTCTTAGGATCAAAGCTTTTCATCATAGGTTGTATGCATGTATATTGCATGCAGCTTCATTATTCTTTCCTTCTTCTTCTTCCTCTCTTTCTTAGGTTGGGGACTTGTCAAAAGTCTGAAAATTTTCTGAAATTTTTTTAAACCATTGTGTTATAACTTTCAAGGCAAGTTGGAGCTCTTCCGTCTTTTGCATTTCTTTTAATATGAAGAGCCTAATCAAAGCACATATCAACAACTGCAACGATATATGTTAATATAAGATCTACCATCTTTCATTTTAAGACTCTAAAAGCAACATAGCTAAGACTTTCAGAAACTCTCATTAATCATTGTAATAATATTATGACTAGCAAAAAATTAATTTGGTTAGAACCAGTAGGAAAATTATAGAGTTGAATTATTGTTCATTTATAATTACTAAGTAACAGAAGATCCAAATAATAATAATAATAATAATAATAATAATAATAATAATAACCCCAAAAAAAAAAAAACAAAGTAGTACATCTTGAAGGCAATTTGACGTTAATTTTCATTGAACAAATATTTTCGATGAAAAATATAATTACTTCATAGGTGGTTATAAAAGATATAAATTAAAATTAGTTACAATATATAGATAATTAAAACAAATAATTTGAAATTCACAACAAATTTATAAAAATCAAATGTACTTGTCGAGACAAAAATAAATTAAATATGTGAATGTATTGGACTGGGATTGGTGTAGGTGATCATAGAATTTTGGATATGAGGTAGTGCATGCATGCTACTAAAGACACATCCTAAATTCAGTAGGAAGAATAGTTCACAAATAATGATTAGTTGCATAAGGGAGATTTAGGACAAATGATGGATCTTTCGTTTCAAATTCTTTGGACAAGCAACTCTGTAAACCCTTTCTTTCTTCAGGATCATTACTTGTGACCACCATATCAACCACATAAACAATAAGTGCAATGATCTTACCCTATTGTTTTTTAAGGAGAAAAGTATGATTTGAATTATTTTAAAAATAGCCAAAGGTTGCTATGGACTTTATGAACCTTCCAATCCATGTTCTTGGAGATTATTTCATCCGATATAATGATTTCTTTAGTTTGCATAACATTTGGCTGTGTGTATTTTGGAGATGATGCATCCTGGTGGAAAATACTGTAGACTTCTTAAAATAATTCACCATGTAAAATAGCATTCTTCACATCAAGTTGTTGTGATCGCTAATCCAAGTTTGCAGCTAAAGATAGCAGGACATGAACTGTGTTGATCTTGGCTACATATGCAAATATTTCTTTATAATCAATCCCATAGGTTTGGATGTATCTCTTTGCTACCAATTTTGCTTTAAAGCATTCAATTGTGCCATCAACCTTATACTTTATAGTGTGAATCCACCAACATCAAGTTGGTTTCTTTCCTAGTAGAAGATCAACTAATTCCCATGTTCCTTTTATTATTATTATTATTATTATAGATTGCATCTCTTTATTCAAGCTGCTTTCTACCCACGGTCAGCTAAGGCTGCCTTCATAATGTTAAGACTAGATACAATAGATAATTGATTCACTAACATCATGTTTGATTCAGACAAATGGTGGCTAGACACATAATGACCATGGCATATTTGACTTTACAAAATAGTTCAGGTTCACATGATGGTTTAGGAATACCTCTTGTGTGATAGTGTGATAATTCTCTATTGTGTATGTTAGGACCCATTTAAGATCGCTTCCCAAAACCGTAGAGAAGTTTTGATCCCAGGAAAAATCCTATCGGACCGTCTTATAACAAATTTGCAGCATCTCTCCTAAGGATAAAGCATGCCCAAAAACTATTTGCACGAAAACGCACTTCTATATAGTATCACCTTATCTTTCCCACCTTACTACAATAATTTCCATCAATAGCAGCACTTTGATATCAAACTATAAATATATATATATATATATATATACAATAGAAATAATTTAATAAACGAGCAACAAAAATATACCTTTAAACGTTTAAGTTTGCCCACACCACCTGCTTAGTGTCATACATTTCAAATACATTCAAATATCGTTATACAAATATACCAGTGCGTAATATTGAAATGAAGGTAAAACAACCACGACATTAACAATAATAATAATAGCAACCATTTTAATGATAATAATAATAATATTAATATAACTTGCCTAAGGGCTACCATATTACCATACATGCCAAAAGGTTATCATGCCTAGCCGAAGGAAATCACCTATCTAAGGGCTATCACATAATTACACCTGTCCAAAGGCTATCTCACCTGCCCGAAGGCTACCATTTGTCCAAGGACTATTATATTTGCCCAATAGCTATCTTTGTTGCTGGTAGGTTGTGATACTTGTCCAAAAGTACTATATGATAATAATAATAATAATAATAATAGCAATAATGAATAAATAGTAATAAAAACATCAATACTTGCAATAACAACATTAATAATAATAATAGTAATTACAAAAATTAATAATAGCAACTATAATAGTGACTACCCATATCAATGATAAATAATAATAATAATAATAATAATAATAATAATAGAAATAGTGACAATAACAATAAAAATAAAAATAATAATCATAATTATAATAATTTTAATAATAATAATAATGAAAATAATTGTAAACGTAATCATGATAAATAATAATAACAATATAAATAACAAGAATAATATTAATAATAGTAATGACAATAAAAGCAATTAAGTATAATATTTAGAAAATTAGATTATGAACAGATAAGATAAAGTAAAAAAATAATATTTTAAAATTCATAATATATCATGAAATATGCACTCGTATCGAAGGTACAAATGATACCCTCTAACATGTTACGCGATCCATGAATCCAGCTGTCACCGGCACCCTACTACCAATACAGTCCGGGATGGCTGCCTAGATTGGCCGTTCGATCTCCTGAACTCGTAGGCAACATAGTTATGAGGCTAGCTCTTCATGGACCACATCAGATCGATGCCCCCATACGATGTGATACATACAAACATAATATAATATAACATATATATATATATATATATATAAAGATACTTGATACACCATATTATATACCAGTGGTGCCAAACAGTACTCAGTGTTCCAAGTACGGCTTGACAGGGAGGTTAAAGAGAGAACCTACATCCGGTCGCCGCCTTAGCGTCCCAATGGCACCCATGCTTATAATCTACCATGGTTAAACAATCGGCCGAGAGGGCGGCTGATGCTTACTGTGCACGATACCTGCCATGCCTCAAACCCATAGCTCCCATAGGATGACCATATATATATACAATAGTCCGTAATAATAGCCATCTTGCAATCAAAGGGGAAACCGCTAATGCTAACTTTGCATTATACCATGCCTATCCTCACGGGAACGATCCTGAATATAACCTTTGCACTAATCCATAACAACCACCTATGGCCAAGGAGGGGGGGGGGGGATAATATTCATTATGCAATACACTTGCCAGCCCTTAGGTTCATGGCACCCACAAAATAGCCATAATAAACAACCAACAGTCATCCTGGCTATGAAGGGGGATGGTTGATGCTCATTTTGCATTATATTTGTCCACCCTCAGGTCTATGGCTCCCTTAGGAAGACCCTACAAACTTACACGCTAATCATAATCACGTATACAGTATAGAACACCAATACTGTATGGTACATCGAAAATCGATTAAATTTTATAATATTATAAAATTTAGATTTTGATAAAATACAATCAATTTATGCACTTTTACCAAATCCATAAAATTCCATATTTCTTTTAAATCATCAAAACAATCCAATAATCTCGTAAAACAATTCCTCCCACAATAATTTCAATTTCATGATTATTCAAATGCACAATATATTTTATACAGCAAAAAATTACTATCTTCTTAAATCATTAAAATTTATTTATGCAAAAATTATAGTAAATCACATATAACACTTTAACACACTAATAAATATAACAATAAATTCAATTTTTAATAAATACAATTAATTTCTCCAACAATATAATAAATATTATACGACAAATATATGTAAACCATATAAATAGCATCATAAAATTAAATCACAATTTTCTTAGTCCTTAAAGCATACATGATGCTTTCCAAAATTCTAAACAACTCAATATATAATTTCACATACACAAACACATATACCACCTTTCAACAATTATGTGTATATATACATATATGCACCTACACATATAGATGGCCGGTAGCTATAGGAAAACCAGCCAACCGGAATAACATCAGCAGTCGGCATTGGGTGCAGATTTCGATGCGTCTTTTGGCCAACTGGCTGGAAATTCAATGGCTTGGCTCGCCTAGCTATGGGCCACCACATCATCCGGCGACCGGAGAGGGTGTAATAATAAAAACCCAACCGGAGAGGGAGAGAGAGAAGAGAGAGAAAGAGAGGGAAGAGAGAGAAGTAATTTTCGAATGGGGGAAAAAGGAAGAGAGAAAGAGCCCATGTGTGTGTGGGACAAAGAAAAGAAAAAGAAAAAGAGAGAGAGAGAGAGAGAAAGAGAATAATAAAATAATAAAAATAAAATAAATAAATATTTTTATTAATTCTTTTATTATTAAATTATGGTGACATGTGGCATCTTTCTATAGCGACAAGTGGCCCTCTTCCATCACAACATGTGGCACTTTTAAGTAGTGACACGTGACACAAATTAGACTCCCTTGAATATTTTATTACCCGGTAAAAATTGGTCTCAGAAAAGATGGACACAACTTTACAGATCCGTAACTGTTCAATCATAGGTCCCATTTAAGCATGTTTCCAGTCTACAAACTTGTATCGATGATCATTTTCGTAAAACACATGGGTCAATGCTAAAATCCATATAAATAAAAAGTCAACTTTAGACTCATTGATCAGTTCGAATCACATTTTGTTTCGCTCATAACTTTCAAACTGTAGCTCTGTTTTTTATGTGCTATTAGCCTACGAACTCGGATCGATGTGTACTCCACAATGGTACCTTAATCAATGCAAAATTACATCTATAGCAAAAAGTCAATATTTGACCCTGCTTGGTCAATGGTGGTCAAACCCGATCAAAGCGAAAATTTTCGGTGTGATTCAAGACGGGGTGTTACAGTGTACCCTCAGACTATGTTAGATGGAGGTGGAGCCATATTTTCTTGGAAATCAGGTTTTGGATGAGTTGGAGATAAACCCATTTCTTCGGTTACTGAGTACTCATTACCATTTATTTTTTAAGGGAAAAATATAAATAAAATAAAAATTCACTTTTTATAAACATGCTTTTGGATTTGGAGAATAGTTGTATCTTCATGAAAAGAGACATCCATTGTGATAAATAATCAACATGTTGGAGGATGGTAGCATCGATATCCTTTTTGATTTGTGGCCTATGCAACAAAAACACTTCCCAATGCTTGAGAAGTCAACTTGGTGCATTGATGTCTTGAAATTGATGATATTGGAAGGTAGCTGATTGATTAAATAGGCTACAAAAGTGATTGCTTCTCCCCAGAAAGACAATGGCATATGAGCTCAGTTAACAAGGCTAGACAACCTCCAATATGTGTCAATTTTTGTGCTTTGCAACCCCATTTTATTGGAGTGTGTTGGAACAAGTAGTGTGATCAGTCATTCCTTCGCTACCAAATATTGTTGAAGTAGTATTATAATATTCACCAAATATTGTCACTCCGAAAGAACTTGAATCTTTGCATTGTACAAAGTTTTAACTATTTTATGAAACTTTTGGCATAATGAGTTCACTTCACATGTGGATTTCATCAAGTACAACCATGTCATCTAGGTACAATCATCAATAAACATTACAAACCAAATGACCAACCCAAAATAGTGATTTTGTATGGATCATAACATCATAATGAATAATCATAAAAAGCAGTGGATTTTTATTCAATCATGATGGAAATAAAACACAATGGCTTTTTGCAAGTTTATAAGAACCACACTAAAAACTTGAAACATCAACTTTTCCAAATAAACTAGGAAATAATTTTTTGAGATTCCCAAAGGAAGCATGCCCAAAACAATGATGCCGTAACCATATATTCCTTCTTCCTTTTTGTCTTCCTCTGAGCCACCCACCTTCAAAGCTTGTCAAAAGCTGTCGGTACCTTTTGATTCCAAGTCCAGGTAATATAGCTTCTCTTGCCTAATACCACAACCAATTGTCTTCCTAATTTCGATGTCCTTAAACACACAAAAATCAGACCAAAAATTTACAACATAAGTTAAGCTAGTTGTTATTTGAGAAATTGACAGTAGGTTGTAATCTAAAGGTGGAACAATTAAAATATAATCTAAATTTAATGTATCAATTAGAGTAAAAAATCATTACCTAATGATTGAGGTCGAAGTTCCATTTACTGTAGAGACAATTTTTTTGAGTGGAAGGATTAAGTGGTGAGACTTATCTAGAAGCAAATCTTATGCGATATGCAACACTATAATCAATTATCCATGCATTATTCAAAATAGGCATAGATACATTTAAACCTTACCACCATTGTCTCTGGTTATTTATGGTGACAATCCGTACCAAAATATCCCTATTGAACAAGTTTGACCAGGTTTGACCAAGTGGACTATATTTGGGTCCTAGTTGACCTTTTCTATGGTTAAGATTTTGGTTTCACTGATGTACCATTGTGTAGAGCTCATTGATACGAGTTCATAAACTGACAGCACACCAAATTTTGAATTACGAATAAAAAATTATGGTTCTATAAAGTTTCAAACGTTAGTTTTATATCATTGCTCAAATCAGTCCCAAGTTTTTATCTGTTAGTAACCGAAGGCTCTATATAAATTTTGGAAAGCATGCCTAATAGGAAAAAAGTCCTAAAATATCCATTTTGTCCCCCAAATTCGAGAAATTTCTCTTTAGACCCACGGATCCGAACGGGGTTGTTTTGAACCTGTTTTATGCCCAATCGAGTCATCACTGTTTTATCTAAATTCGACCACCACCTTGATGCATGTGCCAACCACCCTTGTTACCCATCTTGAGACAACTTCGCCAACCAAATTTCAGGCCAAACTGCCCGTCAACGCACAGGGATCGGCTGTTTGAAGCCAACAGCTGTAGTTTTGCATATCCTCCCTCCATTTTTGGATCCTCTAAATTCAATTTCATGCTCCCTTTGCCAAAATTTCTCACCGTTTGAGAGATACATCAATGTGGAATTTGGTCGAGTATTGTGACAAGTTTTTCGGTTACTGACGACACTTTTGGATCGAGGTAAGTACACCATTGCATTTGTTATCTCTTGGGCTTTCTATTGATATAAATTATTGAATTTTGTAGGTCGTTTGATAATTGTTCCATTTTTAGGTCCATTAGTTAAATACCGGATAAATTCAGACTATATTTGGACAACATTTGGTCAAAATTGGACAAAATTGAAGTTGGATTAGTGAAGTTAGATATTATTAGGACTCATTAAGAGGTTTAGCTTCGAAATATTAGTCTTTGGATGAAAAGCCCCAATTTTGGATATCAGATCCTAAGGGTACGCAATATAATTGGATCGGTCAGTGTCCAATTTGTTGAATTTTATAGTTGTACAAATTAATTTAAGACATTTGGTGTTCACAACTATCTTTAATTTAGTTATTGGAGCCTGATAAATATTTTATTATATTACATTCACCCGAATTCAGCTTGGAGGAGATCTCGCAAGGGGATAAGAGTGAGCATCTGCAGTACAGTGAGTAGTTATATTTTTAAAATGTTTTGGGCATGTAGTATAATATATATGATTCGGTTATTTTACATATATATCATTTGATTTAAATGATTACTTTATGCGTATATGAATATCAACATTTACATATATGTGTTATTATTTTATGTGGATTTTTATAAGATTTTAAATAGTTTCTAACTTTGATGAGTTAATAATAAACTTGTGGATCATGTTATTTAAATATCCTGGCATTTGAATTGAGGTTTTAAATCATTTTGGAAATTAATTGAATTAAGAAAGTAGATTGAAAATTATATGATTTTAAGCATGTTCAAGTATTGTACAATTTTACGCGCTTTAAATTGGTTTATGGTGATATATATTTCACTGTGGTATTTTTGGTTTTAGTATGAAATGATGATTTGAAAATTTTGAAATGTTTAAACAAGCGATTGAGTTTGAATATTAAATTATGATTTATGATACAATATCGTTTAAGAAAGTATGATCTCATAAGATTGTTTTGATGGATACTGTATTATTTATTTTTAATTGATGTACCATATAGTACCATTATTTCGGATCATATTATATTATAGAGCATGGATTTGTCATGGTGCCGTGTAACACCCCGTCCCAAAGTACAACGGAAATTTTTCAACTTTCACCGATGTTGACTGTTAACCGTTGACTTTGACCATTGACCGAAGGAGTCAAACGTTGACTTTTTGACTTGGATGGAATTCTAGGTTGACTGAGGTACCGTTACGAAGTACACGTTGGCACGAGTTCGTAGACTAGTAGCACGTTGAAGATGGAGCTACGGTTTGAAAGTTATGAGCAAAACAAGATTGGGGTCCAAACTGTCCAAGGGTGCCGAAGTTGACTTTTTATTCATGCAAAGTTGAGCTTCGACTCATGCATAGTTGTAAAGTTCTCATCGATACGAGTCCACAGACTTGCGGCACGCCTAATTTGGACATCTGGTTAAAAAGTTATGGACCTGTAGAGTTTTTTAAATACTGTATTATTTAATATTATTTTTAAAAGTGTAACAATGTGCCACATGTGACTTAATAAATGTGACCATGTGTCACCATGGTGAGATGCCACATGTCAACCATGCTTAATACGATATTATTTTATTATTGTTATTTTATATAATAATATTATTTTTAATATTATTTAATTATTTTATTTAATTTTCTTTTTCTTTCTTTTTTTTTTTCCTTTTTCTTTTTTTCTTTTCCCCCACGTGGAAAAACAGCCAGCCCTCCCCTGAAGCCTTCTTCTTCTTTCTTCCTTCTTCCTTTCCTTTCCTTTTCCTCCTCTCGGGTTCTTGTCGTATTTTTTAATTCCGGCCATCGGACGGTCACACGCGCCGGCCAGGGAAGAAGCTCGTTCACCAGCGATGCCGACCTCTAAATTTTCTGGCCAAAAGCCGCCGGACGCGCCCAGATAGGGTCGATGAAGTCGGCGGCGGCGGGTTGAATTTTTCCGGAGATTCTTGCCGTTTCCGGCGATTCTCGCCGTTTCCGGCCAACCCAGTCCGGTCTTCCACCCCTGTCCCCCTATCTTGGATCCTCTGAGTTCAAATATGGCATCCAATTGTTTAAATTCGAAGTGGTTCGAGAGTTATGAGGAGATGAAATTCGGCCGGTACTTCCCGGGCAAATTTCGGCCGCCACTGGCGGAATTGGGGTCAATGGAGGCCGGTAGTGCGATCTTCGTTCCATAAGCTTCGTTTCGGAGCACGTGTACATCGTGGAATTGATCCCATGGAGGATCTTGGATTAATTGCGTGCTCGAGGTGAGTGACCCACCTTCAAATTAATTTCAGGAATTAAATTTGTGAATATTTTGTGTGAATTGAATATTTGAAATTGATATTTTATGTGCCAAATATTTAGTAAATTTATATTGGAATTTTGATGCCAAAATTGAATAGAATTAAATAATTATACACTGATTTACTGTTATTTATTTTGGAGTGCTGCAAATTGTGGAATTAAATTGTAGTATTGTGGGAGGAATAAGGGAATGTATATAGAAGTGTATTTTCAGTGCAGGAAATTTGTGGTAAGTCCAACCCTTAGGGGAGGTTCTGCCGGATTTTCCATTGGAAGGTCCGGTAGGGTTTCCCTGGGATCAAGGCTTGTCTAGGGTGCCGGTGGGGAATTTTGGACGGGTCCTGACAACCGTGAGGTTGGGTTTATCCCACAGGTATATTATTGCCACGGGCCGTGAGGTTGGGTTCATCTCACAGGTTTATTATTGCCACGGACCGTGAGATTGGGTTTATCCCACATGTTTATTATTGCCACGGTGCCATGAGGTTGGGTTCATTCCACAGGTTATTATTGTCATGAACTGTGAGGTTAGGTATATTCCAACGTTTATTATTTCCACGATACCTTTCGTATATTAAGGGTCGTGAGGTGGGTGTATCTCACGATTTACAGTTTGGTATATCGTAAGTT
Source organism: Ziziphus jujuba (assembly GCF_031755915.1). Lineage (NCBI taxonomy): Eukaryota > Viridiplantae > Streptophyta > Magnoliopsida > Rosales > Rhamnaceae > Ziziphus > Ziziphus jujuba. Next base: position 16,263,124 of record NC_083384.1, read on the forward strand.
ACATTGTATATGTTCAGAGTATATTGTTGGTTTTCTAATATTGTGGTTATTACTGCACTTTCATAATTATTTTGTGAAATTGTGTTTATAATATTTTATGCTTAATATTTATATCTTGATTAAGACATTTTACAATATTATAATGATCATTCACTTTATACCTTTTTGGGCATCAGTTGTATGATATTGAATTGGGGCATAAGTTTGGGTTTTGTGAAATGATTTTAAAAAGGCGTAACCTTTCAAAAGAGTGGAATGAGAGGCCTTGAGAGAAAGTTTTATGGAAATAAATTTTTACTTTCCTATTTATACTATGTCATTCATTGAGAATTTTTTATCTCATGTTTTATTTGTTTTAAATTCGTTCTTCTAGATCGAGGTAGTTAGTGGCAGTTTATCTCGCGCATCGTTTGTCACTTCGTTCTTTCCATAGCAACAGCAGTATCTGTCTTTCTTTATTTATCCTTATCTTCTTTGCCTTGTTTATTATTTATTTGTACATCTAAGCTTTGCAAATACTCTTAGAATGCTCAGATCTAATTATTGGACTTAGTAGAGGCCATATTATATACATGTGTAGTTATTGTCTGTAGTACAATAGACTGGTTGTGAACTTTAGTTGTAGACTTTTATGCTATTATGGTTTTATATATGTATATTAAGATATTATTGTTAATACATGTGTTTGTTTGTCCACGTTTTAAGTAAGATTCCGTTGGATATTCTCTAGGGATTATCTAGTAGGACCTTACTAGATAGGACCATCCGAGAGATCCTGAAAGAGTTCCCAAGACGAATTCTGTCAATATGCAGCACTATAATCAATTATCCATGTATTATTCAAAATAGGCATAGAAATATTTAAAACCTCACCACCATTGTCTTTGGTTATTTATGGTAAATATATATATATTTTTTGGGTTACATTAATTGTATGTTGCTTTTGGTGAACATGAATTTTGGTAAAGAAGAGGAACTAATGACTAGATTTTACTTTCACTCTAAAGACTAATTTAAAACTTTAAAGATATTAACACTATTAACCCTGTTTTAAAAGTAGATTACCTTTGTTGTGGGGGCAAAAACACAAATCTATTCATTTTTCCATTGAATAATCAATGTTCATAAAGGATTAACCAGATTCAGCGTGGGGAAGTTGCTTCCACCAATGGCATGCTAAATCTGCCCTTGTTTATAACCACCTTATCATGATGGTTCAACTCGTGAAAATTTTTATTTGGTTCTTCATAATACAAAGAGAGAATTATCCCATTTTGTCCTGCTGAGAAGGCTTATTTAGATGAGAATATTTCATTGGAAACCATTTATCGGTGTTGATTGGCATTGGCCGGTGTGGACCTATATCGGCTAGTCTTTTCTGAATTTTGACCGTCTTGACCAAATGTTGACCAGCCTTTGACCTGTGTTGATCAACTTTTGACCGTTTTGAGTGATTGTTGACTAGCATTAACCATCCGGAATTCAAATTGCACTGGAGTTTGACCAAATTAGGAAATAATTTTTAATTAATATTATTTTAAATTTTATTACAAATTAATCAAAATAAGAAAAAAGCTATAATTTATAAGGGAGCCAAACTTTTGTAAGTATTTCAAGCAAGTTATAGTATTGGACTATCTTATCCCATCCAAGCCTATCCAGCACAGTTCAATCCTAAACTCACAATCCAGTCTAATAGAGAATATATTAAATCTAAAGTTTACAATTACTTGTGGTCCAATATATATATATATATATATTTATTACAACTTTGGAGAAGGGAGATTTTATATCATTCTAAACTTAAAAATGTACTTTTTGGCTAAATCTAGGAATAGTACATAATAATTTTCAAGGAGTAGGTAATTTATATCCAATCAGTTGGTCATATTTTGTCAATATACAATCCGTGTTTGTGGAAATCTTTGTTAGATCATTGAGTCTAAAATGTTATTGCATCAATAGCGTTTCTTTTTTTTTTTTTTTGGGTGGAAATCTTTGTCAGATCATTGACTCTAAATGGGAATACATGAATTTACGCCTATCATGGTCAAGAAAAAGACATTGATCAGGCTAGAAAACAGTAATCTTCTTCCTCACTCTTCGGTATAATAATAGCTACATTATATTATATTATATTATACTATATTATGTTATATTATATTATATTATATTATATATATAAACGTATGATAATAATCAGTAAGGAATAGTAATCTGTATTTTGGCATTACAAGACTTGCTTGGTCTGTTAACTGAAATTGTTTATTTCTTTTTGGCCATTCTGAATGGATATATATGCTCTGTGCGAGGGAACTAAATTGAGCAACTCATGTAAGAAAAATTATTAAAATAGGAGCCATTCGTTAACTTATTTAGTTTTTGTCTTTCTTTTTTTTTTATTTTTTTTTAACTAAATTGAATATGTAGTTTATTTACTTTAATTATTTGTTAGTATTAGCAGTAGTAAGATAGATATCTCCATTTACTACAAATCTAATATAGGAAAAAAATAAATCAGAAACATCAAATGAAACACAATTTTAAATTGTGTTATTTATTTTATTTTTTTCATATTTGTAGTTAATTAATATGTCTAATAAATTCTAACAATTATTAACTGGCACTAACATATAATTGAATAAGTAAATTACACACAATTTAATAGTTAAAAAAAAAAAACTAAAGATATTAACAAACAATAGCTTACTCAACAGTTTGTCTTGTACTAATTACTAAACAACATGTGTATATATTCTAGTCAAAATAAAATATGAATATCCATTATGCTTCTTCATCTTCTTGTTCCTCTCTTTGTTAGCTTGGAGAGTAGTCAAAAGTCTGAAAATTTTGGGAACCATTATGTTTACAGTTTCCCAGGCAAGTTGGGGTTCTTGCTTCTTCCGCATTTCATTTAATGGGAAGAGACCATCAAAAAGCACATATCAACAATTGTAACTATGTCACATATAAGATCTACCATCTTACTATTTACCAAAAAGATCTACCATCTTACTAATCAACAAAATCTATAAAATTCATTTTTCAATTTAGGACCATAAAAACATCTTCTCTGGCACTTTTAAAAAAAGACCCGATTGGTTGTCACAGATATATGGAGTAGTTTGACTAGCAGAAAAGTTAAATTACTTAAAACCTTCGTCATTGCTGTAGGAAAATTATGGAGTTGAATTCCAGTTAATTTTCTAATTACTAAAATGGATTGGTAGTGGCCATTTTAAAAACAAAATGTTCCAAGGCAACGCATAAAATTTTTTGAAAAAAGAAGTATAATATATATATATATATATATAAGTTTAGTATCACTTGGATGCGTTTTCATGGTCATTTACATTTGAACGAAAATTTTCAATGTAAAAATATAATAACTTTCGTAACTGGTATACATTACAAAAGCTATAAATGAAAATTAATTACAATGTAAAATTTTAATCATTTAAACATAGATATTTGAAAATTGCAACAAATATATACAAAATCAAATATACTAAAAGAAATAAAATAGAGAAAACGTATGGGACGGTGAAAGTGGAGCTGGAGATCAGAGAATTGTGGATATGAGGTAGTGCTGCTAGAGATTTAGTGGATAGATAGCTAGCTAGATCTTCAACATTGAGCAGGAAGAATAGTCCACAAACAATGATCAGCAGCCTGCAGATGGCCATTCAAGAGAGAGGCACAGAGGTTATTCCTGAATTCCTTTGCCTTTGTCTTCTGCTTCTGGTTGTTTGGTCCTTCCAGTTTTTCTTGTTGAGGGTCTTAAGTAAAGTTGTCAGATATGCTATCAGCCAATATGGCCATGCAGTGGCTTATTGTCTGCCTAAACTCTTCCTCATCATGCTGGTATAGAAGGCGAAGACCACACTTATAAGCAGATATCTCTTGCCTTTCACAGGCAAACGAAGCCTCAATGAGACAGCTGTACTTCAACCTATCTGAAAACCAGAGACATGGTATATAGGACAGCCACATGAATTGTCCACTATCTAGCTTCTTCAATTCCTCATTGGTTATTTCATACTCATGCAGAAATTTTACACCAACCTTCTCAGTTTTCATTTGGCAAGTAAGATTATGATGAATTTCTTGATGTTGGAAATCTGAAAAATATGCACATAAAGCCAATCCAGTCCAACTACTATCACTATATATATTTGGTGGTAGCTGAATTGTCACTGAAGAGCCACTATCGTGATGTCCAAACCAATCTGGAATTTCAGCAGGAGGGAAACATGAGTCGTATATCATGGTCGAGCGCAGTCCTGTTAAACACAAAATATAGATTCTGATTAGAAACAGAAAGATTGGGAATGATAGAGAGAAACAAATTAAGCTAATGATTGACAATCTCTTACCAGTCCACTTCTTCTAGGGTAAATGGATTCTGTGTTGGCTGCAAAAGATGGGTTTTCACTTTCAAAGCCACAATATGTGGCTATTTCAGCCAATTGGTTCGCTGAACAAACATGGTAAAAGTGAAAAGCATTCACAGTCTTGATCAGCCATAATTTGATAAATAGGATCCAAATTGTCAAAGAGAGAGGTCGTGCATTTGGCTATTGATTGTGTAAGTTCTTCCACATCTTGCTCGTACAAAAAATGTGCACTTAGATTCCTTGTATATACACCAGGGCACTCATTAAAGATGTTAATCTCTACGAAGCTTTGCCCATTCAAGTGTCCTGAAAACTCAGAACTTGGTATATAAGTTAACCAAATGAATCCACGTATGTATAACCAAGTGAATTTGACTTTTCTGGTGAATAACGTGGGGGGATGAAGGCAATATTCTTCTATATTCAAATGGCATCTTAGTTCAAAAGGGAGTTCTAAACTCCTGTGATCAAGTATGGAAGTTGGATGCTCATGTACTGAAAAGGAAACACAAACAGCTATCCCCCTCCAACTCCTATCATTATTTATATCTGGATGTATTTCCACTTTTATTCTTTGCCTTCCAACTTGATAGCCATCAAACCAATCCAGAATTCCTTTCTGTGGGAAACATAAGTTGTAGTTCGAGAAAGGATTAAAAGGCTTCAAAAGAGAGATGAAATGTCCTTCAAGAATAAGAGCAATGACAACATCAAACTCGACTAGTTGTTCAAGTGATTCCTCAATTCTTTTTTGCCACTTTACTGGATCATTTACTTTAAGTGCATTCTCTGCCACTATCTGTAAGTTGATGAAAGAAGGACTTGAATCTTTGCGACTGCTTTCTGGAATAACATGGTAAGAAGATTCAGAAAAAGGTCGTCCCACTTCTTCCATTGATTTAAAAGGAAAATTATAGATGTTTCGAGTCTGTAACAAAACCTTTTTCAAGGAATCCCTATGAAAGTTCAAATAAGAGCTTGTGTCAAACAAGCCGAGAGAAATAAATTATAATAAAAACTGAAAAATTATAAATTATGAATTTATGAGTGCGTATCATAATAAAAATGTGTAGGAAACTTGCCTATTATAGTAATCAAAACCGATAGGTATATCTACTTCTGGCTCACCAAATTCGATTGCCTAGATGAATATTCCTCAAGTGAACCAATTTCATCATACATAAAATGATGACTACTTAATGTGATGTCAGTTATCATTTCAATCACGTTTCCAACATCTTGCTCATTTACTAGTCGGATCCCACACATTTCAACCTCCACATCCGGGATAAACATCCTAAACGCAGCGCTTACAACCCGAAGTTGATTCAACATTGCTTTGACATAAACTCGTGGCATATTCAACAATATAAGTTTATGTTTAATGGGGATTGTGGCCACTATTGCATGCGTTTCATTATCATCATCTCCATGGACTCGCCATTCCAAATCAAGGTGTAGTGGAGATTTTGAATCCGAAAAATTGTCAGACCAAGTAAGTAGAACATATAAACAAAATCCTACCCATGGTTTCTCATCAAATAAGTTCATAGGAAGGTAAAAAACTACAAAGGGAGCCACACCGTGATAGAAGAACCATGTCGGAATTGCTTTAAGAGGAAAATGAAAAGCGAAACAATAGTTACGTGCATAGCATCGTTGTAAAGTTCAAAACAGTTTAAGTAATTAATTATCAGAGAGATATAAACATTAGACAGCTAGAAGCAGAGGCAGAGGCAGAGATAGAAACAAAAATAGAGTGATCACCTGCACGAGTACTGGAACCAACCACTGTAGATCTCTTCTTGTCTTAGAGGCTGAATCAGACTCAGTAGCACTTCTGCAGTGTCCTTGTTTGACTTGTTTCTGTGGTTTGTGCTGAATTTCTATGACACCCACAGGTGTTTCAAGTTTAGTTGCCCTTATTAGTTTTCTTCCACATTTATTTTGGAACATAATACTTTCCCTTACCATCCAAGTCATTTTTCTACTGAAGTCTGGCACATCTTTGTTAAATACAATATGCGTCCCACACATATTTGCCCGTATATGTGAAATGTTGTTGAAATTGACGCTGCCACAATACTTGCTTTGTTCAACTGTTCTGCGAATTCTATCTGTGGAACATAGATGCAAACTCCATATGACCCAGTTCTTGGAATTTGGTGATGATCCAAGACAAAATCCTCATTCCCGAGATACCCTTTATCGGTTTCAAAATGAAAATAAGCCTTTTCCAACTTCCCATCTTTGTGGAAGAAGTCATCTTCCTGAATTCGAACAACAGCAAATACAGCGAATCCCATCCATGTTTCATCATTATTCTCTAGAGGCAGTTGAATTCTTGTAGAAGTCCCAATATTTTGCTGACTGCACCACTCCGGAATTCTTGTACACATAAACTTGAATCTCAGTGTCTTTTCTCCATTGTAAATATTGTCCTGAGCAATAAGAAAAAGAATATAACAAAAACAAAAATAAATATGGAAGTATCCACAGTGAACGAGACAGACAAACTTTCAATTACATACCTCGAGATTTTTGGAGAAGAGCTTTTCAAAGTGGTCTTCGAACATAGTAAAATCACCATCATGTCTTCGACCGTAGTAAAATCACCATCATTCTCCGAGTCCTGATAATATATGTAAGTGAATCCCCTATCAGAAGTCCACACTGTTATTTGATCGTTTGAATTTTTCAACCTAGGACAATCATGTGCAAATACATGTTTTACACTCAATGGAAGTTTTGGCAATGATTCAAGCCTCTTACATTTGTTCAAATAAAGATTCCTGAGATTAAAAAGTTGAGAGATGCTATCGGGTAAGCTCACAAAATTGTTTTCACTCAAATCTAAATGCTTGAGAGATGACAGACAACTAATATCATCAGGGATTGCTTCCTTTTGTAGATCACATTTTCTTAGACACAATGATGTCAAAGAGAATAGTAGATGACCAGAAAATGAGTTAGGTAATTGGAAAGAGATGGATTCTTCCATTGGCAACGAACAACAACTGAAAACAGACCCCAATGGTTTATGTACAACACCGCTACATTCTTCTAAACATAGGCTTTTTAAGGCTTTTCAGAAGTATAATGGAGGGTGGGGCTCTGCTTATTGCAGTTCTACTTGCACTAAATTTCTTCAATTGTTCCAAGCGCCCTATATTTTCTGGAAGTTGCGCAACATGTGAACATCCTGATACATTCAGAGTTGTTAGAGATGTCAAGCTGCAAAGTTCATCTGGAAGCTTCAAAAGGTTCTTGCAATCTCTTAGATTCAACAAACTACGGCTACTCAAGTGCTCAATTGACATTGGCAGCTCTTTAATAGCTGTCCCATCCAAATAAAGCTGGGACAAAGTTTAGTTCACCCTGAAAGAATGAGAGTTTGAAGAGATTCTAAGCTGACGCATTGGTAAAGACGCTTGAGAGATTCACAGCCGTTCAAGTTAAGCAAAACAAGTTTCTTGAGCTCTCCAATTGATGGGTGAACTCTTGATAATCCTTTGCAACCCCCAAGATTCAGCCTTTCAAGATTGGGAACCTTTAGAGGTCCGGGATTTGGTTCAAGTACACACAAAGGCGAAGATCGATTGATATTAACATTTCCAAATCATACTAAGCAGGACAGAGAAAAGAAAAAAAGATAAAAAGAATACGTGAAAACAAAAAAACACTAATATTAAAATCCCATTCGATAACAAGTTCATTTTTATTTTTTGTTTTTGTTTTTTTCTTCTAAATTGTGTGTAGTTTATTCACTTTAATAGTTTGTTAATATTAGCTTATGGTAATTAGACATCTCCATCATAAAAAGAATATGAAGCACAATTAAAATTTGTTTTGTTTTTTGGGTTTTTTTTTTCCCCCCCTTTAATATTTATAGCTAATTGAAATATCTAACAAATTCTAACTACCATCAATCAATATCAACAAACCTTGAAGTAAGTAAACTATACACAAGTGAGAAGAAAAAAAAAAACAAAACAAAAAATAAAAACCGAACTTGTTATTAAACAGGACCTTATAAACTTAAATTGTACTAATTTATTTTTAAAAAAAATGAAAAAGTAGATAATATATCTGTAGTTTCCTTCCATAGTCGTTCAATGCGACTGCTAGACATGTTGAGTTTAACAAGTTTATTTAGACAAAAACTTGATGGCATAGATTTCTGAGGATATGCATGCCATTCCAAAAGCCGTAACTCATTAGGAAGATACCCTACACATTCAGGAAACTTCACATTTTGAAACTTCAACAATCTTAGCTTTTTCATCTTTAAAATTGGTTCAACACTCAAATGTAGCTCTTCATTCTTAGGCAAACCAAGGAATATGCCTTTGACAGCTTCTGTTCCCTTAACAGCAAATGATGCTATCAACAATGACGAAAGATAAAAAAATAAAAAAATAAAATAATAATAATAATATAAATATATAGCGGATGACTTTCAAGATACTGGAATCATAAATATATCAACTCCTATATCCACATGCATAACAAATGAAACATTTATAAACATAGATGTATATAGGGATAAGATATGAATGAAGTAGTATAAATGATAACATTAGTAGTTACATTGACAAAACTTCAATTAGATTTCTTACCCGATTATTCTCAAGCACATTGCGTGCATCTTCATGAAACCATATCCTGCTGCGTTTTCCGGGCTCCTTAGGGAACTCTTGATGAACAATATATTGACCAAATTGTTGTAATAAATCATGCATCCATAATTTATCTCCTACCATAGTTATTAGAGATTTCCCAATGAGCAACTCTACATCGATCCTTGGATGAAATCCACAACCTTTTAATATCTTTTTTACAAGATATTCTTCCTCTCCTTTGAAGAAACATGCTATGTCTAAAAATATTTCCTTCTGATCATCATCCAATCCATCAAAACTTATCTGAAGAATAGGAAGTATTTTTTGTTCAGGATTTTTCTTTGATGTGGTTTCCCCATTGTTTCTTTCTATTGAATTCCCTATCTGTAGCTCATTAAACTTATTTAATGTGGCTTTCCATTTATCCATGTCAGCCCCAAATAAGAAAGAACCCAAAACTTTAAGAGCTAAAGGATGACCATTGGCATATTTCACAAAGTTATAAGACAGGTTTACAAAATCATCTAAAGGGTGATTTACCTTGAAGGCTTTGCTAGAAAAGAGCAGAAGAGCTTCATTATCAGTTCAACCATCAACCTCATATATGTTATTCTCTCCATATGTCTTCAACAAGTGCCTATTTCTAGTAGTCACAATGACTCTACTCCCCGGACCTAACCAACCATGTTGTTGTTCAGCATTTCCAACTAAATCTTCTATTTGTTCCAATTCATCAACATCATCCAAAATGATAAGCACCCTTCTAGAACCTAATCTGTTCCTCAACACATTTCTTTCCATTTCAACATGTTGTATATTTCCTTCATGGTCCAATAGGTATTTGCAGAGAAGTTTTTGTAAATGGATTATACCATTTTTCTCAAATTCCTCTCTCACACTGGGGATGAAAGCACAAGCATTATATTTGTTAGAAATCTCTATTTTAACATGTTCAGCAATGGTGGTTTTGCCAATACCTCCCATACCCCATATCCCTACAGTGAGATCAACCTCCAAGTGGCTAATATTCAGTAGGGAATACATTTTCTCTAGGCGAGAAGTCATTCCGACAAGATCATTGTTACTAGTTGAAAATGTTAGATTCAATTCTTTTAGAACCACTTTAACAATTTCCTCATTAACTTCAGTCTCACTCCTGGAAAAATAGAAATTATTGTGAAAAACAAAAAAAGAAAAAAGAAGAAGATTAAACCCTTTAAACTATTCAAAATAATACATTGCTCGTTAAACTATATAAATGGAAAAAAAAAAATCATTAAACTCTAATAAGAGGATACTTAACATTGAACACTTGCCCTGAATCAAATAACAAATTTGGAAGAGTGGAATTAATTACCTTTCTTTGATATGCCATCCTTCTATGCTTGTGGCTACTTCGGTCAAAGCCTCCCTCCACTTGTCCACTGTCCTGATTTCATCTTCCGATTGAAAATCTGTCTTGTAATGCTTAGCAAAAGCCTTTCCAAACTCCCCTGTTTGTTCTTTTACATCCTCTACTTCTACATGATAGAAAACTGGAAGAACAATCAGACCCAGTTCTTTCTTACATTCAACAATTCTTGCAAGTTCAACCAAACACCAAGTTGAGGAAGCATAGTCTTTGGATAAAATGACAACTGCAATTCTTTATTCTCCAATTGCTTTCAAAAGTTCCGGTGCCACATCCTTTCCCCATCAAGTTTCTTGTCGTCCCTATATGTATAAATTCCTTGATGGCTCAAAGACTTGTATAAATGGTCTGTGAAAGTCAAACGAGTGTCCTCGCCTCTGAAACTGACAATAACATCGTACTTCCTCCAAGAAGATGGTGAAGAACTTGAAGAAGATGTTTTGGTCGCCATGGAATCCTTGGAAACCTTAGTCTGATCGATGATAGGAAAACTCTCTTGTACTTGTTCATGTATCTAAACGCACTCCATTCTATTTTGTTTAACAATTCTGAAAAAGTTGGTGAAATTTAATAATGGTAATCATACAAGTAGAGGAAAGCTAAGGAATATTAATTCGGTCTAAAGTCCACAACTACTCGTGACTAAAAAAATAAATTTATGTAGTATTTTCCAGGCGTAGGTATAATAAATATATCATAGTTTTTTTCTAAATTTATATCCAATTTGTTACATTTTGTCAATATGCAAATCTTGTGAGTTATAGTTACATTCACAGCATTTTTTATTTTTTATTTTTTTTTTCATTCTTTTTGGGTGGAAATTTTGTTAGATCATTGACTCTCACTCGAATGGGAGTACGATGAAAGACGCGCTTCATCAAGAAAACTGGACGTTGACCAGGCCTGGAAAACATATTATATATTATTATTATTATTATTATTATTATTATTTTGTAAATAATATTATATTATTATATATTTTCCCCTAAAACTCAGTAATTGCGTACGTTCTTCGCCTCTTGAAAAAACAAACTTACATTTAAAATAAAGATCATCTTTTTTATGTTTCAAAATAAAAAAGCATATTTAAATATAAAAAGTAGAATTTAAAAATTCTTGAACAATGCTTTCTAAAACGCTTTGTTTTTTTCTATAAATATTTATTTCTCTTTTTTAATTTAAATTTTCTCTCAATCATTATTTAACAAAAATTCATAATTATTTAACAAAAAAATTCATAACTAAATATAATAGTAGCTTGTGAGTTTGTGCAATGTTAAATTAAATTATATAATATTTAATATAGAGAATAAATTTGGCTTTTTATATTTAAGAAGTCAAGCCCAAACTACTATCATATTCAACTGGATGAATACACAGCAATCTTAATTTTTGAAAATCTAAAAAAATTTTTGAACCGCTCAAAATCTTTGACTTGCTACCAAGTGAATAGGTTTGGCCAACCACCAAATGTAATATTTTAATATACCAATCGCCACAATAATATGTGATCAACATAGAAAAGCATAGAAAATGTAAATTAATTAAATAAAAAAAGTGATCTCAAAAGTATGTAACACCTTGTACCAAATTGTATCAATTTTTTTTTTTTTTTTGGTATTTTGACCAAGTTTGATAGGAGTTGACAATAATTAATCGAACAGATCTCACAGTTAACTTTTTGGTACAGCTACAATTTCATTTTGACCATGGCATCATTATGAAGTATGCGTTACCATTATGGTTAGAACAAAGTGTGGTTCAGATTAACTAAGCGATTCTAGAGGTTGATTTTTTATTGTATAAGTTATGATTTGACTTATATACTATCGTGTAGTATTCGTCATTACGAGTCCATAGACTAGCAGCACCTTTAACTTGGAGCTACGGTTCAAAAGTTATAGTTTTGTAAAGTTATATTTATTTTTCTAAGACTGATTTTACTGAGTATGTTTGAAAAACATGCAAAATGGAAAATCCAAATATCAATCGACACATGCCATGTGTCAACCTTTAGGTGGTGTATGTGGATGAACATTGGCAAAATGGTGGCTTTTTATTGGTCCACTCGAAACCAACTAGATGGAGAGGAGGAGAGAGTAGAGTGGTGAAGAAAGAGAGGGGCCAAGGGTTCACCAGAAAAACATCGTCTGCGACCAACCACCACTTTACTGCCACCACCACTATATGCACCCTAAACCCGACCGACCACCCAAAATTCACAAGAGAATCTCGGCTGCGATGGTAGTGTTTTCCTACCAAATTGACCCTTTTTGGTGCCAAAATCAGGCAAAAATTTCATTTTTCCAATGAGTTTCAGACCAAACAACCACTCATTTTCATCATTTTTGACCCTCCTAAGCTCGAATCCAAAGTCCTTTTATTTCAATACGAGCTAGATTTAGAGATCCACGAGCTTGAAGTTGGCCGAATCTTTCCAACAAAATTTCGGCCACCACTAGTCGAATTTCCAAGAGGTAAGATCGGATTCATGATCCTTATACTTCAAGCTTCGTTTTGGTATATATGTTACTAATTTTAGTTAAGGTTTGTGTTTTAAGTCTCCAGGCGATCTGTATGTAAAATATCCAATAAAAATTAATATTTAAATATGTGTTGTATCTTTGACGATATTTTAGGTATCCGTGTGGACCGTGCCAACCATTTGATAATTTATTCAATTGTTTCTAGTATAATATTTATTATATTACTTTCATTTTAATTTTACATATATATGTTGAAAGGCTATTTTTGTGGTAATTATTTAAATTCAAATTATGCCTCATCATATTTTATTTTATTTTCTACAATTATATTTTATATTTGGGAAATGCAAAATTTTGGATTTTGTGAATATGATTTTAAATGGGAACCTTTCAAATTGAGTGGATTAGTAAAGGTTTTGAGAGAAAAGTTGTTTTCCTAAATATGTATTTTATTTTTCTTAAATTATCACTCTTATTATTAATATTAGCAATATTATTAGGACTGACTGTATGTGCTATGCAAACTACCCATCTGTTCTTCATTTCCAATTGCACTATGTAGTTTTCTATTTCCTCGTTCTAGTGTTATTTTATTATTATTATTATTCTCCATCTCCTATATTTATAATATTTATGTTTCAAATAATTTTAGAATGCTCTGATACTAAGTATGGACTTAGGGTACTATTTTATTTATTATTTACTTGTTGTATTGTTCTTATTGTAATATCATTGGAGTGCTGCAAATTTATAGAAACTTGCACTAAGGGGAATGAATAAGGTGAATGTATATTTTTAAAGTGTGTTTTCTATAAAGAGAAAATTTGGAGGAAATCCAATTTTACAAAAGAGATACTATTGAATTTTCTATAAAATTTTCGATGGGTTAACTATAGTCGAAACCATTCTAGGGTTCCGATAGGGAATTCTAGAAGCATCTTGACAATGTAGGTATCAAAGCTCTAGGTTATCATATTCCTAAGGGATTGTACATTACTGTGCATCCATCTTTTATTTGTTTTTTTACTTAAATATTTTTAAAATTCTTTTTCTAAATCTTTGTTTTGTTTCTCTAGAATTTACCATGATGCCCGAATGTAGTAGACATAATACTCTAGAGGACTTGACTGAGAGTTTTGGAATTGGGTCGACCTTCATAAATCTTATCGTGCAGTTGACTCGGGCGCTGGTACACTGTGGATTAGGCAAGGGGCTTGAGAGATGTAAACTTTGGTGGAATTAAAGGCCTAGCAGCAGCAATAGCATGATTGGCTGACATGGAGAAAATCCTATATAAAGGAACACAATTTCTTGATGAATACCAAGTCAGGATAACATGTTTTATACTAGAGAGAGATGCCAGAAACAGGAAGAAAATTGAAACAATGAGGAGACATCATACTTAGGACCAATTTAAAAATATTTTCACCACGTATTATTACCCTACTATGTTCCATGAGTTAAGGAGGAGAGAATTCGAGAGGTTGTACTAGGGAAATTGACAGTCTCTGAGTATGAAAGGAAGTTTCACAAGTTATTCAAGTTTTGTACTCACCTAATTCCGGATGATGAAAGTAAGAAAATGTTACAGCATTCCTTTCTATTGCGCCTAAAATCTCTATTTTTGCTAATATTTCACGTCCATTTATGGTTCCTATGGAGCTACATTGCAACAAATCTTCTTTTTCTGTAGCATTGCTATATGGATGCCCTGAGCGAGAACATAGCATTAAATATTGTAGAGGTGATGCATTCAACCTATCATATGTGAGAGATGCTGCACTTGAGGTTGAAAGGTAGATTCTGATGCGTAGATCAAGGCATGGATCATTTAAAGGTATCTATTCTAGAGTCTCCTATCAAGGGCCATCCAGTGATGAAAACATCGATGTCGATGGAAATATCGAGGATATGAATTTACGGAAATATCGATGGAAATGTCGATATCGATAAGGTTACGGAAACTGTAAACTTTAAATTTAGAATACAAATTTTGACATATGAGATAATTAATATAGTAAAATAATATAAAAATATAATAATTAAAATACAACAATAATAAAATAGTCCACAAATATTACAAATTATTATAAGTGAATAAAATATAATGTTACTTAGCACCAAAATATAGAATAATTTAACAGATAATACTAAGATACAAGAAATTCTCAAATATAAATCATAATACATTATCAATACCAAAAAGAACTCCTTGGTTTTTCAAATTGATGATAATATCTCGATGGTCCACGAGTATAACAATAGGCATTCCAACTCATCATACTAGAGAAATTTTCTATGTAATTGTGGATGTGCCAAGTATATCTCTCTCTATCAATTCCAACCAACTGTCTAAGTCGAGAGTAATGTGGATTTATCCAAAGAGGAGTATAACATTCATTTTGAGACATGGGATGATTAAAGATACCAACATCGTAATCATTGTGAGGATTATGTGATCTCATTTGACCCATTGGATACACAATTGGAATCTCAGAATTTCCATATTGAGAACTAACTTGTATATTTAAACTCATTGCATCCAAAGAGTTAGAAAGATAATCTTCCTCAAGTTGATTCATCATGGAAGTTCCATAGTACCTTCTTGAACCAGTGTCTGCTGTTCGAGCCCCATAATCAAGATCCTATGTTGCATGTGTGTATTGATCTTCACCAGTAAATGGGCTTAATGGATGTTGGCTTGGTTCTTACTAATATGTTCCACCCCTACCTCCACCTATATTACATCCTCCTCCTCCATTGCCACCATAACCATTACCTCCATCATCATCATCATCAAGATCAACGACATCATCATCATTATCTTCGTCCTCATACTCATCACCACATATTTCTAAATGAGGACAAAATCATCTAGTTGAAGGCCTTGTCACTACTTCAAATGAATTATTTACTCTACCATCACTACTTATAACTTCTTCAGCAATAACATTGTCAATATTTATCCCTAATTGTGAAGCATGCATTGTGACTCAAGGATCTGGATTGCCATCATCATCATCATCTAAGTGTGAATTCTTAACTCATTGGATAATAAGATTATCTTCATCTTCATCAGGATCAGCTCCAATTTCAAGAAGATCCAAATAATCTGAATCTAATTGCGGTTGATTTGTTAATTCCATATCACGAATCGCAATTTCATATTATAGTAGCAAAAATCCAGTTTCTGAAGTTTTTCATATGCGAGCTTATTTCGTTGTTTTGTGTATATTAAAGCAAATGTGCTCCAATTATGCTCGCATGCAGATGATGATACAGTTTTGAACAAAATACGTATTGCCAGTTTTCTGAGTGTTGGAGTGCTATTCCCATACATTTTCCACCATTCGGCTATATATTTCAACATTATAAATCAAAATATATTAAATTTTAATAAATTTTTAAATATTAATAAAATTTTTAATATTTCGCACATGATTTTTTATAACAATTAATTCAAATACACATACTAGGTATCATTTCCGCTCCGACCGCAACTGCTGCATGATTACTAAACCCTTTTTGTGTATCTTTAAAGCATATTATCTATATGTAATGACGAAAAAATTCTAAGAAACTTTATTAATATGTTAGTTTGAAAAAAAAAAAAAACAAAATCTTACTTCATTTCCAAATTGAGATATGCAATCCGAGTTTGGACCTAATACTGCAAAAACATCATGAATAGCTTACACAAGATCTAAATCAGTGCCAATTCTTTTTTTATACTAGAATCGTGGATTCAGAAAGTATGCTACAAAATAATAATAAAAATTAAATCTAATATATAAATTATAAAACAAAATAATAATTAATAATAATTGACATAAAATTACCAGCCATATGAAGAGGATGAGAGGTGTTTTGTTCCATCGAGCATTATGATGTCCATTACCCACTGAGTTCCTCTTTGGTTTTTAGTTGCATATCTCATTTTTTGAAAACAATCATACAATATTAGCATCTTAGGTATGAACTCAGCATTCGTAAAATATTATATAATGGCTCATATATATTAACAACGTGAGAAACAGAATCCCAAAAATAATTATCAAGGATAAGTTTCTCCACTTCTTTACCTGGTTTTGTTTGACTCAATTGATGCTCAGCCCATGCATCGCTGATAAAGACTTATTTTAGAGAAGCTTTCTTTTTAAGGGAATTATTTAAAGCAATATAATTTGTTGCAAACCTTGTTGTTCTTGGTCGAACTATGTCTCCTTTACATATATATCGCATTAAAGAAAGTAACCAATTATGATTATAAATATAACTGGTTATCATTCTTGCCATACTTTCTTGCTTTCCTATATCCTCAAATATAAGACCAATACAGTGTTTAGCACATGGTGTCCAGTACAAGTTGTACTGTGTCATTAATTTTTTACCAGCCTTTATGAATGCAGAACCATTATCCATGACTACTTGCACAGCATTTTTCTTGCCCACTTCATGGATAACATTCTCCAAAAGTATATATATATATATACTTATAGTTTTTGATTTTATCTGAGGCATCAATGATTTAAGAAACACTCATAACCCTTTGCAATAGACCATAAAATTTAATATAGACAGTTTAGTTGGTTCTGTCCATCCATCACACATAATTGTACAACCATATATCTTCCATTTTTCTTTGAACTTTTCAATATGTTTTTGCATCTCTTTATACTCCATATTTAGATATTTTTTCTTAATTTCATATCAAAATGAAATTTCAACTCCCATACCTGTCTATTAAGCACCAATGATCATATTTTTGAAATGATGAGATTTTGGCTTTGCAGGTGGAACATTATCATAAATAAAGCATTTTTCTACTAGTGTTCTCAATATTTTTTTGACAGCACTTTTTGTTAACACATATTTTATATATATTTTTTTTATTTTGCACCGGATGACTTATATAATCAAAGTGTAGTTGGAGGAAATTATTTAGATTATTGTCTATGAATGGGCTCCCTTACAATTGTTGCACGATGGAACTGAGCATATGGTTGACTACCACTCTCTCTAGAAGATCCTGATCCTTGACCTTGGGGGTTAAAAAAAATTCTTCTTTGTTCTTTTTACCATCTGTCTTTTTTAGATGCACGTACTGCAGCTTTGTATTCATCAGGATGCATATAGTTGGATATATATACATCATCATCACTGTTCTCATCATCATAATTACTTTGAGAGGAAGCTAAATTACCCCATAACTCATTACGAATATCTTCCTCCATTGCCTTTTTTTTTTTTTTTTCAATTTTGCACATTTTTTCTTCCTCAAAAAATTATAAATCTCTTTCTTCACTTCTGGAGGTACATTGGGGCACTTTTTAACATTATTTTTCGGATCAGAATATACTAAATGATATTTTAATCTTGTTATTCCACCACTTTGCATTTTATGCTTACAATATTTGCAAATTGTACCGTATTTGTTACCTCCAATTGGAATACAATGTGATCAAGATGGATCTGCTCTTCTGCTACCACTGTCCCATTTTTCTTTTAATCATCATAAATAATTATTAAGTTAATTTCACATAATAATAGTAACAATAATAATAAGAACAATAACAATAATAATAATAATAAAAATATTAATAATAACAATAATAAGAACAATAACAATAGTAATATAAAATGACAACATTAATAATAATAATAACAACATTAATAATAAGAAGAAGAATAACAATAATAAGATAAAAAGAATAATAACAATATTAATATCCATAATAATAATAACAATAATAACAATAATAACAATATTACTAATAATAAGAATAATAATAACAATAAAAATAATAATATCCATAGTAATAATAATAATAATAATAAGTACAATAACAATAATAATAATAATGATAACATTAATAATAATAATAACAATAACAATAATAACAACAGAAGAATAACAATAATAATAATAATAACAACAACAACAACAACAACAACAACAAGAATAACAATAATAATAGTATTAATATCCATAATAATAATAATAATAACAACAATAATAACAACATTAATAATAAGAAGAATAATAACAATAATAATAACAATAACAATAATAATATCCATAATAATAATAATAACAACAATAATAGTAATAATGAGAACAATAACAATAACAATAATATGACAACATTAATAATAATAATAACAATAATAATAATAATAATAATAACAACAACAACAACAATAATAATAACAACATTAATAATAATAAGAAGAATAATAACAATATTAATATCCATAATAATAATAATAACAATAATAATAATAATTGCAACAACAAGAATAACAATAATAACATTATTAATATCCATAATAATGATAACAATAATAACAACATTAATAATTATAAGAATGATAAGAATAATAATAACAATAAACAATATTAATATCCATAATAATAATAATAATAATAATAATAATAACAACAACAACAACAACAACAAGAATAACAATAATAACAATATTAATAATAATAAGAACAATAACAACAATAATAAGAATAATAACAACAACAATAATAATAATATATTAATAATTACCTAATAAATTACATTATAAAGCAAAATTAATTTTATATTAAATCAATTATGTGGTCCATATCTTATACATTTAGTTAACTTTATATTAAATGGTAAGTACAATTTTAACAATATTTATTATTAAAATGCTAACTTTTAAAGGTTAATAAATTGTGAATTGAGACTTTATTTCTAACGTGAATCTTCCAAAAGCTCTTCCTTTTATGAACATAAAATGTTGAATAAAGAAAGAAAAGGACATTGAAAACTAATTACGTTCACTCCTTTTTGCCTTCACTTCCATTCATTTTTAGAAACTTTTAAAGTTACTCTCTCTGCTATTTTATGTTGAGGAAGAGGAATTCAAAACTAAAAAATATGGCATGGGTAATGAGCTGATCTACACGCATTCTTATATTGAAACTTAAAAATAGAAGCTTACCTCCTCAGCATCACAAATCAATCAAAAAAACTTTTCACTCGTGATTTTTGTAGTTTTCAAGTATGAAACTTATTTAAACTATTAAAAAAAAGAAGAAAGAGATCAAAATACTTGTCCTTTTTCAATTTTTAATAATTTCATTTTATCATTTCTTCCCTATTTAAAATATTCAAAAGAAAAAGACAGAGAGCAGGTACTTGTCCTTTTTAAATTTTTAATAATTACATTTTAGTCCTCCCCCTCAATTCTCTCGTGGTTTTTTAACCGTAGTTGTTTTATCTTTTCAATTAACTGTTAACATGTGAATCACAATTCATAACTGGAAAATTTCTTATGAAATATTTGAAAAGATTCCCTATAATTCAATTTCTTTCTGAATCACAAAATCAACTATTACTATTTCTTCTATTTCGATGTCCTACCCAATGTAAATCTCTACTTTGCAATATTATTGAAAAGTATAATAAACAATCTAATTATTAAACAAAACATATTAATCTATTTAAAAAAAAAAAATCTTCCAGATCCTTCCTCTTCTCTCTGTCCCCCTTCCAGTTTTCCCCCTTCCTCTTCTCTTCTTTTTGGTGATAGGAGTGGTTTTGTTCGTGCTTTTGCAACTGGGACTTCTGTTTCAACTTCTGGGACACCATAAGCAGCTACAGTTTGGGAGCATGAAGACCAACGGTAAAGTCATAAGATCTCCATGTCCACATCTATACTGGCTAATCTCCATCACCTTTATTTATCTTCTTCTTCATCTGCGTAATTAGTCTTTTTTTTATCTAAAATTAATTAAAATCTTTATCTAGGTTTCTCTGTCATTTTTTTTCTTTCTTTTTGTTTTGGTTGATAATTCGATCTATATTCCTTCCAGCCGTTTTCCTTTTCGGCTGTTTTCCCTTCCGGCATCCTCTTCTCTCTTTTCCCTTTTGGTCTTCCTCTCCTCTCCTTCCCTTTTGATCATAAACAGACCACACGGTCCACCACCACCAGATCATCACAGACACACATCACAAACACACAAACACAACAGATCACAAGTCACCACGGCAAGCATGAGATCCCATGACTGAGCAATGCCGATGGCCAAGTCACCAACTGTTTGGCTGGCAGACATGCCAAGATTGGTGCTCCATCACCGATGGCCGACATCCTTCCATTTGTACGTTTTTCAATGGCTTCCAGCCACGAGCTCAGTCCTTCCTCCTAGCTTTCGACCCCCTGAGTCTAAATATGTCCTCAATTTTTTTGAATTCTAAGTGATTGAAGAGATACAATGGTTTGAAGTTGGTCAAAACTTCCCAACCATTTTTCAGGCACTGTAAGCGAAGTCAATCCAAATGGAAGTTAATATTATGTTTCTCATACCTTTAGATTTTCATTGCTATCTTGTTTGTGAATTATGGTAGTGTATTTGTAGAGTTACCATTTTTGAGTAAATTTTTGTATTTAATGTTAAAAAGGTGTGAAATTGTAAATGTGTATGTTTAGATGTAAATGTGTGTATATATGTTTGTAAATACATATATTTTGTATATATGTATATATATACGGTCTTTCTATGGTGCAAACCGTTCACATGCGGACCTGCACCAAAGGTGACGCTTTTTAGAAAAAGCATCAGTTTTGCTATGTATGTGTACACAACAACGCCAACGCTTTTTCTAAAACGCGTTGGCTTTGGTGCGGGTTCGCATGTGGACGGACCGCACCATAGTATTCCTTCCGTTTGTACGTTTTTCAATGGCTTCCAGCCACGAGCTCAGTCCTTCCTCCTAGCTTTCGACCCCCTAAGTTTAAATATGTCCTCAATTTTTTTGAATTCTAAGTGATTGAAGAGATACAGTGGTTTGAAGTTGGTCAAAACTTCCCAACCATTTTTCAGGCACTGTAAGCGAAGTCAATCCAAATGGAAGTTAATATTATGTTTCTCATACCTTTAGATTTTCATTACTATCTTGTTTGTGAATTATGGTAGTGTATTTGTAGAGTTACCATTTTTGAGTAAATTTTTGTATTTAATGTTAAAAAGGTGTGAAATTGTAAATGTGTATGTTTAGATGTAAATGTGTGTATATATGTTTGTAAATACATATATTTTGTATATATATATATATATATACGGTCTTTCTATGGTGCAAACCGTTCACATGCGGACCTGCACCAAAGGTGACGCTTTTTAGAAAAAGCATCAGTTTTGCTATGTATGTGTACACAACAACGCCAACGCTTTTTCTAAAACGCGTTGGCTTTGGTGCGGGTTCGCATGCGGACGGACCGCACCATAGTATTTCTTTATATATGTATGTGTATATATATAGGTGTAAATGTATATATATATATATATTATGAGTGTATGTGTATATATATATACATATATATTTGTTGAAAGATTTTATATATACATATGAAGATATATATATATATATATATGTGTGTGTGGATATACATATATGATAAAATTCTACGGTGCGGACAGTCCGCACTATAACAAGACGACGGTTTTTGAAGAAATCATCGTCAATACTCATATCTGTGTGATAGTAAAAAACCATCGTCTTTATGGAGGTCCACAGGATAAAAACGTGCAAATGTCCATATCATAGATGAACTTTACATATATGAATATATATATACATGATTATAGGACTTTACATATATGAATATATATATATATATATGAATATAGGTATATAGAGTCCGTCTACGATGTGGACGTCCGCACGTTTTTATCATACGGACCTCAGTATTGACGACGGTTGATGACAGTTTCTTCAAAAACTGTTTTCAATAATGAGGTCCGCATCGTAGAATTTTCTTAGGTATATATACATATATATTTGTTAAAAGATTTTGTATATACATTCGAATATATATATATATATATATGTGGATATACACATGAATATAAATGTATGAATATATATATATATATGAATATAGGTATTTGAAAATATATTTGTTAAAGGTGTAGTATATAAATATATGAATATATACGTGTGAGTAACTAACTGAGTATAATTAAATTTATATATATCAATATAAATAAATGTATAATTTTTATATATATATTTGTTATGTACTTCTATAGATTTGATATATATATATATATATAAAGTATATTTGTTAAAAGATTGAAGTATGTATATATATATAATATATATATATTTGTTAGAAGATTGAAGTATGTATATATATATATATATAATATATATATATATATATATATGAATATATATGTGTGTGTGTGTGTGTGTGTGTGTGTGAGTATTTTATAAAATTTCAACAAGCGATTAGATGCTTATGTTGAGTTAAGAATTAAAATAATGTTTGTTTATCAATTTGCTTACTTAATTGTATGGTTAATTTATTTAATTACACATTTGTTTATTTCTGATTGATTCATTTATTTATTTATTTGTCAAAACATTTGATTACATTTTAAAAAGTATAATTCTAAGGAGTGACATTTTTGGTAATTATATATATATATTTTATATATTTATTCTATGTGACTAGTTAGTCTGTAGATGTACCATACAATATTAGTGTTCCGTACTGTTATGTTTATGGATCAGCATACAAGTTATACAAATAGTAGTCCTTTATGGGCTGTGATAAGAGAAGGTAGGCACGTATTTTACAGTGCTAGTAGCAGCCAACCTCCCCTCCATCATTTAGCCACTCCTATGGGAGCTATAGGTGAGAAGGTTGGTAGATATTTTGTACAGTGAGCATTAGACCCCTTTGACAGTAGGATGATAGGTTATTTAGCATTGAAACCATTGAGATGCTGATGGGGCCGTGTACAGGTTCTCTTCTCCCTCCCTTATCTACTGAGTAGTGTTTGGAACGCCAGATATTACTTGGCAATACTGGTATATTGTATGGTGCATCAGTTATCTTTTTTATGTATACGTATATATGTTATGTTATGTCAATATGTACCACACCATACGAAGGCAATGACCTAATTCGGCTCATAAATAGTCTAGTCTTGTATTTTTGCTGCTTACGAGATCAAAGTGTTGAACGACTATTATAGGCAACCACCCTTGGTTGTATTGGTAGCAATGTAAATGCAATAACTAATATCATAAGACCATGTGTTAGCGTACTATATGGTAAATCAGGCCTATCTCCGCTAGTAGTGTGCAGGCTATGTAGTGTGTTTATTAATTTTAATTTTAATTTTATTTTATCTACGTATGATTATGAATTTCTATCATTATTATTATTTGTTGTTAATAATATTATTGTTATTATTAATTGCTATTTGCAATCATTATTACACATTTGGTATTAGTGTTAATAATATTTATTATTTATTATTGTTACTAGTATAAATTGTTATTGTTATCATTATTATTATTATTATTATTATTATTATTATTATCACTTGTTATTATCATTATTATTATTATTTGTGATTATTGTTATTATTATTGTTGTAATTATTATTGTTATTGTTATTATCATTATTGATATTATTATTTGATATTGTTGTTATTATTTTTGTTATTACCATTATTTTCATTATTATTATTATTATTGTTATTATTATTTTTATTGTCAACTATATAATTTTCGTATTTGTCCGAATGTGCAAGTATTGTAGCCTTGGAGCAAGTATATCAGCTTTGAGACAGCTATCGTAGTCTTCAGGTAGGTTATCCAAATTCTCTAGAAGTTGTATTATTATTATTATTATTATTGTTATTACTATTATGATTATTATCATTGTTTTTATTATCTTCTACCCCCATAATAACGTATGGTTATAATAAGTGGGTGGCGTAGATGGACATGAGTTATAAAGGTATTTTTACATTTTATTAAATTATTTCTTGCATCTATGTCCTTATGCTTTTGTTATCGAATTGTTGTCTCTTATAATAGGCTGAGAGGAATAGGGTGGTGCTTTATTAGAGTGCATTTTTTAGTAAGGAACTTTGGGACATGTCCAACTTTTAAGGGAGATGCTATTGGACTTTTTATAGGAATGTCTGGTAATGTTTCCCCAATCAAGGCTTGTTTAGGATTTCGATAAGGAATCTTGGGTGGGTCTTGACATGTGGCAAACCACACAGCCATGTAAGTGTGACGTTATAAGTTTCTAGTGTGGAGAATCAAACCATACGAAAAAGAACTACCCTAATCTTTACAGCGGTACCGCAGCATTGGGATCGGGCCCACAAACTGATTAGGCCAGTTGTTACTGAGGTCTGAGTTTGTAGGTAAGCCAAGCTACAAGTCATTCATCTGGATCATCCCAGCAGTCTATAGTACCTAGCTGAGGTAGAGGATGGAGACCACAAACAATAAGTTTGGGCCGAGTGTTTTATAATGCCGCAAGAAGCCCTAGCTACTCCCAATGAGGTGATAGGTACTTTGAATGTTTTTGGCAGCGA
The DNA here is from genome assembly GCF_031755915.1 of Ziziphus jujuba. Lineage (NCBI taxonomy): Eukaryota > Viridiplantae > Streptophyta > Magnoliopsida > Rosales > Rhamnaceae > Ziziphus > Ziziphus jujuba. The sequence continues at coordinate 16,288,429 of NC_083384.1, forward strand.
CACACTTATTCTTATCAACCTGGAGGCCACATATTTCTTTATTTCATGAGAGTTTTTTGCCCGAGTTGAAATAACCCCAATTCCTTTATGGTGTCAGTAAGAAATCTCTACTGCTGTAGGATAGTCTTTTTGGCCTAGCCAAATATTGAAGAGATGCCTTTTCCGTGTTAAGAACCAAGTAATGGAAGTAGATTTAATCCTGTTAGATCTTTATGGTTTGGTAGTAATTTTGGGCATGGGCTGGCTTATTCCAAATCATGCCTTCATGGATTGCTATGAGAAAGAAATGACATTCAGGCGACCAAGCTTTCCAATGGTAGTATTCCACGGAGAGTGCAAGAGACCCTCATCAGGTCTAATTTTAGCACTTACTGCGAGATGTCTGTTCAGAAATGGTTGTGAAAGGCATGTGATCAATACCCAAGTTTATGAAATAAGATTGGAGGGCATATCCATAGCAAGAGAAACTGATTTTTTGATTGATTTAGTTCCTGTTATTGTTTTTACTTCCTTACCACCATCAAATGACTTCGACAAAATTAAGGGAATAAAAGGTTTAGTTGCAAGAATTGAGAGATAAAGGTTTCATCAGGCCTAACGTATCACCTTGAGAGTATGAGTCCTATTTGTAAAGAAGAAAGATTGTACCTAAGATCGTGCATTAACTATAGTGGCTTAATAAAGTATCTTGAATAGGTACCCATTGCTGTAGATTTATGACTTATATGATCAACTCTAGGGTGCAAAGGTGTTCTCAATGATTGATTTGAGATCTAGATATCAACAGTTGAGAATCAAGGAATCAGATATTCCCAAGACTACTTTCATAACTCAATACGGTGTCATTTGGATTTACCAATGGTCTAGCAACTTTCATGGATTTAATGAACCATATATTTCGATCGTACTTAAATCGATTTACCGTTATATTTGTAGATGACATCTTGGCTTACTCAAAGAGCAAAGAAGAGCATGTGAGATATTTATATGGGTTTGATATACTATGATATGCGGTGAAATTTAAAAAGTGGATTTGTGGAAGAGTTTATACATTTATGTTGTTTTTAGATGCACTATACAATACTAGTGTTCCATACTACTATTTTCATTGATCAGTGCACAAGTATTATTTAGTCATTTTATGGGAGCTAAGTTGAGATAGGCAGATATTTTATGATGTAAGCATTAACCACTTTTCCCTTAGCCTTAGGATTGCAGGTTGTTAGCATCAAAGCCTCGAGGAGCCCAGGTGTCCAATTGCAAGTATCTCTTTCCCTCTCTATGTGCCAAGTGGTGTTTGGGACGTCAAACACCATCTAGCAACAACTCAGTATACAATATGGTGCATCAAGTATTTGCTTGATATTTTATGCACTTTTAAATGTTTTTTTAATGGGTTCATTTAAATCATGGTTTTAGTTGTCTATCCAGCCATTTAATAATTTATTTAATTGTTTCTAATATAACATTCATTATATAACTTTCATTTTATCTTTGCATATTTATGTTAGAAAAGGATATTTTTGGGGTAATTATTCAAATAAAAATTTTGCCTTATCTTATTTAATTTCATACAATTATATTTGGATATTTGGGAAATACAACATTTTGAGTCTTGTGAATATGATTTTAAGCAGGAAACCTTTCAAATTGAGTGGATTAGTAAGAGTTTTGAAAGAAAAGTTGTTTTCCTAAATATTTATTTGATTTTTTTTAAATTATCACTATTATTATTAATATTAGCAATATTATTGCTATTATTAACTCTGTAGATGATTAATTAAGAGTTTTAATTAATTATTGTTATTATATTTATTATTAATATTATATAGATATAACTCACTGAGATGATTGGTATCTTATTATTATTTTTTATTGGCAAAACCTGCTCCCTTAGATCTAGGTAGAAAGCAGATCTACTATACATACTGCTAGAAAGCAGACCGACTATACATATTGCATGAAATGCCCATCTATTCTTCATTTCCAACTACACTGTGTAGTTTTCTTTTTCCTCATTCCAAATTATTTTATTATTATTATTCTCTTTCTCTTATATTGATAATATTTATATTCTAAATATTCTTAGAATGCTTTGATACTAAGTATGAACCTGGGGTACTGTCTTTTAATTATTTACTTGTTTTGTTAGTATTGTTATATCATTAGAATGCTGCAAAATTGTGGAAACTTGTAAAAAGGGAAAGGAGAAGGTGGATGTATATCTTTGGAGTGTGTTTCTTATACTCAGAAAATTTAGGGGAAGACCAATTTAACGGGGGAAATGTTGCTAAATTTTCTATAGAAATTTCGATGGGATTTCACTTAGTTAAGGTCATCCTAGAGTTCTGGTAGAGAATTTTGGGAGTGTCCTGACAAGTATTTGTAATTTGTGATCGGCATATAAAATAGTTAAAAAAAAAGTACGTCCAAAAAGTAATATGTGATTGAATTTAATTTGTTGTATATTAAAGAGTGATTAGAATTTTAAATACAACCAACACACAAAAAATACTGATCGCATAATTTATAATGTGAATATATATATGAAGCATGTTCATATATGCATAACAAAGGCCACATACATGTAATGATAGTCAAATAGAGGTAACATGGTTACATATGTATAATAATAGTCACAAATATATAACAATGGTCATACATGCGTAATAAATGGTCACATATGTATAATATGGTCATAGATAGGGATGGCAATTTGCCCCGCATACCCCAAAAACCGCAGTGCATCGCCCTTAATGAGGTGGTTTTTCCCCGAATAATCGGGGTGACGGGGTGGGCTCGGGGCAGGAGATCAAAACTCGATTCGGGGCCTGGTCGGACCCGAGGAATAAATACTCTGGCCCAAACCTGGCCTGGTATATATATATATTTTTATCATTCAATTTATCTGTTAAGACCCTACCCTACCCCTCTCCAGCTCTTCATTTTCTTTTTGCCGAGTGTCGACACTACCGCCACCCACCTGCTGCTTCAGCCTTCACCATCACCTGCTGCTTCACCGCCGACGCCACCTACTGCAGCCAATCGAAGAACACAGTTGAGGTTGACTGGTTGTGAGCCCCTTGTGTTGCTGTTGGTAGGATCTCTCTTTCTTTTTTTTTTTTTGGTTTTAATCTTGTTAGATTATTGTCTTTGATTACTTACTTTTATGTTGATTTAGCTATAGATTTGGGAGCATTTTCTTTGATTTTTATTTTCAGGTTTCTCTATCATTTAGATTTAATTGTAGTAAGTTTCTCGGCTTCCTTGATGTTGAAATGACTTGAACTTAAAGATGAGGAAGTTAGAATTTAGATTGTGCAATTTTTTATTTTTTATTATTAAACCAAAAGTTATAACAAAAGTTCACATCCTTTACATACCAAGGATTTCGATCTCTGTGAAAATGTCACGACATATTGAGAGCACGAGGTCGATGAGAAAGAGAATGGCTAGTGTTTAATAATGTGTGTGAAATCATGATTCTATAATAGTGGAGGGTTGTAAAAATATTTTTAGGTAGAGATTGGGAGATTAGTGTTAATCATGATTCATGTATATAGGAACATCTAGTAATAAATTACTTCATTTCCTTGCTAACTATAGTTTGCATTTTAATTACTATAGGAGTCTATTATTGTGAAAAAAGCTTCGGTTGTTGTTCAAAAGAGTTTGATGCTTGCTAATTGTGTAGGAGTTTGCTTCTCTCTCGAAAGGTCCTTGTATAGTACTTAAAAAAAAGGGGGAAAACCACGTTGCCCTATAGAATCCTCATTCCCGCCCTGCATCTATGAAACAGGAAAAATGACGGAGATGAGATCAAAAATTCTCTGTGAGGATGGGACGGTAATTTAAAAATCGGCCCCGCCCCACCCCATTGACATTCTTAGTCATAGATGCATAACAATGGTCATAAATGCATAACAAATAGTTACATTTGTGTAATATGATCACATATGTATAACAAATGAACACATATAAAGAGTAAAAGTGACTCTCTATATTTAGAGAGTTAAACTCAAGCTACAACCATACATTAGTTGTATGAATACCCGACAGTCTCATCTTTAAAAATCTAAAAGAAATTTGTACCTTTTAAAATCTTTGACCTGCTAATAAGTGAATGGGTTAGACCAACCAAATGTAATATTTTAATAGAGTGATCACCGTAATAATATGTGATCAAAATATAAAAGCATAGAAAATGTAAATTAATTTAAATAGAAGAAGTGATCTCAAAAGTATTTGTAATAAAAAAATAGTAAAAGCATATAATGGAAAATAAAAGAAAAATGTGCTGACAAAATGTAATATGTAATTGAATTTAATTTGTTACATATTAAAGAATTGAAAAAGTGATCAAAATTTTAAATACAATCAACACACAGAAGTGTTGATCTCATAATTTATAATGTGAACACATGCATAAAATGTTCATATATTATAATGATGGTCAAATAGAGGTAACGTGTTTATATATGTATAATAGTAGTCACAAATGGATAATAATGATCACATATGCATAACGAATGGTCAAATATGTATACCATGGTCATAAGTGCACAACAACAGCCATAGATGCATAACAAATGGTTACATTTGTGTAATATGATTACATGTGTGTAACAATAGCCATGTGCGAGTAGTAACAGTTACATAGAGGTAACATTGCAACATATATGTAATAGTGGTCACATATACATAACAACAAGCACATATGCTTAACAAATTGTTATATTTGTGTAACATAATCATCTAAGCATAATGAATGGCCACTTGTGTAACATAATAATATATGTATAATAAACATGCACATATTTGTAACAATAGCCATATATATGTAACAATAGTCATATAGAGGTAATTTAGCCTTTATATGTAACAATAATCATAAATATATAGAAATGTTGTAGATGCATAAAATGACTACATATGAATAATAAATAGTCACATATGCGTAATAAATGAACATGTATGTCTAATAATGGTCACATATGCATAATAATAGATATATAAACGTAACATGATTATATATACATAACAATAGTTACAAATGCGTAACAATGGTCACACATGGAAAATAAATTGTCACATCTATATAACATGATCATATATGTGTAACAATGGTTACAAGTTCGTAACAACGGTTGCATAAAGATAACATGACTATATATATGCAACAATGAGCATATATGTGTAATCATAGTCACATATGTATAACAATGCTCACATATAAGTAACAAATGGTTACATGTATGTAACATCATCACATATATGTAACGATAACCACATGTGCATAACAACGGCCACATAGAGGTAATGCTCTTATATATATATATATATATAATAATGGTCATAGTTTTTAGGCTTAAGGTTCTACCCTAAAAGGTTAACTTTATAAAGTGAGTAATCCAAGTCTCTTATATACCCTTTAGAATACCCAAATCTAGCCAGTGTGGGACTTATGTTTGCACATTTTACAATCACCCCCTCAAAGTAAAGACCACCTGGTTTTTTCCTAGCTGGCACCCTCTCAAATGAAGGACCATCTTTTTTTTTATTTTTTATTTTTTATTGGTTGGTACCCTCTTAAACTAACAACCACTATTTTGTCCCCATTCTGTTAAGATGTCTCCACCATATTACATGGAATTTTGCCTCTATTATATGCCTCTATTATGGAAGTCTCCATCTCTGCACCACCTAGACATGAAATTTTGTGTTGTCAAACTTGATCATTGATCACGGGGTTTAAATTCACCATCATAGTCTACCATTTAGGGCCCACCATTGTTTGATCACATTGGATTTTTATTTAGTGTGTACACATGGCTCTGTTTGGATTCCGGCTTTGATAACATTTGTTAAGACTTGGGGTTCACCCAAAAAGGTTGACCCTATAGGGGGAGTAACCTAAGCCTTTTATATACCCATTAGAATACCCAAGTCTAGCTAATATGGGATTTATGTTTACACATTCTACAATATATATGTAACAAATGTCACAAATGTGTAACAACAGTCATATATTTATGAAAATGGTCATATTTATATAACATGATCACATATATGTAACAAATGGGCATACGTGTATAAAAACAACAACATCCATGTAACAATGATCCCATAAAGGTAACATTGCCGTATATGTGTAACAATGGTCATATATGGTTAACAACAGTCACATATATGTAACAACAATTATATATGCTTAACTAATGATCACATATGTATAACATCATCACAAATAAGTAACGATGGCTATAAATGTGTAACAATGACCACAACATGTATAACGAACTATCACATTTGTGTAACATGATCATATATGAGTAAAAATAGGGACATATGTGTAACAACGACAATATATGAGTAGCAATGGTCATATAAAGGTAATATAACAACATAATAATGGTCACATATGCATAACAAATGTCAAATATGTGAAATGATGGTCACATTTGTGTAATATAACCATATCTGTGTAACAATGACCATGTGTATATAGCAATGATTACATAAAAGTAACATAGCAACATATATGTAACTATAGTCACACATTCATAACAACAGTCACAAATGCAACATATTTATTGGAAATGTTATACGATACTTTTCAATATCTTTACCAAAAAAAAAAAAAAAAAATTCTCTATATCATTTCAAAAAATTAACTCTTCAGTTATAAAAAAAATGCAACATATTAATTTTAATTATAATAAGTCATTAAATATATTGATTTATTACACGTTTGTATACTTTTGTTATTTAATATTTTTTCCTAGCTTAAAACTATTTTGTGTCACATTATATGCTTTTTTTTTATTAATTTATTCTTTTATGGTGTATTGTCAAATTTTAGCCAATTAGAGTTGGGATTTTCCATGTAAATATCATAAAACATGCAACATACTAATTTTAATTCTAGCAATTTATTAAATAAATTATAAATTGATACACTATGCTTTTGAATGCTATTATAATTGAGTAGTGCTTTCTAACTTATGACTATATTATATCGTATTATATTTGTTTTATAATTTTGTGTGTCAATTTATTTTTCATACTAATATATTATTAAATTTTAATCATGGTCTTTTATATAATATCATGTATGGTATTTATAAATTTTCCTTTTGAAATTCAAAGTTTTTTAATTATTACTTTTTTGGCTTTTGACAAATAGATCATATATTTAATGCAATCGTCATATAAATATTTTGTTATCAACATTATAAAATATGATTGTCAATTTATTGCTTATAAGTTTTTATTAATTGATTAATCATCACTCAAAATGCATGTATCACAGAGATTGCTAAGATGATCAAAATCAAGAACTTTTGTGCTATAAACAATGTAATATACCAATATTATATCCTAACTCATGACTATTTATGTTATATTATACTTAGTTTTTTTCTTACATGTGTATCACTTTAGTTTTTTAATTATAGATTGTCAAATTTTAATCATTTAAGATTGTATTTTTCAATATAATTATAATATATGGTCTTTATATAAAATCCCTTCAATCTAAAAGCTCTTTCAGTTATTATTATTTTTGTTAAATTGATCATATATTTAATATAATGAACATACTTAGTTATATAATTAACATTGTGAACACTATATATGAAATATTATTCTAATAAGATTCTAATATATGTATTATAAATATTATTGTTATCACTATGTGAAATTTTAAAAAAAATTATAATTTTTTCAAAAACACTAATTGAAGTGTTATAATGCACCATATTAATTATAATTCTCTAGTGGTATTTAATTTTATATGTTATTATAATCAGATATTGTTTAATGACTCATGACCATATTTATTTTTTATTCTTTATGTTTTTCAATATACATTAAAAATTTTAATTATTTAAAATTTTTAATCTTCTACGTAACTATATTATATGTTCTTCTTATAAATATTTTTCAACTTAAAAAAAAATTAATAATTTATTCTATATATTTATTTGTGATAGTGGCACATATATTTTGTAATTGACTTTTGAAAATGTAATCGATATATTATAGAATTTCAAAATTTTATTTTGTATGAGATCTTCATTTAGATAAACATAAAATACAAAGTATATATCTTAATTACGACTAGATATATTACTAGGTATGGCAAATTATGTATACTACTAGGTATGGCCACGTGAGATTTATGTGGCTTGGATTAAAATTTGAATGTTTAATAGTTTTTAATTAATTTGGAAAAGTTTGAATTAAAAAGTTGTTAAATTAGTTTTTTTAATTAATATTTTTCAATTTGTTTGGAAGGATCTAGTTTTAAATCATTAACAAACATAAAGAAATTAATCATTTTATCCCAAGTTTTTCATAAATTTAATATCCAAATCTCATAATATAATTTTGAAGTAAGAACACTTCCAACTCCTAGGTAAGCAGAAAATCTAGAAAATTGTATGTAAAAAATTGAATTAATATAAACTAATTTAGAAAATTGATGACTATTTTAATTACATAAAAATTGTTCAAAAATAACATCAATTATAGTGTAGTCATTAAGGAAACATACCAATATATGAACTAACTTTAAGTCGACATCCAATTATGATTGATTTTCTATTCATAATATTCAAAATTTAAGTACATTCATTGTTCACAAATTGGTTCCACATGATGAGCATCACAGTATCCATACTGTCCATAAAATTAAAATTAAAATCAAAATTCAAAAAAATATTTATTAACTTATTTAATAATTAATAATTATTGTTATTTTTTTGAAGTACTTATTTATCATTCATCAAAGTCATCTCTTGGACAATTTCTAAACCATTATTCGTGGTTATCTCCTTTTTTGGCTTGATTTCAATTGCTGTTCCAATGACATTTGATGATAAACAAATTTAGAACTTAATTAAAATGTTATAGATCATTAGAAATTTATCCACGTGAAGAATTAAATATAAAAGAAAAGTTATAAAAATATAGCTAAACAAATTTACTATATAGATAAATATACCGACTTGGGATAGAGAATCAATATAAGTGTGTAGTTGTGAGAATGGTACAAAGCTGTAAACAGCAGGCACAATTATCTCTGAAACTCCAGTCACTTCTTCCACAATGGTTCGACCATTTATAGTCCATTGCAAATTATTTTGAACAATCTGATATTTTGCACCAATTTCTTTAACCCAAGCATTATAAATATAATAATATTTCCCAATTATGAGTGTGTCTCAGAAGATGTGAATGTCTCCACCATATATTGCGGCCTGAATCTTATTACCCAATATAAGAAAAACAAGAGACTTAAAATTGAGTTATATATGAGACAAATTATACAAAATAAATATATTATCAAAACAAGCTTACTTCTTCATCAGCTAAGATTAATCTTTGATATTTGTTTGGACTTGATTTAGAAACCCGTGGCATTCCTTTCTCAATAACTACCACTTTTACTGTCCAACCTCTTTGTTGAGCTTGAATATCCTTGATTAGCTTTACTTCTCTAATCATTTTTCTATGTTATATTTTAGAAAAACATAAAATGAAGTCACTATGAATCAAATAACTAAATTATAGATGACATAGTCATTGACTCTTTATTTATTTTTTAGACTAAGAGAAAAAAAACAATGACCACCATGATCTCTTGTCGGATTGCATGCTCTCCCACTACTTTTCTTTTTTCTTTTTTTTCTTACTGTTTTTTTTTTATTTTTTTTCCCACCCGAAAAAGGGATCGTTTTGTTAATTATGAGTTTAGAGCTTTAATGAATGTTGGGGTTAGTTAAAATATATTGTTCGATTCTGAAAATGGATTTTATTATTTTTGTATAGTTATGTTTGTCTAATAGTGTGGGGTTTAAGGATAGAACAAGAGAATAATCTTAAAGCCAGGTTCTTGAGGGTGGTTCTTTTTAAAATGATTAGATGTTATGTGAATGCTAAGCACATTTATGTAAGTATGGTTTTAGTATAATAATGGGGAATAAAAAGAAGAAGAAGAATTGATGCGTGTTTTTGGGCATGGTTTAATGATTTAAAAAAAAAAAAGGGTATGATAAAAAAAAAAAATGAAAGTCTTTAACACGTTGGGAAAGAGACATGACGGGTAGGAGAATACCAAAAAGGAAAGCTTATTTTAATTTTAAGGACCACCACTTGAGCAAGTGTGAAAATTTTGTAGCCAACAATTTATATTGAGTTGTTGTTTTTTACATGGTATTCATAAAAAGTTTTTTTATTTAGATTTTGGTTGGTTGTTGAATATGCTACATTTCATTTTGCAATTTCTAAAGCAAATAATGAAAGAAAGGAAGACTATAGAATGAGGAACATGGATGCTCTGGTAGTTGTTAGAGCTCTTAAAAAATGGATGTTTGAGTAAATCTACGCAGATAAGCTAGTCATTTTGTTAACATAAATATATGTTGGTTTTTCATATATCAATATGTGGTATTGGGTGAAAAACTGAAATATAAATCATATGCACGTGCACACAAAAGCAATGAAAAATGCAAAGATCCATGCACAATGAAATTCATGAACTCACAAAAGAATTGAAATGCACGAGGAAATTAAGCTAAAAGTGATCAAATAAGACAAAGGAACGAAAAAAAATTAAAGTTACCAATTTTGAAGTGAATAGCACAATCTTCAGGTTCTTTGTAGTCACTGATAAAGAGAGTAGAGGGAGAGAAAAACTGAAAAAAAAAAAGATTAAAAAAGAAAAAAAGCTAACGGCATTGAAATACTAAAAACCAAGGAAATAGGCTTTAAAATATTATAAATCAAAATCTCTACTTACATGGTAAGTCAAAGTCCTTTCTGAAGTACAATAATAAAGTCCAAAATTTTGCATAAAGCACACAAACTCCATCCTTACCATACTGCAAGTCATCATAACCATAATGCATGCCATACCACAACCCCTGACACCTGTATGGAAAAATACGAAAAGAAGCATAAAATGTGGATCTCACAAGTACAACAACTGTTGAAGATCAAATATGTGATGGAACATTCAAGGATTTTAATTAACCTAATAGATAAAAGGCTAATGCAAAGCAATAGTTGGAGTAAATCCAGCCCATTATTTATTAAAAAAAAAGAACCCAGCCCATTTAATAGAAATTTATTTAATATTTAAAGTGAAAAAATTTACTACATCATATATGATAAAATATTCAACAAAAATATTTAATTTTTTTTTAATTTACTTTGAAATTCATATATATATATTGTATGCACATATTTATATACACATCAAAACATAAATTATTTCTTCGTTTTACATTTATTTTTTTTATACATATTGGATCAAATCAATATCATATATATATATATATATATATGTTGGTATATTTGATAAAACATTTAGAAAATAGTGTTGCTTTTGCTTTCCACTTAAATAGTGCATCTAAATTAGAAAACCACAGTTATAGTGAAGCCTATAGGTTATAGCAATACACAACATTCATAAGACAAGTCAACTATTGCAAACTTAAATTTAAAAGCAAAGGGAAAAAGTTTTATGGAAACATACCAAAGTCATAATACAAAATTGGATCTGAGGCACAAGAAAAAGGTCTAAATTGATGTATCAAGGGGCAAAAAGTTAAGCATGAGATTGGTACACCTAAGTCTAACAGTCCATCTAAGAAATACTACACTGGTTCCTTTTACAACATAACCCTGAAGATTTTCATGTCTATCTTGTTCGATACCATAAATGCTACTACAATTATAGAATTATAATAGTGCACCACTGGCTCAGGTTCCAAACGCATGGCTTAGCTACAGCTACGCATTCTACTAACTCTGTAAAATAAACTCAATCACAATTTTCACCACTCCAAGACACTAGCTACAACATGATTACTTTGGTCTTTTTTTTTTTTTTTTTCCCTCCCTCCTAAAAGTTAACCCACATCAACCACAAAAAGCATTTTATTTCCACACAACAATGCATGGAAAACCTTGATCACACTATTTGGGGTTTCAATGTCTCTACATTCATAAATCAAATAAATCATAACCCAAAATTCTTTAACAATTTCACCAAGCTTATCAAATATGTCCAATAGATTCCAAGTTAATGACTATATTAAAACAATACTGAATTCCAGAACCAACTAAAAAGTTCACACTACTTCCAATAACAAACAAATAAAATACAAACCCTAATCTTATTTTCTCTAAAATTGAAACAAATAAATAAACTTGGTCCAAATTGAAAAGCAGAAAAAACCCAATGTATACATGAATATGCAGACTTGCAGACATACAGGGAGAGAATATAGAGTTTGGGGGAAAATGAAAAGCCCATTAGAGAGAGAGAGAGAGAGAGAATAGTTGACCAAAGAATTGGCGATTATCAGCAAAATCATGATAGGCTTGAGACTGAGAAATCGCTGGGGTGACCATCATCAGCACCACGAAGCAGAGGATTGTTGAGGAGGAGGGAAGAATAAATAAGGAAAGAAAGAAAAAATAAAATATAATATACACTCACTAGATGACCCAGGCGAACTTGAAGTAGATCCCAGAGTACTTTTTCTTTTTTTTTTTTTGGGTGAATCCAAACTTCAATGGAAGGAGGAAAGAAGAATGCATAGGTGAGGAAATATTCAACTTCCTATACAAAAGTTAGTAGATACTTAAAAAGACGTTGACAACCCTCAAATTTCTTCAAATTTCCAAAAAACATGTCTAAATATAAGGAAATAAAATGATCTCTACGGGTATTTATGGATATGCAAACTGAAAGCACAAAAGAAAGTAAAATACTGACAAAATGGTCGTTTTTGAATCGTTATGAACAGTAAAACATGACCAAATTGTTTGGCTCTTCTCATTTATATTATAGACTAAGGATATGGTTTTGCGATCACTATTTACATATTGTAGTATCACATATAGAAAGGGTGTCGTTATGAAATCATCATTAGGTGCACATACAACACAAAGTATATATGGTGATCGCTACTATATTGTGGTTATTATATCTTTATGATAATAAAATGTATTCACATTTTGTTTGTACATGATTTTGTGATCACTATTATATTTTATAATATTACAATTTCAAAAGATGATCGTATATATTGAATTTTCAAACAATGTTCACTGCTACTATATAGTGGTGACTATGCCTTAATAGTAATAAAAACTATTTACATTTTGTTTGTATACGATTTTATTATCACTATTATATTTTTTAGTATCACATTAAAAATGATAATTGAATAAAACACTTTTCTTTAGAGATTTTTCAACCTCTTACAATATGTGTGATCACTTTTTTGCTTCATGATCATATATAACAATCTTTTACCTCCATTTACAGGTTAAAGCCTTAAAAAACTCCTCAGTTTTGGCACATGTCGTATTCAAAATCCTCCATATGGATACATCATCAAAAGGTTTGCATACTATAGCAATTTCCTATTTTAAATAGGAAAAATAAAGAATGAGTTGGAACGTGATTTCAAGAGTTTAACTTTGTAAAATAAAGAGCATAATTGAAATAAAGGGTTCGTTGTACATGCTTTTAGATTCCTTATACATAGATTAAGACACTCATTAAAGATATTACTCTCTAAGAAGCTTTGCTCATTCAAGTACCATGAAAGCTCGAAACTTGTTGTATAGGTGTTATTTGGTTAGGTGCTCAGTTTTTGTTTTTACAGCCATGAAATTTGGAAAAAATATAAAAACATTATTCATATTTCTAATAAATTATTCACATCCCCATGACATTTTCTCTCTCTCTCTCTTATGCAGCAATCTAAATGATCATTTTTTTCCTATACTAAAGTTACATTTTTTTTTTTTGCAATAATTAATTTGAGACTTCAAAGTTTTTATTCTATATTTTTAATTAATATTTATTTAAAGTATGTGATAATCTATTTTTGAAAAACAACTATATGATAATTTAATTAATTACTCTTTTTTAAGAATATTACATATTTGACAAATACATTGAAAAATTATAATATATTAAGTTAAATATAAAATGAAAATTATAATATATTCTAGAGAAAATCTAGTTACACTACCAAACAAACTCTATACAGCTATATTATAAATTTATATTTTATTCCATTCAAAATTACTATTAAAAATATTGTGTTTAGAAGTATACGATTGAATGTCTTAAATGTGTTCAAAAATCTACAATTGAATATTTAAATGTCTTTAAAAATATGCAATTGAAAATTTTCAGATATGACAATTTTAAATGTGTTCATAAGTATGCAACCAAACATCTTTGTAAATGTTCATAATTTTTAGTTCGAGCACTCAAAGAAATTCATCTTTTGGGTTCTTCGACTGTGTGAAATTGAATGTCCCATTGATCTTTGGTTGGGCAAGGTTGAACATAATATTGTACGCATTTGCAACTAGTGACAAATATATGGGAAGAAGGCCAAAATCTATACTTATAGGTTGCCTACAAAATTACAAATCATTAAAAGGAAAAAAAAAAATGTTAATGCCAAAGGAGAAAGATTGTAGAGAAATTATAAAACCCATTTCTCCAAAGAAAAAGAAAAATCTCCCAAAAATCCAAAAAAATAAAACTAATGACATTATATATATATATATATACATATATGAGATAAAGAGACATGAAAAATAAATATAATTAAGGAAACGACTCCTGTGAAAATGGGATGGTTAGGAAAAGCTATTGGTTGCCTGCTGTAGGGAGGAAATTCCGTTGGATAATGGCTAAGATTGTGAGAGGTTTCTCATTTAGCTGGGATTGCAACTATTAATATTCATTGTATAAAAGAGTTTTGACCTGAAAAAAATTCAATGGAAATTCTGCAACTATCAGTTTTGCTCAAAAATATTTTGATTCATTGCCCAATTACGACTATCAATTTTTGTGGAATGGTGTTTAATTTACAAACAATTTGCGAAAAGAGTGTATTTTTTTGTTTAGTTTGGACTATATGATTTGTGGTTATTTTAGGTACGTATTAGGAATATTACATAAAATTAATTTAGATTTTTTATATATTTAAATGGTAGCGTGTAGAAGACAACTTGTATAAAGTTTTTTTGGAATTGTGAAAAGAACTTCTATATATTTTGATACATTTAGTTAAATATTTTTAATAAATCATCACTTAGTTAAAAAGACTTATCTAATTAAAATCATCACAATTTATCAAATAAATAAATAGATAATATCACATTACTTTGTTTTCTTTTTAACTGAAAAATTACACATAATTTAAACAAAATTAACTAAAAACATAGATTTAAAAAAAACTTTCAAATCTTTAAATTAATTTGGAAGCAAAAAGAAAATTCAAATTGATTTTTGCAAAATCATAAAAAAAATTAATTTTCACAAAATGAAAAAATAAACACAAGGCATTTGAAAAAAAATTAATTTTATTAAAGGTATAAAAATAATTTGTATTTCCACATAAAAGAAATGAACGCCAATGAATATGGATGATTTATTGAAAATGTCAGAAATATTTTTGCATTTACTCCAAACCTCAAGTCAAGGTCTAAATGAAATATTATTTATAAACGAAAAAAAAAAAAAAGCAACCATTTTTGTTTTTTTGGGAAAAAAATTGTTCAGTAATAGTAATCTTTTTTTTTAATATTTCTTTGAAATTTATAAATGAAATTAACACTAATCCATATCGGTTGAATGTCCAACACTGAATTTTAGCCATAGGGATCCCGTATCCCAAAGTGCGTTCGGGCTAATCCAGATCTCGGGGTTGTCTAGGGTCGTTCAAGTGGACTCGAATGTCAATGCCATTCAGGCTGCTCCGAGTTTCAAAGCTGTCTGGGCAGTCCCATGTCCCCGCCTTCTGTAGGCTGTCTCGAGTCCTAGACCATCTAAACTTAGCTACGTCCCAGAGCCATCCAGGTATATGCCTAGGTCTCGGCACTTTTTGGGCAACCTTGTCCCTGCACCATCCGGGGGTCCCAAGTCTTCACTCCGCCAGGACTAACTCGGGTCCTAGTCCTATCTGGGTCGTTCTGGGTCTCAAGCTCATGCGAGCTCTCTCAGGTCTCAACCACGTCCGGGTCTCTGCACTATCCAGCCTATCCTGAGTTTCGATGCCATTGGGTTGATCTCAGGTCCCATTGTCATCTAGATGGTCCCGTGTCCTTGCACCATCCGGGAGTCTCGGGCCTCGGAGTTGTTTGGTCAATTCAAGTTCTTTTGTCATTTTGGTAGTCTTGGATCCTGGCGACGTCCAACTATTCCCGACACTGTAGAGGTGGTTGCCAATGTTGTTCAGGCGATGTTGAAGATCTTGGATTCTAGTTAAGTTTAGATAGTCAAGTTTGACTGAAATTAAAGACTAGGCCAAACTGTTATTTTATTTTATTTTATTATTAAGAAAAATAGAGATGGTTATGAAATGCATTTTTTTATTTTTTTATTTTTTTCAAGTGAAAATGGTTACCAAATGCATTTCTATTTTTGGTTTTTTAAAAATGGAAAGCAAAAACTAAGAGCCAACAACGATCGCGTTAAGAAACGAAACCAGTTAACCAAATGAGTTTCGTATATATAACCAAGTTACTATTGACTTTTCTGGTGAGAAATTCCGAGGGATGGAGTCAATATTCTTCTGTTATTCGAATGGCATCTAGTCCAAAAGGGAGTCCTATACTCTTGTGATCAAGGATGGCAATGGGATGTTCATCTACCGAAAAAGAGATTAACATATACAGCGATCCCCCTTGGAGGTATTTCGACTTTTATTCTTTGCTTTCAAACTCTATAACCTTCAAACCAATCCAGAATTTCTTTCTGTGGTAAACATAACATAAGTTGTAGTTCAAGAACGCATTAAAAGGCTTCTACACATATATGAAATGTCCTTCAAGGATTAGAGCAGTGATAACATCAAACTCAGCTAGATGTTTAAGTGATTCCTCAAAGTTTTGAGGCAATATTAGCTCAAAAACTATAGTGACAATCTTTTTGATGACTTGGTTGACAACTTATTAATTCTAGGCATAATTTCACTACTGACTGTACAACTTCTTGTCAATTTTCTCAAAATAATGACATCTCTTTCTCTCTCTCTCTCTCTCTCTCTCTACAAATATATATATATATATCCTTTCATATAAAGGAGTATTACTCAAGCTAACTCCATGGACCAAAAATCCTTCTTATTATAGTAAAACAAGAAATGGTGCAAAACCAGAATGTCTAGTAATATAAGATAAATTCCAATGCTATGGCAAGTGAAATGATTACATCATCTGCATGAAGGAAATCAAAGTTATGTTCACATCTAATCACAATGAGAAACAAAGAAACCGACAGACTAAGGAGCTGTAGGTGTACTGATCAACCAATAAAATTAAACATTTAAGCAGCACAACTTTTAATTATATATAATAAAATGCAAACATAGAGTTACAGTACTAGAGAATGAACAAGGCAGTGAGATTGGAGCTTGAGAACAGAGATGTGTAATTATCAGCTGCAGCCTGATGGTGATTAAGGAGAGAGGCAGAGATGTTATTGCAGAATTATTTGTTTACCTTTGTCTTTTCGTTCTGGTTGTTTGGTTGTCCTTCCAGTTCTTCTTGTCGAGGGTTCTTGAGTAAAGCTGTCTGATATGCTGTCAGACAATAAGGCCGTGCAGTGGCTTATTGTCTGCTTGAACTCTTCCTCGTCATGCTGGTATAGAAGGCGCAGACCACACTTATAGGAAGACAACTCTTGTCTTCCGCTTGCAAACGAAGCCTCAATGAGACTGCATTGATTCAACTGATCGGAAAACCAGAGACGTGGTATATAGGACACCCATATAAATTCTCCACTATTCAACTTCTTCAATTCCTCATTGGTTATTTCAAACTCATGCTGAGATTCTACACCAACCTTCTCAGTTTTAATTTGGCTTGTAAGTTTAAGATGAAATTCTTGATCTAGGGAGGTAGTTGAATGTTGGAGGTCTGAAAAATATGCACATAGAGCCAATCCTATCCAATTACCATCACTATATACGTATGATGGTAGTTGAATTGTCACTGAAGAGCCACTATTTTGATGTCCAAACCAGTCTAGAATTTCAGTAAGTGGGAAACATGAGTCATATATCATGTCTTGATCAAATTCCTGTATGATATGAAAAGTAGATTCTGATGAGCAACAAAGGACTGAGATAGAAAGAGAGATCAATTATGGTAATAAATAATAAAATTTCTTACCAGTCCACCTTTTCTTAGGTAATTGGATTCTGTCCTGGCTGCAAGAGATGGATTTTCATTTTCAAAGCCACGATATGCAGCTATTTCAGCCAAATGTTTTAAACAACCATGGTTAAAGTGAAAAAAGCTTTCATGGTGTTGATGAGTCATAATTTGACGAATAGGATCCAAATTATCAAAGAATGAGGTCGAGCATTTGGCTATTGATTGTTTAAGCTCTTCCACATCTTGCTGGTATAAGAAACGTGCTCCTAGATTCCTTGCAACCACATCAGGGCAATTATTAAAGATGACAATCTTTAAGTAGTTTTTCTCATTCAAGTGCCCTGCAAACACATTACTTGGTATGTACGTTAACCATATGAATCTGCGTATGCATAACCAAGTGAATTTGAACTTATTGGTCAGAAACTTGGCAGGCGGGAAACAATGTTCTTCAGTCTTCAAATCACATTTTAGTTGAAAAGAGAATTCTAAACTCTTGTAGTTGAGCATGATAGTTGGATGTTCATGTATTGAAAAAGAAACACAAACAGCTATCCCCCTCCAATTCTCATCATCATTCAAATTTGAAGGTACTTTAATTTTCATGCTTCGATCTTTAACCTGATAACCTTCAAACCAATCCAGAATCTCCTTCTGTGGGAAACAGAAGTTATAATTTGAGAAAGGATGAAAGGGCTTCAAAACAGATATGATATGCCCTTTGAGAATGAGAGCAATGACAACGTCAAACTCGATGAGTTGTTCAAGTGATTCCTCAATTCTTCTTTGCCACTTTATTGGATCACTTACTTTAAGTGCATTCTCTGCCACAATCTGTAAGTTGATGCAAGCAGGATATGATTCTTTTGGAGTGCATACTGGAATTACTTGATAGGAAGATTCTAAACGAGGCCGTCCCACTTTTTCCCTCAATGTAAAAGGAAAATAAGAGATGCGTTTATTACTTGCCAAAATCTCTTTCACTGATTCCCTATGACAGTTCACATCAAGAATTTATGTCAAACTAAGAGAATTAAGTTATCGATTTATGAATTTATATCATAATTAAAATATTTGTAGGTATACTTGCCTATCATAATAATCAAAACCGATAGGTAACTCTATTTTGGGCGCCTCACCAAATTCAACTGCACTAGAGAAATCTTCCACAAGCTCATCAAATTCTTGACAGAAGTGTTTAGAACCTAATAAAATCTCTTTCAAGGATTCCCTGTGACATTCCACAGTTATAAATTATGTCAAACTCAAAGAACTAATTTATGAATTTATGAATGCATATCATAATAAATATAGTTGCATGAAACTTGCCTTTCATAATAATCAAAATCGATAGGTATCTCTACTTTGGGCTCAACAAATTCAACTGCACTAGGGGATTCCTCAAAAAGCTGACCAAATTCTTCATAGCAAAAATGACCGCTACTTAGAGTGATGTCAGTTATCAGTTGAATTAAATTTCCCAAATCTTGCTCATTTACTGGTCTGATCCCGCACAGTTCAACCTCTACATCTGGGTTACTCGTTGTAAACAAAGCCCTTACTCCTGGACATTGATTCAACACTGCTCTGATATAAACTCGGGGCATGGTCAATAATATAAGTTTATGTTTAATGGCGATAGTATACTCAATTGTACACATATCACCATCATCTCCATAGACTTGAAATTGGAAACCAAGGTGCAGTGGAGTTTGTGAATCCAAATAATTGTTAGGCCAAGTAAGTTGAACATATAGACAAAATCCTACCCATGGCTTCTCATCAAATAAGTTCATAGGAACATCACAAACTACGGAGGAAGCCACACTGTGATGGAAGAACCATGTCGGAAACGCTTTCAGAGGAAAATGAAAAGCGAAACAATAGTTATGTGCATAGCATCGCTGAAAAGTTTAAACCAGTTTGAAAAAGATAAATAGACATTAGACAGTCATAGGCACAAATAAAAACAGAAATAGAGTCAGAGTCATCACCTGAACAAGTATTGGAACCAACCATTGTAGATCTCTTGTCGTCTTTCTGTCTAAATCAGACTCTGTGTTACTTCTGTAGTTTTCCTCTCTGACTCGTTTAAGTGGGTAGGATTGAAATTCTATGGCACCCCTAGGTGTTTCAAATTTTGCTACCACCATTGGTTTTCTTATAATTTTATATGTCAGGAATGTACTTTCATTTAGTAGCTGAGCTATTTTTCTGCAGAAGTCTGGCATATCTTCATTAAATACTATATGCATTCCACACATATATACATTTATATGTGATCCATGCGTTGAAATTGAAGCTGCAACGTCACTTGCTTTGTTCAAATTTTGCCCGAATTTGTCTCGTGGAACATAGATCCAGACTCCATATGGTCCAGCCCCTGAAATCTGGCGATTCTCCATGTCAAAATGCTCAAATCCAAGATGTCCTTTATTGGTATCAAAATGAAAACAAGCAGATAACTCTCCATCTCCACGCAAGATGTCACCTTCCTGAAATTGAAATACAGCAAATGTGGCAAATCCCATCCAAGCTTTACCAGTATCCTCTAGAGGAAGTTGGATTCCTGTTGAATACCCAATATTTTGTTGTCTGCACCACTCAGGAATTCTTGTACATTCAAACCCAAAATTTTCAACTTCTCCATTGTAAATATTATCCTGACCAATACGGCAAAGAATATAAAGAAAATAAAAATAATTGATAAATATATTGACAAAGAAAGAGACATAAGAAGTATAGTGACTTGCCTCGAGGATCTTGGAGTATAGCATTTGAAATAGTTCTTCATTGGATATGAGTGAATTCTCGATCTGGTAGGAGTTCTCATAATGTATGAAAGTGAATCCCCTATCAGAAGTCCATATTTCTTCTTTTAAATTTTTCAGCTGAGGACATCCATGTACATATGCATGTGTTAAACTCAATGGAAGTTTTGGCAACCATTCAAGCCTTTTACAATCCTCCAAAAACAGAACCGCAAGATTAAGTTGGGAGATGCTATCTGGTAAGCTCACAAAATTGTTTTCCCCCAAATTTAAACGTTGGAGTGAGGACAAACAACTAATATCTTCAGGGATCCCTTCCTCTGATAGATTGCATTTTCTTAGACATAATGATGTCAAAGAGATGAAATAAGCATGCAATGAATTAGGTAACTGGAAATGGATGGATTCTTCCATTGGCAACAAACAACAACTGAAAACAGAATCCCATGATGTATGTGCAGCCTTGCTACATTTGGAAAAACATAGGATTTTAAGGTTTTTCAGAAGCGTAATGGAGGGTGAAGCATTTCTCATTGCAGTTCCACTTGCAACAAGTTTTTCCAATTGTTCCAATCTCCCTATATTTTTTGGAAGTTGCTCAATATGTGAACATCCTGTGATATCTAGGATTTTCAGAGATGTCAAGCTGCAAATTTCATCTGGAAGTTTCAAAAGGTTCTTGCAATCTTTCAGACTCAACAAAGTAAGTCCACCGAAGCGCATGACTGATATTGGCAGCTCCTTTATAGCAGTCTCATCCAAATGAAGTTCATATAAACGATCCATATTTCCTACAATCTCTGGAAACCTAGTAAGTTTTTTGCATCCTGAAAGAATAAAAATTTCAAGAGATTCTAGGCTGATGCATTGTGAAGAAATATTCTTGAGAGATTCACAGCCTTTCAAGTTAAGCATAACAAGTTTCTTGAGCTCTCCAATTGATGGGTGAACTTTTGATAACCTTTTGCATCCGTCAAGAATAAGGCTTTCAAGATTGGGAACTCTACTGAGGTCAGGGATTTGTTTCAAGTACATGCAGTTACTAAGATTGATTGATATTAACATCTGCAAATCATGCTAGGTGGGAAAAGAAAAGAAAAGAAAAGAAAAAAAGATAGAATAAGTGGAAGCAAATAAATAGTAAGGAAAAAACAAAAGGACTGATAGTAAACTAAAATTGTACTAATTTATTAACAGAAACATGAAAAGGTATATATTCTTACTGTGGTTTCCCTCCATAGTCGTTCAATGCGGCTGCTAGACATGTTGAATTCAACAAGTTTATGTGGACAAAAACTTGAAGGAAGAGATTTTTGAGGATATCCATGCCATTCCAAAAGTCGTAACTCATTAGAAAGATATCCAACACATTCAGGAAAGACCATATTTTGAAATTTCAACAATCGTAGCATTTTCATTTGTAACATTGGGTCAACCCTCAGGTCTAGCTTTTCCCTCTTAGGCAAACTAAGGAATATGCCTTGGACAGCTTCTGTTCCCTATAATGTAACAATGGATGACTTTCAAGATACTTGAACCATAAATATATCAAAACCTATATTCAAACATTCATAACACATGAAACATTTATATGCTGAGATGTATGCAGGGTAAGATATGGCTGAAGTAATATACTTGATACAAATAGTATATTGACAAAAGTTCAATCAGATTTCTCACCGTATTATTCACAAGTACATTGCATACATCCTCATGAAACCATATCCTGCTGCGCTTACCAGGCTCGTCAGGGAATTTTTCATGAACAATGTATTGACCAAATCGTTGTAATAAATCATGCATCCATAACTTATTTCTTACTATAGTTATAAGAGATTTCTCAATAAGCAATCTTATCTCAGTCCTTGAATGAAGTCCGCAACCTTCGAATACCTTGCTCACCCGATATTCTTCCTCTCCTTTGAAGAAACATGCTATGTCCAAAAATATTTTCTTCTGCTCATCATCTAGTCCATCGTAGCTTACTTGAAGCACACGAGTAACATTTCTATCAGGATTTCTCTGTAGTTTAACTAATGTGTCTGACCACTGATCCACATTTCTTCCAAACAAGAAAGAACCCAAGACTTTAAGAGCTAAAGGATGATGATCAACATAGTCAACAAAGTCGTGAGACAACTTTACGAAATCACCAAAAGGGTATTTTCTCTTGAAGGCTCTCCTTGAAAAGAGCTGAAGAGCTTCATCATGAGTTAGATCACTAACCTTGTATATGTTATCCTCTCCATATGTTTTCAACAGGTGCTTATCCTTACTTGTCACAATGACTCTGCTTCCTGGACCTAACCAACAATGTTGTTCTTCAGCATTTCCAACCAAATCTTCTATTTGTTCCAATTCTTCAACATCATCCAAAATGATGAGCACCCTTTTAGAACATAATCTGTTCCTTAACACATTTCTTCCCATTTCAACATTTTGTATATCTCCTTCCTCTTTCAATAAGTACTTGTAGAGACGATTTTGCAAGTTGACCATACCATTTTTTTTAGATTTCTCTCTTACATTGGATATGAAAGCACAATCATCAAAATTTTTGGAAATCATTTTGTAAACTTGTTCAGCAATAGTGGTTTTACCAATCCCTGCCATGCCCCATATCCCCACTGTGCGAACATCATCTAGTTGCGTAATATTCAATAGGTAACGCATGTTTTCTATGTGGGAATCCATTCCAACAAGGTCATTGTTACTGAGTGAGAATGTCATATTCAACTCTCTTGAAACATATGTAGCAATTTCCTCAATATCAACCGTCTCATACCTGGAAAAATAGACACTATAGACCTTTAATTGGGGTATATTGAACTCTTTAAACTATTGATTGATTATAAATAATGCATTAACTGATATAAATGGAAAATACATCTTTATTTTTTTGGAAATACTGTAGTAGGTTTGCATATTCACTACGAAAGAAAGGAGTTTCAATAGAACCAAATCTATAGTAAAATATTTTATCCTTAGCCCCATTTAGGGAGTGTCAAAGTTTTTAAGAAAGCTTATCGTAGGAATCATTTTCTTGGGAATAAGTTTTACTTATACTAGAAATTTATTTTATTAGTATTTGGTTAGTAATGGAAATTAGGCATGGAAGTAATTAATTTTATCTATGTTCTAACATGGAGGATAAATTTGTCTTTAAAAAGCCATATATAAAGTAAGTTTTTCTGAAAATTTAAGACTGACATCTTTTTAGTGAGAATATGTAACTTTTCACCCTATTTTCTATGTTTCTTGGAAATTTGATTTCCATGGGTCCACATACTTTCCCAAACACTAGAAAAGTTCTATGTTTTAAAGAAGCTCAAATTTCCACTAATTTTGAATCAATCCAAACGGGCCTTAGTGTTTTTCTATTTGCTATATTGTTAAGTGTAGAAGCAGGCAACATTTTTAACGTGCATTTGAGGTTTCTTTTAAACCTCCACTTTTGAATTATGAGAGAATTTTTTATTTTTCATTTTTCATTAAATGTAGTATTCATTAAACCTATAGATTTTAAACTCTTCAATGTTATACTCGTTTCAAAAGCTAGAATTTGAGAAGTAGCCATGAGTAGCTTCTCAATTTCTTTTTTTTTTTTTTTTTTTGACATAATCAGGATTTTAAAATTAAAATTGCTATTATATCCTGTGATTAATAATACAAATTTTTTTACCCAATATATATATATGTAAGGAAATAATCATTTATGTATATATATACATGCATATGTTTGCCCATTTTATTGATATCGTGCAAGGGGAGTGGTTATATGGTCTTGGATGGGAGGATTGAATTTGGACATATTAGCCTTCGGGTAGGTTATTCAACCTCTATGCAGGTATTTCAACCTATGGGCAAGTTATCTAGCTTACGGGCAGTTATATATTAAGAAATTTTGAAAGGTTGTATACATATTCATATACATATATATATATATAACATGTGTATTTATACTAGAATTGGATAATGATAATGTTATTGGAATTTTGGTTATGACTTTAGTTATTTAATTAAAGTATTATTTCCTTATGTCTATTTTATTTTATTTAATGTTATCATAAAATTTATTATTTCCTCATGACTTAAGTTTGTCTTTGTTTATTTTGTGATGATGCTATGGACCTGAGAATATATATATATATATGTTGTGATATTTGAAGTGCTACAAATTGTGGAATTATAGTAAGTAGGGGGTGTCACTGGTTATAAATGTATAGAAGTGTATTTTTTGTTTAGGGTTAAATTTGGGATAGTTTACTTTATAAAGGAGATGCTATAAGGTTTTCTATATAATTTCCAATGGAGTTCTCCTAATCAGAATCATCATATGATTCTGGTAGGCAATTTCGAAAGGGGTCCTGAAACGAGACCCCTAGATGCTATAGGGATCTGGGACTGCATGGATGACACTAAGATTTTAGATCGCCCTTACGACATTAGGATCCAGATAGCTTGGATGGTGCCAAGACCAGAGATAGCATGGATGGCATTTGGAAAGAAATTTGCCCGAACGACATTTGGATTAGGACCACCTAAATGGTGTAGGGACTAAGCGTGTAAATCGGCTAAGTAGAGCTGAGTATTATTTTCAAGCTTAACTTACATGATTTTAAAAGTGCTCAAGCATGGCTCAAACTCACAAAAATGTGAAATAACATTCATGATAAGCTCAAACTTTGCTTGGCTTGACTCATTCAAATTAAAAAACTTGAGAACTTTTTTTTATTAAAATAAACATTATAACATTAACTAATTAATAAATTCTATTTAATCTATTAATTGTATGATGAATTTATTGATTTTTTAAAAAGTTATATATTAAACATATAAAAAAAACAGTGTCTTTTTTATTATAAATATACAATGAGTTTAAATTCATAATATAAAATTTATATGAATTCATATAAATAACAAATTTAAGCTCTGCACAAGCTACTCATGAGCTGAGTAAGCTTAATTTAGTGTTCAAGATTGATTCAAGAGTTTTGTTTATTGTTCAAGATTGACTTGTTTCCTTTAAGTGTAAAGTTCGAGCGAGCTATTATCAAGCCAAGCCCGAGTCAATCATGAGTTGCTTAAGCGTATGTGCGACTCAAGAAGGGCCGAACAACTCGAACAATGCATGGACCCGGTCTTCCCAGACAGCATAAAGACCGCAGGACCCCCATATGATGCCGGGACCACCCATATGGCACTGAGACCTAGATCAGCTTTGACTTCTGTAAGACCAGGTCCACGCAGATGGTGTTGAGACTAGGATTACCAAATCACTCATGACCGCCTAGATTGCATAGAAAACTTGGTCCACTTGAACTATTCTAGGACTTGGGATTACCTAAATAGCACTAAGGGTCGGTTCCTCTCAGACTGTGGGTCACAGGTTAAAATTTGGTGTTTGACATTCATTGGATATGGATCAATGTAAATTTCATTTATAAAAATTATTAAAAGAAATACAAATAAATAAGGGAAAAAGAAAGGGTTTACCTAACAAGCTTTTGTTTTTTTATATTAAAAAAAAAAAAAACAGACAAACAAACAAAAAGTAAAAAATGGTTGCTATTTTTTTTTTAAAATAAAATGATAAACAAGAAACCATAAATAAAATTGAAAGCGTTACCAAACAAACCATAAACAAAAACTGAACGCGTTACCAAACCAGATATGGTAATACAAAGGGGATCTAAACTTTAATAACCCTAACTTTTATCTACAAATTTTAAAATACCTAGGAAAAGATAACCAACAAACATATTGGCATCTTTTTTTTCTTTTAATAAATGGAGGAGGATTTTAAAACCTAAGTGTATTTGTAGGCTTAATCAATGATCGATAAAAATAACTAGGAATACTTCCTGAATCTTGGGTTCCACCAAACCTAACTGAAATTCCCTTCCCTTTCCTTATATATAACGTTGATTAAAGAAGAAAAAGAAAAACAAGTATTTCCACTTCTCATTTTCTAAAAGCAGCAAATGGGTTAAATGATAAAAAGTGAAATTACCTTCCTTCCTTTTCTTTGATATGCCATCCTAATATACTGGCTGCTTCTGTCAAAGCCTCCCTCCACTCGTTGACGTTCTTGATTTCGTCTTTTGAAATTGGTTTATGCTTATCAAAGGCCTCTCCAAAGTCCCCCTTTTGTTTTATTACCTCTGTTTGTTCCACGTGATAAAAAACTGGAAGAACAATCAAACCTAATTTTTTCTTGCATTCAACAATCTTAGCAAGCTCAGTCAAACACCAAGTCGATGAAGCATAATTTTTGGAGAAAATTACAATTGCAAATCTTGATTCTTCAATCGATTTCAAAAGTTCCGGTTTGATGTCCTTTCCTCTTTCAAGTTCGTTATCGTCCCTAAAGGTATAAATTCCTTTATCCCTCAAAGACTTGTATAAATGGTCTGTGAAACTTTTACGAGTGTCCTCACCGCTGAAACTAAGAAAGACATCATGCTTCCGTGGTGAAGAAGAACAAGAAGAAGAAGGAGAAGGAGAAGAAGAAGAAGGACAACGGAAAGCAGGTGAAGGAGAACAAGAAGACAAAGTAGGAGAAGAAGGAGAAGAAGGACAAGCGAAAGCAGGTGAAGGAGAACAAGAAGACAAAGGAGGAGAAGAAGGAGAAGAAGAAGAAGGAGGAGGAGGAGAAGAAGGAGGAGAAGAAGAAGAAGCAAAAGAAGAAGAAGAAGAAGAAGACTTGGAGTTGGAAACCTTACTCATCTCTCAACAAAATGAGCTGTTAATTGCTCTAGTTGTTAATTTTTTTTTAATTTATATTCAAGAAGAAGAAGACGACTTGGAGAAGAAGAAGACTTGGAGTTGGAAACCTTACTCATCTCTTAACACAATTGTTAATTGTTCTAGTTTTTAATTTTTTTTTTAATTTAAATTTAGAAAGAAGAGGAAGAAGAAGGCTTGGAATTGGAAACCTTCCTCATCTCTTAACAATTGGTGATTTCTCTACCTAATCATAATTTAAAAACTCTCTTTTGTTAACGTATTTGTCTTGTTGTTAATTGTTTCATTTATATTCAACTTGTCATACTTTTTTAATATACAAACCTTAACTGTGATTAAATCAGCAGCATTTTTATATTCTTTTAAAGTGGAAATTTTGTTAGATCGTTGACTTAGAAATGGGAATACGATGAAAGATGCGCACTCATCAAGAAAAGACAATAAATTTAGGCCTCGAAAGCATACTAGTAGTATAATTAGGATATGTAATGTTTTTCCTCGCTCACTAATATCAGCTATATATTATATAAGCCCAAATAAATTGCATTTTGTGTTCTTTAAAGTGAATTTACCTTTTAAAACCATTGGATTCCATGATATGATAAAATTTAGCCCCTTTAAATGGGAATCTAAAGGTCAAAGTAGAAAAATCTTATTTTAAAAGTAAGATGCAATTCACTAGAGCCTCACAGTAAATATACAAAAATTCTCTCCCTAATTTATCTGGCGTTTAAGGATACGCATGTGGATAATTATTTTAAGTATTCGTGTTCTCCAGATGAATTCCAAACAAATTAAAATTTTCCTGATATATATCAATAGTACTAGGATAACTAAATTGTTTACCAAATTTATTTACAAATGATATAGTAGATGATGTAACAATTTTAATTGATTTTTTTAAAAACAAATATCATTTATCCATGTAAGAGTGCACTTTTCCATATTATATGAATATGCTGGCTAGGACATTTATAAATGAATTTGATCAACATTTTAGTATCTGTAACATTACTTCACAAATATATATATATATATATGATATAATCAATGAGAAATTATTGCACAAATATAAATAGTAGACTTCTTTGTCTTGTTTAATTGAAATTGTTTATTTCCTTTCTGTTCAGTCTGAACGGATATACCCTATGCCTGGGGTCTTACAATTAAATTGATTAACTCATGCCCAAAATAATAATAATAATAATAATAATTATATTAATCAAATGTTGTCTTATGTGCTAAATAACATATGTGATTGTATATATATGTATACCTACATGTGTATACCTACATGTGTATATATATACATGGATATATATATTCTCGTCAAGAGAAAAAAAATAAAATAAAATACCGGTTTGGTTTAAGTATTCTTGCACCATCTCCTCTCCTTTTCCGAGTTGCATAAAATATCAACTCGCCACAGACCGGGAGAAAAAAAAAAGAAAAAGAAAAAAGGACTTTGAAACTTAGATATGACACTTCAAAACACCAACTGAGATTTTGTAATTTGTATTTCATAAAATTAAGGATTTTTTTAATCATTTATAATAATTTTTCTTTTATTCTAGTATCCCAAATTTATAATTTCATAAGTATATATGCGATTGGTTAACCAAATGAGCCAACCTCATTCTTCTTTAAAAAATTTAAAATTTTTTTATCTATGAACCAAACTCACTTTCCTCATAAAATCAAGGATTAAAAGCATTTTATATGCTCTAGTTTGATTAACTTTCATTTTGGTGCCTTTTTTTTTATATGTATATTTTACTAAATGAAATTCTACGGTGTGGTTGTTACGGTGTAGATCTCCTTAAAAATAAAGATTTTTGAAAAAATCATCATAAATACTGTGATAGTATTTATAACGGTTTCCTCATCATTTTTGTTAAAGTCTATATAATAAAAATATGTGGACGTCTGCACCATAGACCAACTCATTTTACTAATATCTTCTACTTTTAAAAAGTCATGTATGTGAGACAAAACTGTTAGACGCTAATGCAATCCAGTTTATCCATTTTCTTTTTATTTGAAAAAATGGAAAAAGATTTACATGTATAAATGAATGAATAATTAGGTGCATTAATTAATATTCTACAGTTTTCTGAACATGTAACTTTTTTAGAACCACAGGTCATTGGATAGAAAAAAAAAATTAAAAAAAAAAAGGAAGGCACCAAAATGAAATTTGCCCTAACTAGGAAGTATTAAATTGTATTTAAAACTAAAAATAATTTCTTTAGTCCTCTTATTTACCTCTAACCTTTTCATTATAGCTTGAATTTTATTGCTTGCAGATCCACTATGCTGCTCCTTCTTCTTCTTCTTCTTCCTCTTTCTTAGCTTAGGAGTTTGTCAAGAGTATGAAACTGTCTGGAATTATTATTTTACAGTAGCCAAAACAAGTTGGAGTTCTTGATTCTTTTGCCTTCAAATCAGAAGTGCCTACCAAATGCACACGTATCAACTATTGAAAATGCTACATATATGATCTACCATCTCCCTAATCAACAAAAATCAATTTCAAAACCCATCTCTTACATGGAATATTAATATTATGACAACATTTGACAGAAACAGTTTTCATGAACAAAGTTTTCTAGTTCTCAGTTAGCCATATTATATTGCTTTTGAAAATTAATTAATATCAGTATGATCATAAAATTAAAAAAAGAGAATCAAGGTTGTATACATACTTGGGATTTAGTTTGCTGTTGGTGGAAAGAATTTTTCTTTGAAATTAAGGTGAGAACGCCGGTGTTCTTGCAGATTTTCAAAGACGTTAAGAATACTGAAGAAGCTAATCCTCATTTAATGTATATTTTACCAACCTCTCTCTTGATTGGGTGATGAACATGATGATGGTGGCGGTAATGATGATGATGGTGGTGATGATGACCGTTTGTCAACGTTGTCCTTCTCGGCTTCTCCGCATACATAATCAGTAGCATTGCCTTCTTGCTTGTTCCCTGAAATTCAATTCAAGTCAGCTTCCATGTCAAACATGTTCGGAGAAAAAGGTAGATAGAAAAAATGGAGTTTACCATTTTGGTTTGCATCATGGTGAGTGGAAGTAGATGACTTTTGGTTGTACAAGGAGGAATTATCTTATATATATACTTATATTTTATGGAGGTATATGTAATTTAGAAATTGGCTTACGACATGTCAGTCCAAACAGAGAAAGGCCAACATAAATGCTCTGGCTATAACGAACATCAAATTCAGTGTTATTGATAAAAACAAAATTCATATAATAAAAATCACAAAGTTATTACAAATCTGATAATTAGTTATCAGTCCAAAGTATAAACTAAAGAGTATGATAAATAGTTATCAGTCCAAAGTATAAACTAAAGAGTATACAAGGGTAGACCAAGTTTGATCGGTACAGCGATTAAAAATTTTGATACTATATAAAACAGAAAAAAATATTTATACAATAAGATAATGGATTAGTTGAGTTTTCGAAGAAAAATCCAAACTTAATATTGCATACCAGGTGGGAAGTATTCAATTAACACCTTTCTATGTGGAAGCAAAACCAACTTCTTTACATGTTTCCATGAGCTCAGAATCGTTGTTGAAGCATTTCTCACCAATTCATAGAAGCAGATGGTTTCTAGTGTGCAGAAGAGCTCTTTCTTTCTGTTACTCCGCTTCCCCTCATTATGAACTGAGAAAACTTTCTAAGTTTCAAAACAAGTTTACAAATACTATAATTTTTGAAATTATATAACAATTTATAATTTGTTTAAATTTAAGATCTGTGAACTGTGAAGGATACGAAGTAAGAGGGAGCTAGACCAGTGAACAATAGATAGATTATGATGAATAGGAGTATACCAGTAGGCTATCTAGAAACCTATCCCACATCATCAGGATGATACAATTCAAATGTAAAGTAGACACTCTCTTAACAATTGGCTTTAAGGTTTGAAAGATTTCAAATTAAGTGTCTTTTAGTAGGAGCAATTCTACAATGGTTGACCTCTTAGAAACTCTGAACAAAAATTTCATATTATTTAGAGTGCAGTGAATATATAGAGAACAATATGGTGGAACAAGAAAATAGGGCATTACAGATAGTACTAAAGAGCCATGAAGGATGCAAAATAAGAAAGAGCTAGATGAATGGAAAATACATTGGGTAGATTGTAACAATCAGGGATAAACTAATGTGATGCTGCCAATATAAGTGTGGACAGTTACGGGGCACCAACATGCTATCTCATTGACAAAGGCTATTTGGAGTCCAATTCTACATCGTCTGGGTATGAAATGGTGATAATTTAAATATCAAATAGATACTCTCTTAACAACCATGGCATTTTTAAAGCGGTTAGCTTTAGTGTTTGAAAGAACTATAGTGTTAAACATCCTTTAGTAAAAGCAATTCTATGATGGATGATCTTTTGAGAAATTTCACAAAAAAATCTAGATCATGTGAAGTGCTGTGAATAAATTAGAGATAATATCGATAAAGTAAGAGAATAGGATGTTACATTAGACCTTCTGCAGAACAAAAGCATATGTAACAGTTTTGTTGCTTTAGGTGGACATACTTTATATGATCCATATTATTATATAAATAATAGGGATATTGGCGCCAATTCACTCTAAACTATAAATGGCTTGATGATTTGCACCCTAAAATTTTTTTTCTTATTTATTATTATTATATAAATAATAGGGATATGCACCTTGAACTTCACTTATTTGCACCGTTGTACCGTTCTCCTTTTTTTTTTTTTTTTTTTGGGGGACTTTTTAATAGAATTATTACATAGTGGGTACATGGGGGTAACAAACAAAAATGGCAAGTGTAATTCTATATAATTTAAGTTGCAAAGTGCAAAAATTCTCAAATTAAAAAATTAATGAAAAATAAGTAAAAATACTTTTTCATTAAATATAATTATTATTATTCTAATAATAAACTAACAAATAATAATGTATATGAACATATCATAGAGATTCGAAAAAATATAAAGACTTATATATATATATATATATATATAAAAAGGTAATCAAGTATTAAGAAAATCTTTACAAAAAAAAAAATGAAAGAATAATTTTATAAAATATATTATTATATTCATTACATGTATGTTTTTATATTTATATTTATTATTTTTAAAGAAATACTTTTAGGATTTGTTAGCGTGTATTTTTTTTTTCAAAAATTTTACTTTTTCGAAAGAAGTGATTTTCTGAAAGACTGTTCGAATTGATTTATTGGTCTTTTTGTTTTTTTTAGATATCTGTTTTATTTTTATAAAGTCTAAATAATAATTTTTACATATTATAAAGATTATAAATTAGGAAAAAAAAATTCAAGAACCAAAAAGGGGAGTGATAAGGTATTTATAAAATCATAAAAAAATTGTTATTATAAAATATATTATTCTATTTGTTACTGTATTTTTATATTTGTTATTTTTGTAAAAGATTCTTATAAGAAATATGTATTTTTTAATAAAAGTTTTACTTTTCCAAAAATCTTTTTTTAATGAATATGTGTGCAAAATTTTTTGTTGGTCTTTATTAATTTATTTTGTTAAGATATTTATTATATGCAAAGTTTTTTTTCTTATTTTATGAAAAATTAGATTTGTAATTTTTTTTGTTTTACTAACTTATATTAAAGTAATAGTATTATTTAATAACTTTTTTTGTATTTTAATTAATTTTGAATTTAGAAATTTTTGCGTTTTGCATCCTCACTTTGATCCCATGTACCAGTCATAATTATGTAATGTTAACAGAAAAAATGAAGAGGACGCCATAGTGTAAAAAAAAAAAAAAAAAGTGAAGTTCAAGGTACATAATGCAAGAAAAAGAAAGAAAAAGAAAAGTTTAATGTACAAAATGTCAAAACCTTATTTAGTTTAGGGAACATTGGTGCTAATATCCTTTTTTTTTTTTAGGATTTAAAAATATTGTTTAAGGTTTTAATATAACTATAAAATCGTAAGTGTATCTCTGTAACAAATCAGACCACCCGCATACGATATTATCCTCTTTGGACTTGGAAAATCCTCTTACAAAGGGAAATGTCAGGACCCGTCCAAGATTCCTCCCCGGAACCCTAGACAAGCCCTGATCCCAGGGAAATACCACCGAACCTTCCAACGGAAAATCCGGCAGCACCTCCCCTAAAGATAAGACTTACCACAAATTTCTTGCACTGAAAACACACTTCTATAATCACCCCCTTATTCCTCCCACAATACTACAAATTGATTCCACAATTTTACAGCACTTCACAAGAATAACAGTAATCCAGTGCATAAATAAAACATAGGTGTCCAAAATAGTATACAGAGCTTCATGAAGTGCTATTCAATAGAAAATACAACAAAGATGAAAGAAATATTACAACTGAAATGAACGAGTACAAAAATATTTCTCGAGACACGATAGCGGCGGAGAATTGGTTCGCCCTGGAAGAACGTCTACCACCCCTTGCACCTAAGGGAACGGAATTTAAAAACGTGAGATGCTAATCATCTCAGTGAGCGACCCTAGCTACTGAACACTTTTAATAATAATAATAATATAACAAATAAAGGAATGTAATTAATAACGGCAAATAATAACAGTTGAAAATAATAATTTCTCTCAAAACTCTCATTAATCACTCCGTTGGAAATGTTCCCCTTTTTAAAACATTTTCACAAAACCCGAAATTCGTATTTCCCGAAAACCAAGGGATCAAACAATTTAATACACAATAAATAAATAAATACCCCAATGTAATTAAAGTGTAAATAAATATAATAAATAACTTTTGAACACTTTAAGGTTTGAAACTTTATCTGAAAATTTACACTTGACGCACCACACCATATACCGGTGATGCCCTCCGATACCCAGCGTCCTGAGCACCGACTGCCGGGGAGATTAAAGAGAGAAACTTGCAAACGGTACTTCGGCATCCTGACAGTACCGTTGCTGAAACCGTCATCCCGGCTAAGGAGGGGGGCGGCTGTGGCCAATATCAAACTTGCCTCCCCACGGTCCAATGGCAGCTCACGGAAGACATAATACTTGCGCGCTAAACCACATATACATACACCAGAACACCAATACTGTCAGGACCCGTCCAAAATTCCTCACTGGAACCCTAGACAAGCCCTGATCCCAGGAAAACCCTACCAGACCCTCCTATGGAAAATCCGGCAGAACCTCCCCTAAGGGATGGACTTACCACAAATTCCTGCACTGAAAACACATTTCCATAACGTTCCCTTTATTCCTCCCACAATACTACAAGTTGATTCCACAAATTTCAGCACTCCAAAAAAAAATAAATAACAGTAATCCAGTGCATAATAAATACATAAGTGTCCCATACAGTATACAAAGCTTCATGAAGTACTACTAAGTATAGAATACAACAAGAGTGAAAGAAATATTACAACTGCAATAAAAGAAGAACAGGGTACTTCACGAACTAAAACAGCGATGAAGATCAAGTCCGCTCCGGATGAACACCGACAACCTGGTACCTAGAGGAACGGAATTTGAAAATATGAGATGCTAATCATCTCAGTGAGTGACCCTATCTACTATACAATATAATACCACGGTAATAAAGTAGATAAATAATAATTAATTGGAAATAATAATTTCTCTCAAAACCCTTACAATTCTCTCGGTTGGAAAAGTTCCCCTTTTAAAACCTTTTCACAAAACCCTTTGTTCGTATTCCCCGAAAACCAAGATATCAAATAAATACCAGAAACAGTAATAATTATATTTTTAATTCCAATACAATTTCAAAATATTTCTTTAAAAATCCCAGTTCGGAAAATCACTTAATGCACCCACTATATACCAGTGGCGCCAACAGTACCCAGCGTCCCAAGGTACCGCCAGACAGGAGGTTATAGAAAGAAACCGGCATACGGGCGCGTGGCGTCCCACTGCGCCGCTGTTAACTGGTGTCTCGGCCATGGAGGGGTGGCCTACTCTCATCCGATGGCAACCACAGGACAACCTCATAAAATCACCTGCGCGCTACTCACACCCACCTGCGCGCTAATCACATCCGTGTGCACACTAACCATATCACGTATAAACAGAACACCAGTACGTGCACGGTGCATCTAAAAATCATAAAATCCACATATTTAATTTATATCAAAATCTCAAATTTTCCATAAACATAACGGGTTTATTCCATCCAATTGAACCCGGAAATTCTCCACAATTTCTTTAAAATCAACATCATAAATTCCATGAAAATTCAACTCCACCAACTCCCAAATTTACCAATTTAAATATTCACATTTTTCCAATAGCAGAAATAATTCTTGAAGTATAATAATTAAATCACATAATATTCCATGGGCATGCTTACAAAAATCGAAGTCACCAACATAAGCAAATATTTTCCTTGAAATATTTGAAAATCAAATCATGCCCGATTTAATGTTAAAACCACAAGAATTTCAAAATTCTCAAGACCATAAAATAATTTTCACATGGCGTAAATTTACATAATGCATATTTTCTTTAATCCAATAAATTCACCAATAATTCCACAATAAATCAAATAAATATTTGGCACATAGAATTTAAATTCCAAATATTCAAATCACACATAATATTCACCAATTAAATTCCCAAAATTAATTTGAAGGTGGGTCACTCACCTTAAGCACGTATCTCAATCAAGATCCTCCGTAGGATCGACTCCGCTACTCGCACGTGCGCCTAAAACATCCACAATACACCAAACCACAAATATTAATATTTTAATCGGGTAACTCCCAAATGGGTACCCGGGGAGCGAACACCAAACGATATCTAAAATTTACGAGTTATATACCGAATCGAAGCTCGAGTGATGAGAATCACGGATTTGGTCTTAATTTCCGGTGATCGGACCCGAGGTGGTCGGAATCTTGCCTGAAAGCTTTCGGGTTTCAACTTCGCAATTCTCCCAAACCATCATGAATTGGCAGAAATGGATGCCGGATTCGGGTTCACGAGGTCGAACACAGTCGGGAGGGATCGGCGGTGCAATTGGGTACTCACCGGAACAGTAACTTCCGGCGAGCCGCCGCGGTCACCGGCAACCGTCGCCGGCGGCGGCGCGTACGGTGGCCGTTGGCTGAGATTTTTTGTAGATTTGTAGATCGAGGGGAGAGGAATCCAACGGGACCGGCGGTGAGGTAAACGGAGGCCAGACGGCGGAGAAATCGGGGTTTGAAGAATTTCGGCCCCTTGCTGGAAAAAGCTCCGATCCCGGCACGTCGGAGGTCCGATGGCAGTGAAATTTGGTAGGTAGGCCGGACTTGAGGAGGTGGTGAGGGGTGGCTGGCGCGTGTGGCCTGAAAATGGCCGGAAAGGGGTCAATCGACGGTGGCTGGCGGTGGAGGGAAAAATCGCCGCCGATCTTCACCGCCTCGATCCGGGAAATTTTAGGGTTTTGCCAGAAATGGGGAGAGGCGTCCGTCTGGCCGGCGCGTGTAAGGTGAATCGGCCGGAAAATTTAAAAATTCTGGCGGTCGGTTGGTCTCTCTCTCTCTCTGTCTCTCTCTCTCTCTCTCTCTTGTCTCTCTTTTTCTCTCTCTTCCTCGAGATTTTTGTCAAATAAAAGCCACCGTGTGACACTGTTCATTCCACGTGGACCAATCAGGTGATGACACGTGGCATCACTGTGCACTTAAGTCAGATATAATAAAATATTGCGGTATCCGGCGAACTTCAAACGTCCATAACTTTTCAACCTAATGTCCAATTTAAGCGTTCCGCTAGTCTATGAACTCGTATTGACGAGTACTTTACAACCATACAAGAGTTAAAACAAAATTATACAATGGTAAAAAGTCAACTCCCGGCACCTTCTGGACAGTTTGTACTTCGACTTGTTTTACCCATAACTTTCAAACCGTAGCTCCGTTTTTGACGTGCTACTAGTCTACGAACTCGGGGCATCATGCACTTCGCCACGGTACCCTGGTCAACACGAAATTTCAACTGGAACAAAAAGTCAACTTTTGACCCCCTCGGTCAACGGTCAACCTCGATCAACGTGCATGAATTCCGATGTGGTTTGGGACGGGGTGTTATAAATACTGTATGAATGCGTCTAAAATAATTATTAAATCAACCATACGTTTTCCAAAATTACCGTGGGAAATATACCAATTTTCACATTTACCATCCCACATATTTTCATTTAACATTCCGGTACGAAAATATCGATAACCAATAAAACAATAATTTTTCTCGTAATACGAGGTTCAACAAATAAAATACCATGGGCATAATTATAAAAATTAAACCACCAATTAAACAAATATTTTCACAAAATATTTAAACCAATTATGTCCAAAAATAATATTAAAACCACATACAATTATTACTGAAAATACTTTGCTCATGCATAATAATTAAAATTAAATCACAATAAAATAATAATTAAATTGCACCACATGAGCATAATTCAAATATCAATTAAACACCAATTAAATATAATTAATTGCCCAAAATATTTTTAAAGGTGGGTCACTCACCTTAAGCACGTATATCAGCTAAGATCCTCCGTAGGATCAACCCCACTACTTGCATGCGCACCTAAAACATTCACAGTACACCAACCAAATATATTAATATTTTAATCGGGTAACTCCCAAATGGGTACCCGGGAGCGAACACAAACGACAACTAAAAATTACGAGTTATATACCGAATCGAAGCTTGAGTGATGAGGATCACGGATTCGGTCTTACTTTCCAGAGATCGGACCCGAGGTGGCCGGAATCTCGTCGGAAAGCTTTCGGGGTTCGACTCCTCAATTCTCCCAAACCGTCACGAATTGTAGGAAAAGGATTCCGGATTTGGATTTAGGAGGTCGGAATTAGTGGACAGGGACCGGCGGTGCAACTGGGTACTCGACGGAACAGTTACTTCCGGCGAGCCGCCGCGGTCACCGGCAATCGTCACCGGCGGCGGCGCGTGCGGTGGCCGTTGGCTGAGATTTTTGGGGGTTTTGTAGATCGAGGGGAGAGGATTCCAATGGGACATGCGGTGAGGCAAACGGAGGCCGGACGGCGGAGAGATCGGGATTTGAAGATTTTCGGCACCTCGCCGGAAAATGCTCCGATCCCGGCACGTCAGAGGTCCGGTGGCCGTGAAATTTGGTGGGCTGGCCGGAAATGAGGAGGTGGTGAGGGGTGGCTGGCGCGTGTGGCCTGAAAATGGCCGGAAAGGGGTCAAACGGCGGTGGCCAGCGGTGGAGGGGAAAAATCGCCGCCGAGCTTCGCCGGCTCGGTTTGGGCGCGTCCGGCGACCGGCGGTCGTGAAATTTTAGGGTTCGGCCAAAAATGGGAAGGCGCTCCCGTCTGGCCGGTGCTTGTAGCAAGGATCGGCTGGAAAATTGGACGATTTCCGACGGCCGGTCGTTTCTCTCTCTCTCTCTCTCTCCTCTCTATCTTTCTCTCTCCTCCCCGGCATTTTTACCAAATAAAAGCCACCGTGGGTGACATTGTTCATCCACATGGACCAATCAGGTGACGACACATGGCATTACTGTGCACTTAAGCCAGATATAATAAAATATTACAGTATCCGGTGAACTTCAAACATCCATAACTTTTTAACCAGATGTCCAATTTAAGCGTGCCACTAGTCTATGAACTCGTATCGACGAGTACCTTACAACCATACAAAAGTCAAAACAAAATTACACAACAATAAAAAGTCAACTCTCGGCACCTTTTGGACAGTTTGCACCTCGACTTATTTTGCCCATAACTTTCAAACCGTAGCTCCGTTTTCGACGTGCTACTAGTCTACGAACTCGGAGCATCATGCACTTCGCCACGGTACCATGGTCAACTAGA
The DNA here is from genome assembly GCF_031755915.1 of Ziziphus jujuba. Lineage (NCBI taxonomy): Eukaryota > Viridiplantae > Streptophyta > Magnoliopsida > Rosales > Rhamnaceae > Ziziphus > Ziziphus jujuba. Next base: position 16,328,024 of record NC_083384.1, read on the forward strand.
AATTCTAACTGGAACAAAAAGTCAACTTTTGACCCACTCGGTCAACGGTCAACGTGCAAGAATTCCGATGTGATTTGGGACGGGGTGTTACAGAAAGGTATCCACACGCTTATAAGCCATGCTTCATTACCCTTTCCAACCGATGTGGAACTTCACAATCCTCCCCCCTTGGGGCTCAGCGTCCTCGCTCGTACACCGATCTGGGTACTGGCTCTGATACCAACTGTAACAGCCCAGACCACCCGCATGCGATATTATCCTCTTTGGGCCTGGAAAATCCTCTTACAACCCAGCTCTCAAAGTTTTGTCAAATGCAAAGGAAAGCTATCCACACGCTTATAAGTCATGTTTCGTTCCCTTTTCCAACCGATGTGGAAGTTTACAATCTCTCCTTTATCTTTCAATTGATTGTTGTAAAATATTGGTGAATCTTGTTGATGCCAAAAAATTAACGGTTGAAACTATACACCCTCCTTCACCATTGATGAATATGTGGGTCTAACAAATTTTTTTTTTTAAAAAAAAAAAACATTAGAAGGCCTTTAGGGATGCTGATATGGCACTAGTCAAAGATCGTTTGATGGTCAATTCATATATGGTATTTAGATTTTCTATGAAAATAGAGAGAAAAAAGTATAGGCGTATAAATATATTTCAATGTACTTTAAATGACTACTTAGGGACCCTTTTCCGCCTTTAATTAGGGTTTTAGTAGGAAAATATATCTATATATATATAATAAAATAAATAATATTTAGTAATAAAAAATGACCCAATTAGGATCCCCAATCTACATAAGTTTGAACAATTCAAACAGGTTGGACCATAGAACTTAATTGTTTTCCAACTAAAGCAGTTTTGACATACCTTCATTATTTGTTCACATTTTTAGGGAATGACGGAATATACTGTTAGGACTTATTCAAGATCCTTTATCAGAATCATAGATAAGCTTTGATCCCAAGGAAAATAATACCGGACCTTCTTACGGAAAATCTGGCAGCATCTCCTCTAAGGGTTAAGCATGCTCTAAAAATTTCCTACACAAAAACATTGATGTATCATACTACCTTATCCATTCCACCTAACTACATAATTTTTCACAAAAGGCAGCACTTCAATAAAGTATAAGAATATATACTAGAAATAATTTAATAAACAAAAAATATCTTTAAATATTTATGTCCTCCCACACTACCCACTTAGTACAGTACTACATTTCGATATCGCTTTACAAACATACCAAATGCATAAATGTAGATAAAAAGTCATAAAATAACAATAATAATATTAATGTTAATAATAATAGTAGTACAACGTACTGAAGGTTACCACACTTGTCCAAAAGCTATCACATTTATCCGGAAGTTGTAATACTTATCCGACGGCTGTGATACTTACCCGTAGGCCACCATATAATAATAATAATACTACAAGATAATAACAAAAAATAATCCTAATGAATAATAATAATAATAATAATAAATACAATAATAATTTGCAATAATGATAATAATAATAATAATAATAATAATAATAATAATAATAAAAGTAATAAGAATAATGACAAATAATAATGATAATAACAATAACATTACTAATAACAATAATAATGATCACAATAATTAATAACATCAATTATGGTAATAATTAACAACAATACTAATGATAAATAATAATAATAATAAAAATAGTAACAACAACAACAACAATAATAATAACAACAACAATAATGATATTTATAACAATAATAATGATAAGTGGTAGTAATAATTAAAAATAATAATAGTAAGTCATTAACAACAAATAATAATAATCAAATAACAATTAATAATAATAATAATAACAACAACAACAACAACAACAACAACAACAACAAATAAGGGTAATAATAGAAAATCATAATCATGAATAGATAAGATAAAATAAAATTTTAAAATTTATAAATATATTACGAAATATGCACACTCGGAGTACGTACGATATCAAATAACATACTAATATGTGATCTCATGATATCAACTGTTACAGGTATATTGCTACCAATACAACCCTTGGGCTCGCAGGCAGTACAGTTACTAGGCTAAGCTATTTATGAGATAAGTCAGATCGTTGCCCCCATACGGTGTGATACATGTAAACATAACATAATATATATATATATATATATATATATATATATATATATATATATATATATATATATATATATATATATATATATATATATATATATATATATATATACGTATATATGAAAATGATACTTGACGCATCATACAATATGTCAGTGGTGTCAGATAGCACCCAGCGTATTAAGCAGTATCTGACAAGAAGGTTAAAGAGCGAAACTTGCAATCGGTTACCTTGGTATCTCGCATCGCGGATTGCTAATAACTTGCCATGGCTAATGTAACAACCCATTCCACCCGCATGCGATATTGTCCGTTTTGGGCCTAGCCCGCATGGTTTTGCCAAAACGCGTCGCAATGGTTAGGGGTCCTACCCCTTCACCTGCCAGTCCCACTAGCCCAGGCCTCCAAGGTCCAATTACGATATTGTCTGCTTTGGAAGCTAGGTGGTGAGCCCAATCCTACCCCTCACGGTTTTACTTTCCCTCATGGGAATGCGTCACAAGGGAAAGGTATCCACACTCTCTTTTAAGGCATCCTTCGTTCCCCTTTCCAACCGATATGGTATCTCACAATCCTCCCCCCTTGGGGCCCAGCGTCCTTGCTGGCACACCGATCCGGGTACTGGCTCTGATACCAATTGTAATAGCCAGTCCACCCGCATGCGATATTGTCCGCTTTGGGCCTAGCCCGCACGGTTTTGCCAAAACTCGTCGCAATGGTTAGGGGTTCCACCCCTTCACCAGCCAGTCCCACTGGCCCGGGCCTCTTAGGCCTAATTATGATATTGTCCATTTTGGAAGCTAGGTGGTGAGCTCAATCCTACCCCTCACGGTTTTACTTTCTCTCATGGGAACGCCTCGCAAGGGAAAGGTATTCACACCCTCTTTTAAGGCATTATTCATTCTCCTTTCCAACCGATGTGGGATCTCACAGCTGAAATCATCGTCCTTCGACCAAGAGGAAGGTTGCTGATGCTTAGTGTGCACTATAATTGCCATACCTCAAGTGTCAGGACCCGTCCAAAATTCCTCACCGGAATCCTAGACAAGCCCTGATCCCAGGGAAACCCTACTGGACCCTCCAATGGAAAATCCGACAGAACCTCCCCTAAAGGTTGGACTTACCATAATTTTCCTATACTGAAAATACACTTCTATATACACCACCTTATTCCTCCCACATTACTACAATTTAAGTTCCACAACTGGCAGTATTTCGATAACAAATTATATAAAAAGGCACACAATGGAATTAATTTAGTAAATAACCAATTAAAATATGCCATCATAGATTCTCGTCCGCCCACACCACCCACTTAGTGCTGCACATGTCAATTACACTTCAATATCGTGTTAAAAATATGCCAATGCATAACATAGAAAGAAAGGTAAAACAACATCACATTAACAACAAAAATAAAAACAATAACAACGTTTTAATGATACTGGTATTAATGTAACGTGCCCGAGGGCTACCACATAACCACACCTGCCCAAGGGCTATCTCACCTACCCAAAGGCTACCACTTGTTCGAGAACTATTATACTTGCCCGATGGCTATCTTTCTTACCCATAGGCTGTTATACTTATCCGAAGGTTTCATATGGTAGTAATAATAATATAATAACATCGATTAAGAATATTGGTAAGAAATTAAATCACAGTTAGTTAGATAACATAACATAAATACATAAAAATCATATCTTAAAATCCATAGCATAAAATGAAATATGCACGCTCGTAAGGGAGATACGTACAATACCTTCTGACATACTACGTGATCCATGATTCCAGCTGTCGCCGGCACCTTGCTACTAATACAAACCAGGGTGGTTGCCTATATTGGCCATCCGATCCCCTGGACTCGTAGGCAACATGATTATGGGGCTAGCTCTACATGGACCACATTTGTTCGCCGCCTCCGTATGGTGTGGTATATATAGAATAATATCAAATAATATAACATACAACTATATGTACGAACACACACACATATTGTTAGGACCCGTCCAAAATTCCTCACTGGAACCCTAGATAAGCCCTGATCCCAGGGAAACCCTACCGGACCCTCCTATGGAAAATCCGGCAGAACCTTCCCTAAGGGATGGACTTACCACAAATTCCTGCACTGAAAACACCCTTCTATAACGTTCCCCTTATTCGTCCCACAATACTACAAGTTGATTCTACAAATTTCAGCACTCCAAAAATAAACAACAGTAATCCAGTGCATAATAAATACATAAGTGTCTCATACAGTATACAGAGCTTCATGAAGTACTACTAAGTATAGAATACAACAAGAGTGAAAGAAATATTACAACTGCAATAAAAGAAGAACAGGGTACTTCACGAACTAAAACAGCGATGAAGATCAAGTCCACTCCGGATGAACACCGACAACCTGGTACCTAGAGGAACAGAATTTGAAAATATGAGATGCTAATCATCTCAGTGAGTGACCCTATCTACTATACAATATAATACCACGGTAATAAGTAGATAAATAATAATTAATTGGAAATAATAATTTCTCTCAAAACCCTTACAATTCTCTCGGTTGAAAAAGTTCCCCTTTTAAAACCTTTTCACAAAACCCTTTGTTTGTAATCCCCGAAAACCAAGACATCAAATAAATACCAGAAACAGTAATAATTATATTTTTAATTCCAATACAATTTCAAAATATTTATTTTAAAATCCCAGTTCGGAAAATCACTCGATGCACCCACTATATACCAGTGGCGCCAACAGTACCCAGCGTCCCAAGGTATCGCCAGACAGGAGGTTATAGAAAGAAACCGGCATACGGTCGCGTGGCGTCCCACTGCGCCGCTGCTAATTGGTGTCCCGGCCATGGAGGGGTGGCCTACCCTCATCCGATGGCAACCACAGGACAACCTCATAAAATCACCTGCACGCTACTCACACCCACCTGCGCGCTAATCACATCCGTGTGCACACTAACCATATCACATATAAACAGAACACCAGTACATGCACGGTGCATATAAAAATTATAAAATCCACATATTTAATTTATATATCAAAATCTCAAATTTTCCATAAGCATAACGGGTTTATTCCATCCAATTGAACCCGGAGATTCTCCACAATTTCTTTATAATCAACATCATAAATTCCATGATTTTCAAATCCACCAACACCCAAATCCACCACTTTAAATATTCACATTTTCCCAATAGCATAATTAATTCTTGAAATATAACAATTAAATCACATAATATCTCATGGGCATGCTTACAAAAATCGAAGTCACCAACATAAACAAATATTTTCCTTGAAATATTTGAAAATCAAATGATACCCGATTTAATGTTAAAACCACAAGAATTTCAAAATTCTCAAGACCATAAAATAATTTTCACATGGCATAAATTTATATAATGCATATTTTCTTTAATCAAAATAATTTCACCAATAATTCCACAATAAATCAATTAAATATTTGGCACATAGAATATAAATTCCAAATATTCAAATCACACATAATAATCACAATTTAATTCCCGAAATAAATTTGAAGGTGGGTCACTCACCTTAAGCACATATCTCAATCAAGATCCTCCGTAGGATCGACTCCGCTACTCGCACGTGCACCGAATCGAAGCTCGAGTGATGAGGATCACGGATTCGATCTTAATTTCCGGTGATCGGACCCGAGGTGGTCGGAATCTCGCCGGAAAGCTTTCGGGTTTCGACTTTGCAATTCTCCCAAACCATCGCGAATTGGTGGAAAAGGATGCTGGATTTGGATTCAAGAGGTCGAAAACAGTCGGGAGGGATCGGCGGTGCAACTGGGTACTCGCCGGAACAGTAACTTCTGGCGAGCCGCCGCAGTCACCGGCAACCGTCGCCGGCGGCGGCGCGTGCGGTAGCCGTTGGCTGAGATTTTTTGCAGATTTGTAGATCGAGGGGAGAGGAATTCAACGGGACCGGCGGTGAGGCAAACGGAGGCCAGACGGCGGAGAAATCGGGGTTTGAAGATTTTCGGCCCCTCGCCGGAAAAAGCTCCGATCCCGGCGCGTCGGAGGTCCGGTGGCCGTGAAATTTGGTGGGCTGGCCAGAAATGAGGAGGTGGTGAGGGGTGGCTGGCGCGTGTGGCCGGAAAACGGTCGGAAAGGGGTCAAACGGCAGTGGCCGGCGGTGGAGGGAAAAATCACCGCCGAACTTTGGTGCCTCGATCCGGGCGCATCCGGAGGCCAACGGCCGTGAAATTTTGGGGTTTTGCCCGAAATGGGGAGAGGTGTCCGTCTGGCCGGCGCGTGTAAGGTGAAACGGCCGGAAAATTTAAAAATTCTGGCGGCCGGTCGGTCTCTCTCTCTCTCTCTCTCTCTCTCCTCTTTCTCTTTCTCTCTCTTCCCCGAGATTTTTGTCAAATAAAAGCCATAGTGGTGACACTGTTCATCCACGTGGACCAATCAGATGACGACACGTGGCATTTCACTGTTCATCGATTCAAAAACATTAAAATATTATGGTATCCAGCAAACTTCACGCGTCCATAACATTTTAACCGGATGTCCGTTTTAAGCGTGCCGCTAGTCTGTGAACTCGTATCGACGAGCACTTCAAACCATGCATGAGTCAAATCTCATTTCCCCATAAATAAAAAGTCAACTCCGGCACCCCTTGGACAGTTTGGACCTCAACTTGTTTTGCTCATAACTTTCAAACTATAGCTCCGTTTTCAACGTGCTACTGGTCTACGAACTCGTGCCAACGTGTACTTCGTAACGGTACCTCAGTCAACCTAGAATTCCATCCGGGTCAAAAAGTCAACTTTTGACCCTTCGGTCAACAATCAAAGTCAACAGTCAACAGTCAACCTCGGTCAACGTGCAAAAATTTCGACATGGTTCGGGACGGGGTGTTACACATATATATATATATATATATATATATATGAAAATATACTTGATGCACTATACTATATACCAGTGATACTCTCCGATACCGAGCTTCCCCAGCACCGTCTGGCGGAGGAGTTAAAGAGAGAAACTTGCATATGGTCGTTTCGGCGTCCCGACAGCGCCGCTGCTTAAACAGTCATCCCGGCCATGGAGGGGGGCGGCTTATGGCCAATATCAAACTTGCCTACCCTCGGTCCGATGGCAACTCATGGGAGACATTACAACTTGCGCGCTTATCATAATCACATATACAGTACAGAATACCGGTATGTGTATGGGTGCATCTAAAATAACTAACCATATTTATTATTAAAATACCAAAGTTTTTCCAAAATTTATCGTGGGAATTATACCATTTTCTAATTCAACATCCGACATTTTCCTTTAATAACACCAGCATAAATCCATCGATAATAATATACAATTAATTTTTTCCCAAATCATAAAATCAATCAAATAATATTCCAATGGCATAATTATATGATTGAGACCACCAAACTTAAAACAATATTCTCCTCGAAATATTTAAACCAAATCATGCCCAAAAATAATATTAAAATCCAAATACACTTAATTAAATGAAAACACCTTGCTCATACGTAATGAATGCAATTAAATCACAATAATAAAATCAAGAATTCCTTAATAAACCAAATTTCCATTTAGCATCAATAAACATAATAAAATTTAAATCATAATTTCATAAAATTAGTCTCTTCCACAATAATTCAATTCAACACAATTTTGCATCTTCAATATAAATAATAACTTAGTTAAATATCCAACACATAAAATTCATTTTTTCAAATATTTAATTGGCACAAAATATACTTAACTTAACAACCCAGGATATAAATATGAGGCAATATATATACTAAATCAACATAACTTAGCATCATAAATTTAAATAGCAGTCTCTTAAATATTAAACACATTTAACAAAAAGTATATATATATATATACGGTAAAACCTTTAACAACCAATTTCATAATTGCAATGTCTAGATACATATGTATAAATACAATTGGATATGCAGAATCAAAGGCTTCAACAATACATATTTATACACGTATATATATAAATACACCCACTCACACATCTCAATATATATATTCACATATTACCATGTATTTATATACATCACCGCACATGTATATATATATATAATGCATGTATTTATCAATACTCCCATACACATATATACAGAAAATGCACACACACACACACATATATATATATATATATAATATACAATTTAATTTATTAATTTAATCAAAAATACTAACCTCTCAAATACACATCCATAATTTACAAACGAGATATCAATGCGAAGCTAAGGATATGGAGAATGAAATTCTGACCTTCGATTGGCTTGAAACCGCCGGCGGTGGCCGGAATTTTCGTCGGAAGCCGCTGCCGACCCCCCCCCCCCCCCCCCCCCCCCCCCGCGTACACCATGAACGAGCTTGAATTGGAGAAATTGAAGGTCACCATCAGCTTCAGAGGGTCCAAATTAAGAGGAAGGGACCGAGAACCCAGTCGGAAATGGTGAGAATCCGGTGACCGGACGAGCTGCTGCCGCCAGCTTCCATGGCGGTTTCTCGACACGTCAATAGCTTCCCTGGCAACCTGAGCACACTTCGACGAAGCTCAGATGATGGGCTGCCCGTTGGTGTGGTCGGTGCAACTTGGGTGCGCCGGAGCACGGTGGATTCGGCTGGAGAGAGAGGGACGGCTGCCGCCGCTTCCACCACCCTATCTGGGCGCGTCGCCACCTGACCGACCACCAAATTTGGCAGCCAAGCTCGCCGGCAGCTGGGAAATGTCTATGGCCGATGCGTCTGTCCAATGGGTGGCCGGAAATGGTGAAGGCCGATGGACCCGAGGGGGAGAAGTGAAGAAAAAAGAAGAAGGAAGAAGAAAAAGGAGAGGGATCGGGGGGCTGGGTCCCCTTTTTTCCCACGTGGGGGAATGGAAAAAAAAAAAAGAAAAGGAAAAAAAAAGAAAAAGAAATAAAAAGGAAATAAAATAAAATAAAATAAAATAATTAAATACTAATAAAATAATATTATTGTATAAAATAATAATAAAATAATATGGCATTTAACCATAGTTGACATGTGGCATCTCACCGTTGTGACACATGGCACCTTTTATTAAGTCACACGTGGCACACTGTTCACATATTTAAAAATAATATTAAAATAATACTGTATTTGAAAAACTCTATAGGTCCATAACTTTCAAACCACATGTTTAAATCGGACGTGCCGTTAGTCTACGGACTCGTATCGACGAGTACTTCACAAACATGCATGAGTCAAAGCTCAACTTTGTATGAACAAAAAGTCAACTCCGGTACCCCTTGGACAGTTTGGACCTCAATTTGTTTTGTTCACAACTTTCAAACCGTAGCTCCGTTTTCAACATGCTACTAGTCTACGAACTCGTGCCAACGTGTACTTCGTAACGGTATCTCAGTCAACTTTTGACCCCTTGGTCAACGGTCAACGGTCAACGGTCAACCTCGGTCAAAGTTGAAAAATTTCCATTGTATTTTGGGACGGGGTGTTACATCAAGCCTATAGCTTCCACAGGATAGCCATACATACATTTGCGTTAACCCATAATAACTAATCATCCTTCAGTCAAGGCAAGAAAAGGCTAGTGCTCACTCTGTATTATACTTACCTACCTTTCTCAACACAGCTCACAAGGACGATGATGAATATAAGTTACGTGCGGATCCATAATATAATAAACAACCGCTTTGCGGTCAAAGGGGGCAGCTGAAAAATCACTGTGCAAATAAACTTGTCTACCCTTAGGTCCATGGCACCCGTAAGATAGACATAATATAATAAATAATCATCCTGTGGCTAAAGGAAGAGAGGCGGGGGGGGGGGAGAAGAAGGCAACTGACGCTTACTGTGTAAATACACTTGTCAATTCTCAGGTCCATGGCTCCCACTCCCACAGATAGCTATAATATAATAAATAACCATCCACAGGATGACCATACGTACTTGCGCACTAATCAACAATATAATATAGAACACAAGTACTGTATGGTGTATCTAAAAATTATAAAATTTTACAATATTATAAATATCAAAATTTGATAAATTACAACCGAGTTTGTACACTTTCACTAAATCCATAAAATTCCATATTTCCTTTTAAACTATCGCATAAATCTAATGATTTTAATTAAAATTAATTACTACCAAAACAATTTCAATTTCATAAATCTTCGAATACACAATATATTTTATATACTAAAATTTATTATTCTTCTTAAATCATTAAAATTTGTTTTTGCAAAAATTATATTAAGTCACATACAATTTAATTTCACATAATTTCACAATATATTTTATCATACAAAATAAATATAGCAATAAATTCAACAATAAATAAACACAATTAATTTCTCCAAACCATATAATAAATATCATATAACAGATATATTTAAATCACATAAAATAACATAATAAAATTAAATAACAATTTTCTAATTTTTAAAACATACATAATACCTTTCAAAATGTTAAATAACACAAAATATACATTCACACACACATACGCATATGTACAATCTTTTAGCAAGTATGTAGACACACACACATATATCTATATGTATATATATGCATACATATATACACACAAATATGTATATATATATATATATATATATTCATCTATAGATATCCATACATATGCTCACATGTATATATTCATACATTTAAATATATACATACAAACCTTTAACAAGCATATTTTAACACATATAAATGTCCACATATATATAGATTGATATGTATATACAAAAGCTTTCAACAAATATATATATATATATATATGTATATATTCATACACTCACAATATAGATATACATCTAAACACATATATAAATATTCAGTTTCACACCATTTTTATACTAAATACAAAAATTCACCCAAAAATGACAATTTTCCAAATATATCATCAAAATTCATAAATAGGGTACCAATAGAAAGCTAAGAGGATGAAGAATACGAAACTAACCTCCATTGAGCTCAACACCACAGGTGTTAGCTGAAAAACAATCGAATGAGTCTTGGCCAAACTCCCCTCCAATGTATCTCACAAATAGTTTGTAATTTGGACCAATTGTAACATCCCGTCCTGAACCATGTCGGAATTTTTGCACGTTGACCGAGGTTGACTGTTGACTGTTGACTTTGACCGTTGACCGTTGACCGAAGGGGTCAAAAGTTGACTTTTTGACCCGGATGGAATTCTAGGTTGACTGAGGTACCTTACGAAGTACACGTTGGCACGAGTTTGTAGACTAGTAGCACGTTGAAAACGGAGCTACGGTTTGAAAGTTATGAGCAAAACAAGTTGAGGTCCAAACTGCTCAAGGGGTGCCGGAGTTGACTTTTTATTCATGCAAGGTTGAGCTTTGACTCATGCATGGTTGTGAAGTGCTCGTCGATACGAGTCCGTAGACTAGCGGCACGTCCGATTTGGACATGTGGTTTGAAAGTTATGGACCTGTAGAGTTTTTCAAATACTGTATTATTTTAATATTATTTTTGAACGTGTAACGATGTGCCACGTGTGACTTAATGAAGGTGACCATGTGTCACCATGTTAAGAAGCCACATGTCAACCATGTGTAATATCATATTATTTTATTATTATTTTAAATAATAATACTATTATTAATATTATTTAATTAATTTTAATTTATTTTTTTTATTTTCTTTTTTCTTTTTCTTTTTCTTTTCTTTTCCCCCACGTGGGAAAAAAGGGGACCCAACCCCGTTTCTGTTCTTCTTCCTCTTCTTCTTCTTCTTCTTCTTTTCTTCTTCCTTTCCTTTCCTTTCTCCCTCTCGGCCTCACCGTGTTTTTCAAATTCCGGCCACCCATAAGCTACATGCGCCGGCCAGTGATGAGCGGAGGGAGGAGGCGAGCTCGGCCGCCAATTTTCACAGTCACCGGCCGCCGGACGCGCCCCGATCGGGCCGGAGAAGCCGTCGACCGGAAAAAAATTTCTCTCTCCTCTTTTCTTGTATTTTCCGACCAGCCCAGTCCAAATTAAACCTCCTCTCCCCCTATTTTAGGTCTTTTGAGTTCAAATATGGCCTCCAATCTCAAAAATTCGAAGCGGTTTGCGAGATACGAGGAATTGAAAACCGGCCGAAGCTTTCCGGCCAAATTCCGGCCACCTCCTGCGGAATTGGGGTCGATGGAGACCGGGTTTGTAATCCTCGTCGCTCAAGCTTCATTCGGTATATTATTCAACTATTTTGGATAACGTTTGTGTTTGACCCCCGGGTACCGGGTATTATTTACCTGAATAAAATATTATTTTATTTGACTGTGTGTGAATTGTGTTCTAGGAGCATGGGTGAGTCATGTAATTGATCCCATAGTGGATCGTGGGTTAATTGCGTGCTCAAGGTGAGTGACCCACCTTCAAATTAATTTCGGAAATTAAATTTGTGATTATTATGTGTGATTTGAATATTTGGAATTTAAATTCTATGTGTCAAATATTTATTTGATTTATTGTGGAATTATTGGTGAATTTATTGGATTAAAGAAAATATGCATTATATAAATTTATGCAAATATGAAAATTATTTTATGGTATTGAGGATTGCGAAATTCTTGTGGTTTTAACATTAAATCGGGCATGATTTGATTTTCAAATATTTCAAGGAAAATATTTGTTTATGTTGGTGACTCCAATTTTTATAAAATATGCCCATGGAGAATTATGAGATTTAATTATTATATTTCGAGAATTATTTATGCTATTGGGAAAATGTGAATATTTAAATTGGTGGATTTGGGAGTTGGTGGAGTTGAATTATCATGGAATTTATGATGTTGATTATAAAGAAATTGTGGAGAATTTCCGGGTTCAAGCGGATGGAATAAACCCGCTCTATTTATGCAAAATGTGAGATTTGATATATAAATTAAATATATGGATTTTATGATTTTTAGATGCACCGTGCACGTACTGGTGTTCTGTTTATATGTGATATGGTTAGTGTGCACACGGGTGTGAGTAGCGCGCAGGTGGGTGTGAGTAGCGCGCAGGTGATTTTATGAGGTTGTCCTATGGTTGCCATCGGATGAGGGTAGGCCACCCCTCCATGGCCGGGACACCAGTTAGCAGCGGCGCAGTGGGACGCCACGCGACCGTATGCCGGTTTCTTTCTATAACCTCCTGTCTGGCGGTACCTTGGGACGCTGGGTACTGTTGGCGCTACTAGTATATAGTGGGTGCATCAAGTGATTTTCAGAACTGTGATTTTAAAATAAATATTTTGAAACTGTATTGGAATTAAAAATATAATTATTACCGATTCTGGTATTTATTTGATGTCTTGGTTTTCGGGGAATACGAACAAAGGGTTTTGTGAAAAGGTTTTAAAAGGGGAACTTTTCCAACCGAGAGAATTGTAAGAGTTTTGAGAGAAATTATTATTTCCAATTAATTATTATTTATCTACTTATTACCGTGGTATTATATTGTATAGTAGATAGGATTACTCACTGAGATGATTAGCATCTCATATTTTCAAATTCCGTTCCTCTAGGTATCAGGTTGTCGGTGTTCATCTGGAGTGGACTTGATCTTCATCGCTGTTTTAGTTCGTGAAGTACCCTGTTCTTCTTTTATTGCAGTTGTAATATTTCTTTCACTCTTGTTGTATTCTATACTTAGTAGTACTTCATGAAGCTCTGTATACTGTATGGGACACTTATGTATTTATTATGCACTGGATTACTGTATTTATTTTTGGAGTGCTGAAATTTGTGGAATCAACTTGTAGTATTGTGGAAGGAATAAGGGGATGTATAGAAGTGTGTTTTCAGTGCAGGAATTTGTGGTAAGTCCATCCCTTAGGGGAGGTTCTGCCGGATTTTCCATTGGAGGGTCCGGTAGGGTTTCCCTGGGATCAAGGCTTGTCTAGGGTTCCGGTGAGGAACTTTGGACGGGTCCTGACACCAATGGAGGCCATTTTTGAGATCAAATGATCCAAAATAGGGGGGATAAGTTATGAAAATGGAATGGCTCGCCAATCAGTTTTGATCGCGTCGTCTTTTGACCATAACGTTATATTCTTAGCTCTGATTTTGGCGTACTACTAGCCTATGAACTCGTGTCAATGAGTGCTTTTCTATGGTATCTTGGTCAACACAAAATTTCTCTCACGGTAAAAAGTTAATCGTGGAAGCTATTTGGTCAATCCCGATCAATCTTGGTCAAACCCTATCAAAATTTCAAACTTGGGACATTTTCTTTGGTTCGGGTATTACATATACCTCGACATTTAGCCCTTCCATTTTTTGAGTTGATACATCAAGTCAGAATGCAAATAATAAAAAATTTGTTATGTTGATACTTTAAGCTGTTTAGTGCTTTGATGGCTTGCTTTTCTTTAATGATGCTATAATATATATATATATATATATATATATATAATATTTGTTGCTTCTTCCTTTGTTGCTCACTTACTTGTTGTATATTATCAAGACTAGAACAAATTATAGGTTGGTCGAAATAAACATTATGAAATCATTGTATGTGCTCACAACTAAAATCTATATTGACTAGCTAAGATGAAATACATTATATGTGCTCCAAACTAGAATATATAACAGATTGGCCAAGACAAAACACACTCTTTATTTGTAGCTTTTCCATCTAACTTCTAAAAAAATATAACCAAGTGTCTTATGACTAATTTGAAAAGATAGACTGTCACAATGGACTACCATATGGTATTATCGTTCGTAGCTTTCCCGATCCAAGATCCCAAATCATGATCGATTTATAGTTATTCAGAATTAAATTTGGCGTCTACTCATCCCGGTATTAAACCGGTTTATAGTTATTTTTTCCAAAACCAAATAACCATCATCCTTAAATGCATTCGATTTTTGGATTTTATACGAGTTTTCCAACCACAAACAACAAAAGTTTAAACCAACGTGAATGAATGAGAATGTTAAAGCAAGATGACAACTATGCGACAAAGAAAAGGAATATTTTTAAATTCCACTTGCAGGGGATCTCTTTCCTTTCTTTCTTTTATTTCTGTCAAGCCTTTATACTACTTCGTCTTTCTTTTATTTTCTTTTTCACTTTTTCGTATGCCTTTGCTTTAATTTTTCCCTTCATGTTGGCTAGCTAACGCATTACTCATCAATCTACAATTAGATTTGAATATGTAGCATCCATCTTATTGGGTAGAACCAATCTTAACTGGCCGATAAAATAAAATACTTTATTTTATTTGCAGTAGTTTTTGATATGTTTTGCGTAATTTTATAGTTGAATCTACGTAAATCCCATGCTAGTATATATATATATATATGTATGTATATACAATTCTAATATACATACTGATATTATGATAGAAATATAATCCACATCTACATTAACAATATAGATATATTATAGGAAAATTTATTTGCATTAATCAACAAATATTAAAATTATACTTATTTTGTTTTCCATCTACTCGTGTGTTCGTTATAATCCTGGTAATTAGATGAAAGAAGAGAAAGAAATAAAGAGGAAAAAACAAACTTAAATTACTTTATTTAAGATTACTTTTATTTAAGTTAAATTACTTTTAAAATTATTATTATCTTTTTTTTTTGCAATAACTAATTTGAAAACTTCAAAGGTTTTTTAATCTATATTTTAATTAATTTTATTTAAACTAAGTAAAATTTTTTTAGTTTGAAAAAAAAAACTTGGTGGTCATTTTAATAAGATAAGTTGTTTTTTTTTTTTTTTTTGGAAACAAAGTTATTATTGTCAAATATATTTTACTAAATCTATTAAAATGCATTATAATTTGTCAAATATATTCAACTAAATATATTATAACTTTTCAAATTCATTCAACTAAATATATTTATCAAATATATAACTTAAAAGGTTTATGCAATTAAAATTGTCTTATTTTTTAATAGAAATGGAAAAATTATCACATAATTTAACTAAAAATTGATTAAAAATATATTAAAAAAATAACAGTTTTTAAATTAATCATTGAAAACAAAAAAGAAATAAAAAGGAATTTTGAAATTAATAATTTAAATAAAGATATAAAGGTAATTTAGATTCCATTATTAGAAAATTGAAAGATATGTTTGCATTTATCCAAAATGTCAAAGGGCATAAGTGAAATATTCCTTAGAAATAATAGACACTCTATGCATAGAGTAAATAATAGAACATAATAGATTTACAAAATCTATGAAAATATTGCATGTGAATATACCTGGCCAGGGCTCTTAAATTTTGGCCATATGCAATCATGAATTATAAATATGTAAGCATTAAAAGATTAAAAATTTCACTTAGCTTTTTCCCATGCTTTTTAATTTGAGATTGTACCCATTTGTGGTTTGCATTGATGTGCATTGGTTCCCTTCTCCAGCGGTTGCAATTAACCTGGCAATTGAATTGTCTTCTAGAAAGCGGAACGATTTTGATGCAGAGGCAATGATGTGGCTGTCGGCAATCTTCCTTTTTCCCCTTGTAAATATGCATGGTAAGTAACTGCGGGCGGCTTTCTGAATTTCCACGTTGAAAACTTTATCACAGTATAAACATTCATATATATATATATATATATATATATATATATATTTAAATTGGATTTTTAATATCAAATTAATGTAATTTTTTTTGTCATCTATTAAATTACATTAAAAATTAAAATTTAAAATTATATTAATCTATCATCAGATTTTAATAAGATTTGTTTTTTTAAATATCATTTTAATATATTATTAAATTTATATTTAATTATTTTTAAATTTTAAATTTTAATATAATTTAAAAGTTAATAAAATAGTATGAATCTGACACTCTTTGTATATTTATGTAATATAACATTTAATTAAAACAGGTGTAGCATATGTTTCCTTGTGTTGTGCACTAAAATAGACAAAGGATTCTACCGTGAGAAATTCGATCCCTAGCTTAGAGACCGTGACTGGCTTTTTCCTTTTCATAAATATATACACTATAATATTTGATTTAATTGAAAATAGATATTATCAGCATTATGTTTAAACTATATTGTGTTTAACATTTTTGTCTGAATTATTATTTTTTTTTTTAAACAAATTGGTCTCCAAATTGATTTATTTATTATGTACTCCGTTCTTTTTTCTTTTTTTCTTTTTTTTAATTCCACCTATTTTTACACCGTTGTTTATATGTGTAAATCACATAGATGTAATAATGGAGGCCAAATATCTTTTCACACCCTCTCTCTCTCTCTCTCTCTCTCTCTCTCTCTCTCTCTCTCTCTCTCTGTGGCCTGTTACTGACTCACAATGCCGCTACTTTAGATCTCGGACTTGATGATGTCGTTTTTGTTTTTAAACATGTGCAACCACTGATGGAGTTCATGGCATCGATCCCTAAAGATTTAGTGGGTTGTTTTGGGCAACCATAGCTTTGCTGGCCTTGGTATTTCTCTTGCCAATGAATGTTTCCATGTAAAATTTTGGTTGCAGAATTTATCTCAGCTTATTTGCTAGAATTACAAGTCTTCCCATTGATTCTCATACAAAAAGTAAAATATTATTGTCTTGCCCACATAGTCTTTTTTAATATTTTTTCTTTTATTAATTTTATGCATCTCAACTTATTCAACTTATTTTTATGGGAGGAAAAACAACAAGCGGACCCAATGAAGTCCTTATTAGGTTGCTATTTGACATTGGGGCAATTCCCAAATAAAACATACATAGTCCAATAGCTTCTGCAATCTTTGGTCCAAAGGAATGTATTTTCTCTATATATTCACAAATCTTAAAGCAAATTCATAATTTTTGGACTGCTTATTATTGTATTATTTGATGGGGTTGTAGTCTTTGGAATTGGCAAAAGGGTGTACTAACAGAAGCAAATTAAGCACATATGAAAAAGAAAAAAAAAATTAGTCCAGTAGTGGATGTGGTAGTGAAAGAAGTATTCCAACGGTAGATGACAAAAAATAGTTCTACCCCTACAAGTTATATCGATAGAAGAAGCTGGTTACATGGTGATGCTCTCCATGGCCTAGACATGTGCCGGTGTTTGGTCAAGTTGTGGAGTAAGTTTGACAAATATCAATAATTGTGACTAAATATCAGTACTAACGTCCAAAATATGAGTCCATCATTGATGCCTATAAAACAGTAGCATTGTCTGATGTGAACAATTGTAGTTGACACTTTACTTTGACATCGTGGTTTTCTTTTAAAAAATGCATAATTTCTGTAGCATCGCCTATTTAGTATTGTTGGTATGCTATTATCGCATAGTATCACCTTTGAAACTCAGAAACACATTGGACCTTTTTGATGAGGATAAAGAAGAAGATATTTTGGTCGCCAAAGAATCAATTAACCACACTCAATTACTTCTCTCTTGATCAATATAAAATACCTGTGATAGCATCCACACCATTTGCTTCATTTTTATTTTTATTTTTTTGGGATGGAAATTTTGTAAGATCATTGATTCGCCAAGGAGAATACAATGAAATTACGCCTATCATGGTCAAGAAAAAGACATTTATTAGGCCTAGAAAACATATTAATATTATAATTAAGAAAAAAAGTTATCTTTTCCCCCACTCTTCGCTATAACAATAGCTATATTCTATTATATATTATTTATATATAAATGAAAATGATAATGATCAATAAGAAAAAATTAATTTGTAGAAGACCTTATTTATTTATTTATTTTTTTTTTTGGGGGGAATACAAGTCTTCTTGGTCTGTTAATTGAAACTTTTTATTTCCTTTTAAGTCTGAATCGATATACTTTGTTACAGGGGTCTATATTGATAAACTCATGGAAGAAAAGTTAATTATTAAATTAATCAACAGGCTCTAATGGACTGGATACTCGAGACCATCCAAACAAGCCGAGCATCCGGAAATGCCAAAATAGACTCGAGATTTTTTATTTTTAAATACCCTTTACTTCAATAAAATAATAGAAAACTGATTTATTATTATTAATTTTTTTTGGAAAATAGATTATAGAAAACCCAGCTGCCAAACAAACCCTTAGGTTCTTTGGGCTGTTTGAGGAAGTCTAGCAAGTCATCCTATAATATTATTTAACACATTTGAAAGGCTTGCTTTAAAATATATTATCCAGATAGAGGAAATTTCTAAGAAACTGATGCAATATTTTCATATCGGCACACACGTAATGTGTATATATATATATATATATATTCAAATTCAATTTGTTTTTGTTGTTGCTCAAAAAAGAAAAAAAGAAAAAAGAAAAAAATTAAATCAGCTCTGAATATTAAAATCTTGTCATTTCAGTTGTCCACAGCATTTTTTTTAATTGTTTTTGGGTGGAAATTTTGTTAGATTATTGACTCTTAAATGGGAATATAATGAAATTGGTACTTCATTAGGCGCTTACTCCACACCCATTAAAATAATAATATTAATAATAAGAAAAGACATTGGCTGAACAAGGCTCTAGAAGACATGATATATAACAAGGCTGCAACGTCAAGCCACTCGTCTTACAATGCCAAATCCAAGAGCAATCAAAGTGTACTCCAAAATTTGGCCCAGTGACTCAACTTGCTGTCTCCCTTTGTTCTAGTGTATCCCTGTTAAAATATGTTCCTACATAGTTGGATCATTTAATTGAGGCTAATAGTTGTAACTTTGAAATCACTAAATACAAATTTCCTTATTTTAAAAAAATAATAATAATAATAATCATACTATATTTATAGAAACTTCGCCACTTTATATGTTTTCAACGAAAAATAAATCACAAATACTACGCTTAATAATTCATGGGATCATTTAACTAAAAAATAATTCAATTTCTATTATAAATTCACTGGTTTATGTAATCTTTGAAAACATATAAAAAAATAAAAATTTTAAAAAATTAAATAATAAATGAAACGTTATTACGCCTAGGCCTCATCCTTTTCACATTTTAGACGATCAAAATAGGACTGACTGTCTTTTCCACACCTTGCCCATATGCGAGCTGTTTCCATACACCTTACTCCTAGGTGCACCTAGGCTTTGCCTTTTGCCACCTTTTAAAAATATAATATGGAAAGCATACATATTTATAGTACAAAAACGGAATATACAATGTTTCTTATTACATAATCCTACACATAATTTTTTAAATTAGGACAATGTGATATATACAATTCGATTTAGATTGTTTTAACAGTATTAATGAGTTCTATGTTTAAATCTCTGTTTTAAAGTAATCCAAAAATTTGTGATTTAAGTCTAATCAATAGGGTCATGATAGAAACCTCACCGTGTTCATTTCTAATAGATTCCTTGACATGACAATTTGCAAACTACGGTTCACTTTTCAATATTAAAAGTTTAGTTCTAAATGTCAAAAAAAAAATAATAATAATAAATAAATACAACTAATTAATGATTAATTACATTAGCAGTTGATCACACTAGTGATGATCACTGGAGGCAACAAATAGCAAAATTGTAGTGCAGATGAATTCTGCTTATTAATTGCTAACTTATTTCTTCCTTCTTCATGTGCTTCGTGTCAGCCAAAGCAGAAAGGAATAAAACGACGCAGTAAGTAATGTGACTTGAACTATAAGTTTTAGTGATGCAATGTTTGCTCAAAAGGCAAAGTAGTGACAATCTCTATTTCTTGGTTGACCAATTATTAATTCTAGGCATAAGTTCATTGCTGTCACAGAAAAGTTTATGGTTAATTTGCTCAAGTCAAGCCAATGACATCACTCTCTCTCTCTCTCTCTATACATATATATATATATATATAGATATATCTATATAAATATATAGTAAGACTTTTATGTAGAAAATCTTGGACAATTTTTTTCGGGCACACACATTATGCAACATCGTAAATTAATATATATATATATATATGTGTGTGTGTGTGTGTGTGTGTGTGTGTGTGTGTGTGTGTGTCCTTTCATAAGGGCAACTAGGTGAATTGATCTAAAACTGAAATGGAGGTTAATTAGTTCTGCTAGAATTACTCAAGCTGGCTCTATCTGTGTGAAATATATATATATATATATGTATCTACAGATCAAAAATCGAGCTTAAGTAAAACGCAACTGGAGCAAAACCAGTAAGTCTAAAACTACAAGATAAATGCCAAAGCCATCTCAAGTTGAAATTACATGATGCAAGGATGACTCAAAAGTTTCAGCTTTTCACATCTAATCAACGCTGAGAAATAAATAATGAACAGACTAATTAAGGAGCTGTAGAGAAACTTGACAAGCTTAATCTCTTTCCTAATTAAGCACCTTGCAGTCAAACAATTAAGCAGCACAGCACAAACTTTTGATTATATAATCAAATGCAAATAGAGAATCACATACTATAGTGAATGTACGACACTGTGAGAGAGGAGCTGGAGATCACAGGACTCTGAATATGTAATGATCAGCTGCCTGATTGTGATAAAGGGGAGAGGCAGAGACGTTATTGCTGAACTCCTTTACCTTTATATTCTGCTTCTCGTTGTTTGGCCATTCTCTTAGTTTCTCTTGTTGAGGCTTCTCGAGTAAAGCTGTTTGATTCTGATATGCTGTCGGAAAATAAGAACATGCAGTGGTTTATCGTCTGCTTAAACTCTTCCTCATCATGCTGGTATAGAAGACGAACACCACACTTGTAAGCAGAGAGCTCCTGTATATTACTTTCAAACGAAACCACAATGACACTGCAGCAATTCAACTGATCCGAAAACCATAGACGTGGTATGTAGGACACCCATATGAATTCTCCGCCACTTAACTTCTTCAATTGCTGATTGGTTATTTGATATTCATGCTGAGATTCTAGACCAACCTTCTCAGTTTTCATTTGGCAAGTAAGATTGTGAGGAATTTCTTGATGTTGGAGGCCTGAAAAATATGCACACAAAACCAGTCCGAGAAAGTTATCATCACTATGTACATTCGATGGTAGCTGAATTCTCACTGAAGAGCCACTACTGTGATGTCCGACCCAGTCTAGAATTTCGATAGGAGGGAAACAAGAATCATATATCATGCCTCGATCAAATTCCTGTAAAATACAAAATATGAATTCTGATAAGAAACAGAAAGATTGAGAATGAAAAAGAGAGACACAGTTAAGCTAATACTTATCTTACCAGTTCACTTTTTATTGGGTAAATTGATTCTGTCATAGCTGCAAGAGATGGGCTTTCATTTTTAAAGCCACGATATGTAGCTATCTCAGCCAAATGGTGCAAACAACCATGGTTAAAGTGGAAAAATCCTTCAGGGCGATTTTTGTCATCAATAACTAAGCATTCAAGATGAGCCATAATTTGACGAATAGGATCCAAGTTGTCAAAGAATGAGGTTGTGCATTTGGCTATTGATTGTTCAAGCTGTTCCACATCTTGCTGGTATAAAAAACGAGCGCCTAGACTCCTTGCAACCACATCAGGGCAATCATTAAAGATGACAATCTTTAAGTAGTTTTTCTCATCCAAGTGCCCTGCAAACACATTACTTGGTATGTACGTTAACCAAATGAATCTGCGCATACATAACCAAGTGAATTTGGACTTATTGGTCAGAAACTTGGCCAGATCAAAACGCTGTTCTTCTGTCTCCAAATTGCATTTTAATTGGAAAGAGAGTTCTAAACTGTTGTGGTCAATGATGGCAGTTGGGTGTTCATGTATTGAAAAAGAAGCACATACTGCTATCCCCCTCCAATTCTTATCACCATTCAGATTTGGAGGTACTTTAATTTTCATGCTTCGCTCTTTAACCTGATAACCTTCAAACCAATCCAGAATCTCCTTCTGTGGGAAACATAAGTTGTAGCTTGAGAAAGGATTAAAAGGCTTCAAAACAGATATGATATGTCCCTGGACAATGAGAGCAATGACCACGTCAAACTTGATGAGTTGTTTAAGTAATTCCACAATTCTTCTTTGCCACTTTATTGGATCCTTTACTTTAAGTGCATTCTCTGCCACTATCTGTAAGTTGATGCAGATAGGATTTGATTCTTTTGGAGTGCATATTGGAATTACTTGATTGGAAGATTCTAAATGAGGCCATCCCAGTTTTTCCCTCGATGTAAAAGGGAAATGATGGATGCGTTTTGTACTTGCCAAAATCTCTTTCAAGGATTCCCTATTACAGTCCACATTAAGAAATTATGTCAAGCTTAGAGAATTAAGTTATCAATTTATGAATGTATATCTTAATTAAAATATTTGTAGGTAAACTTGCCTTTGTATCTCTACTTTGGGTGCCTCACTAAATTTAGCTGCACTCGAGGAATCTTCCACAAGCTCATCGAATTCTTGACAGTTGTATTTAGTACCTGATAAAATCTCTTTCAAGGATGCCCTATGACATTCCACATTTATAAATTATGTCAAACTTAAAGAATTAATTCATGAATTTATGAATGGATATCATAATAAAAATATTTTTATGAAACTTGCCTTTCATAATAATCAAAATCGATAGGTATCTCTACTTCGGGCTCAACAAATTCAACTGCACTAGGGGATTCTTCAAAAAGCTGACCAAATTCTTCATAGCAAAAATGACCGCTACTTAGCGTGATGCCAGTTATCAGTTGAATTATATTTCCCACATCTTGCTCATTTACTGGTCTGATCCCGCACATTTCAACCTCTACATCTGGGTTACTCGTTCTAAACAAAGCCCTTACTCCTGGACATTGATTCAACACTGCTTCCATATAAACTCGGGGCATGTTCAATAGTAAAAGTTTATGTTTAATGGCGATCTTATACTTAATACTAAACACATCGCCATTATCTCCATAGACGAGAAATTCGAATTTAAGGTGCAGTGGGGTTTGTGAATTCACATAATTGTCAGGCCAAGCGAGTAGAACATATAGACAAAATCCTACCCATGGCTTATCACCAAATAAGTTCATAGGAAGGTCACAAACTACGAAGGGAGACGCACTGTGATGGAAGAACCATGTCGGAAATGCTTTCAGAGAAAAATGAAAGGCGAAACAATAGTTATGTGCATAGCATCGCTGCAAAGTTCAAACCAATTTGACTAATTAGTGATCATAGAAATATAATTAGATATTAGACAATCGGAGGCACAAATAGAAATAAAAATAGAGATATAGTGATTACCTGAACAAGTATTGGTACCAGCCATTGTAGATCTCTTCTTGTCTTTTTGGATAAATCAGACTCAGTTTCTCTTCTGCAGTCTTCTTGTTTGACTTGATTATGTGGGAAGGATTGAATTTCTATGGCACCCCTAGGTGTCTCAAATTTTGCTGCCTTTATTGGTTTTCTTATATTTATATATGTGAGGAATGTACTTTCATTACTTAATATCTGAGCTATGTTTCTACTGAAGTCTGGCATATCTTTGTTAAATACTATATGCATCCCGCACATATATGTCTCTAAATGCGATTCATGTGCTGAAACTGAAACTGTAACATAACATGCGTTGTTCAACTGCTCTTCAAACTTTGTTCGTGGAACATAGATCCAGACTCCATATATTCCAGCCCTTAAAATCTGGCTATTATCCATGACAAAATGCTCAAGTCCAAGATGCCTTTCATTGGTGTCGAAATGAAAACAAGCAACTGACCGCCCATCTTCATCCAACATTTCACCATGCCGAATTTGAAATACAGCAAATGAGGCAAATCCCATCCATGTTTTACCAGTATCCTTCAAGGGTAGTCGGATTCCTGTTAAATACCCACTATCGTATTGACTCCACCACTCAGGAATTCTTCTACAGTCAAACCCAATTTTTTCAATTTCTCCACTGTAAATAATCTCCTGACCAAGACATAAAAGAGTATAAAGAAAATAAAAATAATTAATAAAGATATTCGTGGAGAAAGAGACATAAGAAATGTGTAGTGACATACCTCGAGAGTTTTGGAGTAGAGCATTTCAAACAGTTCTTGATTGGATATAACTGAATCCCCAAACTGGTTTGAGTTCTGATAATGTATGAAAGTGAATCCCGCATCAGAAGTCCATATTTCATCTTTTGAATTTTTCAGGAGAGGACATCCATGCACATATGCATGTTTTAAACTCAATGGAAGTTTTGGCAACCATTCAAGCCTTTTACAATCCTCCAAAAAAAGAAACCCAAGATTAAAAAGTTGAGAGATGGTATCAGGTAAGCTCACAAAATCATTTTCGCTTAAATCTAAAAGGCCGAGTGAGGACAAACAATGTATTTCTTCAGCGATCCCTTCCTTTGGTAGATTGCATTTTCTTAGGCTTAATGATGTCAAAGAGGTCAAATGCGCATACAATGAATGAGGTAACTGGAACTGGATGGATTCTTCCATTGGCAACAAACAGCAACCGAAGACAGACCACCGTGGTATATGTGCCACACCACTACATCCAGAAAAACGTAGGACTTTAAGGTTTTTCAGAAGTCTAATGGAGGGTGAAGGTTCTCTTATTGCAGTTCTACTTGCATCAAGTTTTTCTAATTGTTCCAACCTCCCTATATTTTCTGGAAGTTGCTCAACATGTGAACATTCTGATATATCCAAAGCTTGCAGAGATGTCAAGCTGCAAAGTTCATCTGGAAGTTTCAAAAGATTCTTGCAATCTCTTAGATTCAACAAAGTGAGGCCACTTAAGCGCTCAATTGATGTTGGAAGCTCTTTTATAGCAGTTCCATCTAAATAAAGTTCAGACAAGCGGTCCATATTTCCCAAAATTTCTGGAAACTTGGTAAGTTTTGTGCATCCCGATAGAATAAAAGTTTCAAGAGATCCTAAGTTTATGCCTTGGCAAATGCTCTTGAGAGATTCACAGCCTTTCAAGTTTAGTAAAACAAGTTTCTTGAGCTCTCCAATTGATGAATGAACTTTTGATAGTACTTTGCAACCTTCAAGAATCAGCCTTTC
The DNA here is from genome assembly GCF_031755915.1 of Ziziphus jujuba. NCBI lineage: Eukaryota > Viridiplantae > Streptophyta > Magnoliopsida > Rosales > Rhamnaceae > Ziziphus > Ziziphus jujuba. The sequence goes on from NC_083384.1 coordinate 16,354,072, forward strand.
AAGATTGGGGACCCTATTGAGGTCCGGGATTTCGTTCAAGTACACGCAGTGACTAAGATTGATTGATATTAACATGTCCAACTCATGCTAGGCCGGGACAAAAAAAAAAAAAAAAGAAAGAATAAGTGGAAACAAATAAATAGTAAGAAAAAACTAAAGCGCTAAACTGGTGTTTGGTTAGTGTAATGGAAGGGGGAATGGAATAAACAGAAAGAGCGGAATGAAGTGGATAATGGAATGAGAATGGGATTCCAATGTTTGCTTGAGCAATAAAATTATTAATTGAATCAACCATGAAAAATAATTATCTTGACAAAAATAAGCTTACACCATATTATTAATTTTTTTTAACCAAAAATCACTCTCTACTTTCTCTCTCCACTTTCTTTCTCTAATTTTCCTCACCACTACATTATCCATATACTTTTTTTTTCTTTATTTCTCTCTATTCTTTTCATTTTTTTAATCTTTATTTTTCTATAGCTCATCTCTCTAATTTTTCGTATTAAATATTTATTAATTTATCACTCTAATTTTTTTCTTAATTTTAATTATACTAAATAAGCAGTGGGCCTGCCCAGCAATAGTAGTTTTTTTGTAATAAGAAACCAATAAAGTATTTATTAAAAATATTCAATAAACAGTTTTTTTTTTTTAAATAAATTCAATAAACAGTTATGTTGTATAAATAATAATAATAATAATAATAATAACAGTTAGCTTTAAAATTCATATATAACAGTTATGTCAAACATTCAGAATTTTTACAGTGAAATATATATATATACATATATGTATATATATGTAAATTCTATGGTGAGGACGGTCCGCATGAGAACCGTAGTATTAGTGACGATTTTTCATAGTATTAACGACGGTTTCTTAGAAAATCGTCACCAATACTATGAAAAATCGTTACCAATACTGTGGTCCGCACCATAGACGGACTATATATATATATATATATGTATACAGATATTTATTTTAAGGTTCTACGTAGATTCTTGAAGTGAGACAAGGGGAAAAAGCTTAAACACCAAGATTCTCTTAAAAATAATTTGAAAGATTGATAAAGAAGCAAAATTCAAGTTTCCAATTACTATTTTGTAAATTAATTAAAAAAAATTACTATTTGTGAAGGCCTATAAACCAATCCAAATACTCTTTGTCCAAAGTCAATGGAAAAATATAAAGAGAGAGTAGAAAAGGAACGGTTAATTTCATTTACCTCTTTTGAGGTTTAATTTAAATATAATTTGATTTATACAGTTTTAAGAATGTCATTTACCTCCCTCACATGCCTAAAAAAAAATTAATTTAACCCCGTATAAGAGTTTCAATTATAATTTTCAAAATTTAAATTGAAATTAATGTAAACCTTAGGAATTTTAGATAAAATATTCCTAAAAGAGAAAATAAGATGGAAAATGTAGAGAGAGAAAATATATAGAGAGAAAGTGAGGTGGAAACAAGTGGAGAGAAATTGTAATGAGAGAAAGTAGACATAAAAAAATAATGTTAATTTTAATTTTCAAAGGGTATTTATTGAAGATTAAAATAGTACATTTTGTATCATGAAATCATGGAATGAAGGATTCGTCCTTTCTGTTTGAAGAATCCCATTCCACCAAAATGATGGAATGAATGGGGTAATGGAATAGTCATTCCATGGGTCCAACCAAACAAAGGAATGGAACTTTCAAGGGAATGAATGCTAATTCCACTCCCCTCTCTATTCCACCAACCAAACACCATCAATAGTAGACTTAAACTATACTAATTTGTTATGAGAAACTTGAAAAAGTGTATAATCTTACTGTAGTTTCCTTCCATAGTCGCTCAATGTGGCTGCTAGACATGTTGAGTTCAACAAGTTTACGTGGACAAAAGCTTGATGGAATAGATTTTTGAGGATATCCATGCCATTCCAGAAGTCGTAACTCATTAGAAAGACACCCAACACATTCAGGAAAATCCACGTTTCGAAACTTCAACAATCTTAGCATTTTCATTTGTAAAATTGGGTCAACCCTCAAGTTTAGCTTTTCCTTCTTAGGCAAACAAAGGAATATGCCTTGGACAGCTTCTGTTCCCTGCAATGTAACAAGTGGATGACTTTTTATTAAAAGAAAAATAAAATAAAATAAAATAAAATAAAAATAAAAAAGGGGAGAAAGGATGACTTTCAGGATATTTGAACCACAAATAGATCAATGCCTATATTCACATGTTCAAAGACATCAAACATTCATACATTGAAATGTATGCTGGGTAAGATATGGATGAAGTAATATGCATGGTACAAATAGTTCTATTGACAAAACTTCAATAAGATTTCTCACCGTATTATTCACAAGTACATTGTAGGCATCCTCATGATGCCATATCCTGCTGTATTTACCAGGCTCCTCGGGGAATTCTCGATGCACAATGTATTGGCCAAATTGTTGTAATAAATCATGCATCCATAACCGATTTCCTATAATATTTATAAGAGATTTATCAACAAGCAATCTTATATCAGTCCTTGGACAAAGTCCGCAACCTTCTAATATTTTTTCCACACGATATTCCTCCTCTCCTTTGAAGAAACATGCTATGTCCAAAAATATTTTCTTCTGATCATCATCCAATCCATCATAGCTTACTTGAAGCACACGAGTAACTTTCCTATCAGGATTTCTCTTTAGTTTAACTAACGTGTCCGACCACTGATCCACATTTTTTCCAAACAATAAAGAACCCAAGACTTTAAGAGCTAAAGGATGATGATTAGCATATTCAACAAAGTCGTAAGACAACTTTATGAAATCATCAAAAGGGTATTTTCTCTTGAAGGCTCTCCTTGAAAAGAGCTGAAGAGCTTCATCATGAGTTAGAGTACCAACCTTATATATGTTATTCTCTCCATATGTTTTCAACAAGTCCTTATCTTTAGTTGTCACAATGACTCTACTCCCTGGACCCAACCAACGATGTTGTTCTTCAGCATTTCCAACTAAATCTTCTATTTGTTCCAATTCATCAACATCATCCAAAATGATAAGCACCTTTTTGGAGCATAATCTGTTCCTCAACGCATTTCTTCCCATTTGAACATGTTGTATGTTTCCGTCAAGGTTTAACAAGCATTTGTAGAGAAGATTTTGCAAATAAATAATGCCATTTTTTTCAAATTCCTCTCTTACATTTGGTATGAAAGCACTGGCATCAAATTTGTGGGAAATCTCTGTTTTAACTTGCTCAGCAATGGTGGTTTTGCCAATCCCTGCCATACCCCATATCCCTACCGTGAGAACAACCTCTAGTTGGTTATTATTCAATAGGGAATGCATTTTCATTATGCGAGAAGCCATTCCAACAAGGCCATTATTACTAGTTGAAAATGTCAGATTCAATTCTTTTTCAACCACTTTAACAATTTCCTCAATAACTTCTGTCTCATGCCTGTTAAAATAGAAAGCATGGTGCAAAAAAACAAAAATTAAACCCTTAAAAATATTAAAATTTATAACTTATTCCTCCAAAAAAAAAAAAATTATAACTTATTCATTAGACTATATAAATAAAAATTATTGATTAAACTATAATAAGAAAGAATACCCCCAGATTTTGGGTTTGACCATGCTTAGTGAAATCCCCCTCCACATTTGTAATGTAAACCAAAAAACAAACATTGAACACTTGCCATATATCAAATGACAAAAAAATTGACTTTTTTTTTGTCCTTATTATTAATTATATGTTTTATGTTAAAAAGAAAAAAAAAAAAAAGCTAACAAGTAGATTGGGACATATTTTTATCATTATTTTTTTTATTATTTACAATAATTTTTCCATCTTAATATCTTAAACCTAGATCTTTCAAATATAGATATAAATGGCTTACCAATTGAACTACCAAAATTACCTACCAACATATCTTTAATTATATCTTTTATGTTAAATTCTACTTACCCAAAAAAAAAAAAAAAGAAGAAGAAGAAAGCTAACAAGGAGATTGGGAAGAGCGTGGAATTAATTACCTTTCTTTGATATGCCATCCTTCTATACTGCTGGCTACTTCAGTCAAAGCCTCCCTCCACTCCTTCACCTTCCTCATATCATCCTCCGAATCTGTTTTATAATGCTTAGCAAACGCCTCTCCAAACTCCCCTGTTTGTTCTTTTACATCCTTTGGTTCTACATGATAGAAAACTGGAAGAACAATCAGACCCAGTTCTTTCTTACATTCAACAATCTTTGCAAGTTCAACCAAACACCAAGTGGAAGAAGCATAGTCTTTGGAAAGAATGACAATTGCAAATCTTGATCCTTCAATTGCTTTCAAAAGTTCCGGTGCCACTTCCGTCCCTTTTTGAAGTTTCTTATCGTCCCTAAAGGTATAAATTCCTTTATCACTCAAAGACTTGTATAGATGGTCTGTGAAACTCAAACGTGTGTCATCACCTCTGAAACTCAAAAATACATCATACTTCCTTGATGAAGATGAAGAACTTGAAACTGTTTTCGTCGCCATGGAATCTTTGGATTGGGAATTGGATAACTTATTCTGATCATAGAAAAACTCTCTTCGATCATATATTCTGAAAAAGGTTGTTGTGAAATACAATGAATCATGCACGTAAAGGGATGCTTATGAATAAGAAGTCTAAAGTATGTGTGAATATGAAGTCTTAAAGGTAGGTCCACTTAAAGGGATGCTTATGAATAAGAAGTCTAAAGTATGTGTGAATATGAAGTCTAAAGGTAGGTCCACTTAAAGGGATGCTTATGAATAAGAAGTCTAAAGTATGTGTGAATATAAAGTCTAAAGGTAAGTCCACCTACTCGTGAGTCGTGACTAAAAAATATATATATGTACTACTTTTCCAGCGAGTGGATAACATATTATACTATTATATATAGGTTTCTTTTTTTTTCTTTTTTTAAATGCAATCCTTGCGGGGACGAAAGTTGGGCCAACGCCGCTTCAGATTTTCAATATTCTTTCGGTCTAGATATATGCGCCCCTCTTGTCCTTTTCTTTTATCTCGCTTACACCAAAAAATGTTTCAGTGCGCTCGTTCTACCGTGGAAAGTTTTTCTCCACACATGACCAGCCCACCTTCTTGTTTTGTTTTTTTTGGATGATTACACACAGAGATGCACAAAATTCAATCCAGTTGATTTTTAATGATTTCAATTAGATTTTTATATTAATTAAATTTTATTGAATTCAAAATATTATAAATTATATGGATTAGATTGGTTATAGATTAGAAATATAAATCTAATTCAAATAATATACTATATAATTTAAAAATTATATATTTTTTATTTTTTTATTTTTATATATAAATTTTATTTTTTTTACTTTTATATATTAATTTTTAATTTTTTTTTTCATTTTTATATATTAATTTTTAGTATATATATTTTTTTACATTCCAAATCCTAAATCGATTCTTGAGTGATAAATTTTGATGAATGTATTATTTTACATTATTTGTTCTAACAATTTTAATTTGATTTTGTAGGAGTGAGATGATGATATTAATGCTTGCTACTTGATAAGTGCATGATATGTATCATTTGCTACATTTTCTTCTTTATTTTTCATTGTAGGCTATGTTGTATTATTCTAATTGTATTTTATATTTGAATAATTATAATTTATTTTTTATATTTTATATTTGAAATTTTTTTTATTTTTATTATATATTTATAAATTAATAAGTTTCAAACCGATCAACCAATCCAAACCAAATCGATCATAAATGATTTGGTTTGGTTTGGATTTAACGTTTTAATGGTTTGGTTTGGATTGTATTAAAAAAACCGATATATATGGATTAGATTGTATTTCGGTTCAAAACCGAACCAACCCAATTTATGTCCACCCCCAATTACACCGCACACTTTTTTTTTTTTATTATCTCTATCTCTCAAACTCTCCCACAGAAGACGCAACACAACCCGCACGTACACTTTTAATTTTTCTTCATTATCACTTGTCTATTTATTTGTATTACTATTCAACTCATATGTAATCATAATTATTTTGTGTAAGTATAAAATTTATTCATAATATTGTGTTTAATTAATATTTTTTAACATAATATTCATATAAAAGTATAAATATATATATAATATAATTTTTATTTAATTTTTCTTTCAATTACAGACGAGCTAAGCAAATCTTTTTTTCTTTTTTTGGTACTGTTTGAATTACAAAAATGATGTTTTATCTTATTCTTTTGCCTCAACGGGTGTATTTCTACATACCATAAATTATAAAATATATATATATATATACAAACAATCTATGACGTGAACATTGGTATTATTATTATAATGCATATCTCTTCAAAAATAATAATTAAAAAATTTTTTATTATCAATATTATATAAAAAATAATAATTTCGAAAAAATTATAATTAATATTATATATAAAAACATCAACGATTTTTTTAAAAATATTATTTTTAAAATAATCCACATTAGAATTTTCACACCATAAAATTTAATAAATATATATATATAAAACAAAAAGTTTTCTATCATGTGTCCCCTCAAAAGAATTTTTGATCCATCGCTGTTTGTGATTACATCTACAGCCACTGAGGGACCCATTCGGGAGCCAGTGCCCTCCTCAATTATGTTTGTCTTGTGATATTTTAATATTTTATATTATGCTTATTTGCTTTTTTGACATTTAAATCTACAATTGTGCCCCCTTTTCTTTGGCCTCGTACCGTAACACGTTTACTGTTGTCCAAATTTTGAATTTTTTGTTTTTTTCCTTTTCATTTCTTTTTCTTGATTTTGATACCTTTCTTTTCACTTATATATATATATATAAATATATTTGGTTTATCAACCACTTATTTCCAATTAAAATTATTTTATATAAATATAATACTTATCTATAAATTCATAGTAATATAATAGTTAATTAACTATTATTTTTTAACATATACTTATTTATATTTATAAAATTATAATTAGTACAATTAGTCAATAACAAAAGAAAAATATAATTTAAACAACAATACATTTAATATTTTTTCTAATTTTTAATTTATTATGGTTGATCAATTCCTAACTAAACCAATATATATATATATATATATATTTTTTTTTTCTTTTGCGTCAAAGAATTTTTTTCAAAATAATTTGTACTTAAATTATTGTGAATATAAAATCAGATTTTTCCATATTTATAGAAAAATCAAAAATATTTTCACCCTACTTGCTTGGTTTTGTGACCACTCTAACTTCTTTTCCTTTTTCTTTTTTCCTTTTTTTTTTTTGGAACAACTTTGTTTCTACTCTAATTAATTATCTATAATATAACAAAAAAATATTGCAATTTTTTTTTCATATATATAGTATTATATCTCTAACATTATATAATAGTGCCGCTAAACATTCTTTCTACATCCGCCACTGTCTACAGCATTTTCTTTTTGTTATTATTGGTGAAGATTATGTGAGATCGTTGGCTCTCAAATGGGAATAGAATGCGAGACATGCATCATCAAGAACAAGACAATGGCTAGGCGTGCAAAAACGTATTAATAGTATTATCCGAAAAATATAATCTTTTTCACCGCTTTCTTTTTATTATTCTTGGTCGAAATTTTGTGAAATCGTTGACTCTCAATGGGAATAGAATGTAAGACGTGCATCAGCAAGAACAGGACAATGGCTAGGCGTGCAAAAACATATTAATAGTATAATCCGAAAAATATAAACTTTTCCACCACGGTTCAATATAATAATAGCTACATTGTATGTATATTTATATTTAATATGATATAATCAGTGAGAAAATATTCTACAAGACTTCTTGGTCTTGTTTAATTGAAATATTGTACCGTACTTGAATGGATACACTTTGTTCAGGGATCTAAATTGATCATGGAAGAAAAATTATTGCATTAATAACAATCCGTCTTTTTTTTTTTTTTTTGATAGAATAATAAAAGTTTGTCTGTGTACTAATTACTAAATAATATATATATATATACACATAAATAATTTGCTATAGTGTGATATCAAAAGAAAAAAGGGCTACATAGCAAAACAAGCACACCCCCCCCCCCTTCCTCTCTCCCTCTCTCTCTCTCTATATATATATATATGTGTGTATATATATATATATAGAGTAAGTTTAGATCATGTTGAGTTTATTGTTTTATTATTACGTATTCCTTTATAATTAAATCCTTATATTATATCAATAATTAAAATTTAAAATTCAATTAATGATGAAATAAATATTTAGTAACATATTAAAATTTGGTTTAAAAAAAGTGAATCCTTTAGGAATCTAAACGACCATAAATAAATTTTTTAATCTTAATCTTTAAAGTAATTTAAGAGTTGAAAATTGAAATTCGGATGATAAAATTATTAGATTGACCAAGTAAAATCCTACTTAGTTATATATAAATATATATAGAATTTCAATGTAAAGTGCATACATGCCTCCTATATCAGAGGCACGTTAAATGGATTACATATACATAGATCATATAACACTACAGGCTATGAATTACATGTAATTGATTGGCCATGTAAGGTATGCATATCTTTTATAGCAAAACTATGCATATAATATCATAATTAATCTCCTAAGATATAGTTCCCATTTTATCGTGAAAAGTATACCAAAGTGTATATTAAAAATAGAACTTACATGATCTCGTAAAAATTTAATTCACTTTCATATTAGATTTTTAATATTAAAAATTGAAAAAATTAACATATAAAACACATCCATATGTGCTGATTTTAAATGTTAACATATTTTAAGTGAGATTGGTTTAATTGATTGCACTCATGCCCATAACATAGTAGATTCAATACAGCATACCTGTCAAGTATACGGTTTCATTTTTAAGTATCTACATCAGCATGCATGGGTTCTAAAATAAATTGGAAACTATCTCATATGAAATTGGTTTTCGATATAATAAATATATAATATTATAATCAAAATAAAAAAACAATAATACTATCTCACAGGAGATCGGTTTTCGATATCATAAATATTATATTATAATCAAAATAAAAATAATACTGGCTTGGTTCTCTTGGCCCGTTTGATTTACTCCTTTTCTGAGGGTATAAAATATCAATTCACCATATAGGCAGAAGTGCCACACATGCTTTCGGAAACTAATAAACCTGGTCATTTGATTTTTCACCTTTAAGAATTTTTATTACGATTACACTTTGAAAACTAATATTGGCCTAGAATTAAAACACTAATTGAGATTTTGTAATTTGTATTTCATAAAACTAATTTCTCTATATCTTACAGTCTAAGCTTTTCATCATAACTTGTATGCATGTGTACTCTAAGAGACACCTTAAGCTTAAATTTTTTGAAAAAGTGATATTTCAATTTGGTATTCGATTTAGTGATTCAAAAATTTCTAAATTCAAAATTAAACAACTCCACTTAAAAATCAAGAGCACATATAAGAAACAAAAAATAAATCCAAAAGAGATCAGACCTATATATGAGAAGAGTGTTGAAACAAAAATATAAAAGAAATGCTAATTTACCTCCCTTCAGCTTAAGTTTTTAGGATTACTGGTAATTTAATATGGTATCCAAACTCAAAATCTTGGACACCTAAGTTTAAGTCACACTGTTGCTATATTACTTCCCATTTAATGTGGAGAAATGTTAGATATAGCTATTGTGAAGAGGAATGTTAGAGAAAATATAAATAATATGATAGTCACCTCTCATTAACTTAAACTTTTGGGTATATTGCTTGGAGATCCACAATGCTTTTTTTGTTTCTTGTTCCTCTCTATCTTAGAATTCAGGTTATTGTTTCTTTTGTATTTCTTTTAATAGGAAGGAGATATCAAAATCAAACATATCAACAAATTCCAACTCTTCTTCATATGAGATCTATCTTATTAATAAACAAAGTGCATGAAATCCATTTTTCATTTTAGGACCCAAAAAGAATCTTAGCACTTTTGGAGAATGCATGGTTGGTTGTTGCAGTAGTGTGACTAGCAAGAAATTAATTTGGTTAGAACTTATCATCATTGCACTAAGAGAATTATAGATTTGAATTATGAATAATACTATAGGCACCAAAATATTTACCAAATGACACATCTTAATATATTATTGGTTGGTATATTTGCATAGTGTAAACATGAATAAGTGAACTCCTAAATGAATAAATGAATGAAAAAATTATCAATTAAATATTATTCAATCATCCACCACATCATTTGGTAAATAAATTTGTGAATATTTTGGCAAGTTTAGCCTTATTGATAATTTAGTAATTACTCAAAGAGATATTCTTATGGGTAAAATTAGCTCAAAGACATATGGTTTAATCATGGTCGTTTATTGTTAGTATTACTAAATCTGGTTTTGGAGACTAAGAACTAGTGGTTATAATGACTAGGGAATATTAGATCACTTAGGTTTGACAGAAATACAAAAATATGATTTAGGTTTCTAATAGATCATTCATACCTTGTGATGGTAATTTATATTACCATTATGGCAAAATTAATTTCTTGGCGATTTTGTAAAAATCAATTTGTAGATATGAAAATCTTATTAGTCTATATTTTTAATTAGTTTTATTTAAACTATGTCATAGTTTTTAGTTTTAGTTAAACTATGTCATAGTTATTCATATAAAAAAATATATATGTGATAATTTTAATATAAGCTTTTTTAACCAAGTGATAATTTGTCAAATATATTTAATTAAATGTATTATAGTTTGCCAAATTTATTTAACTAAATACATTATAATTTTTCAAATATATTTAACTAAATGTCTTTGTCAAATATATAAATTACTTAAAAAAGCTTATGTAATTAAAATTATCATATAGTTGTTTTCTTAAAAAAGCAAAAGGAAAAATTATCATATAGTTGGAATATAATTTAATTAAAAATATAGGAAAAAAAACTTGAAGCCTTCAAATTAATTATTGCGAAAAGAAAAAATAAAAATAAAGCTTTCAAAGGTAATTTAATTTTACTAATGGTATGAATTTAATTTAAATTTCCTTTAGAGGGTATGGATGACTTATTTAAAACCCGAGGGATGTTTTTTGTATTTATCTCAAATTTTATGGTGTGTAAAATATTCCTTAATGACTAGTATTTTTAATGGTTGACTATAAATATAGTCAATCAGTATGGTTAATGACCGATATATGGTCTTAGTCACTTGACCAAGAACTGGTCTCAACTATTATAATTACAACAACCAAAATTGTTGTTACCAGTATTATGGATGTTACAGAGTGATGCCTTTAAATAGTCATAATTCGAATAGATGATGGTTATAATCTACATTTATTAAGAGATAGTTTCAGAACTGGTAAGATCCCGTGACTTTCTTATGGTTTAAACAAAGATTTGATAAGATTAAATTTTAAAAGGCATCACCATCATCAAAGGCTCATAGGCTCCTATAAATATATTACAGTTCTTACAAAACAGTATGACAGGATCATTCTCTGGATCCCTTCTAGACACTTGAAGTAATCCCATCTAAGGAAGCCCTGACGAAGTTCCTGTCAAAAATCCAATAGAACCACATCGTAATTTTGATATAATCCGATAGTACAAATAAAATATCATAAACAGTTTTAATAGAATTCTCATAACATCATCAATCAAAAAAATATAAAAATCATGCATATGTTAATCGACCAAAGTAATATGACAAGTCGAAATCCTCTGCATTAGAGACACTAAAGGTTAAATTGTCTCTGCAGCCCAAAGGTTTGAAACATGCATTTTTAGGTTCAGATGATGCTTTTTCTATCATAATTTCTTCTGAACTTGTTGCTGAACAAGAAGGAAAATTGATAAAACTTTTAAAAGAATATAAATCTACACTAGATTGGACAATAGTTGATATTAAAAGTATTTCTTCCCTAATTTCACCCATAGGATCCACTTAGAGGAAGGAGCACAACCTCGTAGAGACCCAACCAAAATAGATTTAATTCTACAATGAAAGAAGTCTTAAAACTATTAGACATAGGTATAATCAACGCAATATCTGATAGTAAATGGGTAAGTCCAACACATGTGGTTCCTAAAAAATTTAGGATGACGATGGTTGAAAATAAAGAAGGGGTTACTGTTCGAACAAGGGTAGCTATAGGGTGGTGTATGTGTATTGAGTATAGAAAATTAAATGTAGCCACCTGCAAAGACCATTTTCCATTGTCTTATCGACCAAATATAAGAATGTATAGTTTGTCATCCTTTTTATTGCTTTTTAATGGGTATTCAGGATATTTTTAAATAGAGATATAAAGAGAGGATCAAGGAAAAAAAAAAAAAAAAAACTCTATTTTACACCTTTTTGGTACCTATGGCTTTCATAGGATGCCATTTGGTTGGTATAAAGCACCAGCTACTTTATAGCATTGTATACTTGGAATTTTCTTTGATATGGTTGAAAAATGCATGGAAGTTTTTGTGGATGATTTAATTGTTTTTGATGATTTTTTTAACTTATGTTTATTGACTTAAAGTTTGTTTTGAGTAGGAGTGAAGAAAAAGAACTTATGCTGAATTGGGAAAAATGTCATTCATGATGTGGTCTAGGATTGTTTTGAGACAAATTGTGTTTAGAAGAGGAATAGAGGTTAACAAAGCAAAAATCCTGTTAATCTTTAAACTACCAAAACCAAAAGAGATGTCTGGGTTTTTCTAGAACATGTAGGTTTCTATAGGAGGTTCATGAAAAAATTTTCTACTATTTCATGATCATTGTGTAACTTCTTCGATAATGATACCTAGTTCAATTGGATTCCCGAGTGTGAAGAAGCCTTTCAAACACTCGTTGCCAAACTGACTTCCACTCCTATCATGCAGTCTCCAAATTGGAGTTTGACATTTGAGACTATGTGCGACTCCAGCAATTATGCTGTACGAGGCGTTCTTGGACAATGAAGGGAGGGGAAAGCCCTTTGTTGTTTATTGTGCTAGTAGAACTTTAAATAATGCTCAAATGAATTACTCTACAACTGAAATGGAACTATTAATTGTTGTTTTTGCTATAGATAAATTTTGTGCATATCTTATTGGTTTGCCTATTATCATGTTTACTACCCATGCAACTCTCAAGTACCTTCTTTCCCAAAAGGATGCTAAGACTCAATTGATTAAGTGGATTCTTTTGTTGTAGGAATTCCATATTACAATCAAGGACAAGAAGGGCATTGAAAATGTGGTGGCCGATCACTAGTTTCATCTAGAGTTCAATGGTTCCGTCAATAGCCCACCCATTCAAGATGATTTCTTTGATGAGCAACTGTCTACCATAAGCCAAGTGCCATGGTATACATATGCCAGGACCTACCCAAAATTTCTTATTGAAACCCTAGATAAGTTTCGACTGGAAAAACTCTACCAAACCTTCCTATGAAAAATCTGACAGTATCCTCCTAAGGGTTGTACATGCCTCTAAATTCTCTATACAGAAAACACACTTTTAAAAAACATTTATTCCCCCCATCTTATTACATAAAATTTCCACACAGGCAACATTTCAAAATAAAATACAGGAAACAAGCATAATATTAAATAGATAAAAATCCAACACAGAGCATACTAGGGTTTACAAATGAGTATGGAATTTAATACAATACAAAAAGATAAAGAAGAAATATTACAAGAAAGAAAGGAGAAGGAAAAGGGCTTTTTGGAATTTAGCAACGAACAAAGACATCGAGCTTGTCTTGAACAGTCAATGCCTACTAACCTTAGTTTAGGGGAACAGATTTTAAAAGAGATAAATTATGATATGCTAATTATTTTAGTGAATGATCCAATTACTACATAAATTATGATAATATTATATAATAATATAAATTAAAGGCGATTAATAATAAATAAATAAATAAGTAATTAAAATAATAAATAAATGAAATTAAGAATTTTCTCGCAAAACCCACAATTTCACTCAGTTAGAAAAGTTTTCCTTTTTAAAATTATTTTTACAAAACCCATCATTTTTATATCCCCAAAAATAAAATAAATAAATAAAATATAAATAATTTAAAACAAAAATAAAAATTAACATTAAAAATAATTTAATAACAAATTATTAAATTAAAATAAAATATCATAAGGTAAAACAAATTATGAATAAAGTTTGTATTAGAAAATTTTAGCATAAAAACAAAATTAACATGATATATAAAATTTGATTAAATAAATTAGTTAAATAGTAAAAGTGATATTTTAAATTAATTTACAATCTCAATTTAAAAAAATAATAAAAATATAATAAAATACATTTTAAAACATTTTGTTTTGAAAAACGTCTTAAAAATCAACTTAATGTCCTGAAGGTTCCACTTCCATAAGGGGATAGGCAATGGTTAGAGTTGTTCTGAAGATCTGTGCTGCTCTGCAACTTTCCTTTTCATACCAATCTACCAGTAGTACTTAATTAGAGTCCGGTGCATCTTGGTACTCCTGAGGTGCATTGCATACATCGAATTGTACGCCTCCTCTAGGATCTCCCACTTAAGCTTGGGGATGTCAGGAACACAAAGCCCACTTTTTACATAAGGGCTCCATCCCTTCTTATAGAGAACTCCTGATCAAGACCTACTTACACCTTGCTTTTGATCATCCCCAACTTAAAATATTCCGTTTGGATCTCCAATTTGCAATCCACTAACACTGGTCACATCTAGAAACTAGCTAGGAGGACTCCAAAAGGATACATGTGCATTACCACTCCCATTTTCTTCATTTAAACCATAAAAGAAAGTTGGACAGATCATATATGGACAAATGATCCAGTAGTTTTCCTACTTAAAGTGTCAACTGCCACATTCGCCTTGCCCGAGTGTAGTCAATCACACAATCGTAGTCCTTTAACAGCTCCATCCATTTCCTTTGCCTTATGTTTAACTCTTTTTGAGTGAAGATATACTTTAGGCTTTGATGGTCGATGTAAATCTGGCATGTGGTCCCGTACAAGTAGTGCCTCCAAGTCTTTAGAGCATAGACTACAACTGTAAGCTTTAGATCATACATAGGATAGATATGTTCGTGCTGCTTCAATTGTCATGAGGCATATACAACCACCCTTTGATTCAGCACTAACATGCAATCTAAACCTTAATGGGATGCATCATAATAGACTTTAAAATCTTCTTTCCCATAAAGTAAAGTTAAGAAATGTGTAGATGTCAATCTCTTCCTTAACTCCTGCAAGCGCTGCTCATATCTGTTCGTCTATTCAAACTTAACTCTTTTCCGAGTTAAGTAGTGGAGTGGCCCTACTATCTGGAAAAATGCTTATATGAAATGATGGTAGTATCCCGCTAAGCCAAGGAAACTCCATACCTCTGTAACTGTAGTAGGCGCTTCCAATTCAATACAACTTTTACTTTCTTGGGATCCACATAAATGTCATCTGCTGACATGATGTGCCCAAGAAAACCCCCTTTATTAAGCCAAAACTCACATTTGTCGAACTTAGCATAAAGCTGGTGCTGCCTTAGAGTTTGAAGCACTTTCCTTAAATGCTTCACATGCTCCTCGAGTAAATCAAAATGTCATCTATGAACATGATGACAAAACAGCCTAAGTACAGATGGAACATGCAGTTCATCAAGTCCATGAATGCCGCTGGGGCATTAGTAAGCCCAAACAACATCACTACGAACTCGTAGTGCCCATACCTCATCCTGAAGGTAGTCTTGGGAATGTTCAACTCTTGGATTCTCAACTGATGATACCCAAACATTAGGTCCATCTTAGAAAACACCTTGGCACCTTGAATTTGATCGAACACATCATTAATCCACAGCAGCAGGTAACGGTTCGAGATGGTCACCTTGTTAAGTTGCCGATAATTGATGCACAACCTTAGGCTACCATCATTCTTCTTCACAAATAGGATGAGTTCTGCTAAAGGTGACATGCTTAGTCTAATAAAACCCTATCCACCAGATCTGGCAGCTAAAACTTTAGCTCATTCAACTCTACTGGAGCCATACAATATGGTGGTAAAGAAATAAATGTGGTGCCCAAAACCAATTCAATAGCAAAGTCGATCTTTCTCTCCGACGATAACACAAGTAACTCATCGGGAAATGTCCAAAATGTCTTTCACTACGGGCATGTCTTCCAACCTTATACCATTTACTCTGGTATCAACCACGTGGACTAGATACCCTTGACAATGCTTCTCCAATAGCTTTTTGGCAGTGAGGACAGAAATTAACCTCGATAGGGCTCCTAACTTCTCCATGGAACACCACTTTGGGTAAGCCTGGTCATATAAGCATCACTTCTTTATTGTAGCAATCCATGGAGGCTTAATTCATAGCTAATCAATCCATGCCTAGAATCATATTAAGCTCTACAAAAGCCTTGTATTCCTCTTATATATAAATATATATATATATATATATATATTTATCATTATTTGTTTTATTCAACTATTCTTTATTTCAATTTCTCTCCTAGAGAATATTTATTTATTATCTTCTGTTTATATATATATGTTTTTAATTTTTTACTGTTTTAACAACCTTTTCTTGTTTGTTTTACTTCTATGTCGAATTGATACCTAAAAGCTTTGCTATAACAATCGCTTAACTGAAGATATTATTTTAAGTGTGATAAGTAGCCTCCATTATATGTCTATCACTTGGCCCGCCATCACCTCCATTGTCAACAGGCTCCCACAATTTATGCATGAGCTAACCGAGGTGTAGTGGAGTGCAGTTAAATGGGTCTTAAGAGATTTAAAGGGCACTTCTCACCTTGGTATCTTCCTATGTTGCTCCTTATCTCTATCACTACATGCCTTCTCAGATGCGGATTAACAGGGCAATAGAGATGATAGAAGTTCAACTAGAGCATCTATTGTCATCCTCGGTGCTAATCCAATATCGTGGACGCAACAAAGAAATGAAAACAAAACAAAAAACAAAAATTCATATCCCAGTGCTCAACGGAAGCGGGCTGCTGAGGTTTGTTGGGTAGAAAATCTTCTCGTGATGCTTGGTGCAGAGTTATCTTCACCAGCAATATATATTGTGATAACTTAGGGCCACATTCAGGCTCGGCTTAAGACATGGGCCACTAGGCCTAAGCCTAAAACCCCTGCTATGAAGGGGTCCAAAAAAAATTTATATAAAAAATTATTTTATGTTGTTTGATATACTTTAGTCTTTATTTAATAAATAATATAGAATATTTTTTTTGAAAAATATATAAATTGATTTTTTTTAATTCTATATTAACTACGATTTGTTATTTATATCTATATATCTTTATTTTCTCAAAATAGCATCAATTAACTAGTCTTTCTATTCTACCAAAAAAATAAATTCCTTATTTCTATATTTATATTAAGTCTATAAGAGTTAAAAAGAAAAAAGGTAGGTTAGAAATCTCTCAGTTTATGAGTTTTCTAATCTTTTATATTTTTCTTTTTATTCACTAACTTTTATATAAATTGTTTGATCTTTCTCACACACTGTATGTAATCTTCAAAATTTTTATTCAAAAAAACTCATATAAGAAGGTAATCTTATTGGCTATTAGTTTTTGTTTTCTTATATTACCTATTACTTGTTATTTATTTAATGATTTTATATTGTTCATTCTCATAATATATATATACAAATATTTGTTTTCATTGTAAAGAATCTGTCCCTCATTGTTGCTGCAGTAAAATGATGCCGTTTGGACCTGCAAAATTCCTCTTCTTTCTTCTCTGTTCAACAGCTTATAAACACATATATAGCTGACCAGATTTATATATATATTATGAGAATGAACAATAATTCTAGGCATAAGTTCACTGCTGTCATTGTACAGATTCTTGTTTATTTGCTCAAGGCGATGATCTCTTTCTCTCTCTCTCTCTCTATATATATATATATATATGTTAAGTTTTAGTAGCTAACTGATGAACTAAAATCTGCATAATCATGTGCGGTATACACCAAACCGGTACACAAATCGTGTTTCCAATAAAAAGTAAACAACCCACAAGCAAATATATATTTCCAAGATGAAAAACTGATCAGGTATTACATCTAGTAATCCAACATGATATCCGCTACCGATAATAAAAGCCTCTAGTCAAAGATCAATATAAACCCAGCACACACACACACACATACACACACACACACACATATATATATATATATATGTATCGGATGATTAAACCAGAAAGTATACTCAGAAATTTGATTAGAGAATAAACACCAAAGAAAACAATAGTTAACGTGGTTTAGTCATCAGATTGACAACTTACATCGATCCCTGGGTGAGCGAAGGAAAGTTTAGATTTCTTTGATCAAGAGAAGATTGCAAGCATTTCACAAAAGTTCTGTTCCTCACAGCAAGAACAGCCCCTGTTTCGGTCTATTTCGACTCCCTTCGAAAGGAACACTCTCTGTTTCTTTTGCCATTTTACAAATAATCTCTCATGGATTTATTGGCGCTGCGCTTTTTTTCTTGGCAGGAACGAGTTAGGATAGAATACGTCTTGTTTATCTCGAGGAAATGGGCAGAATGGCTATCGCAATTCCAAAAAAATTCATGACTTTCAGTATCTTATCGATGGCTTCTCTTGCAATACCGGGCATGAGCGGTTTTGTTGCAGAATTGGTAGTATTTTTTGGAATACTTACTAGCCAGAAATATCTTTTAATTACAAAAATAGTACTTACTTTTGTAATGGCAATTGGAATGATATTAACTCCTATTTACTCATTATCTATGTTACGTCAGATGTTCTATGGATACAAACATTTTAATGTTCCAAACTCTTATTTTTTTTATTCTGGGCCACGAGAGATATTTGTTTCGCTCTCTATACTGGTACCTATAATAGCTATTGGCATTTATCCGGATTTCTTTTTCTCACCATCAGTTGATAAATTTGAAGCTATTCTATCTAATTTTTTTATTGATAGTTTTCCTTAGTAAACCAAAACATCAAACAGAAATCCTATAATTGTGAAAACCGTTCGTTGTAAAATAAAAAAAAAAGGTCTTTTTTCTTCTCGTTAGTTTAACTAACCAAAATAAGAAAATGAATTGGAATTCTATTTTAACCAGATATGTAAGCCATTGAGAAACCTTTGAATCAAGTAATGTAAATGATTCAAAGGTTTCTCAATGGCTTACCTAAAAGCCTCACTCTACTTCACACATGGGGTTCTATCTTAAGAGGCAAGACAAAACTCTCTCACGTCCTTTTAGAACATTCTCAAGTACAAAACTATATGTAGACGTGCCCAAGAAAGCAACAAATAAAACAAAGAATACTTAGTAAATTAAATATGTGCTTGGTCATCTCTTTGACCCAATGGTTTAGTGTCACATTACTCTCACAGTATATATATATATCTATATATATCCTTTCGTAGGAGAATTACTCAAACTGACTCTATGTGATATATAAACGAACCAAAAATCCTACTTATATAGTAAAACTAGAAATGTAGCAAAACCAGAAAGTCTGGTAACATAAGATAAATTCCAATGTTGTTGCAAGTTGAAATTATTACACCATGCATGAAAGAATCAAAATTTTTTCCATCTAATCACAATGAGAAAGGAAGATATCAACAGATTTAGAAGCTGTATGTATACTAATCAGCCAATAAACTTGACAAACTTTATCTCTTTCCTAATTAATTAAGCACCTTGCACACAGAACATTTGACCAACACAACTTTTGATTATATAATCAAATGGCAAACAGATAATTACAGTACTAGAGAATGAATGAGACTGTGAGAGTGGAGCTGGAGATCAGAGAATTCTCAATACGTAATGATCAGCTGCCTAATGGTGATTAAGGAGAGAGGCAGAGATGTTATTGCATAATTATTTGTTTACCTTTATCTTCTCCTTCTAGTTGTTTGGTTGTCCTTTTAGTTCTTCTTGCTGAGGGTTCTTGATTACAGCTGTCAGACAACAAGTCCATGCAATGGCTTATTGTCTTCTTAAACTCTTCCTCATCATGCTGGTATAGAAGGCGCAGACCACACTTATAAGCAACTCTTGTCTTTCACTTGCAAAGGAATCCTCAATGAGACTGCAGTGATTCAACTGATCTGAAAACCAGAGACGTGGTATGTAGGAAAACCATATGAATTCTCTGCTATTTAACTTCAAGATTATGTGGAACTTCTTCTTCTAGAGAGGTAGTTGGATGTTGGAGGTCTGAAAAATAAGAACACAAAGCCAATCCAATCCAATTACCATCACTATACACATTTGATGGTAGCTGAATTGTCATCGTAGAGCAGCTATCCTGATGTCCAAACCAGTCTAAAATTTCAGTAAGTGGGAAACATGAGTCATATATCATGTCTTGATCAAAGTCCTGTAAGATACAAAATGTAAATTCTGATGAGCAACAAAGGATTGAGGGGGGAAAAAAAAAACAGAGAGACCAATAATTAATATAATTTCTTACCAGTCCACTTTTTCTTGGGTAAACGGATTCTGTCTCAGCTGCAAGAGATGGATTTCCATTTTCAAAGCCACGATATGTAGCTATTTCAGCCAAATGGCTCAAACAGCCATAATTAAAGTGGAAAATGCTTTCACAATATTGGTAACCCATAATTTGATAAATGGGATCCAAATTGTCAAAGAATGAGGTTGTGCATTTCGCTATTGATTGTTTAAGTTCTTCCACATCTTGCTGGCATAAAAAATGTGCGCCTAGATTCCTTGCAATCACACCTAGGCAATCATTAAATATCATAATCTCTATATAGTTTTGCTTATTCAAATGCCCTGCAAAAAACTTACTTGGTATGTTGGTTAACCAAATGAATCTACATACACATAACTGAATTTGAACTTATTGGTCAGAAACTTGGCAAGCGCAAAACAATATTCCTTTGTCTTCAAATCACATTTCAGTTGAAAAGAAAGTTGTAAACTGCTATGGTCAAGGATGGCAGTCGGATGTTCATGTATTGAAAAAGAAACACATACAGCTATCCCCCTCCAATTCTTATCACCATTCAGACTTGGAGGTACTTTAATTTTCATGCTTCGCTCTTTAACCTGATAACCTTCAAACCAATCCAGAAGTTCCTCCTGCAGAAAACATAAGTTGTAGCTTGACAAAGTATTCAAAGGCTTCAAAATAGATATGATATGTCCCTGGACAATGAGCGAAATGACAGTGTCAAACTCAATGAGCTGTTCGAGTAGTTCCTCAATTCTTCTATGCCACTTCATCGGCTCATTTACTTTTAAGTGCATTCTCTGCCACTATCTGTAAGTTGATGCAGACAGGATTCGACTCTTTTGGAGTGCATATTGGAATTACTTGATAGGAAGATTCTAAACGAGGCCGTCTCACTTTTTTCCTTGATGTAAAATGAAAATTAGAGATGCGTTTAGTACTTGCCAAAATCTCTTTCAAGGACTCCCTATGACAATCCACATTAAGAAATATGTCAAACTTAGCGAATTAGGTTACCAACTTAAGAAAGTATTTCATAATTGAAATTTGTGGGTAAACTTGCCTTTCATTATAATCAAAACTGATAGGTATTTCTACTTTGGGTGCCTCACCAAATTTTCCTGCACCACAGGAATCTTCCACAAGCTCATCAAATTCTTGACAAACGTGTTTAATACTTGATAAAATCTTTTTCAAGGGTTCCCTGTGACAATCCACATTGAGAAATTATGCCAAACTTAGAGAATTAAGTTATGAATTTTTATGAATGCATATCATAATAAAAATATTTATAGGAAACATGCCTTTCATAATAATCAAAATCGATAGGTATCTCTATTTTTGGCTCAGCAAAGTTCACTGTACTAGGGAAATCTTCCACAAGCTCACCAAATTCTTTGAACCGAAAATGACCGCTACTTAGAATGATGTCACTTATCATTTGAATTACATTTCCCAAATCTTGCTCATTTACTAGTCTGATCCCACACATTTCAACCTCCACATCTGGGATACTCGTCCTAAACGAAGCGCTTAATCCTCGGCATTGATTCAAAAATGATTTGACATAAACTCGTGGCACGTTCAATAATAAAAGTTTATGTTTAATGGGGATGTATACTCGATTGTATACATTTCACCACCATCTCCATGGACTCGCAATTGGAAATGAAGGTGTAGTGGAGTTTGTGAACCCAAAAAGTTGTTAGGCCAAGCAAGTAGAACATATAGACAAAATCCTAACCATGGCTTTTCATCAAATAAGTTCATAGGATGATCACAAACTACAAAGGGAGCCACACTTTGATGGAAGAACCAGGTTGGAATTGCTTTCAGAGGAAAATGAAAAGTGAAACAATAGTTATGCCCATAGCATCACTGTAAAGTTTGAACCAGTTTGATTGATTAGTGAACATAGAGAGATAAATACGATTATATGATTATACGATTAGACATTCACAGGCAAAGATTGAAATAGAAATAGAGACAGAGTGATCACCTGAAAAAGCATTGGAACCAACCATTGTAGATATCTTCTTGTCTTTCTAGCTGAATCAGACTCGGTATTACTTAGTTTTCTTGTTTGACTCATTTATGTTGTAGATCTCTTCTTCTTTTTCTGGCTGAATCAAACTCAGCATTACTTCTATAGTTTTTTTGTTTGACTGGTTTTTGTGGGTAGGATTGAATTTGTATGGCACCCCCAGATGTTTCAAATTTTGCTACCCCAGTTGGTTTTCTTCCACATTTATATTTGATGAATATAGTTTCATGTGTTATCTATGCTATTTTCCTACTAAAGTCTGGCACATCCCACACATATATGCCTTTATTTGTGATTTGTGTATTGAAATTGAATTTACAATGCAACTTGCTTTGTTCAACTGTTCTTCAAATTTTGGTTGTGGAACATAGATGTAAACTATATATGATCCAGTCCTTGAAATCTAGCTATTATCCATGACAAAATGCTCATGTCCAAGATGCCCTTCATCGGTGTCAAAATGAAAACAAGCCGTTAACTTCCCATCTTTATGCAAGATTTCATCTTCCTAAATTAGAAATACTGCAAATGAGGCAAATCCCACCCACATTTTACTAGTATACTCTATAGGTAGTTGGATTCTTGTTGAATACCCAATATTTTGGTGACTGAACCACATAGGAATTCTTGTACAGATAAACCCAAATGCTTCAATTTCTCCATCGTAAATATGGTCCTAACCAATATGAAATATATATATATATATATAAAGAAATAAAAATAATTAACAAAGATATTTACAAAGAAAGAGGCATAAGTTGTATAGTGAACTACCTAAATATTTTTGGAATGGAGCATTTCATACAGTTCTTTATTGTATGTAAATGGATTCTTATCCTGTTTTGAGTTTTGATAGTATATGATTGTGAATCCTCTATAAGAAGTCCATATTTCATCTTTTGAATTTTTCAGCAGAGGACATCCATATACATATGCATGTTTTAAACTTAGTGGAAGTTTTGGCAACCATTCAAGCCTCTTACACTCCTCTAAATAAAGAATCCCTAGATTAAAAAGTTAAAAGATGCTATCAGGTAAGCTCGCAAATTGTTTTCCCTAAAATCTAAAAGCTTGAGTGAGGACAACCAACTAATATCTTCAGGGATCACTTGTAACACCCCGTCCCGAACCATGTCGGAATTTTTGCACGTTGACCGAGGTTGACCGTTGACCGTTGACCGAAGGGGTCAAAAGTTGACTTTTTGACCCGGTTGGAATTCTAGGTTGACTGAGGTACTGTTACGAAGTACACGTTGGCACGAGTTCGTAGACTGGTAGCACGTTGAAAACGGAGCTACGGTTTGAAAGTTTTGAGTAAAACAAGTTGAGGTCCAAATTGTCCAAGGGGTGCCCGAGTTGACTTTTTATTCATGCAAGGTTGAGCGTTGACTCATGCATGGTTGTGAAGTGCTCGTCGATACGAGTCCGTAGACTAGCGGCACGTCCGATTTGGACATGTGGTTTGAAAGTTATGGACCTGTAAAGTTTTTCAAATACTGTATTATTTTAATATTATTTTTACACGCATAACGAGGTGCCACGTGTGATTCAATGAAGGTGGCCATGTGTCACCATGGTGAAATGCCACATGTCAATCATGTGTAAAATCAAATTATTTTTATTATTATTTTAAATAATAATATTTTTTTATTTAATTATTATTATTTTTCCTTTTTCCTTTTTCTTTTTCTTTTCCTTTTTCTTTTCTTTTTCTTTTTCTTTTTCTTTTCCTTCCCCACGTGGGAAAACACCAATCCTTTCTTTTTCTTTTTCTTTTTCTTTTTTTTCTTTTTTCCTTCTTCTTCCCCGAAATACACACACACACGCAGCTTTTCTTTCTTCTCTCCCGACCGTCCCTCTCTCTCCTATGTTTCAAATTCCGGCCACCCATAGCCCTCACGCGCCAGCCACCAAGGAAGCCCGCCACCTCGCGAGCTTGGCCGCCAAGTTTCACGGCCAGTCGCCGCCGGACGCGCGCCGATCGGGCCGGAGAAGCCGCCGGCCGGCCAAGTTTCTCTCTCCTCTTTTCTTGTGTTTTCCGGCCAGCCCACTCCCAATTGAGCCTCCTATCCCCCTATTTTGGGTCCTCTGAATCCAAAAATGGCCTCCAATCTCGAAAATTCGAAGCGGTTTGCGAGTTATAGAGAAGTGAACACCGGCCGAAACTTCCCGACCAAATTCCGGCCACCTCCGGCGGAATTGGGGTCGATGGAGACCGGATTTGTGATCCTCGTCCCACGAGCTTCGATTCGGTATATTATTCGACCATTTTGGTTAAAGTTTGTGTTTAAGCCTCCGGGTACCGGGTATTATTTACCCGAATAAAATATTAATTTATTTGACTGTCTGTGAATTTTGTTCTAGGAGCACCGGTGAGTCGTAGAATTGATCCCGTGGTGGATCATGGGTTAATTGCGTGCGCCAGGTGAGTGACCCACCTTTAAAAATATTTTTGGGGTAATTAATTGTATTTATGTGGTATTAATTTGATATCTGTAATTTGTGTTCATGTGGTGTATTTTAAATATAATCGGGAAAAATATTATTTTATATATATATTTACCCATTGGTAATAAATGGAAATTTTGGGATCATTAGAAATTCTCGATTATTATTTTATTGTGGTTTAATTTATTATTTATGCATGAGCAAAGTGTATTTTGATAGTATTTGTACGTGGTTTTCAGTATTGATTTTTCGGGCATAATTGGATTAAATATTTTACGAAAATATTTGGTTAAATTTTATAAATTATGCCTGCGGTATTTTTATGGTTGCATCTCGTATTTCGAGGAAAATTGTAATTTGTGGTTATCAATGTTTCGTACCGGGTTGTTTAAATAAAAATATGTGGGATGGTGTTTTGTGAAAATTTGGTATACTTCCCACGGTGGTTTTTGAAAAAACGGTACGGCTGATTATGTATGTTTATTTTTAGACGCACTCATACAGTATTGGTGTTCTGGTGTATGGTGTATGGACACGTGGTAATGCGCGGTTATTATCTGGTTTAGCGCACGGTTATTACTTCACCCGTGAGTTGCCATTGGACCGTGGGCAGGCAAGGTTATTGTTGCGCACAGCCGCCCCCCTCCTTGGCCGGGTGATGGTTTTTAGCAGTCGGTACTGTCGGGACGCCGAAGTGACCACTGCAGGTTTCTCTCTTTAACCTCCCGCCAGTCGGTGCTCGGGACGCTGGGTATCGGAGGGCATCACCGGTATATGGTGTGGTGCGTCAGGTGTAATTGTCGGTGTAAATTGCAATTAAAGTTTAAAACCCCAAAGGTGTTCAAAAAATTATTTATTATAAGTTATTGCAGTTATTTATATTTGGGGTATTTATGTATTTATTTGTTTATTTGTTGTTTATTAATTTGTTTGGTTCCTTGGTTTTTGGGAAGTACGTACATCGGGTTTTGTGAAAATGTTTTAAAAGGGGAACTTTTCCAACGGAGTGACTAGTGAGGGTTTTGAGAGAAAGTATTTCTTCAATTGTTTATTTATTTATTTAATTGTTCGGTACTGGTTAATTAAATTTCCTTATTTTTATATTATTATTATTAAAGGTGTTTAGTAGATAGGGTCACTCACTGAGATGATTAGCATCTCACACTCTTAAATTCCGTTCCCCTAGGTCCAGGTTGGAGACGTTGATTGTCCGGGGCGAGCCCAACGTCTCAGTTCGTTGTCGAAGGTTCAAGAAGTTTTTCTTCCCTTTTCTCCTCTCTGTCATGTATTATTTCCGTATCTGTCATTTTATAAATTCCGCATGTAACTGTAAAAATGCTCTGTATACTGTATTGGACGTGTAGTTGTTTTTAATGCACTGGGTTGCTGTTGTTGTTTTATTTTGAAGTGCTGAAATTTGTGGAACCAATTTGTAGTCTGTGGGAGGAATAAGGGGATGTTGTTAGAAGTGTGCTTTCCGTGCAGGTAATTTGTGGTAAGTAAATCCCTTAGGGGAGGTGCTGCCGGATTTTCCGTTGGAAGGTTCGGTGGTATTTCCCTGGGATCAGGGCTGTCTAGGGTTCCGGAGGAGGAATTCTGGACGGGTCCTGACAGCTGGTATCAGAGCTCTAGGTTCTAGTATTCCTAAAGGACTGTGCATTGTTGTGCATCCCATCTGTGTCTATTCTCTCGTGTTACCCGTCTTAAAGTGTTCTTTCCGTTTGTCTCGAAGTAAATTCGTTGCCCGAGTTTGAATAACTCTAATCTTCAGGGGTGTCACAATATTTTTTCCGATCGATTATCAAAATTAAATGCTTTTCAAAGTGGTATTTGAAATTGAAGGTGTTTTGTTCAAGTATTTTTTGGTTGTGTTCGTACATGTATTTGTATGTTATATTGTTGATATTATACTGCACCATATGGAGGCGGCGAACCATTGTGGTCCATGTAGAGCTAGCCCCATGATCATGTTGCCTACGAGTCCAGGGAATTGGACGGCCAATATAGGCAACCACCCTGGTTTGTATTGGTAGCAGAGTGTCGGCGACAGTTGGAATCATGGATTACGTAGCATGTAGAAGGTGTCGTACGTACCTCCATTACAAGTGTGCATATTTTATTATTTGTTTTATGTTATGGTTTTTCCAAGATCGACTTCAGCGACGTAAGAAATTTCGAGGACGAAATTTTTGTAAGGGGGGAAGGTTGTAACACCCCGTCCCGAACCATGTCGGAATTTTTGCACGTTGACCGAGGTTGACCGTTGACCGTTGACCGAAGGGGTCAAAAGTTGACTTTTTGACCCGGTTGGAATTCTAGGTTGACTGAGGTACTGTTACGAAGTACACGTTGGCACGAGTTCGTAGACTGGTAGCACGTTGAAAACGGAGCTACGGTTTGAAAGTTTTGAGTAAAACAAGTTGAGGTCCAAATTGTCCAAGAGGTGCCCGAGTTGACTTTTTATTCATGCAAGGTTGAGCGTTGACTCATGCATGGTTGTGAAGTGCTCGTCGATACGAGTCCGTAGACTAGCGGCACGTCCGATTTGGACATGTGGTTTGAAAGTTATGGACCTGTAAAGTTTTTCAAATACTGTATTATTTTAATATTATTTTTACACGCATAACGAGGTGCCACGTGTGATTCAATGAAGGTGGCCATGTGTCACCATGGTGAAATGCCACATGTCAATCATGTGTAA
The DNA here is from genome assembly GCF_031755915.1 of Ziziphus jujuba. NCBI lineage: Eukaryota > Viridiplantae > Streptophyta > Magnoliopsida > Rosales > Rhamnaceae > Ziziphus > Ziziphus jujuba. The sequence goes on from NC_083384.1 coordinate 16,381,761, forward strand.
AATCAAATTATTTTTATTATTATTTTAAATAATAATATTTTTTTATTTAATTATTATTATTTTTCCTTTTTCCTTTTTCTTTTTCTTTTCCTTTTTCTTTTCTTTTTCTTTTTCTTTTTCTTTTCCTTCCCCACGTGGGAAAACACCAATCCTTTCTTTTTCTTTTTCTTTTTCTTTTTTTTCTTTTTTCCTTCTTCTTCCCCGAAATACACACACACACGCAGCTTTTCTTTCTTCTCTCCCGACCGTCCCTCTCTCTCCTATGTTTCAAATTCCGGCCACCCATAGCCCTCACGCGCCAGCCACCAAGGAAGCCCGCCACCTCGCGAGCTTGGCCGCCAAGTTTCACGGCCAGTCGCCGCCGGACGCGCGCCGATCGGGCCGGAGAAGCCGCCGGCCGGCCAAGTTTCTCTCTCCTCTTTTCTTGTGTTTTCCGGCCAGCCCACTCCCAATTGAGCCTCCTATCCCCCTATTTTGGGTCCTCTGAATCCAAAAATGGCCTCCAATCTCGAAAATTCGAAGCGGTTTGCGAGTTATAGAGAAGTGAACACCGGCCGAAACTTCCCGACCAAATTCCGGCCACCTCCGGCGGAATTGGGGTCGATGGAGACCGGATTTGTGATCCTCGTCCCACGAGCTTCGATTCGGTATATTATTCGACCATTTTGGTTAAAGTTTGTGTTTAAGCCTCCGGGTACCGGGTATTATTTACCCGAATAAAATATTAATTTATTTGACTGTCTGTGAATTTTGTTCTAGGAGCACCGGTGAGTCGTAGAATTGATCCCGTGGTGGATCATGGGTTAATTGCGTGCGCCAGGTGAGTGACCCACCTTTAAAAATATTTTTGGGGTAATTAATTGTATTTATGTGGTATTAATTTGATATCTGTAATTTGTGTTCATGTGGTGTATTTTAAATATAATCGGGAAAAATATTATTTTATATATATATTTACCCATTGGTAATAAATGGAAATTTTGGGATCATTAGAAATTCTCGATTATTATTTTATTGTGGTTTAATTTATTATTTATGCATGAGCAAAGTGTATTTTGATAGTATTTGTATGTGGTTTTCAGTATTGATTTTTCGGGCATAATTGGATTAAATATTTTACGAAAATATTTGGTTAAATTTTATAAATTATGCCTGCGGTATTTTTATGGTTGCATCTCGTATTTCGAGGAAAATTGTAATTTGTGGTTATCAATGTTTCGTACCGGGTTGTTTAAATAAAAATATGTGGGATGGTGTTTTGTGAAAATTTGGTATACTTCCCACGGTGGTTTTTGAAAAAACGGTACGGTTGGTTATGTATGTTTATTTTTAGACGCACTCATACAGTATTGGTGTTCTGGTGTATGGTGTATGGACACGTGGTAATGCGCGGTTATTATCTGGTTTAGCGCACGGTTATTACTTCACCCGTGAGTTGCCATTGGACCGTGGGCAGGCAAGGTTATTGTTGCGCACAGCCGCCCCCCTCCTTGGCCGGGTGATGGTTTTTAGCAGTCGGTACTGTCGGGACGCCGAAGTGACCACTGCAGGTTTCTCTCTTTAACCTCCCGCCAGTCGGTGCTCGGGACGCTGGGTATCGGAGGGCATCACCGGTATATGGTGTGGTGCGTCAGGTGTAATTGTCGGTGTAAATTGCAATTAAAGTTTAAAACCCCAAAGGTGTTCAAAAAATTATTTATTATAAGTTATTGCAGTTATTTATATTTGGGGTATTTATGTATTTATTTGTTTATTTGTTGTTTATTAATTTGTTTGGTTCCTTGGTTTTTGGGAAGTACGTACATCGGGTTTTGTGAAAATGTTTTAAAAGGGGAACTTTTCCAACGGAGTGACTAGTGAGGGTTTTGAGAGAAAGTATTACTTCAATTGTTTATTTATTTATTTAATTGTTCGGTACTGGTTAATTAAATTTCCTTATTTTTATATTATTATTATTAAAGGTGTTTAGTAGATAGGGTCACTCACTGAGATGATTAGCATCTCACACTCTTAAATTCCGTTCCCCTAGGTCCAGGTTGGAGACGTTGATTGTCCGGGGCGAGCCCAACGTCTCAGTTCGTTGTCGAAGGTTCAAGAAGTTTTTCTTCCCTTTTCTCCTCTCTGTCATGTATTATTTCCGTATCTGTCATTTTATAAATTCCGCATGTAACTGTAAAAATGCTCTGTATACTGTATTGGACGTGTAGTTGTTTTTAATGCACTGGGTTGCTGTTGTTGTTTTATTTTGAAGTGCTGAAATTTGTGGAACCAATTTGTAGTCTGTGGGAGGAATAAGGGGATGTTGTTAGAAGTGTGCTTTCCGTGCAGGTAATTTGTGGTAAGTAAATCCCTTAGGGGAGGTGCTGCCGGATTTTCCGTTGGAAGGTTCGGTGGTATTTCCCTGGGATCAGGGCTGTCTAGGGTTCCGGAGGAGGAATTCTGGACGGGTCCTGACATCACTTCCTTTGGTAGATTGCGTTTTCTTAGACATAATAGTGTCAAAGAGATTAAATGAGCAGAAAATGAATTAGGTAATTGCAAATGGATGGATTCTTCCATTGGCAACAAACAACAACTAAAAACAGAACCCCATGTTGTATGTGCAGCATTCCTACATTCGGAAAAACATAGGGCTTTAAGGTTTTCCAGAAGTATAATGGAGGGTGAACCTTTTCTTATTGCCGTTCTACTTGCATCAAGTTTTTCTAATTGTTCTAAGCTCTCTATGTTTTCTAGAAGTTGCTCAACATGAGAACATCCTAATATATCCAGAGATTTTAGAGATGTCAAGCTGCTAAGTTCATTTGGAAGTTTCAAAAGGTTCTTACAATCCTTTAGATTCAACAAAGTGAGGCCACTTAAGAACTCACCTGATATTCGAAGCTCTTTTATAGCAGTTTGTTAGTGTAATGACACTTTTGTTGCTATCTTAGTTGCTTTTTGATTTTTAGTTACTTTATATTCAGCTTTTTGCTAAAACACTATTATATTAGGTAGCCAAAGTATGGCTTATCTTTTGGTAGTATGATTACTGCAATGTTAGGTAAAAATTAGATGGTTTACTATTTTTCTGTGTTTTTTGTCTTAAAATCCTACAAATGGTATCAGAGCTCTAATGATCTTAGAAGGGCTGTGAGTGAAATAGCAAAAAAATACAGAAACCTTCCTTCTACCTTTTCCTCCTTTTTTAAATGGCTTCAACTCATTTTTCTGCTCTATCACCTCCTATATTTTCTAGAGAAAATTATGCCATGTGGTCTATAAAAATGAAGACTTACCTTCAAGCCTTTGACTTGTAGGAAGTTGTGGAATCTAATAGAGATCCTTCGCCTTTAAGAGCAAATCCCATTGTTGCACAAATAAAGCAACATAATGAGGAGGTTGCAAAAAAATTTAAAGCTTTAGCTGTTTTACATGCTGATGTTGCATATGTGATGTTCACCAGAATTATGGCTTGCACTACAACCAAAGAGGTCTGGGATAAGCTGAAAAAAGAGTTTCAGGAAAGTACAAGAACAAGATAGATGCAGGTATTGAATTTAAGAAGGGAGTTTGAGACTATTCTGAGTTGGTGAAAGACTTCATAGATAGACTCATGAAGGTAGTAAACCAGATCAGAATTCTTGGAAAGGAGCTGAATGATAGACGAGTGGTGGAGAAAGTGCTGGTTAGCTTACCGGAGAAGTTTGAAGCAAAGATCTCATCCTTAGAGGAGTCAAGAGACTTGAGTAAGATTCTTTGTCAGAGCTGGTAAATGCTTTAGAAACAACTAAACAAAGAAGATCTATAAGATAGGAAGAGGCTTCAAAAAGTGCTTTTCTAGCACTACAAAAAGGCAAGGCTCTGGAAAACAATAACCAAATGAAGCAGCAAAGTGGAGGAAGCAATGACAAAGGAAGACATGGTGCTGGTACAAGCAGAGAGGGTGAAAGAAAGAAGTTTGAGAACTGCTCTCATTGCAAAAATGTAACACCGCATCCCAAAGTACATCAAAATTTTTGCACGTTGACTGCGGTTGACCGTTAACCGAGAGAGTTAAAATTTTGACTTGTTGTTATGGATGGAATTTTACATTGACCAAGGCACCATTTCAAAGTACGTATCATCTCGAGTTCGTAGATTAGTAGCACATCAAAAACGGAGTTACCATTTGAAAGTTACGAGTAAGACATTTTGAGGTCCAAACTGTCCAAGGGGTGTCGGAGTTGATTTTTTGTTCGTGCAAAGTTGATCTTTGACTCATGCATGGTTGTGAAGTACTCGTCAATACGAGTTCATAGACTAGCGCCACGCCCAATTTGGACATGTGGCTTGAAAGCTATGGAACTACAAAGTTTTCCGAATACCGTGATATTTTAATATATTTTAACTTGAGTGAACAATGTGTGCCATGTGTCATGTTTTCAATCAATCCCATGAGTGAACAGTGTCACCCATGGGTGGCTTTTATTTTGGCCAAAACACATGTGGGCCGGGGGGGGGGGGGAAGAGAGACAAAGAGAGGAGGAAAGAGAGAGAGAGAGAGAGAGAGGAGAGACCACCACCACCGTTGACCGCTGTTTGGTCAGTTCCCACCTACACGCGCCACCCCACCTTGACACCCACTTGAAAACCGGTCAGCCAGCCAAGAATCACGACCAACCGACCGCTGACATGCCTGAATCTGAGGTTTTTCAGGCAGCGGTGCCGATTGCTTCAAACCCAGATTTCTCCCTATCCCAGTATCCAATTGCCTTACCAGTAATCCCATCCGTTCACCCATTCTTCGATCTACCTGTCCTCCAAAAATCACGGTCAGTGGCCACTGGACGCGCCACCGACAGTGACTGTTTTTGGTGACCACGGCGGCTTGTCGGAAAATCGATTTTCGACGAGTTCCTAGTTGCACCATCCATCTTCTCCCACTAATTTTGACCCCCTGAACCCAAATTCGGTGTCCACTTTCCCCAATTCTTAACAGATTGTGAGAATGAAGGGTCTAAAATTCGAGAGCTTTCCGACGAAATTTTGGCCACCACCGGTCCAATCTCCGGAAAGTAAGACCAGATCCGTAATCCTTGCTTCACAAGCTTCGATTCGGTATATCATTCATAAATATTGATTGTCGTTTGTGTTCGTTCTCTCAAGTACCCGTTTGTGAATTACCTGATTAAAATATTAATATATTTGATTTTATGTAATGTTGATATTTTAGGTGCACGTGTGGGTAGTGGAGTTGATTCTGTGGAGGATCTTGATTGATACGCACTCTCGAGGTGAGTGACCCACCTTCAAAATTATTTTCGGGTGTTAAATTAATTATATTTTGGAATATTCTAATATTTGAATGTTTTTATTCTATGTTGATTATGTGATAAGATGTGAATTAAATTTTGATGCCAATATTTGAATAAATTGAAATGTATATGTGCATTAAAGCATATTTTGATTTTGATAAATTATGGAGATTTTGTTTTTATAAAATCCAATTTTAAAGAAATTGTGAATTTTATTTTATTTGAATTGTTGTTGAATTTAATTGTGAATTTATTTGTGTTAATAAAAATGTATTTATCTATTGATGAATTGTGGGATTTAATTATATTTTGAATTTTGAGGGATTGAAGAAATCTTATTTTAGATTATTGTTAATTTAATTGATAGATTTATTATGTGTTTGAAAGTGTATATTTATGAGAATTTTGATTATTGTGGATTTTATGAGGTTTAAATGACATATTTGATTCAAATGGGTTTTTGAAGATTTGAGGAAGAAATATTGATTTAAATTATTATGTTTCAAAAATATTTATGCCATTGGAAATTTTGTATATTTAAATTGATGGAATGGAGAGTTGATGAATTTGAAATTGATGGAATCTATGCGATGGATTTATGATGATGATTTTAAAAAGGAATGTGAAAAATTTATGGGTTTAAATGGATAAAATAAATCCGGTGGTATTTTATACAAATATCACTTTTATGATTTACGAGTTTTTAGATGCACCACACACGACTGGTGTTCTGTATATGTGGATATGGTTAGTGCGCATAGGGATATGATTAGCACGCAGGTGGATATAAGTAGCGCGCAAGTGATTTATGGGTTGTCCTGTGGTTGCCATCGGACCGAGGGTCGGCAAGTTGATATCAGCTGTAGCCATCCCCCACCATGGCCAGGACGCCTGTTTGCAACGGCACAGTGGGACGCCATGCGACCGTATGCCAGTTTTTCTCTTTAACCTTCTGTCTAGCGGTGCTCGGGACGCTGGGTACTGTTAGCGCCACTGGTATATAGTGTGTGCATCAAATGGTTTTCACGACATGGTTTTCAAATATGAAATATTTTAAAATCTTATTTTTAATAAAATGTATTTAACGGTGTTTTATTATTTATTTATTTAAATTTAAAAGTTTACACAATTTTTATGAAAATGTTTTTACGAATTTATTATTCAAATTGTTTTGGTATTTTGTAATCAATTCTAATATATTATATTTTCTTTCATTTTATTTTATTCTTACCATTTATTTTAAATAGATGTTTTATTTTGATTAAATTATTCCTCTACTTAATTGTTCAATTAATTGATTTATTCTAATTATTTAATTATTTCTTGAATTGTCTTAATATGAGTTTTATTGATATTTTTGTATTATTTGTTTATGATATGTTATTAATCTTTTAGTAATTGTTATAAAAGTTTATTTTCATTTCTATTATTATTTCCATTCTGATTTTAGATTCTTAATTTGTTGTATTTTATTTGTAAATTATTTGATTAATTATTTTCTAAATCTTGGGGCATAAAATATCGGGTTTTGTGAAAACTTTTAAAAATGGAACATTTCTAACTGAGTGGCTATGAGGTTCTAAGAGAAAAATTATTTTCAACTATTATTACTAAACCAATTATATATATATATATTTATTTATTATTTATTTATTTACTTATTGCTAAATTACTTAATTATTAGTAGTTAGTAGACTGGGTTACTTAGTGAGATGATTAGCATATCATATTTTTAAATTTCGTTCCTTTAAGCTCAGGAGATAGACATTGTTCGATTAGGGTGAGCTCGACAGTTTAATCGTTCCTAGAAATCCGAGAAGTCTTTTTTTCTTCATTTCTTATTATGTAATTTTCTTTCTACTCTGTTATATTAATTATCATATTTAGAACTTTATTAACGGTCTGTATACTATGACGGATGTATTATTTAATTGATTATGCACTGATTCCCTGTTATTCATTTGAAGTGTGCAAATTTGTGAAATTAAATTGTAGTAAGGTGGGAGGAATAAGGTGGTGTATATAGAAATGTGCTTTTAGTGTAGGAAATTTATGGTAAATCCAACCTTTAGAGGAGATTCTGCTGGATTTTCCATTAGAGGGTCCGATAGGGTTTCCTCAGGATCAGGGCTTGTCTAGGGTTCCGATGAGTGATTTTGGACGGGTCCTGACAAAAAAGAACAACCATTCTGAAAAATATTGCTAGTTTAGGCCTAACGTTCAATATAGAGCTTGCAAACAACTTGGACATGTTGAAAACGTTTGCAAAAACAAAGAAGGACCAATACAACAAGCACACCAGGTACAAGTTGCTGATGAAGCACAACAAAATGAGGAAAGGCTATTTGTTACCATATGTTATGCAGAAAATGGCAGCAAAAAAGCTTAGTTGGTGGAAAGTGGCTACACTCAACATATGATATATGATGCTGATATCTTCAAGAGCTTGGATAGAAGTTTTGTTTCCAAAGTTCAAATTGGAAATGTAGACTTTATTCAAGTTCAAGGCAAAGGTGATGTGGTTGTGGAAAGTTCAACAGGTACTAAACTCATTTCAAATATGCTATATGTACCTGAAATTAATCAAAGCTTATTCAGTGTGAGACAAATACTTGAAAATGGATATTCTTTGAATTTTCAAAATAAGTCTTGCACAATATATGATCAACATGGAAGTGAAATTCTAAATGTTGGAATGAAAGATTAAAGCTTTATAGTAGAGTGGAACAAGAAGGGAAACAATGTTTTTTTATGCCAAAACTAGTGATGAATCTAAGTTGTGGCATAAAAGACTTGGTCATTTTAACTATGACTCCTTAAATCAAACGCATGAAAGAAATTGGTAGAGAATATGCCTGCTGTTAGTAAAAATCAGGAAGTGTGTGGAGTGTGTCAGCTTGGTAAGCAACAAAGGTTGCCATTTCCTTTGAAAGTTTCTTGGAGAGTTTCTGAAAAGTTTCAGTTTATTCATAGCGATGTTTGCAGACCTATAAATGAGAATTCTATCAATGGTAGCAGATACTTTCTCACCTTCATAGACGGTTTCTCTAGAATGTGTTAGGTATACTTTTTGAAACAAAAATCTAAAGTTGTTGAGATATTCACCAACTTTAAAGCCATGGTTGAAAATCAAACAAAATGTAGCATCAAGGTAATAAGATCAAATAATGGGACTAAATATACAGCTCACAAGTTTGAGTTGCAATGCAAAGAAGCTGGAACTCAACATCAGCTGACTTCTCCCTATACTCCTCAGCAAAATAGGGTTACTGAGAGGAAAAATAGGATTATTATGGAGATGTATAGATGCTTGTTGTTTGAAAAGAAATTACCAAAGAAGTTTTGGGGTGAAGTAATAAATACCTCAGTATATTTGCTAAATAGATTACCAACTAAAACATTGGAGTTCAAAACTCCATATGAGGTATGGTATGGAGTCAAGCCTACTGTGAAGCATTTGAAGATATTTGGAAGCATTTGTTATACACATATTCCTGAAATTAAAAGAGACAAGTTGGATCAAAAAATTGATGTGGGAATTTTTGGTTATAGCAGCAACACAAAAGGTTATAGAGTATATCATTTGAAGACTAACAAGTTGATTGTTAATAGGAATGTTAAAGTTAATGAAGCTGCTGTTTGGAATTGGGAAAAGAGTGATGTTCAAGCCTCAAAAGAGAATTTTATCTAAGAACATGATGAAATTCAGGAGGAGACTGATTCAAATGATGAAAATGTTATTGGCATCCGAGGTACAAAACTGTTGACCGATGTATATGAGAGATGCATCCGAGGTACAAGACCTTTGACCGATGTATATGAGAGACACATCCGAGGTACAAGACTCTTGAATGATGTATATGAGAGATGCATCTGAGGTACAAGACTTTTGAATGGTGCATATGAGAGATGTATTTGAGATACAAGACCTTGACTGATGTATATGAGATATGCAACCTAACATTGTGTGATACAATTACCTTCTATGATGCAAATCAGTTCGAGACATGGAGAGAGGCCATGGAAACTGAAATCAGCATGATAAACAAAAACAAGACTTGGGAATTGGTAAACAAATCTCAAAGGAAAAAGGCAATTGGAGTGAAATGGGTCTTTAGGACCAAGCTCAATGCAGCTGGTACAATAAACTAGCATAAAGCAAGATTGGTAGTTAAGGGTTATGGGCAGCAATCAGGTATTGATTATGGAGATACATTTGCACTAGTTACAAGGCATGAGACAATCATATTTCCACTAGCTCTTGCTACTAAAAAAGGTTGGAAAGTTTACCATTTAGATGTGAAATCTGCATTTCTAAATGGTTACTTGCAAGAAGAAGTGTACGTTGAACAACCAGAAGGCTTTGTTGTTCAAGGAAAGGAAGACAAAGTTTATAAGCTGCAAAATGTTCTTTATGGCATGAAACGAGCTCTTAGAGCTTGGTATAGCAGAATTAACTCACACCCTGTGGAGAAGGGATTTGAAAAGAGTGAGAATGAGCCTACTTTGTATGTGAAGTCAGGTTCAAATGATGAAAAATCATTTGTTTCTTTATATGTTGATGACTTATTTGTTACAGGAGGAGATTCACAAAGTGTGATGGAGTTTAAATCTAAAATGCAAAAAGTGTTTGAAATGTCAGATTTAGGAGTGATGAACTACTTTCTTGGCATGGAGATATATCAATCTAGTCATGGCATTTTCTTATCCCAAAGGAAGTATGCTGTGGAACTACTCAAAAATTTGACATGGAGAAGTGCAATCCAGTTGATACTCCAATGGTTTACAATCAGAAATTTGACCTCGAAGATGAAGTTGCGAAGATTGAAGTTTCAGCTTATAGAAGCCTTATTGGGATTTTGCTGTATTTGTGTGTTTCTAGACCTGACATTATGTTTTCTATGATTTTGCTTTCTTGATTATGCATGCTCCATCACATATGCATTATTCTGCAGCTAAAAGAGTGCTAAGGTACATTAAAGGCACTATAGACTATGGTGTTTGGTTTTTGAGGCAAGGAGAAGGAAAGTTAATAGGTTATGTTGATAGTGATTGGGCTGGTAGCATGGAAGATTCAAAAAGTACTTCAGGGTATTTATTTTCTCTTGGTTCAGGTCCATTTTCATGGAACTCACAAAAATAAGGTTCAGTTGCTCAATCCACAGCTGAAGCTGAATATATTACTGCTGCAGCTGCTTCAAATCAAGCTTTATGGCTAAGGAAGTTGTTTGTGGATTTGATGGAAACATAAAAAAAAGCTATCATTATATATTATGACAACAAGTCTGCAATTCCCATTGCAGAAAATCCAAGTCAACATCGTAGAACAAAGCATATTCCAGTCAAATATCATGCTGTAAGGCAAGCTGAAAGAATTGATGAAGTGAAGCTAGTTCATTGCAAGTCTGAGGTCCAACTTGCTGATATTTTGACAAAAGCTTTGTCAAGAAACAGGTTTAAAACATTAAGTAATGATTTTAGTGTTTCCAGCAAAAGTGTCAAGGAGGAATATTAGTGTAATGACACTTTTGTTGTTATCTTAGTTGCTTTTTAATGTTTAGTAGCTTTATATTCAACTTTTTGCTAAAACACTGTTGTATTAGGTAGCCAAAGTATGGCTTGTTTTTTGGTAGTATGATTACTGCAATGTTAGGTGAAAATTAGGTGGTTTACTGTTTTTTTAAGCTTGTGTTTATATGTTCTATCCATGAATGAATGCAGACAAGTTTTCACACTAGTTCAAGCTTCCTTTTCTTTCCTTTTCGCTTTGCTGTGTTTTTTGTCTTAAAATCCTACACAGTTCCATCCAAATAAAGTTTAGACAAGCGATCGATATTTCCCAAAATCTCTGGAACTTGGTAAGTTTTGTGCATCCCGATAGAATAAAAGTTTCAAGAGATCATAAGTTTATGCCGTGGGAAATGCTATTGAGAGATGCACAACCTTTCAAGTTCAATAAAATAGGTTTCTTGAGCTCGCCAATTGATGGGTGAACTTTTGATAATCCTTTGCAACCTTCAAGAATCAACCTTTCAAGATTAGGAACCCTATTAAGGTCCAGGATTTGGTTCAAGTACGCACAGTGACTAAGATCGATTGATATTGACATTTCCAAATCATGCTAGGTAGAAAAAGGAAAGAAAAAAGAAAAGATAGAATAAGTGGAAATTGGAAACAACTAAATAACATGAAAAAACAATAATACAATAATAGTAAACTTAAATTGTACTAGTTTATTAAGAGAAACATGAAAAAGTAACTATACTTACTCTAGTTTCCTTCCATGGTCGTTCAAAGCTGCTGCAAGACATGTCGAGTTCAACAAGTTTATTTGGACAAAAACTTGATGGAATGGGATTTTTGAGGATATCCATGCCATTCTAAGAGTCGTAACTCATTAGAAATATTTTCGACACATTCAGGAAAGTCCGCATTTTGAAAAACTTCAATAGTCTTAGCCTTTTCATTTGTAAAATTGGGTCAACCCTCATGTCTAGCTTTTCCTTCTCAGGCAGATTAAGGAATATGCCTTGGATAGCTTATGTTCCCTATAACAACGGATGACTTTCATAAAAAAAGAAAGAAAACCCAAAAAAAAAAACAAAAAACAAAACAAAAGATGGCATTAAGCATCACACATTCAATATTTATATACTAAGACGTATAGAGGGTATGATATGGAAGTAAGTAGTATAAATGATCAAAATAGTTATATTGCGAGAACTTCAATCAGATTTCTCACCATATTATTCACAAGTACATTGCACGCATCCTCATGAAACCATATCCTACTGTGTTTACCAGGCTCCTCAGGGAATTCTTGATAGAAAATGTAGAGACCAAGTTGTTCTAATAAATCCTGCATCCATAATTTATTTCCTACCATAGTTATAAGAGATTTCTTAATAACCAATATTATATCAATGCTTGAATGAAGTCCTTAACCTTCTAACAGATATTCTTCGTCTCCTTTGAAACAACATGCTATGTCCAAACATATTTTCTTCTGATCATCATCCAATCCATTATAACTTACTTGAAGCACACAAAGAACTTTTCTATTAGGATCTCTCTTTAGTTTAACCAATGTGTCTAACCACTGATCGACATTTCTACCAAACAAGAACGAACCTAAAACTTTAAGAGCTAAAGGATGACCATCAGCATATTCAACAAAGTTGTGAGACAACTTTATGAAATCATCAAAAGGGTAATTTCTCTTGAAGCCTTTCGTAGAAAAGAGCTGAAGAGCTTCATCAATAGTTAGATTACCAACCTTGTATATGTTATTCTCTTCATATGTTTTCAACAAGTCCTTATCTTTAGTTGTCACAGAATCTACTCCTTGGACCTAACCAACTATGTTTTTCTTCAGCATTTCCAACTAAATCTTCTATTTGTTCCAACTCATCAACATCATCCAAAATTATTAGCACCCTTCTAGAGCATAATTTGTTTCTTAACACATTTCTTCCCATTTCAACATTCTGTCTATTTTCTTCATCTTTCAACAAGTACTTGTAGAGAAGATTTTGCAAATGGAGTATACCATTTTTTCCAAATTCCTCTCTTACATTGTATACGAAAGTCAAGCTTCAAATTTGTCACAAATCATTTTGGAAACTTGTTCACCAAGAGTGGTTTTACCAAAACCTCCTATACCCTATATCCCTACTGTGCGAACATCATCTGGTTGGGTAATATTCAATAGGGAACACATTCTCTCTATCCGAAAATCCATTCCAACAAGGTCATTGTTACCGGTTGAGAATTTCAATTCCTTTAAAATCACTTTAACAATTTCCTCAATATCAGTTGTCTCGTACCTGGAAAATAGACATTAGATCCTTTAGTTGGGGCTAAACAGATTAAACCCTATAAACTATGAAGTAATTATAAATAATTCATTAAACTATATAAATGAAAAATACAACTTTAATTTTATTTTCTTTTTTAAGTTCCGTAGTAGGCTTGCACTTATCATAAACCATACATATCCCACCAAGTTTAATTCTACATTTTGATGCCATGCATGCGTGTCGCCCATAAATAAGAATGTAAGCCACAATAAAAAATTTAAATGAAAAATTATATTAATTATACTAATATAAAAAAGACTATATTAATTATACTATTTTTTTATCAAATTAATTATACTATTATTTTAAACTTTAGAATTGATACACTTTATACCTTTTCGTATTGTGCCATATATATCTTGTTTCATTATTTTTTTTTTCTCCAAAAACTTTGTCCAAATCTGTTAAATGCTAAAGAAACCTTAGGATTGACCATGTCATATGCTATTCCCTTAACTCTAATTCTTTTTCATTTCCATTTCCATTTTTTTTCTTTCATTTTTATTTTAATGTCGGGTTATAAAAATTAGAAAAATAAGAAGAAGGATAAAAAAAAATAATAATGAAGAGATCCTAAACAAGATAGGTTAATGCAAAAGGTTACTAAAATGTAATAATCCATATGCAAATTTTAAAATACCTAGGAAAAGAAAACAAAGCATATTGATATTTTTATTTTATTTTATTTTAAATAAATTGGGAAGAAGAATTTTGGCATCTAAATGTATTTGTAAGCTTGGCCAATTATAAAAACGACAGGAATACACTCCATATCTTTAGGTTCCACCAAACCTACCTAATTATGTGATGTTGATTAAAAGGAAAAAATAAAAATAAAAATAAAACATTTTTCTTTCTCTATAATAAGTAGAAAATTGAATAAATGATAAAAAGTGGAATTGTAACACCCCGATCCGAGAAAATGCCCTAAATTCGAATTTTTGACCAAGTTTGACCAGAGTTGACTGAAGTTGACGAAGTGGGTCCTATGGTTGATTTTTTACTATGGGAAGAATTTTGGATTGACCGAGGTACCATTGTAAAGTACCCCATCGACACGAATTCGTAGATTACTAGTATGCCAAAATCGAAGCTAAGAGTAAAAAGTTATGGTCAAAACAATATGCAATCCAGACTGATCAACGAGTCTAGAGTTGACTTTCTATTTACATAGATTTTGATGTTGAACCATGTGAAAAGCTCATCGATGCGAGTCCGTAGATTGGTGACACATGCTTAATTTGAACCTACGGTTGAAAAGTTATGGGTTTATAAATTTATATCCATTTTTTCCGAGACAGAGTTTACCAGATAGTGAAATATTCAAAGGAGTCTTTGATTTATGCCACGTGTCATCAGTTGGGATGTGCCATGTGTCATCTTAAAAAGGCACCACATGTCACGATAAGAAAGTATCACGTGTCAACTTTAATAAAATATTATATTATATTATTATATTGTTATGTTATATTTTTATTTTTCTTTTTCTTTTTCCCTCACAAAAGGAGCTAGCCCTATTCACTCACTCTCTTTCTCTCTCTCTCTCTCTCTCTCTCCATTGATTGACCGTTTGGCCGTGTTTCAGTCGCCGAAGAATGACACGCATCAGTGAAAGTGAGAGCCAATGGCCGGGTGATGCAAGTGGCCAAGTTTCCGACCTACGCATCGGGATTGGCGGTTCGATGCCCGACGAGCTTCTATTGGCTGATTTTTCGATGGTTTCCGACCATGATTTAGGTCCTTCCCCTTAATTTTTGACCCTCTGATCTAAAAAATGATTTCCATTTGTCCAAATTCCAAGTCGTTTGAGATACATTAAGAGAAAGTTTGGTCGAAAATTTCTGGTCATTTTCCGATCAATTCCAGTGGTTTTGAGCCCACGGAGGTTGGTAGCGTGTTCCTCGTTTCTTTAGCTTTTCATTGATACATTATTTGAGAATTATGGTCATGTATTTGAAAAATTGTCAATTTGAATAAATTGTTATATTAAATGTGAAAATTTGAAAAATTAAATTAAATTATATATATATATATATATATATCTATATATATATGTGTATGTGTGTGTTGTAAATGCATGCATATTATATACATATGCATATATATATATGGTGATGTGTGAATATATATATATATATATGTATATATTTGTGTAGATATACATTTTTTGAAAGCTTTTGTATATACATATCAAAATATGCTTGTTGAAAGTTGCATGTATATATTTAAATGTATGAATATCTATATATATATATATATGTGTGTGTGTGTGTGTGAATATATGTATGAATATCTATGGATGGATATATTCATATATATATATATATACGCACACATATTTGTGCATATATATGTATGAGTATATATGAGTGTGTGTATACATAAGAATGGTTATATACTTGCTAAAAGGGATGTACATATGTGTATGGGTGTGTAAATGTATAATTTGTGTTATTTAACATTCTGAAATATATCATGTATGTTTTAAAAATTAAGAAAGTTGTTATTTAATTTTATTACGCTATTTTATGGGATTCAAATATATTTATTATATGGTTTTGGAGAAATTATTGTGATTACTTGTTGTTGAAAGTATTATTAAATCTTAATGTTATATTTATTGTGCATAAAAAATGTATTTGTGTGAAATTAAGTTATTTGTAAATTTTATATGATTTAATACAATTTTGCATAAATAAATTTTAAGGATTTGAGAATAATAATTTAGAGTCTAAATATAATTGTGTATTTGAAAAATATGTTTTATGTGTTGGTCATTTGATAAAAATTTATATTGAATTTATGATGCCAATTTGGGATGAAATAAAAATATACGTTGCATAAAATCATACTTTGATTTTTAAGAAATTATGATTTAAAGTTTTTATTAAATTATTGTTAAGTTTAATGTTGAATTTTATTTGGTTTTAATATTAGTTTTGGTATATATTGATTTTATAGATTGGAAGAAAAATATTTGTTTAAATTTATTATGCTCCAAAAATATATTTATGCATTGAAATCATTGTGGAATTTATTTTATGGCATTGAGAAAAATTGAGTATTTACACTGATGAATTTATGATGTTGGATTAAAAGGAAAAGTGGAATTGTATGGGTTTAATGATCTATTAAACATGTTGTTTTTATCAAGAAATTGGTATTTGTAAGATATGAGATTTCATGATTTTAGATGCACCATACAATACTGATGTTTAGTACTATATATATGATTAATGACCAGATTTAAAGGGTCTTCCTGTGGGAGCCATGGACCTGAAAGTAAGTAAGTATAATGCAAAGTGAACATCAACCACCCTTCTCCATGGCCAAGATTACTATTGATAGCATCGGTGCCGTTGGGACGCCAAGGCGACTGGATACATGTTCTCTCATTAACCTTCCGTCAGAGTGGTACTTGGGATGCTAGATATCATCTAGCACCATTGGTATATATGTACTGATGCTCTGTACTATATCTGTTATTAGTGTGCAAGTATATAGAGTCATCCTGTGGAATGTCATAGACCTGAGAATAGGCAGGTATAATGTAAAGTGAGCATCAGCCACCCCCCTCCATGACTAGGATGACTGTTGTTAACATCGGCGCCATTAGGACGCTAAGGTGACCGATGGCATGTTCTCCATTCAACCTCCCTTCAGGTAGTACATAGGACGCCGGGTACTATCTGATACTACTGGTATATAGTATGATGCATCAAGTATCTTTATATATATATATACACCTATAAGTATATATGTATGTTATGTTATATTATGTTTGTATGTACTATACTGTATAGGGGTAACGATCCGATGTGGTCCATGAATAACTAGCCTCATAACTATATTGCCTATAAGTCCAGGAATCGGACGACCAATATAGACAACCACCCCCAAGCTTTATTGGTAGCAGAGTGCTGGCGACAGCTGATATCATGGATCGTGTAGCATGTTAAATGGCATTGTATATACCTCCAATATGAGTGTGCATATTTCGTAATATATTATGAATTTTAAAATATTATTTTATCTATTCATGATTTGATTTGTTAATATTATCCTTATTAGCCTTTATTGTCATTACTATTATTAACATTATTGTTGTCATTAATATTGCTATTATTATTAGTATTATTGTTATTGTTATTTAGTTATATATTTATTAATTATTATTATTATTAGTAATGGTTATTATTATTATTGTTACTATTATTATCATTATTCTCATTAATATCGTTATTGTTTTTATTATTATTGTGGTTGTATAAGTTATTATTTTTTACTATGATTATTTTTATTGTTATTTTCATTATTTATTATTATTATTACCTTTATTATCGTTATTGTTGTTACCATTTTTTATTATTGGTAATTTGTGATTATTATTATTGTTATTGAAATGATTGTTATATGATCATCATCATCATGATTATCATTTATTATTATTATTATTATTATTATTAATATTATACAATAGCCTTCGGGCATGTATCATATCCTACGGGTAAAAATGATAGCCATCGGGCAAGTGTGGAAGCTTCCGAACAAATCTGTTAGCTTACGGGCAAGTGTGGAACCCTTCGGGCAAGTATGGAAACCTTCAGACAAGTGTAGTAACTTTTCGGGCAAGTTGTGCTCTTATTATTATTATTAATATTACTATTATTATTGTTCTTTTATTATCCTCCTATCTACAGTATGCATTGATACATTTGTAAAACGATATTGAAATATAGTGCAGCACCAAGTGGGTGGTGTGGACTGACGTGAATATTTAAATGTATTTTTGTTTATTGAATTTTTCTAATATATATGTTTTTATATTTTTATCCTAATTGTGGAATAATCAGTAGTAAGGAAGGAGAGATAAGATGGTATGATATAGGAGTGCATTTTTGTGCAGGTGATTTTTAGGGCAAGCTCGACCTTCAGAAGAGATGCTGCTGAATTTTCAGTCAAATAGGATTTCTTTGGGATAAGGGCTTATCTAAAGTTCTGGGAAGGAATCCGGAATGGTTCTGACAGGAATTATCTTCCTTCCTGTTCTTTGATATGCCATTCGGAAATACTAGCTACTTCATCCAAAGCCTCCCTCCACTTGTTGACCTTCTTGATTTCATCTTCAGAAACTGGTTCATGCTTAGCAAAGGCCTCTCCAAACCCACCTTTTTGTTTTCTTACCTCTATTGGTTCTACATGATAAAAAACTGGAAGAACAATCAAATCCGGCTTTTTCTTGCATTCAACAATCTTAGAAAGCTCAATCAAACACCAAGTTGAAGATGCATTAGTCTTTGGAAAAAAAATGACAATTGTAAATCTTGATTCTTCAATCGATTTCAAAAGTTCCGGTTCCACATCCTTTCCCCTTTCAAGTCTCTTATCGTCCCTAAACGTCAAAATTCCTTTCTCATTTAAAGACTTGTATAAATGGTCTGTGAAACGTCTACACTGTCTTTGCCTCTGAAGCTGAGAAACACGTCATACTTCCACTGTGAAGAAGAAGAATAAGATGAAGAACTCGAAGATATTTTGGTTGCCATAGATGCCTTGGAGTTGGAAACCTTACTCAGCTCTTAACAATTGTTAATTTGCTCTACCTGATCATAATTGAAAAACTCTCCCCTGTTTGTGTATCTAGTTATTAATTTTTTAAAATTTATACCCAATTTCTTATACTTTGTGAATATACAAACCTTAATTCTAATTACATTCGCAGCATTTTTTTTTTCTCATTCTTTTTAAGTTGAAAAAATTGTCAGATTATTTTTTATTATTTTCCTCAGAATGTTTGTAAGATTGGTTTCTTAATACAATTCATCCTTGTTTGTTTCAAAATAAATAAATAAATAAACAAAGAATACAGTGAAAGAAAAATTAAAACCAAAAAAAAAAAAGAAGGTATTTTAGACCTGGAAAAGATATCAATAGTATTTAGTTTTGTTTTCCTGTGCCACGGAACCCATCATACTGTGGGTGGTAAAATGCCTATTTTAAAAGGATAGGTATCAAAATTGATTTACATGTTTATCCACCCGTATTTTTTTTCTTAATTTTATTTAAGAGACTTACACTTTATCTATATATATATATATATATACACACACACATGATAATAATCAAATGATAAAATATTGTGCAAGTATAAATAGGCTTCTTGTTTAATTGAAATTGTTTATTACCTTTTGCGCAGTCTGAATTACCTGTGCCAGGGGTCTTACAAATTGATTAACTCATGGAGGAAAAATTATTACATTAATCAAAAGTTGGCTTATGTACTAAACAACATATATATATATATATGTTGGTCAAAAGAGAAAATTAAAAAAATTAAAAAAATACTGGTCTGGTTTAACTATTCATGGCCCATTGACCATCTCTTTATCATCCTTTTTCTGAGTTGCGTAAAATATCAATTGCCATAGGCAAATAAGTCACCTATGCTTTCGGAATGTTGAGAGCAGCTTCGAAATAGACCTCTTTTGATTCTTCATCTGTAAGAACTAATTTGTTCTCAACATTAGACTTTGAAACTGAGATTTGCCACATAAAATACCAACTCAGATTTTGTAATTTGTATGATTAAATGCATTTTCCTATCTTGTAGCTGGTTCCCTACGATTTTTATTTTTTTTTTATTTTTAATATCCTCTGTTTTCAAAAAGGCATTTGGGACAAAGCCGTTAACCCCGTTCATCCATTTTTCTTTTCTTCTTTTTCTTTTTTTTTGATATAATCCATTTTCTTATATTAATCATTAGCCCACAATATCCAAAAACTCATCATTAATTTTTCGGAAAAGAAAAAAGGATTTAGAAATAAAAATGGATGAACATTCAGGTAGGTTGGTTTTGTTTTACTGTTTAATGGTTTAGAAAAAAGGTTTTGTTATTACTGTTTAAAGGTTTTGTTTTAGAATACCTAACTTTTTAGGGCTATAGGTAATGAGTGCAAAAATATAAAAAAGAAAAATACAAAATAAAAAATTAGAGGCACCACATAAATGAAATTTTGCCCAAACTAAAAATACTAAATTGCATTTAACACAAATTAATTTCTCTCCTCCTCTTACCTCAAAGCTTCTAATCATCGCTTGCATTTTATTGCTTGCAGATCCACTATGCTTCTTCTTCTTCTTCTTGGTCCTCTCTCTCTTAGCTTGGGGATTTGTCAAGAGTTTGAAAAAGCTTGGAATTTTTGTGTTACAGTTGCCAAGACAAGTTAGAGTTTTTGATGCTTTTGCCTTTCTTTGAATGGGAAGAGCCTACCAAATGAACAACATATCAACTATTGCAATTATGTTACATATAAGATCTACCACCTTCCTAATCAACAAAAGTCAATAATGAAATCCATCTCTTCCATGGAATTTTTTGACAAAATTTGACATAGCAATAATTTTCATGAACAAAGGTTTCTAGTTCTTAGTTAACCATATTATATTGCTTTTGAAAGTTAATTGATTCTATATGATCATAAAATTTAGGAAAGAGAATCAAGTTGGTATATATACTTGGGATTTAGTTTTCTGTTGGTTGAAAGAATTTTGCGTTGAAACGAAAGGTGAGAATGCCGGTGTTCGTGCAGATTTCCGAAGATGTTGAGAATACTGAAGAAGCTCAGCTCTCCTATTAATGTTCCTTTTACCAGCACCATTATGCCTATGATTGATTACCTCTCTCTTGACCGTGTGATGAACATGATGATGGTGATGATGGTGATGATGGTGGTGGTGATGGTGGTTATGATGACCATTCGTCAACGACGTCCTTGTTGGCTTCTCTACATACATGGTTACTAGCACTGCCTTCTTGCTTGTTCCCTGAAATTCAATTGATCAGCTTCCATGTCAAGCATGTTTAGAGAAAAAGAGAGAGAAATCAAATTGGTTTACCATTTTGGTCTGCATCATGATGAGTGGAAATAGATGAGTTTTTTTTTATGGAGGATTACTAATAAGATTATCTTGTAATTGTATTTTACGGAGGTTTTTGTAAATGCAATTTAGAAATTAGCTTAGAACATGTCACTCCAAACAGAAAAGGCCAACATAAATCCTTTGGTTACAACGAAAATGAAATTCATTGTTAATAAAAACAAATTCATAATATAAAAACCACAAAGTTATTACAAATCTATCTTACAAGGTAGCTTTTATAATTGTTAATTCTTAGTCCAAATTCTTTGTATAAGAAATGTCAAGGTATTAATTAAAGAGTAAACAAGGTTTTTTTAATTTGACCAAGTTTGATAAATATTTATATAATAAGATTATGGATTAGTTGAGCTTTGAAAGAAAATTTGAACTACATGGACAAAAAACGACCCTACAGTGATAGAAATGCATGCATGGTACAAATGATTAATATTTCATACCAAGTGGGAAGTATTTAATTAGTACCTTTCTATGTGGAATCAAAACCAGTAAACCTTCTTTATTTGTTTCCATGACTTCAGAAATTGTTCTGGAAGCATTCTCACCATTCACAGGAGTAGATGGATTTTACTGAAGTAATATTTTCAGCATTATGAAGCAAGCAGAAGAGCCTGTGGTAAATGGTAAAATAAAGCCTCATCTCAGCTTTTACACATGCAGAAAAATATTATATTTTATAATATAATATATATGTTATCCAAATAAATGCATGAAAAGGAGAAGATCTCATGTAAAATATTTTATAAAATAATATAACACCTTTATAAATGAATATCTACAAAACTATAACAAATTATACATTTAAAGAAATTATTTATTTATCGATAAATGAATATTTATTAATTTAAAAAGAATTTTATACCATTTTTGAAAAATAATTTTACTAACTATATAATATATATTAATAAAGGTAAAGATCAATCAGGCTTGACCAATTCTACAGTTATAAGATTGATCACCACTCAATCAACAAATAAAGAAAAAGAATTAATAGAAAATTTTATTATACAGAAAAGTCTACTTATGAAAAACTATTTGTGATTTTGAACCAATTGATCAATTTTTATTTTGAATATTATTTACTTTTCTTGTTCATTTTGGTAAAAAGCAAAAAACTTTAAATGTATATTTTGGAAAAATATAAAAACTATTAATAAAATTTTTTATTATTTATAGTAAATGTTATATATATTATTTAAAAAAATTATTATTTTGTGCATTTAATAAATTTATTTATTTATATAATATACTGGCTCAAATTGAAACTGAACACTTTTTATTTGTCAACATTTTTATTTATCAAAGTTTTATTATATATGTTATCCAAATATATGTATGAAAAGGAGATCTCATAACATTTTCTTTAAACAAATCTAATTAGCATTTAGGAGTCCGAAAATAATAATTAAATTGTGTAAGGTGGCAAGATCAATATTTGTAGTTATAATATATAGCAAAAAATTTCTCTTAATTAATTATATTGTAAAATCATATTAAAGAATAAAAAGAAGAGAAAAGTGCCTCTGCAGATTACAATGGATAAATTACAAATATATAGTTTTACTCAATTATTTTTTGTAATGTTTTAACCATTATTAAAAATTAAGAGCATCTCTAATGGTAAATGTGATTTCTTTTTATATAATATAAAAATTAATATTGTTTAAATTTAAATAATATAAATATGCAAGTAATTCTAAAATTGTTTCAATAATAATGTACAGGAATGCTCTTTCTGGCTCTCAATTAATTATAAATTTTATTATTTTTTTTAAATGACTTCTAAAAGAAAATTAAACTTTTTTTGTTTCTAAAAAAAATTGACATTTTTGAAAAAAGGTTGAGTTTTAAAAAATTTTATAATATCTTATAAAACCTCTAAAAATAGACATTTACATCACTATCGAAGAGCCTTTTTTTTTTTTAAATGGTGTTCATATTATTTATGAGTTATATATAATAATTTTACTGTTATATTAATATATATTTAAGTAGTAAAAATCTTATTTTTTCTATTTTGAAAAATGACATAGCAAATACTATTATAAGTTGTCATTTTATCATTAAAGTTTTAAGTTTTTATAAATAATGTCCTCAACGACAATGCATGATTCTTTGGGAAAAAAAATTATATAAAAATTAAAAGAAAATTTTTATAATTTCTTGCTTGTTCCCTTACTTTAATGGAGCTCCACACAGAAATAATCAAATCAAATTCTTTGATATCAAAATTTTGGGAAATCATGTCAAATAATTATGCTCTTTTCAGAATTTTCATTTAAAATCTAATGTGACTCATCAGATTGCCTAATTGTTTGGAATATGGTCTAAATATATTTCTCTTCATTTAAAGTTCAAAAAATTACTTAGTAATAAGGTTTTAAGTAACAGTTGACCCAAAAAAAAAAAAAAAAAAGGTTTTCAGGAACAAATTATACTTTTAGGTTATCTTTTGGTACGATCCAATTGTTGTAAGTTTATATAGAATCTTATAACACATGATTTCTTTGTTAATTAAAATTTTTTCTTCTACTTCCTTTTTTTTTTTTTTTTTTGGGAAACTTTTCTTCTTTCTTATTTATCATTATTAGTTTTTTTTGTTAATCATGCTAATTAACATATGTATAATCTTGTAATTATTAGTGTCTAAAAAATAAATGATTTCAGTACAATTTTTTGTTTGTTTGTTTGACATTAAGTACAATTGATTAGAATCTCTTAAAAATAATGTTTTAATTACAAAACATGATATCGGATGCAGCTTAATATTTCTAATTCATAAATTTTAAACTTTTGCCACGCTTCTCTCTAGAGGCGACACGACCTTTAACGGCCAAGCTGAGCTTTGACAAAAGTCAAACCCCCTCTAAGAAACGGTTGGCCATTTTGTTTACACCTTTGACCGGGTTTTACTAATTAGTATTGCATTTCGATGATACCATCCAAAAATATATATATATATATATATAATTTCTAAAGCAGTTTTTAAATTTGACATTTTAATATCATTTATTTTTTAAAATTTATATTTTGATATATTATATGTGCCAACGCTCACACCGGATGAATTCTAAATTAGCATTGGTCAAAAAAGTAATTATGAGTTAACCATGATATATAAGGGCACCAAATAGAGTTTCTACATAATATATATATATATATATATAAACATTAGAAAATTTTACGGTATAGATGGTCTGCACTATATTAATACTAGAACATTCTATGGTGTAGAAGGTCTGTATTATAATATAGTGCAGTCTTTAATATTGACGATGTTTTTTAAATAAATCGTCATCAATATTTGTTTTTGTGTGGTAGTATTGACAACGATTTTTTCAAAAATTATCATCAATACTAAAATTTGGATAATAAAAATATGCAGACATCTGCACCATAGAAGAACTTGACAAACACTTATAATTTGGTTATAACAAACTAGCTTTTTAACAATTTTTTTGGTCAAAATTACTTTTTTTCTTTCTTGAAATGGAGAGGGACATAAAACTTTAAAAATTTGAATGTGAGAGACATCAAGATGCCTTTATTTTTTATTTTTTATTTATTATTATTTTTTTTTGTGGTGCATTGAGACAACCTCATTTATTAGACTTTTTAACAATTAAAATGATCAAAAGACTTATACCAATTTTTGCTTTCTTTTTAGGAAGTGCAATTATTGACATGTTTCTTTCGACCTAATATTGCAGGAAGTAGACAATTTTATTTATTTATTTTTTTTGGAAGAAAATTCCAGGAGGTGGATGGTAATTTATTTCAAAATAAAGTAAATGTGTAACTAATGGATCAAAAATATAAAATTGTAAATGTAATTAATTGCAGAAAAAAGTAAATGTAATTAATACTTCTAACAAGATGCCAAAATATAAGACGAATCTCTCAATCTTGTTTATTTCGTTACAAACTCTCCCATTTATTTATAAGTTTTTTCTTGGTAAACATTGGTTTATAAGTGGACTACTATTTTTGTGTTTAATTTATTTACCTTAAATGTTTGTTAATATTAAATTAAAGTTTGTCAGACATCTTAATTAATATAAATTTCAAAACAAAACAAAAATAAAGAACTAAAAACTAAACAGAATTTAAAAATGTATTCAATTTGGTATTATAATTTGTTTTTTGATTAACTTTGTTGTTAATTAACATACCTAATAAACTTTAACTATTATTAAAAAAACATTTAAAGTAAACAAATGTTATTTGTTAATTGTAGGGCTATAAGGTGGAATTAGCCTGCTAAATTATTATAAAATTGTATGAAAGTGTTATTTATCTCTAAATAAAGTAAATGTGAATTAATTTATAAAAATAAAAAACAGTAAATATAATTAAGTGTTCTAACTACATGCCTAAATATAAAGAGAATGTCTCAATCTTATTCATCTCATTAAAAACTCTCCCAATTATCTTTGTTTGTCAATGAATTTCACAAGGTTAAGATTTGTATCATGGATTTGGAGGTGCATTTTTAATCGTTTTAACATTAGATTAAGCCTATATTTGCTATACTTTTGTCTAATTCTTTTTTTTTTTTTTTTTTTATGTGATTAGAATCCAAGACTTCACATATTAGCTGACTATTGGACAGTACCATTGGGCCATCCCTATATAAGCTATATTTGTGTCTGATTTTCTTTTCTCAAACGTTCTAATAATGTCCTTGGGAAGACGGTCCAATAATAAAACCCCATTGATTCCTCGGGTAATGACCCAAATTCAATTTATTCCCTCATCCAATGTGAGGAAAAATTAGAAAAAAAAAAAAAAGAAAGAAAGTTTTGTTAGTAGTATTTAGAATTTTTTTAAAGCATTTTAATTGATATAAATTTAAAGGTAAAGAAAAAAAAAAAAAACCAAAATACTAACACAATTTAAAATTATATTTAATTAGGTTTTATGTTTTTTTTTTTCTTTTCTCCTCAACTTTATCATTATTTGACATAAAAAAACTTTATAATTATTAGATATGTTTAATAAATTCTAACTATCAACAAATATCTAAGGTAAATAAATTAAACATAACCAGGAAGAAAAATAAAAAAATAAAAAACATCAGGCTTTCAATTAACACCTTATCAAACTGCATAATAATCAAAGAAAAAAACAACTAAATATAATTAATATCCCCAACTGCACGTCAAAATACAAGAAGAATCTATCAATATTATTTATCTCATTAAAAACTCTACCATTTATTGTGTAAATTGACTGCTCTATTTATTTCTCTCTGATTTTAACTTCTCCCATGTTTCGTAGAACTGCTATAAAGTTTTTCTCCCTATTTTCACAGTAATCGATGCTGAACCATAGTGAATTTTCTATTTTGTCCTTTTTAAAATATTTTAAATTGGATAAATTTAACAAATCCCTTGAACTATTTGATGCTCTAGATATCCTCAATATCGCAAAAAATCCATTCAAATTAAGTTTTATTTATAGTACAGAAGTTGCTACATGGACTATGATCTGTACTACTCCTTCACATTAATACTTATTTTCTTATCTGCACTAATAAATTATACCTATTTTAGTCTTAATCAGTTAAAATAAATTCTAAATACGCTAAAACCCTCATTTTCCTTAAACACCCTTGAAGAATTAAAACATTTTTCCCCTTGTTTAATTACAACCTGCAATTTTTAGAAAAACAAACAAAACTCAAACCCGCTGTATCGTTTGGGTTAAGGTTTGAAAAAAGCCAACCATATTGAATCCAAAAGTTGCCAATGTTCTTCTATACAAACTAATTCACTCCTAATAAAAAACCTATTTAAACTTTATGAGAACCCATTGACTCGAATTTTTATCTTTTTTCTTTTTCCTACTGATTTTTAGGGATTTTTTATTTTCAATCTATAGAAATTAGGAAATAGTTTATCGTTATAATTGTTTAATTATTCTAGAAAGCACCATTATTTACCTTTTTCTCTT
This sequence comes from Ziziphus jujuba, assembly GCF_031755915.1. Lineage (NCBI taxonomy): Eukaryota > Viridiplantae > Streptophyta > Magnoliopsida > Rosales > Rhamnaceae > Ziziphus > Ziziphus jujuba. Next base: position 16,408,790 of record NC_083384.1, read on the forward strand.
TTTACTCCTTCAAAAATGAATTGTTAAATTAGAAATGGCATACCTAGTATATGGGATAAAGATGTATAAACCAAGCTACTTTTTCATCAAATTTCATTTGCACAGTATTGTCCAATATATGTTTATCAGATAAAGGATATTCATCCACATTATGCAACCTAGACATATCTTTTCATGTTTTCAATGTAATATAGTGATATACATAACCTAAACAATAGTGGTGCACATGGTAATATATTTACCAAATCGAATACATTCACCCATTTTATATAAACTGAATATATATATTTATGTTTTCGTCAGTAGTGCAGTATACATAACCTAGATGATGGTCGTATGCATGATATATGTTTATCGGAATGCATGCATTCGTCTTGTTTATATAACTCAACATATGTTCATACGCTTTTATTTGTAGCACAGTATACATAACATAAAGTGTTAGATTTTTGGGCCAAAAAAAACCAAAATATAAATGATTTGGGCCTTAAAAGGTTTTTGGGCTTTGGTTTTGTTTCTCTACCTTTTTGGAAAAAATAATATTTTTGAATAAAATATAAAAAAATATTTTCAAACGTGGGAAGTTGAGAGTTTTAAGCAAAAGAGTTTTGGTGTGTTGAGAGTTAGTGTGGCACACGTTCTTTTCCAACGTTCTAGCAGTTTTTTCAGAAAATACAAAGAAAAAAGGGTTTTTGAGTTTAACGGGAAAAACCAGAGAGAAAACAGTGACAGTGGTAAAGTGAAGGTACACAGATAAGTCGAAGAGAAAAGCTTCAGAGGTGCTGAATCTGAAAGCTTTTATAGCCGTTGTCCCTTGGGAGACGTTCGCCACAAAACTTCTGCACCGGTAGGCGTAAAACGTCTTAAGGACACTGTGGTATCACACAGGCCTCGGTCAACCTTCTAGAAAGCAAATCAATTCAAGGACCTACAGATTTTAAAATGCTTTAATTATTATTCTTTATTTAACTTTATTTTATTTAGTTTGTATTAAATTGTCCACATGTATTTACATATATTCATGGTAATTTTTCCCAATAATCTTAAGACGTTTTACCGAATTTTATATATGTATATATATGTGGAGATTTAATCATTTATTATGGTATTGATTATTATGTATATACTACATATATATGTTTATATATATATATATATATATTTATTATTATGTATTTCAATGTGTGCTTCACGGGTGGGTTCAAAATGAAAAAAAAAAATTTATTTTCTTTATCCATGAGTGCGAAGAGAATGGTTGCCTGGGCTTTGTGTTAATGTTAGTTTATTCAATCTCTAATCTTTGATGTTTTACTTATAATTGTTCATTTGGGTGTGAGAAAAAAAAAATTTATCAAACAGTGAGGTTTATAAATTTGTGTGCAATTATTAAATTTTTGTTTAAAATCAAATTTTTCCCAAAATTGAATTGGCCGAGAATTTCTAAACCTTTTGGTATTTTTTCGGCAATTTTTTGGTTACTGGAAAAGTGAAAAAGAGGTGAAAAAATGCAACCAGGTCGTTTGACCCGTTTACCAGAAAAACGGGTAGAAATTGACCTGGTTGAAGGTTGAAGAACAAGAGAGAATGGGTTTGGGTTGGGTTTTGAAATATTGGGCCAATTTTTAAATTTATTGGGCCTAACCTAATTTTAAAGCCCAGTCCAGAGTTAGAACAGGCTACTATTCAACCTAAGATCCAGGCCCGATTCAGACCCAGCCCAAGAGACAAGGCCCAAATGCAAAATGGGCTTAGACACGTGTCTCTATGAGAGAGCGCCACATGTCTAGGTGAAATGCTGACAAGTGTCGCACAGTAGCAAGGCGACGTGCGCACTGTTGGGACGCCACGTGTCGTACAGTCCGAGGCCACGTGTCAACAAAGCGTGAAGCGACGTGTCGCAAGATGAGTAGAGACAAGTGATACGAACCTAGGACGACCTGCTCCGAAACCCGTATTATATTAGCCCGGATCTCAATTAAGTTCAAGTTCTAATGGAATGGACCTCAACCCCTAACCAACCTATGGTTAGAAACCTTGGTATAATGTAGACACCACAATAGGGGATGGAAAACCTATTGATAAGTCAAGCTAAAACAACCAATTCTCTAATGGTGTTTTAGGTGTTCTCAAAGAACAAAGAGATAATTAATCTCACAAGTATTTTCTCAATCAAATCAAAGTTGTATTCTTATTGAAAAATAAGCTTTTAAATAGGCTACAAAGCCACGAAATAAAACCCTAGAACGTAAAGAAAACCGGCCACCACACATAAAGAAACCTAGTTGGCCAAAACTATACTTCCTTTCCTAATCTAAGTTTGATTAATTAATTCCTTTATATTAAATTAGGAATTAATTAATTTACAATGGAGAGAATAAAATAAAAACCTTCCTAAAGTTATTTGTCCAGAAAATAAATAAATAAAAGCCAAAAAGTAATGGTAGTTTCCTAAAACAAAAAGTAAAAACAAATTAGGAAACTAAAAATGCTAGCCTTTTGATCAAGTTGACTTTGATCAATCTTTGACCTCTTTGAGCTTCAAATCAGCTTCTAGATGCTTTTTAGGATGCCAAATAAGCTGAATATGAAGTCCCACACGTTGCCCATGCTTGGAAAAATAAGAAAAGGCTAATACAGTAAAATACAGTAAAGCCAGAAAGCAATACAGCAAATTCTGCCAAATTGTTGATGCTGTCCGTACAAGCCCTTTTTGATTGCATTTGAGGCTGCTTTAACTTGATTCCATGACCTCTTAGGCATATGTATTGAACCCATAAAGCATTGGAACCATTTCATGCTTCCCGGACTCCAAAAATGTACCAAAACCGTCACCCAGGTCCGTATCGGCTTCCACCACTTTGATGCTTAGAATAGGCTTTGTATCTTCAAGTATGGACAAGCTTTGTTGAGATTGATTATCCCCTGTATAAATACTCCTAGTTTGTCTTTAAATCTCTTAATTTGAGCTCTTGTAATTGGCCTAGTCTTCATCCGTGTCGAGTCAGCACCCCAGCGGGTTATCGGTTGAGCAGGCTCGGGCGGAATCACATCATTCCCCTCCTCTTGAAAAGGATTTGTCCTTAAATCAAGATCATCACCTGCAGCAAAAGGAGCTAAATCAGCAATATTAAATGCAGCACTCATGTTATACTCACCCGGTAAATCAAGCTTGTAGGCATTCTTGTTATTCGGCTTCAAAACTTGAAAAAGTCCATCCATAGGCGGCATGAGCTTTGACTTTCTTTGTTTAGGAAACCTTTCCTTTCGTAAGTGCAACCAAACCAATTCTCCTGGGTCAAACACTATTACAACAAAATCTAGAAATACATGCTCATTATGGTAAAAATTACACTTTTTAAAGTTAGCAAACAATATTTCCCAAATTTTCAAATTACCTCTAAGTAAAGCTCTCAACAATGCAGATAAAGTTCTATGCAATGAAGACATCTTTAAATAAGTATCTTTAAAATTCATGGTCAGCAATGATTTCTTATTCATAATTACTTTATTAACGTCACCAAAGCTAAGATAAAAATTTATATTTTTCCTTTCTTGTCTACCTTTTCCTTTCTCACTCACGGCCATCTCACCTTCCTCACTCTTGGCTTTTGTACCAAATTTCTCACTCTTGGTTTTATTAAAATTTTTCCACACAACCTGAGTATTAGAAGACTTACCTTGGACAGCAAGCTCACCCTTTCCCTCTTGATTGGATGGTAGTCCACTTGGAATTTCATTTGGGAAGACATCTCCAAATTCCTTCAAAACATAAATTATTGAACTTGGCAATTCAAGTTCTTCAATGTTAGTTTGATCATTAAAATAATTTTCTTTATAAATCATGACCAGCAAAGGTTTCTTACACTCAATAACCTTATTAAAATCCCTTAAACTCAAATAAAAATTGCTACTTAACCTTTCTTTCCTTTCTTTTTCTTTTTTTCCCTTGGATTGGCGCAAACCTTCGGATTTCTCTTCCTTCTCCAAGCTCTCGGGTTTGCCACTTTCTTTCCCCTCTCTTTCGGCTTTTCCTTGTTCTTTCCACTCAATATGAGTCTTAGAAACCTTGCCTTGATTAGTAACCTCATTCTTACCTTCTTGAAAGGATGGTGAAGCCGTTGGTGCCATACTTGCTTTTTCCTTGAGCTTTTCGGCTTCTCTCCTTTGTTGCATTTGTAATTGGTCTTTGTAAACCTCTTTAGAAGATAATGGTTCCAGCTTAACCTTCTTCCCTTTAAACCTGAAAACAATACTATTTTCTTGACCAAAATGAGTAGCATCTTTATCAAATTGCCATGGTCTACCTAATAGTATATGTCCAGTAATCATGGGTACAATATCACATAAAACTACATCCTCATATCTACCTATATTAAATTTTACTTTGGCTTGTTTATTCACTTTTATTTCACCACCATCATTAAGCCATTGTAATCTATAAGGTTCTGGATGTTTAATAGTTATTAAGGCTAATTTATCAACTACAATGTTACTAATTACATTTGTACAACTTCCATTATCAATAATCATACTACAAATCTTACCTTGAATTTCACATCGGGTGTGGAAGATGTTCTCTCTTTGAATTTCATCCTCATCTTTGTATGCAGCAAGTACTCTCCTAGAAAGCAAGTTTAATTCATCATTGGATGCTGGCAAGGTTTCGGGTTCATCCTTCAAGTCCTCCTCCTCTTGCTTGGCTTCATCCTCACTTTCTTCACATTCCGATTCTAGCTCGTCATTGCCCTTTAACACCATGATTCTTCTATTCCGGCATTGGATATCAATGTGTCCTCCTCCCTGGCACTTAAAACACACAACATCATGAGTTCTAGAAGGTTTAGGATCTAATTTTACCTCATTCTTTGGTGCTTGGACAGATTTGGTTCTAGTCTCCTTCCTTGGCCAGTTTGAACTTTCTTCTTCGACTTTCGGCTTTGGCTCGCTTTCATAGATGGGATTGTTCCTCCAGACACTTGAATTGGACCTTCCACTGCTGGAAACACCTCTAAACCATGATCTTACACCCCTCCTCTTGAATTGATGCTCTAATTTAATAGCCACATCCAACATCTCCTCCAATTCCACATATTGTTGCAATTCTAGTTGATTGGCTATTTCACGATTCAAACCACCAAAAAACCTTGCCATGGTTGCTTCCCTATCTTCATTCAAGTTCAATCTCATCATAAGCATCTTCATCTCCTTGTAATAATCCTCCACAGATCCATGTCCTTGAGATAAAGATTGAAGTCTTTAATGCAGCAACCTATGATAGTGTGATGGTACGAATCGCTTACGCATGGCTCCTTTCATTTGTCGCCATGTAGTAATCAAGTCATCACCAACTCTCCTTCGGGTGTTTTGCTCATTGGTCCACCATTGGAGTGCATAATGTCCAAACTCCATTGCTGCCAATTTCACCTTCTTAGCCTCCGAATAATTATAGCGGTCAAATATCATCTCCATCTTTTCTTCCCACTCCAAATATGCTTCGGGGTCACTTTTTCCCATGAATGGTGGGATGTTGATCTTGATATTGCTAAGATTGTCATCTGTTTCTTCCCTCCTATATCTTCCATGGCCAGATCTATCTTGGACAGCAAAAGTTTTGTTCATACCTTCCTCAAAGTCTCCACCGAATGGCTCCTCATTAAATTCCTCTCTCGGTCTCTCGCGACCTCCTCGTCCTCCATGGAATTCTTACCTATTTCTTGTGTTTGAAATTCCTTGTGAGGCTTCTAGTCTTCCCACTCTTTGATTCACATGCTCAACTTGAGCACTAACCCGCTGTATTGACTCCAAAATAGCCCTCATGTCCACTTGGTCTCCACTCCTGGTAGCTCGGGCATCGCCATGGAATGCCACGGACTCTTCCTCATTGATCCTCAAAGGTGGATCTCCTCTTCTTATTCTAGAATCTGCCATGTTAGTAAAATACTGCAAAAGTAAAATAAATTCTCACAATATTCACTCCCTCACGTGTTTCACTCAAACAAGGTCTCGACACTCGTGCTTGCACACTAGTTTCGGCTTTTACCCTCTTTTAAGCTCACACACTCTTGCCTTTTCCACTCAATGAATTATCTCAAAGTTCTAATTAAAACACACACAAAATAGCAATTAGATCACTAGTATGTTTTAATTAAACTTATCAACAAAACAGTAAGCAAAAATAAACAAATACAGAATGGAATGAAAATACCTATTTTCGGTTTTTTCTAGACAAAATAAAGCAAATTAATGAGAAAAATTTGGAATTTTGAAGAACTGGACCAGATGGTAATAGATTATGAGTTCAAGAACAAAATTCTAGAAAAAGAAATTCAAATACGAACAAGAATCAGAGAGAACAAAATTATAGAAAAGTGTTGGTTGTTGTTCTTGTAATTCAGGTTTTCTATCAATTTCTTTAACTAATTTTAATCCAAATAATTTAAGCACCCAAAATCCAAATATCCAGCAGCAGAAATAATTTCCCAGCAATTCAAATATTGAATAAATAATCAAAAACCAGCAGCTCCAACAAATTTCCAGCAAACAAATCAAACTCCAACAAACCGAAATATTTTTCTGTTTTTTTTTGTTTTTTTTTTTATTCGGCTTTACCTCTTTTTTTTTTTTTTTTTCACTCACAGAACATAAACAACTGCAGTAGCAAGAATAATTACCAAAATTGAAATTCCAACTCCAAAACAAACACCAAACCCATGACCTCCAAATAAACACAAATTAGGAAACTAAAAATGCTAGCCTTTTGATCAAGTTGACTTTGATCAATCTTTGACCTCTTTGAGCTTCAAATCAGCTTCTAGATGCTTTTTAGGATGCCAAATAAGCTGAATATGAAGTCCCACACGTTGCCCATGCTTGGAAAAATAAGAAAAGGCTAATACAGTAAAATACAGTAAAGCCAGAAAGCAATACAGCAAATTCTGCCAAATTGTTGATGCTGTCCGTACAAGCCCTTTTTGATTGCATTTGAGGCTGCTTTAACTTGATTCCATGACCTCTTAGGCATATGTATTGAACCCATAAAGCATTGGAACCATTTCATGCTTCCCGGACTCCAAAAATGTACCAAAACCGTCACCCAGGTCCATATCGGCTTCCACCACTTTGATGCTTAGAATAGGCTTTGTATCTTCAAGTATGGACAAGCTTTGTTGAGATTGATTATCCCCTGTATAAATACTCCTAGTTTGTCTTTAAATCTCTTAATTTGAGCTCTTGTAATTGGCCTAGTCTTCATCCGTGTCGAGTCAGCACCCCAGCGGGTTATCGGTTGAGCAGGCTCGGGCAGAATCACATCAACACGTGTTGACCTGAACAGGGGACACGTGTCATACTCTGTGACTGCTACATGTCGTCTGGTTACACCACGTGTCAATCTAATACAGATGACACGTGTCGGAATCTGAGAACGACACATGGCGGACTCACACGGCGACACATGTCGGACAATTCACGGCAGCAAGGAGATGCTTTTGGCAAATGCCACATCAGCAATATGATGATGTGGCGTTGCCATGTTAGTGAGATGATGACGTTTCAGGGTGCCACGTCAGCAAAGTGATGATGTTGCGGTATGCCATGTCGGCAGTGACATGTGGGGGTGAACAGCACCCATGAACTGTATGGTTGAACAGTGCCGTGAACAGTATTTTTTGGTGTATACAGAAATCCAAAAAAAAAAAAATCACATTTTTGTGTGTTTTCTTTTCGAAAATTGCTTATAATTAGTTTGTTGAAATAGAAAATAACAACTAATTGATTTATGTTTTGTGATGTTACAGAAATGGCAAGTGGAGACAAGAGGACTGTGCCCACTCAGACTTTTGGGATTCAGATGCCCCCCTCTGCTAGTCATGCAGAGAAACTTGAGAAGTTTAATGGAGCAAACTTCAAGAGGTAGCAGCAGAAGATGCTATTTTACTTTACCACCTTGGTACTTGCAAAGTACCTGACTGAAGATTCATCACCCAGTAATGAAGAGAGTGATAGGGAGACACTCATGGCAGTGGATGCATGGAATAATTCCAATTACTTACGTCAAAATTATGTTCTGAATGGCTTGTCTGATGCTCTGTATGGTGTATACTGTGGCACCAAGTCAGCTAAAGAGCTGTGGGAAACACTAGACAAGAAGTATAAGACTAAGAATGTGGATTTAGGAAAGTTTATTACAGGCCGATTCTTAGACTACATGATGGTAGATACGGAGCCATTAATGAATCAGGTATATGAGTTGCAAGTGCTGATTCAAGAAATGCTTACTGAAGGGATGATCATGAACGAAGCCTTACAAGTGGCTTTTATGATTGAAAAGCTACCTCCAAGCTGGAGTGACTTCAGGAATTATCTGAAGCACAAAAGAAAGGAGATGGATATGAAGGCTTTTATTGGCAAGCTTCGCATTGAAGATGACAATAGAAAGTTTGATAAGAGAGCTTCCAAGGCCGGATTGAAGGCCAATGTTGTGGAGCATGGTCAGAGCTCCAAGAATAAGAAGAATATTGGAAAAGCTTCCAAGTTGGGACCTAAAGGAGGAATCTCCAAGAAGGCCAAGTTTCAAGGCAGGTGCTTTAACTATGACAAGATGGGTCATAGAGCAATGGAATGTAGGCTGCCAAAGAGGAAGAGGAACCAGGCACAGGTGATGGAGGACATCACTAGAGAGATTTATGAGATTGACCTTAATGCTGTGATATCTGAGGTGAACTTGGTGGGATCCAATCCCAGAGAATGGTGGGTAAATACTAGTGCGACTCGCCATGTATGTTCAGAGGAGCTTGTTCACTTCCTTCGAACCAAAAAAGAATGGGGATAAGTTGTTCGTGGGTAACTCCGCTACCTCAGAAATCCAAGGTGAGGGCAAAGTAATCCTGAAGATGACCTCGGGAAAAGAGCTGACTCTGAATAATGTATTGTATGTTCTAGACATTCGCAAGAATCTGGTATCTGGATCGTTTTTCGCTTAGCGTTTGAGTTAGATAAGGTTATTTTGTCCAAATTTGGGATGTTTGTGGGAAAGAGCTATGTAGTCAATGGTTTATTTAAACTCAATGTAATGACTGTAAAGCCTAAAGAAATAAATAAAGCTAGTACTTTTTCTGTTTACTTGCTTGAGTCTTCCATTTTGTGGCATGATAGACTAGGACATGTTAATTTTAATTCTCTACGGAGGTTAATTAACTTAAATCATATTCCCACATTTGAAATTGATTGCAGTCATAAATGTGAAACTTGTGTGGAAGCAAAATCAACGAGGTCATCATATCAAACAATTGATAGAAATAATGAACCTTTGGATTTAATACATAGTGATGTATGTGATTTAAAATTTGCACCGACAAGAGGTGGTAATAAGTATTTTATCACTTTTATTGATGATAGCATGAAATATTGCTATGTATACCTGCTAAAGAGTAAGGATGAGACTATAGAGAAATTTATTCTCTATAAAACGGAAGGTGAGAATCAACTTAACAAAAAGGTTAAAGTGATCAGAAGTGATCGTGACGGGGAATATGTAACTTCATTTGGAGATTGTGCTCAACAAGGTATAATACATGAAGTTACTCCACCATATTCGCCACAATTAAATGGTGTGGCTGAACGAAAAAATAGAACTTTAAAATAAATGATGAATGCAATGCTGATAAGTTTTGGAGTACCTCAAAACTTGTGGAGAGAAGCCATTTTGTAGGCGAACAACATTTTAAATAAGGTGGCCCGGAAAAATCATGTAAAAACACCCTATGAATTGTGGAAGGGAAAAAAACCCTCCTACAAATATTTACGAGTGTGGGGGTGTCTAGCTAAAGTAGTGGTACCTACACCTAAAAAGGTGAAGATAGGTCCTAAAACTGTTGATTGCATTTTCATAGGATATGCACAGAATAGTAGTGCGTATCGGTTTCTTGTGCATAGGTCAGAAATTTCTGATATTCACAAGAACACAATAATAAAATCGAGAAATGCATCATTTTTCGAATATATTTTTCCGTATAAAGTGGAAGAAGGACCGAATTTGTCTAAACGAACTTACGATACTATCAGTGATGAAAATAATGATAGTGATCAAGAACAAGTGAATGATGATGAGACTGAGGTTAAGATCAGACATAGTAAAAGAATAAGAACCGAAAAATCCTACAGTCCGGATTTTCTTACTTATATGCTGGAAAGTGAACCTCAAAACTTTCAAGAGACTATAAATTCTCCTGAGGGGAATTTATGGAAGGAAGCCGTTAAAAGTGAAATTGATTCCATCCTGCAAAATCACACTTGGGAGTTGGTAGATCTTCCTCCAGGTTGTAAACCTTTGGGTTACAAATGGATCTTTAAAAGGAAGATGAAAGCAGAAGGCTCAATAGATAAATACAAGGCGAGGCTTGTAATTAAGGGATACAAGCAAAAGAAAGGCCTTGATTATTTTGACACTTATTCTCCAGTAACGAGGATAAATTCCATAAGGATGGTATTGGCGATGGCTGCATTGCAGGATCTTGCAGTACATCAAATGGATGTGAAAACAGCTTTTCTTAATGGAGATCTGGATGAAGAGATCTATATGGAGCAACCTGAGGGTTTCTCTGCTCCAGGACAAGAAAAGAAAATCTGTAGATTGGTAAAGTCCTTATATGGACTTAAACAGGCTCCAGAGCAGTGGCATAAAAAATTTGATAATGCCATGCTAAAGGATGGATTTAAAATAAATGAATGTGACAAATGTATCTATGTAAAGGATACAAATAATGGATATGTCATTTTATGTTTGTATGTAGATGACATACTCATAGTAGGTAGTGATGACAATATGATCCGAACTACAAAAACCATGTTAAATTCCAAATTTGACATGAAAGATATGGGACTTACAGATGTAATTTTAGGTATGAAAATCACGAGAACTTCAAATAGAATCATTCTTAGTCAGACGCATTATGTAGATAAAATATTGGCTAAGTTTGGTAATGATGATACTAATATAGCCAGAACACCTATAGACGTGAGTTTACACTTATCCAAAAATAAAGGAGAAGGTATATCTCAAGTGGAATACGCTAGGGTGATTGGAAGTCTGATGTACTTGATGAGTTGTACCATACCAGACTTAGCCTACGCAATAAGTAGACTGAGTAGATACATGAGTAATCCAAATGAAGATCATTGGAAAGGGATCGTCAGAGTACTAAGATACTTGCGATATACTCATGAATACGGTCTGCACTATACAAGATAGCCTGCTGTATTAGAAGGAAATAGTGATGCAAATTGGATATCAGATATTAAGGACTCAAAATCCACTAGTGGCTATGTGTTCACATTAGCGGGTGCAGCCGTGACATGGAAATCCTCAAAAAAAACTGTGATAGCTCGATCCACGATGGAATCTGAGTTTATCGCATTAGATAAATGTGGTGAAAAGGCAGAATGGCTACGCCAATTCTTAGAGGACATTCCTAGGTGGCCTAAACTTGTGCCAGCAATAAGTTTACATTGTGATAGTCAATCTGCGATTGGCAGGGCACAAAATATTATGTATAATGGAAAGTCTAGACACATTCGTCGTAGACACAATTCCATTAGACAACTAATCTCAACTAGAGTTATCTCAATAGACTATGTGAAGTCAAAAGATAACATTGCGGATTCGCTAACCAAAGGGTTAAATAGAGAACTAGTTGAGAAATCATCAAGGGGAATGGGATTAAAGCCCGTGAGTAAAGTCGATATGATTGAAACCCAACCTAGTTGACTGGAGATCCCAAGATATAGGTTCAATGGGACAACGCAATTGTAAAGACTGATATAAATCACTGTGGGGGGTTAATCCTCTACCCATTCCTATGATAAAACAGTGATAGAAAGAGGTTAAGCATAAAAGTATGCTTTTAATGATTCCTATAAGTGTGTGTTTGGTAATCTATGCATAAGTATGCTGATTACATAAGAAATAAGAATCACCTATGTGGGAGAGAAGAGTGGCCGCTTCAAAAGAGAATTGTTAAGGGCGCAATTCTTTAAAAACTCTCGCAGAACCAGGGAGGTGTTCAGGGCCAAAATGAACACAACAGTGAGAACTGAAGTGTACCAGGAAGGAATCATGCGTGGGCTATGTTGTCATTTACACAAAGGACGAAATGATTCAAAGATATCGCATCTACCATAAGTCAGTAAAGAAAATGTAGTCTCACAAGGGAAAGTTCAAAGAGTAACATCTACCTATCCTATGCAGGTTCCAACTACAGACCTTTACCACCAGAGTCATGCTTTATTTAGTTAAATCATTCATGTGGGAGATTGTTGGATTTTTGGGCCAAAAAAACCAAAATATGAATGATTTGGGCCCTAAAAGGTTTTTGGGCTTTGGTTTTGTTTCTCTACCTTTTTGGAAAAAACAATATTTTTGAATAAAATAAAAAAAAATATTTTCAAACGTGGGAAGTTGAGAGTTTTAAGGAAAAGAGTTTTGGTGTGTTGAGAGTTAGTGTGGCACACGTTCTTTTCCAACGGTCTAGCAGTTTTTTCAGAAAATATAGAGAAAAAAAGGTTTTTGAGTTTAACGGAAAAAACCAGAGAGAAAACAGTGACAGTGGTAAAGTGAAGGTACACAGATAGTTCGAAGAGAAAAGCTTTGGGGGTGCTGAATCTGAAAGCTTTTGCAGCCGTTATATCCTGGGAGACGTCGGCTCAAAACCACTGCACCGGCGGGCGTAAAACGTCTTAAGGACACTGTGGTATCACACAGGCCTCGATCAACCTTTTAGAAAGTAGCTCAATTCAAGGACCTACAGGTTCTAAAATGCTTTAATTATTATTCTTTATTTAACTTTATTTATTTAGTTTGTATTAAATTGTCCACATGTATTTACATATATTCATGGTAATTTTTCCCAATATAAAGGATAATGGTCTGCATCTTATATGTTTACCAAATGGCATAAATTTGTCTAGTTTATATAACTTGGAAGTATATTTTTATGTTTTCATTAGTAAGGCAGTATATATAACCTAAATGATAGTAGCCCGAGTCGTATATCTTAATTGGGTAGCCTATATTCATCCAGTTTATATAATGTGGATTTATGTTTTCATTAATCATTAAAAGTGTTGCAATATACGTAACCTCAACAGTATTAGTCCACCTAGTATAATTTACTGGATGGCCTATATTTGTCCAATTTATACAACTTATATTTATGTTTTCATCAATCCCATGATCAACCAATCCATCACTTTCTTTCTTTAGAGCCTTGCTCTTGATATTTGAATCAAATGACTCACCTTGCCTCAATAATTTAACTTTTTCCACCATTTTCATTTTGATAGATTATTGGAGCTCATTGTCTCCAAGAACGAAGGCTCCAATTAATTAAACAGACCCCAAAACCTTTATCTCCTTTCATTTCCCTTTTTTTATTTTTAACTAAACCACTAATTATTGTTTTTTTAGGATTCATATTTTCATAATAACTTTTCCTACAAGAAAACAACACCAGAGGTACTCAAATCCATTTGGTCAAATAATCCTGATGGTGAAAAATCTTTGTCCCCATAATTAAAATTTTTATCCGAATTTACAAAAATGAGAATGAAGAAGAAAATGAAAAGAGAAAATGAAAAAACCCAGAATTTGAATTTGTTTTTCTTTTTTTGCTATTTTTGAGCTTCTTCTTCATTCCTTCTCACATGGGAAAGAAGGAATTTGGGGTTTTATTTGTTTAATTATTTTTCCTTAGATTTTTTTTTCTTTTTGTTTTCTGCTTTTTGGGATGGTCTTTTCTAAGAGCTAGTCTGTCTTTGTTATCAAATGTGTGGACTATGGAGTTTAGAGGAGTGTCAGTGTTATTGTAAAAATGATGAAGATATGAAGTGTATCTAATATTTGTTTTTGTTTTTTTTTTTTTAAAAAGTACTTAAGGCTATTTATACAAAATTGTATCGGAAATTTTCACTTTTGACTAAGTTTGATTGTTTGACCAATATGAAGGTCGGGGTTGACTTTTTATTTATATAAGTTATGGCTTAGACTTGTATACTATTATGTAGTACTTATCGGTAGAAGTTCATAAACTGGTAGCATGTTTAAAATGGAGCTATAACTAAGAAATTATTTATGGCTTTATAAAATTTAAAATTTATTTTCTGGTACAAGTTTCTTCAAGTACTTCGTATAAAGAACTCCTGAAAAAGAGCAAGCAAATTTAAAATATCTACTAACATATGCCATGCGTAAGCATATGGGTGGAGAACCAATGTGAACAATGACCATGGGGTGATTTTAAAAAGAAAGGAGGAGTGGAAGGAGAACAAAGAGAGGAGGAGAGCAAGAGCCGAAATTTCACTTGAAAAAACTTGTATTTGGCCACTTCCTTTTGTCATCGTCCTTACCACCATGAAGATCACCTTAAACTCGGCCAGCTGACAAAGTTTCATGGCCAAATCACCGGTTACATGCAAGATTTGGCAGATTTCCAATGACAACGGTAAATTGTCTGTTCACACTTTTTCGATAAGTTTCTAACCGAATGACCACCCTTTTTCCACTATTTTTGACCCCCTTCAAGCTCAAATTCATGGTCCTTTTTCGATAAGGTATCATGAGATCAAGTTTAGGCTGAATCTTTCTGACCACCGTCAGTTGTATTTTTGAGAGGTGAGTTCGAATTGGTGATCCTCATACTCCGAGCTTTGTTTTGATAATAGTTTGCTATTTTTGGTTAATGTTTGTGTTTAACTCCTGAGGTGAGCTGTATGTAAAATATCCGATGAGAATTAGTATTTTAATATATATTGTATTTTTAACGATACTTTTGGCACGTGTGTAAGTTGTGGAATAAATTCCATGGAATAACTAGAGTAACTTCTATTTTTAGGTAAGTGGTATATTTTCAAATTGTGTTTTTGGGTTATTTATCTATGTAAATTTCTGGCAGAGGTATTTATATATATAGGCCTTGTATGATGCGGACGTCCGCATCTTGTTATAGTGTGGACATCTTCAAAGACAACGGTTTTTGGAAAAACCGTCGTCAACATTATATACAAAGACAATGGTTTCTTCAAACTGTCATCAATACTATATATAACGAAGATGGTTTTTGAAAAAACAGTCGTCTTTGAGGATGTCTACACCATAAGAAGCTGCTAACATCTAACCATATAATCCTCTTATACGTATATCTATGTTTATTTATGATGGTTATGGAATTTTGTTGTGATATTTATGGTCTTTAAAGTAATCATTTTATTTGATTAAATGCGAATTTGAAATCCAATATATTTGTTCACAAATATTTTTTAAAGATTTTTATTCCATTTAATTATAAGTTGATTTATGATTTGCAAAAATAATTGTTTATGCTTTTGTTATACAAGTGTTTACAGAGGTTATCTTATGAGAAATATTTCTGATTTACTTGGTATCCTCAGTTGTGGTTTATAAAATGGAAATATTGAAAAAATCACTCTCCGTTCACATGGTTCTCAAAGCAGAGGAGGAAGGGCGGACAATAGGTACCTCGAGTTAGCTTTTCCGTATTATTATAAATACTAATATTCTGTGTTATTATTATCATTGATTAGAGTGCAAGTATTATTTTGTCATCCTATGGGAGATAAGAGGAGAAATGATAGGTAGGTATCTTGTGATGTGAGTATTATTCTTCCTTTCCTTAGCTATAAGACGACAAGTAGTTAGCGTCAACGTCTTAAGGATGTCAAGGTGTCTAATTAAGGTACTTTTTTCCCTTCTCTTTTTATCAAGTGATGTTTAGGATGCCAAGCATCATCTAACAACACTTGGTATATAATATGGTGTATCAGGTATACGACTGATATTTTGTGTATTTTGAATGCTTTACAAAAATTTTCTTAATTTACAATTTCATTTGTTAAATTATTTATTTATTTATTATTTGCTTATTTGTTTAAGAAGTTTAATTTATTTTATTATTTTATTAATATTTCATTATAATTTATTTAAAGAATTTTTGGACACTTGTCTAAATAATAATTTACCTTATGTTAGTTTATTTTATTTTCAAGAATATTATTTAAATATTCTAAAAATACAAAAATAATGGATTTTGCAAAAATACTTTTAAGCTAGCAAACTTTTCAAAATGAATAAATCGATAAGGGTTTTGAGAGAAAATTGTTTTCTAATATCCAACTTATTCCTCATTAATTGTAATTTGTTATTCTTATTGTTTCTTTTATTATTTTGCCTTTTTTCTATTTATTATTATTTTTATTTTATTTACTGTCGTTATTAGTTAAATACTACTCACTGTGATGATTAGTATCTCGTTTTTTTGCTAAAAGTGATGATTAGTATCTAATTAGTTTTATTTTATTTTCCAGACTTGTTTTTTTAGGTCCAAATAGCTAGGGGACTAATTGTATGACTTACGCAACCCATTCTACTGCATTCATTCATTGCTGTACTAAGTAGATTTTCTTAACTCTTTATTTTGTTATTATTTTATTTTATCATTCTTCCTTTATTGCAATATTTATCTTTTTAAATACTCTTAAAATGATTTGATGTTAATTATGGATCCAGAGATTTGTATCAGTTTTTTATTTGTTTATTATATGCTGTTTTCAATATAAACTGCTAGAATTTATGAAAATTATTGTAAAGTGGAGGAATAAGATAGTTGAACGTTTAAAAGTGTTTTATGTGCATGAAAATTGTTGAAAATCCTTGTTATAGGGGAGCTACTATCTCGTTTTCTAAAACAATCTCGATGGAGTTTTTTCTAATCAGGACTTACCTAAGATTTACCTAGGATTCCAGCCAAGAATTTTTAAAGGATTAAAAAATTATTAAAATTATAGTAGATCAAGCAACTTTTATAATTTTCATAGAAGAGCTACCCCTAAACTTACATGCTAAAGGAAAAGGTACACCAAGGCAAAGTTACCTTTATAAAATTTCTATAAAAAATTTAAATTTTAAAATTATTTTAATATTTTTCCATAATGAATAAATTTAATTAATTGATGTAACACCCCGTCCCAAACCACATCGGAATTCTTGCACGTTGACCGAGTGGGTCAAAAGTTGACTTTTTGTTCCAGTTGAAATTTCTAGTTGACCATGGTACCATAGCGAAGTACATGATACCCCGAGTTCGTAGACTAGTAGCACGTTGAAAACGGAGCTACGGTTTGAAAGTTATGGGCCAAACAAGTCGAGATTCAAACTGTCCAAAAGGTGCCGGGAGTTGACTTTTTATGGTTGTAGAATTTTGTTTTGACTTTTTTATGGTTGTAAAATACTCATTGACACGAGTTCATAGACTAGCGGCACGCTTAAATTGGACATCTGGTTAAAAAGTTATGGACATGTGAAGTTTTCCGAATACCGTAATATTTTAATATATCTTGCTTAAGTGAACAGTGATGCCACGTGTCGACATCTAAGAGGTCCATGTGGGTGAATAGTATCACCCACGGTGGCTTTTATTTTGGCAAAATGGGGGAGGGGGAGGGGGAGGAGAGAGAAAGAGAGAGAGGAGAGAGAGAGAGAGAGAAAACCACCGGTCGCCGAAGTTTCAAACTTTTCCGACTGAATCTTTCCACACGTACTAGCTAGGCAGGAGCGACTCTCCATTCCCGGCCAACCCCCAAAATTTCACGGCCAACCGACCGGCGACTCGCCTGGATCGGGGCTTTTTCCGGCGGCAACGCTGATTTCTTCAACCGCTGAGATCTCCTCATTCTGGCCTCCATTCTTGTCACCGCTGGTCCCGTTGAGACCCTCTCCCATCAATCTACAAAATCCCCAAAAATCTTGGCCACCTGCCACCGCACGGGCTGGTGGCTGTGACGGTTGCCCGTGACCGCGACGGCTCGCCGAAGAAATCACTATTCCGGTGAGTACCCAGTTGCACCACCGATCCCTCCCCACTAATTCTGACCCCCTGAATCCAGGGTCCTTTTCCTCCAATTCTCGACGGTTTGAGAGAATAGAAGAGTTGAATCCCGAAAGCTTTCCAGTGAGATTCCGGCCACCTCAGATCCGATCTCCGGGAAGTAAGACCGGATTCATAATCCTCGTCACTCAAGCTTCGATTCGGTATATTACTCGTCAATTTTGGTTGTCGTTTGTGTTTGCTCCCCGGGTACCCATTTGGGTGTTACCCAATTAAAATATTAAAATAATTAGTTTGGTGTATTGTGGATATTTTAGGTGCATGTGTGGGTAGTGGAGTTGATCCTGTGGAGGATCTTGATTGATATACGTGCTTAAGGTGAGTGATCCACCTTTAAAACTATTTTGGGGTGATTAATTATATTTATTTGGTCTTAATTTGACATCTAGAATTATGCTAATGTGGTGGAATTTAAATATAATTGTGGAAAAAATATTATTTTTATGTATGCATATGTTTATTGCTACTAAATGAAAATTTGGTTTATTAATGGATTTTTTATTATTATTATGATTTAATTGTATTTATCACGCATGAGTAAGGTGGTTTCATTTAATTAACTGTATATGTGGTTTTAATATTATTTTTGGGTATGATTTGATTTTAAATATTTCAAGGAAAATATTGGTTTAAATTGGTGGTTTCAAATTTTATAAATATGCCCGTGGAACATTATTTGATGGACTTTGTGATATAAGAAAAATTACTTATATATTGTTATCGGCAGATTTGTACCAGAAATGTTAAAGAAAAATGTGAGAGGTTGAGTTCGAAAAATGGTATAATTCCCACAGTGGGTTTTGAAAAAGTTTATGTATTTTTTTATAATAAAATTTGGTTATTTATTTTAGACGCACTCGTATAGTACCGGTGTTCGGTACTGTATATGTGAATGAGCGTGCAAGTTATAATGTTTCCCGTGAGTTGCCATTGGACCGAGGGCAGGTAAGTTTTATGTAATGCGCATCAGCTGCCCCATTCCGTGGCTGGGATGACGGTTTTAGCAGCGGTGTTGTCGGGATGCAGAAGTGACCGTATGCAAGTTTCTCTCTTTAACCCCCCACCAGTCGGTGCTCGGGACGCTGGGTATCGGAGGGCATCACTGGTATATGGTGTGGTGCGTCATGTATAAATTTTCAGTTAGAAATTTTAAACCCTAAAGTGTTCTAAAATTATTTATTTTATTTTATTATATTTTATTTATATTTGGATTATCTAATTATTATTTATTAAATTAACGATTCCTTATTTTTGGGCTTACGAATAATCGGGTTTTGCGAAAATGTTTTAAAAGGGGAACATTTCCAACGGAGTGAATAGTGAGGGTTTTGAGAGAAAATATTACCTTCAAATGATTATTGTTTATTTATTTATTTATTTATTTGTTTGGTATTGAGTAATTAAATTCCTTTTATTGTTATATTATTAATATTAAAAGTGTACAGTAGATACGGTCACTCACTGAGATGATTAGCATCTCATATTTTTAAATTCTGTTCCCTTAGGTGCAAGGGGTGGTAAACGTTCTTCCAGAGCGAACCTAATCTCCGTCGCTGTCATAGTTCGAGAAGTTATCTTGTCTTTATTTATTTCAATTGTAATATTTCTTTCATCCTTGTTGTATAATTTCTATACTTAATAGTACTTCATGAAGCTCTGTATACTGTCTTGGACATTTATGTATTAATTATGCACGGAATTACTGTTATTCATTTGGAGTGCTGTAAATTTGTGGAATCAAATTGTAGTATTGTGGGAGGAATAAGGGGATGAATATAGAAGTACGTTTTCAGTGCAGGAAATTTGTGGTAAGTCCAACCCTTAGGGGAGGTTCTGCTGGATTTTCCATTGGAAGGTCCAGTAGGGTTTCCCTGACATCAGAGCTTGTTTAGGGTTCCGGTGAGGAATTTTGGACGGGTCCTGACAGTTGGTATCAGAGCATAGGTTCTTATAATCCTAAGGGACTGTGCATTGCTGTACAGCCCATCCGTAAATTTCTCCCTTTTGTAATCGTGCTTAAGTGTTTTTATCTCTAAACTCTTGTTTGTTTTTTCAGAATTTGCTACAATGCGTAGGCAGGACGCACGTAGTTCTCCGGAACGCTCGGCTGAGAGTTCCGGGAGTAGATCGAGCCTTAGAAATCTTATCTCTCAACTAACTCGAGCCTTAGGAAGTTCAAGCTCTAGTAATCATTCTGTGGTCCAGGCTCGACGATTGGGAGCCGTGAATTTCGATGGAAGCCAAGGCCCAGCTGTAGCTATGAATTAGCTATCTAACATGGAGAAAATCCTAAAAGAAGGGATACAGTGCCCCGACGAAGGTATGGCTAGGATCTCCGGTTTCATGTTAGAAGGAGACTCCTGGAAGTGGTGGAAAGTGGAAAAAACTCGTAGAAGGCATACATGGGATCAGTTTAAGGTTGTCTTCACTACCGAATATTGCCCTCTTGCCTATCGTGAGGCCAGAAGGAGAGAGTTTGAGGAGCTGCAACAGGGGAACATGACTGTTTCCGAGTACGAGAGAAAGTTTCGGGAACTATCTGAATTCTGCATGCACATGATTCCCGATGACCATACGAAGAAGGTGAGGTTTATAGATGGCTTGAACGAGAACATAGCCCTCACCCTTACTGGATCAGTGCATCCTACTTATCAGTCCGCTAGGGATGCAGCGCTGGAATTAGAGAGGCAGGTGGAGATGCACAAACCTTCGAGGCGTAGATCATTTGAAGGTGGGGCACCTAGTCAGGGAGCATCCAGGAAGAGCCATAGTTCGGCTCATCGAGTAGTGGTGGACCGAGCCCACGAGACAGATTTCAGCGGAGAAGCAGTTATCGTATGCCCCAGACAGCTCGCCATTCGATCAGTGGGGATACAAGCTCGTATCAGCAGTCACACCTTGGTCTTACGCGGACTTGTCCAATTTGTAAGAGGAAGCATTTCAGGCAGTGCCAGATGGATGGTGTATGTTTTCAGTGTGGGCAGCCAAACCATATAAGGAGGGAGTGCCCTTATGGTAGTGGCAGTGTGTTAGGGGCAGGTAGGCGAGCACAGCATATTAGTGAATTTCAGGGTTAGAGTTCCCAGGGGAGTCAAGCAGCAGGAGGTTCATTGGGATCGGCCCAACCGTCTGCAAGATCGAGTCGAGGTAGAGGAAGGAAGCCCCAACAGACAGGTCAAGGTTGAGTGTTCACTATGACACAGCAGGAAGCCCTGGCCACACCTGACGTTGTTACAGGTACTTTGAATATTTTTGGTAATGATGCACTTATGCTTATAGACCCGAGAGCAACACATTCATTCATCTCAAAGGAATTTGTCACTCGGGTCGGTATGACCCCTACTCCTTTAGGATGTCTATTAGAAATAGCCACTCCTGCAGGAGAATCCTTGTGGCCTAGCCAGTTGATCAAGGAGTGTTTCTTCTGTATCGAAGATCAAGTGATGGAAGCGAACTTGATCCTGTTAGATCTATCCGGACTTGACGTAATCTTGGGCATGGATTGGTTAGCAAGGAACCATGCTTCCGTAGATTGTTATAGCAAAGAACTTACATTTAGGAGGTCAGGTTTACCTGAAGTGGTATTTCGTGGGGAAGTTGGGAGGCCTTTGCCAAGATTAATATCTACCCTCACCGCCAAGAAGCTACTGAATAAGGGTTGCCAAGGGTATTTAGCTCATGTGATAGATACCTAAGTAAGTGGGGTCAGATTGGAAGACATGTCTGTTGTGAGGGATTTTCCAGATGTGTTTCCTGAGGAGTTACCGGGATTGCCTCCAGAAAGGGAAGTTGACTTTTCCATTGAATTAATTCCGGGTACCGTGCCTATTTCTCTACCACCATATCGAATGGCTCCAGCGGAGTTAAGGGAGCTAAAGGTCCAATTGCAAGATTTACTAGATAAGGGGTTTATTAGACCAAGCATATCACCATGGGGAGCTCCAGTATTGTTTGTGAAGAAGAAGGATGGTAGTCTAAGACTGTGCATCAACTACCGACAACTTAACAAGGTGACCATCCCTAATCGTTACCCATTTCCAAGGATAGATGACCTATTTGATCAACTCCAAGGTGCCAAAGTGTTTTCCAAGATCGACTTAAGATTTGGATATCATCAGTTAAGGATTCGAGAGTAAGATATTGCTAAAACTGCCTTTAGGACGAGGTACGGACATTATGAATTCCTAGTGATGTCATTCGGACTTACCAATGCCTCAGCAGCTTTTATGGATTTGATGAACTGAGTGTTTCGTCCATACTTGGATCGTTTGGTCATTGTATTTATAGATGACATCCTGATCTATTCTAGGAGCCAAGAGGAGCACGTGAGGCATTTGAAGAGAGTGCTCCAAACTTTAAGACAGCATCAGCTTTATGCTAAATTTGACAAGTGCGAGTTTTAGTTAAATCAAGTGGGTTTTCTCGGACACATCGTGTCAGCCGAAGGTATCTATGTGGACCCTGAAAAGGTGAAGACAGTGTTGAATTGGGAGTGCCTTACTACTGTGAGGGAAGTACGAAGTTTTCTTGGATTAGCTGGATACTACCATCGTTTTATAGAAGGGTTTTCGAGAATTGCCGGACTGCTTCACAACTTAACCCGAAAGAATGTTGAATTTAGTTAGACGGACAGGTGTGAGCAGAGTTTTCAGGAATTGAAGCAAAGGTTAACATCCGCACCTATCTTAACTTTACCTAATGGGAATGAGGGTTTTGAAGTCTATTGTGATGCATCCCATCAAGGGTTGGGTTGCGTGCTAATGCAGAATCAAAGGGTGGTAGCATATGCCTTACGGCAACTGAAGTAGCATGAGCAAAACTACCCTACGCATGACTTAGAATTGGCGGCGGTAGTCTTTGCTCTAAAGAAGTGGAGACACTACTTGTATGGGGCCATGTGCCAAATTTATACCGACCACAAAAGCCTTAAGTACATTTTCACTCAAAAGGAATTAAATATGAGGCAAAGGAGATGGATGAAGTTATTGAAGGATTATGACTGTGTGATTGATTATCACCTGGACAAGGCGAATGTAGTAGCAGATGCTTTGAGTAGGAAGGCTATCGGATCTCTTGCTCACATTCAAGCCATCCAACTACCTCTCATGGTGGAGTTGAAGAAAATGGGGGTGTTAATGCATATGCATCCTTCTAGAGTCCTTATGGCTAGTTTTCAGGTGCGACCGATGTTAATGGATCGTATATTGGAGACTCAAATGGAAGACCCTAAATTGAGGACAATTAAGAGCAATGTACAAGAAGGTCTTGATCCAGAGTTTTCCATAAGGAGGGATGGGGCCCTCGTGTATAAAGGACGACTTTGCGTTCCTGATATTCCAGAACTCAAGAAGGAGATCTTAGAGGAGGTGCATAGCTCGATATATGTGATGCATCCTGGGAGTACCAAAATGTACCGAATGCTTGTTAAGTATTATTGGTGGATTGGCATGAAGAGGGAAGTGGCAGATTTTGTATCAAAATGCCTAATTTGTCAACAACTAAAGGCAGAAAGATAGAAACCTTCGGGACTACTCCAATCCTTACCTATTCCCGTATGGAAGTGGGAAGAACTCAACATGGATTTTGTGTTCAAGCTTCCCCCTACACCTAGGAGATATGATGGTGTTTGGGTGATCATTGATCATCTTACCAAGTCGGCACACTTCTTACCGGTATGAGAGCATTTTTCACCCGAGAAATTAGCCCAGTTGTTCATGCAACGTATTGTGAGTCTTCATGGAGTACTGCTAGCCATCGTATCCGATCGAGATACACGTTTTACTTCATGACTATGGTGGAAGTTAGCTGATGCATTAGGAGCAAGACTTAACTACAGCACCACCTTTCACCCGCAATCTGATGGACAAGCTGAGCTCACAATTCAGACATTAGAAGATATGCTAAGGTCTTATAAATTTCGCGGTAGCTGGGATGAACAATTTCCATTGATAGAATTTGTTTATAACAATAGTTATCAGGCGAGTATTAGCATGTCCCCGTATGAGGCCTTATATGGGAGGCAATGTCGGACACTTTTGTGCTGGAGTGAAGTAGGAGAAGAGAGACTCCTTGCAACGAATAATGCGATTGGATCTGAGTATTTACGGATGACCTTGGACAAGGTGAAGATCATTCGGGATCAGTTTGAGGTTGCCCAAGATCGACAGAAGAGTTACGCCGATGTGCGTAGGAAGGATTTGGAATTTGAAGTAGGAGATTGGGTATTCCTAAAGTTATCTCCATAGAAAGTAGTAGTATGCTTTGGTCGACGAGCTAAGTTGAGTCCTCGTTATATTGGGCCTTACGAGATTACGGAGAGGATTGGCCCCGTGGCTTATAGATTAGCATTACCAGAAGAGCTAGCCCGAGTGCACAACATATTTCATGTTTCGATGCTATGGAAATATATTGCAGACCCATCACACGCACTCGAGACTCCTGACATAGAATTGAGGGAAGATCTTTTGTATGTAGAGCAACCAGTGCAGATTTTGGATCGCGAGGAGCGGGTGCTACGTAACAAGACTATTCCTTTAGTTAAAGTTTTATGGCGGAATCATTTAATTGAGGAAGCAACGTGGGAGCCCGAAGCGCAAATGCGTGATCAGTATCCCTATCTGTTCTAGTGACGTGCAAAAATTTCGAGGACGAAATTCTTATAACGGGGGAAGGTTGTAACACCCCGTCCCAAACCACATCGGAATTCTTGCACGTTGACCGAGGTTAACCACTGACCGAGTGGGTCAAAAGTTGACTTTTTGTTCCAGTTGAAATTTCTAGTTGACCGTGGTACCGTAGCGAAGTACATGATGCCCCAAGTTCGTAGACTAGTAGCACGTTGAAAACGGAGCTACGATTTGAAAGTTATGGGCAAAACAAGTCGAGATTCAAATTGCCCAAAAGGTGCCAGGAGTTGACTTATTATGGTTGTAGAATTTTATTTTGACTTTTGTATGGTTGTAAAATACTCATTGATACGATTTCATAAACTAGCGGCATGCTTAAATTGGACATCTAGTTAAAACGTTATGGACATGTGAAGTTTTTCGAATACCGTAATATTTTAATATATCTGGCTTAAGTGAACAGTGATGCCACATGTTGACATCTGAGAGGTCCACGTGGGTGAACAGTGTCACCCACGGTGGCTTTTATTTTGGCAAAACGGGGGGGGAGGGGGACGAGAGAGAGAGACAGAAAACCATTGGCCGCCGGAGTTGCAAACTTTTCCGGTCGAATCTTGCCACACACACCAGCCAGGCAGGAGCGCCTCTCCATTCCCGGCCAACCCCTAAAATTTCACGGCCAACCGACCGGCGACGCCCCCAGATCGGGGCTTTTTCCGGTGGCGGCGCCGATTTCTTCAACCGCTGAGATCTCCTCATTCCGGCCTCCATTCTTGTCACCACCAGTCCCGTTGAGGCCCTCTCCCTTCAATCTACAAAACTCCCAAAAATCTTGGCCACCTGCCACCGCACGCACCGCCGGCGGTGACGGTTCCCTGTGACCGCGACGGCTCACCGAAGAAATCACTATTCCGGCAACTACCCAGTTGCACCGTCGGTCCCTCCCCACTAATTCCGACACCTTGAACTCAGATCCGGGGTCCTTTTCCTCCAATTCGAGACGGTTTGAGAGAATCGAAGAGTTGAATCCCAAAAGCTTTCCAGCGATATTCCGGCCACCTCGGGTTCGATCTCCGGGAAGTAAGACCGGATTCGTAATCCTCATCACTCAAGCTTTAATTCGGTATATTACTGGTCAATTTTGGTTGTTGTTTGTGTTTGCTCTCCGGATACCCATTTGAGTGTTACCTAATTAAAATATTAAAATAATTGGTTTGGTGTATTGTGGATATTTTAGGTGCATGTGTGGGTAGTGGAGTTGATCCTACAAAGGATCTTGATTGATATACGTGCTTAAGGTGAGTGATCCACCTTTAAAACTATTTTTGGGTGATTAATATATTTATTTGGTGTTAATTTGATATCTAGAATTATGCTCATGTGGTGGAATTTAAATATAATTGTGGAAAAAAATATTATTTTTATGTACGCATATGTTTATTGCTGCTAAATGAAAATTTGGTTTATTAATGGATTTTTGATTACTATTATGATTTAATTGTATTTATCACGCATGAGCAAGGTGGTTTCATTTAATTAATTGTATATGTGGTTTTAATATTATTTTTGGACATGATTTGATTTTAAATATTTCAAGGAAAATATTGGTTTAAATTGGTGGTTTCAAATTTTATAATTATGCCCGTGAAACATTATTTGATGGACTTTGTGATACGAAAAAAATTATTTGTATATTGTTATCGGTGGATTTGTACTGGAAATGTTAAAGAAAAATGTGGGAGGTTGAGTTCGAAAAATGGTATAATTCCCACAATGGATTTTGGAAAAGTTTATGTATTTTTTTATAATAAAATTTGGTTATTTATTTTAGACGCACTCATACAGTACTGGTGTTCTGTACTGTATATGTGGATGAGCGCGCAAGTTATAATGTCTCCCGTGAGTTGCCATTGGACCGAGGGCAGGCAAGTTTTATGTGATGCGCATCAGCCGCCCCCCTCCGTGACCGGGATGACGGTTTTAGCAGCGGTGTTGTCGGGATGCAGAAGTGACCGTATGCAAGTTTCTCTCTTTAACCCCCCACCAGTCGGTGCTCGGGACGCTGGGTATCGGAGGGCATCACTGGTATATGGTGTGGTGCGTCATGTATAAATTTTCAGTTAGAAATTTTAAACCCTAAAGTGTTCTAAAATTATTTATTTATTTATTACATTTTATTTATATTTGGATTATTTAATTATTATTTATTAAATTAATGATTCCTTGATTTTTGGGCTTACGAATAATCGGGTTTTGCGAAAATGTTTTAAAAGGGGAACATTTCCAACGGAGTAAATAGTAAGGGTTTTGAGAGAAAATATTACTTTCAAATGATTGTTGTTTATTTATTTATTTGTTTGGTATTGAGTAATTAAATTCCTTTTATTGTTATATTATTAATATTAAAAGTGTACATTAAATATGGTCACTTACTGAGATGATTAGCATATCATATTTTTAAATTCCGTTCCCTTAGGTGCAAGGGGTGGTAGACGTTCTTCCGAAGCGAACCTAATCTCCGTCGATGTCATAGTTTGAGAAGTTATCTTGTCTTCATTTATTTCAATTGTAATATTTCTTTCATCCTTATTGTATAATTTCTATATTTAATAGTACTTTATGAAGCTCTGTATACTGTCTTGGACATTTGTGTATTAATTATGCACGGAATTACTGTTATTCATTTGGAGTGCTGTAAATTTGTGGAATCAAATTGTAGTATTGTGAGAGGAATAAAGGGATGAATATAGAAGTGTGTTTTTAGTGCAGGAAATTTGTGGTAAGTCCAACCCTTAGGGGAGGTTCTGCCGGATTTTCCATTGGAAGGTCCGGTAGGATTTCCCTGGGATCAGGGCTTGTCTAGGGTTCCAGTGAGGAATTTTGGACGGGTCCTGACATTGATATTTAATATCATCTTTAATATTTTTTTGAAGAAAGTATTATTTTCCGTAGTTTATTTTTTGAAAATTAAAATTTTTTGAAGAAAATATAATTTTTAATATTTTAGAAGAAAATATAGTTTTTAATATTTTTGGAAGAAAACATTTTTTTATTTTGGTTTTGAAGAAAATATTATTTTTTTGAATAATTGTTTTATAAGAATATATCAATTTTAATATTTCTTAAAAAATATCATTTTTACCTATTTTTTGAAGAAAATATTATTTTTAACACTTTTTCTTAACAAAATATTATTTTGAAAATAATTTTGTGAATAAAATATTATTTTTAATATTTAGATAATACAAAAATGGATTAAATTACGTGGGAAAGGATATTTTTGTCAAAGTAAAATATTTTTTTTAGCATTTAGTTAGTTTGTAGGGAGCAATGTGTTATACAAAACCAAAACCAAAGAGGTTTACTTGTTATTTTAATAGTGTAAGCAGATTAGTTGTACGTGTCAAATAATTCAGGAGGATTTTGCATTATTTACTTTTTTAATTTTACAATTCTTAAAAATTATGTATTGTCATTAATTATTATTATTATTATTATTTTTAAAATTTTTCGTGTGTGTGTGTTAATGTATCATCTATCTATTTGAAAGAAAGAAATTATTGATTCCTTTTTATCCAAATATTACCATACGCCCGTTCGAAATGAGGAATTGCACCGGATTGAGCTTGAATTCTTTATCAGATCTTTTTTTTTTTTTTTTTGAAAAAAAAAAGGTAAGATTTCATATATCACATTAAAACATCATACATATCAGCACAAAGCAAATTGAGAAGCCACTGTGGGCCCTTTTCAAGCCATGTTTCTAAATTAGAGAACCCCGTAGCATATTTTGCAATACAGTGGACTATATTATTTTTTGGGTTTTTTCGATAAATAGCCACTTTACAATTGCATTTTAGAAAAATAGCAAATTTTTTTATTTTTTTAAAAACTAACCAATATTTTACCCGTTTGGACTAAAGTACCCTTATCTATATATATATATATATATATATATATTTTGTTCTTTTCTCTATCAAAAGGCCTTTTATTTTTTTTGGTTTCGGTTTTGTTTTTTTTACTTTCCCTTTGAAAACGTTTGAAAACGCAGCTAGGGTATTTCAAAAATTACCATCCCGGCCACCATTTTCACCGACATTCGTCTCCCATTCGCCGGCATCGTCCTCGTCCATTGTTGTGTCGGCAAGAGCGGTTCGATTGAGAGCTACCAGAGACAGAAGAATGCTCCTCTGTCCATAGAATGTTTGCATATGGTAAAGTCCAATAAACTATTTAGTGGTTTTGTGGACACTTCGGTTTGAAAATTTTGGATAAGATGAAGATGAACTGTTAATGATTTTCTATGTATGCTTTAAACATGCCAATAGTGTATTGGAGCATTTTGGTGAAATGAAACTTGAAAAATTTGCTTGTCTTGCTGATTTATTCTATGGTCAGCTTATTTGCAGATTTTATGTGGGTTTGGATGAGACATGCTGTCTTACTTCTGTGTAGGGTTTAAAAAAACCTTTTTATTTTGAGATTCAAATCGGGACTGCATAATTAGAATTTTGTATGGCTTTGTTCCAATGCCTTGGGCTGACAAAGTTAAATGGGTTGCAGTGATGTGAAAAATTGACCCCTAATTTATCGCTACAAGTTATCTTCCTGATGATAGAAGTTTTGTACTTTGTCTTCTTGTTATCAATTCCTTTTCAGTTGTAAATTTCTCTTACTACGTAATTTTAGGTATCTAAATGCATGCAGCCATATGATTGTTAATGTCCTTTGGACATCTTTCCACATTGGCTATCATTATTTGGTATGTGAACTTTATGCCAGTTAATGCTTGCGGTGTTATGTCTGTTGTATCTTTTCTTTCCTCTGCATTTCCTGGGTGTTTTTGGGGTAAAAGGGAATCATCTTCCTCCTTGTTCTGAGTATTATATATCACCTCCTTTCTTTTCTTTACTTAAATAAAATGATTGGTATTTGTTTGTTCAAACTTATGAATGGACTCCTGTTTGGTATTCTTTCAGAACAATCTTGATGAACTTTTCATGCTCATGCACTTCCTTGATGCTGGGAAGGTTAGTATCTTAAGCATCTAATGCAATGGCAGATATTTTAAGTTACCTTAAAATGGGTATCAAAGTTGATGTTTATAAATTCCCACATTCAGTAATTGATATTTATGCCTTGCAGTTTGGAAGTCTGGAGGAGTTTCAGGAAGAATTTAAGGATATCAATCAAGAGGAGCAGATATCTAGACTTCATAAAATGTTGGCGCCCCATCTTCTCAGAAGTATCAATCTTAGACCTTTTTCAAATGCAAATTTGTTTCTTCAGTTAATTTTTAGGTTTTATTTAATTACTGTTTGGTATTTTAGTTGTCTTGATTAGTTTATTCTTTGTGTTGGCTTTGTTTCTTGAATTCCATTGTTGTTTATAACTTCTTTTATTATTCTTATGATGTCTGAAGTCTGAACTTATTTCCAAATTTTGGAAGAAATGGTTTTGAAAATTTTCCCTGTACAGTCTTTGAATTTTGTGTTCTCTTTTAAGTTGGTAAAAGAATAATAGATCCCTTATATAAATTTTTTAGTGTCTTGGCATAAAACTTGGTACTCAAATTTACTTAACCAATCTATGCCTGCGTGATTTTTTAGCACTGACATTTTTTGTCGAAGGGTTATTTTATTTTACTTGGACACAGCTATTCTCAGTTCTTCAATTCTTGTTTTGTTTTTCCCTGGTTCCTTTGTCTCTGCATTTATTCAGTGGACTAAATCTGCATTGTATGTGCATACAGGTCCCATTTGGGACCCATTCATGCATTCTGGAGGGTTTCAATGCCAATTGCTGGAAATGTAGTTTGGGGTCTATGATTTGACTGGAAAACTATCTTGATTGTTGTTACCATCGATTTATGTGAAATTGAGATTTTTCCTTTTTTGAAATCCTATGTGAAAGTGAGGTTGATGATTATGATTTTAATGACAGTGCTTATCTTATAAATATTCGTTCTTTTTATTAGCATGGATCACTGTATGTGCTGACCAGATTACATCTTTCCACTTTATTAGCTTATTAACTACCATTATTTGAGCATGCAACACAAATAAGTGTTCCTATTACTTGAACAATTTTGGTTGATTTGTGTTGAGAATTTGAACTTCAATCAAATTAGTTATGATCATTGTTGCAGTCAAGTTTTGATGGAGTCTCTCATTTCTAAGTTCATTGTACATGTCATGGTTTTTAAAGGTGTAGAAGCTAGATGATATTTTGAAAATCAATCTCCTTTCACTTTCAAGTTTGAGAGAAGAAAAAAAATTATTGCTTCCATTTTGTTGGTACAAATCAATATCACTCTTTGTTGGCTTCTCTATCCGATGGGAACCTTGCATGTGGTTTTAGATGGGTGTTTGGTGAGATGTCATTGTTGAGTTTTGAAGCTTTTTAAGTTTGGATTTCTTGCATTTCAGCTTGAACAAATTTGATTGCTGAATGGTTACTAATATTGATTTTCTATTTCTTTCAGCATTGGAGGAGCAACTGATGGACTGAGCAGAAAATTGAAGCACAAAATTTGCGATCATGGAGCTACAAGTGCAAGTTGATAAAATTACACATACACTCACAGAGATAGATAAAGAGAGAGAGAGATATATAAATAGATAGAGAAGCATTGGTGGTGGTTTGTCCCCCATTAATGTAAGTTGCTTCTCTGTACAACATAGAAAATATTTTGCAAACTAATTTCGCTTTAATGTAATGAACTTATCTGAAAACCTTTAGTTGTGCTGTATTGAATGAGTTTTACAATTTTGAACCTTGTCATTATGAGCTATGCTTATAATATTGTGTTATTTGGTGTGACAGAAATGTTTGTGTTGCATGGTTAGAATGTGAAATGTGAAATTAAAACTATTATGAAGTTGTCTTTTTGTTTGAATCTAATGGGAGGTTTGAATGTGAAACCATAATATATATATCTATGGGTTATCCTTAGGAAGCAATATATAATGTACACTACTAATGTATAATGTATTATGCACTGGTTTGAAAATATTCTTTAGCCATTTTCATTATATTGTTGCACAAATCCCGTTAGGTGTATGTTATTTTGGTTTTGGAAAATTTTCCAACCCGAGGAAAATATTTCCTCTTTTTTTTCTTCTAGCGGGAATTTTTTTACTCCTGGAGGAAAAAATTTCCTCCAGGCGGAAAATGTTTTCCTCCTGGAGGAAATTTTTTCCTCCAGGCGGAAAACCTTTTCCTCCAGGCGGAAAACCTTTTCCTCCAGGCGGAAAACCTTTTCCTCCAGGCGGAAAAATTGTCCTTCAGGCTTTTCTCGTGTCGGAAAAAACGTTTCCTCCATCTGTTATGTTTTGTTGTATTTGATTTGCAGATAAATGGATTCAGATTACCAACGAAGGTTTTGAGACTCGGAGATATCGAGGACAAAGGTTAATTGTAGATCGAACTTCTGGAAAGCTGTGTCGGATATTAAGTTCAAGCTGACTCCAGCCCAAATAAAGAAGTTTGAGGATAGCTGTTTTGGCCACTTTTTGAAGGCCAACAAGATACAATTTAGTGGCCACATCGTCAACAGCATGCTGTATAGGCAATGTGTTTGCGACGACAAGGACTCTATGGTATTCAATTTTGGAGGGCGTGGTGCTAGATTTACACAGAGAGACTTCACCATAATTACAGGTCTACGGTTTGGTTACGAACCCAATAGGCAGGTTAACATCTCTACTCGTATTAGTGACACGTATTTTGGCGGAAAGCGAAAGGTCACTAATTCGGAGATAACCGAAGCTTTCATGATAGCACAGTGTCAAGACAATGATGAAGCTGACGATGATAGATTGAAGTTGGCTTTATTATATTTCCTAGAGACGGTTCTTCTAGGCAAAGAAAGCATGGCCACCGCACCTCATAATCACTTGGAGATGGTGGACGATTTAGAGTACTTCAATAACTATCCATGGGGTACTTTATCGTATACTACCACCATTAGATCGTTGAAGAGTGCTTTTGAGCATAGAGAGTCCATCGCTTTAAACAAGTCAAAGAGTTATAGTCTTTGTGGGTTTCCTTTGGCTTTCATGGTAAGTTTGTTACACTATTATTTAAAGTTTGTTACACTTGTATTTATGGTGTGTATTTCGTTACTTATTCATTACTAATTAATTGTTTGACAGATTTGGGGTTATGAGACAATTCCTTCATTGGGTCAAGCATTCGGAAAGAAGTTGCCGAACATGGCATTCCCTCGAATTCTTAATTGGCATTTTTCACAAGTGCCAAGATTTGAGAAGGCCACTGAACTCTTCGATCATCGTGATGTAAGTCTATGAGTTCTTCCACTTATATGTACAAATATATATATATATATAAATATACATTCCAACATAATAATATTATTTATACACTTTTGCAGTATTTGTATGAATATTAGTATTACTTGCTAATCACTTGATTATAATCCCTTTTGTCTTTTGCAGTATCCCGTTCATGGCTTAATGAATGTGACTGAAGTTGAGCATGCATATATCGGCAACTTGGCATTGGATGTACATCATGACAATACTCCATACAATGTTGCACCTGCTGTTCAAGACAAGCCACCACAGGCAAGTCATGATGAAAAAGATGAAGGTATTCCACTTACAAGAAGTGGAATAAGTAAGAAACGGAAAGAGGCGTCTGTGGAAATTATGGGAAAAGGAGGGAGGCGGCGAATGGGACATAAGCCGACAGACTAGCCTTCTTCATCGACTGCAGGAGTTGCTGCTCATGTTCATGTTGAACCATCGACTCCATCCCAACCTCCAACGACTCCATCCCATGATGAGGTTTGAATAAATTGTATGAATGTTTATCTTTTTTTCATTATTGCAAGTATTAATAATTATTATTTCTTTTAGGTACCTTTGAGAGAGAGATTAACAATCCTTGAAGGCGAAGTGGCTAGTGTACGGCAAGACGTTAAGGATTTACGAATCGCCATGCTTAGAGAGTTTGCAAGTTTGGACACCAAGCTTGATAAGTTAATGAAGCACCAAGGAGTGGGAGTTAGTGCTGACGGGTTGGGAGATGGGATGGACGTTGAAGGGGATGAAAATAAAGAAGAGTATGGTCCCGATGCGACCCCCGTTGATAGACAGTCACAGCCATATGTTGACGACGATGCAGGACCAAGTGTTACGATTATTGAGAAAGTGTCTCCATCAAAGTTTCCTGCCGGGAGACGTGCAAGAAAGGTAGCAGCTGCTAAGCAAAACATAGATATTGGGAGGAGGGATAGGAAGGCGGCAGCAGCTATTACAACTCCTTATAGTGTCGGAGGCTTGCGGAAAAAACTACAGCGCACTTTACCTGGTGCATCTTCTACTTTGAAGTTCGACCCATACAAACCAGTATCTACGCGACTTGTAAAAAATTTTGACAAATTTATGAAGTCTGGTTGGGCAGCAAAGGTTGATATGGACATTTTGACTGCGGGTAAAGACTTTTTCCAATTGCTTATAAACAGTGAGAAGTGGCTGAATCACGATGTAAGTATTTTTCGATCAAGATTTTTATTTTATAATTTGATAAATTCCATAGATAGTTGTTCAACTGCATGGATGTAATTTAAAATTAACTCGTCTTTCAATGCAGCATATGGAAGTCCTGCCCTACCTATTTCGTGTACGTGCCAATCAATTTCTTGATATTTTTTATCCTAGTTTTGAGGTGCTAGATGGAGGATTTTGGGTAAGTAACGGCTAGGTGTCCTATATGTGGCTATTGTGATTTTAGATAACTAATAAATTATTTTGTTGTAGGTATACATTGAGCAATGTCATGGAAAGCTCATCGACAATCCATCTAAGTTCCAATTCTCATACGCAATGCAAGAATATGTGCTGGGGATTCGAATGAAGGAGTCCAAGCCATGGAAATACGTAAATCATGTAATATATACATGTCCAAATTGTGTAATGTTAACTATTCATTTATTCATGTGCCTTCCTTTATTTATTGTGCTAACTGAAATTCTGTAATGTATTGACAGTTGTTGATTCCACTAAACAAGCACAACATACATTGGGTGGTAGGGCACGTGGACTTAAAAGAGCGTCGCATGACTGTATATGATTCAGATAAGGCTGGTAACCGATACAAGGGACAAATTTATTTCCAGAAATTATGCATAATGTTACCATATTTACTGCGATCTGCATCCTTTTATTAGCAGCGGCCGGATCTTGTAGACTCCATTGACGAGTTTACATGTGAATTGGCACAAAATACCCCTCAGCAAAGTAACGGGTAAAACCTCTTAATACTTACATGTTTGTTGAATAAATATTAACTATTGAATATGGTTCTAATAATACTAATATATGTTATAATAATTGTTTGTTTTTGTAGTGGTGACTGTGGCATATTTACACTAAAGACCATTGAATTCTTACATGCTAGATTACCATTGACATTCACACAACATAACATGGAGTTCTTTAGGAAGAAGTATGCATATGAGGTTTACAACAAAGAACTTAGCATATGAGCTGCGTGGTGATGCTTTTTTCTTTCCTTTTGTCATGTTTATAGATGCATATTATTTATTATATTTGACTTTTAATTGTAAATATAATGGTGGCTTATAATGTTCATTTAACAAAGATAACAATGTGGCATTGATGTAAGGATAAGTAATTGACCTTATAGGAAATGTGCCATGTTTATTTATTAGAATTCCGTAATGCACAAACGCCTTAAGAGCTCAATTGCAAATTTTAAAAAATTTTCCGCTTGTCGAAAATATTTCCTATAGGCCGAAAAATTTTCCTACTGGAGGAAAAATGGAGGAAAAACGTTCCTCCAGTCGGAAATCCCATATGAAGAAAAATTGAAGCCTCTTGATAAATTTCCGCCAGGTGGAAAAATTTTCCTCCAAGCAGAAATAGTTTTCCTCCTGTTGGAAAACATTTCCTCCAAGCGGAAATCGTTGAATAATTTTTACTCCTATTAGAAACTAATTTCCTCCACTTGGAAAATCAATTTCTAATAGATTATATAAGTTAATAGTAGGGTAAAAACAAATTGGGAGTGGAGACAAATATTATATAAGATGAAGATGGAATTAACAAAAAATGTAGTGACATTTAAAATCAATAACCATTTTAAATAAAAATAAAATTGATATATGTTTGTTTTTATTTTCAAAATCATTTGGACATTTCATAAAATGATATGTAAACTAAATATTGAAAATCAATTCCAGAAAGCATCTTTTCATTTAGGATTAAATTCAAAAAAAAAAAAGATATGAAATAATTATCAAAACATATTAAACCATAACACTAAATTAAAAATTTCTAATTCGAAGCATAAGACAATGGATTCGTACATCTCTGCCTATAATGTCCAACACCACCACATCGGCTACATCTATGTCCAATAACATCTTCACCTTCGGATGGTATGCGTTGCATCCTCGGTCTACCGGCTTGCCTACGTGTCCATCTTGGTGGAAGAACAATGCGACTTGCCACGTCATCCGGGACATGCCACTGTTTTTCATCTAACAAAGGATAAATGGACTCAGCATAAGCTGCACGATATGCATCCGCGGTGTAGTAATGAGAACACATGCCATAAGGAGCAATTTTTCGGTCTCTGCAAGCGACAATATAATGATCACAAGGATATTGATCAAGATCGAAGACTTTGCATGAGCATGTTTTTGATTGGAGATTAACTGTACCCCTCAAACTCCCACCTTCCACAAGAAATTCATGCATATTAATGGCTTTCACACGTAGTCCGATGGACTCCAAATTTCGTAGTTTGAGTTGCTCTTCCATATGGTTAGTCACAGGCTTTGTCAATTTTGCATCTGCAGTACGTCGCTCATAAAACCACCTTTGCAGTAAATCCCGTATGTGCTCTATTAATGCTACTATTGGCATCTCTCTAGCATCTAGCAGAATGCTATTCAAGCTTTCTGCAATATTGGTGGTCATGATAGTGTACCTTCTACATGGACAAAGAGAACGTGCCCACCTTGTAAGGTCACATGATCGAATGTAGTGGGCAGCCCTACTGTTTTTTGCCTCAATTTGCTCCATATAAAACTCAAAATCTTTAACCAAATATGCACTAGCTGCAAGCATGAAACATTGTATTATTGATTCATCTTTCGCATGTCCATTTGCTTTAATATTTCTGCTTATATGGTACGTGCACAACGCATGGTATGCATTGGGAAAAACTTTGCGTAATGCCCTTTCAATAGCGGGGTGTCTATCACTCACAAACACCAAATCTGGAAAATCTCCAATGGCATCCTTCAGGTTTTGGAAAAACCATGTATATGCTTGCTCGTTCTCTCCATCTCCAATGCCGAAAGCCAAAGGATATATTTGCTTATTGCCATCCATGCCCGATGCAATATACATGTATCCTTTGTATTTCCCTTTCAATGTAGTTGCATCAATAGCCAATACGGGTCTTATGTGGGATTTAAATCCCCTAATGCTTGCTCCAATCGCCATAAAGAAATATACAAAATTGTTATTATCGTCTGTTTTGATACGTGTAACAGTCCCAGGGTTCTTCGACACTAACTCAAAACAGTAGGCAGGTAACTTAGCAAAATTCTCCTCTGGAGATCCCCTAACACTGTTAAGTGCATACTCTTTACCTCTCCATGCTTTGTTGTAGCTTATATTCACCCCATATTTCTGCAAAAAATCATGTTGAATTTCTTTGGGTTTGTAAACACGTGCAATACCTTCATATTTAGATTTGATACATTGCCCGATAACCCGGCTACTGGCTTGCTTGTGTTCTCGATGCACGATATCTAACGAGCAACTGTGTACATTATCAAAAATTCTCATAACAAATATTTCTCCATTTTTAAATGTGGTTGCACGTAGTCGCCATTTACAAGTATTTTCCAAGCATACAACCTCATACCGTTGTGTAGTTGACCGTGTTACCTTGAACTCCTTAT
The DNA here is from genome assembly GCF_031755915.1 of Ziziphus jujuba. Taxonomy (NCBI): domain Eukaryota; kingdom Viridiplantae; phylum Streptophyta; class Magnoliopsida; order Rosales; family Rhamnaceae; genus Ziziphus; species Ziziphus jujuba. The sequence goes on from NC_083384.1 coordinate 16,446,337, forward strand.
TTTCTCGCATGCAATAGATACTCAGTTTATTCTGTAGGTCACGTTTGTTGCGAAATAATTGTCCAACTACTATGCTCTCACAGCCAGTGAACTTTGACGAAAATATGGCCATAGAACCACTTATGTTGCTCGATGATATGTGGTCACTTGTAGCACGATGAACCCTAACATCATCAACTCCTTCATTGTTCATTTCAGGATGCATATCATTATCATTGTCCGGCAACTCATGATCAAAATCTACATCATTATGACCAACATCATCCCCTGCTGCATTGTAATTCTCATCATGATCAATATGATGCAACTGCTCATACTCCTCGTCGTTAGGAAACCGTTCAGCATAGTCACCTCCAACATCAACTCCTTCGTGAATGTTAAATGATGTCCAGGCCCCCCACGAACATCAACTTGATCTCTAAACTGAGTTTCTTGAACCATAATTTCCTGAGATGTAGCCTGAATTGATTCAGTACCGGAAGCTTGTGGTAGACGACCGCCAATTGGAGGACAAGAAAAAGAATGAAGATTACTCCCACTATCCGAAGCAAATGCTGTTTGATGAACATTTCTACATACATGTTCAACTTTTGAAATCACCTCAACATACAATGGAGGCCGCATCATTGTCATCCCTCCATTCCTCACTTCTTGAAGAAAGCATTTCACATCCCTATCACATCGTATTTCTGTAGGATCCAACTTTTCTGCACATCGTCCATATATCCATTTTAGCTTTAGCAAATATTCATTTCGATCTATCTCAATAGAATTGAAAATCTCATCCTCTAACTCTGATTTTGTGCATCTCTTGCCGACGGAAACCATTACATTTTTACCATTTCGATATTCCCAATCACCACTATCATTTTGTACCAATGTTCCATTGTATAAAACCGCAATTACAATGTCATCATCTTCCATTTTACTACAAAATTAAATGAATAACGTTAAACTAAATCAATAAATATATAAAATTTTGAATAATATTAAACAAACATATTAACTGTATTAAAAAAGTTGATTCTGTTTTTTTTTTTCGGGCTAAATATAGTTTTTTCCTACTGGCGGAAAATTGGTGGAAAACTGGCGGAAAACTGGTTGAAAAACTGGCGGAAATTTGGCGGAAATTTGCGAAAACTGACAAACTGGAGGAAATTGGCGGAAATTCATCTTTTTCGCCAAATTTCCTCCGCTTTTACTGTTTTTCGCGATTTTTTAGTTTTACACAAAATTTCTCCTATTTTCAAACCATATGCCACCTAAGTATCTTTAAAATCACATATAACATCTCATAAATCAATTTCTTACATACCCATATCAAATAAAAAGCTTAAAAAACTCTAAACTAATAAAACTTACAAGAAAAAAGAGAAAGAAAAAAAATAAAAAAAACACATATTTCCTTACTTTCATCTAATAAGAAAAAATATAAAATTTTTACCTGATTTTAGTTTGAGATATGAGAAAATACAAAAAAATGAGAGTGAGAGGCGATGAGATGCAAAGAGTTTAGAGAAATCCCACGAACAGTTTTGTAGAAACCCCACCCCCACGAACGAACGACTGTGTAGAAGAAAGGAAAGGATGTAAAAAAAACCTTTTGCGTAATTTTCAATTTTATCAAGGGTATTTTTGTCCCAAGATGGCTAATTTTTTTTAAAAAAAAATTTTTGCTATTTTTCTAAAATGCAATTGTAAAGTGGCTATTTATCGAAAAAATACTTATTTTTTCCCTGGACTCAAAAGAAAGTTTAAAAGTTGGACATAATAGCTTTTGTAGTCTTTCAACCAAAAAACAGTTCTCATCCAAACTAGTTTCTGGTATACCCTCATCTTTTTTTTTTATCCGATCTTATTGGATTAAATTATGTAATACATATAACATAAACAAACTGCTGACCATTACGACATTATTCCCGGGATAATTCTGATTTATAAGTGTGGTCGAGTAACGGGCAATGACAATTTTCCAAAGTTATAGAGACGAGAGTTTGAACGTGACAAATCACTCTCCACAGTCTACCCGACTAACTACGCCCTCTGTTGCATGCCAGGAAGGCTTTCTGTCACTCCAACTGCCATCCCAGTCAACTCTTTTGCATTTATTCATCAAAAATATCCTGTGCAGTTTGAAAATTGCCATGACTAATTTTTGACCATGACTATTGTCAGCTAGCTTCTCCATAAGACCACTTTGCCATTTTCCATTTATGGACAAAAAAAGGTTTCTGAAAAATTAATTTCCATTTGATTCCTTACTCTGTGGTTTTTTTTTTTTTTTTTTGTTTTTTGGTTCTCATATCCCACCCCACTCTCTCTCTCATATAAATCATACCTGAAAGAGACTTGTAAAATACAACCTCAACTCTGTTTCTCTTTGTTGAATTTTGGTCTTTGATTTTCTAGTCTCAGCAGCCATGAACGCTCTTGCAGCGACAAACCGAAATTTTCTTCATGCAAGTCGCATACTTGGGTTGGATTCTAAACTTGAAAAGAGCCTTTTGATCCCCTTTAGAGAAATCAAAGTAATCATCTTTTTTCTTTTCACTTTTTATGGTGTTTTTTTTTTTTTTTTAAAGAAAAATTTTTAATTAAATTTTTATGAGTGGCGTTTGATTTTGCAGGTCGAGTGTACAATTCCTAAGGATGATGGAACTCTTGTTTCCTATGTGGGATTTAGAGTCCAACATGACAATGCCCGTGGGCCAATGAAAGGAGGAATTCGTTACCATCCTGAGGTTCTTCTTTACTTCCTTCATTCCCATTTTTCTGATTAGCATTTTAGTATTGGCATATAAAATCCTTTCATTGTCAATTAATTTTGATTTGGGGTTTTGGGTTTTTGACCTAATTGAATTCCTTAACGATTATGCAAGATCATAGTTGTGGTTGGCTGGATTTCAGAGTATATGTTTTAAAATATGACCCTCACTGTTTGAGTTTTTGCATGATCAACCAAATTTGTGTTTTGAGTTATGGTCAGGTCTTGACAACCATGGTGATATCAAACTGTTGGACAATATCTTGATATGAATTTTGGTTTTTAAATAATGAAACCTTGGTTATCACAATTATACAAGCCGAACCCTTTTTTGGCTTAATCGGTTTCATTGTTTGTCCATGCGAGATAGAAGATCTGAGTTAATAAAGGAGGATCCATTTATCTGTAAAATTGAGGCTCTTTTTATGGAATAGAAAACATAAGAAAAGGCCGAACTTTCACAATTTCAGCCGCCTTGGGGAAGCTTTTTCAATTGAAAATAAATTTTTACTGATTTGTTGGAAAATGATTTAGAATTATCCAAGTTTCTATTGGTTTCGTTGTGAAATATGTTGCACTTTGAAGTGCTTGTTTGATGATAGTTTTGTGACATGAAATTCCTTTCATTCTAAATTTTTAGAAGGTAGAAGTACCTTTTATAACTTTAATAACCAAATTTATGTAACACAGTTTCCAAAATTCTTTGCGATTCTAACTATTAATTTTGTAAAGTTAGGAATCTCTTATGTTGTCATCTTGTTGTCTTTATCGTGTACGGTTTTGAGGTTTCTGCTCCTTGTTTTACCTTTTTTGCGCTTTTTTTATGATATTTTTTTGACACAGCATTCCTTTAATTCTAAATGTTTAAAGCTAGGAGTTCCTTTTGTAACTTTGTTAACCATGTATTTATGTTACATGTTTTCCAAAGTTCTTTTTGATTTGAGTATTGATTGTGCAAGATTTTGTAAATCTCTTATCTTTGTCGTCTTGTTGCCTTTATTATGTATATAGTTACTAGGTTTTTACTCTTTTTTAACATTTTCTGTGCTTGTTTGATGATATCTTTATGTCATGGTTTTCCTTTAATAGTAAATGTTAAAAAGCTTAAAGTGCCTTTTTTGTAACTTTGTTAACCATATTTATGTTATATGATGTCCAAATTTTGTCATTCCATGTATTATTTTGTAATATTTAGCAAATCTCTCACGTTGTTGTCTTGTTGTCTTTATTGTGTATAATTAATAGGTTTGTGCACTTTGTTTTTCTTTCTTTTTCTGTAAGCATCTCTATTAATGCCAAAACACTGATTACTTATTTTCATTTCTGGTCGTGCTCAAATCTGCAGCTATTAAAACTTCTTTGACAAATTGATATTCATGAAAAAAAAACTTCATAAGTATTTTTCAATCTCCTTATTTTCTTAGCAATAGTATTGAGGTTGAGGTAATCTAAGTGTGCCTAAAGTGGCATATACTGCCCAAACAGGGGAAGGTGATTGAGCATCATTGATAGTATCGGTGCTAGTTTGGGAACAGCAATGCCTACAATATCACATAAGTGGATTGAGGAAGCCAAATTGCAACCAACATGAACAATTACAATAGCAGAACCTTTAGTTTGTGTTACAAGCATAAATGGAGTTGAGCCAAATTATAATTCAGATTCTATTTCTGCCTAAAGGTTGCCTATATTGTGCATGAGATCATATGTGAAGCATTACGCTTTACTTAGTAAAACTAGGAACTGTTATAGCTTAGCTAATGAGAACTCATGATTTAATATCAGATGCCCAGTACTCTTCTTATAGATTGGCAATGCATAGATCCTATTGAAAATATATATATATTTTTTTAACATATTGAGTGCTGAACTGTTGAATTCTCTTATGCAAGGTTGATCCAGATGAAGTGAATGCTCTTGCTCAACTAATGACATGGAAGACAGCCGTAGCAAACATTCCATATGGTGGCGCTAAGGGTGGGATTGGATGCAACCCAAGGGAGTTAAGCATCAGTGAACAAGAACGCTTAACTCGCGTTTTTACTCAGAGGATCCATGATCTCATTGGAATTCACAGGGATGTTCCTGCCCCTGACATGGGAACTAATTCACAGGTTTCCAGTTTCCTGTCAAACTAAATTGAGTTCATATGGAAAAGATAAATAGATCTTATATTGGTTTGCTTAGGAATTTAATTCTTAATTCTCAAATTGTGTAGACAATGGCTTGGATTCTTGATGAGTATTCAAAGTTTCATGGATATTCACCTGCAGTTGTTACAGGAAAACCAATTGTAAGTATCACCAAGAAAGGAGGTGGGCGTGAGTGATCGTGAGTGAGAGAGAGAGGTCATCATTTCACCAATTCATATTGGTAAAAGAAGCATGGTATTAAAACAAGCTAGTTTTCTACTTATATATTTTTGGCGAAATTTAGGATCTTGGGGGATCACTTGGAAGGGAGGCTGCAACTGGACTTGGAGTGGTTTTTGGAACCGAAGCTTTGCTTGCTGAATATGGGAAGTCAATTTCTGATATGAAGTTTGTCATCCAGGTATTTCCCACACCATTATGTAACTTTCTTTGTTAGGGGCCAAGGAGTATGCTTCATTCATTGATTTGCATTCTTGTGGTTGATTCCTTTTAGGGGTTTGGAAATGTGGGCTCATGGGCAGCCAAGTACATCCATGAGAGAGGAGGTAAGGTTGTTGCTGTTAGTGACATCACTGGTGCAATTAAGAACCCAAATGGACTTGACATCCCGGCTCTGCTGAGACACACAGCAAGCACTGAAAGTTTGAAGGAATTCCATGGTGGAGATGTTATGGATCCAAATGGCTTACTTGTCCACGATTGTGATGTTCTCATTCCATGTGCCTTAGGGGGGGTTCTCAACAAGTATGTAGTTTGATTCAGTAAATATTGTTATTTCTGCAGAGGCATGACAAGTTGACAATACCATGTAAAAGCAATCTCCATAAAAGTTGCATTTGTGGAGTGTTTGAACATGATGACAGATGGTGATAAGTTGTCAATGATCATAGACTATATATGTTCTTCGTTATATCTTGTAGGTGGTTTTGGAAAAATTTTATGACTCAAGCTAATAAAATAATTTATCAATTTCTTGTTTTAAGGGAAAATGCTGCTGAAGTGAAGGCGAAATTCATAATAGAAGCTGCAAATCATCCCACCGACCCAGAAGCAGATGAGGTAATAATGCAACTTTGATTTACACCAGTTTTTCTGATGAGGGGATTGTTATTAAACTAAAACAACTTGTAATAATGAAATAAATATCTTCTGCAGATCTTATCCAAGAAAGGAGTTGTGATACTCCCTGACATCTATGCAAATTCTGGTGGCGTGACCGTAAGCTACTTTGAATGGGTTCAGGTAAAGTATACAGCTGACAGCTGCCCTTCTTTCTACACATACAATAGTTTCTTCTTTTCTTGTTCTCCAAGTCACTATCAGTTATAGAACCCACAATGCACTGGTTTTGTAATCTACACATACAATAATTTCTTTCCACTATCAGATATAGAACCTACAATGCACCTGTTTTGTAAACTTATTATGGATTTTATACATCATATTCTGATGTGGAAGATACATCAAAATGCAGTGGATCTTACTTCTCTGTGTTTGTGCAATTGCAGAATATTCAAGGATTTATGTGGGACGAAGAGAAAGTGAACTGTGAGCTGAATAAGTACATGAGGAAAGCTTTTTGTGACATCAAGGCAATGTGTCAAGCTCATAATTGCAATTTGCGAATGGGGGCCTTTACATTAGGGGTGAATCGCGTGGCTCGTGCTACCTTGTTAAGGGGGTGGGAAGCATAAGCTAAATCTTTTAGCTGCTTATTTAATTTCCCATCAAATGCTTTCCCTGCTTGGTATAAAAATGAGTAAAAGAAGAAAGTTTATTTAATTTTGTTTTTCCAGCTTTCCTCATACAATTTGAGCGGCAATAGGAAGATGAAATAAATAAGGATTGCCATTTTAAAACCAGAAAAATAGAGGAATAGATTGAAGATAAACTAGTCAGGCGGTTTAGAAGAAATGAAAGTATTTACTTCCATATAGAATAGATGAACCTATTTGTATGCTTGTTTTGAATACATCTTTGCTCACCAGGACAAATGAATCATGCTTTTCAGATTTCACATGGTAATTGACACCTGATTCATCATTAGGCCTTTTTTGATTGGTAAATCAGAACTTTCTGATGAGCTTGAGAACTTACAAGGACGAATGGGAAGGGATACGATGCTTATCTGACTGTACCATCTCTTCATGAAACTTTTAACAAGTTGGATAGCCATCCATCATTTTCACCAGGCCATCCGTACAAAAGAAATGAGACGTTACTTAATTGTGTGGAAAAGAGTGGAGGGAGTCTCCAAAAGAAACAAAACGGTGATGAGTGACCGTTTACCTTCCTTCCCAATGGCATTTATTTGATCTACGGAGTTCTCGTTTTGCTCATTTGACAAGTTACGTGTCTTACTTCTCTGCTTTTGTCAACTTCCTAGTGTTAAATGCAATATCCAAGTTCAACCATAACAGAACAGGTTGGTAAGCATAGACAAAATACGATCATGGATGCTGAAAATAGTAGCTTCATTAACCTCCTTTCGACAAAGCTCAATAAAAAAGAACTCTATAAAGAACTTGTCGTTCGACAAACACAAGTAAGACTAAAGATATAGGTTTAGATTTTAAATCTCCATTGGCAAAGATAAATTAAAGTGAAGTACAAAAAAGATAAAAGATGGTAACAGATTAAATTCGAAAGCTAATCCTACTTATCCTTGGAACTTCCAGGGGTCTCATCCTGCCAGGTTGCTTGCCATTGTTTGTCATAGAAGGTTGTCTCATCCAGCAGTTTCTTTAGAGTTCCAATATCCTCGTTCTTGCGGATCAGAAGTACTCCCACCACAGCTACAAACAACAAAGTTTTGCAGAAGAAGTTGCCTATTTGATCAACCAAACCTACCCCAGTCAAGCTATCAACCAGATAAGCCATAAAAAACCCAATCATTGCAGCTCGGCCTGTGTAAAACTCACAAATCAGCATACCATATATTAGCATGAGCTAGGTGCCCTTCTTTGCAATTTACATATTAGTTAACAAAAGTGAATTTGTACAAACCATTAAGAAGTTCAGCTTCTGGCAAATGGTACCGTTTTATCCATGCCCACCAAGGTATGATGGAGGTGTCAAAAACTATGGGTTCATCATTACTGGATGATTCAGGGTTGCTCTCGAGCCATTTTCGCCTTCTAGCCTCTGAAAATCATGGTGAAATATTTTTAAAAAGTAAAAATCATATAGGGATAACCACAATTGAATTCCAACTTCACCTTATCGGATTTTCTCTTCTCCCTAAACATGTTTTAATACAATGCAAGAAAGTATTTAACTGTATACATAAATAAATATAAACACAAATCAGATTCAATCTCCCCTGAAGTGATGCGACCTCCCAAGTCCACTTAAGTAACAAAAACCTAATTCTCAGGAAAAGATATTTCTTTTACTTTCTCACTGTATCCGGGTTTGAAGTAAAGCCTCTAAGTGCATTCTACCAATCAAATAATAACAAGGGAAAAAGACACAGGTATATTAATGTTGTACAATGAAGAGAAACAAGCAAATGCAGATTATCATTGCTGTAAGAAGGCAGCACCAAATTGCAAATCCATTTATTTTGAGTATCTTCATTTTACATGATTCTATACATTTTTTAATAACATTTTGAACATGCAAGACCAACATTTTCTTTACAAAAAACAAGGAATCAGATAATACATGTCAAGACCAACTCGGGAGATCAAGTAAAGCAAAAATGCGGCAATAATCGTTTTTGTAGATGTTGGCATGAGAATTCTTGTCAATATACTTTGCTGGCACACGGCATTTTGAAACTAGAGGATGTACTCCAATAATTAGAGTGAATTATAACAAAGATTATCGATAATTTATTTACCCAAACCATATGAAGCTGGTTATATGAATTAAGTTTCGAAACTGCATTATGCAGGTGACATATTGGGTGTTGGACATATCGAGTTTTTTTATTTCCAGGCATATTCCCAAGACACCCTTCATCCAAGTCCCCAAAATTCCACCCATCAGACCGTATAAAAAAGTTTTACAAAAATAATACAGATAACCAAAACAACAAAAGAGAAAAAATTAACACTGAGAGAGGGGAAAATAAGCCGGTGAGTTGGGTATTCCAGAAATCCAACAAGCTTTCAAGTTTATTCGTTTTCCAATCAACATAGATGTATTTCAAATCCATTTAAATCATTCAGATAATTCTGTTCGGACCCAGTTAATTCCAAATTCTGTAACAAATTTATCCCAATCATGCTCTTCTTACACACTGCTTTTAAGTCGAAGTCCCGAATTACAATTCAAGAGCTTGAAAATCAATTCTACTTATCACAATAACAGGAAAAACAAAATTTTGAATTTTAATTCTGACAACATTTTTTTCCTTTCAGTCGCATAACAAATCCTTCAATTACCATTCAAAAAGTACAAAATTAAACAAAAATTAACAAGAAAAGCAAAAAGGTTAAACCTCACCGGCATCAATGACAGCATCCCAATCTGTTTTGCTATCTTTCTGAAACTGCTTCAAATCCCAAGTCCCATTAACCCATTTGGGGTCTTCAAATTTACTCACAACCTCCACTTCCTTGGCAGTCCCTGCAGACCCATTAGAGCTAGAAGAAGTCTCATTCTTCTCCAATGCCGGTTCAGAAGCTTGAGAGACCTTAGGCTCTGCTATGGGTTCCACAGCAGTGGCAGCTGAGCTAAGGGAACCAGCTCCATTATCTGATGTGGCTTTGGAAAGAAAAACAGGGTTTTTGGGTCTGAGAAAGATATAAGGTTTGTGGGTAAGGTGGGGTTTGGGAAATGAAGAAGGGGAGAGGGTTGGGAGATGGGTGTTTGGAGGAGAAAACAAGGCCATGGAACTGGACATTGAAGAGGTTGGAACTTGGGGAAACTAAAGGAATCAGAGCATGGTGGTCTCTGTCTGCTTTTGCTATTTTGTTTGGGCAATCCTCAGCCTTAGAAGTACGCAATTTGGGTGTCTTTCTCTTACTTATTAAAATATTAGACGCGAGCTCAAACTAAAAACAAACACAGATTGAAGGATCGGCTTGTTGGGCCCACAGAAAAAAGCATAAACAGACAAAATAGTTTTTAAAATATAATATTTCTCTCACCCGAAATTTTTTTTTTTTTTTTTTCACCTTTGGCTTAGACCAATCCGACTTTTAGTCAATGCCATACTTTCATAACATGTGTTTTTTTTTTTTTTTTTTCTTCTTCTTCTAAATGAGATTACATAAAAAATAAAAAAATAAAAAAAATTGCAGATTACATAAAAATATGCTTAGTTTTGATTTTATTATCAAGTATTTATGTATTTGTAAGAATATTGATAATAAGCCGCTATAGACACCATGATGTTTGTCAATTACATTTATTAATAGGGATATTATTATAGAAAATTTTTAATATGAGGTTTATGACATTTGGATCCTAAACTTGTTTTTTAGACAATTAAATTCCTTAACTCATTGCGGTTGTTCACAATTGGGACAAAATTTAAATTCTGTTTGAAAAGTTAACAAAAACTGCATGAGAGAGGTACATGCTCATTGAAAAGGGGTATTAAAGATCATTTTCCACTAGCCATTTCTTTGTACAGATTCATCTTTATCCTTTCTCTTTCATTGAGTATGGGGGTATTTTTGATATCTACGCTGGATCTCCATTTTCTAATTGGTTCTTTGTACTTGCCATTTCCTGATACACGAATTGGATTTAATAGAACCCTTTTTTCCCCCTTTTTATAATGGAGAGCTGCAATATGAGGTCTAAATTGGATTCTTATTGGTCAGAGGTGGCCTGAATATTTATTTATTTAGAGCATACATGCAATTTCGTTTGACGCAAATGCTCAATAAGAAGCACCAGTTATAACTTATTGTCTAAATTTAATTTTAATTATTAGTTACCAAATTTCTAACAGTAAGTTAGAAACAAGTTGCACTAGAAAATTAAATAAGCAAAGTGTAAATCCATGCTTTTTTTTACTGGTTCATAAAGAAGTGAAAGTGTGGCAATTAGCAGGGAGATTAGATTATTAGCCTCAAATAACTGAGCTGAACTCATTAGCAAACAAATAACTTTTTTTTCTTTTTAATATGTAGTAACTTAAATTTTGGGAAAAAAAATTGTCCCAAAAAAAAAAAAAAACTGAAACTGAAAAATAAAATAAAATAAATATGCTGTTAATGATTCATGCAGTTAGGACTAGTAGTTTCCTGTTTTAGAAAAGCCAAGTACCATGGCTAAGGAGAGAATTGCAAGTTTGCTTTTATACTAGTTTTTACACAGTAGTTACGATATATTGGTTGATTTTTCTCTTTAACAGCTTTGTGAAGTTCCATCAAACCAGGAATAAACTTCAGTTTGCTTGTCTGATATGTGGAATGATCTGTCTCCATAGCAATTTGAAGCAACCCGTACTGAATATGAAGTCCTTGCCCAATGTCACACTCTATAATCAAGACCCTAAATGTTTTTTTTACCAAAATTTCTTGCTAATGTTGCAAGGATTTTCAATCAGGGAGAGACATGAGATGACCTTCAATGCCCCTGTTAAATCAGCATGTGCCTCTCATGTGCACTTACTGTTAACTATTCAAACAGAATTTCAGTTTTGTCCCAACAGCAAACAAATCCAATTAGTTTAGAGACTTGTCTTAAAAAATAGTTTAGGGACCTAAATGTCACAAACCACATAGTTTAGAGATTTTCTGTAATAATATCCCTTAATAATAAAAAGATATTACATTCATTTGTTACCAATGTTGGTAAAAAATGGTACATGTAGTGTATAAATGATACATAGAGGTTTTTTTTTAATAAATTTTTTAATTTTATAAGAAAATAAAATTAAATTACAACTAATTAAAGTTTAATATGCTTATACTAGTCCATATTTTTTTATCGTGCGGATGTCCACAAAGACGATAGTTATTGAAGAAACCATAGTCATTGTACTAATAAAAAGTTTTTTTTAAAGATAAAAAGAAAAAAAAGCTTAATATGTATGTATGTATGTATATATATATGTATATATATATGTATGTATATGCTATCTAGTAATATTTCACACATTCAAACTGTAAAGTGTGTGAACATATATAAGTTCCATCTCAATAAGGCATGAGTAAACTAAAAGGTGTATAAGAGACTTGGGTTACTCCATTTATAAGGTTAGCTTTTTAAGGTAAACACCAAACCTCAACAAATGGTATCAAAAGAAGGGCTCAAATAGAGTTATGCGTATGTATGAGATAAGGTGAGTAAATGGTGATCAATAGTCGAAACTTGATAATGAAAATTTCATGTCAATGTGATGCATCGATGGAGACCTCCATGGTAGCTTCTCCACATGGAGGAGGCCATACTAGTACTTTGATGAGCTAGATGAGTCACCAAGATGCTGATGGTGACATCTCGATGAAATGGGGATGAAATCGTGATGCCGGCAAAGAACCAAAAAGGAAAAAAAAAAAAAAAAAAAAAAAAAGAAGGGCAGGTGGTCTTTAGTTTGAAGGGGTCTAGTTAGGAAAGAGCTAAGGTGGTGTTTGGTTGAACATCTGTTTGAGCTTCTTATGCTTGGAGTAGGTGGTACAAACCAAGACTCTTTGGGCATAGAAACAAGAATGGGTTAGAAGCAATGGTAGACCCTAGGTAAATTATCCCCTTAGGGGGATGGGATGGCACAGGATATATAGTTTTTAAATTTTTAGATTTCTAAGATGCAAAATTATATACAAAATGCAACATTTTCATTGTATGTAGTCAAAGTAATGAGAATATTCTTTAAATTTAAATTAAAGAAGATTAAAACAATATTTTTTGTTTTTTAATTTTTTTTCTCAAATATTTTTTAGAAAAAAATATGTTTTCAATGATCTAGTTGTGAAAGGAACAAAGTACACAAGGATAGAATTTGAACGTTGATATTTTCATTTATGAATTCAATATATATATATATACAATAGATATGACAGTTTACATGGAAAGAAAAATGCAATCCCATAATTATGGAGAATCAGTACTGTATATGGAAAGGATTGATATAGAGCAAATATTATATTAGTAAAGAAATTAACACTGATGCAATTATGCAGTAGGCTTCGAAGTAGATGTAAATGCATCCTTAATATGCCCCCGCAAGATGGTGCTTCCATTGGAGACACCAATCTTGCATCGAAGTAAACAGAACTGCTGGCAAGAGAGAGGTTTGGTCAGAACATCTACAAGTTGATCTTGAGAGAAACATGGTCAACACGTAGTAAACCATTGGCAACTTTTTGTCGTACAAAATGGAAGTCAATGGGTACAAAATGGAAGTCAATGGCAATGTGTTTTATTTTAATGGGTACAAAATGGAAGTCAATGGCAATGTGTTTTATTTTTGAGTGAAAAATTGGATTAGCAAAAACATATGTAGTGCCAACATTGTCACAATAAATGACAGGAGTGCGAGTTAACGAGACCGAAGTTCTACCAACAAGGATTGTAAACAAGCAACTTCAGCAGCAGTGGAGGCAACATCCTGATACTTTGGCTTCAGTGGATGAGCGAGCAACAGTTTTTTGCTTTCTGAAGCTCTAGGATATGGGATTACAACCTAAAAAATAACATAGGCACTAGTAGATGTTTGGTCATCACGGTTGCTAGCCCAGTTAGCATCAGAAAAGGCATGAAGATCAAGTGGAGAGTTTTTTTTAAATAAATCCCATGATATATGGTACCCTTTAGATAACAAAGAAAACATTTGATGGCACTCCAATGCATAGCGGTAGGCTTTTGCATAAATTGAGACAATTTGTTGATAGCATAGGCAATATCAGGACGAATGACGGAGAGATATTGAAGAGCCCCAATGATTTGATGATACTCAGTACTAGAAGATAGATTGGAACCATCTGATAAAGAAAGAGAGCTATTCGTGGCCATAGGTGTTTGACAATCTTTGGCACCAATCATGTTAGTGTGTGTGAGGAGGTCATGCACATACTTGTGTTGACACAATAACAAGCCATTTTGAGAGGGAATCACTTCTATGCCGAGAAAGTAACTAAGATGCCCAATGTCCTTAATAGAAAAGCGGGTGGAAAAATGTTGGATGAATTTAGAAATCAAGGATAAAGAGTTACCTGTAACAATCAGATCATCAACGTAAACAAGGCCATACATTAATGTGTCACCATGGGAGTAAACAAGCAAGGATGGATCTGCTTGAGAGTTGATAAAACCAGTGGCAAGGAGAAAACGCTTCAACTCATTGAACCACTCCCTTGGTACCTGTTTCAATCCATATAAATCTTTTTGTAACTAGCACATATGATCCAGGTGAGATGGATCAATGAACCCAAGATGTTGAATCGTAAAGACCTTTTTGGAGAGTATCATGTAAGAATGCATTATTAACATCTAATTGTCAAATGGGTTAGTTTTGAGAGAGTGCAAGACATAATGCAAGCCGTATGGTGGCAGGTTTAGCGACGAGACTAAATGTCTCGGCATAGTCAATGCCAGGACATTGATGGAATCCTTTGGCAACAATGCGTGCCTTGTAATGCTCAATAAACCCATCAGGGTTGCGCTTCACACGATAAACCCATTTGCAACCCACAAGAGTTTGATTTGGAGAAGGTGGAACAAGTTGCCAGGTGCCATTGGCCATTAAGGCATCAAACTCGGTAGACATGGTAGCTCGCCATTCAGGTTGTTTTAATGCTTGGGTGATGGGGGTTGGTTCAGTGGAAGTTGGTGGGGAGTGTTTAGTAGAAAGAACTAGGCGCTTGGGTTTATAGATATTGTTTTTGGACCGAGTGATCATTGGGTGAGATGGAAAAGGAGCTGATGTAGCAACAGGTTCAACGGAAAGAGGGTCACTCATGGGAGGCAAATCTGGCAAGTTCGAATTTGAGCTGAGCAAAGCAGATATTTCGTAAGATGATGAGGTAGGCAAAGGAGATAAAGATGGAAAGGAATTGACTTGTGTGGGGGACAGATTAGGTGGAGGAGATTTTGGAGAGTGATGACGTATTGGTATGGTAGGAGTAGTTGGTAGAGTTGATAAGGAGGAAGAAGGTGAGACTTTATCTAGCGAGACGCCAGATTGATTGAGAGTATTAAAGACATGATAGGATTGAGATTTCATAGATATTGGTGTGGAAAAAGAAAGATTATTTAAAGAATTATTTATGGTAGTACTTGAGTGGGGTGCCATAAATGATGATGTGATGGGAGAAAGAGAGTGAAATATTAGGAAACCAATTAAGTGACATGTGGGAATTGGACTTGGAAGAATTTTGTGAAAAAGGAAAAATATTTTCAATGAAATTAACATGACGGGAAACAAATATTTTGTTACTTGAAATATTTAAACACAAATAAGCACTTTGATTAGATGAATAACCAAGAAAAGCACAGGACTTGGATTTAGGCTCTAATTTATTATAAGTATATTGTTTTAACTAAGGGTAGCATAAACAGCCAAATTTTTTTAATTTATGGTAATTAGGATTAGTTCCAAATAATTTGTGAAAAAGAGTATCAAAAGTAATGGCTGATGAAGGTAATCAATTAATCAAGTAGACGGCAGCTTTAAATGCATATGACCAAAAATTTTGAGGGAGAGATACATGAGTAAGCAATGTGAGACCAGTCTCAATGACATGATGATGATGTCGTTCAGTGGTGCCATTATGCTTTGGTGTGTATGGTGGTGTAAAAAAGTGAGAAATGCCATGAGCTTCAACAAAGGATTTTAAACCAATGTATTCACCACCACAGTCAAAATAAATTGAAATTATTGGATGTTGAAAAAATTTTCAGCCACAAGTTTAAACTAAAACCATAGAAACATCAGGTTTAAATTTAAGAGGAAAAAGCCATGTGTACTTTGTAAAATGGTCCACTAAAATGAGACAGTATTGAAAGCCATCATGAAAGGTGACAGGAGAGGTCCCCAAACATCAGTATAGAGTAATTCAAGAGGAGCATTACTTTGTAAAGAGGAAGTATGAAAAGGCAATTTATGGGATTTATTACACTTGCAAGCATTACAAGATGAAATAAATTGTTTGGAATTAGACACTGATAATTGAAAAGAAGACAAGATTTGATGTAAAATTTTATTGGACAGATGACCAAGTCGAGAATGCCAATCCGTCATAGAAGTGGTGACACTGGTAAAAGCCATGGGTGAGGTGGTGGAGAGAGATTTTTGAGACGGCCACTTATAAACACCTTGATTATTCGATCCTTGCACTAGAATTGCCCCTGTGTGAAGATCCTTCACCACAAAACACTTTGGTAAAAATTCAACAGAAACTTGGTTAGAAGAACAAAACTTTGAAACAGAAATTAGATTTTGTTTCATTGTAGGCACACCAAGGACATTAGACAATAAAAATGATTTAGATTAAGAAGGTAAATGAAAATAGCTAGAGTGTGTAATTTGTAGACCTTTACCATCTCTAATCACCATGTTATCAATGCCATCATAATCTGAATGTAAAGATAAATTTTGGAGATCATTTATGACATGATGTGAGGCATCGGAGCCAAGTAACTAGCTTGGGGTTGATGAGGTGATAGGAGCAGCAAAGTTGGCTTGTGGTCGGGTGTCAAGACCCGTCCAGAATTCCTTCCCCGGAACCCTAGACAGCCCTGATCCCAGGGAAACCCTACCGAACCCTCCAACGGAAAATCCGACAGAGCCTCCCCTAAGGGATTTACTTACCACAAATTACCTGCACTGAAAACACACTTCAAAAAAAAACATCCCCTTATTCCTCCCACAGACTACAAACTGGTTCCATAAATTTCAGCACTTCAAAATAAAACAACAGCAGCAACCCAGTGCAATAAAGAACAATTACACGTCCAAAACAGTATACAGAGCATTATACAGATACATGCGGAATTTATAAAATGACAGATAAAGAAGCAATACAAGATAGAGAGGAAAAAGGGAAGAAAAACTTCTTAAACCTTTGGCAACGTATTACAACTGCAATAAAAGAATAAACGGGTACTGCCGAACTAAAACAGCGAGGAAGATCAAGTCCGCTCCGAGTGAACACCGACAACCTGGTACCTAGAGGAACGGAATTTAAGAGTGTGAGATGCTAATCATCTCAGTGAGTGACTCTATCTACTGTACAATATAATACCACTGTAATAGGTATATAAATAATAATTATTTGGAAATAATATTTTCTCTCAAAACCCTTACAATTCTCTCAATTGGAAAGGTTCCCCTTTTAAAACATTTTCACAAAACCTTTTATTCATATTCCCCGAAAACCAAGACATCAAATAAATATCCGAACAGTAATAATTAATTTTAATTCCAATACAGTTTTAAAACATTTTATTTTTAAAACACAGTTCCGAAAATCAGTTGATGCACCCACTATATACCAGTGGCGCCAACAGTACCCAGCGTCCCAAGGTACCGCCAGACAGGAGGTTATAGAGAGAAACCGGCATACGGTCGCGTGGCGTCCCACTGCGCCGCTGCTAACCTGGTGTCCCGGCCAAAGGGGGGTGGCCACCCTCTCCAATGGCATCCACAGGACACCCTCATAATATCACCTGCGCGCTACTCACACCCACCTGCGCGCTAATCATATCCGTGTGCACAATATCCATATCACATATACCATATCATATAATCAGAACACCAGTACGTGCACGGTGCATCTAAAAATCATAAAATCCACAAATTTAAATTATAAAACAAATTTCACATTTTTCATAAGCATAGCGGGCATAATCCATCCGCTTGAACCCGGAAATTCTCCGTAATTTTTTTATAATCAACACCATAAATTTCATGATTTTCAAATCCACCAACTCCCAAATCTATCAATTCAAATATCCACATTTTTTTCCAAGCATAAATAATTCTCGAAATATCATAATCAAATCTCATAATATTTCATGGGCATATTTTATAAAAATTGAAATCACCAACATAACCAAATATTTTCCTTGAAATATTTGAAATTCAAATCGTGCCCAATTTACCATTAAAACCACACCAATTTCAAAATCCTCAAAACCATAAAATAATTTCACATGGCATAAATTTGTAAAATGCACATTTTCTTAAATCCAATAAATTCATAAATAATTCCACAATAAATCCAATAAATATTTGGCACATAGGGATTAAATTCCAAATATTTAAATCACACATAATATATTCACCAATTAAATTTCCCAAATTTAATTTGAAGGTGGGTCACTCACCTGGAGCACGCAATTAAACTATGATCCACCACGGGATCAATTTCACGACTCATCGGTGCTCCTAGAACAAAATTCACAGACAGTCAAACAAATTAATATTTTATTCGGGTAAATAATACCCGGTACTCGGGGGGTCAAAACACAAACGATATCTAGAATTTACGAGTTATATACCGAATCGAAGCTCGAGTGATGCTGATCACAGATTCGGTCTCAATTTCCAAGGATCGTACCCGACGGGGTCGGAATATCGCCGGGAAACTTTTCGGGTTTCGGCTCTGCAATTCTCCCAAACCGTCACGAATTGGTGGAAACGGATGCCGGATTCGGGTTCAGGAGGTCGAACACAGCGGACTGGAGCTGGCCGGAATTTCGAGTACTCGCCGGAACAGTAATTTCCAGTGGGCCGCCACGGTCACCGGCAACCGTCGCCGGCGGCGGCGCGTGCGGTGGCCGTTCGCTGTGAAATTTTGCAGACTTGTAGATCTTGAGGAGAGCAACCCAACGGGACCGGCGGTGAGCAAAACGGAGGTCGGACGGCAGAGAAATCACCGTTTGAAGATTTCCGGCCCCTCGCCGGAAAATGCTCCGATCCCGGCGCGTCGGTGGTCCAATGGCCGTGATTTTTGGTGGGTAGGCCGGACTTGAGGAGAGGATCAAGGCTAGCTGGCGCGTGTACTGTCTCTCTTGCGTGGAGGGGTAAAAGTCGCCGCCAAACTTCGGAGGTCCAATCCGGGCGCGTCCGGCGGCCGTTCGCCGTGAAACTTGGAGGTTTTGCCGGAAATGAGGTGGGCAACCTGGCTGGCCGGTGCGTGTACAGTAACTCGGTGGGAAAGTTTGAAAATTACCGGCGGCCAGTGACTCTCTCTCTCTCTCTCTCTCTCCTCTCTCTCTTTCTCTCTCCTCCCTCTCTTTCTCTCTCTTCCCCGAGAGTTTTAACAAATAAAACCCCTGTGTGACACTGTTCATGCCACGTGGACCAATCAGAAGCTGACACGTGGCGTTACTGTGCACTTAAGCCAGATATATTAAAATAATACGGTACCCGGCGAATTTCAAACGTCCGTAACTTTTTAACCAAATGTCCGATTTAAGCGTGCCGCTAGTCTATGAACTCGTATCGACGAGTACTTTACAACCATACAAGAGTCAACTCAAAATTACATCACAAGAAAAAGTCAACTCCCAGCACCTTTTGGACAGTTTGCACTTCAACTTGTTTCGCCCATAACTTTCAAACCGTAGCTCCGTTTTTGACGTGCTACTAGTCTACGAACTCAGGGCGTCATGCACTGCGCCACGGTACCCTGTTCAACTCGAAATTCCCATCGAGTCAAAAAGTCAACTTTTGACCCCTTCGGTCAACGGTCAATGGTCAACCTCGGTCAACGTGCACGGATTCCGGTGCGATTTGGGACGGGGTGTTACATCGGGAGTCAAGATCGTAGGATGTCGGTAAAAATGGTGGATTTGATGATCCTGATGATTGAGGAGGTGTCCATGGTGTGAATCTATATTGAGAACAACATTTAGCTATATGTCCTTGAATGTTGTACAATTGGCATAATCCACGATAGGAACGAGAAGATTGTCCACGACCATTCCCAGAGAAATATTGCCCTTGATTTGATCTTGAGTGGTTATGGTATTGAGATTGACTCATGGGATTGTTATACTGACCAAATCAGGAAAAGTTTCCATTGTTGCTACCCTTAGAGTTAAATCCAGTTTTATGGGCAACGTTGGCTGTGATAAGAGAATTGGATCGTGATGTATCTCATTTAAGAGAGGTTTCATGATCAAGGAGCTTTTCATGGAGTTCTTCAAATGTGATAGGAGAATCCTGAGCTTAACAGCGGCTTTGATATCTTTGTATTCTTGATTAAGACCCTGTAAGACATACAAAGTGAGTTGAACATCACTTATTGGTGAATCAATGAGGGCGAGATCATCTAAGAGGCAGCGTGCCTGTTGCATGAAATCGGTGATTGAAAGGGTTCCTTG
The DNA here is from genome assembly GCF_031755915.1 of Ziziphus jujuba. Taxonomy (NCBI): domain Eukaryota; kingdom Viridiplantae; phylum Streptophyta; class Magnoliopsida; order Rosales; family Rhamnaceae; genus Ziziphus; species Ziziphus jujuba. The sequence goes on from NC_083384.1 coordinate 16,466,491, forward strand.
AGAGAAAGTCATAAGATTTTCTTGTAGTGTGAGTATGCGGCTATGATAAGGCTTGGCATACATGGTTGCTAGTTTGACCCAAGCAGCTCGAGATGTTTTTGAAGAAGAAATATAGGTGCTGATGTTCTCAGTTACAGATGCAAGAAGAGCATTGAAAATAAGACTATCTTGGCTGATCCAATATGAGAATTCAGGATTGGTATTGATAGCAATTGGTGGACGAGGATAACTTCCATCCACGAAGCATAGAGGTTGTAACCAACAAGAAGAGTATGGAATTAGGCTTTTCATGATGAGTAGTTTATGGGTGTGAGTTTTAATGGAGCTTGAGCTGCAACGTTAATTGTGATGATAGTGTAACTAGTGTTACCAGTGGAGATGTTGTCCAATGAAGAAATATGCACTTGGGAAGAGATCTGATGTTGCTGAGATGTTTCTCAATTTATGGAAGAAGAATCTGCCATGGAAACAATGAGAAGAGAATGGCTTAGTTGGGTTTTACTAGTTGGAGTTTTTCAATGCTCTGATACCATGTGAAAGGAATAGCGTACACAAGCATAGAATTTGAATGTTGATATTTTCATTTATGAATTCAATATATATATACAATAGATATGACAGTTTACATGGAAAGAAAAATACAATCCCATAATTATGGAGAATCAGTACTGTACATGGAAATGATTGATATATAGCAAATGTTACATTAGTAAAGAAATTAAAACTGATGCAATTATGCAGTAGACTTCATAGTAGATATAGAAGCATCCTTAATACAAGTTAAATATGATTTGGTAATCATAATAGATCGATTACAAATATATATATATATATACACACAATAATATAAACTTAAACACAAATCATACTCCTTGAAAAAAAAAAATAAACAGAAAATTAGGAAAAAAAAAAAGAAGAAGAAGAAGAAAGAAACTAATACAAGAATTGTAAGTAAAATAAAAGAAGTGACAATTCAACATCTCTTTAGTTAAAACAAAATAAAGTAGATAAATATTATAATGAGATTTTTTTAATTTAAATTGCTATTAAATAAATCAATGGATTAACTAATTATAATCATAATGAAATATTATATTAAAAATAGTAATCAATTAATTATTGTACGGATCAAATTATAGATAAATATTGAATTAAATAAACAATTTTGATTGGAGATAAGTAAAAGATGAAAATAGTTGATAAGTGGGGAAAATATTTACAAATTGCAAAGGAAATTCAAAATATGACCTTAGGATAGGGAGAGTGATTTTTTTTTTTTTGGTTGTTGTTTTTTTTTTTTTTGGGGGGGGGGGGGGGGTTGGAATACCTCATTTAAAGGTAAAATGGTAAGCATATAAATAAATATAAAAAAGAATATAAAAGGCCAAAAAAAAAAAAATTGAGGGGGGACATGTGGTTATTATATAGGTCTACCACTTGTTGGGGGCAAAGCAAATGACAACCAATATCACACTTACCACAAAGAAGATGCTTTGCCGAATAGGCTAAGACCCACATTCCTCGTAACAAAGTCATTGAATTCAGAATTAGAACAAGTTGAATCATCACCGTCGTCTTCAATTGGAGGTCGAGCTAAGGGTTTCGAAGCTTGCATTTTTCTATGTCTTTGTACCCTATGCATTTTTTTCCTTGTGGAAGTCATGGCTAAGAGAGAGAAAGAGAGGAGAAAAAAGAGAAGAGAAATTAAGGACAGAAGACAAACTTTTCCTTGTTTAGGTGAAGTTGTGGCTAAAAAGACAAGTTTTCCTTGTCTTCCATTTATTAATTTGATAGAAGGACCAACAATGCTGGATTTTAATCAATTTATGGTGTGAAATGCCAAAAAAAGTTGTTTAGGTTGTAATGTGCAATATACAATAGAGTTTAGGTGCAACAGTGTCGATTTCTTAAAAAACAAACCATGAAACAAAGAAAGGGTGCACTAGTTCTCTTTGTCAGTCAGATAATGGAAATGCAAAGTAAAGGATGAAGAAATTACTTGCTATATATTTCCAAACACAATTCTAAAGGACTAAACAAAATAATCAAGGTAAAAACACAAATCCAAAGATCCTGAACCATAAGCAAATTGAAAACTCTCCCAATATTGTAGAAAAAGAAATATACAAGCCAAAAAGAAAACCTAGACTGAAGATTAACTAAGAGATAAGATCAAACCTACGTGAACATGATGTTTAAGAACTCTAAACAACATAAAAGGAAATCATTTGAAGCTTAAGAGAATGAAAAATCAACAAGAAGAAACTCTAAGAAGTTACTCAAAAGAACCTCAAGCAAAGTTTGTAATTTTACATAAGTCAAGCACCAAAAGGTAACCAAGATAAACAATAATGGACAAAATTCAACAATTCAAAATAAAAATAAAAGCAGTACTAGGTAGAGAATAGGCTGCAACACACAATGGAGTAAAATACTAGTAATGAAAGGCACTTTTAAAGCAATTAACTCCCACAAGCAACAAGTATAATAAGTAACTGGAATCCATGAACAAAGATGAGAATGAGATAAATAAAATCAACAAATTGTACTTACCACAAAATAATTTTGAGACTCAAACGGAAGTTATTGTTTGAGCACCTCCAATAGGTCTTTATAATCCCAAATTTCTCTAATTTAAAGAGTGATACCTATTTTTGATAACTCTAACATGCTCTCCAAAATTTCAAGTTAAAATAAAGAGTGGGGCTTGGCTCTCAAATGTAGAGAACCAAACCATTATCTATATAAAATTTTTAATGCAATTTTTTGTTGTTTTACAATTTTCAATGCACAATTATAATTACATTTAATTTCATATTTCTGTTTTCATTTAATTTTAAAGAAAAAACTGGGAAACCAAGAAGGAGAAAAAACAGAAAAGTGAAACACAATTAGTTATTGGAAATGAAGAATAGAGAGCTATGTTAATGTATGCTATTGGAGTTGGACAAAAAAATCCCACTCTTTACTTTATAATATTTCTCCAATATTTTAAAAATTAAGTTCTTTAAAATAAAGAGCATTATTGGAGATGCGGATGAGAATCCGCCCGTGTCCGCACAATCGATTACTCGCTGAGGTGCCAATACAATATGGATGGAGATCGGGCCACTCACTAGAGCTCAAGCCAAGTGATTTAAGGACAAATTGGCTGCCTTTATATAGGGAGTAATTAATTCTTAAAAGGGCTTGACAATTTTCGAAGATACAAAATCTATTTTAAGCATCCAAGTGGTGGAAGCCATTACGGAGCCGGATAGCTGTTTTAGTGCAAATATGGACTTCTGGCAGCAAGAAATGGTTCCAACACTTCATGGATTCAATGAATATCTCTAGCAGGCCATGGACATGATAAGGCATAATCAAAAACACCTAAAACCAGCTTGTACGGACAGCATCTCAATTTGGCCAAAAATGTGCTGTTTAGCCACTGACTTTGACTTTTCTTCTTGTTCAAGCAAGTTTGACTTATTCCAATCAAGGGGAAACATTTGGGAATCATTTTTAATCATATTTGGCATCTTACATGGCATATGGAAGCTGATTTGGAGCTCAAACAAGCTGGACATTGGTCAAAGATACCTTAGTAGTCAAATTAGTCAACTAGTTTCCTAATTTGATTTTGACTTTTTGTTTTAGGAAATTAGTCTTATATTTGGTTTCTCTTTATTTGTTGGAAAAATAAACTTAGGAAAGTTATTATTTTATTATTTTCATTGTAAATTAATTAATTCCTAATTCAAAATAAAAGAATTAATTAATCCAAATTAGTTTAGAAAAGTAGGTGAATTTCGGCCAACATGTTTACTTTTCTCTTTGGTGGCTGGTTTTAACCTAAATTTTTAGGGTTTATTGTTTTGTGATCTAGCCTATTTAAGGGCTTATTTTTTAGGAAGAACACATGTTCAATATTATTCAGAATATTAATTATGAGATAGAATTCTCTTTGTTCTCTTTGAACACCTAAAATATCATTAGAGAGTGAGTGTTTTAGTTTTGACTTATCAATAGAACATCCATAACTTATTATGGCGTCTTCATTATACCAAGGTTTTTAATCACAAATTGGTTAGGGGTTAAGGTTTTCCCATAAGAACTTGAACTTAATTGAGATCCGGGCTAATATAATACGGATTTAGGCACGAGTCGACCTAGGTTCGTATCAGATGCTATGATAGCATTAGTAAACTTAAATATATATGGAGATATTAGTCAATATTAATAACAAGAACAATATACTAGCGCCAGTGCTCATCAAAATAAACACCACATAGTAAGAGAAGAAAGGAATTGGAAAAATATGAATACACTTTATTGATAGATTGGCATTGTGTGCACTATATATTGTAGGTAACGCATATCAATTTGTGATTACATTCCTAAAATAATACTCATAAATATATGAAAAAATTATCTAGAAGATCATAATATATTGACGAAGGATATTCAAGATCCTTTAAAAGCATCAATCTTGCAGTTATTAATAGCAATATGCAAAGCAGACTCACCTTGAATTGTCACACCTTGAATACAATATGGACAAACTGATAAGGTCTTCTTCAACTACATAATGGAAAAATGTTCTACCGTCTTTTCTTTAAACATGAATGAGATCCTTTTCGTAGTCTAGCAATTGAAGAACCATCTATAAGGAATGCACTTGTTCATATGTAAATTGTAATATATTGTCATATTGTAATATTCTATTTTCCATAGCTATTGATTAATTTCCATATCAAGTTTAATGTAATCTGTATAAATAGTTGCTACAAAGTTAATGAGAATCATCTTGCCTTTGCATCATATTCTCTCACTAGGTCTCATATGGTATCAGAGCCTCATGTTTAACAATTAAAACCCTAATTTTCTTTTTCTTTTTGTTTTGTAACCTTATTGTTCTCATGGTTGGTGACGACTTCTCTATGACCAACACCTTCCCAGCTTTGATTCCTTCTTCTTTCTCTATTCATATCGATGATACTCTCATCAGTATAAATGTTGCTACCTAGCTCCGATCAAACTCTCTGCCACTAATTATCTATTATGGCACTCTCAATGGTTTTCCTTACTCATCGTCTATAACTTTGTGGCTTATATTGATGGTTCCAAAATCTGTTCCACTGATTTTAGTTCCTCCTTGTCTGCTAATCAGTATCACTTTCTTCTACAGGATCAACTTCTAAGGAGATCTTTACTTGCTTCTCTCCTTCCAGCTATTGTTTCTTTTTTCTTGTCCACCAAAACCTCCTATGAAACCTAGATCAAATTGGCTCACGTGTATACCAAACCATCTCGTGGTTGGATTATAGGGCTTTGAGAAAATCTTCATAAGTATACCAAGGGATCTTAATCTATCTCTTCCTATATGTGAAACATCTAATAATAAGCTGATGCTTTGGCTATGGCAGGCATTCCCTTTCATGATGATGAAATTATTTTTTATGTTCTTCCTAGCCTGAGCTTTGAATACAAGGAGATTGCTACTACCATTAGAGCCTGTGATTACACTATTTCTTTTACGAAGTTGCACAACAAGCTTACTGATTTCAAGGATCTCTTAAAACATACTTCTCCGCATATCGGCAATTTCTCCACTCTGTCTACAGCTCATGTCACTACTCGCTTTGGTTCCTTTTCATGTGGTTCTTTTGTAGCTGGTCGTGGGGATCTATCTTCATCCAATGCCAATAATTCTTCTTCGAGTTAATTTCCTTCGCCATTTGGCCATGGATGTTTCTTTCATTTTTTGGTAATAATTCTACACAAAATCCTTTTGGCATGTGAATTGTCTCTCAGTTCTATTCCATACCTGCTCATGATGTTAGAAGATGCCAAAAAATACTTGCTATGGTCCCATGGTTGAATTTTGGACAATGAGCTGCTCCTTCTTTACTTGGTACTTATCCCTCTCATTGCTTTCCTTTTGGTACTGGCCCACATGTCAACTATGTGGCTTCTTCCATAAAGCTAGACTCCTTTTGGCTTGTTGACTTGGGTGCCTATCATTAAATCACTTTCTAAGCTCTCTAATTTATACTTGCACTCTAAATTTGATGGGATAGAAAATATTATGATTGGTGATGATAAAACACATCTTATTACTCATCTAGGCTTTACTGAACTTTCTTCTTCCAGTAAAAATTTTTTGGTCTCTCCTATCTTATGGTTTCTGCTATGCAAAAAAAACTTGTTATTTGTTTCTCAACTATGCTGTTCTAATAATATTTCTATTGAATTTTTACCTTCCTTCTTTTATGTGAAGGATCTTCATATGGGGGCACGTCTATTGGAAGGTAAAAGTAAAGATCGCATCTATAAATGGTCTAACAATGCATCTGCTTCTTATTGTTCTCCTTTAGTTTTTACTACTGTCAAAGTTCCAGTTTAATATTGGCATATTAGATTAGGTAATCATTTTTTCAAAATATTTCATCATTTAATTTCAAAGTGTCAGTTACCTATGTTGTCTAAGATTCATTTTTTCTCTTGTAATTTTTGCCATTGTAATATAATGCATAAGTTGCCATCTCATAATTGTATTCTTCATCGTTCTTCTCTTTTAAAATTGATTTGTCCTGATGTTTAGGGCTCTTCCCCTTCCTTTCACATTATGTTTTTTGTTGTTATCTTCTTTTGTTGATCACTACTCCAAATACAGTGGTTTTATCCAATTTAAAAATAAATCTAATGTCTCTCTCATTTTTCCTAAATTTCTTGATGTGGTTGAAAAATTATTTAATAAAACAACTAAATCCTTTTATTATGATAATTAAGGTTAATTTATTAAATTAAAATCTTATTTGAAACTTCAGGCATCTTTCGTTTTCTAACTCCCCGACAGACTCTATAGCATGATGGGATTTTAGAATGGCCTCATCATCACATTATTGAAATTGGGCTTACCGTTTTATATAGAGCCATTTTTCCCTTGTCTCTTGGTCTTTTTTCTTTTCGAACAGCTACATATCTCATTAATCAACTTCTTATACCAATTCTATCTATGGCTTCTCTTTTTGAAAAGTTATTTGGCTATCTACCTAATTATTCTAAGTTAAAGGCATTTGGTTGTTGATGTTATCCATGGCTAAGACCTTATTCCTCACATAAATTGGACTGTAAATCCATACCATGTATATATTTGGGTTATTCCTTTAATCAAAGTGACTATTGGTGTTTCAATCCTATCAATTTACGATTCTACTACGCACGTCATATTGTCTTAAGAGAATCCTCCTTCATTTGTCAAAATGCCCTCCTTGTCTTATCCCACTGCTCGATCAATGCTACATATTACCTTTGTTGTTCACACTAGTATTGGTCCATCTACTAGGTTGTCTTTTCCATTTCGTTCCTCTCCACCATTGGCTACCCATTCAATTGAAGCTCCATCTATTGCTCCGCTCCACCAGTAATGTTGCCTCCTCAATATGCTCCTTCGTTGTCTCATCCATAGGTAATTCTCAACCCTGTTCATTTGCTTTATGTCCTTCTACAATAGTCACCTGAACCAAAAATAATATATTTAAACCAAATCCTAAATTCTTTTCTGTTGCTCGTTCCTCTTATTTGCCTATGGATTCTATAGATTTTACTGCTATTAAACAAATATTAAAAATTCCTCATTGGTGAACTACCATGAGTGAAGAATATAATGATTTGATTAACAATGGTCTTTAACTTTAGAGCCAACATTACCTCATCAGAATGTTACTGGTTGTAAATGGGTTTTTTGTACTAGAAGGAATTCAGATGATATTATTGAGAGATACAAGGCTGGACTTGTTGTAAAGGGTTTAATCAGTGACCAGGCTTAGATTGTCATGATACTTTTAGCCCTGTAATTAAACCAACTACTGTGTAGATTATTCTTTGTTTGTCTCTTATTCGCAATTGGCCGTTTGGGCAACTGGATGCCAATAATGCCTTTTTCTATTTGAAATAGTGTATATGTCTAAATCTCCTAGCTTTATTGATGAAACACACCTAGATTATGTTTGTAAGCTTCATAAAGCTCTATATGGGCTTAAACAAGCTCCATGTACCTTCTACCATGAACTAAGAGCTTTTTGGTGGTCTTTTGGATTTGTTAACTCCAAATCCGATACTCCTTTATTTTTCTTTTCTCATAATGGTGCTTTGGTGATTATTTTGGTATATGTAGATGATTTTATAGTTACTGGCAGCTTTGTGGCTATGGTTAATGTTGTTATTTATCAATTGGGTGACATGTTTTCTATTAAGGATCTTGGTGCTCTTCAATATTTTCTTGGCGTGGAAGTAATTCATATATCTAATGGTTTGTTCTTATCCTAACAACCATGGTTGATTCTAAGCTAGTTCAAAATCCTATTGCCATTAGTGTATCTTTGTCACTTATTGATGGTTCCAAACTTCCAAGTGCAATTGAGGATAATTAGGTTATTATAAGTCTTCAATACTTGTCGTTTACCGAACCTGACATTGCCTTTATTGTAAGTAAGTAATCACAATTCATGCATAAGCCTATATCTACTCATTGAAGTGTTATCCAAAGAGTGCTTTGATATTTAAAAGGTACCGTAACTCATGGACTATTTCTTCGAAGCCATTCTCCTTTTTCTTTACATGCCCTTTGCGATGCTGATTGGGTGAGAAATAAAGATGGTCCTACTTCTACAAGTGTTTATCTTGTCTTTCTTGGCTCCAACCCAATTTCTTGGAGCTTTAGGAAACAATATTTTGTTGCTTGATCTTCCATAGAAGCTGAATATCAATATGTTGCCTCTATTGCTACTGAGTTATGTTGGTTACAATCTTTTCTCTTTGAACTTGGCATGCTTTGTACTTGACCTCCTACTATTTATTGTGACAATATTGGTGTAATTTACTTATATTCAAATTCGATGTTCCACTCCAAAATGAAGCATATTTTAGTTGATTTCCATTTTATTCGTGATCAAGTTATGAGTGGTTTACTTAGAGTGTCTAATGTCTCTTATGTTGATCAACTTGCTGACCTCCGAACTAAACTACTACCCCATTCTTTATTTTTATCTTTTTGCTCAAAGATTGGAGTCTTCGACGGCACCTCCATCTTATAAGGGCATATAAAGGATGCACCTTTTGCAATATTCTATTTTCTATAGCTGTTCATTTATTCCATATCAGTTTGAATGTAGTCTATATAAAACTACAAAGTTAATGAGAATCATCTTGCCTTTGCACCATATTCCTTCTTTTGGTCTCGTACCATCTTGATCTTGATTAGGTTTTTAAGCTAATGATGGTTTCAATCTATCTCCATTGCAAATTGGACATGACTAGAAGAAGCTGTCATATGTAAAGGAGTGTTGATAAATGGTATAAGATTAGTGCTGTGAAGGAGATATGGATCCCCTCATATTAAAGTGTAAATCATGTTCGTATCTCTTATCGCAGCAACAATTTTCAAGCTTTGGCCCATTCTTTGTTCTCAAGTTGAGCTAGTAAATTATGTGCTAGGATGAGGCTTATAAATACGATTCGAAAAATTTGATGGCACATATAAAGATTTTTATTTAAATGCTCCGTTTAGTATAACTTTTGAGAAACTGGTTATGACTTTTAAAGTTCAAAAGCTGCTTCTAAAAATACTTAGATAAATTTCTTGAAATGCTTCGGGCTTCCAGAAGATTTTCAAAAGGTCTGTTGACATAGCTAATGAAAATAGAGTTCTAGTCTGTAAAGCTTTATATAATAGATATTTCTGAAAAAGAATTTTTATTGAAAAATTAATAAGTGTTTGGTTGTACGTAAAAAAGCTGCATTAAATACACATTGAGTTTCCATATAAGTTAAAAAAACTACATTAAATACTCATTAAGTTTCCATATAAGCTAAAACAAAGAGCTTTTCTAAAGAAGCACAAAATTTACGCCTGTTCAGCAGAGCTTTTTTTTGGGATCAAAAGTTCTACTTGAAGGCCAAAAACTCTTTTGTTAAAAAATAAGGATGCTTGACAAAAGTCAACAAGTACTTGTTGATTAAAAAAATAAAAAATAAAAAACCAGTTTTTTTAAACTGTTTTAAAAAAACCCAAATTTATATTTTTTTAGGAAAAACTTTTTTTTTTAGCTTATATGGAAACTCAATGGGCATTTAATATAGCCTTTTTAGCTTATATGGAAACTCATTGAGCATTTAATACAGGTTTTTATTTACAGCCAAATACTTATTAACTTTTTAATAAATTTTTTTTTTTAAAAAAGATCTATCATACGAAACTCTATAGACTAAATCTATACTTTTATTAGTTATACCAAACAAGTCTTTAGACTTCTTTAAAATAGTTTTAAAATTTTTTTTTTTTTTTGTTAACTAATATTTGTTGACTCTTACCAAATATCCTTATTTTTTAACAAAAGATTTTTTGACATTTAAATAGAGCTTTTGGTCCAAAAACAATTCTGCCAAATAGATACTAAATAAAAACCAGTAAAAATTAGTTTCTTAGGAAGCACTTTTAGAAAGTAAAAGTAAAAGTGAAAGCTATGTTAAATAGAGCCTTATTATATCTTTCACAGATCTTGTTCTTTACTTTGGGAATTCAAACTCAAATTCCCTATATGGAAATAGTAGATTTTGCCACTAATTTGTCCTTAAGGGAACAAATATATATATGCGATCTTTACTAGTTGCCTATTTCGTGCTGTGTCTAGTTTTACTAAATATTCCATTAAAAGAATTGCATGTATATTATTTATCATATCTATGGAATTTGTTGATCAACGTTGATTAATGTATGTGAAGATTAACGTTCAATAACGATTATTTTCGTTATTGAATTTTTTCTTTCAAATTTTTATGCAGAGAGTACCGTAGAAGGATGTGAAGGGCTTTGTAGGAATTAAGCCAGAAAAATGATATGGTCAACACGGTGCTAGAAACACCACTAACTGATATTTCTCAATGATATGAGTCCTATAACAAACATTTAAAAAGTTTGGACTCAAAATTAAGAGAACGTTTTTAGACCCTTGTAATTACTATCAATGTGATCGTTTTCCACTTTTTTGACTTCTTGCCTCCCTTCCGTAACTTGCGTTACTTTTCAATTAATATATATGAATCAACAGAATAACACTTAAGTATTTCAAGTCAAAAAAAATAAATAAATAAAATACATGTCTGTTTTTTTTTTTTTTTTTGCCCCCTTTCTTTTTAGATTTCTTTTATGATTAATTTATTTCTTTTTTCAGTTGCACAGCGTTCATGGGTCAAAAGCAAATTAAAAATCATTTCCTTCAATTTAATGAATATGATTAAAGTAAATTCACCCCAAAAAAAAATTTGCAAAATACATAGTATATAAGCTGACATGCCAGGTTATGTATTAGAAAAATTGTGTGTCCAAAAAATAAAAAAAGGGTAATAGAATAATTTTATCTAATAAATAATAATCCAAAGGAGCAAAACGAGGTATGGATAAATTAAGCTATTATCTTGCATAATAATTGATTACATGCCCTCGAATTCCATAAATTAAAATCTGTTCAACCAAAAAGTTGATGCACTCATCAGTTTTTCTCACCCAACAGAAACGAAAAAGTAGATGAACTCTCTGTCTGGCTGAAGCTAGAGGCTACTCATTTGCCATACTTTTTATACTAAAACTGCAAGGCTCTATATATTTTAAACGTTTAAAATATATGTCATGGTCATGGTCAACGTACCACCACTTCACGATTTTGGTCAATCTTTAGGATAAGATAGCGTTGCACACATAGCCAAATAAATGCTAGTGAGTATAACATCAACCAAATGACAAAAACATAGTGTGATAAATGAGGTGATATGGTTTTCCAAGAAATCATATAGCAGAGAGAAAAAAGATATAGAGGAAGGACAAGTAGGAAATTCATTTGGCCACTAGGTAGTAGGAAAAATATAACCAGGGTCGTAGAAAGAAGTGTTAGACTGTTAATGGTGAAGAAAAACTTGAAGGCCTTATGCGACATCACTATCGTCCCCGCTTTCTGTACTGCTTCTGAACTCCCTTGATCATCATTAATTGAAGAAGTACCGTTAGTACTCGTACTAGCCCTAGAGGTGTTGTTGGGCTTGTCCTCCTGCCAAACTCCTCCGGGAGGGCTTAGTCCGGACTGGTAAGTAGATGTTAAAATCAGTGCAGCAACCACTAATAACAAACTGAGTGTATCCGCGTTTAGATTCTTTTTCAAACGAATAAGATATATTACTCGACGTTTGATGAAGGAGATTTTGGATGCCAAATGGTAATCTATAGAGTATGAAACTTGAGGATCACCTCGTTTAGCTTTAGCATGTAACAGAATTTCCTTAACCTCTGTGTTGTCATGGGGTCCCAACATGTCTAGAGCAGTTAAACCCCCTGAGTTCTTGGCATTGACATCAATTCCACACTCTATTAACAATCTCACAACCTGGAGATCATAGCCATAATATATATGTTGAATTGAATTGTTAGCTAATAAATTAATCAACAAAAAGTCATGTACAAGTATATATATATAGGAAAATATTCTACTGGGCAATAGAGCTCATGATGCGCTACATAACACAGCGTCTCACAGCATGTTGTAGGGCATTGATTGTGGTTTTACACATCCTGCAACATGTTGTATATGGGTAGCATATCCTGGGTCCAGAGCCCGGGAGAGTGGGGATATATATATATATATATAGTTGCTTACTTGGTCCACAGCTAAATTAAGTAGTGGACGTCATACTTGAAAATGATCCTATTGATATAGTTGCTTACTTGAGGTTGATTTTTAGTGGTTGCAACGTGTAGTGCAGTTTCTCCTTTCTCATTTTTCCAGTTTATGATAACTTTCTCTTGGATGTGAGAGCCTTTGTAACATGCTCGTTGCAGTCCTCCTACTAAGAATTCGAAAGCCTGGAGTTTTTCATTCTTCAATGCAATATGTAAAGCTGTCTCGCCATGAATTGTCACATCTTGGACGCTCGATGGACAAGATAATAAAAATTGAGTTAAGAGATGAAGGTCTTCTTGTTCAACTACATGATGCAAAGGAGTTTTGCCCTCCCTCCCTTGAACCCGAACAAGATCGCGTTTACAGTTTAGAAATCGAAGAACCATTTCTGTTTTCCCATTATGTAAGGCAAGGTGCATGGGGCTAAACCCAGCTTGATTTAGCTTTAGAGCAAACGATGGTTTCAATCTCATTATCTCCATAGCAAACGGAATCATTCCGTGATAAGCTGCTACGTGCAAAGGAGTATCTATAAATGGTACATCATCAATCATATCCAGAATGTATGGTTCCTTTTGGATTGTATCGTAGAGCTTGTCAATATCTCCTTCTTGAGCAGCAGTCAATATTTCATCCATTTCTGGTTAATATCAAACATGAAACAAACGCATTAATTACACTGAAACCCCACAAGTAAACAGTTAATCTAGAAAGCAAATAAATTAAGGTATATGTTATAACTTTAACCAACACTAATTTATAGAAAGTAAATGAAACGAGAAAAATATATCACCTAGAGAAAGAGAGTAACAGACGCAAAACCCATAAACCGAAAAGGATGGAAAGCTCTGAACTTGATTAAACAACCTCTGTGTCCGTTTTAAACCAAAAAGGATGCAAGGAAGAAAACTAGCAGAAGAAGCAAGTGATAATTAATTAAATGGGCATATATATAAAAATTTAGTGGAAACAACTTGGTAGTTGAAGTATTAATTAATTTCCATTACTCTGCCTTGGTGGCCATATATAATTCCCACTTTGAAATAAATGATGTGGATTATCTGTATGAACTTTGATGACCTCTATCAATGTGGGTCCCATTTTCAATGTGAATTGGGAGTGCCAACTCCGGGGATTACGCTGCAGCACGATCTTTGAAGACACAGCGGAAGCACGGCATAAGAGCATTTCTTTATTTTAATGAGCATTTTTTTCTATTATAAAGAACATTTTAAAGGATTTCTAGAAATAAAGAGCGAAATTTATTAAACCACTCTAACAACATTTTTTAAGCTTGTTTTTATTTCGGGTAGGAAAATGTAGAATAATAGTCATGTATAGGAAATATAAGAATATTTGTTTTTCTATTGTATTAATTATCATAAAGTAATGGTGGTATTTTGGAAAATGTAGTATAATAAATGAAAAAGTATTAAAAATTTAACTTAAAGAGTGGGTGTGGCTGATCTCTAGATTTAGAAAGCTGAACTTGCTCTTTAGTTTAATTTGTGAATATAAACAACTTGTTTAAGATTTAAAAATATGAGTTTGCTCTTTGTTTTGGAAAGAATGCAACTACTAAAAGAACCCAATAGAAATGTTCTAAGATGTCGATGAATGTCAAATTAATGAAATATTCTTGGTGGTTACCTTGTTGATCAACTGTTTAAATTGATGTATTAAATTTGGATATGTGTTCTTCGCATTACCATTGATTTTTTTTTTTTTTTTTGGGGTCAAATTATAAATCTCACGTTCTAACCCTAACTATTATTTTCTCATTAATTTAGTTCAATTATTCAAACTTTAATGCACATGAATTTTGTGAAATTACTTATACATATATAACTTATTTAACTTTGATTAGATATTATTTGTTTCCTATTTTATTTACCTTTCAATTGTACATATGACTAATTTTGTCAAATTTATGAGAGAAATTAATATGATTGGACTAAAACGAGGAAACAAGCAATATAATAGGAGTAAGTAAAGCTTTTTTTTATTTTATTTATTTTATTTTTAGTTCAGAAGGTTAAATTTTTTTAAAAAAATTAGTGCAATTCTAAGCAAAATGTAGTCATTCAGATCAATACACTAATGTTTGGATAATATTGTTGAAACTTGAATATTCTTCCTCTTGATTCTTTCCTGGTATCTACATTAACTCTACTAATTGATGAATTTATGGCTCTAGTTCTTCCCCTCGGTTTCCTTTGAAAATCGAGGAAATTTTGTCAAAACATTGTAAAGAAACTTTCTCACTTCTTTCAAGTTTCAAGTCGGTGCATGTTTGACGGATGGTGTCTGCATTAACTATTACTAATTGTGGAATTTATGACTCTAGCTCCTTCCCCTCGGTTTCCTTTGAAATTTGAGGAAACTTGTCAAAAAAATTATAAAGAAACTTCTTTCAAGTTTCATATCTACTAATGGTGAACGTTGACTAACTAAGCAATGCAAACAAGGGGGGAAAAAAAAAAAAAAACACTTGTTTCTTGTTCCCCGATGATGCAGCTATGACGCTGGCTCTACCTTTGTCAAAAAAATTATAAAAGAAACTTCTTTCAAGTTTCATATCTACTAATGGTGAACGTTGACTAACTAAGCAATGCAAATAAGGGGAAAAAAAAAAACTTGTTTCTTGTTCGCCGATGATGCAACATGCTATGACGCTGGCTCTACCTACTTTGAAGCCTTTGGCATGAAAGAAATTGGAGCATCTATTCATTATATATAAATATATATATATATATAGTAGTTTTTTTAAAAAAATTCATTTACATCCCTAGCATAATTTAGTTACAATTAAGGTTTATAGTTCGAATCATCTCATTTCACAAATAAAAAAACTATATTTCCTTGCATATGCAGTATGCATGTGATTGAGTATCATAAACGATAATGCCCCAGTAATAATAATCCAACACGAAAAATTATATTAAGGTCCTATTTAACCAAGTTTTTTAGAAACAAGAGCAGATTTTTAGGCTTAAAAGCTATTTTTGGAATTATTTAGATAATTATGAGAAACTACTTCAAACCTTAAAAAGTCTTTCTAACTAAATCAATTGAAAAGTAACACTTTCAAAAATAACTTCTAGAAAAGCAAAAGCAAAAACTATGACAAATAAAACCCAATTAATTATGATATTGCAAGTTAGTGCAGATCAATTGGACTATATATGGGTCTCAAATTTGGCTTCTTATATGGTCAATGCTTTGGTTTGATCGGTATACCGTTGTGTAGAGCAAGTCGATACGAGTTCATATATTGGTGGTATGCCAAATTGTGAGTTACTGATAAAAAGTTATGATTTTGGGAATTTTTAAATATCAATATTATATCAATGTTCAAACCAGTCTCGAATTTTTGTTAGCTGGTGATCCAAGGCCCTATATAAGTGTTGGAAAGTGTTCCTAACACTGAATAAATTTCAAAATATCCATTTTGTCCTTCAAACCTGAGAAATCTATCCGTAGACCCACAGATGCAAATTGGGTCTACTTGAACTCATTTAAGCACAACCGGGTAGCCTCCATTTTTTATTTTTCTGGCCACTAACAAGCTACACAACCTAGCCAATGTGGAAGCCTACCTTCGGGGTAGCCAAGGTGGAAAATTTTCCAGCCAAACCACTGCTTAATGAGCCAAGATCAGCCAAGCTGAAAAGTCATTTGATCAACCACCGGCCAAGCAGGGACTATTTAGCATTTTCTGGTCGATTGGCCATTTTCTAGCCATTCTAGACCAACCCATATCTCTTATCTACCATTTTTTTTATGCTCTAAGCTTTAATATAGCCTCTGTTTGCCAAAATTTTTCATGGCTTGAAAGATCTATTAACATCATATTTAGCCAAGTTTTCCAATGAGTTTTCCGGCCACGTGAAACATTTTTGGACAAAGGTGAGCTTAGATTCTTTTACCCATTCCACAAGCTTTCCATTGATAAAGTTACAAATTTTAGATGTCTTTTGATGATTTTTCCATTTTTGGGTCAATTAGTTAAATACTAGGTAAACTTCTACTGTGTAACACCCTATCCCAAAGTACAACGGAAATTTTACAACTTTGACCGAGGTTGACCGTTGACCGTTGATTTTGACCATTGACCGTTGACCAAATGGGTCAAAAGCTGACTTTTTGACTCGGATGGAATTCCAGGTTGACTAAGGTACCCTTATGAAATACACGTTGGTACGAGTTCGTAGACTAGTAGCACGTTGAAAACGGAACTACGGTTTGAAAGTTGTGAGCAAAACAAGTTGAGGTCCAAACTGTCCAAGGGGTGCCGGAGTTGACTTTTTGTTCATGGAAAGTTAAGCTTTGACTCATGCATGGTTGTGAATTACTCATCGATACGAGTCCGTAGACTAGCGGCACGTCCGATTTAGACTTGTGGTTTGAAAGTTATGGACCCGTAGAGTTTTTCAAATACAGTATTATTTTAATATTATTTTTAAATATGTGAACAGTGTGCCACGTGTGACTTAATAAAAGGTGCCATGTGTCACAACGGTGAGATGTCACATGTCAACTATGGTTAAGTGCCATATTATTCTATTATTATTTTATACAATAATATTATTTTATTATTATTTAATTATTTTATTATTATTTGCTTTTTATTTCTTTTCCTTTTTTTTCTTTTTTTTCTTTTTTTTCTTTCCCCCACGTGGGAAAAAAAGGGGACCCAACCCCTGATCCCTCTTCTTCTTCCTTCTTCTTCTTCCTTCTTCTTTTCTTCTTCTCTTTTCTTTTCTTCTCTCCCTCGGGTCCATCGGCCTTCACCATTTTTGGCCACCCATTACCCAGAGGCGCCGGCCATAGACGTAGCCCAGCCGCCGGCGAGCTTAGCTGCCAAATTTGGTGGCCGGTCAGGTGGCGACGCGCCCAGATCGAGCGGAGGAAGCGTTGGCAGCCGTCCCTCTCTCTCCGGCCGAATTCACCATGCTCCGGCGCACCTAAGTTGCACCGACCACACCAACCGGCAACCCTTCATGTGAGCTTCGTCGAAGTGTGCTCAGGTATCCGGGGAAGCTATCGACGCGCCGGGAAACCACCATGGAAGCCGGCGGCAGCAGCTCGTCCCGTCACCGGATTCTCTCCGTTTCCGACCGGGTTCTCGGTCCCTTCCCCTTATTTTGGACGCTCTGAAGCTGATGGTGACCTTCAATTTCTCCAATTCAAGCTCGTTCATGGTGTACCGGGGGGGAGGGGCAAGTCTGCAACAGCTCTGATGAAAATTCCGACCATCTCCGGCGGCGGTGGGGCAAATTGAAGGTATATTCTTGATGTCCTCGTTATAAGCTTTGATTTGGTACCTTATTTTTGAATTGTGATTGAGTATTTTGAAAGATGCCATTTTTTGGATAAAATAATATTATTTTAATGCGGTAATCTGACAAATGTATGTGTGATGTTAAGTAATTGTTATTTATATTGATGATGTCCAATTGTGTTGAATTGCATAAATATGGATTGAATTAATGTTTCTCAAATTTGGAAAGCTGTAGATTTTAAACTGCAATTAAATTATTGTTAACTTTACTGGGAGGTTACCGTGAAGTTATAACAGCTAATAGAATCTATCTTTATATGCTTAATTATTTGTGGAACTGTATGTGGTTCTACTGACGTTTAGTATGAATTAATTTGAAGGTTTGCAAAATTGATTATATTGAATTATTGTGGAAGAGACAAATGTTATGAAATTATGATTTAAATTTTATTATGTTTATTGATGTTAAATTGAAATTTGGTTTATTAAAGAATTCTTGATTTTTTTATTATTGTGATTTAATTGTATTCATTACGTATGAGCAAGGTGTTTCCATTTAATTAAGTGTTTTTGGATTTTAATATTATTTTTGGGCATGATTTGGTTTAAATATTTCAAGGAAAATATTGGTTTAAGTTTGGTGGTCTCAAATCATATAATTATGTCCTTGGAATATTATTTGATTGATTTTATGATTTGGGGAAAAATTAATTGTATATTATTATCGGTGGACTTATGCTGGTGTAATTAAAGAAAAATGTGGGATGGTGAATTCGAAAAAAGGTATAATTCCCACGGTGAATTTTGGAAAAAATTGCATATTTTAATAATAAATATGGTTATTTATTTTAGATGCACCCATACACGTATCGGTGTTCTGTAGTTGTGGATGTGGTTAGCGCACAGGTGGATGTGGATGTGATTAGTGCAAGTTGTAATGTCTCCCGTGAGTTGCCACTGGACCGAGGGCAGGCAAGTTTTTGTAATGTACATCAGCCGCCCCCCTCCATGGCCGGGATGACGGTTTTAGCAGCGGTGCTGTCGGGACGCCAAAGCGACCGTATGCAAGTTTCTATCTTTAACCTCTCACCGGAAGATGCTCAGGACGCTGGGTATCGGAGGGCACCACTGGTATATAGTATGGTGCATCAAGTATATATATATATATATATGTGTGTGTGTGTGTGTTTGTGTGTGTGTGTGTTCGCACATATATTTGTATGTTATATTATTTGATATTATTCTGTATATACCACACCATACGGAGGCGGCGAACAAATGTGGTCCATGTAGAGCTAGCCCCATAATCATGTTGCCTACGAGTCCAGGGGATCGGATGGCCAATATAGGCAACCACCCTGGTTTGTATTGGTAGTAAGGTGCGGCGACAGCTGGAATCATGGATCACGTAGTATGTCAGAAGGTATCGTACATATCTCCATTACAAGAGTGCATATTTCATTTTATGCTATGGATTTTAAGATATGATTTTTATGTATTTATGTTATGGTATCTAATTGTGATTTAATTTCTTACCAATATTCTTAATCGATGTTATTATATTATTATTACTACCATATGATACCTTCGGATAAGTATAACAGCCTATGGGTAAGAAAGATAGCTATCAAGCAAGTATAATAGTTCTCGGACAAGTGATAGCCTTTGGGTAGGTGAGGTAGCCCTTGGGCAGGTGTGGTTATGTGGTAGCCCTCCGGCAAGTTACATTAATACCAATATCGTTAAAACGTTGTTATTGTTTTTATTTTGTTGTTAATGTGATGTTGTTTTACCTTTCTTTCTATGTTATGCACTGGCATATATTTAACACGATATTGAAGTGTAATTGACATGTGCAGCACTAAATGGGTGGTGTGGGCGGACGAGAATCTGTGATGGTATATTTTAATTGGTTATTTACTAAATTAATTCCATTATATGCTTTTTGTATAATTTGTTATTGAAGTGCTGCCAGTTGTGGAACTTAAATTGTAGTAATGTGGGAGGAATAAGGTGGTGTATATAGAAGTGTATTTTCAGTGCAGGAAATATTATGATAAATCTAACCCTTAGGGGAGGTTCTGCCGGATTTTCCATTGGAGGGTCTGGTAGGGTTTCCCTGGGATCAGGGCTTATCTAGGATTCCGGTGAGGAATTTTGGACGGGTCCTGACATACTGTTTTTGGAAAAAAATTAGTTAAAGTTGGATAAAATTGAAATTGGATTAGTATAACTAGATATTAATAAAACCCCGTTGGCAGGTTCAATTTTGTAAAATTGTTCAGTGAAAAACTCCAATTTTGAGTATTGAATTCTAAGGGTTTGTGGTATAATTGGACCGCACAGTGTTCAATTTATGTAATTTATTTTTGGCACACACCAATGTCCTTAGTTTAATTTTTGGAGCCTGAGAAATATTTCATTATATCACAGACCCTCGTACTGCATCTGGAGGCGATCTTGTTATGGAATGTGAGTGAGCATCAATAGTATCTATGAGTGGTTATATTTTTAAATAATTTTAGGCATGCTAGTACAATATATATGGTTTGGATTATGTATAGGTTTAAGTGTTTATTTTATGCATATATGAATATCTGTTTTTACATATATGTGTTATCATTTTATGTAACTTTCGACAAGATTTTAAATGGTTTCAAACTCTTTTGAGTTCATAGTGAACTTTGGTATTTAAATATCTTGGTATTTAAAATGAGGTTTTAATTTTTTTGAAAATAATTGATTTTGAGAAAGCGAATTATAAATTATATATTTTTTAAGCATGTTTAAGTGCTATATATATATAGATATATATTTGAATGCTGAAATTTGAGTGCTGAAAAATGGTTTATGATGATATATATTTCACTGTTGGTGTTCATGCTTTGGCATGAAATGGTGATTGAAAAATTTTGAAATATTTAAATAAATGGTTGGATTTGAATATCAAATTATGCTTTTTGGTATAATATTGTTTAGAAAAGTATGATGTTACAAAAATTATTTTATGGATAATATACTATCAGTGTTTCAGTTCAGCATTATATTATAGTGCAAAGGTTTGCCATGATACCTTAGTACACTAAGGGTTGTGATGTGATAACTAGTATGGGTGGGTAAGGAGCATTGGCAGACTTCTTGGTGCCCAATCCCATATCGCCTAGGTGTAGATCAAGGGTCGATTTAAATATAATAATAGTCACTCTTATAACTTCGAGGCCTTTTGAGAGCGGTTGGCCTCAGGATTTGAAAGAACTCCGAAGTTAAGCATGCCCTGGTAGGCCTAATCCTAGGATGGGTGATATCTCAGGAAGCTTTAAATGAAAAACCTCATACCGAGTGCGATGGCTAAATTGGGGACAATATCGGCAGAGAATGACTAGTTCGCTAGTGGAGGCGAAGTGTTATAAATGATATTAGAGCCTATACTTAGTTGAAAATGTACCCAGCATTAGGTTATGAGAGCCATTACTAGATTGAAAGTGTGCCAATGAGAACATTGGGCCTCAAAGGGGTGGATTATGATGACCACATTGTCAAGGTGTAGATTAGGGGATGTTTCAAATGTAATAATAGTTACTCTCATAATGTAGAGACCTTTTGTGGTTGGCTTTAGGGTTCAAAAGAACTCCAAAGTTAAGCATCATCAGGCGAGAGCAATCCTAGGATGGGTGATCTCCTAAAAAGCCATAAACGAAAAACCCCATACTGAGCGCAGTGGCTAAATTGGGAACAATATCGGCAGAGAGTGATAGGCCTGCTAGTGGAGGTAGGGTGTTACATGTGAGGTTAGGTTCATCCCGCAAGTTCATTATTGTCACGATAACTATCGTACACTAAGGGTTATGAGGTGGGATTTATCCCATAGGTTTGTATTGCCACGATACCTTTAGCATGCTAAGGGTCATAAGGTAGGTTC
Source organism: Ziziphus jujuba (assembly GCF_031755915.1). Taxonomy (NCBI): domain Eukaryota; kingdom Viridiplantae; phylum Streptophyta; class Magnoliopsida; order Rosales; family Rhamnaceae; genus Ziziphus; species Ziziphus jujuba. The sequence continues at coordinate 16,488,407 of NC_083384.1, forward strand.
ATCCCATATGTTTCTTTTCTTTTACTATCTAGTGGTGTTCAGGGACGCCGTGCACCACTTAACAGCACTAGTTATATATTATGGTACTTTGTTTATATTTCTGATTATATTGTTGGTTTTTATGATATTTATGGTTTTACTACACTTTCATAGTTATTTTGTGAAATTATGTTTATATTATTTTGTGTCCAATATTTATATCATCATTAATCTAGTTTATAATATTTTAACGGCTATTGATTCTATACTATTTAAGCACCAGTTTTATAATATTGCTTTATGGTACAAGTTGGGTTTTGGTGAGATGAATTTTAAATGGAGAACCTTTCAAAAGAGTAGCATGGAAGGGCTTAAGAGAAAAAATTACAAAAATAACATAACATTGAATTACAGAAATAACATAATATTTTTTTCTATTGTATTATATCACTAACTGAGATATCTTTATTGCACATTTTATGTGTTTTTAAATTCATTTCCCTAGGTCCAGACAGTTAGCCGATACGCGCATCACTTATTGTTCCGTATTTTCCACAGCAGTAGCAATATTTTTCTTTTCATGTTCATTTTTATTTTCTTAAACTTATTAGCATCTGTCGTATTACATAATTTTACATATATTCTTATAATGGTCTGACCTAAAATATGGACACAGAAGTGATCTTATTATATATGTGTAGTTACGTCCTGTAGTGTAATAGGCAATAGATTTGGACCATAGTTGTGGACTTACGTACTGTTGTGGCTCTATCTTTATATATTGAGGTACTATTTGATATTGCATATATTTGTTTGTCCATGGTTTAAGTGAGGTTCCATTGGGTATTCTTTAGGGATTGCCCAATGGGAGATTGCCCAATGAGACTTCATTAGGCAGAACCACTAAGGAGATCTTGAGGGGATTCTTGGGGTGGGCCCTGCCATTTCATAGCTATCACATAATATGATTGAGCCGTATTTTGATTACTCCTCAATGCTTCAATCCTTCTTCCACTAAGAAACTTCAATATTTTATGATATGTAGATGGAATAGCCTTCATGTCATGGAGCCATGGACAACTGAGTGTAACATTATAAGTAAAGGGTGTATTGATCACCATAATTTATGAATATATTGTAACTCCGTTTGTCATAATTAGCATTACAACTGTCAAGACCCTCCTAGTGTTATCTATTGGAACCCTAGGATGGCTGCGACTTGGGGAAACGTCAGTGAATTTTTTATAGAAAATCTGGTAACATCTCTTCTATAAATTAGACTATCCCAAATATTCCCTGCATACTCACTCCAAATTTATACATTCACTTTATTTTTTTTCCATCTTACAACAAGATTCCACAAGTTTACAGGACTTCAATAACAATAATGTAACAATGTAAGTAATAAATAGTAAATCGTAAGTATCTTTTTATGTGTCAAGACCTTTCTATAGTTTACTACCTAAACCCTAGGATGGCCCCGACTCTTGTCAAGTTTTTACTTGACACATGAAATATATACTCTATAAACTCATGACCGTCCACACCTCCCACTTACTACAATTGTACAATTTTATAGACTTCATAAATATACCAACACATAAAGGTAAATGAGAAGATAAAAACAATAATACAGACCATCTTAGATCAATAATACATCTAACAATAAGGTATACAATCGCAATTGTACATAATAATATTAATAATGATGATAAATAAAGACAACAAGGGTCCCTGATCCTAAATCATACAATCCATATTTCAACATTTAGGAAAAGTGCTGATACGAGTTTATGTTGTTAAGAAATTATAAATTGCAAAATATCCATAAATAAAATAAATTATATTAAAATTTACATATAAAAATTATACTTTAAATTGAATGGTTGAGGTCTAAACTATAACTCCATTAAAATCACCACTATTCGGAACTAACTTAAATATATATTTTCTACATAAATATAAATATATATGTAGTCTCTCGAAGGATATGAACAACTTGCCGGTAGGCTAACATAATTGCTCGAAGGCTAATACACCTACCTAAAGGTGGGAATACCTGTCCAAAGGCTAATATACCTACCCAAGGACTAACACACCTACTCAAAGGCTAACACACCTGTACGAAGGCTATTATACCTAACGTACCATATGATATACTAAGGCATGATCCCAGAATGTCGATTGATCATAGATATACTATTACGAGTACGGCCGGAGGTGGTTTCCAATCATGGCCATCTAACATGCTAATCTCTTAGACAATAGAAATACTATTTTAACCCGTCCATGAGTTTAATCAGGTAGTTGCCTCAGTATGGTATGGTATACCTAATACATAGCATGTTATATACATATATATATATATATATATATATATATATCAAAAGGACACCTAATACACTACACAATACATCAGTGCTACCAAGTGGTGTTTGTAACATCCCACATCGGTTGGAGAGGGGCACGAAGCGGTCTTTATAAGGCTGTGGATACCTCTCCCTTTAGGACGCGTTTTGTGAGCAAAACCTTGAGGCCAGGGGGGAGAGAGGGTGTGAACCCTGAGCCAAAGAGGACAATATCCTGATGCGGGTGGTCTGGGCTGTGACAGTTGGTATCAGAGCTCTAGGTTCTAGTATTCCTAAGGGACTGTGCATTGTTGTGCATCCTATCCGTGTTTAATCTCTCGTTTTACCCGTGTGAAAGCGTTCTTTCTGTTTGTCTCGAAGTAAATTCGTTGCCCGAGTTTGAATAACTCTAATCGTCGAGGGTGTCAATTAGGATCATCTAGCCTAACAGGAAATTCCTATGGCCTAGTCGATGGTCGAGGATGCCTTTTCTTTTTGAAGGTCAAGCTTATCATCGTGAATGGTATCCGTTTCGTTCATGGAGAAGAATGATGATTGCCTAAGGATGTGTGTCGATCGATTTCAAGGCGTCAAAATATTTTCCCGATCGATTATCAAAATTTAAATGCTTTTCAAAGTGGTATTTGAAATTAAAGGTGTTTTATTCAAGTATTTTTGGTTTGTGCTCGTACATGTATCTGTATGTTATATTGTTGATATTATACTGCACCATATGGAGGCGGCGAACCAATGTGGTCCATGTAGAGCTAGCCCCATGATCATGTTGCCTACGAGCCCGGGGAATTGGACGGCCAATATAGGCAACCACCCTGGTTTGTATTGGTAGCAGAGTGTCGGCGACAGTTGGAATCATGGATTACGTAACATGTAGAAGGTGTCGTACGTACCTCCATTACAAGCGTGCATATTTTATTTTATGCTATGGATTTTCAGATATGATTTTCAATGTGGAGTTTTAACAACTGCCTATGCAAGTTAGGTATATTTGAAAAATATATTTTATTATTTGTTTTATGTTATGGTTTTTCCAAGAGCGACTTAAGGTTAAGTATCGCCAGTCGAGAATCCAAAGCAGGGTATCATTGAGTTCAAAAAGGAGATCTTAAAGGAAGCACACGATTCAAAGTATGCGATACACCCCAAGGGTACCAAGACGTATGGAATGCTCACTGGATGACATGGTGGTTTGGCACGATAAAGGAAGTTGCAAGATCCGAATAAAGGTACTTAGGTCAACGATAAGTACAAGTCGGGAGATGTAAATATGGATTTCGTGCTTAAACTATCATTCACAAAGAGAAGGTACGACAGCGTTTAGAGAATCAAGCAAGCTCCGGATAGCGACTAAAGTTCTACTTGGTGGTTGATGAGGTTAATGAGATGAGGATGATTCCTTAGGCATGGTTGGATGTTTAAGCATGGTTATTTTTCATTCTAGAAGCTAAGATCTTGATATCTTATTTCCTTGGAGATTTAAGGTTCGTATTGGTGGTGCTTTATCGATTCAAGGTGGTTGATATTGTTGGTGATAATTTACAATGATAAGGAGTATGATTTTTGGGACGGAGTTAGAATTTAAGAAGTGTGGAATACTTTTATGGGTTAAGGATCTAGTGATTTGTTCATAGTCTTGGTGGTGATGCTAGAATTAGGATTTAAATTCTTTATTGCTTGAGGTGTGGATTCATGGAATTTATTTGAAATGAGGGAAACTTAGGGTTTTCAAGAATGGTATTTGGATGTTGAGAATTTTATTCATGACCTTGATGAATTTAGTTAAAAGAAAGATTGATGTTTGTCGAGGTTAAGACTATTGGTTAATCAATGAGGAGCAAGGGTTTTATAATTGTAAGTACTAGGAGGGTAATCGAAGATAAGTGAATTAATCTCAACCTTAACTTAGTGATACCAGTATTTGAGGAAATTAGACTTAAGTTCTAATCTAACCTTTTAAAGTGCTGATCGAGTCACGAGAGTTGGTTGTTGGTTTAAGGATGCATGCTTTAGAAGCACCTTATGGTTAGCGTTCGACTATGACCAAGACTTGTAGATCGTGTTCTCGTGGACCAATTTGACTATCCTTAATTAGTGGGCATGAGAAGGAAAGTTGCACAAGAGGGAAGTTAAAGTCACTATTAGGCGAATGTAGTGGCAGATGCTTTGAGTAGGAAGGCTACTGGATCCCTTGCTCACATCCAAGTCATCCAACTACCTCTCATGGTGGAGTTGAAGAAGATGGGGGTGTTAATGCATATGCATCCTTCAGGAGTTCTCATGGCTAGTTTCCAGGTACGACCGGTGTTGGTGGATCGTATAGTAGAGACCCAAATGGAAGATCCTAAGTTGAGGACAATTAAGGGCAAGGTACAAGAAGGTCTTGATCCGGAATTTTCCATAAGGAGGGATGGAGCCCTCGTGTATAAAGGACGACTTTGCGTTCCGGATATCCCAGGACTCAAGAAGGAGATTTTGGAGGAGGTGCATAGCTCGATGTATGCGATGCATCCTGGGAGTACCAAGATGTATCGGACGCTTGTTAAGTATTATTGGTGGATTGGTATGAAGAGAGAAGTGGCAGACTTTGTATCAAAGTGTTTGATTTGTCAACAAGTGAAAGCAGAAAGACAGAAGCCTTCGGGACTACTCCAACCTTTACCGATTCCCGTGTGGAAGTGGGAAGAACTCAACATGGACTTCGTATTCAAGCATCCTTCCACACCTAGAAGGTACGACGGCATTTGGGTAATCATTGATCGTCTCACCAAGTCGGCACACTTCCTACCGGTACGAGAACATTTTTCACCCGAGAAGTTAGCTTAGTTGTTCGTGCAACGCATTGTAAGTCTTCATGGAGTACCGTTAGCCATCGTCTCCGATCGAGATCCGCGCTTTACTTCACGACTATGGCGGAAATTGGCTGATGCACTAGGAGCAAGACTTAACTACAGCACCGCTTTTCACCCGCAATCTGATGGACAAGCAGAGTGCACAATTCAGACATTAGAAGACCTGCTAAGGTCTTGCATTATGCAGTTTCGTGGTAGCTGGGATGAACAACTGCCATTGATAGAGTTTTGTCCTCCTGCGTACCGTGAGGCGAGAAGGAGAGAGTTCGAGGAACTGCGACAGGGGAACATGACAGTGACCGAGTACGAGAGGAGATTCCGAGAACTATCAGGATTCTACATGCACCTAATTCCCGACGATCACACGAAGAAGGTGAGGTTCATAGATGGATTGAAAGAGAGCATCGGCTACACCCTTTCTGGATCAGTACATCCCACCTATCAGTCCGCCAGGGATGCAGCGCTCGAGCTAGAGAGACAGGAGAAGATACACAGACCCTCGAGGCGCAGATCATTCGAAGGTTCGTATAGCGGAGTACCTCGACAAGGGGCAGCTAAGAAGAGCCATAGCTCAGGCTCAGACAGTGATGGGTTAAGCCCACGAGGCAGATTCCAGAGGAGAGATAGTTATCGCATGCCCCAGCCAGCTCGCCATTCGATCAGTGTGGATGCAAGCTCGTATCAGCAGTCACGCATTGGTTCTCCGCGGATTTGTCCACTTTGTAGGGGGAATCATTCTGGGCAATGTCAGATGGATGGGTTCTGCTTTCGGTGTGGGCAGCCAGGTCACATAAGGAGGGATTGCCCTTATGGTAGCAGCAGTGTGCTAGAAGCAGGTCGACGGACACAGCGTACGGGGATATTTCCAGGACAGAGTTCCCAGGGGAGTCAGCCAGTAGGAGTTTCTTCGGGATCAGTCCAGCCGTCTGCAGGATCGAGTCGAGGTAGAGGAAGGAGACCCCAGCAGACAAGTCAAGGCCGGGTGTTTGCTATGACGCAGCAGGGAGCCAGGACTACGCCCGACGATTTCACAGATCAAGTGATGGAAGCAGACCTGATCCTGTTGGATCTATCCGGACTTGAAGTAGTGTTGGGCGTGGATTGGTTGGCAAGGAACTACTTAGTCGAGGAAGCGACATGGGAGCCCGAAGCGCAGGTGCGTGATCAGAACCCTTGTTTGTTCCAGTGACGTGCGGAAATTTCGAGGACGAAATTTTTGTAAGGGGGGAAGGCTGTAACACCCCGTCCCAAATCGCACCGGAATCCGTGCACGTTGATCGAGGTTGACCGTTGACCGTTGACCGAAGAGGGTCAAAAGTTGACTTTTTGACTCGGTGGGAATTTCGAGTTGACCAGGGTACCGTGGCGAAGTGCATGACGCCCTGAGTTCGTAGACTAGTAGCACATCGAAAACGGAGCTACGGTTTGAAAGTTATGGGCAAAACAAGTTGAAGTGTAAACTGTCTAAAAGGTGCCGGGAGTTGACTTTTTCTTGTGATGTAATTGTGAGTTGACTCTTGTATGGTTGTAAAGTACTCGTCGATACGAGTTCACAGACTAGCGGCACGCTCAAAACGGACATCCGGTTAAAAAGTTATGGACGTTTGAAGTTTACCGGATACCGTATTATTTTAATATTTTTTTTGGGTCGGTGAACAGTGAAACGCCACGTGTCAGTTTCTGATTGGTCCACGTGGCATGAACAGTGTCATGCAGGGGTTTTATTTGTTAAAACACTCGGGGAAGAGAGAGAAAGAGAGAGAAGAGAGAGAAAGAGAGAGAGGAGAGAGAAAGAGCCACCGCCGGCCACCGGATTTTGTCACTGTTCCGGCCGAGTTACTGTACACGCGCCGGACAGAAAGCTTGCCCACCTCATTTCCGGCAAAACCTCCAAATTTCACGGCGAACGGCCGCCGGACGCGCCCGGATCGGACGTCCGAAGTTTGGCGGTGATTTTTCCCCTCCACCGCCGGCCACCGCGAATCGGCACTATTCCGGCCTATAAACAGTACACGCGCCTGACAGCCTTGAGCCTCTCCTCAAGTCCGGCCTACCCACCAAAAATCACGGCCATCGGACCACCGACGCGCCGGGATCGGAGCGTTTTCCGGCGAGGGGTCGAAAATCTTCAAACGGTGATTTCTCCGCCGTCCGACCTCCGTTTTGCTCACCGTCGGTCCCGTTGGATTGCTCTCCTCACGATCTACAAATCTGCAAAATTTCACAGCAAACGGCCACCGTCGGAAATTACTGTTCCGGCGACGGTTGCCGGTGACGTGGCGGCCCGCCGGAAATTACTGTTCCGGCGAGTACCCGAAAATTTCCGGCCAGCTCCAGTCTGCAGTGTTCGACCTCCTGAACCCAAATCCGACTTCCGTTTCCACCAATTCGCGACGGTTTGGGAGAATTGCGGAGTCGAAACCCGAAAAGCTTCCCGATAAAATTCAAACCCCGTCGGGTACGATCATCGGAAATTAAGACCGGATCTGTGATTAGCACCACTCGAGCTTCGATTCGGTATATAACTCGTAAATTCTAGATATCGTTTGTGTTTTGACCCCCCGGGTACCGGGTATTATTTACCCGAATAAAATATTAATTTATTTGACTGTCTGTGAATTTTGTTCTAGGAGCACCGGTGAGTCGTAGAATTGATCCCGTAGTGGATCATGGGTTAATTGCGTGCTCCAGGTGAGTGACCCACCTTCAAATTAATTTTGGGAAATTTAATTGATGAATATATTATGTGTGAATTAAATATTTGGAATTTAATTTCTATGTGCCAAATATTTATTGGATTTATTGTAGAATTATTTATGAATTTATTGGATTTAAGAAAATGCGAATTCTACAAATTAATGCCGTGTGGAATTATTTTATGGTTTTGAGGATTTTGAAATTGGTGTGGTTTTAATGGTAAATTGGGCACGATTTGATTTTCAAATATTTCAAGGAAAATATTTGGTTATGTTGGTGATTTCAATTTTTATGAAATATGCCCATAAAATATTATGGGATTTGATTATGATATTTCGAGAAATTATTTATGCTTGGAAAAAATGTGGATATTTGAATTGATGGATTTGGGAGTTGGTGGATTTGAAAATCATGGGATTTATGGTATTAATTATAAGGAAATTGTGGAGAATTTCCCGGTTCAAGCGGATGGATTATGCCCGCTATGTTTATGAAAAATGTGAAATTTGTTTTATAATTTAAATTGTGGATTTTATGATTTTTAGATGCACCGTGCACGTACTGGTGTTCTGATTATGTGATATGGTATATGTGATATGGTTAGTGTGCACACGGTTGTGATTAGCGCGCAGGTGGGTGTGAGTAGCGCGCGGTTGATATTATGAGGGTGTCCTGTGGATGCCATCGGAGAGGGCGGCCACCCCCCATTGGCCGGGACACCAGGTTAGCAGCGGCGCAGTGGGACGCCACGCGACCGTATGCCGGTTTCTTTCTATAACCTCCTGTCTGGCGGTACCTTGGGACGCTGGGTACTGTTGGCGCCACTGGTATATAGTGGGTGCATCAAATGATTTTCAGAACTGTGTTTTAAAAATAAAATGTTTGGAAACTGAATTGGAATTAAAAATATAATTGTTACCGCTTCTGGTATTTAATTGATGTCTTGGTTTTCGGGGCATATGGATAAAGGGTTTTTGTGAAATTGTTTTAAAAGGGGAACCTTTCCAACTGAGAGAATTGTAAGGGTTTTGAGAGAAAATATTATTATTTCCAAATAATTATTATTTATACTTATTACTGTGATAATATATGGTATAGTAGTAGGGTCGCTCACTGAGATGATTAGCATCTCACACTCTTAAATTCCGTTCCTCTAGGTACCAGGTTGTCGGTGTTCACTCGGAGCGGACTTGATCTTCCTCGCTGTTTTAGTTCGGCAGTACCCTGTTATTCTTTTATTGCAGTTGTAATATTTCTTTCACTCTTGTTGTATTTATTTTGCACTGGATTACTGTATTTATTTTTTTTTAAGTACTGCAATTTGTGGAACCAATTTGTAGTTTGTGGGAGGAATAAGGGGATATTTTTGAAGTGTGTTTTCAGTGCAGGTAAATTTGTGGTAAGTAAATCCCTTAGGGGAGGTGCTGCCGGATTTTCCGTTGGAAGGTTCGGTGGTATTTCCCTGGGATCAGGGCTGTCTAGGGTTCCGGGGAAGGAATTCTGGACGGGTCCTGACAGTGCTGTAACACCCCGTCCCAAATCGCACCGGAATCCGTGCACGTTGATCGAGGTTGACCGTTGACCGTTGACCGAAGAGGGTCAAAAGTTGACTTTTTGACTCGGTGGGAATTTCGAGTTGACCAGGGTACCGTGGCGAAGTGCATGACGCCCTGAGTTCGTAGACTAGTAGCACATCGAAAACGGAGCTACGGTTTGAAAGTTATGGGCAAAACAAGTTGAAGTGTAAACTGTCTAAAAGGTGCCGGGAGTTGACTTTTTCTTGTGATGTAATTGTGAGTTGACTCTTGTATGGTTGTAAAGTACTCGTCGATACGAGTTCACAGACTAGCGGCACGCTCAAAACGGACATCCGGTTAAAAAGTTATGGACGTTTGAAGTTTACCGGATACCGTATTATTTTAATATTTTTTTTGGGTCGGTGAACAGTGAAACGCCACGTGTCAGTTTCTGATTGGTCCACGTGGCATGAACAGTGTCATGCAGGGGTTTTATTTGTTAAAACACTCGGGGAAGAGAGAGAAAGAGAGAGAAGAGAGAGAAAGAGAGAGAGGAGAGAGAAAGAGCCACCGCCGGCCACCGGATTTTGTCACTGTTCCGGCCGAGTTACTGTACACGCGCCGGACAGAAAGCTTGCCCACCTCATTTCCGGCAAAACCTCCAAATTTCACGGCGAACGGCCGCCGGACGCGCCCGGATCGGACGTCCGAAGTTTGGCGGTGATTTTTCCCCTCCACCGCCGGCCACCGCGAATCGGCACTATTCCGGCCTATAAACAGTACACGCGCCTGACAGCCTTGAGCCTCTCCTCAAGTCCGGCCTACCCACCAAAAATCACGGCCATCGGACCACCGACGCGCCGGGATCGGAGCGTTTTCCGGCGAGGGGTCGAAAATCTTCAAACGGTGATTTCTCCGCCGTCCGACCTCCGTTTTGCTCACCGTCGGTCCCGTTGGATTGCTCTCCTCACGATCTACAAATCTGCAAAATTTCACAGCAAACGGCCACCGTCGGAAATTACTGTTCCGGCGACGGTTGCCGGTGACGTGGCGGCCCGCCGGAAATTACTGTTCCGGCGAGTACCCGAAAATTTCCGGCCAGCTCCAGTCTGCAGTGTTCGACCTCCTGAACCCAAATCCGACTTCCGTTTCCACCAATTCGCGACGGTTTGGGAGAATTGCGGAGTCGAAACCCGAAAAGCTTCCCGATAAAATTCAAACCCCGTCGGGTACGATCATCGGAAATTAAGACCGGATCTGTGATTAGCACCACTCGAGCTTCGATTCGGTATATAACTCGTAAATTCTAGATATCGTTTGTGTTTTGACCCCCCGGGTACCGGGTATTATTTACCCGAATAAAATATTAATTTATTTGACTGTCTGTGAATTTTGTTCTAGGAGCACCGGTGAGTCGTAGAATTGATCCCGTAGTGGATCATGGGTTAATTGCGTGCTCCAGGTGAGTGACCCACCTTCAAATTAATTTTGGGAAATTTAATTGATGAATATATTATGTGTGAATTAAATATTTGGAATTTAATTTCTATGTGCCAAATATTTATTGGATTTATTGTAGAATTATTTATGAATTTATTGGATTTAAGAAAATGCGAATTCTACAAATTAATGCCGTGTGGAATTATTTTATGGTTTTGAGGATTTTGAAATTGGTGTGGTTTTAATGGTAAATTGGGCACGATTTGATTTTCAAATATTTCAAGGAAAATATTTGGTTATGTTGGTGATTTCAATTTTTATGAAATATGCCCATAAAATATTATGGGATTTGATTATGATATTTCGAGAAATTATTTATGCTTGGAAAAAATGTGGATATTTGAATTGATGGATTTGGGAGTTGGTGGATTTGAAAATCATGGGATTTATGGTATTAATTATAAGGAAATTGTGGAGAATTTCCCGGTTCAAGCGGATGGATTATGCCCGCTATGTTTATGAAAAATGTGAAATTTGTTTTATAATTTAAATTGTGGATTTTATGATTTTTAGATGCACCGTGCACGTACTGGTGTTCTGATTATGTGATATGGTATATGTGATATGGTTAGTGTGCACACGGTTGTGATTAGCGCGCAGGTGGGTGTGAGTAGCGCGCGGTTGATATTATGAGGGTGTCCTGTGGATGCCATCGGAGAGGGCGGCCACCCCCCATTGGCCGGGACACCAGGTTAGCAGCGGCGCAGTGGGACGCCACGCGACCGTATGCCGGTTTCTTTCTATAACCTCCTGTCTGGCGGTACCTTGGGACGCTGGGTACTGTTGGCGCCACTGGTATATAGTGGGTGCATCAAATGATTTTCAGAACTGTGTTTTAAAAATAAAATGTTTGGAAACTGAATTGGAATTAAAAATATAATTGTTACCGCTTCTGGTATTTAATTGATGTCTTGGTTTTCGGGGCATATGGATAAAGGGTTTTTGTGAAATTGTTTTAAAAGGGGAACCTTTCCAACTGAGAGAATTGTAAGGGTTTTGAGAGAAAATATTATTATTTCCAAATAATTATTATTTATACTTATTACTGTGATAATATATGGTATAGTAGTAGGGTCGCTCACTGAGATGATTAGCATCTCACACTCTTAAATTCCGTTCCTCTAGGTACCAGGTTGTCGGTGTTCACTCGGAGCGGACTTGATCTTCCTCGCTGTTTTAGTTCGGCAGTACCCTGTTATTCTTTTATTGCAGTTGTAATATTTCTTTCACTCTTGTTGTATTTATTTTGCACTGGATTACTGTATTTATTTTTTTTTAAGTACTGCAATTTGTGGAACCAATTTGTAGTTTGTGGGAGGAATAAGGGGATATTTTTGAAGTGTGTTTTCAGTGCAGGTAAATTTGTGGTAAGTAAATCCCTTAGGGGAGGTGCTGCCGGATTTTCCGTTGGAAGGTTCGGTGGTATTTCCCTGGGATCAGGGCTGTCTAGGGTTCCGGGGAAGGAATTCTGGACGGGTCCTGACAGTTGGTATCAGAGCCAGGACCCGGATCGGTGTGCCAGCGAGGACGCTGGGCCCCAAGGGGGGAGGATTGTAACATCCCACATCGGTTGGAGAGGGGCACGAAGCGGTCTTTATAAGGCTGTGGATACCTCTCCCTTTAGGACGCGTTTTGTGAGCAAAACCTTGAGGCCAGGGGGGAGAGAGGGTGTGAACCCTGAGCCAAAGAGGACAATATCCTGATGCGGGTGGTCTGGGCTGTTACAGTGTTTGACATCCCAAACATCATTTAACAGAAAGGAGAGAAGAAGAGAACCTGTGTATGGCCATATTTAGCATCCCAAAGATGCTGGTGCTAAATAACCTATCATCCTATGACTAAGTAGGGGTGGCTAATATCGTCACTGTAAAAAAAATACTTGCCTAATCTCATTCACTTTAGTGCCTATAGGAATGGCTAATCATATTGTTTTTCAACCATGAGGAGAATGGCTAATGCTATCACTACAAACTACCTGCCTATCCTTACTAACCATAGTTCGCAAAGGACAACTAAATATAACATGGGTGCTGAAATCAATCATATGCAAATTAAGAATATCCGTACTATATGGCACATCTATAGACCAACTAGTAACATATAAATATATAATTATGAAAACGTCAACTTTTCATAATTACATTTTAAAACCTTAATTAAATGTTTTAAATAAATGAATAAATAAATAAATAAATAGTTGAATAAATAAATAAAACTAAAAATAAGAAAAGTAATAAGATTTAAACATAAAATCTTACAATCTTCATAAAATCAAGCGTACGTCTAACTATTTAAATATTATCCAAAAATCAATAACCAATAATAAAAATTTTTGAAAATCCAAAACAGTAATCTATTATTAACAACTTCTTTCCAACTCTTTTCACTGTAAAGGAATATGATATTCTATATTCACAACTTGGCTTAAACAAGAGAAATAAACAAACATCAAATTATTTATATATATTCACGATATGTTCCCTGTGGTAACTGGGTTCATGAATTGTGGTCAACAAATACTACGAGCTGCAGGGTACATTGGTAAAAGTTTCATGATTACCTTATCCCATGCAAATCATTTACCTGTAACTATTCAATATCCTTATGAAAAATTAATCATTGCGGAGCATTTCCGCGGTCGAATCCATTTTGAGTTTGATAAAATGTTCAACTTTATAACTATAATTACTAGAAATTACTACACTTCATTAGTATTTAATATAATTTCAATATAAAAATTAATTATATTACAATTACATTTTATGGTTTAAGTTTTGGGATAAATAAACCATGTAAGAATCATCTTATTATTAAATATTGTGATAATTCTTAATTCTTTTGAATCGACATAAATAAATAAATGAATATAACTAAACAAATAAATAAATATAATATAATATAAATGAATATAACTAAACAAATAAATAAATATAATATAATATAAATGAATAAATAAAATTATATATATACACATATGTATACAAATATTTGTACATAATCAAACCATATATGTATGTACCATGTTAAATTTGAATAAAATTGATTTTGACAATAAATAAATACACATAAACAATTAATCAAATATATATATATATACAATGCATTTATATATAGGTACACACACATATATATATATATATAGGGACGGTCTATAGTGCGGTCTGTCCGCATGCAGACCCACACCATTGATGATGGTTTTGAGAAAAACTGTCATCAATGTTGTCTCTGTGTAACAACATTGACAATGGTTTTTCTTAAAACTATTGTCAGTAGTGCAGGTCTGCATGCGAACGGATCGCACCATAGCATTGCCCTATATATATATATATGTGTGTGTGTGTGTGTGTGTGTATAAAGATATCTATATATATATATATGAGGCTGTAAATGGTGCAAACGTCTACATCTTGCTATGATGCAAACCTCATCAAAGATGATAGTTTTTGAAGAAACCATCATCAATACCATGTACAAAGAAAATGGTTTCTTCAAAACCATCATCAATATTACATACAAAGATTATGGTTTCTTTAAAAATAGTCGTCTTTTAAGAGATCCACATTATAAAAAAATGTAGACATCCATATCATAGAATTTCTTTATATATATATATATATATATATCCTAGCAATGTAAATACCTTATTAAATCCAAAATTGATAATAATAAGTATTTAACAACACTGAAGCATAATTTGGGATTGTTATACTATTTAGTAAAGCAATTTCTAAATATGGATATTAACTCTCAAAACATTCCAATACGAACATAGGTAAAAATCCTTATACATTTGCAACTTTATTGATATTCATGTATATATATATATATATATCTCAAGTCCTTTAACAAATATACACACATAATATATATATATATATATATATATATATGTATACAAATGTTCACATATAGAGCCAAAACCCTTTTCTTTGTAGCACAAAGATCACAAATCCAATAAAATAAATGTTAATTACTAATAGAGCCCAAAAAATAATTTAAGAGAGTAAGCCGCTCACAATAATGATGACACACATCCTTACCATACTATAGAGTTGACTTCACGTTTCATTTGGATAGCTAAACACATATATATGTATAAAGATATATATATATATATATATTTATATATACATATATGTATATACATTCTAACAGTCTAAATACTCTATTAAATCCAAAATTGATAATAATAAGTATTTAACAACAATTAAGCATGATTTGGGATTGTTATATTACTTACGAGACCAATTTCTAAATATGGGTCTTAACTTTCAAAACATTCCATTACTACCTTAGGTATAAATCTTTATACATTTGCAACTTTATTGATACCCATGTATATATATTCCAAGTCCTTTAACAAATATATGCACACAATATATCTATATATATAAATATATATATATATATATATATATGTATATATATACACACACACACACATATATATATATATATATGTATATAAACGTTCACATATACAGGCATAACCCTTTTCTTTGTAGTACTGTATCACAAATTCAATAAAATAAATGCTAATTATTAATAGAGCCTTAAAAATATTCTAAGAGAGTAAGCCGCTCACAATAATGGTGACACACACCCTTACCATACTATAGGGGTGATTTCAGGCATCATCTGGGTAGCTAAACACAGTTCAATTTTCACAATAATTATTAAAGTTAGCTCAAAATGGCTAATTTTTTAATACTCACCTATAATTGGCAAACAATATATCAAATAAAAGCTTATGAGATAGGGGTTGAGAATACTTACCTCAAATTAACCAAACTCGCCACCGGTGGCCAGGATCTCGTCAAGGATGTATGGTCATCCTAATGTTTTTGAATCTCTTAAAATAGCTCAAATTGAGTCAAATGGGCCTTGGATTTGGATTTGAAATGGTCAAAATTAGTGGAAAAGGGTGGTGGGTCGGTAGAGAACTCATCGGAGGTAAGGAAACTGGCAAGCTACTGTCATTGCTGAAAAATATCTCTTGCGCGCATCAGCAGCACACTGGTCATGAGAAGTTAGGGGAGGGTCAATTTTAGAGTGGAAAGATAGATGATGATATAGATGTAGCAAAATAGTAGCTAGAGAGGGATAAATCGATTGGAAAAGCTAATGACTATGGCCGCCAAATTGCTTCGATCCCATCACATGTTTTCTACATTATCATGAAATTTGGCTTGTCGGTGCGCCACCGAGTGGGCAATCTAGCGGGATGCATGCGTGGCAACTAGAAGTAGGAGTTGAGAGATTTAGCTAAGAAAAGGAACTGACCTCTCTCTCTTTCACCTCGTTCTCTTTCCTCTCTCCTTTTCCAATTGGTCTGAATGGACCAATGAAACATGCCACTATGCCACTATTTGCCTACATGGATAATCTAGGTACTGACTTATGGCATATACAGCTGGTGTTTTTAATTCTCCATTTCACATGCATTCAAAAATACCTAGTAAAGTCAGTCTCAAAAAAATAATTATAACTTTATAAATCTGTAACTTTTTGACCGTAGATCTAAATTAATTGTGCCATTAGTCCATGGACACATATCGATGAGCACTATACAATGGTATACAAGTCAAAGCTAAAATCCATAGAAATAAAATGTCAACCTTAGGTTCGCTCGATCTGTTCAAACTATACCTTTTTATGATCATAACTTTCTAATCTCAGTTCCGACTTTAGTGTGTTACTAGTTTATGAATTTGAATTGACATGTACTTTACTAAGTGCTCCAGTCAAAGTGAAATTCCCCTCTAAAAAAATGTGAACCACCGGATCCACTTGATCAATTCGATTAATCCCAGTCAAATTGGATTAAAAATTCAATTTTGAAATGTTTTCTCAGATCGAGGTGTTACAAACCACAGTCCTAATTATGTTATTAGGTTTTATGTTGAATCCCATGAGATTCATTGGTTTCTACTCCTTTATCTTCCTTTTATCATACCTCATTTCTTGAAAAGCCATTTGAAAGATTATATCCACTGAGCTTTCATTATCGACCAATACACTTTTCATTATGCAATATTCAATTAAGAGCTCCACCATTAAGGCATCATCATAAGGCATGTTTAACCCTTCCTCATCTTACTTGGTTGAAGTGAAATTTGAAGTTTTTGGGGTTAAGGAGCTTACCATTTTGAGTGTTGGTACTTTCTCCAATTTTAGATGCCTTTCTTCGCTGCTTGTTCCCCCACTTGCAAATCCTCCATGAATGGTATGGAGGACATGCTGACTGAGTTTTTGCCCATCCTTATCTTTTCACTACTATCTTCTCTCTACTGTACTTTAGCGAAAATATTTTTTTCTTCCTTGCTTGTTTCCCATCATCCCATTTCAATTCCACTTAGTTAGGATAAACTCTCTTAGATACCTTCTTTTAATCAAGCTTTCTATTTCCCATTTAAGTTGGTGACAGTCTTGAGTTATTGTTCGATATCACCATGGAAAGCACAATGTTTTTTGCTATCGTGCATTCATGGGTTTAATATACATCTTTAGTGGCCACCTCACATAATTTTTGTCTTTTAAATACCTTATCATTTGTCTAGCGGCTACACTAAGGAACAATATTTGAAAGGATCCACGACACTCTCCTCAATTTGATTGACCTTATAATCATTTCTCAAATATGATTAAGGAGCCGGGTACCTTTCTTGTCTTGATGTTTCTTTTCTACATGTCTTGGGCACTACTATTGGCCTACATGTCTTCGGCACTACTATTGTTGATACAATTCTCAGTGGCTTTCTTCCCTTCTCCTTTTAGTTTTCTCCATATCCTTTTCCAATTCGATGAACTCATTGGCTTGTTCAAATGCTTTGATCATTGTTGAAAGGGTTTTCATGGTGAGAGAATCGTATAAGGAACATTCCCTAAACAATCCTTTCTAGAAAGCTTCCACATTGGTTGTCCCATTGTAATTGGTGATATTGATCTTCTCGTTATGAAACCTTTATGTGAAAGCTCTTAGTGTTTCTCATTTCCTTTGTTTGATAATGAATAGATAATTTGATTCCTTTTTAACCTTCATACTAGATGCAAATTGAATTTTGAACACCTTCACAAATTTCTCAAATGAGTTCACAGAGCCATTCTCCAAATTGTAAAACCAAGAAAGGACAGGTCCTTTTTAACTAATTGAAAATATCTTGCACATCATTGCTTCTCTCATGTCTTCAAAAATTTCAAGTTGACCCATTGCACTATAATATTGTTGAATGTGCTCCCTAGAATTCAAAAGGCCATCAAAGAATTCAAATTAGGATGGGGTGAATCGAGATAGAAGTCTCATTCTAACTATCAAATCTATAAAAGGTGTCTTCACTAGGTTACTAATCCAAGTGTCCTCCATTTCCTAGTCATCTTTTTTAGTCACTTTTTGACTTATTTTATTAGTTCTCTCCAACTATCATCATCCTTAGGTAACTTAAGATCTCCTCAGTCCTTGGATCTTATCGATCTACCCATCAAATTATTCAATAGGATTTGAAGTTAAATTCCTTTGATTTTCTATATTTGTTAGCTATTTTCCTATTTAAGGAGTCCCATTCTAATCTTGAGGTGTTTTTGGGAACAATCGCCTGATAAGCTCCTATTTAATCTTGCTACTTTGTTTAGATTGCCAATTTGCCTCTTTGGTGAGATGAATCATGGAGTTTATCTTCTCTTGCATATATGAACAAGCTATTCACAAAGTTGAAATTTGTTCGTTTGATGTGCCTGGCATGACTAGTGTGTGTTAAGTATTATATGATCCTAGAGCCAACATTTTTTGTGGCATTAATTAAACCTATTAGGGTTCTTTTTAGGCGCTTTTTTTTTTTTTTTTTGGGTATTACAAATCACATGATATGGTGAAAGTATCCAACCTAGTGCACGAAACTCTTGAAGCACAAATCTACACCACCAGAGCTATCTCAAAGCTTGGTTGAAACCTAGTTCTTTCCATGTGAAACAAAAGGAATGTAAAGATCTTAGGGCTATAGATGTGGTACCAGTGAAACACACTCCAAAACTCAAGTTATATGGTGCTCTTTGAATGGCAAATATTAAAACTTAGATTTTTTAGTTGTATTATGCATATCTTTTTAGGAATTTTAGTGAGGTATTTATAAATTATCTTTGACATTGGATTTTCCTGTCCTTAAAAAAGACCAGCTCACCATACCCTAATGGATTAGACAATAAACCCTATACTAGGAAAGCAAATATAAGGAAAATAAAGATTCCTTCCTAATGTACTTGATTGAATAACAACACTTGCAAATGTTTTGAGATATGGTGGTGATTTCTCATTTCTCTATTCTTAATCAATCTATTTGTTACAAATACCTTTGTCATGATGACACATTCTGCTTAAAAGTGTTGAGATTGATGCTTCCGTAATATCCTCAAAAATCCCTAGATTGGAATTCATCCTTAACAAATTAATGCACATTTTTAAGAGGTACAATCCTTTGCTTATTCCCGGACACCTTCCTTGGAAAATCCAAGATATTGGTTCTTTAATTGTGCCTTTGTACTACCCTGTAATATCGACTTTGCCTCCGTACCCCTTAGTATTACTCACAAAACAATTACTACCCATCCTCAGACATACATATCGAAAACTCACAGTTAATATCACATGAGATGCGATCTCAGCTTAGAAGAAGGATTTATTACTCGAAATATATCATATCCACACACTCCTTTGAATATATATATATACACGTGTATTTATATATACATGCATGTGTGTGTACAATGATATCCTGGTTGCTAGTAGTCTATCGGTCACAATCTTTTTTTTTTTTCTTTTCTTTTCCCATATAGATCACATATAAT
This sequence comes from Ziziphus jujuba, assembly GCF_031755915.1. Lineage (NCBI taxonomy): Eukaryota > Viridiplantae > Streptophyta > Magnoliopsida > Rosales > Rhamnaceae > Ziziphus > Ziziphus jujuba. The sequence goes on from NC_083384.1 coordinate 16,508,153, forward strand.
TTATAGTCTATTGTCGCCGACAGACTACGGGAGCCCAGGTTATCATAGGCGCCTTCACTTAATAAAATATTTTTATATGAAATTATAGATATATATATATATATATATATGTGTGTGTGTGTGTGTGTGTGTGTGTCACCTTGCAAGTTATGCAATTGTTTAAGATAACCTACAAGGAAGGGAATTATATTAATGGCAGTAGATCTCCTTCACAGAGAAATTAGAATGTAATGGAACTGTCAAAGCAAAATGAATTAATTACTAATTGATATTTCCAATGTGACATTTCTTTGTCATATCGAATGATTATTAATCTTCAGTTTTAGTCTTCCTCCTCCAGTTGTAATGTTGAAAAAAAAAAAACAAAAAAAAAAAAAAAGGGTTTTCGGTCTTTGTCGACATAGTTAATCTCAAAAATTGAATGCTTTTCAAGAGCGTAACAGGTTAAAGGCAATTTACGTGAATGTTATAGTCAATAAGCCTTCACAACAAAGAAATAATTACTATTATCAAGAAAAAAAGAAATAATTATTAATAGTAATAAATAAATGTATAATTTTGCAAATTTTCTTTTTAGAAAAACTTACTTATATTTTTATTTTTCTATAAATTTGTTTTTCAATTTCGTTGTATTGAGAATATATTTTTTTTTAAGTACAAAGAATATCCCCAATGATTTCTTTATTTTGAACAGCATATTTATCAAATTAAAGAGCATTTTTAGATATAAAAACTAAAATTTTATTTGATCCTAAAAAACAACTCTTTATTAAATTCTTTATTTTGATGTTTTCTGTTAATATTAATTATTGTATACCATGAAATAAAATAATAATTTCTACAAAAAATTATGTTAGTGATGTTGAGATTTGTGCAACACTAAGTAAAAAATTATATAAAATACAAATAGAGGTTGAATTTTGGTTCTCTATATCTAGAAAGTTAAATAAAAATTTTTATATTAAAAAATCAAAATAAAACATGGATCGAGAGGTGTTTTTTAATATTAACTTTCTAAAATAAAAAGCAGTCAACAAATAAAATCTCTTAGAAATATTCTAATATTCATGTGATTCCTAAATTACCTTGCTACTTTGGTACGATTTTAGACCATTTTTCTTCTTCTTCTTCTTCTTCTTCTTCTTCTTCTTCTTCTTCTTCTTCTTCTTCTTCTTTTTTTGGGTTTTTTGACATTTGACCTCCTAACATGCATTTAGTCCCTACTTCAATTTTTCTTCCAAAATGATCCATTACATTTGTCACGTATACCATGTATGTGGGGCAATTAGGAGTTACCAAAGTACAACATTTTTTTTTTTCCCCTTAAAGTTTAGGCCACATATGAAATAAATCCTAAAAATATATGAAAAAACAAATTAAGAGAATTTTTAAAAAAGCTGTAAAACAAATTTAGAGAATTTTTTTCTGGAATTAATTATTGAAAACTATAATATACATAGAAAACAAATTGAACAAGCCTAAACCAATAAAATATATCTTTTAAAAGGATAAAAGTTGCAAAAAATCTATATAAATTATCTCTAAAATAAATTATTCTTAAAAACAAAAAAGTTCTTGAATACTAAGGTGATGTAAAAAAAGAAAACAAACAAAACAAAAATAATAATCTCAAACAACAATTTCGCAAATGGAATCTTTCCATAAGAAGTTGCTACATGCAGAGTATGTTAAATGGTCCATTATGATCAATCCTATCTAGAAAATAGGGGCGGCTTGGATTAAAATGTGAAGTATGTCAATATCTCGTCCTTCGGAAGCAATTTTACAACCATTGTGGTTTCAAATTGCAAATAAATTACATTACAAACTTTCATCCATTGTGGTTTCAAATAGCAAATAAATTGCATTAGATATAGCCACGCAAGTAAAAATTTTACAAAGAAAATAACTCGTTCTTCAGAAGCTGTTTTACAAACTTTCATCCATTGTGGTTTCAAATAACAAATAAATTGCATTAGATAGCCACGTAAGTAAAAATTTTACAAAGAAAATAATTAGTTGGGGCATAGAAACCTGAAACAAACTCTAGTCACAATTTGGCAAGGAAGAAAACCAGCAGTAGAATACAAAGCAACTAAAGTGCTTAAGCCTTAAAACAGACCAAGGAAAATACACTAATCTCAAACAATATATACACAAAAGAGAAGAGAACTATAAATTCCATCAAGGGTCTAATCAACGCTACTAGAACTCTCTAAAGAGTGCTGCATAAGATTGCCCATTATTTTGTTTACTTTATTCCATTTCATGATACTTTATGTATGTATATTTTTTTAGTTTTCGTTATTGATCAAATATGGGCCTATTGTACAGTATTATTCTTTACTTTTCTCGCTCCTTCACAATCCGTTCATTGCTAGAAAATTAAATTAGAGCCAATCTCTATCATACAGACATAAAACTGCTCTAGGCAGCTGTTTTATATCCATATGTGCTGTGTTGGAGGCGATTTTTGATACTTCTTATACTCCCAACTATAAGGTTGTAGATTTTTTTAGTGTAAATATTTTCCATAATTCAATCAATATGAATCAAAACCAAACACAAGAAAAGGAAATTTCCATTTCGAATATTACAATAATACAACATCTGACGATCATCTGGTGGTAAGGAGACAGACAGACCAACATTCTCTGGTTATTCCCCTGTACATGTATTAGGGTCAAATTACCAGTTCATGATTTTCGTCAATTTTATGGAAATGATAGAGTTGCTGATTTAAAAAAATAGATGCTATAATGTACAAAACTAACCAAACACGATAGACAAAATGATAGTCTGAGAAATTGGGTGATATGGTTTGCCAAGCAATCATATAGCAGAGAGAAAATAAATAGAGAGGGATGTCCAGCAACCACTTGACTTGGCCACTAATAGGGAGTAGGAAAAAGATAACCAGGGTGGTTGTGAGAAGCGTTATACTGTTAACGGTAAAGAAAGTTTGGAAATCAACATGAGGCATCACTAACGTCCCTGCTTTGTGTGCTTCTGAACTCCCTTGATCATTATTTAGATCAGTACTGTTAGTAGTATTAGTACTACTACTGGTGTTGAAAACGTTAATAGTATTTTCAGTATTAGTGGTGGTGTTAAAGTCATTGTTGGTTGCGTTGCCGGGTTGGTTATCCTGCCAAACTCCTCCAGGAGGGCTTAGTCCAGACTGGTAAGTTGCTGTTAAAATCAGCGCAGCAACCACAAGTAACACATTGCGCGTATCCACGTTTATATTCTTTTTTGAACGGCAAATGTATATCAAAACACTCTTGTAGAAGGAGATCTTGGATGTCAAAAGATAATCTTTGGAGTTTGAAATTTGAGGCTGTGAATCACCATGTTTAGCTTTAGCTTTCTGTAGAATTTCCCTAATCTCTCTTTTCTGAGGGTCTGAGATGTCTAGAGCAGTTAAACCCCTTGAATTTTTGGCATTCACATGAATTCCACTTTTTAGTAACAATCTCACTATCTGAAAATCCAACAAAAATGAAAAATAAGTGTTATTAATTCAATTTAAGAGAGGCATAAATATTGGTACTTGATTCTATCATCATTTCACCTGCTAATATATATACATATATATATATATATATATGTATATACAGTTCTGCTATACAAAATATTATGTAAAGAGCATGTGCACGTGCACCTAATGTTCCACAACATATTTTAGGACATGCAAATTAAATTCAGTTAATTACACATCTCCCAACATGTAGCGGAACATTAGACATGCACCAAGTGATGTTCTATATAACAAAATTATATATATATATATATATATATGTATTAGTCTTAGGTTAAGAGGGCCAGATTTTTTTTCTTTTTAAAATCAAGAATTTAAATCTTAGACCTTTAATTTTATCACTTAGGCTAAAAAAATGATAGAATTTAGGTCCATGTGTAATAAATCAAAGATCAAGATGTAGTATCTGAATTCCATATATATGTATAAATTTATATATATTTGATTGCTACCTAAAAAATAATCAAAAATCAACAAGCTTATATGGACAAGAGTTTACCTGTGGTTGATTTGTAGCGGTTGCAATGTGTAGCGCAGTGTTACCTTCCTCATCCTTGGCATTTACTTGAATATTAAATTTTAATAACAATTTCACTAGCTGAAGATCCAATAAATGCACTAAAATTAATAACGATTCTATCCAGGAGGGATATAAATTGCCCCTTAATAATAAAATAGAAAAGTTCTATTCAATTGCTAGCTTGAAAAGTATATATAAGAGAAATAGCTTACTTCGTGTTGATCCATAGCAGCCGCAACGTGCAAGGCAGTTTTTCCTTCGTCATCCTTGGCATCTACGTCGATTCCAGAGTCTCTTAACAATCTCATTACCTGAACATATCCATAATTAATCACGAAATTAAGCTTGATCTTGTGATCTACGCTCTCCAGCTGAAAATAAGAATAACTGAAAATTTCAATCAAGAAAACGTCAATAAGATAGGAGCTTACTACGGGTTGATTTGTGGCAGTTGCAACGTGTAGCACAGTTTTCCCTCATCATTCTTCATGTTTAAAATTTTTTTCTCCTGGGTGTGAGACCCTTCGTAGCATGCTCTTCTTAGTCCTCCTATTAAGACGTCAAGAGCATTGTTTTTCCCTTTCTTCACAGCAATATGCAAAGCAGTCTCTCTTTGAATTGTCACATCTTGGATACTCGTAGGACAAGCTGATAAAAACTTGATCAAAAGATCGAGGTCTTCTTCTTCAGCTACATGATGCAAAGGTGTTTTACCTTCCCTCCCTTGAACCCGAACAAGATCGCTTTCCTTGTCTAGGAATCGAAGAACCATCTTAGTTTGACGATTATGCAAAGCTAGGTGCATGGGGCTGAACCCATCCTGATTTAGTTTTTGAGCAAACGATGGCTTCAATCTAATTATCTCCATTGCAAATGGTATCTTTCCATGATAAGCTGCTATGTGCAAAGGCGTATCTATAAATGGTACGGCATCAATGTTATCCAGAAGATATGGTTCCTCTCTAATTAGATTGTAAAGCACGGCGATATCTCCTTCTTGAGCAGCAATTTTCAATCTTTCATCCATTCTGCTTTCAAACAGAAAACAAATGCATTAGACAGCAATGCAATTAAAAATTTTAGAAAGCATAGTAGTGAAGATACAGAAAGAAGCATAGTAGTGAAGATACAGAAAGCTGATACAACCTTTAGTCTTTGATCATAAAGAAGAAACTAGCAGTATATATAACAAATTCTAACGAAAATGTTGTACCCAATGAAAACACTAATTCTTTTTTTTATTTTTTATTTTATTTTGTTGCAATATAAGAACTGTACTAATCTCAAAAAAGTCAATACATAAATATATATATATATATATATACATCTACTAGGTATGTATAATAGGTTTGGGTGCTGATGTGTAATAGTTGCCTTTTATTTATTAATGTTCATTAATTAACTTAATTGTCAACAAATAATACACAATAATATATCATAATTTTTTTAAAACTCCCATTAACGTATACATACATGTCATGAAAATGATTAATTTAAAAATTTTATACTAGGTTAAAATTGATAATCAAAAATTTGATTTCAAAATATTAATTTTTGATAAATATTGGCATTATATTTAATTTTGACAATTACATTGCTAATATTATAGAGCAATAAAATTACAATTAAGAAACAATTTTTTCTTCATTTATCAAAAAACAAAAATTGACTTCAATCGATACAATTCTATAATACAATTCTAGAAGTGAAATACCAATTCCATAAAAAAATTATAAAAGCATAATGCAATATCAAAATTTAGATGAACACGGTTACCAAAAACATTAGATAAAATAAATAAATAAATAAATAAATTTATAATTTATTTATTTATTTTGCTGTCTTATGTGATGGGTGTCATTGAGAGGTCAAATCAAGCAATCACGAAAACGAAAAAAAGGGGGTAAAAGAGGAAAAAAGGGTAAATGTAAAACATAAAATACCGATTTTAAATTTAGAAAGACATAAAAACTTAAATTACCGATTTTAACCTTTTCTTTAAGTCACTGAAGCCCAATTAAAACGTTATTTATATAATTTCAAGAGGGGTTCGAAAGTTTTAAACAATTATGTTATTTTGCTTTTCATAAAAATTTGGATTTTTCAACAGTGAAATGACTTTGTTTGATGAATTTAATTAAAAAAAATACAAAACATGAAAACCAAAGCCAAAATTCACAGGAGACAGTCGTTTTTTAACGATTTTGAACAGTGAAAATTCAAAATTACATATTACTTGTCGTTTATAGTATGAACTAAAGATATATTATAAACAGTACTGCTCAACAGTGTCCAAATTACGGTTGACATGTAATCATATAGTTGATTATATATGTTTGGTTTTTTTTTTTTTTTTTTTTTGGGAACCAAAGGACACGTATCTGATGGCGAGTTAATAAATAATAATAATAAAAAAAAACCACATATCCAATTGCGAGTTAAAAAATTAAAAAAAAAAAAAATCAGTAGTTTCATTTTCCTTGCCCTGGCAAGCGAAAGTAATCTTGTATACATTTATTTATTGAGATGGTCATTTTGGTTGTATGCCGCGAGGTCCTTATGGACAAAGGGGACTAGTGAATCACCAAACAACTGGGGTCTTTTTGTTTGCGTGGATATGTCCACTCTAAATTGAATTAGAGAAAGAAAGAAAATATCCAAATACAAATCAAATAAATTGTGCAAAGTAAATCTAACAAAATCAAGATAATTTTATTAATTTACCCAAAATAAAATAAAATAAAACTAAATTAAAGATTTTCATTTTGCCTAAAAATGTAAAACTTGAAATATTCAACTAGAGCAAAGATAATAAATTTTAAAATAAAAATTACAAGAAATTTTTAGAGAAATGGCTAAATATGATATAAACGAAATTAAGATGGAAATATTGTAGAAAAATAGCATTGCGTCTGACTGATCGGGAGTTGTGAGAAAGAGATCCCCATTTTGTTGCAACATCTTTATAGTTATAGAGCTTGGTCGAATAAGAAATTTAGTCCATCATTATTTTATGGAAATTTTTTCAAGTCTAGCCAATTCCATGATTTTTCCTTTAGTTTGAATCAAATTTACCAATTTCAAAATTGAATTCAAACCGCAGTTATAATTGCCATCTATTATCTCCAAATCTTCATAACCATTGATATATCCCGAAATCCACATTCTTACCTTTATTTAGGCTCTAAAATTATTCTAACAATTATTAAAAAAAAAAAAACTAGTTTTATTTAAGCTCATTCAAATTCTACATTAATGCCTAATTTTATTATTAGAATAAATAACAATAAAATTATATTGAAAAATAACGCAAAACTTGAAATAGTCTTTTAATTAAAATAATAATAATAATAATAAAATATTGGTCCCGAAGAAACTTTCATCATTTTGTTCTAACTAATCCAATTTTTTTAAGAGGAAAACAAGATTATAAGAAAAATACGAAGAAAGTATCTATGGAAATGATTTGTTTTAGGTTAGCTCGATGTTGTATGCTGATATACATTAAAATATGCCAATTTCAACTATTCCCAAGAAGGTCGTCTAATTTTCTATTTTATTTATTTAATCATTTATATCTTTTCAATAAGCTACACGTCATACAAAATCCAATTAAGAGCAGATAATCAAATTGACAGAACGGATCGACCCTCCAAAAGGAACTACCCCAGGTATGACAATTAAAACTTGAAATGGTCTTAAAGCAACTTTTAATATCATATTCTTATGAACAATCCAGTTTTTACGAGGTAGTACTGATCCAGCAAGTTTGCAAGGGAAAATAAATGATCTATCGAAAATTACATGCATACAGTTGAAATTTATTGTGTTAGTACATATTTTTTTTCTTTTAAAAATTTTACCATATATATACATGGATCAATTAATATAATATCGATTAACTATAATTTATATTTTATGCTAGCACATGATTAGTGAGCTTTTTATTTATAAATAATATTAAAGATATTAAATAAATATACAAAGATAAATAGTAAAAGTTATGGATGGAACCACATTGGGCCGGCTCACAGATTTATTGCTTTTTTGAAAATTTTTATTATATATATTTGTCTTCTGACACTTTTGATCTTAGATTTATGTGTGTGTGGCCCCTATCTCTCCTTCCTTTTCTATTGCTCCTTCTTTGGGTTTTGAATTTTTCCCGTTGTTTTACATTTGTGTTTTGTTTTATTTATATATATTTTTTCTTTTCAGACTTATTTTTACCTAATTTTATTCATATTTATTGTATAATGGTAACTGTTTAATATAATTCTAGTATTTATGTATAAAATATTTCAACAATATAGCAGCTATTTAATCAAGGTTGTTAATATAGTTCCATTTTCCTTGCCCAATTCTTTACACTTTTTAAAATAATATTTCCTTTTTTGTTTTATATTCAATGAACAGCGAAGAGAAACGACATGGAAGTAACCGAACCCGTAATGGCTTGCATCGCCGATTTGGCCTTCAAATATTGTTTACACCACTTATTCTAAAATAAAAAACTTGTCTTATTTAAGCTCATTCAAATTCTACATTAATGCTTAATTTTATTATTATTAAAATAAATAATAATAAAATTATTTTGGAAAATAAGTGGTGTAAACAATATGTAAAATCCAACACGCAACATCCACCATCAGGAGATATTTTAAACCTGAAATAGTCTTTTTCTTAAAAAAAAAAAAAAAATAGTAATAAAAAAATAAAGGTCCTGAGGAAACTTTCATCATTTTCTACCAACTAATCCAATTTTTTTATGAGGTAATACAAGATTATTAGAAAAATACAAAGAAAGTATCTATGGAAACGATTTTTTTTAGGTTAGTTTGGTGTTGTATGCTGATATACATTAAAATATGCCAATTTCGACTGCTCCCAAGAAGGTCGTCTAATTTTCTATTTTATTTATTTATTTAGATATTTATTTCTTTTCAATCAGCTACACGTAATACAAAATCGTATTAAGAGCAAATAAACAAATTAGCAGAACAGACCGACCCTCCGACAGGAACTACCCCAGGTATGACAGTTAAAACTTGCAATGGTCTTAAACCAACTTTTAATATCATATTCTTATGAATAATCCAGTTTTTATGGGGTAGTACTGATTGAGCAAGATTGCAAGAAAAAATAAATGATCGATCGAAAATTACATATACACAGTTGAAATTTATTGTGTTATTATATATTTTTTTCTTTTACAAATGTTACTCTATATATATATATGGATTAATAAATATAATACCGATTAATTATAATTTATATTTCTTGCTAGTGTATGATTAATGAGTTTTTACTTATGAATAATATCGTAGATATTATATAAATATACAAAGATATGTACTAATAGTCAGGGATGGACCAACATCCTGTCAGATTTACAGCCTTTTTAATTTTTATTATATATATTTGTCTGATTACATTTTGACTTTAGATATATATGTGTATGCCCTCCTATACCTCCTTCCTTCTCTCTGTATAACCAGTTAAACTTTCTTCCATTTAATGCTCCCTCCTTCTCTCCCATAGTCACATGTATTTTTTGGGTATGTTTTGTTTTATGCACATATATTTTCCCTTTTCTAACTTATTTTTATATATTTTTATTCATATTTATTATATGACGATAACTATTTGATATAATTCTAGTATTTATCTCTAAAATATTTCAACAATACAGTAGCTATTTAACCAAGGTTCTTAATATAATAAAAGTGTAATTATTTAATAACAAAATTATTTATTTTATAAGAAAAAAATTTATAATATAATTCTTATTTAAATTTTATATTAATTTAGAGAAACTGATCTGTATTTTTTTTTTTTTGTTTTAGTTGCAAATTTTTGTTGTGAAATGTTTTTTTTCAGTTGTTTAAATCCTAAAATAACCAAATTTTTATTTTTATTTTTTAATTTTGTCACAAGGAATATAAATGTGAAAGTGTTCAAATCATATTTTTCTTGAAAAGAAATTGAAAACAAAAAAGAAAAATTAATCCCTGTTGTTTAATGAATACTCTAATTAGTAATACTACAACATGGCAAAGCAAACGTTGCATCTTTTTTATATGTTTATACTTCTCTCCATATTTTAATAAAAAAAAAAAAAGTCAAATGGTAATATATCATAGTGCTATAACATCCAATCTTAAGTACATCAGAATTTTTCGAACATTGACCAAGGTTGACCAAGTGGATCTACCATTGACTTTTTTCTGTTGATAGATTTTTACATTGGCTGAGGCACCATGGTCAAGTATGTGTCGACCTGAGTTTGTGTACTACTAACATGTTGAAAACGGAGTTGTGATTCGAGAGTTATGAACATACAAATTGTGGTTTGAACTGTTCAAGCATTGCCGAGTTGACTTTTTTTTTCTTGCATAATTAGGTTTTGATTTGTATATTATTGTAAAGTACTCGTTCATACAAGTTCATAGGTTAACGACATGATTAATTTGGATTTTTAGTTGCAAAGTTATGGACCTTCAAAGTTTGATAGATTTTTTTTTGACACTGCTTTTACTGATACCAATTTATGTGTGTGAAAAATGTGTGCGTAGTGCCCACTAACACTGTGCCATGTGTTGGTCATTTGGCTAATCCCATGAGTATACAGTAGCACCCACAGGTGACTTTATTGGGCGAATGGGAATGAGGGCAGGGGAGAGAAAGAGGAGAGAGAGGAAAGAGAAATTTACTATCATTAATTGGCCATGCTCTGGTCACTGGCAACAGGCACACACTAGCCCATGGTGTAGCCTGCCTCACGACCAGTCGGTCAGCCGAATCCTGCGGCGAGTGCATTGGTGACATGACGGGATTGGCTTGATTTCCAATGGTAGCGTAGCCAGATTCACCAGTCGATTTCTCCCAATCCAACAACCCTCAAATCTCACCCCTTGTACCACCGTGAAACCCATCCTTCAGCCGTCTTTCCTAGCAAGTTTGACAATTGGCTGAGGCACCATGGTCAAGTATGTGTCGACTTGAGTTTTTAGATTACTAGCATGTTGAAAATGGAGCTGTGATTCAAGAGTTATGGAAGTACAAATTGTGGTCTAAACTGTTCGAGCATAGCCGAGTTGACTTTTCTATTCTTACAGAATTAGGTTTTGATTTATATATTATTGTAAAGTACTTGTTGATACAAGTTCATAGGTTAGAGACATGATTAATTTAGACTTTTGGTTGCAAAGTTATGGACCTTCAAAGTTTGATAGATTTTCTTCGACACTGCTTTTACTGATACCAATCTATGTGTGTGAAAAATGTGTGCACAATGCCCACTGATATTGTGCCATGTGTTGATCATCTTGCCAATCCCGTAAGTACACTGTAGCACATGCAGGTGACTTTATCAGGTGAATGGGAACGAAGGCAGGGGAGAGAAAGAGGAGAAAGAGTAGAGAGAACAGGCACACACTAACCCATGGTGTAGCCTACCCCACGACCAGTTGGTCGTCCGAATCCCACAGCAAGTGCATTGGCGACATGATGGGATCGGCTTGATTTCCAATGGTGGTGTAGCCCGATTCTCTAGATGATTTCTCCCAATCTAACTACCCTCAAATCGCACCCTTTGTACTACCATGAAACCCATCCTTCAGCCGTCTTTCCCAGCAAGTTTGACAATTGGTGGTTGCCGGACGAGTCGATGACAAAGACATTTTCTGGTGACTGCAGCTACTCGCCGGTTCCCTTGGTTTCAAGAGGTTTTGATGGGTTTTGCATCCCTTGCCCCCTTATTTTGATCTTCATAAATCCAAATCTGAGGTTCGTTTCATCTGATTTTAGCTAGATTGGAAGATCCAAGGTAGTTATTTCCCCAGTTTCTTGGCTAGATCCTAACCATTGCCCATTCGATCTCCGAGAGACAATATCCGATCTGTAATCCTTGCATCGTGAGCTTCATTTTGGTATATAATTTGCCTATTTTGGACAAAGTTTGTGTTAGTTTTCCTGGATAAACTGCATACAACGTATGCGATTAAAATATTTTAATCAATATTATGTTTTAATGAAATCTTAGGCACCTGTGTGAACTGTAGAACAGACCCTATAGAGGATGTAGAGTGATCTACGTATTTTAGGTGAATGGTCCATTTTTCTAAATTTATTTTTGGGCTGTTATACTTATATATTTATGCAGTTTAAATTTTTGAAAATTTTGTGATATGGTTTAAATTAAATAAAAATTGTTAATATATTATTTTAATAAAAATTGTTAATATATTATTTCTAATATTATTTTTATTTTAATTTAATTTAGTTTTAATTATATTTTTATTTACCAATTTGATTTTTGGGGAATATAAAGTTATGGATTTTGTGATGATAATTTTAAAAAGGAGAACTTTTCAAACTGAGTAAAATAGTATGTGTTTTGAAAGCAAAAAAAATAATTTTTTTTATTTATTTACTAAAATAATTAGCATCTCATTATTTTTTTGTTTTAAATTCGTTTCCCTAAGCCTAGATGTTAATAGATGTTGACCGTTAGGGGGCGAGCTCAACGTTTTTTGTCCGCTATTGTTTTCCAAAAAGCGCATTCCTTTTCCTTTCTTTTCTTGTAATATTTCTAATATTTTTCTATTATTTGTAATAAATTATGTCATTTGAATCATACTCCTACTATGCTCTGTATACTGTGTTGGGTTATTGTTATTTATTTATTTCTATGCCTGTTTTCTGCAATGTTTTGTTATTGAAGTGCTATCTTTTGAAGAAAATCTTTATAGTAAGGTGAAAGGAATTAGATGGTGTTTTGTTGGAGTGTATTTTCCGTGCAAGAAACTTAGGGGTAAGTCCAATCCTTAGAGGAGGTGCTATCTTATTTTCCATAGGAATGTCCAATAGGGTTTCCCCTGGTAGATATTTATCCAGGATTCCAATAAGAAATTCTAGATGGGTCTTGATAGTGCCCTCCTGGAAAATTTTCTAGGTCCGCTACTGCCAAGAGCCATGTGTCAACATTTTATTAGTTGTACACTTGTTCCTTAGAAGGTTCACTAATCTATAACTAAGTTATAATAAAATATTAACATATAGCTCTTGACACATATCTTAGTAAATTTAGTTGGTATCCCTATTATTACTTTTTTTTTCCCTCATTAATCTAGTCTATTCTAGCTTAATTATTTGTTAAACTCCTCAAGCTTTCGGTTATGATATGTTTTATAGGTTTAAGTAGAAAGAGCTTCAATGGAGTTTTGAAGCTATTTCAAAAGCATTTCATCTTAGAAGCCAAGGCAAAAGCAAGAGATGATTATTCTTAAGGTGTCATCTTAATTTCCAAGCATATTTGAAAGCACCAAGCCTAATCTTGAGCCGAAAAAATGGTCATATTTCTTGCATACAAGTGAAGTTTTGGGAATGTATACTTTGAGAAATAGGCTGTACATGCCATTTTTAAAGCATCAAAGTGAAAATCCAGAAAGGGTGGCATGTACACTTACTTTGATTTTAGCTATTTAGAGCCTAAGTCTTGTGTTTTAATAAATCATGTGGTGGGCATGTGACTTAATATAGATCATTGATTACTCTAAAAGAATTATTTAGAAATTGAGGCAATGATTTTGTATAAAAAAGAAGGAGAGCTTTTTGTAGAGGAGGATCAATTTTAAAGAGAAAAGCTCTAGTTCTTGGAAAGGCTTTTGGAGGATTAGACACCACACAACCAAATTTAGAAACAAAAATATTTTTTAGGGAGAGAAGTTTTATGATTTGGAGATTGCTTGGAGATACCAAGGAATTGGAGCATCAAGGTTTTTTGTCTCTTAGTTTACTTTAATCTATCCACACACTCTCTCTTAATTTGTGTAGAGATCTCTAGTGATTTTGTATGAAAATGATGATAATTAAAATTTCTTGTTATATTTCATTTGATCTTTTTTTTTGTATCTATGAATATGTGCTATATTTTTTTATCTAGGGCCTTGATGTAGCTTAGACTTGAATTGTGGCGATAAAATTTGGTTGATTGATGTTATAATTCCTTTCAATTATTTGTGTTTCCTTAGATTAATTGAAGAACATACCTAATTAGAATGAGAATTTGGTTGGTGTTATCTAGTTTGAATAATTGGAGCTCAAGAAAGCATAATTTAGTAAAGTGAGCACTAGGAAGACACAACTTAGGCATAAATTACAATATGAATGAGCCATATCAGATTTTGGTAATCTAAATCTAGGCTTGAATTAAGTTTGAGAGAACCAATTTAGTTTGGGTAATTGGAAGGGGACTTAATTGCATAGTTGATTAGTAGAATTAGGAAGAGATTCCAAGGTCAGTAAATTTTCCGTAAATCTTGCTTACTTTAAGAGAGGGAGTGAGTAAATTTAGAAACCCTTTGTTAATAGTTGTTTTGCAATTATTTGTCAATCACTAATTAAGTAGTCACATGACAAGTCTAAGTGAAATCAAGGCCTAAAATATTTAAATTCATAGATTCTCTTGCATAATCATTGATGCATCTTATTCTTTCAAATTGTCTCCATTATATTTTGTTAGTATTTAGTATATTACGTTAGTATATAGTAAGTAGCTTAATTTCTATATGTTTAGTTGCCTAAATAATGTTGGGTCATGATTGTTTTGGTAATTGAACTACTTTTGCAAGTCTAAACAATCCTTTTGGGATGATACTTTTACTAAGTTTAGTACTTGAATGACCGATGCACTTATGGAATCAATCAAGATTTAGCCATTTACTATAGACTTAAATTATGGTAAAATAGTATGTCAATAAACTGTTCATGAATAGAGCATTTATATCATTGAATGGTATCAACATCCTAATTAAACATGTCCTTGTATTGAATTAAGGTAGTGTTAATTCTAGAAAAGACTTAAAATTACTTGGCTTGAGGTTATGGACATGGTAAAGCTTTGGCTCACGATATTGCAAGTTATGTTTGAGCTTCTTGAGTAGCTTGTTCAACCTAGTTATGCAACAAAGAGTTTCTTGAATTTACAATAACAAAATTGAGGCAAAAGGACTTAGTTCTACATCAAAACAAATGTGAATGCAAATACCTTTGCCATCCGTATAACCAATGAAACCTAAGGACTTCACATGAAAGAAACTATAGATGTGAATGCAATGTCATCAAAGTTTGGTCTGAGACATGCTTGCAATTTGCCGGTTCCATATTGCTTGCTTTGTGTTGAAGTAGTCCCATGGAAATTTGATACATGTTGCTTATTCTGTTAGCTGAGAGAGTGGAAAAATCCGAGCATGCCATTTCATTAAGCTTGTCCAAATAGGTTAAGTTGCTTAAGCTTCTTAAGTAGCTCACTAAATCATGACATAATCTTGCTTAAATGAGCATGCCATTTCATTAAGCTTGTCCACATAGGCTAAGTTGCTTAAGCTCCTTAAGCAGCTCACTAAATCACGACTTAATCTTGCTTATATGCCTAATTACATATCATTTGGTGTTCATAAACACCTACTTAAAAGTCGTAATTGAAATAAAAATATAAAAGACCTAAAATAAAGAACTACATAAATACATACTCTAGGCCTAAATATGCTTCCCTCGGCTTTGAAAAAAATGGGGCTACCGTTGCCACATATTCTAACACATATATGTTGATATCTATAATATATATATATATATATATATATTTTAGTACTAATGGGGTTAGAAATGTCTAAGGATCTACTTATGTGCATCTTGATTAGTCCTTCCCCAAGTGAGTTTATTAAGAGCACACACCTCTTTGTTCTCCTTGTGCATTTAGATGTTGTAAAACTTTTAAAGTGCTCCCAACAAGAATCCACTACCTTTTCTTTACAAATATATGCTAAGGGTTGGTAATTTGCCCTGTCCTTGTAGTGAGGCCAAGATTACTTATTAAACTAAGGTAAAATAGAGAATATAGTCCCCCTTTTGTGTTTGTCCTATGTGCATATGCATATAATTTTGATTCGGTCAATATATCTTAATGTAAAAATGAATGTACAAATGTAAAAATTAAAATTATTTTTTTAATTTTCTCCAAAAAAATTAATTATAATTTCTATTTTTTTCCATTGTACTTGGGAAAAAAAATAGTAGCGTTATCAAAGAATATGTTAGAAAAAATAAGGGAAAAAATATTTTGAAAATTTATAAAAAAAAGCGTGTATTGAAATATTTTTACACACAAGTAAGAATGAGAGAGCTTTACAGTTGGTGAAAACTCACAACCTTAATAGAAGCACTTTTACATTTGAATTTGGCCTTGTTTTCACATACTAAAATGCTAATGGGAGAGGACAGGCATTTATAAGAAATTATATACACATGCATGTATCCAAGTGTTAAGTTAGGAGTTAAGTATACACAATATAAATCTATGCTTTATAACACCTTGGTATGAGCAAATGACTAAGCAATTTTACATTAGGTGTCATGAAATTGCAACACCATCTCAACACTCCTCTTTGATCACATTTCTAAAACTTCAATGGCTTTTCGAAGTAGTTCAAATTGTGCTTTAGGTGGTGCTTTGTTATAAATGTCTACTAGTTTTTCTTCTTACTTGCAATATATCAGTCCAAACTCTCCATCTTCTATTACATCTAATAGGAAATGATATTTGATTTTGATATGTTTCACTTTCTTTTGAAATACAAGATTTTTTTTGCCATAGCAATTATTCATTTGCTATCACAAAAGATATATTTAGCTTGATTTAGGTCACTCATGTTTTTGAAAATTCTTTTTAGCCAAATTATTTGACTTGCTACCGCATTCTGTAGATGGTTGTGCTACTATTTCTTGTTGTTTTGATGCCCATGAGATAACTTCATAGCATAATATGCATGTGTACTAGGAAGTGTTCTTCATGCCATCCACGGATCCAGCCTAATCACTATTTGTGTAGCCAAAACAATTTAAAATTTGCACATGATTTCTACCAAATTCTATGATTTTTTTTTCCCTTGTAGATATGTAAGCATATGCTTTGCTATCCTGTGGTTTATTTGACTTGGATTTTGCATGAATCGTGAAACTAAACTTGTAGTTTACATTATGGATGGTCTAATAGGAGAGTGATATAGTATTTTCCAATTAGACTGGTCATCTACCTTTTTAGATCAAACTTCTTAACTCATTTTTTTCATTTCCCACAAGTGATATAGTTATTGACTTTCAATTTTCATCCTAAGCTTTTTTAACACTATTTTGTTTTAATTTGTTTGAGATATGAAAATCTCTTCCGTCTTTTGGTGTATTTCAATACTCATGAAGTAATGTATCATACCCGTATATGTTATTTCAAATGCTTTTATCATATTTTGTTTGAGCTCTTGCATCAACTTTTCATTGTTTCCTGTTTAAATAAGATCATCCGCAAACAGGAAGATGATGACAGTACCTTTATCATGGGTCTTTACATATAATATCAGTTCAATTTTACTTCTCCCAAAATCTTGATCTATAAAGTATTCATCAGTTTTTGCTATAAGCTCATGATGGTTGTTTCAATCCATACAAAGCTTTTTTAAGCTTGTCTTCTTCTCCAGGAATTTCAAACCATAATGATTGATTAATATGATTTCTTTTTCAAGATAACCATTTCAAAATGCAAATTTCATGTCAAGTTTATGAATGTGTCACTTCATGTCAAGCAACGAGCGCAATCAATGCACTGATTGTATATAATCAAGCTATCAGAGAAAAAAGTTTTATTGTTATCCATAACAAATTGTTGTGAATAGCCTTTCACTACAAGTCATACTTTCTTTTTTTCAATTGAATATTTGGGTTAAGTTTTGTTTTGAAAACCACTTAACTCCAATGACTTATACGTCTAAAGGTGATTCCACTCACTCCCATGTTTGAATTTTCAATCATTTTTATTTTTTCTTGCATTGATGTCAACCAGCCATTTTAGTTTGATGCAACATCAATGCATTTGAGCTTTCATGTGGTGAGTTGCAGGGTCCATATAATTATGATAATCTCATCATTTTTCTTGTGGCAAATCAAAAGTAAACTTATCATATTAAGAAGTTTGTGTTTGAGTAGGAGTTCTTAGTTCTTATTCTTCCACTTCTTTTTGTGTTGAAATTGAATGTTGAATTAAGATAATAATTGTTTTCTTCCCAACTTTTACTTCATTCTGATTCCGTGCTGAATTTTCATCAATTTCTACATTTTGATTGATAATTTTTATTATTTCATTTTGAAATTATGTACTCTATAACCTTTTGACTAAAAACTATTGTAAAGAAAAATAAAATTTTCTAGTTCATCATCTAGTTTCCTTCTTGTGCTTTTCATTTAGGATGTGAACATCATAGATACAGTTGAAAACTCTAAGATGTCATTGAGAGCATTCCTCTACTCCACGCCTTCATTGGTGTTTGGTTTTGATTCACCTCTATTGGACATCTATTTAACAAGTAAACTATTGTATAAACAACATCACCTTAGAACTTGTATGGGAGGCTTTTTTCTTTCATTATTATTCTTCATATTTCTGTCACAAATCTAATTTTTATTTCTAATACATAATTTTGTTCAAAAGCACAACCAACTATCATTTGGTGTTCTACAACTTCATCTTCTAAAAATTTTATAAAATATTTAAGGATGTACTGTACTAGGCCCTAACCAAGCCCCTTAATTTGAGTATAGTTAAAGTGGTTACTATTTACTTACTTCAAAAAAAATGTAGAACTTTTAAAACTTTTCATAAATAAAATAAAATACTATTCAAGTCCTATACCGTGAATGCAAAACAATAATTTCAAAATCAATCTTAAATGAAACCAACAAGTGACTTAAACAATTTAAAACATATGTAATCAAATATTTAATGTAACTAAAAATTTAAGAGAATCAAATAAATGCTCAATCTAAAAAAAATTATTCCTTAACATAAAATTATTTAGTAATTTTCAACTATTGCCAAGATGCTCGCCATGATCCACTCGGATATTAAGCAAAAGCTCACTCATTGTCATTCAGGACCCTTCTCGAGTTACCTACTGGAACTCGAGGATAGCCCCAATGAAGGGAAACCCTATCAGAAATTCTACAGAAAATTGAGCAGCATCTCCTCTTGGATTGAACTTCCCCAAATATTCCTTGTGTAAAAAACTCACTCCAAAAATATATATCTGCCTTTTCCTTCCTCCCTGACAACAAATTTCTACAAAATTATAGAACTTTGATAATAACAACATAAAAATATAAATAATAGATTTTAAATACCTTTTCGTGTATTAGGATCCCTTCCAGAGTTTTCCATCGGAACCCTAGGATGGCTCCGACTTTTCCTTAAGTTTTAACTTAGTATAGAAAACCCATGCCTATAAATTCATAGCCACCAACACCTCCTTCCACTTACTAAGTTCCATAATTTTACAGCACTTCATAAATAGATCAGCACCTAAATATAAATAAAAAGATAATAACAATAATAACAACAATAAATAAAAACAACCTAGGCCCTAGACCCTAAACCATATGACCCAGTCTCAAAATATAAGAAATATACAGATATGAGTTTATGTCATTCGGAACAATAAATTGTAAGATACTTTGAATGAAAAAAATTATATTAAAGTAAACATGTAGAAGTAATACTTTAAATTCTAATAATAGTTTTGATAACATCACCACCATTCATAAATAAAGACAACCTAGATCCTAAACCATATGACCTACATCTCAACATATAGGAAATATATAGATATGAGTTTATGTAATTAGGGCCAATAAATTATAATATTCCTTAAATCAAATAAATTATATTGAAGTAAACATGTAGAAATAATACTTTAAATTGAATAACTATGGTCGTAATAATAGTTCTGATAACATCACCACTATCCAAAACCAATATAAATATATATTTTCTTTCTACGTATATATATATATATATGTACCTATATATGAATATGTATACAGTCTCTCGAAAGATTTGAGTAACCTGTGTATAGGCTAATATATTGTTCGAAGGCTAATACACCTGTCCGAAGGGTATCTTCAATTTTTGTTGTCAATAATATATGAACTTTCCCACTTTTTTATAATGTTAAGCACATACTTCCAAATCTATAAGGTCATCCGCTTAAAGTAATACAACAATCATGCAATTGATAATAATAATAATAGTAATATAAAAATAGAACTAAAAATTATAAATATATTACTTATACCGCACACTTATAGTGAAAATTTATTTAATGTACCATATGATATATCAACGTGTGGTCCTATAATATCAATTGTTCGTAGGTATTCTATTACCAATACGACAAGGGGTGGTTACCTATAATGGCTACCCAACCCCTGATCTCGTAGGCAGTATAAATATAATAGTAAACCATTCATGGGCCTAATCGGTTCATTTCCCTGGTATGATATGGTACACCTAGTACATTATATATATATATATATATATATATATATATATATATATGTATATATCAAAACAATATTTGATGCACCATATGATATATCAGTACTACCAAGTGGTATTTGGTATACTAAAACCACTTAATAGATAGGGGAGAAAAAAAAAAAACCTGTACATGACACCTCTAGCATTCTAAAGGTGATGGTGCTAAACAACCTTCCATAAGATGGCTAAGTTTAACTTGTCACATTTTGACTATGGCGAGGGTGGCTAATACCATTACTGTAAAATACATGCCTACCCTCGCTCGCCTTAGCTTCCATAGGATGACTAAGTTTCACTTGTTACCTTTTGACTATGGGAAGGGTGGCTAATGCCATTATTGTAAAATACATGCCTACTCTCACTTACCACAGTGCACAAAGGATGACTATATATATATATATATATAACTCGTGCACTGAAATCAATCATCTGTATATCAAGAAAACCGATACTATCTAGTGTATTTAAAAACCAACTAGTCACATACAAATATACAAATATGAAAATATCAACTTTTCCTAATTATATTTTAAAACCGTAAAAAAATGTTTTAAGTAAATAAATAAATAATAAACAAATAAAAATAATAAGAATTTAGACATATCGAATAATTTTAAGAAAATATACCATGTTAGTGTCATTTTAATATTAATTACTTTTATAACTCTCAAATCTTTTGATGAGAATCTGTCCGTACCTGCATAACCAACAACTCGCTGTGATGCAGATCCAATATAATTGAAGACCGGGCCAATCACTAGAGCTCAATCCAAGAGATTTAAGAACAACATGGTTGAATTTATGCAAGAAGTTATCAATTCTCAAAAGGGCTTGTCAATACCCAAAGAATCAAAGCCTATTTTAAGCATCCAAGTGGTGGAGGCCGATATGGACTCGGGTAGCTGTTTTAGTGTATTTTTTGACTCCGGCAGCAAAGCATGAGTTCAACACTTCTTGAACTCAATTGATATCACTAAGATTTTATGGAAATAATTCAAGTCAGAAGCAAAAGCCATCAAAGAAGCCATTTGCGCAAAGAAGGAGTTTTTGGTTGAAATTGCTGTATTTGTTGCTGGCTTTACTGTATTTTGCTAGTTAAGCATTTTCTCTTTATTCCAATCAAGGGAAACATAAGGAAACCATAATTAATTGTATTTGGCATCCTACATGGCATATGGGAGCTGATTTGGAGCCTTTACAAGTTGGAAATTGTTCAAAGATAGCTTAGTACTCAAACTAGTCAACTAGTTTCCTAATTTGAATTTCACTTTTTGTGTTAGGAAATTAGCATTTTATTTGGTTTTTATTTATTTATTTGATAGAAAAATTAACTTAGGAAAGTTATTATCTTATTATTTCAGTTGTAAATTAATTAATTTCTAATTCAAAATAAGGGAATTAATTAATCCAAATTAGTTTAGGAAAGCATGAAAAATTCGGCTAAGCTTATTTCCTAATTCCTTTGGGCTGAATTTTACCTAGCAAGTTAGGGTGTATTGTTGTGTGACTTTAGCCTATTTAATGGCTTATTTTTCAATGAGAATCAGCTTACATATTATTCAGAAAATTATTTGTGAGAAAAGAATTCTCTTTGTTCTCTTTGAATACCTAAAATACCATTAGAGAGTGAGTGTTTTAGTTTGACTTATCAATAGGATTTCCATCACCTATTGTGGCGTCTTCAATATACCAAGGTTTTCAATCACAAGTTGATTAGGGGTTAAGGTGACCATAATAACTTGAATTTAATTTTTTGATTCCGGGCTCATATAATACGGGTATAGGTGTGAGTCGACCTAGGTTCATATCTTTTGCTATCGGAGTCGAGTTTTGTTCATGTTTGATCTATCTTATTTGTTTTTTTTATTTTTGTGTTATTCTACAATTTTAACATTAGGTTAAGATTGTTCTAAGTTCATGCATGTTCTGCATAAAAAAAAAAAAAAACAATTTGTTTCTTAGTTAAATTAGGTTTATTTATTTTATCGTATTTTTGCTTTCTAGTTTGTTGGTTGGTTTTCATCATTGTTCTTGTTAATTTATTTTATTGTTGATTTTTATTTTTTTTTAATCTTAAGTAGTTGCATTCATATATAAAAAAAAAAAAGAAGAAAGAAAAGATGAAGATTTAAAAAAATAAAAAAATTTACAAAAGGCCAATTTTAGTTGAAGTTTGGAATTCGAATTTGTTTGCTGGAAATTTGTTGGAGTTGTTGAGTTATTGCCTATTTATTCAATATTTGGTTGATGGAAAATTGAATTTTGAGTGCCAAAAATTGTTTGGATTAAAATTGATAAAGGATGTGATATAAAGACTTAAATTGCAAGAACTACAACCAACAACAATTCCATATTTTGTTCAAATTTGTTCTCGTTTGTTGTTTGAATATTTTTCTAAATTTTACCCCTAAATTTTGGGTTTCTTGATATTCTGGACCAATATTTATTGATTACAAATTTTCATTGATATTTGACCTTGTTTTGGATTAGTTTGGCTGAGATTAGATTTTGTCAATTCACTTTGTATTTGTTTGTTTTAATTGCTGTTGTGTTGATAAGTTAAATTAAGGCAAACTTGTGATCTAGCTGCGGTTTTGTGTGTGTTTTAATAAGAACTTTAAGATAATTTTTTGAGTGAAAAAATGCAAAAGTGTGTAAGCTTAAAAGAGGGTAAAAACCCAAACTAGTGTGCAAACACAAGTGTCGAGACCTTGTTTGAGTGAAACACGTGAGGGAGTGATTTTGGTGAGAATTTTTGTGTTATTTATACTAACATGGCAGATTCAAGGATGAGGAGAGGAGACGGTTTATTTAGAATTAATGAAAAGGAATCCGTGGGGTTTAAGGGAGACTCTTGAGCAGCGAGAAGTGGAGATGAACCTATTGACATGATGGCAATCTTGGAACAACTCCACAGAATGAATACTCATTTTGATCACCTAGATCAAAGATTGGATACAGTGGAAAATTCTCAAGGAAGGCCGAATACAAGGTTAGATGCACATGGAGGCCAAGGTCGAGGATGAGGAGGTCGTGGACGGCCTAGAGTAGAATTTAAAGGAGGTAATTTTGGAAATATTAAGGTCAACATATCACCTTTTGTGGGAAAAAGTGATCCGGAGGCTTACCTAGAATGAGAGGAGCGAATGGAGATGATATTCGACTGTCATTACTATTCGGATACTAAGAAAATTAAACTGACAGCTTTGGAATTGGTCATTATGCACTCCAATGGTGGACAAATGAGCAAAGTACCTGAAGTAGAGTGGGTGATGAATTGATTACTACTTGACGACAAATAAAAGGAGCCATGAGGAAGCAATTTGTACTGACTCATTATCATAGATTGCTACATCAAAGGTTACAATCTTTATCTCATGGAAATAGGACTGTGGAAGATTATTACAAGGAAATGGAGATGCCTATGATGAGGTTGAGTGTGAATGAGGATCATGAGGCAGCCATGGCAAGGTATTTGGGTGGTTTAAATTGAAAGATAGCCAACCAAGTGGAGCTTCGACAATATGTAGAATTGGAGGAGATGCCTCATGTGGCCATCAATATTGAAAATCAATTCAAGAGGAGAGGAAGCTTACGGTTTGAGGGTGTTTCGAGTAGTAGGAGGACAAATCCAAGTGTTTGGAGAAGCAATCCCACTTATGACAGAAGGCCAAAACCGAAACTTGGTGAAGAAAGCTCCAATCGGCCAAAGAAGGAAGCCAAAAATGAATCTGTCCAAGCACACAAATATGAAGGTAAATCTAATCCTAAACCCTCTAGAACTAGAGATATTGTTTGTTTTAAGTGCTAGGGATTAGGACATATTGCCAACCAATACCCAAATAGAAGAATTTGATGTTGAAGAAATTGGAGGTGAGGAACATGGGGAATCTGAAACACTTAAGGCTTCAAGGGTTGAATTGAGTTTAGTGGCAAGAAGGGTCCTAACCGTGTACAAAGATGAGGATCAAATTCAAAGGGAGAACATCTTCCACACCCGATGTGAAATTCAAGGTAATATTTGTAATACGATAGTTGATAGTGGAAGTTGTGCTAATGTAATTAGTTATTTGGTAGTTAATAAATTAGGATTAGCAACCATTAAACATTCAGAACTATATAGATTACAATGGCCTAATGATAGTGGTGAGATGAAGGTAAACTAACAAGTCAAAGTAAAATTCAGCATTGACAAATATATGGATGTTGTTCCTATGCAATCTGATCATATTTTATTAAGGAGGCCATGGTAATTTGCTAAGTTGCCATACACTATGGAAGAGAGAATTCCATTGTTTTTAAATTTAAGTGAAAAAAGGTTAAGCTGAAGCCATTAACTTCAAAGTAGATATTTAGAAACCAATTTCAAATGCAACAAAAGAGGGAGGCTGAAAAGCTAAAGAAGAGGTCAAATGTGGCACCCACGGTTTCACCACCTATCCATGAGGACAAAACTGAGCTTGCTGTCCAAGGTAATTATTCTAAAATCCAAATTGATTGGAAAAAGCAAGACAAACCCAAGAGCAAGAGAAAACAAGCAAAAGCATTTTTGAGAAAGAAAGAGAGAGGAAAGAGAAGAAAAACGAGAATTTTTACCTTAGTTTTAGGGAAGTTAAAAAGGCATTTTTGAGTGATAAACCCTTGCTGGTCATGATTAATAAAGATGTTTATTTAAATAATCAAGCTAACTCCAAAGAACTTGAATTACCAAGTTCTATTTCTTCTCTTTTACAGGATTTTGAAGATGTCTGTTCAGAGGAAATTCCTAATGGTTTACCACCTATCTGAGGGATTGACCATCAAATTGATTTTATACTGGGAGCTGTAGTTCCTAATAGGCCTACATATAGAAGTAATCCTGAGGAGATAAAGGAGCTACAAAGGCAGGTAAGTGAGTTATTAGACAAAGATTATATTCGTGAGAGCATGAGTCCATGTGTTGTTCCTGTTTTGTTAGTATCTAAGAAAGATGGTTCATGACGCATGTGTGTGGATTGTAGAGCTATTAATAATATAACCATTAAATATAGACATCCAATTCCTAGGTTAGATGATACGCTTGATGAATTACATGGTGCATGCATGTTTATTAAAATTGACCTTAAGAGTGCGTATCATCAAATTAGGATGAAAGAGGAAGATGAATGGAAAACTGCATTTAAAATGGAGTATGGATTGTATGAGTAATTAGTAATGCCGTTTGGCTTAACTAATGCACCTAGTACTTTCATGAGGTTAATGAATCATGTCATGCGTCCATTCATTGGTAAATTTGTAGTTGTATATTTTGATGATATTTTAGTATATAGCTGAAACCTTGATGAGCATGTAGGACATCTTAGGTAAGTTTTAAATATTCTTAGGAATGAAAGGTTATTTGCTAACATGAAAAAGTGTGATTTTTGTAAAGATGAATTGGTTTTTCTAGGATTTGTTATAAGTTCTGCAAAAATTAAAGTTGATCAATCCAAGGTGCAAGCAATCCAAGAGTGGCTGAAACCTACCTCTATCACCTAAGTGAGAAGCTTTCATGGTTTGGCTAGTTTTTACCAAAGATTTGTCAAGGATTTTAGCACCATCACAGCAGCCTTGATAGAAGTTGTAAAGAAGAATGTAGGCTTCAAATGTGGGGAAGTACAAGATAAATCTTTTAATTTGTTGAAAGAAAAATTAACTAATGCACCTTTATTAGTTTTGCCTAATTTTTTAAAGACTTTTGAAATTGAATGTGATACTTTGGGTGTAGGCATTGGAGCTGTTTTAATGCAAGAAGGAAGACCTATAGCCTACTTTAGTAAGAAATTGAATGGAGCCACCCTAAACTACCCGACCTATGACAAAGAGATATATGCCTTGGTGAGAGCTTTGGAGACATGGCAAAGCTTTGGAGACATGGCAACATTACTTAATGCAGAAGGAGTTTGTGATTCGTACAGATCATGAGTCTTTAAAGCACATTAAAAGTCAAGGGAAGCTTAATCAAAGGCATGCTCAGTGGGTTGAGTTCATTGAAACTTTTCCTTATGTCATCCGCTATAAAAAAGGTAAGGAAAATGTGATTGCCGATGCATTATCTTGAAGGTATGTATTGTTCTCTATCTTAGATGCTAGATTGCTTGGGTTTGAACAATTGAAAGAACTTTATGAGCATGACAGTGACTTTGGTGAAATATTTAGGAGCTGTACAAAACATGGGTTCAATAAATTTTACAACTTTGAGGGATATTTGTTTAGGGAAAATCAACTTTGTATGCCTTGTCGTAGCATTTGAGAATTGTTAGTAATGGAAGGTCATGGTGGTGGTTTAATGGGTCATTTTGGTATTTTAAAACTTTATCCCCACTACAAGAACATTTTTATTGGCTTAATATGAGGAGATATGTGAAGAGAATATGTAAAAGATGCTTGAAATGTTGAAAAGCCAAGTCTAAATTGAAGCCGCATGGTTTGTATCATCCTTTACCGATTTCAAACTTTCCTCAGGTGGATTTGTCTATGGATTTTGTTCTTGGTTTACCTAGGTTCAAAACAGGTAAGGATTCAATTTTTGTAGTTTTGGATAGATTTTCGAGGATGACACATTTTATTACACATAATAAAATTGATGAAGCATCTAATGTTGCTCACTTATTCTTTAAAGAAATTGTGAGGTTGCATTGTATGTCTAAAACTATTATATCAGATAGGGATGCTAAGTTCTTAAATTATTTTTGGAAAACTTTGTGGGCTAAGTTAGGAACTAAACTTGTATTTTCAACTACTTGTCATCCACAAACTAAAGTAGTGAATAGGACTTTGTCTACATTGTTAAGGACTTTAATTAGTAGAAATTTAAAAACATGAGAAGAATGTTTGTCACATGTTGAATTTGCTTATAGTAGGTCTGTACATTCAGCTACTAAATACACACCATTTGAGATTGTTTATGGTTTTAATCCTTCGACTCCATTAGATTTAACGCCTTTATCTTTAAGTGAACATGCTAATTTAGATGGAAAACAAAAGGCTGATTTTGTGAAGCAGATTCATGAAAAGATAAAGGCAAATATTGGAAGGAGGACCAAGCAATATGCAAGGAATGCTAACCAAGGCTAGATTAAAGTTGTCTTTGAACCTAGAGATTGTGTTTGGTTGCATTTAAGAAAGGAGAGATTTCCCAAACTAAGAAAGATGAAGCTTATGTCGTATGGAGATGAACCTTTTCAGTTTTGGAGCGGATTAATAAGAATGCTTATAAACTTGACTTACCAGGTAAGTATAATGTTAGTGCTCCATCTAATATTGCTGATTTATCTCCTTTTGTTGTAGGTGAAGATTTTGATTTGAGGGTAAATTCTTTTAAAGAGGAAGGAAATGATGAGAATCTGCCTGTATCCGCATAACCGATAACCCACTAGAGTGCAGATCCAATACAGTTGAAGACGGGCCAATCACTAGAGCTCAAGATAAAAGATTTAAGAACAACCTGGCTAGTTTTATACAAAGATTTATCAATTCACAAAAGGGCTAGTCAATACCCAAAGATTCAAAGCATATTTTAAGCATCCAAGTGGTGGAGGCCGATATGGGCCTGGGTAGCTGTTTTAGTGTATTTTTGGACTTTAGGCAGCAAGGAATGAGTTGGAAATTGGTAAAAGATAGCTTAGTGGTCAAACTTGTCAACTAATTTCCTAATTTGAATTTGACTTTTTGTTTTAGGAAATTAGCCTTTTATTTGGTTTTTATTGATTTATTTGCTAGAAAAATTAACTTAGAAAAGTTATTATCTTATTATTTCAACTGCAAATTAATTAATTCCTAATTCAAAATATGATAATTAATTAATCCAAATTAGTTTAGGAAAGCATGAAAAATTCGGCCAAGCTTGTTTCCTAATTCCTTTGGGCCGAATTTTACCTAGCAAGTTAGAGTTTATTGTTTTATGACTTTAGCCTATTTAAGGGCTTATTTTTCAATGAGAATCATTTTACATATTATTCAGAAAATTATTTGTGAGAAAAGAATTCTTTTTATTCTCTTTGAATACCTAAAATATCATTAGAGAGTGAGTGTTTTAGTTTGACTTATCAATAGGATTTCTATCACCGATTGTGGCTTCTTCAATATACCAAGGTTTCTAGTCACATGTTGATTAGGGTTGAGGTAACCATAATAACTTGAACTTAATTTTTTGATTCCGGACTAATATAATACGGGTTTAGACGCTAGTCGACCTAGGTTCATATCATCTTTTAAATCAACATTTAAGTAAAAACATATGTAAATAACCAAATAATCTTGAAAATCATGTGCATGTATTCAAGAATAAAATCTTATTGGAACTATCTAGTTCATTCTTTGGAACCATATCACATTTTAGGTCTTACGAAACAGGATGAATTGAGATGGTATTTTGTAAATATGTCATTATCTTGAATATATTAACTATTTCTTTATTTTTCGATCGCATGGAAAAGACAAAAGAAACATCTTGTTGTTTCTTCAACAATTTATGATCTCTAGTGGACTTATTAGTAGGATTTGAACCTAGATGACCATCAATGAGTGAAATAGAACATGAAACTGTAAGCTCCCAAACAGTGAGAGGAGACTAGGGCTTTGACCGCGTGTCTGTTGAAGAATGAGCCTGCACACACACACACACACACATATATATATGTATAAATAGAAATGTTTTAATAATATGATTATTTTACCAAATCTAAAATTAATGATCAACAATTTCACAATTCAAACATAGTTTACAATCAAAATTAAAGCAATGAAGCATTTAAAAAGAAATCGTATGAATAATATTTTTTTATTCTACAATCAACTTAAATGAATAATTTAACATTTAAATTATGCCCAATTTACTTTGGAAAGAAAACAAAACCTCTTTCAATCCACTCTCTCAAAATATTACCTATTATATATAATAAATACACTAATAAGAATATATGAAAAATACATTTACACATTCTATTAATATGAACACCAATTCCCTCAATGCACTTTAATAAGTTGGGCGAGGAAAACCATAACATATTAAAATTCTTCTTCCACAGTATAAATCCTTTAAGTTTGTAAATCCACATATAAGTAAATTCTTGGATAAATTTAAACAAGCATAAACCAACAATCTAAATTCTACAAAATATGGACCGGCATTTAAAACAAATATGTCAATGAATAAAATTATTTTAATTTAACATAAGCATCTAAATCTTTTTGAAAATTTATAAATTACCTAAGTAATAACAATTTGTTAAATAACACATTAAATCCAAATTTAAAAATAAATATATATTTTACCCTAAAATATACCACTCATAGGACCGATATCTGCTCATCCTTGCTCTACTTTGGGGTTAGATGCAGCTTCCATTAGGTGCCTAACATACACCTGAGTATTATTTAGATATCAAATATGTTATTCAATGATACTGGAATGCTTTAATTATTTTAAAATTACTTTACTACTTCATGTTCCCAAAAAATTGGACCTTTAGGGAAGTCCAATTGTACAATTGACTCCGAATGGCCTCTTGCCCAAAATTTAGGATTTTCCTGTTTACACTCAATTTCATGAAATTAAATATTTCCTTACCCTCTATTAATCACTAAGAACCTAAACACAATAAATTTTTTTAAGAAAAACTTCCAGCATAGACCAACTTTACAGTAATTATAAAATTAGCTAAAAAATGTTAATATTTTAAATACTCATCCATAATTGGAAAACAATATACCAAATAAAAGTTTGTGAGACAAAGATTGAGAATACTTAACTCAAATTAACCAAACTCACTGCTGGTGGCCGAAAAGTTTCGACTAAATCTCAAATCATCATATCTCTCAAATAGTTTCAAATTTGAAAAAATGGAGGCCATATTCAGAATCAGGGGATCCAAAAAAGGGGGATAGAGTTATGGTTTGAACTAGGTTGGTTGGAAAAGGGCCAAATCACTGGAAATTCAAAAATGGTTGTTGTTGGCTTCAGCCCGATTTGGGCGCATCTGGCTATGAAATTTAACAGCCAAGGTCATAGGCGCCTTGGCTTTGATGGTGGCTGGTGCATATAGAGTTGGATGGTCAAAAAATGGTCAATGCTAGCCAAATGTGAAAGAGAGAGAGAGAGAGAGAGAGAGAGAGAGAGAGAGAGAGAGTATCTTGTGAGTGGAGAGAGAAAAAGAAAAGGAAAAAGAAGTTGGTTATATGTCACCTATATATGGCACCCATCAAAGATATTTTTAAGTATTCCTTTTCACGCTTTTCAATAAAACTATCTAGAATGGTGAGTCCCAAAAAAATAAATACAACTTTACGAATTCATAATTTTTCAACTGCAGATCCAAATTAAATGTGCCACTAGTCTACAGACTCGTATAAATGAGAATGATACGATGGTACATATGTCAAAGCCATGATTTATATAAATAAAAATTCAAAATTGGCCTTGCTTGATCAATCAGGATCTCATCTTAATCTGAGCATAATTTTTTGATCTCAATTCCAATTTTTGGGGTACTATTAGTGTACGAAATAGTAATGATGTATACTTGGCAATGATGCCCTAGTGAAATCAAAACTTAAGCCGTACCAAAAAATCAATTAGATCCACTTAGTTAATCCCAATCAACTCTGATCAAACTTCTTTAAAAATTCAAATTTAGAGCTCTTTCTCGGGTTAAGGTATTACACATTACCTAAAAAAGAAAAGGGTTATTTACACTGATGCCCCAAACCATTAGGATTTATTACAGTTGCCCACCAACCTATGAAATTGACTGTTATACTCCTGTAACAGTGAAATGTTGCCATATTGCCCCTTTTATGATTCTTTATTTAAATTTGCCGTTTTCTTACTCATGTGCTATACACCTGGATTCCAATAAATAGAACCAACAGTATTTTAGTCTTTTCACTCCCTTTCTCTCTCTTTCTGCTTCTATCTTGCTCTTCTAGTCTTCTTCATCATCATCATTAGGCCTTAGCCCTGACTACCTCATCAAATGCATGACCTAAAAAGAGACCCAAGGTTGATCCCTACCATACATCATCTAAACCAACCATGAAAACCGCGAACTTGTCTTGGCAATTCATGGGCTAAACATCCTTAATGTGAGAGCAGGTTTGGCATGAAGATGCTTGATAGTGTGTTTGGTGAGAGTATTAGGGTCGTGACTTTTTTCCCCCCCAAAAAATCATATAAATGGTTGATCTTGTGTTGGTCTCTATGATTCAATTTAGGGAAAAAATGCTATATATATAATATTAATGTATATCAATTTTGATCTCCCTCTCAATTTAATAGCTCCAAAACCACCTTCCAATACTGCCTTCCAAATTAGCCTAACAAAATCAAGAATATGTTCCAACCTTCTCATCGAAACATTGTTCTTACTTGTATCACCATCCTTATGATAATTGGGTATTGAATTGAGTCCCTCTCACTAAAAAAAATGCTTTAGATATTTGTATATATATTTAATAATGTATATCGAATTTGTTCTGGTATATTAATTTATACCAACGAGTAATATTAGTTCAAGCTTATATAATGGAGAAGGTTTGTGTTTCCGATTATTGCTATTTTTTTCATTAATTATCACTGAGATCATCTAAAAAAAACTTTTATGAAAAATTTGGGAATTGGGCAATTGATTTTCATTTATTGTTTTGATTGCTATAAAATTTCATTAAAATTATTCTTGTACGAAATTGGGGAACTAATGGAAGGACAGAATGACAGTGTAAGACTAAAATAGCCTTAATTTATCTAATTAAAATGTACATGCATAGCACATCGGCAAGAAAACAGCGGATGTAAATGAGGAATAATGGAAGGGGGTATTATGGCAATGTTTCACCATTATAGAAGTATAGCAGCCAATTCATAGATTAAGGGGGGACTTGCTATAAATCTCAAAATTTGGGTGGCATTGTTGTAAATAAGCCAAATAAACAACAACAAATAAAAGAGTAATTTACCAAGTTATAAAAAATAGACATGCATAAGCCTACCATACAAATATGTATAAAGCAAGCAATATCATTTTTATCATATACTGCATGCGACATTATGATAACATGAAATGATTATATTAAGTTCGTAACTTGTTTCATATCATATATACAAAACATATTCATAAATCATATTAAAACAAGTAAATTTCATAATGCATATAATATTCCATAATATATACTCCAACACTTATTAGCATATAACATATCATATAAATCATAACATACTTAATCTTATTGGGTACCATATCATCGAGCACTTGAAACTCAAAGTTGGATTTTTTATAAGGTGTAAAGCACCCACTTATCAAATCTTATCTTTATCATAGTGTGCACGACTTTCATACCTAGGCATAAGGCACCACAGCCGTTCATAACCAAGATGGACAACAATATCAAAACTCCATGTCTTATTCTTGGTTCATTTTGGCTTATTAATAAATAATAATATCATATTATACACTTATAGATGATAACAATAGATCATACAATTAACCATGCATATTTCAAACTATTATAATAACACATCTTATACATATTCATATAAACTTTCATGTACTTAATAGTTTATAACAAAACAAAATCACTAAGCAAAACAAAATATTACTCAGTGACACTTTCCAAGGGTAAAGTAGACATAATAGCTAGTCTACAAATAAATTATTAGACCAAAAAAAACACAAAAATATAATCAACTAAATCTTTCAGTAGAAAGCATATTTCAATCAAGATTCAATTACTCATAGAATACTAAGCATCCAACCCTAATAATTCAATACAAATTTATTGAAAAAAGAAACCCACATTCAAAATTTCAAGCCATTTGGAGTTCAGCTGACCCATTCGCAAAAATAAACAAAAATGTGTTACTAATCTCGTTGTAACTTGCTAATAGACAAACTCAAATTTTGAAAATCTATTAAAATTCGAATATAAGCCCAAATGATGAGAAATGTTTTTTCTAAATTTTCCTTATATAGTGTCTAATATATACAGTATAAATATCATACCAAAACATAAAACATAAATTTGTCAAAATAATCAATCAATACAAATTACTTTAATTAAAGCTGCCTTTTTCAAAATCTTCAATAATTCAATCAACTTCAAAAAAAATTAATCTAAAAAATTCCACAACTTTTGAATCCTAACTTAAAAGAAAAGTATAAGAGTCTACTTTTCAAAAATGCTATACCCAAAGATCAATAATCAATAAAATAAATCTAAAATCTCATATTTATAAAACACAATTATGCAGACAATGTAGAGGTATCATATTTGAAAAATCAGAACTAAATCTATACGAATCATTCAATGATAATTCAATTGAAATGTTCATTATAAATCTAGTTTCTCAGATAATTCTAGTTTTTGAAAAAGATTTCATCTAGGTGTTGAAAAAGGGAGCAAAATAGATTATGTAGAAATGAGACAGAATGAAGTTTTTCATTTAATACTTAAAAACCTTATTCCAAAATAAATCATAACACATGAATATCTTATACAACAAAAGAAGCCATCTTACTACAAGTAAAAAATCATTTAATTCTTCTTAAAGCATATGTTAAACACAATTTTTACAACACAAAGATACTATATCAATATAAGACATGGATACTAGATCACAACACATATAAAATGCAGCCTAACTATTCTTTATAACAAGAAAAATTACCTTGATCCTTCACGAATCAAAATCCCTTCCTTGATCATGATTCCCAACTAAGAAAATAATAACAAGTCTTAGTTCTACACTAAGTTACAAAACTAAAAGCTAAATCATAGACCAAATGTTGTTCTTACCTTACTATTCTATAAATCCTCAACTCTTCCTTTAGAAACCATAAAGAAATCTATCAATCTTTTTTTTCTTCTTTATTATTCTCTGTATTCTCTTTCTCTCTTCCTTTTTAGGTTTTGTATAATATATACAAGGAAAAAAAGAAGATTGATAGATTTCTTTATGGTATAATCCTTAACTCTTCCTTGGGAAACCTCAAAGAAATCAATCAATCTTCTTTTTTCCTCTGCTATTCTCTGTTTTTGTTTTTTTTGTCTTTTTCGTTTAGGTTTTGTATAGTATATACAAAAGAAACAAAAGAAATAAACCTTACACATTCTTGGGTTTCCTAATACTTTTTATCTAAATAAAAGAAAATAATCAATATTTCATTTTTAGTACCTAATGCAAAAAATATAAATAAAAGTTGAAAAACATTTTTTCCTACCCAAAATTCTTCTAACCTTAATACTCATATACCCATAGGTCATCTAGAACTTATCCAAAATAAGGTAGATGTTTTAGCCCAAACATACAGTCACTAAAACCGTTATAACTTCCTATAACAAAAACTCGTAAAATTTATCTGTAAAATTCTTTGGAATGCTAACTTCTAGGGCCTTTCATCCATAACTTATCCATCTGCATAGGCTTAAACAAACACTATTATTGGTGCTTACTTGGCTACCAAGTCATTAATCCACTACTTTGTAATGTGCCACTTGTACATTCCTTTTCATCTTAAAATTATAATTTCTAAGCACATAGAAATAAAAATATATAAATAAAAAAGGTAAAAGAACATTATACTCCTATTATATCTCAAACAAGTGAGGCAAAATCATCTTTTCACTCAAATGCACAATAACACAAAAACACTTATAATATAAGGACCCTCCCAAACTGATAAGAATTTTTACAAAAAATCTGGCAAATACAAAACTATCAGAACCTTTCTAGAGTTATATATCAGAACCCTAGGATAGTAAGAACTAGAGAAAATCCAATCGAAAAATTTGTCAGATACCAAATTGTCAAAACCCTCTAAGTGTTACCCAGCAGAACCCTAGAAAGCCTCGACTAGGGGAAACCCCATTAAAATTTGTACAGAAAATTTGGCAGCATCTCCCCTGTAAATTGGACTCTCCTAAATATTTCTTGTAGAGATAACTCACTCCAAAATTGTACATCCACCTTGGTCCTCTCCTCTTATTATAAGTTTCCACAAATTCATAAGATTTTGATAATAATAACATAAGAATATAAATAATAAATAATGAAACATAAGTGCCTTTTTGGGTGTCAAGATCTCTTCCTGAGTTTCTTACTTGAACTTCAAGATGGCCCCAACTCTCCCCGAATTTTTAACTCAGTATAGGAAATACATATTTCTATCATATTCATAGTAGCCTATGCTCTCCACTTACTACAATTCCACAATTTCACAGTACTTCGGGAATATACCAATGCATAAATGTAAACAAAAAGATGTTGATGATGATGATAATAATAATAATAATATGGACTGTCTTAAGTCCATGACATACCTAGCAACAATAGATACAACCATAGTAGCATTTGCAATAATTTCGATAACATTACCACACCCTAAAACCAATGTAAATACATATTCTCTTTGTATATATATATATATATAAACTTTAATATGAATATTTATACGGTCCCTTAAGGGACATAAGTAACCTGCTCGTAGGCTAACACGCCTACAGGCTGCAATAGATGTCCGAAGGCTAATACACATGTCCAAAGACTACTTCACCTATCCAAAGGCTAAAATACAAGTTTGAAGGCTAATACACCTGCTTGAAGGCTGAAATACTTGCCTATAGACTGATCCAGATTTCTATTACCGGCGTTGTACGAACTTTCCCAGTACTGCGTAATGTCACACACATACCCCCAAATCTATTAAGCCATCAATTTGGACAATTGTAACAATTATGCTATTGACAACAATAATAATAATAATAATGATAATAATAATTAAGTAAAATAGAACTAAAAATAATAAATACATTACAAAAATCATGCACACGTAACGAAGATACATCTAATATATCATATAATACACCAATACATGGTCCCATGATATCAATTGTTCATAGGTATACTGTCAGGACCCGTCCAAAGTTCCCCACCGGAACCCTAGACAAGCCCTGATCCCAGGGAAACCCTACCGGACCCTTCTGTGGAAGATCCGGCAGAACCTCCCCTAAGGGATGAACTTACCACAAAATTTCCTGCACTGAAAACACACTTCTATAATTGTTCCCTTATTCCTCCCACAGTACGACGAACTGGTTCCACAAATTTCAGCACTCCAAAATAAAAATACAGTAATCCAGTGCAATACAAATACATAAGTGTCCCATACAGTATACAGAGCTTTATGAAGTACTACAAAATACAGAATACAGTAAGAAATAGTACAACTGCAGTAAAAGAAGAACAAGGTACTGCACGAACAAATACAGCGAGGAAGATCGAGTCCGCTCCGAGTGAACACCGACAACCTGGTACCTAGAGGAACGGAATTTAAGAGTGTGAGATGCTAATCATCTCAGTGAGCGACCCTACTACTCTACACTATCATACCACGGTAATAGGTATATAAATAATAATTATTTGGAAATAATAATGTCTCTCAAAACCCTTACAATTCTCTCAGTTGGAAAGGTTCCCCTTTTAAAACATTTTCACAAAACCCTTTATTCATATTTCCCGAAAACCAAGACATCAATTAAATACCAGAACAGTAATATTATATTTTTAATTCCAATACAGTTTCCAAACATTTTATTTTTAAAACACAGTTCTGAAAATCATTTGATGCACCCACTATATACCAGTGGCGCCAACAGTACCCAGCGTCCCAAGGTACCGCCAGACAGGAGGTTATAGAAAGAAACCGGCATACGGTCGCGTGGCGTCCCACAGCGCCGCTGCTAACCTGGTGTCCCGGCCAAAGGGGGGTGGCCGCCCTCTCCGATGGCATCCACAGGACACCCTCATAATATCAACCGCGCGCTACTCACACCCACCTGCGCGCTAATCATATCCGTGTGCACAATATCCATATCACATATACCATATCACATAATCAGAACACCAGTACGTGCACGGTGCATCTAAAAATCATAAAATCCACAATTTAAATTATAAAACAAATTTCACATTTTTCATAAACATAGCGGGCATAATCCATCCGCTTAAACCGGGAAATTCTCCACAATTTCCTTATAATTAATACCATAAATCCCAAGATTTTCAAATCCACCAACTCCCAAATCCATCAATTCAATATCCACATTTTCCCAATAGTATAAATAATGCTCAAAATCTCATAATCAAATCTCATAATATGTCA
Source organism: Ziziphus jujuba (assembly GCF_031755915.1). Taxonomy (NCBI): domain Eukaryota; kingdom Viridiplantae; phylum Streptophyta; class Magnoliopsida; order Rosales; family Rhamnaceae; genus Ziziphus; species Ziziphus jujuba. Next base: position 16,545,811 of record NC_083384.1, read on the forward strand.
TGGGCATATTTTATAAAAATTGAAATCACCAACATAACCAAATATTTTCCTTGAAATATTTGAAATTCAAATCGTGCCCAATTTACCATTAAAACCACACCAATTTCAAAATCCTCAAAACCATAAAATAATTCCACACGGCATAAATTTGTAGAATTCGCATTTTCTTAAATCCAATAAATTCATAAATAATTCTACAATAAATCCAATAAATATTTGGCACATAGAAATTAAATTCCAAATATTTAATTCACACAATATATTCATCAATTAAATTCCCCAAAATTAATTTGAAGGTGGGTCACTCACCTTGTGCACGTATCTCAATCAAGATCCTCCGCAGGATCGACTCCGCTACTTGCACGTGCACCTAAAACATCCACAGTACCAAAACCACAAATATTAATATTTTATTCGGGTAATCCCCAAATGGGTACCCGAGGAGCGAACACCAAACGATAACTAAAATTTACGAATGATATACCGAATCGAAGCTCGAGTGATGCTAATCACAGATCCGGTCTTAATTTCTGATGATCGTACCCGACGGGGTCGGAATTTTATCGGGAAGCTTTTCGGGTTTCGGCTCCGCAATTCTCCCAAACCGTCTCGAATTGGTGGAAACGGAAGTCGGATTTGGGTTCAGGAGGTCGAACACTGCGGACTGGAGCTGGCCGGAATTTTCGGGGTACTCGCCGGAACAGTGATTTCCGGTGGCCGCCACGTCACCGGCAACCGTCGCCGGAACAGTAATTTCCGACGGTGGCCGTTTGCTGTGAAATTTTGCAGATTTGTAGATCGTGAGGAGAGCAATCCAACGGGACCGACGGTGAGCAAAACGGAGGTCGGACGGCGGAGAAATCACCGTTTGAAGATTTTCGACCCCTCGCCGGAAAACGCTCCGATCCCGGCGCGTCGGTGGTCCGATGGCCGTGATTTTTGGTGGGTAGGCCGGACTTGAGGAGAGGATGCTGGGTGTATGGCGCGTGTACTGTTTATCGGCCGGAATAGTGCCGATTCGCGGTGGCCGGCGGTGGAGGGGAAAAATCGCCGCCAAACTTCGGACGTCCGATCCGGGCGCGTCCGGCGGCCGTTCGCCGTGAAATTTGGAGGTTTTGCCGGAAATGAGGTGGGCAATCTGGCTGGCCGGCGCGTGTACAGTAACTAGGCCGGAAAAACGTGAAAATGGCCGGCGGCCGGCGGGTCCTCTTTCTCTCTTTCTCTCTCCTCTCTCTCTTTCTCTCTCTTCTCTCTCTTTCTCTCTCTTCCCCGAGAGTTTTTCAAAATTAAAACCCTGTGTGACACTGTTCATGCCACGTGGACCACTCAGAAGCTGACACGTGGCATTTCACTGTTCACGACCCAAAAACATTAAAATAATACGGTATCCGGTAAACTTCAAACGTCCATAACTTTTTAACCGGATGTCCGATTTAAGCGTGCCGCTAGTCTATGAACTCGTATCGATGAGTACTTTACAACCATACAAGAGTCAACTCACAATTACATCACAAGAAAAAGTCAACTCCCGGCACCTTCTAGACAGTTTACACTTCAACTTGTTTTGCCCATAACTTTCAAACCGTAGCTCCGTTTTCGACGTGCTACTAGTCTACGAACTCAGGGCGTCATGCACTTCGCCACGGTACCCTGGTCAACTCGAAATTCCCACCGAGTCAAAAAGTCAACTTTGACCCCTTCGGTCAACGGTCAACGGTCAACCTCGGTCAACGTGCACGGATTCCGGTGCGATTCGGGACGGGGTGTTACATATACTACTACCAATACGGTTAGGGTGGTTATCTATAATGGCCATCCATTCCGCTGATCTCCTACATAGCAGAAATACGGTACTAAACCATTCATGGGCTAAATTGGCTGATTGTCTCGATATGGTGTGGTGCACTTAACACATAACATAATATATATATATACCCCCAAAGGACACCTAATGCACCATATAATATACCAGTGCTACCAAGTGATATTTGTCGTCTCAAATACCATTTCAAATTAGGAAACTAATCAATTTTCAGCTTGTAAATGCTCCAAATAAGATCCAATGTACCATGTAGGATGAAAAATAGGATTAAGTATGATTCCCATTCATTTTCCTTGATTGGAACAAAGAGAAAGAGCTTAATCATCAAGATACTTCAATCGCAGCAGCAAAATATGCGTTTTCGACCAAAAATGTCTTTCATGTGAAAATGGTCTCTTTGGTTGCTTTTGCTTCAGCCTTAACTTGATTCCATGATCTCTTAGTGATCTCAATTGAGTTTAGCAAGTTTTGAACCCATTCCTTGCTGCCCGGAGTCCACAAATGCACTAAGACAGCTACCCGGGTCCATATCAGTCTTCATAACTTGGATGCCTAAGACGAGCTTTGGATCTTCTGGTATTGTCCTACCCTCCTAAGATTGAATCACTCCTTGGATGAAACTAATCGGGTTATCCTTGAATCTCTTAGCTAGTGCCTTCCTGATTGGTCCCATCTTCATTTGTACAGGATCGGAACCTCAGCAGATAGTTGGTTGTATGGGTATGGACGGATTCTTATCATTCCTCTCCTCTTGAAAAGGATTTCACCTCAAATCAAAATCATCATTTGCAGAAAATGGAGATAAATTAGCAACATCAAATGTAGCACTTATATTATACTCACCTGGTAAGTCAAGTTTATAAGCATTCTCATTTACCCTCTCCAAAACTTGAAAAAGTTCGTCCCCTCGAGGCATCAACTTTGACTTTCGTTGCTCTGGGAACCTTTCCTTTCTTAGATGCAGCCAAACCCAATCTCCTAGGTCAAACACTATCACAACAAATCCTAGAAATACAAGCTCATTTCGGCAAAAATCATATTTTTTAATATTAGCAAACAACCTTTCCTTCCTAAGAATATTTGAAACTTGCCTAAGATATTCTACATGCTCATCTAAATGCCTACTATATACAAGAATATCATCAAAATAAACAACCACAAATTTTCCAATGAATGGGCACATAACATGGTTCATTAATCTCATGAAAGTGTTAGGTGCATTAGTTAGACCAAATGGCATTACTAACCACTCACACAAACCATATGTAGTTTTAAATGCAGTTTTCCATTTATCATCCTCTTTCATCCTAATTTGATGATATCATCTAACCTAGGGATTGGATGCCTATCTTTAATGGTTATGTCATTTATGGCTCTACAATCTACACACATGCGCCATAACCCATCTTTCTTAGGAACTAATAAAATAGGAACAGCACATAGACTCATGCTCTCACGAATATAACCTTTGTCTAATAACTTACTTACCTACCTTTGTAGCTCCTTTGTCTCCTCGGGATTACTCCTATATGTAGGCCTATTAGGAATTGCAGCTCTCGACAAAAACAAATTTGATGTTCAATCCTTCGAATAGGTGGTAAACCATTAGGAAACTCCTCGAGGAAGACATCTTCAAAATCCTGTAAAGAGAAGAGATAGAACTTGGCAATTCAAGTTCCTCAGGGTTAGCTTGATCATTTAAATAAACATCTTTATAAATCATGACTAGCAGGGGTTTATCACTCAAAACTGCATTTCTAACTTCCCCAGGACCAAGATAAGAATTCTCATTTTTTTTCTCTTTCCTTTCTTTTTCCTTTTCACTCACGGACTTCCCTTTTCTTCCCTCACTCTCGGCTTTTACTAGATTTTTCTCACTCTCGAGTTTATCATGCTTTATCCACTCAATTTAGGTTTTAGAAAGCTTACCTTAGATAGCAAGTTCGAACCTACCCTCTTGGATGGGTGCGGAGACCTCCCTTGGGTCGTTTGGCCTCCCTTCTTTATTGCATTTAAAGTTGATCTCTAAACACTTTCGTTGGAGTTAACGACTCTAGCTTAACCCTTTTTCTCTGAAATTTAAAAACAATAGAATTATTTCTTCCATAGTGGATGGAATCCTTATCAAATTGTCATGGCCTCCCAATAAAATGTGACTAGCATGCATGGGAATAGCATCAGACAATACAACATCCACATATTTATCAATGTTGAATTTTACTTTGGCTTGTTTGTTTACTTTCATCTCACCACTATCATTAAGCCATTGTAATCTATATGGTTCTGGATGTTTAATGGTTTCTAACCCTAATTTATCAACCACCACATTACTAATTACATGAGTACAACTTCCACTATCAATTATCATACTACATATGTTACCTTAAATTTCACATCGAGTGTGGAAGATGTTCTCTCTTTGAATTTAATCCTCATCTTTGTACATGGTTAGAACCCTTCTTGCCACCAAGCTCAATTTAGCCCTTGAAGCCTTGAGTGTTTTAGATTCCTCATGTTCTTCATCAACAAATTTGGTCCCTCCCTCGGATTCTTCTCTTTTTGATTCCAAGTCTCCATTATCTTTTAGCACCATTTTTCTCCTATTCGGGCAATGATTGGCAATGTGTCCTCGACCTTAGCACTTAAAACATACAATATCTCTTGTTCTTAAAGGTTTAGGATCAGCCTTACCTTCAATTCTTGGTGCTTGGACATATTCGGTTTTGACTTCCCTTTTTGGCCGAGTAGAACTTTCTTCACCATACTTCGGTTTTGGCCTTATGTTATTTGTGGGATTGCTTCTCCAAACACTTGGATTTGATCTCCTGCTATTTGATACTCCTCCAAACTATGAGCTTGTAACCTCCTCTTGATTTGGTTTTTAAGTTTAATAGCCACATGCAACATCTCTTCCAATTCCATATATTATTGCAATTCTACTTGATTGGCTATCTCATGATTCAACCCACCTAGAAACCGTGCCATGGTTGCCTTTTGATCTTCATTCATGCTCAACCTCATCATGAGCATCTCCATTTCCTTGTAGTAGTCCTCTACAACTCTACTTCCTTGAGTTAATGATGGAGTCTTTGATGCAGCAACCTATGATAGTGAGTCTATACAAATCTCTTCCTCATGGCTCCTTTCATTTGGCGCCAAGTAGGCTCCAACTCTTCTTTGGGTATGTTGGTCATTTGTCCATCATTGGAGTGCATAATGTCCAAACTCCAAAGCTGCCAATTTAACCTTCTTAGCCTCCGAATAGTTATGACAATCAAAAATCATCTCCATTCGCTCCTCCCACTCTAGGTAAGCTTTCAGATCACCCTTTCCTATAAATGGCAGGATGTTGACATTAATATTTCCAAGGTCACCATCTTCTTCTCTAATTTGTCTCCCATAGGTTTACTTTCCTTGGAGTGCAAAAACATCATCAATTTCCTCTTCAAGATTATCTCAAAAATTACCATCCTCGAATTCTTCTCTAGGTCATCCACGGCCTTCTCGACCTCGACCTCGGCCTCCATGTGCATCAAACCTTGAATTCGACCCACCTTGTGATGTTTCTAACCTATCCATCCTTCGATCTAGGTGATCAAAATGAGCATTCATCCTTTGAAGTTATTCCAAGACCGCCATCATGTCGGTAGGATCACTTCCACTTCCCGTTGCTCGAGAGTCACCCTTAAATCCTACAGATTCCTCTTCATTAATTCTAAATGAGCCATCTCCTCTTCTCATCCTTGAATCTGCCATGTTAGTATAAAAATGCAAAAATTACCACAAAAATCACTCCCTCACATGTTTCACTGTATTTGCACACTAGTTTCGGCTTTTAACCCTCTTTTAAGCTCACACTCTCTTGTCTTTTTCCACTCAAAAAATTATCTCAAAGTTCTAATTAAAATGCACACAAAACAGCAACTAGTTCACAAGTGTGTCTTAATTTAACTTATCAACAAAACAGCAACAAAAACAAACAAATACTGAGTAAATTGACAAAATTTAGTCTCAGCGTAACTGACCAAAAATAAAGTAAATCAACAAGAAATTTTCAAAAATTACTAAGGAGAAGACCGGAATATTAAGAAATCAAAAATTCAAGGATAAAAATTAGGAAAAAGATTCAAACAACGAACAAGAACAATTTTGATCAAAATATGTAATAATTGTTGGTTGTAGTTCTCGTAATTTTAAGTTTTTGTTTTAAATTCTTTACCAATTTTAATCCAAACAATTTTTAGCACTTAAAATTCAAATAGCTAGCAGCAAATATTGAATTCAAGCAACTTCAAATATCACAAATTCACTTTTTCCAACTCCAACAAATTCAAATTCCAAACTTTCAACCAAAACCGGCCTTTTACAAATTTTTTTCAGCTTTTGGCTTTTCTTATTATTATTATTATTTTGTTCCTATTATTTAAATCACAAATAAAATTGTGCAAACACAATTTCCAGCAGCACCAAACACATTACGCAAACCACAATTACAAACCAAGCACAAGCTTTTGTTACAAATCCTTCTTTTTTTTTTTTTTTTTGAATATATGAATGCAAATGAGTTAAGATTAAAATAGCAAAAAAAAAAAATTAACAATAACCTAAATTACTAAGAACTAATATGTAGAACAACCAGCAAACTAGGAAGCAAAAATTTAGATAAAATAAGGAACAAATTTAGCTATGAAGAAAAATATGTTTTTTTTTATTTTTTTTTATGCAGAACATGAAGAAGATAGAAGCAATCCTAAACTAATGCTAAAATTTTAGAGTAACACAAAAAAAAAAAAGCAAATAAGATAAATCAAACTTGAACAAAATTCGGGTCTAATAACAAATAATACGAACCTAAGTCGACTTGCTCCTAAACCCGTATTATATTAGCTCGGATCTTAATTGTGTTTAGATTCTAATGGAAACCTTAACCCCTAATCGACTTATAATTAAAAACCTTGGTATATGATGAAGATGCGACAATAGGTAATGGATGTCCTATTGATAAGTCAAACTAAAACGCTTGATTTCTATCAAGTGTTTTAGGTATTCAAAGAGAACAAAGAGAATTCTTTCCCACAAATAAGTTTCTGAATAATATCTAAGCTGTATTCTCATTGAAAAAATAAGTCCTTAAATAGGTTAAAGTGACAAAATAAAAACCTTAAAACACAGAGGTAAAATTCAACCATAGTGAAGGAAATATGATGTGGTGGAATTTCATGACTTTCCTAAACTATTTGGATTAGTTATTTCCTCTGTTTTGAATTAGGAATGAAATAATTTACAATTAAAATAATAAAATATCAAAATTCCTAATTTAATTTGTCAGCAAACAATTAAATAAAAACAAAAATAAAAGATAGTATCCTAAAACAAAAAGTCAAATTCAAATTAAGAAACTAGTTGACTAATTTGACTACTAAGCTAACTTTGATCAATTTCTGGATTGTAAAGGCTCCAAATCAGATCCAATGTGCCATGCAGGATGCCAAATAGGATTAATTATGATTCCCATACATTTTCCTTTATTGAAATAAAGAGAAAGTTTAATCATCAAGATATTTCAATCCTAGCGGCAAAGGATGCATTTTCGGCCAAAAATGTCTTCCGTACGCAAATGCCCTCTTTGGTTGCTTTTGCTTCTGTCTTGACTTGATTCCATGACCTGTTAGTAATATCAATTGAGTTCAAGAAGTGTTGAACCCATTCCTTGCTTCCCAGAGTCCACAAATGCACTAAGACAACTACCGAGGTTCATATCAACCTTCATAACTTGGATGCATAAGACGGGCTTTAAATCTTTTGGTATTGTCATGCCCTCTTGAGATTGAATCACTTCTTGGATGAAACTAACCAAGTTATCCTTGTGATCGGTCCCGTCTTCATTTGTACAAGATCAGCACCTCAGTGGGTAATCAGTTGTATGGGTACTGGCGGATTCTCATCAATTTAGATATCAAATAAATTATTTAAAAGCATTCAAATGTGCTAAATATTTAAAAATTCACTTTCACAACTTTGGAATCCCTAACTTAGACTCCAAGAGAGTCTAGCTGTACAGTGACTCCAAATGCCCTATTGTCTGAAAATTTGAGATTTCTCCTATTTAACTCAATTTTTTGAAATTGGGTATTTCATTAGCCCCTGCTAGCCATTGGGAACCTATATGCAATAATTTTCCTAGGAGGAACTTCTAAAAATAACCAATTTCTCTAGCAATTTCTAAATTTAGCTCAAAATAGAAAAATTTTAAATGCTTAATTAGCAAACTATATACTAAGTGAAAGCTTGTAAGACAAATATTAATATTACTTAGCTTGGCCTAACTCACCATCGGTGGCCAGAAAGTTTTAGCCAAATTTCAAATCAATATAACTCCTGAACAGCTTAGAATTTGAAAAAACAGAGGCTATATTTGGAATCAAGAGGTTCACAATAGGAGGGATAAAGTTATGGGTCTGGTTGGGTCCATCGAAAAACGATCAAATGGTTGAAAATTGGAGAACGGCCATTGGCAACTACGCTAGCCCGATCTAGGCTTGTTTGGAGGTGGCTGGCCTTAAAATTTGGCCACCAGTGTCACCATGAGTTTGGCTTCCTTCAAGGTTAACATGTATAAAGTGATTTGGCCGAAACAACAGACAATCTGATCGGAGCTAAGGGAGAAGGAGAGAGAGGGGGCTCCGTCGCCTGCGTGCAAAGAAAGAGAGAAAAAAAAAAGGAAATGGAAAAGAAAAAGAAAAATGAAAAAGAAAAAGAATTATTCCATGCAGCACCCATTATGGATATTTTTCAAAAATTCCTTTACATGCTTTTTGGTAGAAATTTCCTGATAGAGTCAATCCTAGAATACTAAGTACAACTTTACAGATCCATGACTTTTCAACTATAGGTCTTAAGCATGTTACTAGTCTATGAACTCGTATTGACAAGTACTATATGATGATATAAAAGTTAAAGTCATAATTTATATGGATAAAAAGTCAACCTTGGCCTTGCTTGATCAATTCGAATCGTACATTGTTTTGATCATACTTTCTAACCTCTGCTCTGATTTTGGTGTGCTACTCTTCGACGAACTTAAAACGAAGTGTACTTTGCAAATGTGCCTTGGCAAAAGCAAAATTTTGCTTATGGAAAAAAATAAACCATGGGACCCAATTGGTTAATTTCGGTCAACTCCTATCAAACTTGGTCAAAAATTCAAATTCGAAGCATTTTCTCAGCTTGGGATACTACATATTTAGTAATTTCTACCATAGATATTCAGATATAACAATAAAATATTTAATTCTTCTTGTTTTTAGATCTACAAAAATTGCAGGTCTTACATGTATGTAGTACTAGGATTACTTTAGAACTTTTATTTTGCAATCACTCTGGTTTTCAATATATATTTTTGAGTTTTTTTTTTAATCTTAAAAACTTGTGATAATCACCAATACAGAGAATGAAGTACCTGTCTTCATTGTGTTAGAATTCTCATAGGGCCATATACTTTTATATAGACAAACTTTAGCAAGCCTTTGGCTCTTTATAATTTGCTTGAGCTAAATGATTAACAATTTGCTTTCAAATAAGAAAATTTTCACAAATTTCATCGATGTCTTTGGTTGATAGCAAATGTTTTACCATATTTTTATGATGCAGAAGATTCAATCCATGAAAGTTACCAAACCTTTGGTGCCATACCTGTAAGTCTTTTTCTTGCCCCTTTATGGCTACATCTTTGGTATACTTCCACTGCATAGGAAAATTCTTTGGTTCCATATGAATAGTAGCTATTATCATTGCCATTGTCATTGATTTTACATCTGTCTCCTTTAAAATGTAAAGAATAGCCATATTATATCATTTATTCTACACTCTGCAGATTTTGTTTTAGAATGGGGACTAAAGGAGCATTGTGCAAAAGCTTTTTTTCTTGTTTCTTTTGAATAGCTATGGTGCCTTTTCCAATTGCTTCCACTCGTGCTTTTAGTCCCAATTTGACTTGAGATTTGCTTAATGCATCATTATTGCAAAAAAATAAAAAATACTTGTATTACCAATCATGTGATTACGAAAACAATTATCTATTTATCATTTGTCAATTGTTATTTCTATTGTAGCTCCACAAGCATAAAAAAGAATTTCTGTATTTTTTTTTTTTAGAGAAATCAATATTGGGATTTTCTTTAAAGCAGCAATATTTTTCAATGTTGCCAAATTTCTTACAATTCTTACATTGTAATTTATCATAAGACCAACAATCCTTCTCTAAATTGTTTAACTTTTATAGATACTACAAGGAAAATAATTTGCATTCTTTTTTTGTAGTTTTTTCATCATTTTTAAAGTTCTCTTATCTCAAAATTTTATTCAATTTTTTCCTTCTTTTTTTTTTAAAAAAAAATTGGAGAGGGTGCATTAGATTTAGACTGAAATGCACTCTTAGTAAACTTTTCACCACGAGTATTTAACTTATTTTCAAAAGCTTTTAAAGAGCATATCAACTCCATTATTGAAAGTTGAGAAATATCTTTTGATTCTTCAATAACAGTCACTGTTGAATCATATTTTTCAATAACATTAATTAATATTTTCTCTACAATGTTCTTATCAAAATATCTTCATCAGATGCTTATTTATTTATTTATTTATCAACTCTTTGATTCTATAATGGTAATTTTTAGCATATTCAAAATCTTTCATCTTCAGATTTTCAAATACCCTTCTAAGACTTTGCAGTTTGGAAGTGTGTATACTTTTGTTGCCATGGAACTTTCTCCTGTAAGATATCTCACATATCCTTAGTACTTTTTGCATTCAAGATACAAAGAAAAATTTCATTAGCTACACTTGATGTTATAATGCCTTTAATCTCTTTGTGAGATCTCCTTTAGTTTTTTCCTCATTAAGATTAGCAGAAGTTGAGCTATCGACTGAGTTTTAATAATAGTCTCAACAATAACTCACAAATCATTGGATGTATAACAAGTCGATCTTCATTTTAATGCACCATAAATCATAGTTCTTATCTTTGAAACATGGCACAAAAATAGATGAAGAGCTTGATACGGCCATAATAAAATTATTTGTTGAAGAATATCTTTAATTATGCCTAATAAAAATCTAATGATATTATGATACTACTGATACGAACCTAGGATGACCTGTGACAAAACCCGTATTATATTAGCCAGATCTAATTATGTTCAAGTTCTAATGGTCACCTCAACCCCTAACCAACCTATGATTAAAAACTTTGGTATAATGACAATGCCACAATAGGTGATGGATATCCTATTGATAAGTCAAACTAAAACACCCATTCTCTAATGATGTTTTAGGTGTTCAAAAGAACAAAGAGAATTCAATCTCACAAATAAATTTCTGTATAAAATTCAAACTTGATTCCTCATTGAAAATAAGCCTTTAAATAGGTTTTGAATGAACAAAACAAAACCCTAAAAGGATTAGGAAATTTTGGCCAACATAGAATCCAATTAGGAAATTGCCTAATTTCACACCATTTCCTAATCTAATTTGGATTAATTAATTCCTTTATTTTGAATTAGGAATTCATTAATTTAAAATGAAAATAATAAAATAATAAATTTTCTAAACTTATTTTTCCAGCAAATAAATAAATAAAAACCAAAAGTAAAGGTAATTTCCTAAAGCAAAAAGTAGAAATCAAATTAGGAAACTAGAATACTAGCTTTTCGATTAAGTTGACTTTGATCAATTTTTGACCAATTTAAGCTCCAAATCAGGTTCCATATGCTTTGGAGGATGCCAAATAGGATTATTATGAAGTCCCACACGTTGCCCTTGCTTGGAGGAAGGAGAAAAAGCGAACTCAGCAAAATACAGTAAAGTCAGTGGAAAATACAGCAAAACCTGACCAATTTCTCTCTCATGTGCACACCACTCACATGACTAGCTCCCATGACTTCTTAGTGATATCAACTGAATTCAAGAAGATTTGAACCCATTTCCCACTGCCCGGAATCCATAAATGCACCAAAACTACTACCCGGGTCCATATCGGCTTTCACCAATTGTATACTCAAAATAGGTCTTGTATCTTCGGGTATGGACAAATCCTTTTGAGAATTAATTAACCCCTGGATAAAGGTAGGAAGGTTGTCTTTAAACCTTTAGCTTGAGCCCTAGTGATTGGCCCAGTCTTCATCCGTATCGAGTCAGCACCCCAGCAGGTTGTCGGTTGTGCGGGTTCCAGCAGATTTGCATCATTCCCTCATCTTGAAAAGGATTTGTCCTCAAATCAAGATCATCTCCTGCAACAAAAGGAGATAAATCAGAAACATTAAATGTGGTACTAACATTATACTCACCTATTAAATCAAGTTTGTAGGTATTCTTGTTAATCTGCTCCAAAACTTGAAAATGTCCATCCACGTGTGGCATAAGCTTTGACTTTCTTTGTTTTGGAAACCTTTCCTTTTGTAAGTGCAACCAAATCAAATCTTCTGGGTCAAACACTATCACAAAAAAATCTAAAAATACATGCTCATTATGGCAAAAATTGCACTTTTTAAAGTTAGCAAATAATCTCTTCCAAATTTTCAAATTTCCACAAAGTAAAGCTTTTAACAAGGTAGATAAAGTTCTAAACAACAAAAGCATCTTTAAATTCATGACCAGCAATGGTTTCTCACTCAATATAGCCTTATTAACATCCCCAAAACTCAAATAAATTTTTTTACTTTTCCTTTGTTTTCTTTCTTTTCCTTTCTCTATCTTGGCCACCTCACACTCTTCCTCTTTCTCCGGGTTTCTCACTAAGCCTCTCAGCTTTCTCTATTTTTTTCACTCCACTTTCAACTTTTTCATGATTTTTCCATTCAATTTGTGTTTTAGAATGCTTACCTTGGACAGCAAGCTCGGACTTACCTTCTTGAATGGATGGTGAAGCCATAGGTACCATACTAACTTTCTCCTTGAGCTTCTCGGCCTCCCTCCTTTGTTGTATTTGCAATTGGTCTCTATATACTTCTTTGGGAGTCAATGGTTCCAGCTTGACATTCCTACCTTTAAATCTAAACACAATACAATTCTCTCGACCATAATGAGTAGTATCTTTATAAAATTGCCATGGTCTACCCAATATAATATGTCCGGCATCCATAGGCACAACATCACACAAAACAATATCCACATATTTATCTATGCTAAATTTTACCTTAACTTGTTTATTCACTTTCATTTTACCACTATCATTAATCCATTGTAATCTATATGATTCTGGATGTTTAATATTTGTTAAGCCTAATTTATCAACCACAATGTTACTAATTACATTGTACAACTTCCACTATCAATAATCATCTACAAACCTGACCTTAGATTTCACATCGGGTGTGGAAGATATTTTCTCTTTGAACTTGATCCTTATCCTTATAAACAGCGAGCACTCTCCTAAAAACCAAGTTTAATTCGGCATTGGATGCATGGAGTGTCTCAGTTTCATCTTCAAGTTCTTCCTCTCCTTATTCGGTTTCACACTCACTTTCTTCACTTTCAGATTCTAGGTTGCCATTACCTTTCAGCACCATGATCCTCCTATTTGGGCATTGACTAGCAATGTGTCCTTTTCCCTGGCACTTAACATCATGAGTTCTAGAAGGTTTAGGATTAGATTTTACCTCATTCTTTGGTGCTTGGATAGATTTGGCTTTGGACTCCTTTTTTGGTCGATTTGAACTTTCTTCACCTAGTTTCGGTATTGGCTATGAATCATCGACAGGATTGCTTTTCCAAGCACTTGGATTTGACCTCTTGCTGTTTGTAACTCCTTCAAACCATGGGCTTACACCCTTCCTCTTGAATTGATGTTCTAATTTAATAGCCACATGCAACATCTCCTCTAATTCCATATATTGTTGCAATCCTAGTTGATTGGCCATTTCACGATTCAAACCACCAAGAAACCTTGCCATGGTTGCTTCTCTATCTTCATTCATACTTAACCTCATCATGAGCATCTTCATCTCCTTGTAATAATCCTCCACGAACCTACTTCCTTTAGATAGGGATTGAAGCCTTTGATGCAGTAACCTATGATAATGTGATGGTACGAACCACTTCCTCATGGCTTCTTTCATTTGTCGCCATGTAGTGATCAAGTCATCACCAACTCTCCTTCGGGTGTTTCGCTCATTGGTCCACCATTGGAGTACATAATGACCAAACTCCATTGCTGCCAATTTCACCTTCTTGGCCTTTGAATAATTATGACAATAAAAAACCATCTTCATTCTCTTCTCCCATTCCAAATATGCCTCCGGATCACTTTTTCCCATGAAAGGTGGAATGTTTACCTTGATATTCCCTAGATCGTTATCTTCATTCCTTGCTGGTCTCCCTCAAATTGGCATTCTTAAGGTTTAAAAATTTTTTAAACCCCTCATCCAAGTCTCCAAAGTTACTTCCCCCGAATTCTTCTCTTGGTTACCCTCGGCCTCCTTGACTTCGACCTCGACCTCGACCTCTATGAGCATCTAACCTTATATTAGGCCCTCCTTGTGATGTTTCTATCCTATCCATCCTTTGATTTATGTTATCAAATTGGGTATTCATCCGCTGCAATTGCTCCAATATAGCTCTCATATCCTTTTGCTTATCAATCCTCGTAGCTCGAGAACCACCATGGAATCCTACAAACTCTTCTTCATTAATTCTTAAAGGTGGATCTCCTTTTGTCACCCTTGAATCTGCCATGTTAGTATAAATAATTGCAAAAATACAATAAGACCTTACCAAATTCACTCCCTCACATGTCTCACTCAAACAAGGTCTTGACACTCGTGTTTTCACACTAGTTTCGGCTTTTACCCTCTTTTAAACTCACATACTCTTGCCTGTTTCCACTCAAAGAATTTATCTCAAAGTTCTAATTAAAACACCCATAAAACAGCAATTATATCACAAGTATGTTTTAATTAAACTTATCAACAAAACAGCAGCAAAAAACAAGCAATACCGAATGAATTGGCGAAACCTATTTTTCGGCTTTTCTAGGCAAAATAAGGAAAATTAACAAGAAAATTTGGAATCAATAAGAACTGGACTAGATGGTAACAAATTAAAGATTCAAGAATAAAAATTTAGAAAAAAAATTTCAAACACAAACAAGAATCAATTTGAACAAAATTAAAGAATAGTATTGGTTGTTGTTCTTATAATTCTAGTTTTGTATCAATTCCTTCATCTAATTTTAATCCAAATAATTTAAGCACCCAAAATTCAAATATCCAGCAACAAAATAATTCTCCAGCAACTCCAAATATTGAATAAATAATCAACAAATCAGCAGCTCCACAAAATTTGCAGCAACAAATTTCAGCACCAAATTCAACAAAACCAAATTTTTTTTTTTAATATTATTCGGCTTTTCTTCTTCTTTTTTTTTTTCCACTGAATATCAAACAAAACTCCAGTAACAAAAATTAGCAACCAAATTGCAATTCCAACATCAAAAACTCACCAAACCCGTGGCCTCTAACAACAAGAATAAAAATGTCCATTTTTTTTTTTATTCTGCAAACCTTCTTTCTTTTTTTTTCTTTTTTTTTATTTTTACTCAAGATCATAAAACAGCTGTAGTAGCAAGGATCAACATCAAAAATTGCAATTCCAAAGCCACAAATTCACCACACCCGAGACCACCCTTCAAACAAAAACAAATTGCACAAATTTTAGGTTTTCTATGCAATATGCTTTTAAAACTCTCTCTTTTGCTTTTTTTTTTTTTTTTTGGAATATATGAATGCAAATAATTAAGACTGGAACAGCAAAGAAAAATCAACAAAAACCAAAATTAATAAGAACAATAATGAAAAACAACCAACAAACTTGGAAACAAAAATACGGTAAAACAAGGAAAACCTAATTTGACTAGGAATGAATTTTTTTTTTTTAATATGCAGAACGCGTATGATGATAGAAGTAACCTTAGCCTCATGCTAAAATTGCATAATAACATAAAAACAAATAAAGCAAATAAAGATAGATCAAACCTGAACAAAATTTTGGCTCTGATACCAAATGATATGAATCTAGGATGACCTGCGCCTAAACCCATATTATATTAGTCCGGATCTAATTATGTTTAAGTTCTAATGGTCATCTCAACCCCTAACCAACCTGTAATTAGAAATCTTGGTATAATGAAGACACCACAATAGGTGATGGATATAATATTGATAAGTCAAACTAAAACACTCATTCTCTAATGGTATTTTAGTTGTTTCAAAAGAACAAACAGAATTCAATCTCACAAATAAATTTCTGTATAAAATTCAAGCTTAATTTCTCATTGAAAATAAGCCTTTAAATAGAATATGAATGAACAAAATAAAACCCTAAAAGGATTAGGAAATTTTATCCAACATAGAATCCAATTAGAAAATTGCCTAATTTCACACCCTTTCCTAATCTAATTTTGATTAATATACCAACAAGGGGTTACCAACAAGTGCTCTGATACCAATAAGGAGTTAGGGATAAGGGAGTGTTAAGAGAAGATTGAAATATATGATAAGAGTATAGTAGAAGTAAATAAATGATCGGAAGTAAATGAAAGTAAATAGATGAGGCAGCAAAGCCAGCCAAGAACAATTAATTAAATAAGTATAAAATTATAGAATATATTGAAGGTGGTAGAACCAGCCAAGCAATATAACTTAAAATAAATAATTGAAAATAATTAAATGCAAATGCTTACTTGATTATAGAGGAGTACCACAAATAGTACATTTTTTATTAGAGGGGTGTAAGGCAGCTTCAACATATTCATACATCCTGCAAGGACAAGTATGGGGTGATTCCACGAAGGAGATGAGCATTCGTTGGAGAAAGCTAAATTCTTCATAGAACTGCTTCTTTTTGATTTTCCAGATGTGGGAAATGATTTCACTGGGCAAGTCAGCTTGTTGTAACCATTGATTTGGATAGAAAAAGATATGGGCAGGATTCCATGGTAAGGTGTGAGATTTTATTGGGAGTGTGGAAGAACAAAGGGTACGACTGGTTGAACCTTGGGTTTGATTTGGAGGTAGCTATTGTTTTTTGGTCCAATAATCTAATTCTTTTTGGAGATGATTGATGTGAATTTGGTGAATGGCATTGTTATGAAGTAAGGTCTGAATTTGGTGTTCTAGATATCTTTTTTCATGCTGAAGTTGATTGACTTGGGCATCCAAGGGGTGGTCTAAATATGGATTGTGAAGAAGGTTAAATGGGCTCTGGTGTGGGGTAACATGAGCATAATGATTATGTGGCTGAACAAGAACAGTGATTAGAGGAGAATGGGATTGTTGCATCCGATGGGTAGATTGTGAACGGGAGGCTTGATTAGAGGTGATCTTTTGGATAAGGCAGAGTGTTTTGGAAAATTCTAGGTCCATTCTGACCCATGGATGAATAAAGGCTTGGGGACCTATTTCTCTGTAGGTGATTTCAAGGGCTTCCCTGAGGCTATAATAACCTTTATATTGGGTATTGATGTGACCAGCAATTTCATGGGCTATTTGGGACTAGGTTTTGTAAAGGCCAGGGTTTAGGCCATTGAATAGAATATAATGGGAGAAATATTGACTAATGGGCTTTTGGCAAATTGATTGTAAATAAAAGCAAAGGTTATCTAAGGCATGAATAAAATCTGATTTTTGATCTGTGGATTCAAATTGTGCGGTATTCCACACAGAGTTGATTAAGGTTCTTTAGGGAATATCTAATTCAAATTGGGTTGGGAAATTCTTTTCTTCAATTTGTCCACTCCAAATTGGAACAGAATTGTTGTTGATTATCATGTAACCAAGTGGGCGAGACATACTATAATGAAAATGATTAGAGAAAGGATATTTTGAAAATATGAAAAATATGAAAAATTTTACATATAGTAGGAAATAAAATGTTAATTGTTTGAAAATATGAGTATATTGGAAACGGGAAAATAAGTTAGAATAGAATAAACAAGGAAGGGAAGGGGAAAGAAGATGATTAGTTCGGATTTGATTAAGTGTTTTGGAAATGGATTCATCTTGTAGGATCTGAACATTATTTGATTGGAGTAAGAAATCAAATTTGACCTTTTCTCCTAAAGGGTGACTGATTATTCCATTATTTTTTATGGTAAATGGGTATAACAAAGAGAGAAAGGGAATACCTAAAATAACTTGATCTGTCATGTTTCTAACAAGGACAAATGATGTTTTGAAACAAATTTTACTATGACAAATATGTGCATGATTAATTTCGTATTGTAAATCTATTTTAATTCCGTTAGCGGAGTTTAATCTTTCTTTAGTTTTTGTATAATATTTACTAGGTATGAGACCTTCTTGGACACAATTTAAATCTACACCTGAATCTAAAAGGGCAATTGTGGTAAGTTGAAAATCTTTAATAATTATTGTGATTTTTATGTGCCATTTTCTAAGTTTGATTTTTTGAATGGAAGCTAAACAATTATCATGGGAAGATCCTTCTTCCTGTTCTTCAAGTTGTTAGGAATAAGTTTTTGAGCTTTTTCTTGAATAAATTGTAATTGGTGTTTGATTAAATGATTTTCTAATTTTAATTCCTTAATTTTGAACTTAATTGTTTTAATCTCTGATTGTAGATCTTGAATAGTTATTTGTTTATTTTTTGATTTATTAAAAGTTTGTAAGGCTTCTGTTAAACAGATTTTTTGAGTACTTTGATTAAGTTGATTTGTTTCTTTGTGATTATCAGTTATGATCTTTTTGTATTTTCCCATGTATTCTATCCTTTAATAAGGATTTTCTAATTTGCTAAGTAATTCTAAAATTATATCTTCATCTTCAGTAAAATTGGTTAAGACAGTAACTGATTTATTACAACAGGTATCAAGACAACAGGCATCTAAACATCCCAGAGTAATATTAGGGTTATCTATGTCACTAGTGGATTCAGAGTGAATACTTGATTCGTCAGAACTTGATTCAGTGTAAATATTATTTTCGCTATGTTCACTATCTGTGTTGTGAATTCCTAAGACATTGATTAAGTTTTGTTTTTGATCTTCTGGAATTTTTAATTGTTTGATTGTTTGCTTAACTTTGCATTCGTTGGTAAAATGACCAAATTTATTACATTTAAAACATTTGATTTTAGTTTTATCTTTTGAATCTTTTTTATGTTTATTTGATTTGTAGAATTTGTCAGAATTGGGTTTATTAAACTTATTGGTTTTGTAATAAGTTTTATGATTTGAATATTTATTAGTTCGAAAAGTTTTCTTATGTGATTTTTTTTTATTTTGTTTCTCCTAGAGGGTGCTATCGTAGATAGACCATATTGTTGACAAAAGTTTCCTAATTCGTATTTAGTTTTTCTTTTATCATTATTTAGTTGATTTGGTATTTTCATATCAGTGCACATTTGGTAAATAATATCAGTGCACTGATATGAAAATACCAAATCAACTAAATAATGATAAAAGAAAAACTAAATACGAATTAGGAAACTTTTGTCAACAATATGGTCTATCTACGATAGCACCCTCTAGGAGAAACAAAATAAAAAAAAATCACATAAGAAAACTTTTCGAACTAATAAATATTCAAATCATAAAACTTATTACAAAACCAATAAGTTTAATAAACCCAATTCTGACAAATTCTACAAATCAAATAAACATAAAAAAGATTCAAAAGATAAAACTAAAATCAAATGTTTTAAATGTAATAAATTTGGTCATTTTACCAACGAATGCAAAGTTAAGCAAACAATCAAACAATTAAAAATTCCAGAAGATCAAAAACAAAACTTAATCAATGTCTTAGGAATTCACAACACAGATAGTGAACATAGCGAAAATAATATTTACACTGAATCAAGTTCTGACGAATCAAGTATTCACTCTGAATCCACTAGTGACATAGATAACCCTAATATTACTCTGGGATGTTTAGATGCCTGTTGTCTTGATACCTGTTGTAATAAATCAGTTACTGTCTTAACCAATTTTACTGAAGATGAAGATATAATCTTAGAATTACTTAGCAAATTAGAAAATCATTATGAAAGGATAGAATACATGAGAAAATACAAAAAGATCATAACTGATAATCACAAAGAAACAAATCAACTTAATGAAAGTACTCAAAAAATCTATTTAACAGAAGTCTTACAAACTTTTAAAAAATCAAAAAATAAACACATAACTGTTCAAAATCTACAATCAGAGATTAAAACAATTAAGTCCAAAATTAAGGAATTAAAATTAGAAAATCATTTAATCAAAAACCAATTACAATTTATTCAAGAAAAACCTTAAAAATTTATTCTTAATCAACTTGAAGAACAGGAAGAAAGATCTTCCCATGATAATTGTTTAGCTTCCATTCAAAAAATCAAACTTAGAAAATGGCACATAAAAATCACAATAATTATTAAAGCTTTTCAACTCACCACAATCGCCCTTTTAAATTCAGATGCAGATTTAAATTGTGTCCAAGAAGGTCTCATACCTAGTAAATATTATACAAAAACTAAAAGAAGATTAAACTCCGCTAACGGAAGTAAAATGGATTTACAATACGAAATTAATCACGCACATATTTGTCATAATAAAATTTGTTTCAAAACATCATTTGTCCTTGTTAGAAACATGACAGATCAAGTTATTTTAGGCATTCCCTTTCTCTCTTTGTTATACCCATTTACCACAAAAAATGATGAAATAATCAGTCAACCCTTAGGAGAAAAGGTCAAATTTGATTTCTTACTTCAATCAAATAATGTTCAGATCCCACAAGATCAATCCATTTCCAAATTGCTTAATCAAATCCGAACTAATCATCTTCTTTCCCCTTCCCTTCCTTGTTTTTTCTATTCTAACTTATTTTCCCGTTTCCCATCTTTTAGTCATATTTTCAAACAATTAAAATTTTATTTCCTATTATATGTAAAAATTTTCATATTTTCAAAATATGTTTTCTCTCATCATTTTCACTATAGCATGTCTCGCCCATTTGGTTACATGATAATCAACAACAATTCTGTTCCAATTTGGAGTGGAGAAATTGAAGAAAAGAATTTCCCAACCCAATTTGAATTAGATATGCCCCAAAGAACCTTAATCAACTCTGTGTGGAATACCGCACAATTTGAATCCACAGATCAAAAATCAGATTTTATTCATGCCTTAGATAACCTTTGCTTTTATTTACAATCAATTCGCCAAAAGCCCGATGGTCAATATTTCTCCCATTATATTCTATTCAATGGCCCAAACCCTGGCCTTTACAAAACCTGGCCACAAATAGCCCATGAAATCGCTGGTCACATCAATACCCAATATAGAGGTTATTATAGCCTCAGGGAAGCCCTTGAAATCACCTACAGAGAAATAGGCCCCCAAGCCTTTATTCATCCATGGGTCAGAATGGACCCAGAATTTACCAAAACACTCCGCCTTGTCCAAAAAATCACCTCTAACCAAGCCTCCAGTTCACAATCTACCCATCGAATGCAACAATCCCATTCTCCTCCAATCATTGTTCTTGTTCATCCACATAATCAATATGCTCATGTTATCCCACACCAGAGCCCATTTGACCTTTTTCACAATCCATATTTAAACCACCCCTTGGATGCCCAAGTCAATCAACTCTAGCATGAAAAAAGATGTCTAGAACACCAAATTCAAACCTTACTTCATAACAATGCCATTCACCGAATTCACATCAATCACCTTAAAAAAGAATTAGATTATTTGACCAAAAAACAACAGCTACCTCCAAATCAAACCCAAGGTTCAACCAGTCGTACCTTTTGTTCTTCCACACTCCCAATCAAATCTCACACCTTACCATGGAATCCTGCCCATATATTTTTCTATCCAAATAAATGGTTACAACAAGCTGGCTTGCCCAGTGAAATCATTTCCCACATCTGGAAAATCAAAAAGAAGCAATTCTATGAAGAATTTAGCTTTCTCCAACGAATGCTCATATTCTTCGTGGAATCACCCCATACTTGTTCCCGCGAGATGTATGTATATGCTGAAGCTGCCTTACACCCCTCTAATAAAAAATGTACTATATGTGATCTTGCTACAATTCCACTTGATCATGTCGGATGCAAACATGAAATAAGTTATGCCGTCCATCGAGTTGGACTGTATGCCCCTACCTTTCACAATTTCATATTTCAAGGTAAGATAATCACATGGGCCAAATTATTCAATGGGGGATTAATTGGCACCATCATATTCACCCACACAAATCAAGCTCAGAATTGCCCCGAATTATTAAAAATGGCCATCACCTGTCTCTTCTTACCTCACCATTCTAGTCCCCTTAAACAACGGTATATTGCTATTCACATCACATCCACACCTCCCGAATGGATTCACGGATGGGAGCCAGCAAGACACCTGATCACTTTTGAAAAATCAAAATATGCCAATAATCACCTCAGACAAGATCAGGAAGTCCGCAGATGCTCTGCCCTTTTCACAAAACAATTACGCCATTGGAGAGTTGCTATCTTTGGTGATAATTTTAATCTCCAAGGAATTAATCAAAAATATTTCCTAGCTAAAGAAAATCAATATACAAAACTATATATTCATACTAGTTTCAGATTTGTCTAGAATGATGTCTTTGCTTCTTTTCACTACAAGACCAGGTATCCAGACCTTGCTGTTGTTTATCACAAGATGTTCAAAAAATACAAAATTATCAATACTGAAAACAATCAAGAATCAGGCGAAGACCTAGAATTTGATCAAGACGAAGATGATGCCTACCAGTTTGGAGATGAAGAAGCTTTTACTCTCACCAACATAATGGAAGGCTGAGTCATAATCAACATCAGGAATCTCTGACAGTGTAGTTACTTTCAGAATTCCACTCACAAAAGCAGATCATGAGAGTACTATTCAATCACTGTTCATGAACAGTAAAAGGCACCGAAAAACAAAATACTATTCAAATACACTATTTACCGACACAATCATGAGATCAACAGGAACACCACTCATTCAACCAAGTCCTCCTTTGCCTATATAAAGGAGCCTCACCACCACATTTTGAAGGAGTTGAGTCAAGAATTGAGATTAGAGTTGTTTTCTTGGCAGATTTCCTTCTCTTCTTCTTCTCATAATCACTTGTAATCAAATATTTGAATGCTTAGTTTTGAGTGTTTTTTAATCAACTGAGATGCCAATTTATGGTACTCCTCTATAATCAAGTAAGTATTTGCATTTAATTATTTTCAATTATTTATTTTAAGTTATATTGCTTGGCTAGTTTTGCCGCCTTCAATATATTCTATAATTTTATACTTATTTAATTAATTGTTCTTAGCAGGCTTTGCCGCCTCATCTATTTACTTTCATTTACTTCCACTCATTTATTTACTTCTACTCTGCTCTTATCACATCTTTCAATCTTCTCTTAACACTCCCATATCCCTAACCCCTTTTCTTAACACTCCCTTATCCCTAACCCCTTGAATTAAGGAATTAATTAATTTACAACGAAAATAGTAACATAATAACTTTTCTAAAATTATTTGTCCAGAAAATAAATAAATAAAAACCCAAAAGTAAAGGTAAGCTCCTAAAACAAAAAGTAGACATCAAATTAGGAAACAAGAATACTAGCTTTTTGACTAAGTTAACTTTGACCAATCTTTGACCAATCTTTGACCAATTTGAGCTCCAAATCAGGTTTCATATGCTTTGTAGGATTCCAAATAGGATTATTATGAAGTCCCACACATTGCCCTTGCTTGGAGGAAAGAGAAAAAGCCAACTCAGCAAAATACAGTAAAGCCAGCGGAAAATACAGTAAAACCAGGCCAATTTCTCTTTCATGCGCACACCACTTAAATAACCAGCTTAGCTTCGGCCTTGACAAGATCCCATGACTTCTTAGTGATATCAAGTGAATCCAAGAGATTTGAACCCATTTCCAGCTACCCGAAATCCATAAATGCACCAAAACTACTACTCGGGTCCGTATCGGCTTTCACCAATTGTATGCTCAAAACAGGCCTTGTATTTTTGGGTATGGACAAACTATTTTGAGAATGAATTATCCCTTGGATAAAGGTAGCATGGTTGTTCTTAAACCTCTTAGCTTGAGCCCTAGTGATCGGTCCGGTCTTCATCCGTATCGGATCAGTACCCCAGTGGATTGTTGGTTGTGAGGGTTCGGGTGGATTCGCATCAACTACCCTTAGAAAATAAGGAAAAAGTATTTTGGAATTGCTAGAAAATAGTGTAGAGAAATAATTTTAAATTCTAGCAAGAAAAGAAGGTGGGAGCTTTGCAAATGGTGAAAATTCTCAACCTCGTACGGTTTAAAGCTCATCCATCATAGCTTGGGTCCATTGATGATCTTTGAGAGCTTGAGCAGCTGTAGTTGGCTCAATAGATAGTGAAGTGTTTTGGATTTAAAAATACCAGCTTTAGCTCTAGTAATCATGAGGTGATTACTAAAAAAAGATTCATTAATAATAGAGGGAAAAGAAAGAGCATACCTGGTCAAATCACCACTTTCTCAAAGTGGTGCTGGAGATATTGAACTATAATTATTAGATAGTGAGTGCTATATAGATGAGTTAGGCACAGACAATAAGGAAAGTGGCAGTGGAGAGGAACCTAGTGGTGCATGAAGAATCTTAGGCTGGGTATCAGTGTTTGGAGCACTGTTGATGACCATAGAAGAAGGTGATGTGATTGGGCTTGGGTCCGATGGTGATAAAGGAGAGGTTGAAGTTATTAGAGACAACCAAAGAGAGACCACATCGGGTTCAGTCGAGGAAGGTGTCATAAAGTGGGTACTAGCTATTGGAAATATGTGTTCAACAAACTGAACATAGCAGGAAAGGTAAACTCTTTGGGAGTTAGGATCATAACATTTGCATGCATTATGACTAGTGGAGTAATCAAGAAAGATATAAATGGGAGCGGGGTTCAAGTTTATTACGTGTATATCGATGAAGCCAAAGATACCAAAGGCATCTAAAGATTCGAGGCTTGGAGTAGTTAAGAATTTTATGAAAGACATACTCATAAAGAGACTTAAGGTTAAGAACAGAAGTAGAAATCTTATTTATAAGATAAGTAGCTGTAAGGAAAGCATGACTCTAAAAACTTAAAAGAAGAGCGACCTTAGAAAGAAGACATAAACCTATTTCGACAATGTGGCGGTGCCACCATTCAGCGGTGGCTATTTGTTATGGTGTATGTGGTGGTGTTGTAAAATGTTAAATGCCTTTGATTCTAAAAAACTTTTAAAACTTCTATATTCTCCTACACGATTTATATAAAGTGTGACAATTGGTGTAGAAAAATATTTTTAAACCATGAGCTTGAACTTTTGAAAAAAAGAAAAAGTTTTAGATTAATATCTCATGGGAAAGAGCTAAATATACCTAGTAAAATAATCAACAAAGAGCAAATAGTAGGAAAATCCACTAGTAGATTGAATTGAGGAAGGTCCCCATACATCGAAATATATCAAATCCAACGGTTTTCTGCTCTAAAAGGAAGAGACACTAAAAGGTAATTTATGACTCTTAAATAAAGGTAGGAATTAAAAACAACTCAACTTTAGTTGCACTAGGTTGCATAAGAAGCCTTTTATTGGACACTAAGGACTGTAAATTTTTTGTAGAATGATAACCAAGACAGTGGTGCATTTGTCAAAAGATGTCTTAATGCCAAACATGCTTGCTTAACTACTGCAGCAAGCTTTGTTGTACAAGACCATTCATAAATATTATTCTTGCTTAGTCCTCAAGTTAGTGATGCCTCTGTAAATAGATGCTTCATAATAAAAGAAGTGGGAAAAATTTAATAGAAACATTATGAGAGTTACAAAATTGGAAATTAAGATGATATATACATATATATATATATATATATATATATATTTATATATATTGAAGGAGCACAAAGGATATTAGATAAAGTAAGGAATAAGAAAAAGAGAGTAGAGTAGTGGAGCCAATGTGAGTTATAGAAAGTCCTTTACCATCAAGAAGAAAAATATCATCTGGTCCTTCACATGGTTAGTGAGTAGACAGATTGTTAACATCAGAAGTGACATGATGCAAAGCAGTAGAGTCCATGAGCTAAGTGGACGAAGCAGGTCTGTTTGTGGTATTGTGAGCCAGGAGGTTGCTTTTGCAGCATAAGCTTTTTGGCACGAAAACATTGACGAGTAATGTGGCCGCATCGGTTAGAGAATTGACAAATGGCATTTAGAGTGTGAGTGGTTGAGTTATAACATCTTGAACCTGAGTTTTGGGATGTATGTTTGTTTTGAACAGGTTTGGCATCATCCCACATGAAGCATGACAAATTCGATGATGGCATTGGCGAGATTGAGAGTAGCTGGTGGCATTGGTAATGATGGTTGTCGAATTGGTATGAAGTTCTTCATGTTTGAGATATAATTCGTACTCAATAAGTTTGTCGTGAAGTTCTTCAAATGAGATGGACTGGTCTCGTGCTTGAACAACGGCTATAATCTCACAAAATTCAGGTCCAATTCCATTGAAAGTGTAAATAACTAGGTCATCATTCTGTGGAGGTGATCCAACAAATGAGACTTCATCAGCCAGATTGCAAATGTTATGCAGATATTTAGGCATAGATTTAGTCCCATTTAAGATGACAATTAGTTGTTCTTTGAGACTGAAAGCATGAGATGAAGATCGATTGGCAAACTATTTTGCAAGTTAATCCCACACCTATTGAGATGTTTTGGCTAAGGTTACAACAATGCCACTTGTTTGTTAAAAGACTCAATAAGAGCATTAAGAAGTAACTTATCTTGCCGGTGCCATATGATATAATTGGTGTTTGGGATGGTTTTACCATCTTTCTAAATTTCAGGTGCAGGAGTTGGGTAAGTACAATCCACATAGCCTGTAAGGGTGTAGAGCATTCAGTTGTGCCTTCCAAGATGGATATGTGGTTGTCTCAAGTTTGATTTGCAACTGAGCGGCATGGATGACCACAAGAGAGGAAAGAATTGGATCGATGGTGTTGAAACCAATTAATGGTACGATGGAGGATTCACCTGTCATGGCTAGGGTTTATTGCAGTAGAAGAAAAAAAAAGGGGCAAAATGCAGGTTGGTACTCTTTATTTTCACTTTCTTTTAGTCTGGGGTTTGTGAAAAAAATTTTGACATTTAATATCTTCTATTATCAAATTCGTTAAACTTTTAACAGAATTCGTCTAAAATGGACCATGTACTACTCACGTGACTCCTAAAATTGATTTTTTTATTATTTTTTTTTCAGTTTTCTTGAATTAATTTACAAAAAATTAATTAAAAAAATCTAAAATTCTAAATGGTGTGTTTTACAACCTAAATTAAAAGCCTTAACCTCTTAATCTAAATAAGAATAAGGGTGACGGTGGAAATGACACCAGAAAAGTTTGGAGCCAGACAAGGTTTTTGTTCAATTATCTACAAAGAAGATCGTGACGAGGCTATAAAGAAGGAACACAAAAGTTTAATCTCTAAAATGGGAAAATACCAAGAATCCCATGTGGTAGTAGTTATACTTATAGCAACTGTAACATTCATGGCTGGCTTCATCATGCCTGGTGGTTACAATGGCAATGAAGGTCCAGAAAACGGCAATGCAATTCTGGCAAGAAAAACAGCTTTCAAAGCATTTATGATAACAAACACAGCAGCCATGGTACTCTCCATCTCTGCTGTATTCAGCTAAGACATTGTGCTAAACTCTATGTCTGTGGGAGCCACTTCCACCACAGCCATCGACCCCCTTCTACTGCTTGCCGACGTGTGGCAAACGACTATGGCATGTGGATTCAAGTCGATGCGGCTTAGGTTGGAAGCGCTTGTATCTATCCCGAGTTCAAGAAGTACTTAAATAGGGTTGAGTGGGTTGACTCATTGAGTCTGAGCCAGCATAATTGGCTGCTCGGTTACTTGGACTGTTGCTGTTTATGGGTGAAGCAGTCGGTGTTTCGGTCAAAGTGCTGAGCAAAAATTTGGAGTATTTGAGAAACAAACCCAGCGACTCAGATGCAGTAGTAGATTCAAAGACTGGAAAGTGGGTACAGGTCCGAATTCAAGTCGCTCCGAGTGTGGAAGGTATTGCAAAGCTATGGCATGGCTCAGGAGAAAAGGAACATTGTCGGAGGTGGCGGCGGTGATGGCAGCCGCTACTTTGTGGATAAGAGCAGGAGGAAGAAGAAGAAGATAATAAGGATGATGATGATGATGATGATGATGATGATGATGATGATGAGGACAAGAGGTAGAGGCCGAACCCACCTGAAACGGTGGTGATAGGCATGGAGGGGAAATTGGTTTGGGATTGTGGTGGTGGGGATGAAGAAGAGACAGACGCTTGTGGTGGTGCATTTATGTTTAAAAGGTTTTTAACAATTTTTTTGTTTAATTTTTATTCAAGAAAATTGAAAATCAAATTTAGTGGTACATGAGTAGAACGTGATCCATTTTAAACGAATTCTATTAAAAGTTAAGGGATTTGATAATAGAGGGTATTAAATGTCAAATACTTTTTTTTTTTTTTTTTAACAGATCCCAAACTAGAAAAACATGAAAATAGAGGGTAATAACTTGCACTTTGCCAAAAAAATTAGAATCATGAAATCCTTAGAGCCAATGGCTCTGATATCGTATAGAGCTTTGGGAAAAAGTGAAACTGTTATATATTTCATATATGAAGCAGTGTTACAACATATACACTTGCAGCTCAATTAAAGAAGGAAAATAAGATATTACATTTGTTACATTAAAAAAGAAAAATACAAAAAATAAATAATAAGCTGTGTGGCTGGAGAGTATATCCTAATACTTTGCGAATGGACGAAACGTGTGTGGTCGGGGAGTATTTTAAATTGGCATTTTCAAAGTTGAGCTTTATCAACTCCTACATATAACTTTGTTTATATGAGGGAATGAGTTGGTGCAGCTAGTGTAGATGGTGATGTTTTAGCGTTGGCCTCATATATTTGTTGAGAAACTTGGAAAGTTCAAAATAAATATGTCTATGAAGGTGTCAGGCCTAATCCATTACTTGCAATCGATGCCTCTTATGCATCATCGTCTGATTTTCGAAACTAGAAGGTGGATGAAGCTCAAAATTTGCATAAAAGAGTTTCTATGCCTCAACCCATTACTCGAACTCTATTATGGCAACCACTTAGTTTTGGAAAACTCAAGTTGAATGTGGATGGGTTTTTTGTGGAAGGAAGGACTGACGCTAGTATTGCTTGTGTCACTTGTGATTTTACAGGGAAACCGGTCCAATACGTGTACAGGTTAATTCCATGTGATTCTTCCTTGAAGGAGGAATGTCAAGCTCTATTTTTATGCATGTATGTGGGCTGTAGAGCAAGAGTGGAATGTGACTTGAAAGAACAGATAAGCTATTACTTTGGAGGATGCCTCTCTACCTTGGTCTTTTGCTATCATCTTTGATGACATACCAGGTTGTCTGCATCAGTTTGATTCTGTGAAGTTTTTGTTTATTTCTGAAAAATTAAATAAGACGGCTGACCGATTAGCAAAGTCGGTCAGAAATAAAGTTTTTGTCTCCAGGCTGGGAAGTTATAATGTTTCCAGCTTTTGGTAATATCTTGTACTCTATTATGACCTGATATATTTTCCTAATTAGTTATAAAATATCCTCATTTTTGACCAAATATATACTGTCAAATAGCTCGATTCCCACAAAGGGTACTCATACCATCTAAAAATTGATCTAAGTGAAAACACAAGGGGGGCGGGCAAATGGACAAAAAAAAAAAAAAAAAAAAAAAAAAAATTCATTGTTGTCCATTTAAAACATATATTTAAGTAGTCATATTACAGGGGAAAAAAAAAAAGTAGTCAAATCAAATATTAAGCAAAGCTGAAAAAAAAAAAATTCCAAATATGATTGGCCAAAAAAAAACCAAAATATAAATATAAGAATATGTATTTTTTCCAAAAAATATATATATAAAAATATGCCTTTCATAAAATATTATATCTGAAGAATAAGGAAAAAATAAAAGGCAAACTTTTAAACTTTATAAGTTGTCTTATAATCTTAGATTTGGTATTATGTAAATAAATTTAGTAAATGTAGAATTACTATTTTACAAAAACATGATAATTGAATAATAATTAAGGTAAATATAAAAAGTCTAAATGAAATTTTTAAAAATAAATTATCTAAAAAAATCTGTAACTCTTGAAATTACTTTTCAATCCAAAAATTTTTAAAAATGCTCGTATTCCTTTTTTTTTTTTTTTTTTTTTTTCAGTCAGTGGCCCAAAAAGTGGGCGCTATACAGCAGAAATTTTTTTTCTTTTTTAAATGAACATTTAAAAAAAAAAAAAAAAAACCGAAACAAAGAAGACAGAGACGGAGCCAGCCATGAAAACTACTCCTTTGAAGAAGTCACCGTGTCCGAATCGCGGTTGTTTCTTTGAATC
This sequence comes from Ziziphus jujuba, assembly GCF_031755915.1. Classification (NCBI taxonomy): domain Eukaryota; kingdom Viridiplantae; phylum Streptophyta; class Magnoliopsida; order Rosales; family Rhamnaceae; genus Ziziphus; species Ziziphus jujuba. The sequence continues at coordinate 16,576,126 of NC_083384.1, forward strand.
CACAGAAACGCCGCGGTTTGATCATACCGCTTTGGTTACAGTCCAATTCCCTCCCTCTCCTTTTACCCCCAACACGCCTTTCGTCGCCGCCATCGCTGCATGACGGTCTCAATCGGGTTGCGTCGCTTTTGGCTTCTGTAGCGGCAAATAGTTACCTTCTCTTTTTCAACATTCGGTAATTCATTCTATTTCTTTTCAACCTTGCAATTTCTTTTTATTCTTTTCCACTTAATTATCTGATGGATTTTGGGTGGGTTTTCTTTGATTCTGTTTGGTCTTTAATTAAAAGCCAGAAAAATATGAACAATATTCGGTATATCATTCTTTTCAACCTTGCAGTTTCTTCTTTTTTGATGGATTTTTGGTGGGTTTTCTTTGATTGTGTCAGATCTACACGAAGAAAAAAAAAAAAAAAAAGCTAGAAAAATATGACCTCAGAATTAATGTCCGTGTATTAGTTTGTTGCATTTGCATAGAATGTTTCTTACAAATATCACATTGTGAAACTGTAAAATTCTTTTGTAAAACAAAGGTTGAGTCAGAAAGCTATGAAATGATAATGGAATTCTTTAACTCTTTCTCATTATACTACAGGTTGAGGTATTCCAAATTGGGAAATGATTTTGACTCAGTGTTAGTGTTTATTCTTGAAAAGGGAAAAACTCGTTGATATGGCAAAACATACCTTGATTTTCTGTGATTGTCTATGTTTGTGGGATTTTGTGACCATTGTGTTTCTAATTCTTCCTCTTTTGGGTTTGTCGTGATTGTTGGCTGAAGATTCAAAGTTTGCAAGCTCATGAAATTTGTGTTTTTAAAAATATCCTATTTACCTTTTCCTTGTTGAGTACCTTCACCTGTATAGAGTTACTTTTTCTGGCTTTTCACTTCTGAAGCAAGTAGTGTAATTCATTCCTTTAACTTTGCAATGTTTTTTTTCTATGTAATTAGTTTTATTGATCTTGGTTCTCTTAGAAAATATAAATTGTATAACTTGATCTTGATTTGATGTCAGTATAAGTTTATTGCTTTTTCACAAAATATTTCCTACAAATATCATATTGTGTTAAAAACATTTGAATGCAGCGTCTTAATTTCTATCTCCAGCTTGAGGAGCCACTTCCAATCTCCGATCCATCTATGGAGAATATACTACAGAGTTTATGAGGTACCAAAAAATCTATTCTCAAAATCTATCATGGAATTAAGGGAAATTAATTAAATTTGTCATAATCCTTAGAAAAACATGATTATTTTACCAGGATCAGCATCTTCTATGTTTTTCTCATCTTTTCTTTCTAGGAACATGTTGGAGGATTTATGGCTCTCTTTCCCCTTTTGTTTTCCTTTAAAAATTAAGGAAATTTTAACAAAACTATATGGAACTTTCCCAGTTCTTTAAAGTCTTGCAGTATGTGGGGCAGTTAAAAAAGCTGTGCTACTATATATGCATGATTTTGAAGATTCATATCCAGCTAGCTCTTCTTTATGTCATGGAATTTAGGGAAATTGGTTTGTCAAAATCTTTCAGAAATGATTTATTACCACTATTTCTTCTATGTATTTTTTCATGTTTGCTTTCTAAGAACATGTTGGAGTTCATTCAAGTCTTTTACAGTTTGTGGGGTGCTAAAAAATCTGTGCTATTATATATGTATGATTTTTAGGAGTAATAAAATTATAATCCCCATTCATATTCAGCTAGCTCTTGTTTGTGTCATGGAATTTATGGAAATTAGTTTTGTCAAAAGTCTTTAAGAAATGATTAATTGCCAGCATCTGTTCTATGTATTTTCTTATGTTTTCTTTTTGGAAATACTTTGTTGAATTAATATATACCCTTATTTTCCTTTGAAACACAAGGAAATTTTAGTATGGAATTTTTTCAGTTCTTTCAGGTCTATTGACAGTGTTGACTAAACTAAAACAGTTTAGACAAGGAAACACGCTAGTGGTTTCAACTTCACTGTGCTTTGTCTCTATCTTTAACTGAAAATTTTGACATGAGGAACAAGGAAAATTAAAGCATCTAATAAATTAGGAAAAAAAATCCTTCAAAAGTAAATTAGGAAAATTAGGAAAAAAAAATCCTTCAAAAGTAAATTATAAACATCTAACAGTAAGTAAACATTAATAGAAAAATCCGTCTATACTACTTCATGATCAAGCCAATATCACACAGTAACAGCAAGTAAACATTAATTTATATCCACCAGTTAAGCTGTGAAATAAAAAAAATAAAAAGAAAAGAAAAAAAAAATCATTGGAATTTCTTACTTGTCACACAATCCAAAGAAGGGCTAATCCCTCCTTATTGCTCTGCCAAGGGCTAATCCCTCCTTATTGCTCTGCCAGCAACACTGACTCTGTCTCTTATTTTCAAACTCCTAGCTTGCAGGCCAACCATTTTTTTAGAAGCACTTGAGGTAACATACTAAATGCAATGTCCTCAACACCATCAAAATAACATCTCCTCCATCTTCTAGAAAACGCAAGTGGTCCAATCACACTTCGAAACCCAACAATAAATCCAACTTCAACACCTATGAAATCACATTTAATCTTAGAGCCAGAGTTTGAATGGTTGGCTTCATGAGGTGTTTCGGGCACCACATGTGCCACATCATTTGTGCAGTTTAGTGTCAAAGGAGGGTCGCATTATCCTTCATTACCCTGGAAATAATCAGCTGAAATGTTTGAATTTGACTGCCCTTCGGGATCCTCCCAACAAGTTCATTATATGATAAGGACAGAAAGGAAATACAAGTTGGCAAGTGATGCTGGAATTTCCCCAGTTAGGTTGTTTCTTGAGAGGTCTAAAGATTCTAGTTGTAACAAGTTGCCAAAAGATGATGGGATTTGGCCGCTGAGAGCGTTATTGGAGAAGTTAAGTGCAGTGAGAGATCAATTTTTCCCAGTTCCTTTGGTATTTTACCATGGTAGTTGTTGCTTGAAAAGTCAATGGAAGTGAATCCTTTGGGTATTTTTACAACTCCATCTCTATACCATTATTAGTTACGGTCACTGCATCTTCATAACTAACCCCCTCTGGAGATGGTGAATCTTCAGAATTATAACGGAAAGGAGCACTGAGTGGTGATTGTGCATCATCTCTTTGACAGCCATCATTGCATGCCATTTTGTTAAGCAATTTCCTGCTAGTTCACCACTGAAATTGTTGGAAGCAACATTCACAATTTGAATCTCTGGCCATACACCAAATCTTTCTGGACATGTAATGTGCCCAAAAAAATTATTTGATCGCAAAACAAGGACTCACAAAGTGGATATATTTTTCAGGAACAATGGAAAGGTATCAAGTATTTGATTGTTCCCAAGGTTCAAAACCTCCAAATCTGTGCAATTGGCAAGAGGTTTTGGAATCCTATGTGTCAGTAAGTTTCCATTAAGATCTAGTGTCTCCAATGAGCAATTAATAGGAAATGCATCAGGAATTGGACCGCTCAAGTCGTTACTTCGAAGATTCACCTCAATAGTCTCTCTCAGTTGAAGCATACACGTTTTTAGCGTCCCATTTGAATTGTTGTTGGACAGGTCAGGACTGTTAGGTACCTCGCATTGCATATGATAGAGGTATACTTACCTGTAAGGTTATTGTTTGACAGGGAGAAATAAAGAACATTATTGATGTTTTTACCGATTTCGAACTGGATTTGAAGATTTAAAATAATTGCTAGACAAATATATGTAGTAAGCGTTTGGTGCTTGAATGGGGATTTTTCCATGAATTTGGTTAAAACTAAGATCAACACTATCAAGAGTGCGGAGTGAACAAGGTTCTTGGATGCCTACCAGGTGATTATGTGAAAGATTCAGATCTAGAAACTCATCCCAACTTTCCAAATCCAATCAGGTATCTCACCAGAAATTTGATTGTTGAAAGGTCCAAAGAGAAAATCTTTGATTCGTACTTAATTAGAACAAGAAATGATCTAAGTTTGCAAGAAGAGAGATGTAAATCCCAAAATTGGGGAAAAGAAGAAAAATTAGTGATTACCAGTCCTACTTGCATCGACTGACAGATTAATTGTTGTAGGAAGGGTCAAGAAAACGAAGATTGGTAAGGTCTTGAAACACATATCCAGTTTTATGGTACCATTAAACTTGTTGGAAGAGATTGAGAGATATTTAATTCTTCTGAGTTTGAAGTTTGACATGGGAATAGGACCGAGTTAGTTGTTACGACTCAAATCAATGGTTTGCAACATTGAGGAATTTGCATTTGGAAATTCAAGAACTTGACCGCTAAATTGATTGCCCCAGAGGTATAATACTTTCCAACGAAGGAATAGCAAATAGTGATGAAGCACTATTTCCATTTAAAGAATTATTCGTCAAGTCCACACTTTGATTTGCTTACGCGTCACGGCATTAACATGTATACGTCAAAAGACTTCGCAAGTCAACCAACCAAGGCAACGAAAACCATCTTTCCTTTCTCTACTCACTTCTGAATTAGATTCTATACTTTTAGACTATTAATTTTTTTTCTGTTTACTAAAAGTTAATCTTGTGTACATTATTATTATTATTGTTAAGTAAGCTTGACTAATTTGTTAAGCCATGTATAAAAAAAAACATATTGTATATAAATTTATCCTCTTCATGCTTACTATAACTAGTTATTTCGGTTTTCTACTAGCAGCTTTGACTATAATCTCAGCTCTATTTATCGATCTAAACAAGATACGACTTATTTGAAATTAATTGCATGAACCATTCCTAAAAACAAAAGGATGAATTAAATTAAATGTCCAATTATAATTTGCCACATCAGAAGATGATTATTACCAATAATGACAAATAGCAAGATTCTTAAAGTTCTATTTCAACCCCACAAATGCCGTCCTAGTTCCATATTAAGTTCAAAGTTCCTTAATAATTTCATTTTTCTAAGTTTCTATTCCAATATGCATAGATAGGGAATATCAATGTTGCCATTAAGTCAACAAGCAATTGTGTACCACATCTCTATTAGCAACTTACTCACAGCCATCAGGCAATTACCGACTGCATTATAGGTGGAGAGACATAGATAAGTAACCTCCTGGAAGATAGTTCTCAACTCATAAACATTTTGGTGTGAAAATGGCTCACTTTCCCCTTGTTTTCCTTTGAAATTTAAGGAAATTTTGGTCCAGACTTTATGGAACTTTCCCGGTTCTTTCAAGTCCATTGCAGTTTGTGGGGAATTGAAAAAATAAAAATAAAAATAAATTTATGTGCTACTGTAGATATATGATTTTGAAGATTCATACTCGGCTGGCTCTTCTTTATGTCACGGAATGTAGGGAAATTGGTTTTGCCAAAGTCTTTAAGAAATGATTAATTATTAGCATTTCTTCTATGTATTTTCTCATGTAGGCTTTTTAAGAACACATTGTTGAATATATGGCAAATAATGTCAAAGATATCAAATAACTGTACCAAGATATGTATCAAGAATCATTTATCAATATTTGATTAATTTACATTTTACTTACATATATCCATTTAAAGGTTTACTTATTTATTTATAAAATATAATAATATATTAACCAATAAAATATTAACACATGATTTTTAATACACTTCTTGGTACATTTAATTGATATCGCAAGTCTTACTTATATATATATATATATATATATATATATATATGGCTATCCTTCACTTTGTTTTCTTTTGAAAACCAAGGAAATTTTAGGTCCGATAGTGGAATTTTTTCAGTTACTTCAAGTCTATTGACCGTGTTGACTAAATTAAAACAAAGTTGACATGAGGAGAAAGGAAAATTAAAACATTACCATCAATCCACTACTTGAGGCTTTAGTCATTAGCAAAAAAAATCCTCCAAAAGTAAATAATGGATATATAATAATAAAATAGGACAATTAACACAAACATGCCCCTATATTTTGTCAATTTTGCTTGAATGGCTTTATGTTTTTCAGAAACCACAAAAATCCTGTTCAAATTTTATTTTTGTTGCAAAAATACCACCCTTTTTGTTCACATATTTTTTGAATTTCACTTGTAAATCTCCTCTTTTTCGTATAAATGCAATTAGGTAAACTATAATTCATATTTACAAATTTTGATACACGTGTAAATATTTGAAAAATATAGAACTCTGTTGTATCCAGACAATTTATTAGTTTCTTCCAATTTCTCTGTTTTGTTAACAGAATCTCAACAGTGATTATGTATTTTAGGCAACAACGTGTACCAATAATTATAATTCTTCAACCATACATATTCAGTCTTTCTTTCTTTCTTTTTTTTCTTTTTTTTTTTTTTTTTTTTTATGTTTAGTGAAGCATTTGATTATGTAGAGGCTAGTTTTTAAATTATTTTTCATATTCAAATAAGAAGAAGGGTATACTTCTTATAATTACAAATACTTATATTCCAATCGAACTAAACAAATATTACAAGAATACAACCGGCTATTTCAGCGAAAAATAATAATAATAATAATAATGCAACCAGCCAGATCAAATGCAACAAATTGGCCATACATCATTTCCATCCATCACCGTGCAATGCCAATTCGTCTCCCCCAAAAACACAGCAAATCCGTTCAAGATTTTTTCGTTAGCTGATGAACTTCCAAATTGTGCAGGAGTAGTGTCCACAAAAAAGCTATCGAATATAGCAGTGATAACATCAAACAAAAACAGGATAACATAGACCTTGGAGATATGGCCATCCAAGAAGATGTATAGCAGAAAGAAAAGAAACAGAGAAGCAAACTAAGCAACTGACTCATACGCCCACTAGGCAGTAGGAAAAAAATGACCGATATTGTCAAAAAAAGGGACACACTGTTAACAATATAGAAAAAACAGAGGTAGCCATTCCCCACTATTATTGTTCCCGCTCTGTGCAGTTCCGAACTGCCTCCATTATCACCATCAGTGTTCAAAGCATTGCCGTTGCTGTTGTTGTCCTGCCAAAGCCCTCCCGGGGGGCTTAGTGCAGCCTGGTAAGTAGCTGTTGCAATCAGCGCAGCAACCACCAGTAACACGTTGCGCGTTTCATCCTTTGTATTATTTTTGAAACGAATAATCGATATGACAACTCGCTCTTTTAATGACATCTTGGACCTCAAATGGTCATTTTTGGATTTGGAAACTTGAGGAGGTGACTCAAATCTTTTTGCTCCAGCAGAGAGTAGACTTGTTGTAACTTCTTTGTTATCTGGTGTTGAGATGTCTAATGCAGTTAAATCCTCCAAATTTTTAGCATTTACATCTGCTCTGCTATTTATTAACAATCTCACAGCCTGGGGATAAAATATATATATATATATATATATATATATATATATCCAATAAATCACATTAAAAAAAAAAAAAGAAAGTTGATTAGTTAAGTGGCTGTCATTACATGAGGTTGATTCGTAGCGGCTGCAATGTGGAGCGCGGTGTTTCCTTCTTCATCCTTCCAGTTTATAATCTTCTTCTCCTGAATGTTGGAACCTTTATGAAAGGATCTTCGTAGTCCTCCTAGTAAGAAATCAAGAGCATCAATTTGATAATTCTTCACTGCAATATGCAAAGCGGTCTCACTTCGAATTGTCACATCTTGGATACTCAGCGGACAAGCTGATAAAAATTTAATCAAGAGATCAACATCTCCTTCTTCAGCAACATGGTGCAAAGGAGTTTTACCCTCTCTCCCTTGAACCCGAACAAGATCGCTTTGGTAGTCTAGAAATCGAAGAACCATCATGGTTTGCCCATTTTGCAGGGCCAAATGCATAGGGCTAAATCCCTGTTGATTTAGTTTCCGAGCAAATGATGGTTTCAATCTCATTATCTCCGTTGCAAATTGGACATGACCAAAAGAAGCTGCTATGTGCAAAGGAGTATCGATGAATGGTATACAATCAATGCGATCCAGGAGATATGGATCCTCCTGAATCAAAGTATATGTCATGTTCATATCTCCCATTTGAGCTGCACTTTTGAATCTCTCATCCATTGTGGTTCTGAACCACAAGCGACACAGATTATAAAATGATAAATTCAAAAAAAAAATAAATAAATAAAAATTAGAAAAAATAAAGAAAGTGCTGAGGAGTACAGAACCTGCAACTGTCTCTGGTCTCTAATTGACAAGGAAGAAAACTGGCAGCAGAACAACTTTAACAAAATACTCAAAATGCTAAAGTCCTCCAAAACACGAAACTCGGGCAACTATATATATATATATATATATATATATAATACAAATTGAAGAGTAAGTAAATCTATATGTAATTAAGGCAATAAATGGGTACAAAAATTTTTCTTAATGCAATTTGGTGATTGATGTGAAGGTCTTCTTTCAGACATGCTGACTGCAGTGTTGAATGCGGACAAATTGAAAACAATGTCTTTTTTTTTTTTTTTTCTTTTTTTCTTTTTTCATCGATAAAAAAATTGAAACGATATCCTAGACTGGGTAAACATTGTAGTACCTGTACTTGACAAAGCTTTATATATTTGTTCTAGTTATATAAGTTAGGTGTCTGTAGCTTTCCATCTGTTGAATGCTATTCATAAAATAAAAATAAAAAAATTAAAAAATTAAAAAAAAGGTTTCTGTATCTTTCAACATCTCGGTTTGAACAAAAGAACAATAAAAAAGCTTCCTTTGAACCTTGACTATGGAAATTCTTGACTATAAAAAAGCTTCCTTTGAACCTTGACTATGGAATTTCTTGACTATCTAGTATATGTTCACACATAGAAGGTCCAAAAACGCAGGTCTGTTCGATTTATGTTCGATTGAGATTGCCTTTGCCAAAGGTTTTTTGTTTAAGATTTTTGGTTCTTTATTTATTATTATATGCAGATCAGGTGTTATTTCTTAACGTGCTTGGTTTTTATATTTTATTTTTTTACCAAACTTTTTGTAATTTACTTATTTCAAATATTAGTTAAAATTTGTTGGATATTTATGTTAATTATAAAATTAAGGAGAAAAAAACATGTATACTAATGGGTCATTTATTAACGTGTTTAATATATATATATATATATATTTTGTGTGTCTTTTCCTTTTAAATTGTATATAATTTGTTTATTTTAATAATTAGTTAATATTAATTGATAGTAGTTAGATATTTCTACTAATTATAAATATTAAAAGAAAAAACATAAATAAAAAATGAAACACAACTTAAATTATGCTTTTTTTTTTTTTAGAAATTGTTTTTTTTTTCCTTCACATGATTTGTAATAAATTAATATATCCAACTAACTTTACCATTAACATACATTAATAAACAAGTAAAGTAAGAAAACTACATATAGTTTTAAAAAATAAAATAAATAAGAAAGGATAACTAAACAAAAATGATTTATTTTTTTATTTTTTGTTTAACATATCTAACAAACTAAAAAATACGAGTAACTAACATTTAAACTAAGTAAATTATACAAAATTAGGGAGAAAAATTTTAAAAAACAGAAACAAAAAACCAATCATATTAACAAAGGATTACTTATTTCAAATGTTAATTAGTGTTAAAATTTGTTAGACATTTTAAATAATTAAACACTTAAAGGATAAAAAACAAAACAAAAAACAAATCAAACACAATTTTGTACATGTTAATCAAATTCAACTTTTTCCAATATATATATATATATAGGATTTTGCTAACGGGGGCGATTGGCAAGAATAGGCATGCCGCATGTTCGTCCACCGTCTCCCACGGTGTCGTGTTCCATTGTCGCATAACTATATGCGTACACAATTATATATCTCTGTATATAACCAAAGCTATAAACAAAAAGCCAAATGGAGATTACCAAACCACGCATTTTAGAAAAGTTATATCTGAAAGAATTGAATGTGAGTGTACCTGTATATATACATAAATGTATGCATGTGTATTTAGATATATATATATATATATATATTATGTAGATACATAGTTAGGGATAAATTGCACAATATCCTCCCTTCTACATTTTTTTTTTATTAGTGGTACCCCTTTATTTATTTATTTTTTTTTCAATGTTTAAATATTTGCACAAAATAAATGGATGATTCTATTCACACAACAAATTTTGATATCTATATTCTATACACTCTACTTTTTATTTTTAATTTTTACTATCTACACAAATCATCTGTTCCTAATTTACAATTAAATATAATTAAATACATATACCATATATTATTACCTATAATTCCATTTTAAATTAAATCCATATATTATACAACAGCCCTAATTCCTAAATCTCCATCATCTCTAAAAGTTCCTTATGATATTTCTTCTTATGTCCAACAATCAAGAATGTCTAAATTTATAATCATCTTCACTCATTAGCTTATTCCTTTCTTCCTCACCAATGAGTTTCCTTTGTTTCTTTTGCTTTCTTTTTCTTCTCTTTCTATTTTTTCTGGAAAACAGCATTAAATCAAAATTTGAGAAATGATTGGGTTATGGCATCACCTATCTTTGTGTTTTTATCCAATTACATATAATTCAGTATATATAATTCAAACTGATGTATTTCTGTTTGGATTATGTAATCAATATCTAACTGCAAAGGTATATGTAATTTGAACAAATACAATTTGTCCAGGTTATATATATCGGATAACTCTATTTTGTTTATATTATATAACTTAAATATAACTGTATAGTTTGGTATATATAACCCTGACATATACTATTCATCCAAATTATGTATAACAAACAACTTCATGTATCTTTTATAACTGAAGTAGTCTATTATACATAATTTAGATACGTTAAATTCATCTTATCTATATATATTATATGATTTTACAAATTATTTAAATACTTACTTCTTCATTATATAAAACCCAGACATAGTCAAACTGTTCGAGGTACATATGCCGATTAACTTTAGAGTATATACAACAAAACCAACTGGTTGGAAGAACAGATAAAATGGAAATTAAACAACTACATAAAAAAATAATACAGATAAAGCAAATAAATAATAAAAAGAAAGCTAAATACTTGCATTTTTAGGATTTTGTCTTTTTTTTTTTTTTCTCAATCACTAAATGATATTGTCTCCATTTTTGGGGTTTATCTTTTCTTCTTTTTCTTTTTCTTTTTTTAATATTTTCTAAAGCTCTATAATAGAACCACCTAAAATGAATTTATGTGAAGAACATTGCATCAATAAAATTACGTTAACATGCAAATACTAAAAGAAAAACTTTTAGAACAAAAGAAAAACGAAAAAGCTTCCATTGACCCTAGGCAGTTTCCCATCGAGCAGGGTAAATACTTAATCATCTAGGCTTCACGGAATCACGCATAGATGATAACTTGGATCCCCCAAAAAATAATAATAATAATAATAATAATAATAATAATAATAATAATAATAATAACTTATGGTCCATGGAAGTACATATATTTGACCATGATTTTTATATGAAAGTTACATATGAAAGATTGTAAGTGTAATTGTACATGCATACATATATACTTTGGTATTAATATTCACCAAAAACACAATTGGTACGAATTACGCAACATCCCGCCTTTTAATTTATTTATTTATTTATTTTTTTTTGGTTGCATTTATTCCCTCTAGTTTTTTTTTTTTTTTTATTGCAATTGCAAAAAGTACGTACATTGCGTCAGATTTCAACCAAAAAATTGATGTTAATACCTTAAATACCAAATGTTAGAAGTGTAAAATTAATTTTAGAACTGAATAAAACTACTCTTCCCATGAAATTGTGGAATTTTTTTCTTTCCTACTAAAATCTCGTTTTATTATTTTTATCAAATAGAATTCATGGAATATGTCCTTCAAAATTACTTTGGAGAAGGGTGGTTTTGTTATTAAGATTTAAAAAAAAAAAAAAAAAAATTGATACCCTTGCACTCTGAATTTTATTAGGGTTAGTATTTTGCATTCTAATAGAAATTTTTTCAACATTTTGCATCCATAACTCACACATTTTTTGCATCATTAATCCATTTGTTAAAAAACCAAATTAAGTGAATCTTTTTAGACTTCAAGAAGGAAGTGGAGGGGAAATATTTGGCTTTGAGAACTCTCACTCAAAGCTTATCCACCTTTAACGCAAGATTCCATCCTAGATTACAAAATAAAGACTCATTCAAATCAACTATGCTTTTAATGCCCAAACCTCCTGCGGATTTAGGAAGACAATTTTTTCTCCAAGGAATGTTTGCAAAGAATCTGCTGTTATCATCTCAAAAATGCTTTGATTATCTTCTCCAAGTTCTGATACCATCCAGTAGGGATCTTTGCGAAGGACATAGCATAAACCGGAACAACTGAATGAACATGCTTAATAAGGGTGGCTGTACTCGTCTAGGATAGCAACTTAGATTTCCAACTCTGCCTCTACCCTTTTCTTTAAATCTTCCAGCTTTGTTTCTTCCTACAAGCAAAGGATTCCCTAAATATTTGGAATTTTTGGGAACTTACTTAATTTGTAAGGCCCTTTTAATATTTGCTTTTACATTCCCTCTTTAAATTGCTAGAGAAGAAGCACCCGGAACTTAGTAGAGTTGAACTTCTGTCCTATCCATTTGCAATACAAGTTGAGGTAGTGAATCATGTTAGTAATATCCTCTTTGTTAGCCTTGCATAAAACAAGGATGTCATATGCAAAAAAGTGATAAATTATTGTCGGAGTCAACTGACCAATCTTAGCACCATGAATCTTCCGCTGCTCCTCCAACTTCAAAAACACTTTGGACAAGAGTTCTGAAAATAGAATGAAAAGATACGGAGAGAAAGGATCCCCTTGTCTTAGCCCTCTTTCCATTTAAAAATTACAAGCTGCATTCTCATTAAGCAACAACGACATTGAAATAGTAGAAAAACAATGATGAATTAGATGAACCACCTTACATGAAAACCCAGACTGAAACAACATTCGAGATAGCACCTGCCAATCATCCCGATCATATATGCCCTTTGCATATCAATTTTAATGCCAACCACACATTTCACCCCTTTCTTCTTTTTCATAGAATGAATAATTTCATTGGAAAGCACTGAATTTTCACCAATCCATCTAGCAGGGACAAAAGCAGCGTAGTTAGAGGAAATTAAACTACCACGCAAAGGATGCAAACACTGCATCAGAATCTTCTAATAAATAATGTACAAGGAATAACACAGACTAATCAGTTGAAGATGATTAAAAGAAGAAATCTGACTTGACTTAATGAATCATCACCACAAACGTGCTCTTCAAATCTTTCAGGAATATACTAGAACAAAACACATTTTGAATAAGCCGTACAACATCCTCTCTGACGATATCCTAGTGCTTTAAATAAAAATATTTTGACAAACATTTTGGTACTCTAACATTATTCTACTTGAAAATGATAAAAAAGATGAAGCTGGACCAGCTAGATAGAAACATGAATTGTGCTAGATGTACCATGATGTCTACTAAGACGTTTACCAAGTAATGAAGTTGTAGAGAAATGTCTGAAAATTTGAAGCTTGTTTTGTGAGTTGAAGGAAGAAATGAAGAAAAAGGCGAAAAACGAGCAGTGAGTAGTACGTGGCTGTTCCATGACGTCAGGCTTAGGCTTATTGCCTGGAAATTAAGCAGGCGCAAAGTGCATTGCATGGACACAGGGCAGCTCTAGTGCGCCATGGCCACTGCCGTGGCCTGCTAATGCGCGTTGCCAAGTGTGCGGGCGCACGATATATCCTGTAACAGGGGTGTGCCATGGCCACTACCGTGGCCTGTTGCTACATTTAGCCTTGCATGCAAGCGAGCCATAGGTCAGCTAAGGCCATATTACCCCCTATATAATGACCTTTTTTGCCCCCATTTTATGTATATCTCTTGGGTACACAAAATTGTGTGTGCGAGAGCTTGGAAACACTTTCTAGAGAGAGAAATCGGGTTTTGTTCTTCCCTCACATAGATCCATTAGATACCCATATTGTGGCTTGGAGTTAATACAAGAATTCATTCATTGTTTGCCCCCGGACATGGATCATTACATCGAAAATCGAACCACCTAAGATTGTGTGTTGTTTCTTGTGCTCTCTTTTTCTCTACTTTGCATTTATTTCTTTTCCTCTTTGATTATAGTTTGTTGGTTGTGAATTCATCGTTCATATATTACTTGCTTGCCTTCTTGTTGATCATACTAATTTGTTTAGGATTATATTTGTTACCTAATCTCAATAGAAATTTTCGTTATTTTATTGGTTTTATATTTAATTATATTTATTCTTCAAAGATTTATGTTCATATTCAAAGTATACTCATTTTCTAATCAATAAAATAATGATTTGTGACTTTGGCACTTGTTCTTGATTTTGCTTTCCAAAATCTGAATTCTTAGATGTAATTTTGGCAAGTATAAATAATTATCAAAACAAACTAAAAGCTAGCATATATGCAACCTTGGATTCGCTGTTTGGGTTGAATTGAAAAAAAAAGAAAAAAAAAAAAAGAAGAAAGATAAGCAGCCCATCTTCTAACTGGGTTAGGCTATAGATTTCAAATAGGGGTTTGGGCTGGTCCATGTGGAATAACCTAAGGCTTTGGATATCTTCTTCTTCTATCCATTTTCCTCACCTTCTCCCTCTCTCTCCCTCTCCCTCTCCCTCTCACCGTCAACTATAGCAAGCAGCAGCTATGGAGGTCGCAACCACCGCCTCGAGCTTCGCGCTCAACACTTACGCCCGGATGTTCACAACATGCGCCACTCATTCCAGAACTCTGAAACCTACACTCACCCAGGCCATGGCTACGTCCTCTTCATCTCACTCCACCAATGTCGTCGCTCCGTTTGCTGCCGGAAGTCTCTTCTCCGGCTTCTCCGGTCCCATATTCCGACCATCCTCTCTTAATCCGGAGATTTCGCGCAGCTCCAAACCTAAACGAGGTGTCGTAACCATGGTACTTATGAAGTTTGCCATCGTAGCTTTCACCGAAAATTTTGAATTTGTTCATTGTAAATTTATTTATAGGGTTCTCTAATTTCTTATTTAGGTTTTTTTTGTAGAACAGTGCTTGTAAAATTAAATTTTTTGGTCCTCAGCTAAGAATCTTAAGAATTGAGGAATTGCTAGTGCTTTAAAAAATAAAAAGATAAAAAAAAGTAAAAAAGAATAAAAATTGGGGATTTGAAGGTGGTGATATTGTATTTGTTTCTTACTTTTGTATGTTGATTAGGATTGAGAAGTTCAAAATTTCTAGTCCTTCCATTTCCATTCCGAGCAATAAATTGTTACTTCTTGTTTGTTTCTGCTCAAGGAAAATTTTGGAAATTTCATTTTACTTTTGCCTATGATGGGATGTACTATCTTCCATTTTAAATTTCACTCTTGTTGTATGACCAACTTCACATTTTTTTCATATTTTATTCTGTATCTCGGCTGAAATGGTATTCTAGCTTTATTTCTTGTTATTCTATATAAGGCTGCAAAGTGATCTTACATTCTGGATACCCATTAATCTGATTTATGTGAAAGCGGTATTAAGTTGCTCTAATTCACTCGTTTATGTATTTTTTTTATTTTTTATTTTTATTTATTTTTTTTTCAATTCATGCAATCCAATTTCGTATTTGTGGCCTTGTGGGCAGGTTATTCCATTTTCAAGGGGAAGTGCATGGGAGCAACCTCCGCCTGACTTAGCATCTTACTTGTTCAAAAACCGCATTGTTTACCTGGGCATGTCACTTGTTCCTTCTGTCACAGAGTTGATATTAGCAGAGTTTTTATACCTTCAGTATGAAGATGAGCAGAAGCCTATTTATCTATATATAAATTCCACTGGAACAACCAAGGTTGTTAATGCTCTTTCTTCTATGTTAACCTGCTTCAGAAACTTGTTTCCTTATGTACTACCTTTGATTTATCCCATGATTCATTCTTTATATTACCTTGACTATCGGATTATTTAGAGATTGGTTTATTATGCTAAGGTTTGTCTATCCCAAATATATATTTGGAATGCACTTTTCCATCAGATTTGCACAGTTCTTATTAAATTAGGTTGCTTTACTTTGGAAAAGTTGAAGAATAAAAAAGTTGGCCCATCTCCACAATCCTTGTTTCGATTTTCAACCTTGGGTGGCAGCTAGTACTATGATTTACCCTTATTCTTTACTGGACTGAATTATTGTGGACTTTGGGTCCATAGTAAAAAGTTCATGAATGTCTAACAATTGATTATAGAGAAATAGAAAAACATAAAAACTCATAATCAAAGAGATGTGATTTAAGTTATACCAACTTCTATATACATGTGATTTATTGTGATTACCTGGACCTATGATACAGTGGACTTGAAATCTCATAAACCAGTATGATTGCTTTGTTAATTCGAATTTTCTGTTTTAACAGTTTGATAGTACAAAAAATAGCAGAGTTCTCATGTTTGTTTATCATTAAACTGGGAAGGGAGGCAATGATGTAAAAATTGTAGATGCCTATTAATTGCGAAATATAGGAAGTTTTTAGCACTAGGTATGAATGCTTTGATATTTTTTTTCTGGTATCACTTTTGTCACACTGGTATTATTATGTTTCAAGTGAGTAGATGGTACAGTCTATCACCTTCAAAACTGATTTTTTACTCTTTATCTATTTATTTATTTATTTTATTTTGTCTATATCCCTTCTTATGGTCAACAGATAACCAAAGTTATGAAGATTGTGCCTTGTCCAAATAATAATTTAAATACTTAATGACATTTTTAATTGATTTACAGGATGGAGAGAAGCTGGGTTATGAAACTGAAGCTTTCGCTATTTATGATGTTATGAGGTCATTGATCTTTGCAAATTTTGTCTTTAAGTTAAGAATGTTGGCTAAAATATGTTCAAATCTTATTTGGCATTAACCTAATTCTGGCAATATTTATGACTTCATCATTTATGCTTAAATTCATTCTTTTCTGTTTCAGTTATGTTAAACCCCCCATTTTTACTCTCTGTGTTGGTAATGCTTGGGGGGAAGCAGCCTTACTTTTGGCTGCTGGTGCAACAGGAAACCGCTCTGCTCTGCCCTCATCAACAATTATGATCAAGCAGGTTTTTTCTTAACAATGCCTTGTTATGCTTTATTATAATGTATCATAAAAAATGTTGCCATTCAAATCCAAAATTAGCTATATATCTTTTGAGTAACATAGGTTCACTGCAGCCAATTGCCAGGTTTCAAGGCCAAGCAACAGATATTGAACTTGCAAGAAAGGAAGTGAAAAACGTGAAAGCAGAGTTGGTAAGATTAAAAACCATTGGATTTGTTGTCCATTTCTACATACCGTACTTAAGGCCTACAAAATCATAGATTCTCCTGGGTTAGAATTTTTTTGTATTAGAATTTCTATTGAATTATAGTATATAAATAATCACCAGTAACACTATGGTAAAAATGTCTTTTTTCTTCCCTTTCTTTTTGTAAATATTATTGAAAACAAGACAGTTAGACCAATTTGGAAATGTTTATCATATAACTTAAAAAGGAGCAATGTTTTTTCCATGGTTCTGCTAATTAAATTTACTTGCACGTGTCTGGTTTGAGAGATTCAATTTTATCTAATAACTTTTCTTCTATTGGTAGTCAACATTATGCATAATTAAATTTTAGATTTATCTCCTTAACTCTTGTATTTTGAAAAACAATGTGCAATGTCTAAATCTATCTTTTAAGCAAGAGTTACATTACTGCTAAAGTTGCATTGTCATTTATACTGAGACATATTTGGAGAAAGGAAAATAGAATTCTGTGCTTACACGATCAATTTTTAGCCCACAAACCCCCATATCATGTTTTGATAATAGTTGAGTTTAACATCGGTTTGAGCACTTGGGTAATCTTTTGTAATCTAATCGAAATCCTATAACATTCTTCAGGATGTTTGTTTTAGCTTAAAGTACTCAAACCATTGTTTCTATATAATTCTGGTGTTCAATTATGGATGCATGGATGCAGAATAACATATACTTTCATAAGACCTTTGAAATTGCATAGCAATCTAATTTCAGTTTAAATCTCACATATATGAAAAGAAAAATTAGAAATAGAATTAGTTATATGTGTGTGAACAATTGCTGAAGACTATATATTTGACTTGTAAAGTGATTAGAATATCCAACTTAAATTTTGATTTCTAAAGTATTGGTTCTTTCTTTTTTATTGTAAATTTGTTACTCTTAAGAAATATAGATGAAATAAATTTCCTCGCTTGGATGGTTAAAAGAGAATCCCAAAAATATATTGGAATTTAACTATTAAATAATCTAAATGAAAAGTAAGAAACAGAATAAAGGAAAATACTTAGCTCCATTCCATAGAGATATACAATTAAATAGATATGATTAAAAAAAAAAAAAAGAAAAAAAAGGGTTCTCCAGACATGCTTTGGTAATTATGGTTAAACAGCAGCTAGTTGAGTTTGGACTTGATTGACTATAGTAAGTCGCCAATTGAATGTCAGTTAAAATGATGTGATATATCTGTTTTGCACTTTTTCTATGAATTTTTGTTCCAGGTTAACCTCCTTGCTAAGCATGTTGGAAAATCACCTGAGGAAGTTGAAGCTGACATCAGGCGTCCAAAATATTTTAGTCCCAGTGAAGCAGTTGAATATGGAATAATAGATAAGGTATCACCAATTGAAAGAGTTTATAATTTTTGTCCAATGCATTGCAATGCTAATACATTGTTGATAATTTTTTGTCAGGTACTGTACAATGAAAGGAGTACTGAGGACCGGGGAGTTGTCTCTGACTTGAAAAAAGCACAACTTATTTGACTGTAGGAAGCCTTTGAATGATTAATCTAGGATCTTTCAGGTAAGTTCCAACCAAAAGTTATTGTCAAATTAAGCATACAATAACTGGTAGCTGTTCATAGATTACATGTTTCATTTTATATACAGCAATCATTGTTTTTTTTCACCGGCAATTTGTCAAAATGATGATAGCTCTTTTCTTTCTTTGAACTCCTTCACGGCGCTGGTGAACTTGCATGTTGTTTGTACTTTTCAAATTTTTTTATGGAGCCTGGGTGTATGAGGTTAGTTGAATGGTCATTTGATACCTGTACTCTTGCCCATGTTAACTTTCGGTCTTATGGGGGAAGGCTAGAGCTTGACCCTCCCTCTGTCACCTGACCCTGGTAAGGTTGGAAGGCTAAACTTGCCTACCACAGTATGGGAGGAACTGATTTTTCCTTTTCGGATATCTACTTTTGAATATTGCTAATTTCGTCTGGCTTACCTCCTCATATCATCATACCCACCTACCCACAATTATACCAGTTCGTTTTATTAATCTCTCTTTATTTCTCATTGGTGAAGGTTGGTTGTGGTGTTGGTATGTGCTTGTTCTTTTTGTGCCCTACAATCTATTTACAATTATTGCTCTCCCTCTCCCTAGAAGATTCCAACATGAGACACCTGGAAGAGGAACCAGCTACAGGTTCTGATTAGACTGTATAATTTCTACTCCATATATTTTCCTTTTCTGTTATTGATGATGGAGGTGGGACTGAGAGTGACTGAAGAAAAATTGTTAGATGGTATTGTGCTTTGTTGCTCGGTGGTTCTGGTTTAGTTCCCCGTGGCATAGCCTTTTACCCTATCAGTCTCATCATAGGTTACAAGTGTAGGAGACGGATTGAAGGAATTAAAAGATTTGATATGTAGGGACCATGCACGTACTTTAGTCCTTTGTCTCAACCGTGTATCTTCCATTAGTTGCTCTAAGTGGTTATATGACCCATTTATGGAGGGTGATGTCATTTTCCAGCCATTTCTGGTGAAAGTCACTTTCCACGAGTTGGGACCTTGACCTGGAACTACCATATAATTAGGGTCAATAAATCTAGCTTATATATTCATTAAGAAAGTTCATTTTGTTTATAATGTTGTTACAAGTGTCAACTGTGAAATATGTCGTCAGCTTGGTGTAGAAAACTGAACTGCACTGAAATGAGGATCTAAAAGCACAAGTCAAAAACTTTCTTTTGCTGAGATCATGCAACACCAAATTGCCTGATTATTGTTTGTACAGGAGCACTAATAAGGGAATTGGAGGTCCTAAATATAATCAAAGATTAGTTCTCAACCTGCAATTGGCATGAAGTGGTCTATAAAGTTTGTAATTTAGCTCTAGAATTTATATTTCAAATCAGTTCTCCGATATTTTGGCCTATATGATGTCACATTAAGTTCTTGCCCTTCTACGTGAAAGCTTATCTAGTACTCCCTAATCTTATCAGATTGCAAACCATGCGATGAACAAGCTGCTCGAGTTCCGGAGCTAAAAATTGTACCAAGTAGCAACACTAGCGAATATTCACGATCCAGCAAAGAAGAGGATCCCATAAGCATCAACCCGAACTTTTGCAAGCTCAAAATTTTGTTGATTGTGTATCGTTCTGATTATATCCTTGTTATTGTTAAACTAGATTTTCATTCAATTTACCCAAGTGAAAAATGGTGAGGTATTGTATGTTCTAATCATTTGTTATTCTTGTCCTTTGACTTGGCTTTACAAAAACCTTAATTATGGATAGAATGCATGGAACCGGATATGGTGCTATGTAAAATTTTTTCGGCAATTATAAAGGTAGAAAGATTATCACAAGAAACCACAAAATAACTAACATCTCTTCATATATATATATATATATACATATGGTCTTTTTATGGTCAGATCGGACCTACTAATATAGTGCGGACCAAAAACTGGATCATTAGATTTAAATGATTTTACTCGGACGGCTGGTAATTCGCACTGAGCCTCTTTCTCCTCCTCTTTTTCTTCTCTTATATCCATTGGCACCACCTCTCCTTTTTTTTCCATGTGCATCTTCCTCTTCTCATGTAGTGTTTTTCTTTCCTCTACTTCCATTACCATCTCCAGTTCCGTCGTATCAAACTCAAACTTACCCAAAAAACAAACTCAAACTTACCCAAAAAACAAAAAAAGAAAGAAGAAAAAAATTACTAAAAAATTATAAAAGAATTATTCAAAAGAATAAAAAAAATTAAAAAAATTTCAAAAAAACTTTTATTTCTTTTTGCTCCTCCGCACAAACTCTCTCTCGGTATTTCTCTCTCTCTCTTAAAATTCCATAAAATTTTTTTAAAAAAAGTAGCAAAAAAATTTAAAAAAATTTGTATAAGCCGATGCTTCTGTTGATAATAGAATCGTCTTTGACCTTTTTATTTTTTTTTGGTCTTTGACCAGTTGTCTCATGTGGGTCCCCCTTTTCTCTCTCTCTCTCTCTCTCTCTCCCTTTTGCAACAGAAGTAAAAAAAGAAAACAAAATAACAAAAAAATTTAAAAAATTTATAAGAAGCGTTGGTTTTGTAAATTTTTTTAAATTATTTTTTTTTTTTAATTCTTTTGTAAAAATAGAGAGTGAAGAGGACGAGAGAAAGGACCCACACGGTACAATTGGTATTGGTATTGACAAATGAATGATATTTTTAAAAAGAATGTGGGTCTCCCTCTTTCTCCCCCTTCACTTTCTAGCTTTTATTCTTTTTGGCTCCCTCTACGTGCAATCTCTCTCTTTCTCTCTCTGTCTGTGTCTGTATTTCTTTTTCTCTCTCTTAAAATTACTTATGATAGACCACTATATAAAAAAAATCAAAGACAAAAAAAAAAAAAACATTAAAAAGGGTCGAAGCCGATGCTGTTATCAACAGTAGCATCGGCTTATACAATTTTTTTAAATTTTTTTGTTACTTTTTTTGGTAAATTTCTTTTATGGAATTTTAAGAGAGAGAAAGAGAAATAGAGAGAGAGAGAGAGAGAGAGAGAGAGAGAGAGAGAGAGTTTGCACAATTGTTTGGTAGAGGAGCAAAAAGAAATAAAAGTTTTTTTGAAATTTTTTTGGTTTTTTTTAAGTAATTCTTTTGTAATTTTTTTTCTAATTTTTTAGTAATTTTTTTCTTCTTCTTTCTTTATTGTTTAAGTAAGTTTGAGGCTGGTACGACGGGCTAGAATGGCTTGCGTGCGAGTTAGAGATGGTGGTGGAAACAGAGGAAAAAAACACTATAAGACAAGAGAAAGGTGCGAATGGAAATAAGAGTAGAAGAGGCGAAGAGGAGAAGAGGAGTGGTGCGAATGGGTGTCAGACAAGAAAAGGAGAAGAGGAGAAAAATACTCGGTGCGAATGATAATTTTTTGCAATTTTTGGCATATGAGCTTTTTTATAATCTAAGTCGTTCGAATAGTATTATTTGAATCCAATGATCTATATTATATTGATTAGATCTGATCTGACCATAGAAAAAGTACATATATATATATATTCATATATACTTGGAAATATTCTATTGGGCGACATCGAAAATGGTATGACGCCTGACAGCGTTTTGATTCAAAATATTTGAGTAATGAATCAAAGGGTTGTCAAGCAGCACATTATGTCTGACATCATCGTGTAAAATATTCTAGTATATATATAATTTTGCTATAGAGCGTCGTTTTGTGTGCAGCGGGTGTTGAACATTTTGTTAAATGTGGGGCATGTAAATTAATTGAAATTAAATTTACACATCTCGCAACATATTGCATGATATTAGAGCGCTATAATGCTGTTTATGTGATGCTCTCTATATAGCAAGATTATATATAAATATATATATACAGTTAGATTTTGGTTGAGTGCTTAAGCTTAGGATTTGATGTGGATCAATTTTTCGCAATTTAAAGATTTGATTTGGGTCTGATCTTATATGTATATATATATATATATATAATTTTTTTTTAACGCAGGTATCCTAGACAAATTGTTTATCCGGGACAACATGTATCCTTTTAAGGATATTAGTATAATTTAGATACTTGTCCTGCACAAAAAATTGGTCCATAAAGTTTTTGCTATAAAATGCATGACATGCCTTTAATATTGAGGGTGTGCCCAATCAATTACCTATAGCCACGTATTACAATGGGTTATATGATCTAATCACTTGTATTCTCGGTGGATTTAATGAAATCAATTAGGCACACTTTCAATGTCAAAGGTGTGCATGTGTTTTATATAAAATTATAAATAGATACATAGAAAAACATTCTACTAGGAGAAGTTAGGCAGCTTATGTTAATTATTACATGATTACATGTAATTCAAGATGAAATATGATGTTGGATTATTTTCAATCAGACTTAAGTAGGATATTAGTTGGACAACATTAGAAGTATAATATCACCTATTATAAAAGAAAAATACTATATATATATATATATAAATATGTAAATATTACTATGGGCAACTTCTCCCATCAAGAGTCGGGCAAAAAGAATTTATCAAAGTTTGATCTATGTAGTTACATGTAATCAGATTGCAATTGCATGCAAGTGTTACACATATGCAATCAGAGAGTCATTCTCCATCAAAAGGTGGGTGATGTCACTCATATTGGTAAAATCAGGTGTGCATGTGTGTATACACACGCATATTCTTTAATTAGAAAATTTTATACGAATTCTTACGTAATAATTGTTAAAAGTTGTCATATTTAAATTTGAATTGAAATATTAATTATTATTTATCAATAATCAAATTTTTACTACATAAGCATTCCTAATTTTGATTAAATTTTTTCATAAGCGTCCAAGAATCCTGGACAAAATTTTGTTCAGGATAATGTGTATCTTGATACGGTTGTCTTTACATCTCAATACATTCGTAGGCGCATTTCAATACATTATCAGGCCCCGTTGACAGGGATAATGATAGATATTAGGATAAAATAGTACAAGTGACAGCTTGGTGCAACAACTAATAGGACTAAAAATCATTGGCCAACAAATTTATTCCTCGCTAACAAGATAAAATTATCTCATCTCCATCCCTAGATAAAATTATGTCTAGCTGGATAAACCAAAAAAAAAAACAAAAACTCTTTTTCTTTTTTTAACTTGTTTTTCCTGTATTTGTTTCTTCCTTTTTTTTTTAATCCTTGTTTCTTTTCATATATATATATATATATATATATTCCAACAGTATCAGTTTTTGTTATTTTGTTTTTTCTCTTTTTGGATGAGTAGATAAATATATGCAATTTTGCTAATTCATATTAATGATTTTATAAATTAATTAACAAATTTTTTCAAAAATAATTAGATAAAGAATTTACCTATTTCTTATATTAAATTTATCTAATTTAAATTATATTGTTTAACTAAAAAAATTAATAAGTTATATAATAATTTATATTTATTTTAATAATAATTATATAAAAAAATTAATGTTGTACGATTGACATCAAATATAAGACTAAATTAAACTTTATCCCATCTAAAGTCAGTCTTAATTTCAATCTCAATTTAATTATATTTTGCTTATCAAACGGACGTTAAAAGAATATATATTGTCTCAGATTCAAAATTGTCCAGAATTTGCACATAAGAGAAAAATTATATATGGCATATGAGAACTTGAATTGGAATTATTATAGTAAAAAGTAGCGGTAAACACTGCTGGATTAAGACTCATACGCTAATAGCTGTCTTCCGCTCCATCACAAACGCAAATGCACCACTTATAAGCAGGCAACCAGATGGACGGCAAGGATCAAGAATCACCTACCCCAATAATAAATTTCTTTAGTGCTGGAAAACCATTTGTCATTGAACATTGGTTTTTGCAAACCACCACCCTTGTTCGTTCTCAACACTTGTATTATCAAATAAAAATAAAAAATAAAAAATTCCTTCTTTTATCACCTTTTTGCTTTTTCCTTTTCCAGAAAAGTTCAAATTCAAGCTGTTATGGTAATCGTAGTGAGAGGATCATTTTGAGTGCTCCAACCCCAAACTTAGAATCCATGAATCCGAAATTTGACACGAGGTAGAGCTATAAGCTTTTACCTAGTTTATTAGATTTCCTCAGTGCGTTACAACCAAACATGATGATGGCCATGGTATGTGTAAATTAATCCTCTATTGCCTATTTTTATATATTTTTTTGGTTTTAATTCCGTAGCTTTTGGATTTTCAAAAACAAAACAAAACAAAAAACAAAATACAAAACATATAAAACGAAACAAAAATAATGAAAATTTCACTAACTTCATTGGAAATGAAGATTATCTATCTTCACTGTTAATTGAATATCATTTCGTTTAAATTTTTTTTCACTAATTGAATATCATTTTGTTTTAATTAATTTATTTTGTTTATTTGTTATTTCTTTTAAAATTAGATGACATTATATTATTGGTGTTTGGACGGAAAACAAAATGATTGATAAAAAATTATTATCCAGTTATTGCATACATGTATATCTTACAAAAATGAACGTGGGTTGGTGCTGACGGGCTAATGGCTCATGTGTTAAGTCACATTTCCTGTTGCTGTACTTCCGTAAGATTATGCTTAGTTAACTACAACAAAGAAAATTGCTAACTAAATCAAATCCACATATGACCAAGTTCAGAGGATGGGGAAAAAAAAAAAAAAAAAAAAAAGGGAAGAAAGGAAAATGGTTTGAATGTGACTGTTATTGTATATAGTCCAAGAGTTGGATTAATTTTGTAAGAGAAAATGGTGCAGCAGTTATTAAAAAAACCCAAGTGGGAGTTTATAGAAAATGAATTTAAGGACAATATAGATTGATGGAAAGAGAATAGTAGAATTGAAAAAGAATAAGAACTTGTCAAGCTTAATTCTTCACCTAAAGTCAACTAACTAAAACCTTGTCAATTGTGAATATAGTAAAATAGTTGGTTTTTCATAGAATTGATTTATAAACCATCACCAAACAAGACTGCAAAATATATAACAGTTAAGTATGCCTATAAATGCCCATGATAGAAACTCCCTAATTTTAGACCACACTGGATAAAAAATGGGGAATTAGAAAAAAAAAAAAAAAAGGAACAAATTGTCTTTACTGTAATGATTATTAGAAATTCTGTTAAAGTTAGGTGCAGGGACAAAGAGATGGAAAAAGTAAACAGAAAAAAGTTTGGCAAAAAACTTTTCAAAATGTTTCCTCTTGGTTGATAGAGAGCAAACCTTAATTTTTCTTTTTTTCCCCTTTTCTTTATCTTAAAAAAAAAAAAAAAAAAAAAAAAAAAAAAAAAACACGAAATGGTCTTAAAGAGTCAATAAGGAGGTCTACGCGTACACATCATCAATCTAATCCAGAAACTTGAGCATCCCCTTTGAACTCCCTGCTATCAAGTGGAAGAAAAAGGTGGCTAATAACACCTACCCTGCCTCCAAATCAACTATAAATATAGGATTCTTGAATTCTTTGCTCTCACATCCTCCTCATTTCCTCTTCTCTACTCTTTTAGCTCAGCTTTCTATTTCTTACCTTCCATTTTGTTTTCTTAGAAATAATTGCCAAAATGGGGTTTACAATAGAAAAACAAATGGTTTTTCTCGGTCTAGTGGTTCTCTTTCCTTTACTTTGTACCTCTCAGAACACCTTTACAAGCTCTAGAGCAACCTATTATGGTAGCCCTGATTGTTATGGAACTCCAAGTATGTAAAAAAAAAAAAAATTAACTTATCACACTTTTTTCTGTTCATTTTATTGCCCAATTAACATTTTAGACTGAAGTGCTTTTTCAACGTCAGCAAAAAGTACAACATTTGCTTTACACAGCAATAGAAGCACTAATTCATAATTGCTTATAATATTACAAATATACGATTAAGCTAAAGTTTTGTTGATTTTGTTTAGGTGGTGCCTGTGGGTTTGGAGAATATGGAAGGACTGTCAATTATGGCAATGTTGCAGGAGTTTCTAGGCTCTACAGGAACGGAACTGGCTGTGGTGCATGCTATCAGGTGTGCTTCAATTAGTTTAGTATGTTATAAAAGAAATTTCTCACTATGAATTATATATATGGCGTGGCAAATATATGCTTAAAGGTAATTCCCACAAAATTACATAATAAAAATTCATACGTTCTTGAATGTTACGGCTCATAAATATCCCAAAAATAGCATATACCCACCTACTCTAGAAGTCGCTTTCAGTACTCATAAGTTCAAATCATATTGCTACTAATAATTAACTATTTATTACAGTAGCTATATAATTTAACTTTAGCTTCAACAACTCTTTTTTTAACTTTTGTTTCCTTTATTTAACAATTTTCAGGTTAGGTGCACAAATCCTCAATATTGCAGTGATGATGGGGCAAACATAGTGGTGACTGACTATGGTGAAGGAGACAGAACAGATTTCATTCTCAGCCCAAGAGCCTACGCAAAGTTGGCAAAGGCAAACTTGGCCTTGGAATTGTTTGCTTATGGTGTTGTTGATGTCGAATACAGAAGGATTTCTTGCAAGTACTCTGATTACAATCTCATGTTCAAGGTCCATGAGCATAGTAGATATCCACATTACTTGGCCATAGTCATTCTATACGTAGCAGGACAAAATGACATCACAGCGGTCGAGTTGTGGCAGGTAAACTTTTCGGTATGCTTTGTTTACATAGCTGAAATTGGATACAATTTGAACTAAAAATATTGATGGGGGTTTAATAATGTTGTTTTTGGTTCAGGAGGATTACAAAGAATGGAGGCCTATGAGAAGAGCCTATGGAGCAGTATTTGACTTGGCTAACCCACCACCAGATTCTATTACCCTGAGGTTCCAAGTGAGTGGAAGTGCTGGCTATACCTGGGTCCAATCCAACAATGCTATCCCTAGTTATTGGAAAGCTGGTGCTGTCTATGATTCAACCATTCAGCTTACTTAGATGGAGTTTAGAGTGTGTGTGTGTGTGTGTGTATACATGTACACACCATATTCTAATTTAAATAGGATAGAGATTACTTATTTAAATTGTTAGCTTTTTCAGTTGCTTTGTGTTAGGTATGCTATATAGTATGGCAGAGTTGGGTGCAGTTCCTCTACTGTCTTTGCTCAATAAATAATTAGATTTGTACTTTTATATATTAATGAAATATGAATAAAATAAGTTCCAAATTTTTGGATCTTTTTTATTATTAACATTGTAAAATATTTGAGCAATTTTTTTAAGTTCATGAATTTTTAAGCAACTTAAAAAGTGAATAGGAATGTATACATATATATATATATATATATATATATATATATGTATATAATTTGTACTATATTCCACTAGTTCATTTTAAACTACATATTAGTTTTTTAGATTCTGTATCTTAACATGTTTACTGGACTACCTTAGGTTAATGTCCTATTATCGTTAATAAAATCACATGTGGGTTCAATATAATCTATGCGATAGAGTTTGGTATAAGCTTGTTTTTCCTTAAAAATTATAAAGGGTGTGAATAAACCTATGAAGAACGTGTGAAAAAATTAATTAATATAGTCAAAATCTAATGGCTAAAAATATTCCTCCGGTATGCAAATAAAACATTCTAGATCACTCATGAAGTCCTGATTCCTTAGAGTTTCCACCCAAAAACAAAAGCCATAAACAACAACAAAATAAATAATTTATAAAAATAAATAAATAAATAAACAGCAAAATAATTGAATATAATAATAATAATAAGGTAACAGTAGTTGGGGGTTCTTCTGTTGCAAAGAAAATGGCCCATCAACCATCAAGGTGGCTAATTGGATTAGGATTTTTAAAGCGTATCCCAATGTTTGGGCCTCTTAATGACAGAAAACCAATGGATGAAATAAGTTTTTTTTGTTGATCTAATTCTTACAAATATTACTTAAATTACCCCTTTTGCATGAGCAACCACATTTTCTTCTCCCTCGTAGTATTCTTTCTCCCTCTCTCCCTTTTTTTTTTTTTTTTTTGGGTGAATTCTCCATTTATACTTTTAAATCTAGCCAAACCAAAAAGACTGGATAAAAACCACTGCAAATTAGGAAACTAGAAATTTAATATTGCTGGCAGTGTGTAGTTTATTCGTAAGGAAGAAGAAGGACGTTTTTGTTTACCACTGGCACCGAATCAGTATTATCCATGGACTTTCAAGAATTGGTAACAAGGATAAAGTAAAGCATTTTTATTGCTAGATGTCATTCCAGCAATTTTAGTATTGGTTATCAAATAACAAATCTGAAAAAAAAAAAAAAAAAAACAGATATTGTCACCACTAATGAATGATCATTAATACGTTCTACATTTCCAATAATAATTTAAATATCTAATTTTTAAGATTTTAGAATAAAAATTGATAAGATTAAATATTCCAATTAAAATTGATATATCATATGGGTATCAATTAGTGGTCATAAATAGCAAGGCTTAAAAA
This sequence comes from Ziziphus jujuba, assembly GCF_031755915.1. Classification (NCBI taxonomy): domain Eukaryota; kingdom Viridiplantae; phylum Streptophyta; class Magnoliopsida; order Rosales; family Rhamnaceae; genus Ziziphus; species Ziziphus jujuba. The sequence goes on from NC_083384.1 coordinate 16,605,348, forward strand.
ATAGTATTGCTATATTATCAATTATCATAAATAGCAAGGCTTGAAAAAATGGTATTGCTAAATTAAAAATTTTCTTAGATACAATTCACTTGTCACCAATTAAGATTAAGGGCAAATTTCATTTAAACCCTTTCAATTTTGTGCTAATTATATGTAAATTCTTATATTTTTAGAAAATTATTATTAATTTCCTTTAGTTTATTTGCCTTTTTAAACTTAATTTTTACACTTTAAAGTTAAAATGAATATTAAAAATTAATATTTTATGATCGAATAATATTGTAAAAACTCCATCATGACATTGAATTATTAATATTAACTATTAAAACTTGACAGATAAGGTTTAACTGATTTCAAAAGCATAGTGTTTAATTGTAATTATAATAAAATTGAGAAGCTTCAAATAAAATTTTTCTTTAAAATTTAAAATAGAATTATTAAGTGTATGTTAGGTTTAGAGAATATTTATTTTATTACAATAAAATTAATTATCAATGAAAATTAAAAAAGTAAAAATAATTATTCCTATTTATCTGTTTGGTAAAAAATTACCTACTATAAATAGTTTAAAATTTTTCAAAATTTAGGCAAAATTAATAAAAAGTCAGCTTTTATATCTATTTATGTATTTTTAATATATAATAAATCATCTAAATGTTAATATAATGAGGATACAATTAAAGCTTATTTATATTAGAATATGGAAATAAGAATTGGGAGGTTTAAAAAGAAATAGTTATTCTTTAAAACGAAGTATATCCACTTTTTTTTTTCTTTTTGAAATAGTTATTCTTTAAAATTTTTTAAAGGTTATTAATTTTTTTTGAAATATTAGTTATTCTTTAATTTGAAAATATACCAAATATAATAACAAAACTACCCTTGTAATAAATATTTTATTCATATATTTATTTTGCATGCCAAATATGATATAATAAATGGTTAAGGGGTGTATATACTTTTATTATTATTGTAGAATTAATGCCAAAATATCAAAATTTAGAATCCCAATGGAGGCACCAAATGTAAGAACCATACTAAAATTTAGCAATGGCCTGCTCAAAGAGCATTCCACTTGAGATGCTCTTTACGAGATGCTCTTTACGCCCATCTCGATTTAGAGAAAGGATTTAGGTAATTCATAATCCAGACAATTCTCTTCGGTAATTTTTATAGTCACCCGCCTTCTTTTCTCTTTTTTGAGTTTCTTTCTTTCTCTAGCATTAGTGAAATCTATGTCCTTCTCTGTCTAGTATCAGTTGAATCATCAAACCCATAACCATCACTTCCAAATTCCTGTTTCTTCTCTCTCTCTCTCTCTGTGCGTTGTCTGGAACTACATATTACAGCACTCTAGAACCCATCAAATATCATCCTCTTCACCTTTTTAAAAGAAGCTTTTAAAGAAATATTCTTGGTTCTCAATTAAACTCAGCAACATTCGGAAATTGCTAAACAGAAAAATCTTTAGTGGGTCGAGGGGTAGGTTTGTGCGTGTGGCTTGAGGGAACAGAGGTATGGCAATATGTCGAGTAGCTGGCTGCTGAAATGGTCATGATAAAAATTAAAGATAATGGCTGGGTATTCACTTATATAGCCCAAATATAGGGCATTGGACGTGTCTATACATGGGCTAGGGTGGCCCAAGCCCATCCAACCCAAAATTTAAATTATTTATTTATTTTTAGTATATATATAATTGGAACTGTATAATCACTGTATGTATGATTGTGAAAAGCCTGCTCCCTGCACCTTTAAAGCCAAGAAAAAGAAAATAACTATGAAACAATTATATATATATAATTGTGCTCACATTTTAAATTTTATTTATACTATCTTAGATCACAATGCAAAATATAATATATATATATATATATATATATATATATATATATTTCATTATTTTAGTAAAAAGGAAGATGGTCAATCATCAAGTAAGCCAAATATCCTATGTGATAGTCCTACTTCAAATTCAAGATCATCATTGAAGAATGAAAGATCTAAACTTGACAACGAGGATACTCTTGCTCCACTTGGAAGTAACAGTCTATGTTATAACGTGATCCTCGAAATGTATTCCAATATGGTAATATCCAGTTGACAAATTCAAAGAGCATATATTTATATGGAACCATGTCAACCTATATACACAATTATCCACTTGCGTTATTTGGGATCCAATATCATCGATTTCAATCTTCTTGCTTTGTAAGATTTCCATGGCTTGAGTTTTCCACAGAAAAGGAAAGTGCATTTTGTTTTCCGTGCTATTTATTTGGTCATAATATATCGCAGCAAAACACTTTCACAGTCAAGGGGTTTAAAAATTGGAAAGGAGTTAATAATGACCCATGTCTGCTAAAAAATCTTGACGGGGATGCTAATTCACTACACAATATTTCCTATGCAGAAATCGGAGGATTTGAAAAATCTACCTCAGCATATTACAGATGGACAAATCAACAGTCTTCAAAAATAGTCATGCAAAATCAATTGGTGCTAAAGACCTCCATAGAAAGCGTGAAGTGGCTAAAAATGCAAGGGTGCACTTTTGGAGGTAATATTGAACCCATCAATTCTACTAATCGTGGAAAATTTTATTGATTTAATCAAGTTGCAAGCAAAAGTGAACAATGTAATTGTTGAAGTTGTCCTAGATAGTGTAGCCTAAAATGCCAAGTATGCATCCCCACAGATCCAACATAAGTTATTAAAAATTAGGAAAATTAGCACTGTATTCTGAATTTTATTTGAATTGGCACTTTTCACTTCAAGAAATTTTTTTCTGGCAATTTGCATCCGGAGCTCACAACATCCTTGCACTGTTATTCCTTCTATCAAATACTTAACAGAAATGAAGATGTAGAATGCAATTTTTATATAGGTTAAACCGTAAATTTCAAAAATTTCCAAATAAAAAGCAAGGAGAAATAAAAAAATAAATATAAAGCGGATTATTATTTTTTTAATAATTTAGTCAAAAACTTTAAAAAAAAAATTCCATTTATGTAATTTTTTAAAAATAAAAATAAAAATGTAAATATTTTACATATAATAAATATGAGATCCATATCGGTTGGAAATGGGAACGAAACATGTCTTATAAGAAGATATGGATACCTTTCCCTTGAGACGTGTTTTAACAAAACCTTGTAGGTTGAACCCAAAGCGGACAATATCTCATGCAGATAGACTGGGCTGTTATAGTTGGTATCAGAGCCAGCACCCGGATCGGTGTGCCAGCGGGGACGTTGGGCTCCAAGGGAGGTGGATTGTGAGGTTTCACCTCGGTTGGAAAGAGAAATGAAGCATGCTTTATAAGAAAATGGGGATACCTTTCCTTTGAGACGCATTTTGACAAAACCGTGTAGGTTGGGCCCAAATCGGACAATATCTCATGCGGGTAGGCTAGGACCAAAGCGGACAATATCTCATGCGGGTGGACTGGGCTGTTACAATAAATTTCCTAAAAAAATAAAAAAATGAAAACCATTAAAAAATTTGAATATGTTTAATAGAAATCCATAGATTATTATAAAAATGCGAATATAAATTTTTCAAAAAAATAAAAATAATACTTTGTGCATATTTTAGATATCCAAAAGAAAAAAAAAAAAAAGAAAAAAAACCTATAGAAGAAAGTGATAAAATATTTCTAAAATATAAAAGAAAACTTTGAAAAATTATTTTTATAAAATTTCGAATATATAAATGTAAAAAATATATATATGTAATAAATAAAAGAACATATTTTATAAAATTAAATTTTCAAAGCTTTTTTTTTTTTATATATTTTAAAAATACTTAATCATTTTTTTTATAGGTCTTTATGCTTTTTCTTAATTTCTCAAATATGCACAAGTTATTATTTTTATTTTTTGAAAAATTACATTTGCATTTTTATAATAATCTGCGCAATTTTTCTATTATTATTTTTTTTTGAATATTTATTGTAAAGATTTTTATTTTTATTTTTGAAAAATTACGGTTAAAAAACTATTGATCTATAAAGTTGTATCCATATTTTTCAAAATTGATGTAGCAAAATATTTGAGAGAGCCCTTAAAGTTGCACCATGTGTCACCACTTGAAAGTTGCTATGCATCATGGTTAAAAAGGAACGCGTAAAGGAACGCGCATCACGATGAAAGACTGCCACATGTCATATTAATGAAATATTATATTATATTATTATTTGATTATTTTAATATATTTATTTATTTATTTATTTATTTTTCTTTTTCTTTTTCTTCTTCCCACTGGGAAAAATACCCCCCCTTCTCGAGCCTTCTTCTTCTTTGTCCTCCTTTTTCTTCCTCTTTTTCACTCTTTTCCTCTCTCTTAGGTCCCTGTCGGAATCCAATTTTCTGATCACCCATTCGATGCACGCGTTGGTTAGAGGTGGTGAACATGAAGTTTCTGGCTGACAGCCAAAACGGCATGGTAAGCCATCATCAGACGCCCCAAGATCGGGCCTCCATCGCCAGTGACGGCAAGGCAGTTTTTCGGTGATTCGGCCATCACCCGGTCAAATTGATGCTCGTTTTCACAATTTTTGGACCTCCTTATCTCAATTTTGAGGTCCATTTAGCTCAATTCCTTACTGTTTGGGAAATATGGCAAATTGAACTTTGGTTGAAACTTTCTATCCATTTTCCTACCACCACCGGTTAAGTTGAGTCCAACGAAGGTTGGTAACATATTCCTCACCTCTTTAACTTTCCATTGATTGGTGAATTTTGATGATATATTTGAAAAGTTACCATTTTTGAATAAATTGTGATATTAAATGTGGAAAAATGGAAAAATTAAATTAAATTGTACACACACATATATATATATATGTGTGTGTGTGTGTGTGTGTGTGTGTGTGTGTGTGTGTGTGTATGTTTTTATGTATACATGTGTATGTGTACGTTTGTAAGAATTTGCACTTTATATATATGTATATATGTGCATATATATATATGGTGATGTATGTATGTATATACTTATATAAATATATATTTGTTGAAGCCTTTGTGTAAACATGAATTGTTGAAGTCTCTGCTTGTGCATTTCAAAATGTATGAATACATATGCATAGATATGACAGGACGTGTCCCAGGAACCCTCTCAGGATCTCCTGGGTGGTCTCGCCTAGTGAAGTTCTACCGGACAATCCCTAGACAATATCTAATGGAATCTCATCTTAAAATGAGGACAATGAACACCAGTAATATTAATAATATCTCAATATATAAATATAAAATAAATCCACAATAGCACAAGTCCACAACCGGCTTATAGTACCAGAGATCATAACTACACACATAAGTAATATGGTCTCTACTGAGTCCAAAACATAGATCAGAGAATTCTAAGAGTGTTAACAAAGTTTAGAAGTACAAATAAGTAATGAGCGAGTCCGAAAAGATAAGAAAAGATAAGAAAAGATAAACAATGCTGCTGTTGCGGAAGAACGAAGTGACAACTGAGTGCAAGATAGATTGTTACTAACTGCTTGAACTTAGGGGAATGAATTTAAAATAAATAAAACGTGAGATAAATAACTCTCAGCAAATGGCATAGTATAATAGAAAAATAATAATTTATTTCTATAAAATCTTTCTCTCAAGACCTTTCGTTCCATTCGTTTGAAAAGTTCCCTGTTTAAAAATCATTTCACAAAACTTGAACTTGTATCCTAATTTAATATCATAAAATCGATGCTCAAAAGTATAAAGTGAACGATCATTATAATATTATAAAATGTCTTAATCAATATGTAAAAACTGAGCTTAAATATTATAAACACAGTTCCACAAACACAATATTTGAAAACCATCAATGTACTTAAAACATATACAATGTACCATTCGATATACCAAACTGTAAACCGTGGGATATACCCACCTCACGATCCTTAATATATGAAGGCATCGTGGAAAATAATAAACATCCGGGACGTACCCAACCTCACAATCCATGGTAATAAATAACATGTGAGATAAACCTAACCTCACGGCACTGTGGCAATAATAAACCATCGGATAAACCCGATCGCACTGCCCATGGCGGTTGGCTGAAATCAACCTCACAGCACCATTGCAATACTACACATTCGGTTAAATCTGACCTCACAGTCCGTAACAATAACAAACCATTGGGTGAAACCAACCTTACGGTACCGTGGCAAACCTAGTGCACTGTAATATAATACTAAACCAAAACTCTAGTACTATATGGTACATTAATTAAAAATAATCAATACAATATCCTTAAAACAATCTTGGAAGATCATATATAATTTTCCAACAATACTATATCATAAATAATACTTTCATATTCAAATTCAACCGCTTATTTAAGTATTTCAAAAAAAATTCAAATAATCATTCTCCATAACCAATTTTAAGCACATAAAATTATAAAATATTTAAAACATGCTTAAAATCATAAAACTTTCAATCCTCTTCCTCAAATCCATTATTTTTCAAAATGATTTAAAACCTCAATTCAAATACCAAAATATCTAAATACCACAAGTTCATTTATGAACTCATTAGAATTGAAAACTATTTGAAATATTGTCAAACATCCCATAAAATGATGACACATATATGTAAAATCAAATATTTATATATTCACAAATTAAACATTTCAATCAAATGGTATATACGTAAAATATTCGAAGCACATATATACTATATTATATACCCAAAATATTTTAAAATGATATAACCACTCACAGTACTGCAGATACTCACTCTTGCTCCCCTGTAGGATCGCTTCCAGACTCAACTTGAGTTCTTATAATATAATAACATAATTCTCAAGCTCCAACAACTAAACCAAAGATATTGGTGTGTACCAAATATCTTAAAATTATTTATATAACTACCATATCACATAAATTGGACACCGATTGGTCCAATTATACAGCGTACCCTTAGGATCCGGTACCCAAAATTGGGGATTTTCATCTGAAGCCTAAGATTTCAAAATTGAACCCTCTAATAGGTCCTAATAATATCTAATTTCACTAATCCAACTCCAATTTTAACCAATTACACCAATTTTGTCCAAACGCAATTCGAATTTATCCGATAATTAACTAATTGATCTAAAAATGGAAAAATTATCAAACGACCTCCAAAATTCATAAACTTTATATCAACAGAAAGCCAAAGAGACAAGGAACCCATCAGTATGCTCAACTCAATTCGAAGGTTCCTTCGGTGGCTGAAAAACTCGGTTGAAACTTCGGATGAAATCCCCATTGTCATATCTCTCAAATGGTGAGGAATCTAGGCAAAAAAACCACGGAAATGAGCACAGAGGGCCCAAAAATGATAGGATAGGTGTATGGGTTGGCTTGAAACGACCAAAAAATGCAAAAATCCGGCATGCTTATCGAGGCTTGTATAGAGTCTTGGGTCACTAACAGACAAAAATTGGAGACTAGTTTGGACACTGATATAAAAGTTATGTTTAAAACTTCTCAGAACCATAACTTTTTAACCGTAACCCGGGATTTAGCATGCTGCCAGCCTATGAACTCGTATTGATGAGATCTACACAATGATATCTCATTCAAACAAAAAATATTGACCATTTAAATAGTCAACTTGGACCACATATTTTTCACTTGGTCAAACTTGCTAAAACATGTGTATATTAGTACGGGTTGTTACAACCTAGCTTCCTTTAAAGAAATTTTGTCCACAAAATTCATACTTTAGTTTTGGAAGAGGTGAGGGCACTGACTTCGAACCTTTTTCCTCTCGCTCCCAAGTCACCTTCTCAACAAGGTGATTTTTTCAACGAACCTTCACCAACAGTATGGTCTTGTTGCTAAGCTTTTTCTCTTCCTTTCCTAAAATTTGCACCAGCTGCTCCTCATAAGACAAGTTATCCCTCAACTCAATCTCCAGTGTCTCCAACACATGTGATGGATCTGAGATAGACTTGTGAAGCATGAAAATGTGAAAAAAATCATGGACTCGAGAAAGCTCCTCCGGCAAGTCAATCCTGTAAGCCATTGGACCTATCCTCTCTACTATCTCAAATGATGCAATGTAGCAAGGACTTAGCTTCTCTCATTTTCCAAAATGTATTACACCTTTCCAAGGAGAGATCTTCAAGAATACTCAATCGCCAACCTCAAACTCGAGATCTTTCCTATGCATGTCTGCATACCTTTTTCCTATCTTGTGCTGCTTTTAACCTGGCCCGTATAATATTGACCTTGTCCATTGTCACCTGTACAATCTCAGGGCTTAGAAGTTTCCTTTCACCCATCTCATCCAACATAATGGAGTTCGACATTGTCTCCCATACAATGCCTCATAAGATGACATCTTAATGCTCGAGTGATAGCTATTGTTGTAGGTGAACTTTGCCAAAAGTAGATACTCATTCCAATTCGCCTTGAATTGTAGTATACATGACCTCAACATGTCCTCCAAGATTTGAATAGTCCTCTTAGATTGTCCATCAGTTTGAGGGTGAAAAGCGGTATTCAAATTCAACTTGACACCAAGTTTATTCATTAATCTTTGCTAAAAATCTCGAAGTGAACCGTGGATTTTTGTCAGATACAATCAATATTGGCACCTCATGCAAACTCACTATATGATTCATAAAGAGTTCCGCTAACTTCTAAGGAGAAAACCTCTCATAAATGGGTAGAAAATGTGCGGACTTGATGAGTTGATCCACTATCATTCAAATACCATCTTGTCTCTGAATTGTGGGAGGAAGCTCGAATATAAATCCATTATAATACATTCCCATTTCCAGTTTGAGATGGGTAAAGGCTATAGAAGTCCAGAAGGCTTTTATCTCTCTACCTTCACTTGTTGGCAAATAAAACACTTGGATAAATATTCAATAACTTCTCTTTTCATCCCTTTTTAGCTCTTCATTAGCCGGAAAACAATGCCTAGAATCATTTTCCAAAGCTACATTGCCTCTAACAGTGAAATCTAACTTTCCCCCTTATTCAACTTTCCTTCTCATGCTCATCAAGTAAGGGTCTTCAAATTGCGCCTCAAGAACACAATCCATAAGTATCGCTCATAGCCAAAAGCTAGTAAAAAGTTCTCATGAAGTACGCATCCACAAATTAACACCCAATTGTTGCAACTCAAACATAAAAGAAGTAGTGCAATCATAATCCTTAAGCAACCTCATCCATCTCCTTTACCTTAAGTTCAACTTCTTTTGAGTAAAAAAATACTTAAGACTCGTACGATTGGTAAATGTCCGACAAGCAACTCCTTACAAGCAGTGCCTCTAAGCCTTCAATATAAAGATCGCTGCAGTGAGCCGTAAATCATGAGTCGGATAATTCAACTCATGCTTCTTCAACTGTCTAGAAGCATAAGCCATAACTCATAACTTTCTAAAAGATAAATCCATCCATAATTCAAAAAGAAAGTTTAGAATTTAAATCTGATGCAAATACCAGTATCACAAAATTAAAACCGAGATTGTTTTTTTTGCCTCCGATTATCCAACTCCCTTAACCTCGATAAGCATCTTTCTTTTAACCAACTTCATCAAGTCGTAAAACAAAAAATTTCATACTTATTCTAATGGAGGCCTTAGATTGCTTATAATGCCTAACAAAATCCTCAAAATTGTCAACACCAAGGAATATGAAACCAAAAAATCAAGTCCAATTCCTCTCGTCATCTCAAATATCATTCTTAAAGAAACCTCAAATTCTTCAAATTTCAAATAAACTCCAAGAATACATACCTCGAGCAATAAAGAATTTAAATCTTAATTCTAATATCACAACCAAGTATTAAGAATTAGTTACTAGATCCTCAAACCATAAGGAAACATTCATTACCTTCTTATGTTCTAACTATGCCCCCCAAAATCGTAATCTTTAGAAAGTCAAGTTATCATCAAGAATATCAACCACCTTAAATCCATAAAACACCCTCAACATAAAACCCTTAATCTCCAAGGAAATCAAATATCAAAATCAAGATCTAAAATTATCACCCAAAAATAGATGCCACAAAACCAACTTATGAAATTTTCTGCTTAGTTCTCAACAAGTTTGTCCCACATCAGATCACCTAAATGCATCAACCAAACTTTGTCTCTACCGGATTCTAATATTAAGATCTTAATTCCATGAAATGAAAACAACTACCCTCGAACATCTAGCTAGGTCTAATGATCCCTCTTGTGAAGGTGAAAATTTCCAAGTGACATCCCAATGGAACTGGAGTAATCCTAATTTGTGCAACATTTTCACAACATTGGGGTATATCAATGTCTACCAAGCTTAGATAATGTATCTGTCACAACATTGGGGTGATCTATACCTCCTAACTGATCCTAGCATATACCTTACCTTTGGTAAGTCGTCCTTTCTGACCTCTGTCTTTGGCTGTGGATGAAGACTGTTGCCTAGTGTTTGTAGAACCTTTTGAAGTCTGGCCTGTTTATGTATCATGCACTTTGTACCCATCAGTCAGCTGAAAATGTGCACCCGACCTTAAAGCTCTAGCATGCCTATGTCCTCGATAGGGCAATCATTTTTAAAGAGTTCCAATTGCCTATAGTAAAAGCATGATTCATCCCGCTAGCAGTGTCTATCATGAAACTTACCACATAAGTTATCTCGGAGTGCAGATATCTGAAAATGGTCGCTACTGTTATTCACTATCCATTGTCTTAAACCTTGAGTGGATGTCTCAAATTTAACCTCTTAATCTTAACAAAGGTTAGAGGACAAAACTTAATGTGAAACATAATCTTGAACTATGTCCAAGTGTGACATCTCCTAGTTCTTTCAAATCGTCCACCACTTCTTTGTGTTTCCCTCTAGCATAAAGCTAGCTAATGAGATCTCGTCCTCATCCAAACATTGCATAGGATTCGTGGAGCCATCACAACCTATTGCTCCAAGTCTACAAGCCTAATTAAATGAATACGTAGTAAACTCACTCTTCTCGAGTGATCGAGCTAGGCACTCAACAAGATGCTCCTTATAAGTGGACACATCTGTATTTCTAGTTGTAACATGCTGGAAACCACGTCTAACTCCTTGTGACATCAAGAAAATGACCAACAAAAGGATAGGTATGGAAGGCGAAATACAGGATGAGTCGCATAGCAATGCATAACCCCAAGGAATTTAGAACCTAAAGCTCTGATACCAAGCTGACAGAACCCACCCCGGGAACCCTCCCAAGATCTCCCGGTGGTCCCACCTAGTAAGTTCCACCGGACAATCCTTAGAGAATATCCAATGGAACCTCACCTTAAAACGTGGACAACGAACACCAGTAATATTAATAATACCTCAATATATAAATATAAAATAAATCCACAACAGCACAAGTCCACAACTGGCTTATAGTACCATAGGCCATAACTACACACATATGTAATATGGTCTCTACTAAGTCCAAAACATAGATCAGAGCATTCTAAGAGTGTTAACAAAGTTTAGAAGTACAAATAAGTAATGAACAAGTCCAGAAAGATAAAGGTAAGATAAGAAAAGATAAATACTGCTGCTGTCATAGAAGAATAAAGTGACAACTGAGTGCAAGGTAGACTGCTATTAACTGCTTAGACCTAGGGGAACAAATTTAAAACAAATAAAACGTGAGATAAAAAAATCTCAATGAGTGGCATAGTATAATAGAAAAATAATAATTTGTTTCCATAAAATCTTTCTCTTAAGACCTCTCGTTCCATTCGTTTGAAAAGTTCCCAGTTTAAAAATCATTTTACAAACTCCGAACTTGTACCCCAATTTAATATCATAAAATCGATACTTAAAAGTATAAAGTGAACGATCATTGTAATATTATAAAATGTCTTAATAAGATGTAAAAATTGAGCGTAAATATTATAAATGCAGTTCCACAAAATTATTATGAAAGTGCGGTAATAACCACAATTTTTGAAAACATCAATGTACTCAAAACATATATAATGTACCATTCGATGTACCAAACTGTAAACCGTGGGATATATCCATCTCACGATCCTTAATATACAAAGGCACCGTGGAAAATAATAAACCTTTGGGACGTACCCAACCTCACAATCCATGGCAATAAATAACCTGTGGGATGAACCCAATCTCACGACACTATGGCAATAATAAACCGTTGGATAAACCTGACCTCAGGGTCTGTGGCAATGATAAACCATTGGGTGAAACCAACCTCACAGCACCATGGAAATACTAAATCATCAGTTAAACCCGACCTCACATTCCATGACAATAATAAACCGTTGGGTGAAACTAACCTTATGGTACCGTGGCAAACCTAGCGCGCTATAATATAATACTGAGTTGAAACTTCGGTACTATATGGTACATCTATTAAAAATAACCAATACAATATCCTTAAAATAATCTTGTAAGATCATGTATACTTTTCCAACAATACTGTATCATAAATAATACTTTAATATTTAAATTCAACTGCTTATTTAAATATTTTAAAAAATTTTCAAATAATCATTTCATACTAAAATAAAAAATACCACAGTAAAATATATTCTCCATAACCAATTTTAAGCACATAAAATTATAAAATATTTGAACATGCTTAAAATCATAAAACTTTCAATCCGCTTCCTCAAATCCATTATTTTCTGAAATGATTTAAAATCTCAATTCAAATACCAAGATATTTAAATGCCACAAGTTCATTTATAAACTCATTAGAATTGAAAAGCGTTTGAAATATTGTCAAACGTCACATAAAATGATGACACATATATGTAAAATCAAATATTTTTATATTCATAAATCAAACATTTCAATCAAATGGTATATACGTAAAATATTTGAAGCACATATATACTATACTATATACCCAAAACATTTTAAAATGATATACGCACTCACAATACTGCAGATGCTCACTCCTACTTCCCTGCAGGATCGTTCCTAGTCTCAACTCGAGTGCCTGTAATATAATAACATAATTCTCAAGCTCCAATAACTAAACCAAAGACATTTTTGTGCACCAAATGTTTTAAAATTATTTATATAACTACCAAATCACATAAATTGGACACCGACCGATCCAGTTATACGGCATACCCTTTGGACCCGGTACCCAAAATTGGAAATTTTCACCCGAAGCCTAATCTTTTGAAATTGAATATCCTAATGGGTCATAATAATATCTAATTTCACTAATCTAACTCCAATTTTTACCAATTTGACCAATTTTGTCCAAACCCAGTCCGAATTTGTTCGATAATTAATTAATTGATGAAAAAATCATCAAACGACCTCCAAAATTCATAAACTTTATATCAGCAGAAAGACAAAGAGACAAGGAATCCATCAGTATGCTCACCTCGGTCCAAAGGTTCCTCCAGTGGCTGGAAGACTCGGTTGAAGCTTATGACGAACTCCTTGTTGTCGTATCTCTTAAATAGTGAGGAATCTGGGCAAAGAACCACGGAAATGAGCTCAGAGGGTCCAAAAATGGTAGGGTAGGTGTATTGGTTGGTCTGAAACTGCCGAAAAATTCAAAAATCTAGCGACCCACCTCTTCAATCGCCACCACCTTCACGTGAAATTTCATTGTCGGACGTGTCCAGCTACCCTTCGCTGTGACATTTCATGCCGAGCTCGCCTTCATGTGGGATTCCTCCTTTGATGGCACAGGTCTAGGAAGAAATGTCTCTGGTTTTGGGAATGAAATGGGTATTTTGGAAATTGGTTTCCTACTCGGCATGCTTATCAAAGCTTATATAGAGTCTTGGGTCACTAACAAACAAAAACAAGAAATTGGTTTGGACACTAATATAAAACTTATGTTTAAAATTTTTTAGAACCATAACTTTTTATCCATAACTCAGAATTTGCTGTGTCGCTAGTCTATGAACTCATATTGATGAGATCTACACAATAATACCTTAGTCAAATCAAAAATATTGACCATTGAAAAAGTCAACTTGAACCCACATATTTTTCACTTAGTCAAACTTGGTCAAACTAAATCAAACTTGCTAAAACATTCGTATTTTGATACTGGTTGTTACAGATATCTATGGATGAATATGTGTGTATATATATATATATTTGTGTATATGTATGTGTATGAGTATATATATATATATATATGTATATGAGCATGGCTACCTATTTGCTATAAGACTGTACATAGGCGTATGTAAGTAAATGTCTAAATTGTATTATTTAACATTTTGAAATATATCAAGTATGGTTTAAAAACTAAGAAGAAGTGTAAACAAATTTGATTGTGCTATTGTATGTGATTTAAATATATTTCTTCGAACAATTTTATTTTTATGTGTTTGGAGAATACATTTGTGATTATTGTGTTAAATTTATTGTTAATTTTACTAGTATCTTTATTTTTCCTCATATATTATATTTATGTGAAATTAGATTATATGTGAATTTTATGTGAGTGATTCCTTTTCAAAGTTATTTTCGATTGTTAATTTAAGTATATTTTGTGTTAATTAAATATTTGAAAAAAAATATATTTTATGTGATGGATATTTAATTAATTTCTATTTGAATTTATGATGTCAAATTGGGATAATTAAAAAGATATGTAGCATCAAATTTATATTTTGATTTTTAATAAATTATGGATTTAAAATTTGGTTAAATTAATGTTAAGCTTTATTGTTGAATTAATGTGCAAATTAAAAATGTTATTTTATGAATTTAATGATATATAAATTTATATAAATTTTCAAGTGGTTTTCCCGATATGATTTCTAAATTAATAATGTTTTAAAAGAGTATTTAAGGTTAAAATGTTATTTTCAAAAGGTATTTAAATTTAAATGTATTATATTAAAATTTAAATTTTATAATATTATATTATATTATTATAAAATTTTATCGATTTTCGATGCACCATATATGTACTTGTGTTTTGCATATGTGGATATGATTAGTGCGCAGGTGGATGTGATTAGCGTGCATGTTTATTTATAAGGTTGTCCTGTGGTTGCCATCGGATCGAAGGTACGCAGGGTATAATGTGCAGTGAGCATCAACCACCCCCTCCATGGCCAGGATGATTGTTAGCAACGGCGCTGTGGGATGCCACGCGACCATATACTGGTTTCTTTCTTTAACCTCCCCATCAGGTGATGCTTTGGGACGCTAGGCACCGTCGGGCACTACTAATATATAGTATATACATAAAATATCTTTACATATATAGATATATATATATATATATATATATATATATATATATATATATACATATATGTTATGCTTGTATGTATTACACTGCACGGGGAGATGATCCAATGTGGTCCATGAAGAGCTAGTCTAGTAACTATGTTGCCTACGAATCCAAGGGATCGGACGACCAATCTAGGCAACCATCCCAGACTGTATCAGTAGCAAGGTACCGATGACAGTTGGAATCATGGATCGCGCAGCATAGTAGAGAGTATCGTTCGTACCTCCGATGCAAGTGTATATTTTATAATATGTTTTTAATTTTAAAATATTATTTTACTTATATTATCTTAACTATTCATAATCTGATTTTTCTAACATTATACTTAATTGCTTTTATTGTCATCATTGTTGTTAATATTATTCTGGTAATTAATATTGTTATGATTATTTATCATGATTTCATTTACAATCATTTTTATTATTTTTATTATTATTATTATTATTATTATTATTATTATTATTATTATTATTATATGGAATCTTCGGACAAGTATCACAGCCTACGGGCAAGAAAGATAGCCATTAGACAAGTATAATAGTCCTTGGACAAGTGGTAGCTTTTGGATAGGTGAGATAGCCCTTGGACAGGTAATTACCTTCGGATAGATATGATAATCCTCGGACATGTATGGTAATATGGTAGCCTTCGGACAAGTTATATTTATACTATTTTTATCATTAAAATGATTGCTATTACTATTATTATTGATGTGGTGATTGTTTTACTTTTCTTTCTATATTACAAATCAGTATATTTGTAAACCGATATTTGAAATGTATGGCACTGTGTGGAAGGTGTGGGCAGCCGTGAATGTTTAAAGGTATATTTGGTTGTTTATTTAGTAAATTATTCCTATTGAATATATATGTGTGTTTTATATCAATTATTATCGAAGTATTGCCATTTGTGGAATTTATTCATAGTAAAATGGAAAGGATAAGGTGGTATAATATAGGAGTGCGTTTTTGCGCAAATAAATTTTTGGACATGCTCTACCTTTAGGGAAGATGCTGTTGGATTTTCCATAGGATGGTCCGATAGGGTTTCCTCTGGGATCAAGGCTTAGCTAGGATTTTGGGAAGGGAACGTGGATGGGTCCTAATACTTTGCACCCTCATTTCCATTAAATATTTTATAGAAAAGTCAACGGTGCAAGAAAGTTGTGAATTTCTCATTAATTTTTATTTGAAATTTTTGAAATTTGCAACCCTAAACTATTTCAAAATTGCACTTTGCATCCTCATTTTCGTTAAATATTTGACAGAAAAGCAAACGGTGCAAGAAAGTTCTGAATTAAGGGTACAAATTACCAGAAAAAATTCATTAAGGTGCAACCCCGATAAAGTTTTGGGTGCAACAATGCCAATTTCTTTAAAAATTATGGCTTGTAGTATGAGAAGTAAAATTTGTGATGAAATTAGTAATGCAAATTTTTTTATTATTGTTGATGGAATAGTTGATGAATCCAACAAAGAACAAATGGTTATTATTTTGAGATATGTAGATAGCAATGAGTTTTTTAGAGAAAGATTTTTCAAAATTGTTTATGTTGATAATGCTTCAACTTTGAGAAAAGAGATATGCAATTTTATACTTTATATTAGTTGAAAATTTATGATATTAAGGATATTATGGTGCTAGCAACATGTGAGGTGAAGGGAATGGACTTCAAGCTTTATTTCTTAAAGTCATCTATACACTCATTATATTAATTGTTTTGCTTAGCAACTACAACTTGTTTTAGTTGCAGCATCTAAAAAGGTACATGATGCATGGCGTTTTTTTTTTTTTTTTTTTTTGTGTGGGATAGAGCTCTATTGTCAATTTTCTTGGTGCTTCAACTAAATGTTATTCTCATTTAAAATCATTTTAAGAATATGAAATTGTTAATTTGATAGCATTAGGAGAGCATGGGACAAGTGCAAAAGCTAATCAAGTTTTACTTTGCATCAGGCTAGAATTATCCATTTTTATTTCATTAATAGATTGATTGACATGTGTGGTTCAATTTCAACGCTTCTTGAAAATCTTATTGACAATGGATTGAATAACGATATATGTGGGGAGCCTAAAAGTGCTTAGAAAGATTCGAAAACATTTCAATTTGCATTTAATTTGTTACTGTTGTATAGAGTTTTAGGAATATCTAATATGTTATGACAAGCATTGCAAATGAAATCCCAAGACATTTTAAATGCAATGAATTTAGTATCAACAGTGCTTCTTTGAAAAGATGCGAGAAGATGAATGGGATGGTTTTCTTTAGAATGTAGTATCTTTTTTATGAAAAGTATGATATTGTATTGTCTGATTTAAAAGGATGTTCTTGTTGATAAAAGAAAAAATATTACAGTGGATAATCACTATCATCGTAATATATTTAGTGCCGTCATAGATTTTTAGTTCATGGATTCGAATAGTAGATTTATAGAGAAAACAATAGAACTATTTACTTTGAGTGAGGCTTTAAATCTGATTGACAAGGTCCAATCATTCTTTATAAATGCTATATGTACACTAGCTGAAAAGTTCCATTCTCAAGATTACAGTAAAGATGACAAAAAGGATTTGGAGATGAAAGTTTAAGGCAAAGTTTAACTAAAGAGAAGAGAGGTTTAAGGCTATTGGAAACTGATTTTAAAAAGATTTTGATAAGCTCGGCCTTGATGCTTTTTGAATAAGCTGCTAAAGTCTTCACCAAGCCTGGTATGGTTACTTCTTTTATTTTCAAATGAACAATAAGGTATTTTGTCAAAACCAAACTTCAATTCATTCATTATAATATTACACATATATATAGTTTACAAAAGTAGTGTGAAAGCACACCATAGCCAAACCTAAGCACCAATAGTTTTTAGGTGCTTTAAAGTGAAGCAAGTACAAGTGTGAATGCAAGTTCATCACTTAATTTCTTAAATTTTGACCAGTGTTGCTGCCTTATTGAGTCCTTCAAATTGAAGTAGTCCTCATGCATGATGCCACATATCTTGACATGCATTGGAGGATAAATTGGCCGAATAACAAGCCTCCATGTCACCAAGCAACTGTCCATGTCGTCATCCATGTCACAAAGGTGCTTTCATGTCATCGAAGTACTTGATTTTTCTCAAGCCCTCATTTAGCTATTATACTTTAATTACATCATTTTGGTATCTTTAAGCACTAATTTAACTACCCTAAATTGTACACAAAAATTGGCTAGAACTAAACATAAGTAAAAAAACAAAGACAAGCTTGAATTGCAAACCTCTAGGCCTAAGTAACTGGGTCTCGGGTTTGCTCACCATCATGGCTAATAATGCCATGATTCTCTATCATTCCTTTTTATCAATATTAGCATGATGTATAGCAAACTCCTAAGCTTTTGTAGTTTCTCCTTTGGCAATGGCTTCGTAAGGATATCTGCAAATTGATCTGCTATGGGGCAATGGACCAAGTTTGTCTCCTTGTTTCTTTCAGCCTCTCAGATGCTACGATATTTTACAAGATTGTGCTTTGTTCTCCTATGTTGCACTAGATTTTTGTCAATGGCTGTAGTGTAAGTATTGTCACAATGGATGATGGTTGATTATTTTGCTTGCAACCTAAATCATCAAGCAATTTCCCTAGCCAAATTGCTTAGTTTGACGCTACTGCTATTAAAATATACTCGACTTTGATAGTGGAATGTGTTGTGGTTCCTTGCTTGTGTGAGCTCGAAGAAAATGGACCTAAATCAAACATGAATAAGTAACCAGAGGTACTTTTAATGTCTTCCTTGATTACGCAATCACTATCACAATAGTTAACTAGCTCACAAATTTTACCATGCTTGTACATACCTTAGGATTCTTTTTGTAGCTTGATAATGGTTCTAAGATGGAGCACTCATAACCTTGACAACACACTTGTAGCATACATGATATTAGGTCTTGATGCACATAAGTAAAGCAAGCTAAAATTTATCTTTTCACATCCATCATCATGTTCAAACTTGGTATTTTGAATCATAGGAGTTTCAACAAGTTTGGCATTTTCTAGTTGAAATTTATCAAGCAAATCTAAAGTATATTTTTCTTGGGATAGAAATATATCTTTACTTGTTTGCTTAATCTCTAAGCCTCAAAAGTAGTTCATCAAACCAAGATCGGATATTTCAAAGGTTTGCTTCATCTTGTTCTTGAATTGTTGGATAGGTTCGGAATTACAATCTATTATGAGTAAATCATCAACGTAAAGAGAGATTTTCATTTTGTCTTTATATGAGTTGGCTTTAATGCACAAATACATTCAAATAAACATATATACAAGGTAGGGAGTACATTTTCCCATCTCACCTTGTGTTACACCTGTCCCCAATCACATCGAAAATTTTCACGTTGATCAGGTTTGACCATCGTTGACCAAGCGGGGTTAAATTTTGACTTTGCACTTCGGATGAAATTTTGTGTTGACCAAGATACCATTGTAGAGTACACATCGACACAAGTTCATAGACTAGTAGCACGTCGAAAATGGAGCTACAATATAAAAGTTATGAGCGAAACAAAATACGATCTAGATCGGTCAACGAGCTTGGTGTTGACTTTTTAGTTACATACATATTGGCGCTGACCCATGTGTTATATGAAAGTGGTCGGCACGCCTAATTTGGATATACAATCTAAAACTTATGGGTCTGTAAAGTTGTATTTATTTTTTCCAATACCGATGTTATCGGGTAATAAAAAATAAAATATTTATTTTTTCTTATTCTTCTTCTTCTTCCTCCTTTCTCCTTTTCTCTCTCTCTCATGTCGAGCTCCCTGTGTGCACCTCTTTCCGACCACCACATGGCCACACACATTGGACAGCATGGTGGCCCATGGCTGGGCAAGCTTGGGTGCCAAATTGCCGGTAGATTCACTGGGATCGGCGCCTAAAGCCGGTGGCCGGTGTTATTTCAGTTGGTTAGCTTTCTGGTGGTGACCGACTGCATGGTTACTCCTCCCTCTAGTTTTCAACCCCTGGTTCTGAAAATGACTTCCATTTGTCCAATTTCTAAATGGATTGTGAGATACACAGAGAAGGAATCCAGCTGAAACTTTCTAGTCAAATTCCAACCACCACCAGCGAGATTGTGGCCAACGAGGGTTAGAAACGTGTTTTTTTGTCTCATTAGCTTTCTATGGGTACCTTATTTGCAAATTATGGTGGAATATTTTGAAAGATGTTAATTTCAAATAAAATATTATTTTTTTAATATGATAATCTGAAAAATGTATCTATTTAATATTTAAATAATTGTTATTTATATTAAGGATGCCAAATTGTGTTGAATTGAACAAATATGGTCTTGAATTAGTGTTTTCGAAAAGTTGGGAAGCTACATATTTTAAATTGTTGTTAAATTTACTGTGAGGTTGTGGCATCTAATAGAATGTATCTTTATAGACTTAATTATATGTGTATATGTGTTTTATGTATATATATATATATATATGTATGGATAAGTTGTCAACACATGTATTATATATATATATATGTGGACATTATACTTGTTAATTCGTTGTTAAATGTTGCAGGTATGTGTATGAGTATGTGTGTATATTTGTGTATATATATATATATATATATATATGTATATGAGATTGGATATGTATTTGCTAAGAGATTCCACATATGCATATGTGCGTAATGTACAATTTGTGATATTAATACTTTGAAAAAATATCAGGTGTATTTTAGAAATTAAGAAAAGTCGTTAACTAATTTTATGGGGCTATTGTATGTGATTTAAATATATTTGTTACATAAATTTTATTTTTATGGGTTGATGAATATATTTGTGATTCTTAATTGTTGAATATATGGTTAAATTTTACTATTATATTTATTATGCATAATAAATTATATTTATATTAAATTAGATCCTATGTGAAAGACCCACTTTAAATTTATTTTTATTTTGTGTTAATTGAAAGTTTAGAAAGTATATTTTATTTGTTGGATATTTAATTAAATAAATTTCTATTTGAATTCACGATGACACATATTAAATATTTAAATTGATGAATTTGTGATGATGTATTGAAAGAGGACACTAGTTTTATGGATTTGATTAAAGTGCACAAATTTAAATGTATTTTATTAAAAATTCAAATTTTATAATATTATATTATATGATTATTAAATTTTATGGATTTTCGATGTGCCATACATGTATCGGTGTTCTGTAGTTGTGGATGTGATGAGTGCGCAGATTGTATACTCTCTCGTGGTTGCCATCCGACCGAGGGCAGACAAGATTGATATTGGTCATAATTGCCCCCCTCCATGGCCGGGATTGAGGGTTATAACATCGGCGCTAATGGGATGCCATGGTGATCGGATGCAGGTTTTCTTCTTAACTTTCTCGTCAAAGCCATACTTGGGAAGCTGTGTACCACCTGACACCACTAATATTGGTGTACCACATCATGTCGGTGTTCTGTATTGTATCTGTTATTAGTGCGCAAGTTATATGCTCTCCCGTGAGATGTTATGGAGTCGAGGGCAGACAAGTTTGACATATGGGCCATAACTGCCCATCTCCATGGCCGGGATTGAAGGTTATAGCATTGGCACCGTTGGGACACCACGGCAACCAGATGCAGGTTCTCTCTTTAACCTTCCCATCAGGAGGTGCTGGGGTCACTAGTATATAATATGTGCATCAAGTATCTTTATATATATATATATATATATATATATGTGTATGTTATATTATATTATGTTTTTATGTATTACTGTTGAATACACCATATGAGGATGACGATCCGACGTGGTTTATGAAGAGCTAGCCTCGTAACTATGTTGCCTACGAGTCCAAGGGATTGAACGATCAATCTAGACAACCACCTTAGACTGTATTGGTAGCAGAGTGTCAACGACAGATGGAACCATGGATCGCATAGCAGGTTGGAGGGTATCGTATGTACCTCCGATACGAGTGTACATATTTCATAATATGTTATGAATTTTAAAATGTTATTTTACCTTATATTATCATATCTATTCATAATTTAATTTTCTAACATTATACTTAATTGCCTTTATTGCCATTAATACTATTAATATTATTCTTATTATAAATACTGTTATTATTATTTATCATTGATATGGTTAGTCATTAGTATAGTTGCTATTATTAATTGCTGTAATTACTATTATTGTTATTAATGTTGTTATTGTGAGTATTGATGTTTTTATTATCTATTATTATTATCATTATCATATGGTACCTTCAAACAAGTATCACAGCCTACGGGCAAACATAATAGGCCTTGGGCAAGTGGTAGCCTTTAGACAGGTGAGATAGCTCTTGAACAAGTGTGGTTAGGTGATAGCCCTTGGACAGGTGATCGTCTTCAGATAAGCATGATAGCCTTTAGGCATGAATGCTAATATGATAGCCCACAGACAAGTTATATTAATACTATTACTATCATTAAAATGATTGCTATTATTATTATTGTTAATATGGTGGTTGTTTTATTATTCTTCATTCTATATTACACATTGGTATATGTTGTAAAATGATATTTGAAATGTATGGCACTAAGTGGGTGGTGTGGGCGGACGTGAATGTTCAAATGTATATTTTTTGTTCTTTACATATTAGTACATTTCTATTGTATATATTGTTAGATAGTTTGATAATCGAAGTTCTGTAAATTGTGGAAATTATTGTAATAAGGTGGAAGCAATAAGGTGGTACCATATTGGAGTGCATTTTTGTGTAGGTAAATTTTGAGGCATGTTCTATCCTTGAGGGAGATACTGCCTAATTTTCCATAGGATAGTTTGGTAGGGTCTCCCTGGGATCAGGACTTATCTAGGATTCCAGGAAAGGATTCTAAATGGGTCATGAAACCTCGTCCATATCTTAGATTTGTTTGCCCCATAGGATCAAATCCTTGTGGGGTTACCATTCTTACAGGAATACTAGAGTTATTTTTTCAATTGAGAATGGGTTGCAAAAGTTACTTGCGATGTAATTTAATTGTATTTTTTTTAAAAGTCTTCAAATTTTTTAAGGTAAATGAGTAGAGAATTTTTTAAGTAGATTTTTCCACTTTTGACTTAAGAGTCAATAAAAATCATGAATTTAAAAAGTTAATAAAACTCATTGACATTTTGGATACCACATGACTTTTGTAGATTTGTAACAAGTCTTAGTGGCTATTTGGTAGAGCTTTTTTTTTTTTGGTCAAAAGCTCTATTTGAAGGCCAAAAACTGTTTTGTTGAAAAATAAGGGTATTTGGCAAAAGTCAACAAGCACTTGTTGAAAAAAAAAATGTTTTTTTAAGCTATTTTAGAGAAGCCCAAATTTTATATTTTTCTAGAAAAACTGTTTTTTTTTTTTAAAGCTTATATAGAAACTCAATAAGCATTTAATACAGCTTTTTTAGCTTAAATAAAAACTCATTGAACATTCAATATAGTTTTTTTATTTACAGCCAAACACTTATTAACTTTTTAATAAAAACTCTTTTTCAAAAATATATATTATATAGAACTTTACAGACAAAAGTTCTATTTTTATCAACTACACGAAACGGACCCTAATTAATTGAATATCTTTTAACTTTTATAGACTTTGAAAAGGCCATTTAAAATCTATATTAAATACTCTCAAATATTTATGGAATGTTTAAATGTTTGAATTAAATACCACATAACTTTTGAATACTATAAAAGTCTACAAAAGTCAATGAAAAGCTCAATTAAATACACCCTCTTAAAAAGTTTAAGTACCTTAACACTCGTAAGCAGTAATTGAAAAAAATATCAACTTTATCATGACCATCCGTGATTATGTTCATACTCCAAAAACAGAGTTATGGATTTTTTTCCCAAAGGAAAGTTAATATTTCAAATTATTTGAATTAGTACATCTTTAATTTATTATTTATTTTTTTTTTCTCCCTCTTCTTGTTACCTTCACAAATAAACTATTGGGAATACAAAGACAATCAGTAACTTATAAAAAATGTGATAGAAATATAGAAAATACAAAAATAACTTATGAAACAAGTAAATAAAATACTGAGTTTGATGATTAGAAAAGTCTTGCTAATTGCAATGGACTAAAGATAGTATTTCCAAACACATAACTGATTTCTATATTAATAGAGATCAAAATACTTTGAAGAAGTGAAAATTTTTGCTCAAGTCAACATTTGAACTAAAATCTGAGGACTTGGAAGTAAAAAATAAATAAAAATGAAAAATCAGCATTTTAGGAAAAAAAGAATCAACCATTAAACATTCCAACGTGTTTTAAGGGAAAAAAACATCACATATAAGCTTTCCAACTTACCATGGCCAAAACAAAAAATATATTGAAGTATAGTGCAACTTCAACCCAGTAAAGGTTTATAAATGAGTGGGACCCGTAGAATTTTCTAAACTTTTATAGATGGTGCCAAACTTGTCTTTAGAATCCAAGTAAGCTTTGTAGGCTTCCATATATAAACCACAAAAAATGTTCATTTCATACAATATGGGATTTCTTCAGACCACTACGAGTAAACTATATCAAAATTTAGGATCCTAATTCACAGTTTTATTGTAAATTGGTTATTCTTAACAAATATAGATGAAATAAATTTCCTCGACTTGGATGGTTAAAATTGAATCCCAAAAATATATTGGAATTTAACTATTAAATAATCTAAATGAAAAGTAGGAAGCAGAATAAAGAAAAATACTTAGCTTTATTCCACAGAGATATACAATTAAATAGATATGATTTAAAAAAAAAAAAAATGGGTTCTCCAGACTTGCTTCGGCAATTGTGGTTAAACAGCAGCTAGTTGAGTTAAGGCTTGACTGCTTTAGTAAGTTGTCATTTGAATGTCAGTTAAAATGAGGTGATATATCTGTCTTGCACTTTTTCTGTGAATTTTTGTTCCAGGTTAACCTCTTTGCCAAGCATGTTGGAAAATCACCTGAGGAAGTTCAAGCTGACATCAGGCGTCCAAAATATTTTAGTCCCAGTGAAGCAGTTGACTATGGTATCACCAATTGAAAGAGTTCATAATTTTGTCCAATGCATTGCAATGCTAATACATTGTTGATTATTTTTTGTCAGGTACTGTACAATGAAAGGAGTACTGAAGACAGGGGAGTTGTCTCTGACTTGGAAAAAAACACAACTTATTTGACTGTTTGATGCCTTTTAAGTGATTAATCTAGGATCTTTCAGTTAACTTCCAACCAAAAGTTATTGTCAAATTAAGCATACAATAACTGGTAGCCGTTCGAATTACACATGTCATTTTATGGACAGCTAGATGTAACAATCATTGTTTCTTTTTCAGCGGCAATTTGTCAAAATGATGAACTCCTTTACGGCGCTTGTGAACTTGCATGTTGTTTGTACTGTTCAAAATTTTTTATGGAGCCCGGATGTATGAGGTTAGTTGAATAGCCATACGGCACCCCATGTTAATTTTCGGTCTAATGGTTTAGTATATGCTTGTTCTTTTTGTGCCCTACAATCTATTTACAATTATTGCTCTCCCTCTCCCTAGAAGATTCTATCATGAAACACATGGAAGTGGAACCAGCTACAATTTCTGATTAGACTGTATAGTTTCTACTCCATATATTTCCCTTTTCTGTTATTTATGATGAAGGTGGGACCGAGAGTGACTGAAAAAACATTGTTGGATGGTATTGTGCTTTGTTGCTCGTTGGTTCTGGTTTAGTTCTGGCATAGCCTTTTACCCTATCATTCTCATCATAGGTTACAAGTGTAGGAAGCGGATTGAAGGAATTAAAAGATTTGATATTTAGGGACCATACACATACTTTAGTCCCATGTCTTAACATTGTATCTTCCATTTTTTGCTATAAGTGGTTATATGACCCATTTATTGAGGGTGACGTCATTGTCCAGCCAATTGTGGTGAAAGTCACTTTCGATGAGTTGGGACCTTGACCTGGAACTGCCATTTAATTAGTGTGAATAAATCTTGCTTACATATGCATTAAGAAAGTTCATTTTGTTTCTAATTTTGTTACAAGTATCAACTGTCAAATATGTTGTCAGCCTGGTGCAGAAAACTGAACTGCACCGAAATGAGGATCTAGAAGCACAAGCCAAAAGCTTTCTTTTGCTGAGATCAAACAACACTAAATTGCCTGACGAGCACTAAAAAGGGAATTGGAGGTCCAATATCTAATCAAAGACCTGCAATTGGCATGAAGTAGTCTATAAAGGTTGTAATTTAGCTATAGAATTTATATTTCAATTCAGTTCTCCGATATTTTTGGCCTATGTGATGTCACATTAAGTCCTTGCCCCTTCTGCGTGAAAGCTTATCTAGTACTCCCGACTCTATCAGATTGGAAATTATGCAATGAACAAGCTGCTCGAGTTCCGGAGCTAAAAATTGCACCAGGTATAGCAACAGTAGAATATTCACGATCCAGCGAAGAAGGGGATCCCATAAGCATCAATCCGAACTTGTACAAGCTCAAAATTTTGTTGGTTGTGTATCGTTCGGGTTATATCCTTGTTCCTGTTAAACTAGATTTTCATTCAATTTGCACAAGTGAAAAACGGTGAAGTATTGTATGTTCTCTAATCATAGACTGTACTTGTCCTTTGAGTTGGCTTTACAAAAGCTTATTAAACTTCTGAATAATATGGATAGAATGCGTGGAACTGGACATGGTGGTATGTAAAATTCCTTCGGCAATTCTAAGGGTAGAAAGATTATCACAACAAACCCCAAAATAACTAACATATCTTTATATATATATATATATATATACACACACACGGAAATATCTACTGGGCGACGTTGGAAATGGTATGTTATCAGGCAGCCCTTTGATTTAAGGTATTCTGAAAATGAATCAAAGGGCTGTCAGGCAACATACCATGCTCAAAGGCATCCAATAAGATATCTGTATATATATATATATATATATAATTTTTCTAAAAAAAGCATCACTTTGTGTGTGGTACGCACTTAACATCTTGTAACGTGTTGGATATATAAATTAATTGAAATTTAATTTACACGTCCTGCAACATATTGTAGGATGTTATACACTCATAAATGCTCTCTATATATGGTGCTCTCTATAGTAGGATTATATATAAATATATGAATACATTAGGTTTTGGTAAAGTCATTAAACTCAAAATTTGATGTGGATCAACATTTCGAAACTTAAGGATCTGACTTGAGTTTGGTCTTATATGTATATATATATATATATATCGTTTTTCTTACATATTATTTATCCGGGACAAAGTGTATTGTTTTAAGGATATTCGTTTAATTTAGGTACATGTGCTAGACAAAAAAATTGTCCATGATTCTTACATGAGAGGATTACTATATATATGTATAGTTTTGCTATAAAATGCATGACATTCGTTTAATGCCAAGGGTTTTCCTAGTCAGTTACATTATACCTGACAATTCGTGTTTGTGGGTCGTGTTCGTGTCAACCCATTTAATAATCGTGTCAAAAATACCTAACCCGAACACAACCCATTTATTAATTGTGTCAGGTACCTAAAACACTAACCCGACCTGTTTATAAACAGGTCAACACGACCCGACCCGTTTAACATGATTATTTTAATGGATCGTGTTGACCTATTAACCCGTTAACCTGAAATTGACCTATTAACCCGAAAACTAACCTATTAATCCGTTAATCCGAAAATTAACCTATTAACCCAAAAATTTGTTTTTTATTTTTTTTATTTTTATGTCTTTGTTTTATTAAAGATGTATTTTTTGTTTTTAAAAAATTAGTAATAGAAAATTATTTTTATAAAATTTTTAATTTATAATATTTTTTAGTTATTAAATATTATATTAGTGATAAAATATTAATTTAAAATTAAATTTAAATGGGTTGTAATAGGTGTATAATCGAGTCGGGTTGAAACTGACACGTTTAATAAATGGGTTGTAATGGGTCAATTTCAAGTTAAACAGGTCAACCCGAAAATGACACGATTAATATTCGTGTTAAACGGGTTGACCCAATTATGATCCGAACCCATTTATAATAAACCCAAACTCATTTATTCCGTGTCGTTTTCGAATCGTGTCGCCGTGTCATGACCCAAATTGCCAGGTTTAAATTACATGTAACCACCAGTTACAATGGGTTATATGGTCCAGCCACTTGTAATCCAAGTGGATTACATATAATCAATTAGGCACAC
Source organism: Ziziphus jujuba (assembly GCF_031755915.1). Classification (NCBI taxonomy): domain Eukaryota; kingdom Viridiplantae; phylum Streptophyta; class Magnoliopsida; order Rosales; family Rhamnaceae; genus Ziziphus; species Ziziphus jujuba. The sequence goes on from NC_083384.1 coordinate 16,633,786, forward strand.
CTTCAATATCAAGGCTGTGCATATATTTTATAACAAAATTATATATATATATATATATATTAAAAAATTCTACTAGGTGAAATTGGGCAGCTTATGTTACCTGAGTATTGCTTGATTACATGTAGTTCAAGATGAAATATGCTATTGGATAGTTGTTAGTCGGACTTAAGTTGGACATTAGTTGGACAACGTTAGAAGTCTAACATCAACTAATATAAAAGAAAACAACTATATATATATGAATACTATTATGGGAGGTGTCTCCCACCAAGAGTTGGGTGACCAGAATTTCTCAGAACTTGATCTATGTAGTTACATGTAATGATGAGAATCTGTTTGTACCCATACAACCGACTACCTGCTGGGTTGCTGATCCTTTACAAATGAAGACTGAACCAATCACTAGGGTACAAGCTACCAAATTCAAGGACAATCTGGTTAGCTTCATCTAAGGAGTGATTCAATCTCAAGAGGGCATGACAAATACTTGTGAGAAAGAATTCTCTTTGTTCTCTTTGAACACCTAAAACACTTAATAGAAATAAAATGTTTTAGTTTGACTTATCAATAGGACATCCACCACCTATTGTGGTGTTTTCATCATATATCAAGGTTTCTAATCCCAAATTGATTAGGGTTAAGGTTTCCATTAGAATCTGAATAGGATTAAGATCCAGGCTAATATAATACGGGTTTAGCAGCAAGTCGACCATAGTGCGTATCATTTGGTATCAGAGCCAAATTTTGTTCAGGTTTGATCTATTTTATTTGCTTTATTTTATTTTGTGTTATTTTGAAATTTTAACATTAGGTTAAGGTTGTTTCTTATCTCAATCACATTATGCATTACAATAATAATAATAATAATAATAATAATAATAATAATAATTTTCTACATAGCCGAATTTGTTTTTTGTTCAGCTAAATTTTTGCTTCCTAGTTTGTTGGTTATTTTGCATATTACTTCTTAGTGGTTTGGTTTGTTGTTGATTTTTCTTTTCTATTTTATTCTGAATTAGTTTCATTCATATATTCAAAAGAAAAAAGGAAAAAAAAAAGAGAGAGTTTTGAAAGCATATTGCATTAAAATCTAAAAATTGTGCAATTTTTTTTTGTTTGAAGTGTGGATTGGGTTTGGTGAAATTTTTGAATTGGAATTGCAATTTTGGTGTTGTTTCTTGCTATTGGATTTGGTGTTTATAATCTATGAGTATTTAAAGAAAAAAAAGAAAAAAAAAAGAAAAAGCCAAAGATATTAAAAAAAAAAAAGTACTGCACAAAGGCCAATTTTGGTAGATCATTATTGGGGATTGTTTGTTTTCGAGAAACACAATTGTAACTGCTAGGTTATTGATTATTTATTCAATATTTGGTTGCTGGATTTTTTGACTTTTGAGTGTTAAAATTTTTTGGATTAAAATTGGTAAAGGATTTGAAACAAAAACTTAAATTACAAGAACTACAACCAACAACTTTTCCATGTTTTGTTCGAATTGTTTCTTGTTCATTGTTTGAATCTATTTTCTAAATTTTATCCTTGAATTATTGATTTCATAATATTATGGTCTGCTCCTTATTGATTCCAAAAATTGCTTGTTGATTTACCTTGTTTTTGGTTAGTTAGACCGAGACTAGGTTTTATCGATTCACTTGGTAATTGCTTGTTTTAGTTGCTGTTTTATTGATAAGTTTAATTAGGACATACTTGTGATTTAGCTGTTGTTTTGAGTGTGTTTTAATAGAACTTCGAGATTTTCTTGTGAGTGGAAAAATGCAAGAGAGTGTGAGCTTAAAAGAGGGTCAAAAGCCGAAACTAGAGTGCAAATACAAGTGTTGAGACCTTATTTGAGTGAAACACGTGAGGGAGTGATTTTGGTGAGAATTTTTGTGTTATTTATACTAACATGGCAGATTCAAGAATGAGAAGAGGAGATGGTTCATTAAGAATTAATGAAGAGGAATCCGTAGGGTTCAAGGGTGAATCTCGAGCAACGGAAAGTGGAGGTGAACCTATTGACATGATGGTGATCTTGGAACAACTCCAAAGGATGAATGCTTGCTTTTACTACCTAGATCAAAGAATGGAAAGATTTGAGAATTCACAAGATGGGCCGAATCCTAGCGTGGATTTCAATGGAGGCGGAGGACGAGGTCGAGGAGGCCGTGGGCGTCTTAGGGTAGGATTTAAAGAAGGTAATTTTGGAGACAATCTAGAGGAGGAGTTTGATGATATCTATTCCAAGGAAAGCAAAACCGTGGGAGGCAAGTTAGTGATAAGGATAATGACCTTGGGAATGTTAAACTAAATATCCCACCATTTGAGGGAAAAAGTGATTCGAAGGCATACTTAGAGTGGGAGGAGCATATAGAGATGATATTTAATTGCCATAATTATTGCTAGGCAAAGAAGGTGAATTAGCTGCTTTGGAATTTGGATATTATGCACTCCAATGGTGGACCAATGAGCAAAATACCTCGAGAAGAGTTGGAGATGAACCTATTACTACTTGGCCACAAATGAAATGATCCATCAGAAAGAGATTTGTACAAAGTCATTACCATAGGCTGCTACATTAAAAGCTTCAATCATTAACACAAAGAAGTAGGACCGTGGAGGATTACATAAAGAGATGGAGATGCTCATGATGAGATTGAGCATGAATGAGGATCGTGAGGCAACCATGGCACGGTTTTTAGGTGGTTTGAAGTGTGAGATAGCCAATCAAGTGGAGTTATAACAATATGTAGAATTGGAGGAGATGCTTCATGTGGCCATCAAGATTGAAAACCAATTTAAGAGGAGGGGTACAAGCTCATGGTTTGGAGGTGTTTCAAATAGTGGGAGGATTAATTCAAGTGTTTGGAGAAGTAATCCCAACTATGAAGCAAGGACAAAACCGAAACAAGGGAATGAGAGTGCCAATTGGCCAAAGCAGGAGATTAATACTGAACCTGCACAAGCAACAAAGTTTGAAGGTAAATCTGATTCCAAACCTTCTAGAACCTATGACATTGTTTGTTTTAAGTGCTAGGGTTGAGGACATGTTGCCAATCAATGTCCGAATAGAAAAATAATGGTGTTGAAAGGCAATGGAGAGTTGGAGTCCGAAAGTGAAGAATCCAAGGGAGAGGCCGAATTTGTTGATGAAGAGCAAGAAGATGCCGAGACACTTAAAGCCTCAAAAGCTGAATTAAGCTTGGCTGCAAGGGCGGTTCTAACAATATATAGGGATGAAGACCAAGGTCAAAGAGAGAACATCTTCCATACCTGATTGAAATTCAAGGTAAAATTTGTAGTATGATAATTGATAGTGGAAGTTGTGCTAATGTAATTAGTAATGTGGTAGTTAAGAAGTTAGGGTTAACAACCATTAAATATCCCAAACCATATAGATTACAATGGTTAAATGATAGTGGAAAGATGAAAGTAAACAAACAAGCCAAAGTAAAATTCAACATTGATAAATATATGGATGTTGTTTTATGTAATGTTCTCCCATGCATACTGGCCATATTTTATTGGATAGTCCATGACAATTTTATAAGGACACCATACATTATAGTAGAGAGAATGCCACTGTATTTCGATTCAAAGATAAAAATATTAAGCTTGAGCCATTAACTTCAAAAGAGGTATTTAGAGACCAATTACAAATGCAGCAAAGAAGTGAGACTGAATGGCTAAAGGAGAAGGCAAGCATGGCACCCACGGCTTCACCAATCAAGGCTGAACCACACAACCAAGGTAAGCTTTCTAAAACCAAAATTGGGGGAAAAAGGAGTGAGGAACTCGAGAGTGTGGGAAAAAGAGAGGTGGCTGAGAGTGGTAAAGAAAAAGAGAGGAAAGAGAAGAAAAAGAAAAATTTTTATCTTAATTTAGGTGATATTAATAAAGCATTTTTTAGAAAGAAACCTATGCTGGTCATGATTTATAAAGATGCTTATTTAAATCATCTAGCTAACCATGAAGAGCTTGTATTGCCAAGTTCTATTTCTTCTCTTTTGCAGGAATTTGATGATGTCTTTCCGAAGGAAATTCTTAGTGGTTTACCACCTATTCAAGGGATTGAACATCAAATTGATTTTATTCCTGGAGTCACAATTCCTAATAGGCCTGCGTATAGGAGTAATCCCGAGGAGACAAAGGAACTACAAAGGCAGGTAAGTGAGTTGTTAGACAAAGGTTATATTCGTGAGAGCATGAGTACATGTGCTGTCCCTGTTTTATTAGTAGTTAAGAAAGATTGTTCATGGCCTATGTGTGTAGACTGTAGGGCTATTAATAATATAACTATTAAATATAGGCATCCAATTTCTAGGTTAGATGATATGCTTGATGAATTGCATGGTGCATGCATGTTTACTAAAATTGACCTTAGGAGTGGGTATCATCAAATTAGGATGAAAGAGGGTAATGAATGGAAAACCACATTTAAAATTAAATATGGATTGTATGAATGCTCAGTAATGTCTTTTGGTTTAACTAATATACCTAGCACTTTTATGAGTTTAATGAATCATGTCATGCATCTATCCATTGGAAAATTTGTGGTTACTTATTTTGATGATATTCTTGTATATAATACAAATTTAGATGATCATGTAGGACATCTTAGGTTAGTTTTAGAAGTACTTAGGAAGGAAAGTTTATTTACTAATATTAAAAAGTGCGATTTGTGCCTAAATGAGCTTGTATTTCTAGGATTTGTTGTGATAGTGTTTGGCCTAGGAGATTGGGATTGGTTTCACTTAAGAAATGAGAGGTTTTCAGAACAACGAAAGTCAAAGCTTACGCCACGAGAGGATGGACTTTTTCAAGTTTTGGAGAGGATTAATGAAAACGCCTATAAGCTTAACTTACCAAGTGAGTATAATGTGAGTGCCACCTTTAATGTTGCTGATTTATCTCCATTTGCTGCAGGTGATGACTTTGATTTAAGGGCAAATCCTTTTTAAGAGGAGGGGAATGATGAGAATCCTCTCGTAGCCGTACAATCGACTACCCGCTGGGGTGCTGATTCTTTACAAATGAAGACGGGACCAATCACTAGGGCACAAGCTAGGAAATTCAAAGACACTTGGGTTGGCTTCATCCAATGACTGATTCAATCTCAAGAAGGCATGACAATATCCGAAGATCCAAAGCCCTTCTTATGCCTTCAAGTTACAAAGGTGGAAATGGACCCAGCAAGCTGTTTTGGTACATTTTTGGACCCTGGGCAGTAAGGAATGGATTCAACAATTTATGAACTCAATTGATATCACTAAGAGCCCATGGAATCATATCAAGGTAGAAGCAAAAGCATCCAAATTCAATTTGTGCACATAAGCTGTCTTTTTGGCCCAAAATGCTCATTTTGGTGCTGGCTTGGACTTCTTTTGTTGATCAAGCAAGTTTGACTTATTCCAATCAAGGAGCAATGTATGGGAATCAATATTAATCCTATTTGGCATCCTACATGGCATATTGGAGCTTATTTGAGCCTAAACTAGCTGGTAATTGGATAAAAACAGCTTAGTTGTCAACTAGTCAACTAGTTTTCTAATTTAAGTTTGACTTTTTGTTCTAGGAAACTATATTTTATTTGATTATTTGCTGGACAAATTACTTAGAAAATTTGATATTTTATTGTAAATTAATTAATTTCTACTTCAAAATAAATGAATTAATTAATCCAAATTAAATTAGGAAAGGAAGTTGAAATTCTGCTACACTAGGAATTGTCTATGCTTGGCCAATTTTGACCTAATCCTTTAGGGTTTTTATTTTGTTTTTGAAACCTATTTAAGAGCTTTATTTTCAATAATATTCAGTTCATTATTCATATGGAAAAATACTTGTGAGAAAGAATTTTTTTTGTTCTCTTTGAACACCTAAAACATTTAATAGAAATCAAGTGTTTTATTTTGACTTATCAATATGACATCCATCACCTATTGTGACATCTTTATCATATGCCAAGATTTCTAATTACAAATTGATTAGGAATTAAAGTTTCCATTAGAATCTCAATATAATTAAAATCCGAACTAATATAATACGAGTTTAGCAGCAAATCGATTTAGGTTCGTATTATGTAATCAAACTGCAATTGCCTGTAATTGTTACACATATGCAATTAGTCTACCAAGGGGTGGGTGATGTCACTTGTATTAGTAAAATTGTATATATTATAGATATATATATATACACAGATATTCTCTAGTTAGGAAATTTTTGACTTTATTAAATTACAAATTTATGTGAAAATTGCTAAGAGTTGCAACATTTTATCTACGATTTTAAATTTGAATTTAAATACTAATTATCATTTATCAATAGTTACATTTTCGCCACATAAACATCCCTCATTTGATTAAATTTCTTGTTAAGCGTTTGAGAATCCTGGACAAAATTGGCCTTGGCATTTCAATACAATCTTACGGTCCCATTGGTAGACTGGATAAGGATTGATATTAGTATAAAATAGTCCAAATCCCATACTTGGGACAACAACTGATAGATTAAATAATCATTGGCCAACAGATTTATTCCCGTCTGGAAAGATAAAATTATCTCATCTCCATCTCTTGGATAAAATTATGTCTTGCTGGATAACAAAAAAAAAAAGAAAAACACTACTTTTCACTGTTTTTTTTTTTTTTTTTTTGTTCTTTTATCATTTTTCTCTATATTTGATTCTTCCTTTTTTTTTTTTTTAATCCTTGTTTCTTATATATATATATTGCAACAGTATCAGTTTTTTCCCTTTTTTTTTTTTTTTGTTTTCTTGATGGATTATTAGATTAATGTGTGCAATTTTGCCAATTCATATTAATAATTTTATAAATGAATTAATAACCTTTTCTAAAAATAATTAGATTAAGGACTTATCAATTCTTTATGTTTAACTTATCTAATTTAAATTATATTGTTTAAGTCAAAATTTTATATTTATTTTAATATTAATTATATAAAAATTAATGTTGTAGGATTGACACTAAATATAAGACTAGATTAAATATTATTCCATCCAATCCAATCTCAATTCCAATCTCAATTCAATTATACGCCGCATACCAAATGTATGTTAAAAGAATATATTGTCCCAGATACAAAAATGTCCAGAATTTGCATATAACAGAAAAATAATATATGGGAATATGAAATTGGAATTGGCATTGTTATGGTAAAAAGTATCGGTAAAGACTGCTGGATTATCTTCGAGACAGGCAAATAATGAGAGTTGCACTTATGAAGGTTAGAAGGTGGTTGTAATAATAAAAGGCGTGTCAGCTTGATGAAGGTGTAATCTTTGATTAAAATTCATATGCTACGCAAGAGTGGACGGCAAGGATCAAGAGTCACCTACTCCAATTGTAAATTTCTTTGGTGCTGGAAAACCATTTGTCATTGAACAGTGGTTTTGCGTACCACCTCTCTTGTACATTTATTTTCGCTCATTCCGACACAGAAAAAAAAAAAAAAAAATCTTCTTTTATACCTTTTTGCTTTTTCCTTCTCCTTGAAAGTTCAAATTAAAGTTGTTATGTCTTATTTGTTATAATGCTTTCCTTATTCCTATACTAGATGGAGACGTTAAGCTCCTTATTCTTTTCTTAAGCAAAGTCAACAAAGTATGATTAATGCTAGTAAGCAAAGTCAACAAAGTATGATTAATGCTAGTAAGCAAAGTCATTAAGCAAAGTCAACAAAGTATGATTAATGGTACAAGAGAAAGAGAAAGGGTGTTCCAATAGATGGATGCCATAGTTGTTGTTTTAGTGAGGATCCATTTTGAATGCTGTAACCCAAACTTAGAATCCACTAATAAATTTGACATGACATGGGGAAGAGCTATAAGCTTATTTGCTATAATGCACTCATGCCATGTTTGCTTCTTATTCCTTTATTAAGGGTGTTCCAATAGATGGCTGCCATAGCTGTTGTACTTCTCGCCAAAATGGTTTAGTTGTGACTGTTACTGTATGTAGTCCACGAGTTGATTAATTTTTTAAGAGAAAATAGTGCTGCTGTTATTAAAAAAACCCAAGTGGGAGTTTATAGAAAATGAATATAAGGACAATATAGATTGATGGAAAGAGAATAGTAGACTTGACAAAAAGAATAAGAACTTGTCAAGCTTAATTCTTCACATAAATTCAACTTACTAAAACCTTGCCAATTTTGAATATGGTGAAATAGTTGGTTTTTCATAGAATTGATTTATAAACCATCACCAAACAAGACTGCAAAATATATAATGGTCAAGTATGCCAATAAATGCCTATGATAGAAACTTCCTAACTCTAATCCACACCGCATAAAAAATAGGGAATAGAAAAAAAAAAAAAAAAAAGAAGGAACAAATTGTCTTTACTGTAATGATTATTAGAAATTCCGTTAAAGTTAGCTGCCGGGACAAAGAGATGGAGAATTTTAACAGAAAACCGTTGAGCAAAAAACTTTTCAAAATGTTTCCTCTTGGTTGATAGAGAACAAATATTATTATTATTATTTTTTTCCTTTTCTTAAGTTTTAAAAAAACTGAAAAAATAAAATCATGAAATGATCTTAAAGGATCAATAAGGAGGTCTACGTGTACACATCATCTATCTAATCCAGAAACTTGAGCATTCCCCTTTGTACTCCCTACCATCAAGTGGAAGAAAAAGGTGGCCAACAACAACTACCCTGCCTCCAAATCAACTATAAATATAGGATTCTTGAATTCTTTGCTCTCTCAACCTCCTCATTTCCCTTTCTCTACTCTTTTAGCTCAGCCTTCTTTGTCTACCTTCCATTTTATTTTCTTGGAAATACTTGTCAAAATGAGATTTACAATAGAAAAACATATTGTTTTTCTTGGTCTTGTCGTTCTCTTTCCATTAATTTGTACCTCTCAGAGCACCTTTAAAAGCTCCAGAGCAACCTATTATGATAGCCCTGATGACTATGGAAATCCACGTATGTAAAAAAATTAACTTATCACACTTTTTTCTGTTCATTTTAGTGCACAATTAACATTTTAGACCCACGTGCTTTTTCAACTTCAGCAAAAAGTACAAAATTTGCTTTACACAGCAAGAAAAGTACTACTTCATAGTTGCTTATAATATTACAAATATACAATTAAGCTAAAGTGATGTTGATTTTGTTTAGGTGGTGCCTGTGGGTTTGGAGAATATGGAAGGACTGTCAATTATGGCAATGTTGCAGGAGTTTCTAGGCTCTACAGGAATGGAACTGGCTGTGGTGCATGTTATCAGGTGTGCTTCAATTAGTTTTGTACGTTATAGAACAAATTTCCCGCAATGAATTATATATGGTGGGGAGATATATGCTTAGAGGGAATTCCAACAAAATTATATAACAAAAATTCATAATATCCCAAAAAGTGCATAAACTCACCTACTTGAAATCGTTTTCAGTACTCAAAGTTCAAATCATATTGCTACTAATTATTAACTATACATTAAAGTAGCTATATAATTTAGCTTAAGATTCAAAAACTCGTTTTTTAACTTTTTGTTTCCTTTTTTTAACAATTTTCAGGTTACGTGCACAAATCCTCGATATTGCAGTTATGATGGGGTGAACATTGTGGTGACTGACTATGGTCAAGGAGACAGAACAGATTTCATTCTCAGCTCAAGAGCCTACACAAAGTTGGCAAAGCCAAACATGGCCTTGGAGTTGTTTGCTTTGGGTGTTGTTGATGTCGAATACAGAAGGATCTCTTGCAAGTTCTCTGGTTACAATCTCATGTTCAAGGTCAATGAGAATAGTAGATATCCACAATACTTGGCCATAATCATTCTATACGCAGAAGGACAAAATGACATCACAGCGGTGGAGTTGTCGCAGGTAATCTTTTTGGTTTTGCTTTGTTTTATATAGTCGAAATTTGGAGCAAAAGATATTAAACGGATGTTGTTTATGGTTCAGGAGAATGACGATGAATGGAAGCCTATGAGAAAAGCCTTTGGAGCAGTATTTGACTTCTCTAACCCACCAGAAGGTTCTATAAGCTTGAGGTTCCAAGTGAAAGGAAGTGCTGGCAATACCTGGGTCCAATCCAACAATGCCATCCCTAGTTATTGGAAACCTGGCGCTGCCTATGATTCAAACATTCAGCTTACTTAGATGGAGTTTAGTGTGCGTGTGCGTGTGCGTGTGTGTATATATATATATATATGTTGGAATAATAAACCAAATTTAATATTTGGTTTCTCTAGAGTATATAATAAATATTTATGGGAAATGTAAGAACATATTTAATATGGTTCATGAACTTTGAAAAATGTGAAATCTTATATATCTCTGTTTTTTGTCTATTGAAGAACATATTTAATATGGTTCATGAACTATGAAAAATGTGAAAGCTCATATATCTCTGTTTGTTGTCTATTGAAGCAAAGGTGCATGTGAAAAAAAAAAATATATATATATATATATATATATAAAAGTTGTATGTATTTTGCTCTATTTTCTACTCTCTTTCTTAAATGTGTAATGCATCTTTATAAAATATAAAAAATAACCAATAACCGGTATAGATTATTGGAGCCATCAGATGAAGGTACTACTAAAATCATTTAAGTTATGGAGTATTATTGAAGATGGATATGAAGAGCCAAAAGATGAAGAGAGTCTAACTATAGCACAAAGCACTTTTTTGAAAGAAAAAAGAGAGAAAGACAGCAAGGCTCTCTTTTAGATTTATCAAACCATTGAAAGACAAATATTTGAAAGGATTGCAAAAGCAGAAACATCCAAGCAAGCCTAGGAGATGATCCAATCAGCATATAAGGGAGAAGAAAAGGTGAAAAAGGTACATCTGCAAATTTTAAGAGCAGAATTTGAAAAATTAGAAATGAAGGAGAGTGAAAGCATTTCAGATTATTTCATTAAGGTTACTTCTATTGTGAATCAAATGGCTTCTAATGGAGAAATTTAGAAGATCAAAAGGTTGTTGAAAAGGTTCTTCAAAGTCTTGCAGGAAAATTTGATTTTGTTGGGTTGCAGTAGAAGAATCAAAGAATTTATCTACTATTTCAATAGAGAAGTTATTTGGCATTTTAAAGTCTCATGAATTTCAAGTAAATAAAAGAACTATTGCTTCATCCAATCAGATTTCGATTGAACAAGCTCTTAAATCACAAGTTACATATATAAAGGGCAAAATTTCTCACGACCTAATTTTCGAGGATGTGGCAGAGGAGTCAATACTAGTGGAAGAGGTTCTAAATTTCATGGAAGAGGGAGAGGAAGTCCAAGCAAAGAAGATCCTTCAGAAAATATAAATCAGCCAAAAAGCACATCACAAAGGGGAAGAGCTGGCAAATTTAGAGAAAGAAGAGGAAGAGGTTCTAATTTTCATGGACATGGCTATTTTTCATGCTTTTATTGTCACAAGCCTAGACATAAAGCAAATGAATGTTAGAATAATCACCCTAATCAAAAAAAGAATGTTAGGTTCATTCATGATAAGGGGAAGGTAATTCTGAAACCTTGCTTTTTGCTTGCTATGGTGATACAAATAATGTTTGGTATTTAGATAGTGGAACAAGTAAGCATATGACTAGAAATAAGTATTTGTTTTCATCATTAGAAGAATTTGAATGGGGTCAAATGACAATTGGAGATGCAAAATCCTATAAAGTACAAGATATGGGAGAAATTGTTTTTAAAACTAAATCTAGAACTTTGAAGAAAATGTCAGAAGTTTATTATGTCCCTAGATTGTAATGTAATTTAATAAGCACTGGGAAACTTTTGAAAGAGAAATTTGATATTCAATATTCACTTCCATGATAATATGTGCATTCTAAGGAGGAAAAGTCAGCTTGTTGCTAAAATTCCAGTGGGTTCAAATAATTTATTTCCTCTTACACTGAAAATCTCTAATATTGATTGTTTTAGATCTGTTGATGGAGAAAATTCAAAAATATGGCATGATAGATTTGGTCATTTAAATATTGGAAGTCTAAGATTACTATCGAAGAGAAAAATGGTTAAAGGCCTATCTGAAATTGATCAAATGATGGGAGTATGTGAAGCTTGCCAACTTGGAAAGTAGCATCGTGATACTTTTCCTTCGAAATCTTTTCAACAAGCTAGAAGACCTCTTAAGCTTGTCCATTCAGATTTATGTGTTCCAATGCCAGAACCATCTATGGGAGGTAATAGGTGCTTTATTTCCTTTATCGATGATTTTTCAAAAAAAGTTTGGACATTCTTTCTTAAAGAAAAATCAGAAGCATTGCAAGCTTTCAAGGATTTTAAAGCTCATGTTGAAAAGTTTTTAGGATATGAGATTAAAACTTTGAGAACTGATCATGGTGGAGAATATCTTTCAAATGAGTTTGAATTATTTTATAAGGAGGCTGGTATAAAACATGAACTAACAACTCATTATTCACCACAACAAAATGGTGTTTATGAAAAGAGCTGTATGTTTTCTAACTATTTAATCAACAAGTCACCAACAAAAGCTTTGCAAAATTGCACTCCTCATGAAGCCTAGTACCAGTCAAAACCAAGTGTTCATCATTTGAGAATTTTTGGAAGACTTGCATATGCACATATTCTTGATGCTATGAGAAACAAGTAGGATGACAAGGCTGAAAAATGTACTTTTGTGGGATATAGCGAAAGATCTGGAGCTCATAATTTGTATATCCACTTACAAAGAAGATTATAGTAAGTAAAGATGTGAAATTTGATGAAGCATCATCTTTATATGACTTTGAAGCAAATGTTTCACTCAAGACACCATGTGTTGTAGTTGAAGATGAAAGAAATTCTCAAGATTCATAAAATGAAGATTCTTCCCAATGGAGAAAGAGAAGGACTAGGTAGGAGATATATGATGCAACTCAGCCAATAAATTAAGAGAATATTTTCTTTGCCTTTTTTTTACAGGAGAAGATCCTATTTCTTTTTGTAATTGAAAGAAATAGCATATGGGAACTCACTTCTCTTCCAGCAAAGAAAAATGCTATTGGAGTTAAGTGGGTGTTCAAGACAAAGTTCAATCCAGATGGTTCAATCAACAAATACAAGGCAAGATTAGTTATCAAGGGGTACAAGCAAAAAGAAGATGAAGATTTCAAAGAAGTTTTTGCACCAGTTTCATGACTTGAAACTTGAAACTGTTCAACTGATATTCTCTCTTGCAGCTCAAAATAATTGGGAAATTTATCAAATGGATGTTAAGTCTGCCTTCTTGAATGGATATCTTGATGTAGAAATTCTCATTCAACAACCACCTGGTTTTGTGAAGAAGGGTGAAGAGCATAAAGTTTATAAGTTGAGGAAGGCCTTATATGGTTTTAGACAATCACCTAGAGCATGGTATAGTTGAATTAATTCTTATTTTTAGAAGAATGGCTTTCAGAAGTGTCCATATGAGCATACTCTATTTGTCAAGAATCATGGTAAAGAAGGTTTCATTATTGTGAGTCTTTATGTTGATGATCTCATATTCATTGGCGACAATATGGAGTTATTAAATAATTTTAGAGCATTAATGAAAGGGAAGTTTGAAATGAAAGATTTAGGAAAGCTACATCATTTTCTGGGAATTGAAGTTCATCAAGGCAGAGAAGGAATTTTATTTCTCAAGAGAAATAGGTAAATGGTATTTTGAAGAAGTTTAAAATGGAGCAAGCAAATCAGATTTCAACTCCATGTGTTGTTGGATTAAAGTTAAGTAAAAATGGCGAAGGAAAACTTGTCAATCCAAGTGTTTTTTGAAGTCTAGTTGGAAATTTGATGTATCTAATGGCAACAAAGCCTGATATCATGTTTACAGTTAGTTTGGTGAGCAGATTTATTGAGAAGCCATATCAAATCATTTGGAAGCTGTTAAAAGAGTTTTGAGATATGTTAAAGGGACCATTGACAATGGTATATTTTTATCAAGCAAATCTTCCAATTAATCTTATTGGTTACATTGATAGTGATCTTGCTGGAAACGTTTATGACAATAAAAGTGTTGCTGGTTATGTGTTCAACATTGGGAGTGGAGCAATTTCCTAGATGTCAAAGATACAACCAGTGGTAGCACTTTCAACCACTGAAGCAGAGCACATAGCTGCTTGTGCTGCAGGTTGTTAAATTATCTGGTTACAAGGAGTCTTGGAGAGTCTCAAGTTTAAGCCAGAAAAGCCAAATCTTTTTGTTTTGTGATAATAGTTCAACTATATCAGTTGCTAAAGATCCTATTCTACATGTGAGGACTAAACACATTCGAACTAGATTTCATTTTATCAAGGATCTTATCAAAGATGGAACCATTCAAATTGAATATTGCAGAAGCAGAGACTAGTTGGCAGATATCTTAACAAAACCTCTTAGGCAACAGCTTTTCAAAGAGATAATTACGAAGCTTGGAGTTAAAAGAAAAATTGGTTTACAAGAAGGATTGTTGGATTAATAAACCAAATTTAATATTTGGTTTCTCTAGGATATATAATAAATATATATGGGAAATGTAGGAACATATTTACTATGGTTCATGAACTATGAAAAACGTGAAAGCTTATATATATATATATATATATATATATATATTTGTTTTTTGTCTATTGAAGCAAGTGTGTGTGTGAAAAATATATATAAAAAAAATGTTTTATGTATTTTGCTCTGTTTTCTGCGTTCCTTCTTAAACGTGTAATGCATCTTTATAAAAGATAAAAAATAACCAAATATATATATATATATATATATATGCACCATATTTTAATTTAAATAGGATAAAGATTACTTATTTAAATTGTTGCTTTTTTAGTTGCTTTGTGTTTGGTATGATATATAGTATGGCAGAGTTGGTGCAGTTTTTCTATTGCCTTTGCTCAATAAATAATTAGATTTGTACTTTCAGATTGTAATATAGTAATGAAACATGAATAAAATAAGTTCCAAATCTTTGGATCTTTTGATTATTATTCTTGTAAAATATTTGAGAAACTTTTTTCGGTTCATGAAGTTCTAAGCAACTTGGAAAGTGAGTAGGAATGCATATATATATATATATATAATTTGTGCAATATTACATTTGTTTGTACTAATATTTTTGACCTAAGGTAATAGGGAAGTATAAGGAAAAATACCCCACATGGATTAAAGCAAGAAAACCAATTGGATTTTAGAAATAAAAGTTTTTCAATTATCCCACATCAAGAAAGTAAAAGATTTGCGGATTCCGGTGCGATTTGGGACGGGGTGTTACAGCCTTCCCCCCTTACAAAAATTTCGTCCTCGAAATTTCCGCACGTAACAAGGGTTCTGATCACGCACCTGCGCTTCGGGCTCCCATGTCGCTTCCTCGACTAAGTAGTTCCTTGCCAACCAATCCATGCCCAACACTACTTCAAGTCCGGATAGATCCAACAGGATCAGGTCTGCTTCCATCACTTGATCTGTCAAATCGACGGGCGTAGTCCTGGCTCCCTGCTGCGTCATAGCAAACACCCGGCCTTGACTTGTCTGTTGGGGTCTCCTTCCTCTACCTCGACTCGATCCTGCAGACGGCTGGACTGATCCCGAAGAAACTCCTACTGGCTGACTCCCCTGGGAACTCTGTCCTGGAAATACCCTTGTATGCTGTGTCCGTCGACCTGCTTCTAGCACACTGCCACTACCATAAGGGCAATCCCTCCTTATGTGACCTGGCTGCCCACACCGAAAGCATAAACCATCCATCTGACACTGCCCCGAATGATTCCCCCTACAAAGTGGACAAATCCGCGGAGAACCAATGCGTGACTGCTGATACGAGCTTGCATCCACACTGATCGAATGGCGAGCTGGCTGGGGCATGCGATAACTATCTCTCCTCTGGAATCTGCCTCGTGGGCTTAACCCATCACTGTCTGAGCCTGAGCTATGGCTCTTCTTAGCTGCCCCTTGTCGAGGTACTCCGCTATACGAACCTTCGAATGATCTGCGCCTCGAGGGTCTGTGTATCTCCTCCTGTCTCTCTAGCTCGAGCGCTGCATCCCTGGCGGACTGATAGGTGGGATGTACTGATCCAGAAATGGTGTAGCCGATGCTCTCTTTCAATCCGTCTATGAACCTCACCTTCTTCGTGTGATCGTCGGGAATCAGGTGCATGCAGAATCCTGATAGTTCTCGGAATCTCCTCTCGTACTCGGTCACTGTCATGTTCCCCTGTCGCAGTTCCTCGAACTCTCTCCTTCTCGCCTCACGGTACGCAGGAGGACAAAACTCTATCAATGGCAGTTGTTCATCCCAGCTACCACGAAACTGCATAATGCAAGACCTTAGCAGGTCTTCTAATGTCCGAATTGTGCACTCTGCTTGTCCATCAGATTGCGGGTGAAAAGCGGTGCTGTAGTTAAGTCTTGCTCCTAGTGCATCAGCCAATTTCCGCCATAGTCGTGAAGTAAAGCGCGGATCTCGATCGGAGACGATGGCTAACGGTACTCCATGAAGACTTACAATGCGTTGCACGAACAACTAAGCTAACTTCTCGGGTGAAAAAATGTTCTCGTACCGGTAGGAAGTGTGCCGACTTGGTGAGACGATCAATGATTACCCAAATGCCGTCGTACCTTCTAGGTGTGGAAGGAAGCTTGAATACGAAGTCCATGTTGAGTTCTTCCCACTTCCACACGGGAATCGGTAAAGGTTGGAGTAGTCCCGAAGGCTTCTGTCTTTCTGCTTTCACTTGTTGACAAATCAAACACTTTAATACGAAGTCTGCCACTTCTCTCTTCATACCAATCCACCAATAATACTTAACAAGCGTCCGGTACATCTTGGTACTTCCCGGATGCATCGCATACATCGAGCTATGCGCCTCCTCTAAAATCTCCTTCTTGAGTCCTGGAATATCCGGAACACAAAGTCGTCCTTTATACACGAGGGCTCCATCCCTCCTTATGGAAAATTCCGGATCAAGACCTTCTTGTACCTTGCCCTTAATTGTCCTCAACTTAGGATCTTCCATTTGGGTCTCTACTATACGATCCACCAACACCGGTCGTACCTGGAAGCTAGCCATGAGAACTCCTGAAGGATGCATATGCATTAACACCCCCATCTTCTTCAACTCCACCATGAGAGGTAGTTGGATGACTTGGATGTGAGCAAGGGATCCAGTAGCCTTCCTACTCAAAGCATCTGCCACTACATTCGCCTAATAGTGACTTTAACTTCCCTCTTGTGCAACTTTCCTTCTCATGCCCACTAATTAAGGATAGTCAAATTGGTCCACGAGAACACGATCTACAAGTCTTGGTCATAGTCGAACGTTAACCATAAGGTGCTTCTAAAGCATGCATCCTTAAACCAACAACCAACTCTCGTGACTCGATCAGCACTTTAAAAGGTTAGATTAGAACTTAAGTCTAATTTCCTCAAATACTGGTATCACCAAGTTAAGGTTGAGATTAATTCACTTATCTTCGATTACCCTCCTAGTACTTACAATTATAAAACCCTTGCTCCTCATTGATTAACCAATAGTCTTAACCTCGACAAACATCAATCTTTCTTTTAACTAAATTCATCAAGGTCATGAATAAAATTCTCAACATCCAAATACCATTCTTGAAAACCCTAAGTTTCCCCCATTTCAAATAGATTCCATGAATCCACACCTCAAGCAATAAGAAATTTAAATCTTAATTCTAGCATCACCACCAATACTATGAACAAATCACTAGATCCTTAACCCAATAAAGTATTCCACACTTCTTAAATTCTAACTCCGTCCCAAAAATCATACTCCTTATCATTGTAAATTATCACCAACAATATCAACCACCTTGAATCGATGAAGCACCATCAATACGAACCTTAAATCTCCAAGGAAATAAGATATCAAGATCTTAGCTTCTAGAATGAAAAATAACCATGCTTAAACATCCAACCATGCCTAAGGAATCATCCTCATCTCATTAACCTCATCAACCACCAAGTAGAACTTTAGTCGCTATCCGGAGCTTGCTTGATTCTCTAAACGCTGTCGTACCTTCTCTTTGTGAATGATAGTTTAAGCACGAAATCCATGTTTACATCTCCCTACTCTTACTTATCGGTGACCTAAGTACCTTTATTCGGATCTTGCAACTTCCTTTATCGTGCCAAACCACCATGTCATCCAGTGAGCATTCCATACGTCTTGGTACCCTTGGGGTGTATCGCATACTTTGAACCGCGTGCTTCCTTTAAGATCTCCTTTTTGAACTCAACGATACCCTGCTTTGGATTCTCGACTGGCGATACTTAACCCTTAAGTCGCTCTTGGAAAAACCATAACATAAAACAAATAATAAAATATATTTTTCAAATATACCTAACTTGCATAGGCAATTGTTAAAACTCCACATTGAAATTCATATCTTAAAATCCATAGCATAAAATAAAATATGCACGCTTGTAATGGAGGTACGTACGACACCTTCTCCATGTTACGTAATCCATGATTCCAACTGTCGCTGACACTCTGCTACCAATACAAACCAGGGTGGTTGCCTATATTGGCCGTCCAATTCCCCGGGCTCGTAGGCAACATGATCATGGGGCTAGCTCTACATGGACCACATTGGTTCGCCGCCTCCATATGGTGCAGTATAATATCAAACAATATAACATACAGATACATGTATGAACACAAACCAAAAATACTTGAATAAAACACCTTGAAAAGCATTTAAATTTTGATAATCGATCGGGAAAATATTTTGACGCCTTGAAATCGATCGACACACATCCTTAGGCAATCATCATTCTTCTCCATGAACGAAACGGATACCATTCAAGATGATAAGCTTGACCTTCAAAAAGAAAAGGCATCCTCGACCATCGACTAGGCCATAGGAATTTCCCGTTAGGCTAGATGATCCTAATTGTCACCCTCGAAGATTAGAGTTATTCAAACTCGAGCAACGAATTTACTTCGAGACAAACGGAAAGAACGCTTTCACGCGGGTAAAACGAGAGACTAGACATGGATGGGACACACAACAATGCACAATCCCTTCGGAATACTAGAACCTAGAGCTCTGATACCAACTGTCAGGACCCGTCCAGAATTCCTTCCCCGGAACCCTAGACAGCCCTGATCCCAGGGAAACCCTACCGAACCTTCCAACGGAAAATCCGGCAGAGCCTCCCCTAAGGGATTTACTTACCACAAATTTACCTGCACTGAAAACACACTTCAAAAATATCCCCTTATTCCTCCCACAAACTACAAATTGGTTCCACAAATTGCAGTACTAAAAAAAAATAAATACAGTAATCCAGTGCAAAATAAATACAACAAGAGTGAAAGAAATATTACAACTGCAATAAAAGAATAACAGGGTACTGCCGAACTAAAACAGCGAGGAAGATCAAGTCCGCTCCGAGTGAACACCGACAACCTGGTACCTAGAGGAACGGAATTTAAGAGTGTGAGATGCTAATCATCTCAGTGAGCGACTCTACTACTATACCATATAATATCACAGTAATAAGTATAAATAATAATTATTTGGAAATAATAATTTCTCTCAAAACCCTTACAATTCTCTCAGTTGGAAAGGTTCCCCTTTTAAAACATTTTCACAAAACCCTTTATTCATATTCCCCGAAAAACCAAGACATCAATTAAATACCAGAAGCGGTAACAATTATATTTTTCATTAACATTTTATTTTTAAAACACAGTTCTGAAAATCATTTGATGCACCCACTATATACCAGTGGCGCCAACAGTACCCAGCGTCCCAAGGTACCGCCAGACAGGAGGTTATAGAGAGAAACCGGCATACGGTCACGTGGCGTCCCACAGCGCCGCTGCTAACCTGGTGTCCCGGCCAAAGGGGGGTGGCCGCCCTCTCCGATGGCATCCACAGGACACCCTCATAATATCAACCGCGCGCTACTCACACCCACCTGCGCGCTAATCACATCACCTGCGCGCTAATCACACCCACCTGCGCGCTAATCACAACCGTGTGCACACTAACCATATCACATATACCATATCACATAATCAGAACACCAGTACGTGCACGGTGCATCTAAAAATTATAAAATCCATAAATTTAAATCATAAAACAATTTTCACATTTTTCATAAGCATAGCGGGCATTGTCAGGACCCGTCCAGAATTCCTTCCCCGGAACCCTAGACAGCCCTGATCCCAGGGAAACCCTACCGAACTCTCCAACGGAAAATCCAGCAGAGCCTCCCCTAAGGGATTTACTTACCACAAATTTACCTGCACTGAAAACACACTTCTAAAATTGTCCCCTTATTCCTCCCACAGTACTACAAGTTGGTTCCACAAATTTCAGCACTTCAAAATAAATACAGTAATCCAGTGCATAATAAATACAACAAGAGTGGAAGAAATAGTACAACTGCAATAAAGAAGAACAGGGTACTTCACGAAGTAAAACAGCGATGAAGATCGAGTCCGCTCCGAATGAACACCGACAACCTGGTACCTAGAGGAACGGAATTTAAGAGTGTGAGATGCTAATCATCTCAGTGAGCGACCCTACTACTATACAATATAATACCACGGTAATAGGTATATAAATAATAATTATTTGGAAATAATATTTTCTCTCAAAACCCTTACAATTCTCTCAGTTGGAAAGGTTCCCCTTTTAAAACATTTTCACAAAACCCTTTATCCATATTCCCCGAAAACCAAGACATCAATTAAATACCAGAAGCGGTAACAATTATATTTTTAATTCCAATTCAGTTTCCAAACATTTTATTTTTAAAACACAGTTCTGAAAAATCATTTAATGCACCCACTATATACCAGTGGCGCCAACAGTACCCAGCGTCCCAAGGTACCGCCAGACAGGAGGTTATAGAAAGAAACCGGCATACGGTCGCGTGGCGTCCCACTGCGCCGCTGCTAACCTGGTGTCCCGGCCAAAGGGGGGTGGCCGCCCTCTCCGATGGCATCCACAGGACACCCTCATAATATCAACCGCGCGCTACTCACACCCACCTGCGCGCTAATCACATCACCTGCGCGCTAATCACACCCACCTGCGCGCTAATCACAACCGTGTGCACACTAACCATATCACATATACCATATCACATAATCAGAACACCAGTACGTGCACGGTGCATCTAAAAATTATAAAATCCATAAATTTAAATCATAAAACAAATTTCACATTTTTCATAAGCATAGCGGGCATAATCCATCCGCTTGAACCGGGAATTTTCCCACAATTTCTTTGTAATCAATGCCATAAATTCCATGATTTTCAAATCCACCAACTCCCAAATCCATCAATTCAAATATCCACATTTTTTCCAAGCATAAATAATTTCTCGAAATATCATAATCAAATCTCATAATATTTCATGGGCATATTTTATAAAAATTGAAATCACCAACATAACCAAATATTTTCCTTGAAATATTTGAAATTCAAATCGTGCCCAATTTACCATTAAAACCACACCAATTTCAAAATCCTCAAAACCATAAAATAATTCCACACGGCATAAATTTGTAGAATTCGCATTTTCTTAAATCCAATAAATTCATAAATAATTCTACAATAAATCCAATAAATATTTGGCACATAGAAATTAAATTCCAAATATTTAATTCACACATAATATATTCATCAATTAAATTCCCCAAAATTAATTTGAAGGTGGGTCACTCACCTGGAGCACGCAATTAACCCATGATCCACTACGGGATCAATTCTACGACTCACCGGTGCTCCTAGAACAAAATTCACAGACAGTCAAATAAATTAATATTTTATTCGGGTAAATAATACCCGGTACCCGGGGGGGTCAAAACACAAACGATAACTAAAATTTACGAATCATATACCGAATCGAAGCTGGAGTGATGCTAATCACAGATCCGGTCTTAATTTTCGATGATCGTACCCGACGGGGTTTGAATTTCGTCGGGAAGCTTTCCGGGTTTCGGCTCCGTAATTCTCCCAAACCGTCGCGAATTGGCGGAAACGGAAGTCGGATTTGGGTTCAGGAGGTCGAACACTGCGGACTGGAGCTGGCCGGAATTTTCGGGTACTCGCCGGAACAGTATTTTCCGGCGGGCCGCCACGTCACCGGCAACCGTCGCCGGAACAGTAATTTCCGACGGTGGCCGTTTGCTGTGAAATTTTGGAGATTTGTAGATCGTGAGGAGAGCAATCCAACGGGACCGACGGTGAGCAAAACGGAGGTCGGACGGCGGAGAAATCACCGTTTGAAGATTTTCGACCCCTCGCCGGAAAACGCTCCGATCCCGGCGCGTCGGTGGTCCGATGGCCGTGATTTTTGGTGGGTAGGCCGGACTTGAGGAGAGGATGCTGGGTGTATGGCGCGTGTACTGTATATCGGCCGGAATAGTGCCGATTCGCGGTGGCCGGCGGTGGAGGGGAAAAATCGCCGCCAAACTTCGGACGTCCGATCCGGGCGCGTCCGGCGGCCGTTCGCCGTGAAATTTGGAGGTTTTGCCGGAAATGAGGTGGGCAAGCTTTCTGTCCGGCGCGTGTACAGTAACTCGGCCGGAACAGTGGAAAACTCCGGTGGCCGGCGGTGGCTCTCTCTCTCTCTTTCTCTCTCCTCTCTCTCTTTCTCTCTCTTCTCTCTCTTTCTCTCTCTTCCCCGAGAGTTTTTCAAAATTAAAACCCTGTGTGACACTGTTCATGCCACGTGGACCAATCAGAAGCTGACACGTGGCATTTCACTGTTCACCGACCCAAAAAAAAACATTAAAATAATACGGTATCCGGTAAACTTCAAACGTCCATAACTTTTTAACCGGATGTCCGTTTTGAGCGTGCCGCTAGTCTGTGAACTCGTATCGACAAGCACTTCACAACCATGCATGAGTCAAAGCTCAATTCCCCATAAACAAAAAGTCAACTCCGGCACCCCTTGGACAGTTTGGACCGCAACTTGTTTCGTCCATAACTTTCAAACCGTAGCTCCATTTTCGACGTGCTACCAGTCTACGAACTCGTGGCATCGTGCACTTCACCACGGTACCCTAGTCAACTCAAAATTCTCACCGAGTCAAAAAGTCAACTTTTGACCCCTTCGGTCAACGGTCAACGGTCAACCTCGGTCAACGTGCACGGATTCCGGTGCGATTTGGGACGGGGTGTTACAAAAAATATCTCATCTCCATTTCTAGGATAATATTATTCTAGCTGGATAACCCCAAAAAAACAAAAAAAGGAAAAGAAAAAAGAAAAAAACTAGTTTTCACTTTTTTTTTTTTGTTATTTAACTTTTTTTCTGTATATTTATTTCTTCCTTTTTTTAATCATTGTTTCTTTTATATATATATATATATATATTCCAACAGTATCAGTTTTTTTTTTTTTCTCATGGATTATTGGATTAATGTATGCAATTTTGCTAATTCATATTAACAATTTTATAAATGAATTAACAAGCTTTTTTTAAAAATACTTAGATAAAGGAGTTATCTATTCTTTGTATTAAACTTATCCAATTTTAATTACATTGTTTAATTCAAAAATTTATATTTATTTTAATAATAATTATAAAAAAAAATTAATGTTGTAGGATTGACAATAAATATAAGACTAGATTAAAATTTAATCCATCCAATCTCAATCTCAATTCAATTATATGCCGCACACCAAACGGACGTCAAAAGAATATATATTCTCCCGATACAAAAATGTCCAGAGTTTGCATACAACAGAAAAATTAGATATGGGAACATGAGAATTTGAATTTGGCATTGTTATAGTAAAAAGTCGTGGAAAGGACTGCTGGATTATCTCCGAGACAGGCAAATAATGAGAGTTGCACTTATGAAGGTTAGAAGGTGGTGGTAATAATAAAAAGCGTTTAAGCTTAATGAAGGTGCAATTTTTGATTAAAACTCATATGCTAATAGCTTTCTTCCGCTCCATCACAAACGCAAGAGCACCAATTACAAGCAAGCAACCAAATGGACGACAAGATCAAGAGTCACCTTCTCCAATTGTAAATTTCTTTAGTGCTGGAAAACCATTTGTCATTGAACAGTGGTTTTGCATACCACCTACCTTGTACATGCGCTACACTTGTATTAATTTCCGATTACCACCTCCATTGTACAACATTCTCTACACTTGTAGCAATTTCAGCTATTTCCGACACAGAAAAATATCAAATAAAAAAATTCTTCTTTTATCACCCGACATAGAAAAATATCAAATAAAAAAAAAAATTCTTTTTTATCACCTTTTTGCTTTTTCCTTCTCCCAGAAAGTTCTAATTTAAGTTATAATGCTTTCCTTATTCCTACACGTCGCTCCTAAAAAACCTAAAAAAGTCAAGTCTTAGAGAAAAGAAAGAGAAAGAGTGTTCCAATAGATGGGTGCCATAGTTGTTGTTTAAAAGCCAAATCGTGAGATCCATTTTGATTTTGAAAGCCAAATCGTGAGATCCATTTTGAGTGCTCAAACCCATGCTGCTTTCTATTCTTTGGCTATACCCTTAGATGCTTTATACCAGATGTTTGCTAAGTCAACAAAATATTATTAATAAGCAAAGAAGTCAACAAAATATTATCAATGCTATTAATTCTAGAAGAAGAAGTCAACAAAATATTATTAATGCTATTAATTCTATAATGCTATTAGTTCTAGAAGAAGAGAAAGGGTGTTCCAATAGATGGCTGCCATAGTTGTTGTCCAATAGATGGCTGCCATAGTTGTTGTCCTTTCCTTCTTTAAAAGCCAAATGCTTGTTATAATGCTTTCTCTACTAGATGCAGTCCAATGGATAACAACCTTCTCTTCTTTAAAAGCCAAATCATTTTGTTATTGTTAACCCCAAACTTAGAATTAGTTTCCTCAGTGCGGTATAACACCTCGTCTATTTTTATATATGTTTAACTTTTGTATTTTCGCCCAAACTTAGAATTAGTTTCCTTAGTAACCCCAAACTTAGAATTAGTTTCCTCAGTGCGGTATAACACCTCGTCTATTTTTATATGTGTTTAACTTTTGTATTTTCGCAGAAAAAAAAAATAATAAAAAAAAATAATAATAATAATAATGAAAATTTCAGAACTTCATTGAAAATGACGATTATCTATCATGAAGATTGTCTATCTACACTCTTGTTGGACCATTAATTGGATATTATTTCATTTAAAAAACAGTTATTTGTTTTAAATAATTTTTTTGTCTGTTGCTTTTTTAATTGAATGGCATCATATTATCGGTGGTTCGACATGGGAGGAGAAGAAAATGATTGACAGAAAATTATTATCCAATTATTGCGTTCATGTTGCCTTACAAAATTGAGCGTGGATTGGTGCTGGCGGGCTAATGACTCATGTTATGTCACATTTTTTGTTACTGTACTATTATGCTAATTTAACTACAACAAAGAAAATTGCTAACTAAATCAAAACCACACATGACCAAGTTCAGAGGATGCAAAAGAAAAAAAAAAAAAAAAAGTTTAGATGTGACTGTTATTGTATATAGTCCAAGATAAATTTTGGAAGAGAAAATGGTGCCGCTGTTATTAAAAAAAACCCAAGTGGGAGTTTATAGAAAATGAATTTAAAGACAATATGGATTGATAGGAAGAGAATAGTAGAATTGACAAAAGGAATAAGAGCTTGTCAAGCTTAATTCTTCACCTAAAGTCAACTCGCTAAAACCTTGTCAATTTTGAATATAGTAATTGGTTTTTCATAGAATTGATTTATAAACCATCACCAAACAAGACTACAAAATATATAATGGTTAAGTATGCCAATAAATGCCTATGATAGAAACTTCCTAACTCTAATCCACACTGCATAAAAAGTAGGGAATAAAAAAAATAAAAAATAACAAATTGTCTTTACTGTAATGATTATTAGAAATTCCGTTAAAGTTAGCTGCAGGGACGAAGAGATGGAGAATGTAAACAGAAAAACGTTAGAGCAAAAAACTTTTCAACATGTTTCCTCTTGGTTGATAGAGAACAAATATTATTATTATTATTTTCCTTTTCTTTATTTTTAAAAAAACTGAAAAAAATAAAATCATGAAATGATCTTAAAGGGTCAATAAGGAGGTCTACGCGTACACATCATCTATCTAATCCAGAAACTTGAGCATTCCCCTCTGTACTCCCTACTATCAAGTGGAAGAAAAAGGTGCTAAGAACACCTACCCCGCCTCCAAATCAACTATAAATACAGGATTCTTGAATTCTTTGCTCCTCAACCTCCTCATTTCCCTTTCTCTACTCTTTTATAGCTCAGCTTTCTTTGTCTACCTTTCATTTTGTTTTCTTGGAAATACTTGTCAAAATGGGGTTTATAATAGAAAAACAAATGGTTTTTCTTGGTCTTGTGGTTCTCTTTCCTTTACTTTGTACCTCTATGAACACCTTTACGAGCTCCAGAGCAACCTATTATGGTAGCCATGATGGCTATGGAACTTCAAGTATGTAAAAAAATTAACTTATCACACTTTTTTCTGTTCATTTTAGTGCACAATTAACATTTTAGACGCAAGTGCCTTTTCAACTTCAGCAAAAAGTACAACATTTGCTTTACACAGCAATAGAAGTACTACTTTATAGTTGCTTATAATGTTACAAATATACAATTAAAGTGATGTTCACGTTGTTTAGGTGGTGCCTGTGGGTTTGGAGAATATGGAAGGACTGTCAATTATGGCAATGTTGCAGGAGTTTCTAGGCTGTACAGGAATGGAACTGGCTGTGGTGCTTGTTATCAGGTGTGCTTCAATTAGTTTAGTATGTTGTAAAAGAAATTTCTCACAATGAGTTATATACGGTGGGCCAAATATATGCTTAAAGGGAATTCGAACAATATTATATAACAAAAATTCATAATACCCCAAAAAGAGCATAAACCCACCTACTTGAAGTCGCTTTCAGTACTCAAAGTTCAAATCATATTGCTACTAATTATTAACTATATATTAAAGTAGCTACATAATTTAACTTTAGATTCAAAAACTCATTTTTTAACTTTTGTTTCCTTTTTTTTAACAATTTTCAGGTTAGGTGCACAAATCCTCAATATTGCACTCGTGGTGGGGTGAACATAGTGGTGACTGACTATGGTGAAGGAGACAGAACAGATTTCATCCTCAGCACAAAAGCGTACACAAAGTTGGCAAAGCCAAACTTGGCCCAGGAGTTGTTGGCTCATGGTGTTGTTGATGTCGAATACAAAAGGATCTCTTGCAAGTACTATGGTTACAATCTCATGTTCAAGGTCCATGAGCATAGTAGATATCCAGAATACTTGGCCATAATCATTCTATACGCAGCAGGACAAAATGACATCACAGCCGTGGAGTTGGGGCAGGTAATCTTTTCGGTTATGCTTTGTTTTCCATTGTCAAAATTCGATACAACTTGAACAAAAGATATTGATGGGGGGGTTTAAGAATGTTGTTTATGGTTCAGGAGGATGACGATGAATGGAGGCCTATGAGAAGAGCCTGGGGGGCAGTATTTGACATGCCTAACCCACCAGAAGGTTCTATAGACTTGAAGTTCCAAGTGAAAGGAAGTAATGGCCATGACTGGGTCCAGTCTAACAATGCCATCCCTAGTAATTGGAAAGCTGGTGGTGTCTATGATTCAACCATTCAGCTTAATTAGATGGAGTTTAGTGTGTGTGTGTGTGTGTATGTGTGTGTGTATGTATGTATTTATATATATATATATATATATATATATACCATGTTTTCAGTTGCTTGTGTTTGGTATGCTATATAGTGTGGTAGAGTTGGGTGCAGTTCCTCTACTGCCTTTGCTCAAAAAATAATTAGATTTGTGCTTTCATATAGTAACGAAAGTTCCAAATCTTTGGATCTTTTTTTGTAAAATATTTGAGCAACTTTTTCAGTTCATAAAGTTCTAAGCAATTTGGAAAGTGAGTAGAAATAAATATATATATATATATATATATATATATATAATTTGTGATATATTACCCTCATTCATTTTAAACTACACACCAACTCTCTAGAATATGTATCATAACACTTCTACTAGGTTGCCTTAGTTAATGTCCTATTAACGGTAGTAAAATCACATGTGGGTTCAATATAATCTATGCAATAGAATTCGGTATAAGCTTGTTTTTCCTTCAAAAACATGGAGGGTTGTAATGCACTTATGAAGGGTGTGTGAAAAAGTTAATTAATATATATCAAAATCTAATGGCTAAAAATATTCCATCAGTAAGCAAATAGAACATTGTAGATCACTCATGAAATCCTGTTCCTCACAGTTTCCACCCAAAAACAAAAGCCATAAGCAACAACAAAAACAAATAAATAAACAAGCATCAGAATAAATGAATATAATAATAATAATAATAATAATAATAAGGTAACAGTACTTGGTGGCTGGTTCTGTTAGGAAGAAAATGGCCCGTCAGCCATCAAAGTTGCTAATTGGATTAGGATTTTTAAAGTCAATCCCAATATTTGGTCCTCTAGATGACAGATAACCAATAGATGAAATAAGTTTTTTATTTATCTATATTACAGACATTACCTATATTACCCTTCTACATCGGCAACCACATTTTCTTCTCCTCTGTAGTTTTCTTTCTCCCTCTCTCCCCTTCTTTTTTTTTTTTTTTTTTGTTTTTCTGTCTTTTTTTTAAAAAATTTTTTTTTGGTGAATTCTCCCTTTCCACTATCTATCACAGTTACAACTCGAATCCAACCAAACCAAAAAGACTGGAGCAAAACCACTGCAAATCGGGAAAATGGAAATTTAATGTTGCTGGGGATTTGCAGTTTATTCATAAGGAAGAAGAAGGCAGTTTTTTGTTTACCACTGGCACCAAATCACTATTATCCATGGACTTTCAAGAGTTGGTAACAAGGACAAAGGAAAGCATTTTATTGCTAAATGTCATTCCAGCAATTTTAGCATTGATTATCCCATACCAAATCTTAAAATAAATAAATAAATAAATAAGTTATTGTCACCGTTAATGAACGATCATTAGTGCTGAATGATCGGTGCTAAATGATCATCGGTGTAGTCTGCATGTCCAATGATAATTTAAATATTTAATTTTAAAATTTTAAAATAAAATAATAAAATTAAATGTTTTAATTAAATTTAATATATAAGATGGGTATCGATTAGTGATCATAAATGGCAAAACTTAAAAAGTAACGTTGCTAAATTATAAATTGTCATAAATAACAAGACTTGAAAAATAATATGGCTAAATTACAATTTTTTTTTATTTTGTGATACGAACTCACCTGTTACCAATTAAGATTAAGGACAAATTTCATTTAAACCCTTTTAATTTTGTTGTAATTATATTTAAATTCTCATATTTTTAGAAAATCATTATTAATTTTCCTTCAGTTCATTTGCCTTTTTTAACTTAATTTTTAGAGTTTAAATTTAAAAAGAATATTAAAAGTCAATATTCTATGATTGAATAATATTGTAAAAACTTAATCATAACATTTAATTATTAGTATTAACCAGTAAAACTTGACATATGAGGTTTAAGTGATTTCAAAAGCATAGAGTCTAACCGTAATTATGATAAAATTGAGAAGGTTTAAATAAATGTTTTCTTTCAAATTAAAAATATAATTATTAAATGCATGTTAGGTTTGAAGAATATTTATTTCATTAAAATAAAATTAATTATTCATGGAAATTAAAAAAATAAAAATAATTATTCCTATTTATATATTTGATAATATTATTGACTTAGATTCAAAATTGACCCACTATAAATAGGTTAAAAAATTTCAAAATTTAGATAAAATTAATAAAAAGTCAGCTTTTTATATTTATTTATGTATTTTTAATATATGATAAATCATCTAACTTTAAATATGACGAGGACATATCTAAAGCTTTTTTATATTAGAATATGGAAATAAGAATTTGGAGGCTTCAAAAGTAATACTTATTCTTTAAAATGAAGTTTATCCACTTTTTTTAAAAAAAATAGTTATTCCTTGAAAATTTTTAAAGGTTATTATATTTTTTGAAAAAATAATTATTCTTTAATTTGAAAATATACCAAATATAATAAGAAAACTATTCTTGTAATAAATATTTTATTCATATATTTATTTTACAAGCCAAATATATTATAATAAACGATTAAATGGTCTACATACTTCCATTATTATTGGAGGATTTAATGCGAAATTATCAAAATTTAGCATCCCATTGGAGGCACCAAATGTAAGAACCATATTAAAATTTAGCAACGGCATGCTCAAGGAGCATTCCACTTGAGATGATCTTTACGCCCATCTCGATTTAGAGAAAGGATTTAGGTAATTCATAATGCAGACAATGTTAGATAAATAAATATTTATGTACTTAGTATAATCGATTACTCACTTATAGGCCCATTATGTCATTGATTGGATTGATTTGTTTATTATTTTGTAGTAGGACCCTTGGTCACACACTATCTGTAATACTCCGGTTGGTTCATTGGACTGGAGGACCAACTCTCTTCATAAGCTTATTAACTTACCCATATTTTTCTATTGTTATATTTATTATTAAATTATTAGTTATTTTGTGTATATTAAAAATTAATAGGTAAATATAACTTGCAGAGACTATAAAAAATCTAGAGCAAACAAACAAAAACATACTGTATTTTATGATTAAGGTTTTCAGAGATCAGTTTGAGAGTGGTTTGAGTGTACTTTGTCTATAGGCACTACTGTTATGTTATTGTCTATTTTGCAAGATTGAAGATTTAATTTATCAATGGCTATGTTTGGAGGTTAGTACTTTTATGCTTTAATAGAATTTATTATGTATATTTTAGATCCATAAATTCTAACGATTGATATCAGAGAATGGTTAATATGCATAATAAAATTTTTTGTGATTAGTCTTCTTTATATTGACTATGACTATGATCGGATTTTTGCTGTATGTGACCATTGAATGATCTGTGCGATCCAAATATATGTTCTTTATTTTATTTTCTTTCAAGCATGGATTTGTGAGATTATTGGACTACATGTTGTCTGGGAACATTATATATATCTATATATGTGTTAGCCGATTGCTTTTTATTAAAAAAAAAAAAATTGTTTCCTTAAGTTATTGGCCTTGGTATTGTGTAATAATGTTAGCTCTATTGAATCAAATACTTATGAGCCCTATTTTTTATCTAAAGCACTCAATTTTTGTAAAACCGATTAAAACCCCATGTATATTCATATTGATAAATCTTTATTTTTGAGTTGAAATTGAAAAAATTAAGGCTGGATTCTGCTTGCCCATCACTAGATGGTTGGAAACGGTGGCCGGAATGGCAAGTTCCGATTGGGTCAACACCGGGTTACACGACCCATTTTCTACAAATCGGGTCAACCCGGTTGACCCGACTAGACCTGGAGACGAATTGAACAAAGTGTCATTCCTGTGTGTTGACGTCATAATGCTGATGTCAGCATGACACAGGCGACGCGGGCAAGGGCTAACGTAATCAATGACATCAGCATGCGTGAGCACTCATGTCATCATGAGATGTTAGTGTAATTGCACGGTCCTCTATGATGATGTCATCCATGCTTATGACAAATCGGGTCAACCCACTGGACCTGGAGACAACTATTTCAGTTAACTATAAGGTTTATTTGTAGGAGCATGAGTTTGACATAAATGATGATTTAGATCCAGTCACTTATGAGGAGGCCATAAGCAGTTCATACTCAAAATTTTGGTTCAATGCAATGGAAGATGAAATGAAATCCATGGCATCAAATGGTGTTTGGGATTTGGTTTAGTTACTAGAGGGTAGCAAGCCTATAAGATGCAAATGGATCTTTAAGATTAAAAGAGACTCCAATGGTCAAGTGAAAGGTGTAAGGCTAGGCTTGTAACCAAAAGGTTTAGCCAGAAGAAAGGAATTGATTATACGGAGGATTCTTTTATGGTGATTGTGCTGTATTATGACCTAGAGTTGTACCAGATAGATGTTAGAACTGCTTTTCTGAATGGTGATTTGCATGAGGATGTATATATGATTCAACCAATTGGTTTCAGCAAAGAGGGAATGATAATTTGGTTTGTTAGCTTAAGAAGTCAATTTATGGTCTTAGGTAGGCTTCGAAGTAATGGTATCTTAAGTTTGATGAGGTTGTTACTAAAAATTGCTTTAAGGAGAATATATATAAAGGTCTATGGGAGCAATTTTATCCTTCTGGTGTTGTATGTTGATAACGTACTCTTGGCTACCAATGACACTGAATTGTTGGCTGAGACAAAACAGATGTTATGTAACCATTTTGATATGAAAGATCTTGGTGAGGCTTCTTTTGTTTTTGGCATCCAGATTGTTCGAGATAGGACTAATTATCTGTTGTAGTTATCTCAGAAAGCCTATATTGATAGGATCCTTAAAAGGTTTGATATGCATAATTGTTCTCCTGGAAGTGTACCAGCCACGGAGGGTGAAAGGTTTTCTAAGAATCATTGTTTCAATAATGATAAAGAGAAGATGGTGATGAGAAATGTTCGCTATTTTTAGCAGTGGGTAGTTTAATGTATACTCAAGTTTGTACACGGCTGATATAGCTTTTTCTATGGGTATGCTTGGTAGATTTATGAGCAATCCTGGTCCTATTCATTACCAAGCAGTTAAGAAGGTCTTTAGGTATCTTCAGGGTACTAAAGATCATATGTTGATGTATTGATGCATCAACTCTCTTGATATAGTTGGTTATAGTGATGCAAATTATAAATGCTATATGGATGATAAGAGATCTACCATTGGATATATATTTATCAGGGCAAGAGGTGTTGTGTCTTAGTGGAGTGCCAAGCAATCTGTGACAGCATCCTCTACTATGGAGACAGAGTATGTGGCGTGTTATAAGGCTACTCATCATGTAGTTTGGCTTCGAGATTTTATTCATGATTTAGGAGTAGTTGACTACATTGATAGACCTATTATAATATATTATGACAATACTACATCAGTGTCTTTCTCCAATAATTTAAAAGGTACTTCTGGTGCGAGGTACATTGATAGAAAGTATTTAGTGGTAAAGGAGAAAGTTGAAAAGGGCCTCATTATTGTTTTCACTCGCCAACTTAGAGCATGGTAGCAGATCCACTGACCAAGGCCTTACGAGTAGGCATATTTGAGGAGCATGTGTCCCGTATGAGATTGTTAGGCAGTTGAGACTACTGTGGGTCAGTGGGACTGTATTATGTACTCTACAGTAATATCCATGTTGATTATTTTGATACATTAATATGTATGTGTGGATCATTATTTACTTATTAGATGATTTATTACACATATTATTGCTCTTTATATTTACAGGCATGTTAAGACTTTTAGTCTATGTATATGTGTATGTTGATCCACATGTGCCATGGTGAGTCCCTAGTACCTAGTTTGGGTATATAGTTGTATCCTGTTGATACACAATGTGCTCGGATGAAATGGTATTGTGTGTTGGGGGATTGCATGTGGTTAGGTAAATCTTTAGTACCTAAACTGAGTTTATGGCATGCAAAGTGCTCAGTTGCAATGATATCATGTTTTGAGAGATTTACATAGAAAATCTCTACTATCTAATCTAATATATTGTTGTGCCCTGTTGGTATGCTATATATTTAGATAAAATGGTATTATGGTTTAAGAGATTCTGTAGTAAGTGAGTTTGGATTATATATAATGATGATCATGCAGTTCAAGTAGGAGAATGTTAGAAAAATAAATATTTGTGGACTTAGCATAATCGATTAGGTTTTTTCGAGAACTAGCCACCCCGTAATACGTTTTTTGAAGAATAGCAAATTTTTTTTTTTAAAAACTAACCAATATTTTACACATTCGGACTAAAGTACCCTAATTTATGTTTTTTCTTTTATTTTTTTGGTTCTTTTATCTATCAAAAGGTCTTTTGTCTTGTTTATTTATTTATTTATTTTTTTTTGGTTTCAGTTTTGTTTTTTCTACTTTCCCTTTGAAAATGCAGCTAGGGCTTTTAAAAAATACCATCTCGATCACCATTTTCGATTGCCATTTTCATCGACATTTGTCTCCCGTTCGCCAACATCATCATTGCCCATTGTTGTGTCGGCAAGAGTCATTTGATTGAGAGCCACCAGAGACAGAGGAAAGACACAAAAGGCAACGCCTTCCATACTGTTCACCGCTGTTGTCGTCCTCGCACCACTATCGTTCTGTTCGCCGTCGTCGTCCTCCCACCAGGGGTTAGCTGTTGCCACAGCTGCAAGGTAACCTTTCTTTGAAAGCATCGGTGCGGTCTGTTTTTCTTTCCAACAACTTTAACATTCTTTTTCTTCTTCTTGTTTGCTTAAAATTCCCCACTATTCTCGGCTTTCATATAATTTTCCAAAATAGAAAGAGAAATAAAAATTTCATATATATGCCAAACACACCCTCTGTCTCCACCATCTCATAATTAGGGCATTGTTTCATATTTCTATCATACAAAGAGTCCATTATATATGCCAAACGCACCCTCTGTCTCCACCATCTCCGGCCGGCGAAGATTTCTTCTTCTTCATACTCTTTTCTTTCACCATTCCATCCACCCTCCTTTGCCATCTTCTTTTTTTCCTCCTTAAGGTTCTCTTTTTCTCTTTTTCTGTCTTTTAGGATTTCTTCTTCTTCTTCTTCTTTTTTGTTTTTTTTTTCATTTTTATATTTATACTTATATATTTATATATATGTATGTATATATGTGCTTGTGCTTGTTCGATGTATGTATTTTCCATTTGAACTTCACGATTCTTTTGATTATCAATTTTCTAAAGCATATTCTTCTCCAATTGAGTATCTGATCATGAGCTTTAAAGCTTATGCCTCTCCATATTCTTATTGATTTTATTAATTTAATTTTTTTTTGGGTCATTTTTGTGTGATCGTTTTTGTTTCCTGGTTTTATGGATTGGGCAAGTGTTTGTTAGATTGAGCAAGTTACGAGGTTAAAAGTTTCTGGGAATTTTTTATTACTTTACCGAATCGATATTTACTAGAGAGAATGTTTGTGTATATGTGTTGGCCTTCCAGATGGTTGAGCTTGGCCAAGTTATATTGGATATTTGTAGGTTCTATCAGCACTTGTTTGTTTGTCATCATATGCGTTTCTTAAGAAATTATGTTAGTTTAGGAATTTTTTTTTTTAAGGGATGCGAGGTTATTAATAAATTATGTTTTTAACAAAGAAACGTTTTCGAATAACCTGATGTGTCAGGACCCGTCCAGAATTCCTTCCCCGGAACCCTAGACAGCCCTGATCCCAGGGAAACCCTACCGAACCCTCCAACGGAAAATCCGGCAGAGCCTCCCCTAAGGGATTTACTTACCACAAATTACCTGCACT
This sequence comes from Ziziphus jujuba, assembly GCF_031755915.1. Taxonomy (NCBI): domain Eukaryota; kingdom Viridiplantae; phylum Streptophyta; class Magnoliopsida; order Rosales; family Rhamnaceae; genus Ziziphus; species Ziziphus jujuba. The sequence continues at coordinate 16,669,144 of NC_083384.1, forward strand.
GAAAACAAACTTCAAAAATATCCCCTTATTCCTCCCACAAACTACAAACTGGTTCCACAAATTGCAGCACTTCAAAAATAAAATAACAGCAGCAACCCAGTGCATAAAGAACAACCACACGTCCAATACAGTATACAGAGCATTATACAACAAATGTGGAATTTATAAAAATAACAGATAAGAATGTAATACAAGATAGAGAGGAAAAAGGGAAGAAAAACTTCTTGAACCTTCGGCAACGAACTGAGACGTCGGGCTCGCCCCGGACAATCAACGTCTCCAACCTGAACCTAGGGGAACGGAATTTAAGAGTGTGAGATGCTAATCATCTCAGTGAGTGACCCTAACTACTGAACACCTTTAATAATAATAATATAAAAATAAGGGAATTTAATTAAGCAATACCGAACAATTAAATAAATAAATAAATAAACAATTGAAGTAATACTTTCTCTCAAAATCCTCACTAGTCACTCCGTTGGAAAAGTTCCCCTTTTTAAAACATTTTCACAAAACCCGATATATGTACTTCCCGAAAATCAAGGGATTAAATAATTTAACAAACAACAATTAAATAAATAAATACCCCAAATATATAATTAAACTGTAATAAATTATAATAAATAAATTTTAGAACACCTTTGGGGTTTTAAACTTTAATTGCAATTTACACCGACAATTACACCTGACGCACCACACCATATACCGGTGATGCCCTCCGATACCCAGCGTCCCGAGCACCGACTGGCGGGAGATTAAAGAGAGAAACCTGCAGTGGTCACTTCGGCGTCCCGACAGTACCGACTGCTAAAAAAACCATCACCCGGCCAAGGAGAGGGGCGGCTGTGCACAACAATAACCTTGCCTGCCCACGGTCCAATGGCAACTCACAGGTGAAGTAATAACCGTGCGCTAAACCAGATAATAACCGCGCACTACCACGTGTCCATACACCATACACCAGAACACCAATACTGTATGAGTGCGTCTAAAAATAAACATAAATAACCAACCGTACCGTTTTTCCAAAAACCACCGTGGGAAGTATACCAAAATTTCACAAAACACCATCCCACATATTTTATCCAATAACCCGGTACGAAACAGCGATAATCAACAAACCACAATTTTCCTCGAAATACGAAATGCAACCATAAAAATACCGCGGGCATAATTTATAAAATATAACCAAATATTTTCGTAAAATATTTAACCCAATTATGCCCGGAAAATCAAATTTAAAACCACGTACAAATACCACCAAAATTCACTTTGCTCATGCATAATAAATTAAACAACAATATAATTCATAATTAAATCACCATAAAATAATAATCGGGAATTTCTTAATGATCCCAAAATTTCCATTTATTACCAATGGTAAATATATATATAAAATAATATTTTTCCCGATTATATTTAAAATACACCACATGAGCACAATTTTACAGATACCAAATTAATACCACATAAATACCATTAATTACCCCGAAAATATTTTTAAAGGTGGGTCACTCACCTGGAGAGCGCAAATCAACTAAGATCCCCCTCGGGATCCACTCCACTACTCGCGCGTGCACCTAAACAACCACAGTGCACAAACCAAAAATATTAATATTTTATTCGGGTAATTCCCAAATGGATACCCGGGGAGCGAACACCAAGCGACATCTAAGGGTTACGAGTTATATACCGAATCGAAGCTCGCATGATGAGGATCACGGATTCGGTCTTACTTTCCGGTGATCGAACCCGACGGGGTCGGAATCTCGCCGAAAAGCTTTTCGAGTTTCGGCTTCGCAATTCTCCCAAACCGTCGCGAATTGGCGGAAACGGAAGTCGGATTTGGGTTCAGGAGGTCGAACACTGCGGACTGGAGCTGGCCGGAATTTTCGGGTACTCGCCGGAACAGTAATTTCCGACGGGCCGCCACGTCACCGGCAACCGTCACCGGAACAGTATTTTCCGACGGTGGCCGTTTGCTGTGAAATTTTGCAGATTTGTAGATCGTGAGGAGAGCAATCCAACGGGACCGACGGTGAGCAAAACGGAGGTCGGACGGCGGAGAAATCACCATTTGAAGATTTTCGACCCCTCGCCGGAAAACGCTCCGATCCCGGCGCGTCGGTGGTCCGATGGCCGTGATTTTTGGTGGGTAGGCCGGACTTGAGGAGAGGATCAAGGCTGTCAGGCGCGTGTGGCCGGAAAATGGCCGGAACAGTGCCGATTCGCGGTGGCCGGCGGTGGAGGGGAAAAATCGCCGCCAAACTTCGGACGTCCGATCCGGGCGCGTCCGGCGGCCGTTCACCGTGAAACTTGGAGGTTTTGCCGAAAATGAGGTGGGCAAGCTTTCTGTCCGGCGCGTGTACAGTAACTCGGCGGGAACAGTGGCAAAATCCGGTGGCCGGCGGTGGCTCTCTCTCTCTCTTTCTCTCTCCTCTCTCTCTTTCTCTCTCTTCTCTCTCTTTCTCTCTCTTCCCCGAGAGTTTTTCAAAATTAAAACCCTGCGTGACACTGTTCATGCCACGTGGACCACTCAGAAGCTGACACGTGGCATTTCACTGTTCATCGACCAAAAAAACATTAAAATAATACGGTATCCGGTAAACTTCAAACGTCCATAACTTTTTAACCGGATGTCCGTTTTGAGCGTGCCGCTAGTCTGTGAACTCGTATCGACGAGCACTTCACAACCATGCATGAGTCAAAGCTCAATTCCCCATAAACAAAAAGTCAACTCCGGCACCCCTTGGACAGTTTGGACCGCAACTTGTTTTGCTCATAACTTTCAAACCGTAGCTCCGTTTTCGACGTGCTACCAGTCTACGAACTCGTGGCATCGTGCACTTCGCCACGGTACCCTAGTCAACTCAAAATTCTCATCGAGTCAAAAAGTCAACTTTTGACCCCTTCGGTCAACGGTCAACGGTCAACGTGCACGGATTCCGGTGCGATTTGGGACGGAGTGTTACATGATGTATAATTTGGATCAAGCAACGTAGTCTGTGATGGTAGTTGTTTGAGTTTACTTTTAACTCATCAATATTTTCAGCATGTTTATTGTTCATTGAAAGGACTTTGATGCTAAAGACACTTATAGTAGGAGTCATGTTCTTAATTTTTATGATTAATTAGTATAGTGCTCTGAAACATATCTCTTCCTTTAAGCTTGAATGCTTCTACTGATGTTATAATGTTATTACTGAATTAATTAAACTTCCTAGTTAAGCCTTAGTCATTTAGACCAGAAAGAAAACCATGAAAATGGTAAAGCATACTTGATTGGCATTTGAATAATGTTAAGAGATTGTCTTAACCATAACTAATTTGTTCTTGTGGTTTATGACTTGAAAAATTGCTATATGTACAATTTCTGCATAAGATGCAGTTTTAGCATGTATTTCTGATTGTACCAACAATTACTAAGCTTGTTATAGCATGATATACCGTATAGATAGATTGTTAGACATATGTGACATTTACTCTATTTTTTCTTTGCGTTTTTTTTTAAACGTATGTGACCTTTAAGTTGTTTACATTTTGGTATAAGCAATTTGTTCCATCCACATGTGTGCATGGGGCTTTCTTCGTTTTGTTATTATTTGTATTAGGGGATTTTATTAAATGGACATTACTAAAATTAAAACAATATACTCGTTGTTATTATTAATCTTGAAACACTGTCAATCTCTTTTTTGTTACTAATATTGATTTTCTATATTTTTCAGCGTTGAAGGAGCAAGTGATGGACCGAGCAGAAAATTGAAGCACAAAATTTGCGATCGTTAGAGTTATAAGTGTTTGCTGAGAAAATTACACACACACTTACAAAGATAGAGAAAGATATATATATATATATATATATATAAATACATAAAGAAGCATTGGTGATGGTTTTTCCCCCATTAATGTAAGTTGCTTCTTTGAACAAAAACCAGAAAAAATGTTGCAAACTAATTTCGCTTTAATGTAATGAACTAATCTAAAAACCTTTACTTGTGCTGTATTGAATGGTTTTTCAGAATTGTTGATAATTTCCAGAATGTATTATTTTAGAGATGATAAGTCATCTCTTTATAAATTACTCAAGTTTGAACCTTTGTCATTATGAGCTATGCTTATAATATTGTGTTATTTGGTGTGACGGAAATGTTTATGTTGCATGGTTAGAATGTGAAATGTGAAATTAAAACTATTATGAAGTTGTATTTTTGTTGAATTTAATAGGAGGTTTGAATGTGAAACCATAATGATTAATATGTGTTAGAACCATATGTTATCCTTAGGAAGCAATGTCACATGCGCATGGTTGATTTGTTGCCCAATGTATAATGTATACTAATATATAGAAGATATTGTAGCTTTTAAATCCACATATGCGTTGGTTTGAAAAGTTTCTTTAGCCATTTTCATTATAATTTTGCACAAACCCTGTTAAGTATATGTCATTTGTAGGTTCTAAAAAATTTTCAGCAAACTTTTTCCTCCAGGTAGATAATTTTTTCTCCAGGCTGAAATTTTTTCCTCCAGGAGAAATTTTTTTTCCTCCAGGCGGAAAATTTTGCCTCCAGGCAGAAAAAACGTTTCCTCCTATCGGAAAAAACGTTTCCTCTTGTCAGAAAGAAATTTCCTCCTAGTGCAAAGCATTTTCCTCCTGTCGAAAAGAAATTTCCTCCTGCCAGAAAGTATTTTCCTCCTATTGGAAATTATTTTGACAATAGATGCATAAATATCTTTTTGTTCTAAACTTTCAAATTGTAATTGTTTGGTGGAATTTTCATTAGATTTTTCTTTTTTACTATTTAATATGCTTTTGGTCCTTTAGATTTTGTTGTCCATATACAAGCATATGTTATGATTTGTTAGTTGTATTTGATTTGCAGATAAATGGATTCAAAATACCAACAAGGGCAAAGGTTAATTGAAGATCTAACTTCTGGAAAGCCGGGTCGGATATTAAGTTCAAGCTTACTCCCGCCCAAGTAAAGAAGTTCGAGGATAGCTATTTTGGCCTCTTTTTGAAGGCCAACGAGATACAATTTAGTAGCTACATCATTAACAGCATGCTGTATAGATAGTGTGTTTATGACGACAATTGATTCTATGGTATTCAATTTTGGAGGGCATGGTGCTAGATTTATGCGAAGAGACTTCGCCATAATTACAGGTATACAGTTTGGTTACTAAGCCAATAGGTGGGTTAACATCTCTTTGCATATTAGTGACACATATTTTGGCGGAAAGCGAAGGTCACTAACTCGGAGATAACCAAAGCTTTCATGACCGCACAGTGTCAAGACAATGATGAAGCCGACGATGATAGATTGAAGTTAGCTTTATTATATTTCCTAAAGACGGTTCTTCTAGGCGAAGAAAGCATGGCCACCATATCCCATAATCACTTGGAGATAGTGGACGATTTAGAGTACTTCAATAACTATCTATGGGGTACTTTATCACCATTAGATCGTTTTAAAGTGCGTTTAAGCATAGAGCATCCATGCCTTTAAACAAGTCAAAGAGTTATAGTCTTTGTGGGTTTCCTTTGGCTTTCATGGTAAGTTTATTACACTATTATTTCAAGTTTGTTACATTTGTATTTATGGTGTGTATTTCTTTACTTATTCATTATTCATTTATTGTTTGATAGATTTGGGGTTTTGAGACAATTCCTTCGTTAGGTCAAGCATTTGGAAAGAAGATGTCGGACATGGCATTCCTTCGAATTCTCAATTGGCATATTTCACAAGTGCCAAGATTTGAGAAGTCCACTGAACTCTTCAATCATCGTGATGTAAGTATATGAGTTCTTCTACTTATATATACATATATATATATATATACATTCCAACTCAGTAATATTATTTATAGACTTTTGCAGTATTTGTAGTAATATTAGTATTACTTAATAATCACTTGCTGATAATCCCTTTTATCTTTTGCAGTATCTCGTTCATGACTTAATGAATGTAACTGAATTTGCACATGCATATATTGGCAAGATTGCATGGGACGTACATCATGACACTACTCCATACAGTGTTGCACCTGCTTCGGAGACAAGCCACCACAAGGAAGTCATGGTGAAAGAGATGTAGGTGTTCCACTTAGAAGTAGTGGAAGAAGTAAAAAACGAAAACAAGCATCTATGGAAAGCAAAGGTAAAGGAGGGACGCGGCGAATGGGAGATAAGCTAACAGACCATCCTTCATCATCGACTGCGGGAGTTGCTGCTCATGTTTATGTTAAACCATTTACTCCATCCCAACCTCATCCCATAATGAGGTTTGTATAAATTGTATGAATGTTTCTCTTTTATATTATTGCAACTACTAATCATTATTGTTTCTTTTAGGTACATTTGACAGAGAGATTAACCATCCTTGAAGGTGAAGTGGCTAATGTAGGCAAGACATTAAGAAGTTAAGAATCGCCATGCTTAGAGACTTTGCAAGTTTGGAGACCAAGCTTGATAAGTTAATGAAGTACCAAGGAGGAGAGTTCATGTAATGCTTATTGTTTATGTTGACGCAAATTTTTTTGCATTAAGCGTGTTTAATATTAACATTGATTATGTTGATTATTTATGCATTTTGTAGGTCAATGATGCCCAAGGTCAATTTTCAGACCCTCGTTTACGTGAGTTTGACAATGGCGCTAATGGTTTGGGAGATGGGATGGAAGCGGACATTGACGGGGATGAAAAGAAAGAAGAGTTTAGTCGCGATGCAACCCCCATTGATAGTCAGTCATGTCCATCCGTCGTAGGTGATACAAGAGCAAGTGTTGAGATTATTGAGATAGTGTCTCCATCAAAGTTTCCAGCCGGGAGACGTGCAAGAAAGGTAGCAGCTACTAAACAAAGTATACATATTGGGAGACAGGATAGGAAGGTGGTAGCAGCTATTACTACACCTTACAGTGTTGGAGGCTTGTGAAAAAAACTACAGCCCACTTTACCAGGTCCATCTTCTACGTTGAAGTTCGACCCATACAGACCGGTACCCACTCGATTTGTAAAATTTTTTTACCAATTTATGAAGTTTGGTTGGGCAGCAAAGGTCGATATGAACATTTTGTCTGCGGGTAAAGACTTTTTCCAGTTGCTTATAATCAGTGAGAGATGGCTGAATCACGATGTAAGTATTTTTCGATTAAGATTTTTATTTTATAATTTGATAAATTCCATAGATTTTCGTTAAGCTGCATGGATGTAATTTAAAATTAACTTGTATTTCAATGCAGCATATGGAAGTCCTGCCTTACTTATTTTGTGTCGTGCTAATCGATTTCCTGATGTTTTTTTATCCTAGTTTCGAGGTGATAGATGGAGGATTTTGGATAAGTAAAGAAGTTTTAAAGGCAGTGTCCTATATGTGGCTATTGTGATTTTGGGTAACTAATAATTTATTTTGTTGTAGGTATACATTGAGCAGTATTATGGAAAGTTCATCGCCAATCCATCTAATTACCAATTCTCATATGCAATGCAAGAATATGCATTGGGGATTCGAATGAAGGAGTCGAAGCCATAGAAATGCGTAGATCATGTATGCATGACATGTCCAAATTGTGTAATGTTAACTATTCATTTATTTGTGTGTCTTCCTTTATTTGTTGTGCTAACTGAATTCTTATAATGTATTGACAGTTATTGATTCCACTAAACAAACGCAACATACATTGGTTTCTAGGGCACGTGGACTTGAAAGAGCGTCGTATGACTGTTTATGACTCAGATAAGGCTGGCAACCAAAACAGGGGAGAAACATATTTTAAGAAATTATGCATTATGTTACTTTATTTACTCCGGTCTGCATCCTTTTATAAGCAGCGAACGGATCTTGTAAACTCCGTTAATGAGTTTACATGTGAATTGGCACAAAATTCCCCTCAACAAAGTAATGGGTAAAGCCCCTTAACACTTACATGTTTGTTGAATAAATATTAACTACTGAATATGGTTCTAATAAATGTTGAATAAATATTAACTACTGAATATGGTTCTAATAATGTTATTGTGTCGTTATAATAATTGTTTTTTTGTAATAGTGACTGTGGCATGTTTACACTCAAGACCATGGAGTTTTTACATGCTAGGTTGCCAGTGACATTCACACAAGATGACATAGAGTTCTTCAGGATGAAGTATGCATATGAGGCTTACAACAAAGAACTAAGCATATGAGCTGGGTGGTGATGCATTTTTCTTTACTTTTGTCATGTTTATAGATGCATATTCTTTATTATATTAGACTTTTAATTGTAAAGATAATAGTAGCTTATAATGTTCATTTCACGAAGATAACGATGTGTTATTGTTGTAAAGATAACTAACTGATCTTATAGAAAATGTGCCATGTTTATTTATTAGAATTCCATTATGCACAAACATCTTACGAGCTCAATTCCAGATTCTGTAAAATTTTCTGCTTGTCAGAAAATATTTCCTCTAGGCGAAAAAATTTTCCTCCAGTCAGAAATCCCATATGGAGACCAATTGAAGCTTCTGGATAATTTTCCCCCAGGCGAAAAATTTTTCCTCCAAGTGGAAGTCGTTGAATAATATTTACTCCTATCAGAAACTAATTTCCTCCACTTGGAAAATCAATTTCTAATAGATTATTTAAGTTAATAGTGGGGTAAAAAAATTGAGAATGGAGACAAATATTATATAAGATGAAGATGGATTTAACAAAAAATGTATTGACATTTAAAATCAATAACCATTTTAAAGAAAAGAAAAACTGATATATATTTGTTTTTCTTTTCAAAATCATTTGGACATTTCATAAAATGTGACGTAAACTAAAGATTTAAAATCAACTCCAAAAAGCCTCTTTTCATTTGGAATTAAATTCAAAAAAAAAAAAAATTGCTAATAAATATTCTACCTTCGAGTAGATAATATAATATCCAAGATATAAAATAATTATCAAAATATATTAATCCATAACACTAAATTAAAACTTCTTAATTCGAAGTATAAGACAATGGATTCGTACATCTCTACCTATAATGTCCAACACCACCGCATCGGCTACATCTATGTCCAATAACATTTTCACCTTCGGATGGTATGCATTGCATCCTCCGCCTACCGGCTCGCCTACGTATCCATCTTAGTGGAAGAACAATACGACTTGCCACGTCATTCGGAGCATGCCACTGTTTTTCATCTAACACAGGATAAATGGACTCAGCATAAGCTGCACGATATGCATCCACGGTGTAGTAATGAGAACACATGCCATAAGGAGCAATTTTGCGTTCTCTGCAAGCGGCAATACAATGACCATAAGGATATTGATCAAGATCAAAGACTTTGCATGAGCATGTTTTTGATTGGAGAATAACTGTAGCCCTCAAACTCCCACCTTCCACAAGAAATTCATGCATATTAATGGCCTTCACACGTAGTCCGATAGATTCCAAATTTCATAGTTTGGGTTGCTATTCCATATGGTCAGTCACAGGCTTCGTCAATTTTGCACCTGCACTACATCGCTCATAAAACTACTTTAGCAGTAAATCCCGTATGTACTCAATTAATGCTACTATTGGCATCTCTCTATCATCTAGCAAAAGACCATTCAAGCTTTCTGTAATATTGGTGGTCATGATAGTGTACCTTCTACATGGAGAAAGAAAATGTGCCCACCTTGTAGGGTCACGTGATCGAATTTACTGGGCAGCCTTACTATTTTTGCCTCAATTTGCCCCATATAAAACTCAAAATCTTCAACCAAATATGCACTCGGTGCGAGCATGAAACATTGTATTATTGTTTCATCTTTCATATGTCCATTTGCTTTAATATTTCTGCTTATATGGTACATGCACAGTGCATGGTATGCATTGGAAAAACTTTGCATAATGCCTTTTCAATAGCGGGGTGTCTATCACTCACAAACACCAAATCCGGGAAATCTCCAATGGCATCCTTGAGGTTTTGGAAAAACCATGTATGTGCTTGCTTGTTCTCTCCATCTCCAATGCTGAAAGCCAAAGGATATATTTGCTTATTACCATCCATGCCTGGTGCAATATAAATGTACCCTTTGTATTTCCCTTTCAATATAGTCGCATCAACAGCCAACACGGGTCTTATGTGGGATATAAATCCCCTAATGCTTGCTCCTATCGCCATAAAGAAATATACAAAATTTTTATTATCATCTGTTTTGATACGTGTAAGAGTTTCAGGGTTCTTTGACACTAACTCATAACAGTAGGCATGCAACTTAGCAAATTTCTTCTCTAGAGATCCCCTAACACTGTTAAGTGCATACTCTTTACCTCTCCATGCTTTGTTGTCGCTTATATTCAACCCATATTTCTGCAAAAAATCATGTTGAATTTCTTTGGGTTTGTAAACACGTGCAATCCTTCATATTTAGATTTAATACATTGTCCGATAACCCAGCTACTGGCCTGCTTATGTTCTCAATGCACAATATCTAACGAGCAACTGTGTACATTATCAAAAATTCTCACAATAAATATTTCTCCATTTTTAAATGTGGTTGCACGTAGTCGCCATTTACAAGTATTTTCCAAGCATACAACCTCATACCGTTGTGTAGTTGACCGTGTCACCTTGAACTTCTTATTTTCACGCATGCAATAGATACTCAGTTTATTCTGTAAGTCACGTTTGTTGCGAAATAATTGTCCAACTACTATGCTCTCACAGCCAGTGAACTTTGATGAAAATATGGCCATAGAACCACTTCTGTTGCTTGATGATATGTGGTCACTTGTAGCATGATAAACCCTAACATCATCAACTCCTTCATTGTTCATTTCAAGATGCATATCATTATCATTATCTGGCAACTCATGTTCAAAATCTACATCATTATAATCAACATCATCCCTGCTACATTATAGTTCTCATAATGATCAATATTATGCAACTGCTCATACTCCTCATCGTTAGGAAACCATTCAGCATAGTCACCTCCAACATCAACTCCTTTGTGGATGTTAAATGATATCCAGGCCCCATGAACATCAACTTAATCTCTAAACTGAGTTTCGTGAACCATAATTTCCTAAGATGTAGTCTAAATAGGTTCAATACCAGAAACTTGTGGTAGACGAACATCAATTGGAGGACAAGCAAAAGAATGAAGATTACTCCCACTATCCCAAGCAAAGGCTGTTTGATGAACATTTCTAGATACATGTTCAACTTTCGAAATCACCTCAACATACAATAGAGGCCGCATTATTGTCATCCCTCCATTCCTCACTTCTTGAAGAAAACATTTCACATCCCTATCACAACGTATTTCTGTAGGATCCAACTTTAGCTTTAGCAAATATTCATTTCGATCTATCTCAATAGAATTGAAAATCTCATCCTCTAACTCTGATTTTGTGCATCTCTTGTCGACGGAAACCATTATATTTTTACTATTTCGATAGTCCTAATTACCACCATCATTTTGTACCAATGTTCCAATGTATAAAATCGCAATTACAATATCATCATCTTCCATTTTACTACAAAATTAAATGAATAACGTTAAACTAAATCAATAAATATATAAAAATTTGAATAATACTAAACAAACATATTAACTATATTAAAAAAGTCGATTTTGTTTTATTTGGGCCAAATATAGCGTTTTTCTATTGGCGGAAAACTAACGGAAAACTAACAGAAAATTGGCAGAAAACTTACGAAAACTGACAAACTGGAGGAAAATCGTAGAAGTTCATCTTTTTTGCCAAATTTCCTCTATTTTTACTGTTTTTCATAATTTTTCAGTTTTACGCAAAACTTTTCCCCATTTTCAAACTATATGTCATCGAAGTATCTTTAAACTCACATATAACAGCTCATAAATTAATTTCTTACATACCCATATTAAATGAAAATCTTAAAAAATACAAAACTAACAAAAAATACAAGAAAAAAGAGAAAAAAAAAATACATACCCATATTTCCTCAGTTTCATCTAATAAGAAAAAAGATAAAAAATTTACCTGCGTTTAGTTTCAGAAATAAAAAAATACAAGAAAATGATAGTGAGAGTATATGAGATGCAAAGAGTGTTGGTGGAGAGTTAGAGAATGTCTTGCACAAAATATGAACAGGTGTGTAGCGGAAGATGGAAAGGGTAAGAAAAAACATATTGCGTAATTTTCAATTTGATCAACGGTATTTTTGTCACAAGGTGGCTAGTTTTTTTTTTTTTTTTTTTTTTTTTTTAATTTTGCTATTCTTCAAAAAACGATTTACGGGGTGACTAGTTTTCGAAAAAACCCTAAATGTCATTGATGAGACTGACTTGTTTATTATTTTGTAGTAAGGGCCTTGGTTACATACTCTCTGTAATGCTCCAGTTGGTCTGTTGGAATGGAGGGTCAACTCTTTTTATAAATCCATTGACTTACCCATACTTTTTTATTATTAAATTATTATTTATTTTGTGTGTGTTAAAAATTAATGGGTAAGTCTGACTTGTAGAGACTATAAAAGGTCTAGGACAAGCAAACAGATACATACCGTATTTTATGATTAGGGTTTTTAGATATAAGTTTGAGAGTGGTTTAAGAGTGGTTTAAGATTAGTGCATCTATAGGCACTACTATTACATTGTTTTCTATTTTGCTGGATTAAATATTTAATTTATCAATGGCTGCATTTGGAGGTTAGTATTTTTATGCTTTAATGGTATTTATTATATATATTTTAGATCCATAAATTCTAATAGACAATTCTCTTCGGTAATTTTCACAGTCACCTGCCCCCTTTTCTCCATTTCCATTTTCTTTCTTTCTTTAGCATTAATGAAATCTACATTCTACTTTGTTTACTATCAATTGAATCATCAAACCCATAACCATCACTTCCAAATTCCTTTTTCTTCTCTCTCTCTCTCTCTCTCTCTCTCTTCCTCTTTGTGCATTGTCTGGAACTACATATTACAGCAGAACCCATCAAATATCATCCTCTTCACCTTTTTTAAAGAAGCTTTTAAGAAAATATTTTTGATTCTCAATTAAACTCAACAAAATTTAGAAACTGCTGAACGGAAAAAACTTCCGTGGGCTGAGGGTTATGTTTGTGCATCTAGCTTGAAGGAACATAGGTATAGGGATATGTCGAGTAGTTAGCTGGTGAAATGGTTATGATAAAAATTAAATACAATGGCTGGGCATGTCACTTATATAGCCCAAATATAAGGCACTGGACGTATCTATATATGGGATAAGGTGGGCCCAAGCCCATCCAACCCAAAGTTTAAATTTTTCTAATTTTTTTTTTTAGTGTATATATAATTGGGACCGTATAATCCATTGTATACGATTGTGAAAAGCTTGCTCCTATGCCGCTAAAACCAAGAAAAATAAAGGAAATATTAAAAAATTATATATATTTGTGATCATATTTTAAATTTTATTTATATTAACTGAGCAATTTTCTTGTTATTATTTTTATAGATCACAATACAATACAAATATATATATATATATATATATATATATATATCTTTGAATATCTTTGATTAAAAATATACATACCCAGTTGAGATGTGATATGATTGCATTGCAATGTCTAAGGACACGATCTAATAGATCATTGTATCGAGTAGTTGGATCATAGTCACCATAAAAATGGCTGCATGCGACAGCTGCACCAACTATGAGAAATCCACCAATCCACATGTGAATATATATATATCTTTGATTATTTTGAGAGAAAGGAAGATAGTCAATCATCAAGTAAGCCAAATATCCTACATTATGGTCCTACTTCAAATTCAAGATCACCATTGAAGAACGAAAGATCTAAACTTGACAACGAGGATACTCTTGCTCCACTCGAAAGTAATAGTCCATACTATAACGTGATTCTAGAAACTGTATTCCAATATGGTAATATCCAGTTGACAAACAAGATGAAGTTTAAAGAGCATATATTTATATGGGACCATGTCAACCTATATACGATTATCCACTTGCTGTATTTTTTACTCAATATCGTCGATTTCAATCTTCTTGCTTGATGGCTTGAGTTTTCTACAAAAAAGGAAAGTGCATTTTGTTTTCCGTGCTATTTATTTGGTCATAATACATCGAAGCAAAACACATTCACAGTCAAGGGGTTTAAAAATTGGAGAGTAAATAATCACCCATGTCTGCAAATAAATCTTGAAGGGGATGCTAATTCACTACACAACATTGCTATATGAGGATTTGAAAAGTCTACCTCAACATATTACAGATGGATAAATCAACAATCTTCAAAAATAGCCATGCGTGATCAATTGATGCTAAAGACCATAGAAAGCGTGAAATAGCTAACAATGCAAGGGGGCGCTTTTGGAGGTAATAATGAACCCATCAAATTCTATTAATCGTGGAAATTTCATTGATTTAATCAAGTTGCAAGCAAAAGTGTACAATGAAATTGTTGAAGTTGTTCTAGATAGTGTAGCTTAAGATGCCAAGTGTACATCCCCAAATATTCAACATAAGTTATTAAAAATTAGGAAAATTAGCATTGTTGTGTCCCGAATTTGATTGGAATTGACACTTTGCACCTCAAAAAAAATTTTCTACCAATTTGCACCCCGAACTCTCAACATCCTTGCACTGTTATTCCTTCTATATGTAAATTGCAAAACATTCTAAATAAAAAGTAATGAGAAATATAAAAAAATTAGAAAGAGGATTTTTATTTTTTTATTACGTTAGTAAAAAAAATTTCTAAAAAATGAAGAAAATGAAAACCAATAAAAAATTTTTTGAATATGTATAAAAGAATTCCATAGATTATTATAAAAATGCAAATATAAGTTTTCAAAAAATAAAAATAATACTTTGTGTGTATTTTAGATAAAAAAAAAATTTGAAAAATTATTTTTATAAAATTTCTAAAATACAAGTGCAAAAAATATATATGTAATAAATAAAAGAACATATTTTATAAAAATAAATTTTCAAAGTTTTTTTTATATTTTTGAAATACTTAATCACTTTTTTTTATAGGTCTTCATGTTTTTTCTTAATTTCTCAAATATGAACAAGTTATTATTTTTATTTTTTGAAAAAGTACATTTGCCTTTTTTATAATAATCTGTGCAATTTTTCTATTATTATTTTTTACTTTTTTAGAATATTTATTGTAAAATTTTTTATTTTTATCTTTGATAGATTACATTTGCAATTTTTTAAAGTTTTCATTAGCATTAACAAAAATATTAATCCTTTTTTTAATTTTTTTATTTCTCATTATTTTTTATTTGAAATTTTTTCTATTTGCCCCCTAAACGATATAAAAATTGCACTTTGCACTCTCATTTCCATTGAATATTTGATAGACGGTGCAAAAAAGTTGTGAATTCAGGGTGCAAATTACCAGAAAAAATTCTTTAAGGTGCAAAATGCCAACCCCAATAAAGTTTTGGGTGCAATGATGCCAATTTCTTTAAAAATTATTGCTGATAACGTGAGAAGTAAAATTTTGTATTACCGTTGATGGAACAGTTGATGAATCCAACAAAGGAAAACATGGCTACTATTTTGAGATACTTAGATAGCAATTAGCAATGAGTTTATTGGAGAAAGATCTTTTGAAATTGTTTGTGGTGATAATACTTCAACTTTGGAAAAAAGAGATATGCAATGTATCAGATCAATACTTTATATTAGTTGAAAATTTATAAGGTCAAGGATATGATGGTGCTAGGGTCATGTGATTAGTTCAAAATTTATGAGGTCAAGGATATGATTGTGCTAGCTAGCGACATGTGCGGTGAACGGAATGGACTACAAGATTTATTTCTTAAAGTCATTTATATGCTTACTATATTTTATTGTTTTGCTTATCGGTCACAAATTATTTCAGTTGCAGCATCTAAAAAGGTGCATGATGCATGGCTTTTTTTTTTTGAATTGATTTCTACTATCCATTTTGTTGGTGCTTCAACCAAACGTCATCCTCATTTAAAATCATTTTGAAAAGATGAAATTGTTAATTTGATAGCATCAGGAGAACATGAGACACGTACAGAAGCTAATCAAATTTTACTTTGCAACAGACTGGCATTACCCATTTTTATTTCATTAATAGATTGATTGACATGTGTGGTTAAATTTCTGTGCTTCTTGAAAATCTTATTGACAATGGATTGAAGAATAATATACGTGGAGACCTAAATGTGCATACAAAGATTTGAAAACATTTTAATTTTAATTTATTTTGTTATTGTTGTATAGAGCTTTGGGAACATCTAATATGTAATGTCAAGCATTGCAAATGAAATTCCAAGACATTTTGAACGCAATGAATTTAGTATCAACTTTAAGAGTGCTTCTTCAAAAGATGTGAAAAGATGAACATGATGGTTTTCTTCAGAATGTGGCATCTTTTTTATGAAAAGTATGATGTTGTGGTCTCTGATTTAAAAGGATGTTCTTGTCGATAAAAAATAATATTATTGTGGAGAATTACTATCATTTTATTATATTTAATTCTATAATAGATTTTCAATTGATGGAGTCGAATAGTAGATTTATAGAGAAAACAATAAAACGGTTTACTTTGAGTGAGGCTTTAAAGCCGATTGACAAGCTCAAATCATTCTCTATGAATGCTATACGTACACTTGCTAAAAAGTTCTATTCTCAAGATTTTAATAAAGATGATAGAAAAGATTAAAAGATGACGTTCAGGGCAAAGTTCAACTAAAAACAACAAAGGTTTAATGGTATTGGAAATCGATTTTGGAAAGGTTTTGATAAGCTTCGCCCTGATGCTTTTCGAATAAGATGCTGAATTTTTCATCAAGATCGGTATGATTACTTCTTTTATTTTCAAAAGAAACATAAGGTATTTTGCCATAACCAAACTTCAATTCATTCATTATAATATTAAGTTTACAAAAATGGTGAGAAAGAACACTATAGCCAAACCTAAGTACCGATAGTTTCTTAGTGCTTCAAGGTGAAGCAAGTACAAGTGAGAATGCAACCTCATCACTTGCTTTCTTAAATTTTGACAAGTGTTTCTGCCTTATTGAGTCTTTCAAATTAAATTAGTCTTCATGTAATATGCCACATGTCTTGACATGCATAGGAGGAGGGGTTGATCGAATGACAAGACTCCATGACACCAAGCACCTATCCATGTCGTCATCCATGTCACCAAGGTACTTCCACGTCATCTAGGAGCTTGATTTTTCTTAAGCCCTAATTTAGCTATTATACTTTAATTACATCATTTTGGTGTCTTTAAGAACCAAATTAACTAGCCTAAATTGTACACAAAAATTGGCTTGAACAAAACATAAGTCAAAATATAAAGACAAGCTTGAATTGCAAACCTCTCGACCTAAGTAACTATATCTCAAGTTTGCTCACCATCATGGCTAACAATGCAATGATTCTCAAAGTCTAGTTGACATTTATTAAGCATATCTAAAGTATACTTTTCTTCGAATGGAAATATACCTTTACTTATTTGCTTGATCTCCATGCCTAGGAAAGAAGTTCATCAAACCAAGATCGGACATCTTAAAGTTTTCTTCATCTTGTTCTTAAATTGTTGGATAGCTTTGGCATTACAACCTGTTATGAGTAAATCATCAACATAAAGAGAGATTACAATTTTGTCTTTATGTGAGTTGGCTTTGATGTAGAGGTTTGGCTCATTTTCACTACTTGAAAAACCTTCATGAATCAAGAAGTCATCAATCCTTTCATACCATGCTTTTGGAGCTTGTTTGAGCCCATATAAAGCTTTGTGAAGCTTGTACACTTTCTCCTCCTCTATTTCTTTGACAAAACCTTTAGTTTGCTCAACATAGAGCTCCTCTTCCAATTTACCATTTAGAAAGGTTGAAAGGTTGACTTCACATCCAAATGGTATACTTTCCAAGAATTGTTGGTTGCATAGATTAGAAGTAGCCCAATGGATTCATGTCTTGCCATCAGTGCAAAGGTCTCAATGTAATCTACTCCATATTGTTGGGCATATCCTTTTACCACTAGTCTTGCTTTGTAATTGTTCAAGGTGCCATGAAGGTTTAGTTTAGTTCTAAAGACTCATTGAACACCTATGACATGTCCATCTCTCGGTTTTGGTACCAAACTCCATGTCTTCTTCTTTCAATCATATAGAGCTTGTCCTTCATTGTAACTTGCCATTCTTTTTGTTAAGCATTTTCACTATAAGTTGCTGGATCATGGGTTTTCGTGCTTTCTTTCTCATAGAGCTCTGCAATTGATTTGGCTCCTCTTTTGCTAACATAATCTTCATTGGCTGGATCATTATCTTCCTCTTCTTTGACAACATCCAAATTGCTTTGGTCTGTGGAAGCAGTTCCTGATTGAATATAAGTGCTTATTAGCATGTTATGTTCTTTCCAATCCCATTGTGAATTTTCATCCATTATAACATCTTGAAACGTGACCGTTACCTCTGATATTTTATTTTTTTTAAGAAAGTAGATCCATTATTTTATTGAATAGTCATCAATAAAAATGACAAAATGCCTCCTTTCGGCATGAGTTGCCTCATTTATAGGTCCACACAAATCCGAGTGCACTGGCTGTATTTTCTTCTTTGCCTTTTTGAAAGTTGTTAAAGCAAATGACTGCCTTTTGAGCTTGCCAAGTTGACATGTTTGGCACATAGCTTAAACATCTTGGATTTGTGGTAGATTGTCAACAATCTGTTGAGTTTTGCATTTGTTGTGTGGTGGTATAGTTGTAGTGACCAAGGCTTCTATGCCATAGCTCCGATTCTTCTTGGACTTTAATGCTCAAGGCTGATTGATTTTGTTGATTAAAATTAATCACGAGACTTCTATACTTCATATGGACAAGTAATACAACTTTTCCATCCTTAGACATTTCACAACTTGTATCTACAAATTTCAAAATGTAACCATTCTTCATTGGTTATGGCACATTCAATAGGTTCTTAGACAGGTTTGGAACAGACAACATATTTGTGATTAATGTTGTACCGTTCGATGTTTTGATCACCAAATCTCCTTTCTCTTATGTCTTCATCATTTGTCCATTTGCTACCTTGATTTGTTTTTTGTTTTTTTTTTTTTTTGGGGGCAATTCTTTTATCTAACCTCATAAACAGGTCATAACATATGGTTGGTACAACCGCTATCCAAGATCCACGAGTTTGCTTGTGCTTACGAGGTTGCAAATGACTATGAAGGTATGTTCATGCTCTTCATTTGACTCCTCAGGTTCTTGAACTTGTCTTGCTGCTTCTTTCTTTTGATTCTATTCCCTACAAACTTTCTCCATGTTACCAAATTGCTTGCAAATTTTGCATTGAGCATTTGGTCTCCACCAATGTAGCATGGCCATTTGTCCTTACTCTTCACATATTATACAAAGATCATAAGTCTTCTAGTTCCCTCCTTGGATGGTGATGTCTTTGGCTTTGTTTGGCTTTTGAAAAGGCTGAGTTTGCTGGATTGACTTGCCTTTATTGTTGGTTACAAAGGGTGCTTCTCTTGAACTAGAATAACCTTGAAGCAGAAGACTTCTCCTTTGTTTTGTAGCTTGCAATGCATTGATCTATTCAGCAAAGGAGATCTGTGAGAGGTTTTTGGTCTCTTCCAAAGATGAAATATCTGCTTTATATTTCTTTAGAAGGAATATGAGGGATCTTTTCTACAATCCTTTGATCTAGAAAGTCTTCACCTTGTAACCGAATTTGGTTCACAATCTTCATGCTTTTGTTTAAGAACTCTTTCACGATTTCATGCTCTAGCATTTTTATATTCTAAAACTCTCTTTTAAAGTTGAGAAACTACATTTCTTTTATTTTTGTGTTTCCTTTGAACTCTTCCTAAATCTTTTTCCAAGCTTCACTAAGTGTTGTGCAAGTCATAATCCTTGTAAAGATCTCATCAGTAAAAACAGCTTCTATTGATGTGAGAGCTTTATAAAGTCTTGCGTTTTCTTTGCCATAAAGCTTAATTTTGTTTATAGAAGCTCCTACCCTTAAAGGTTCTAGTTCATTATCATAATTCAACTAGATCCCAAAGGTCAATAAACTTGAAGATAAGCTTTCATTTTGATTGGCCAAATTAAGTAGTTTTGGCCATCAAATAAAGGAGGTGAAGGTGTTGAAAAATGTGGAGAACCCATAGGATCCAATAGGCATTCTTTGGATTCTCACTTGGTTTTTTCAAAGGATTGAAAACACCTAGCTTTGATATCAATTTGAAAGTTTAGGGAAAGGTTTAACTAAAGAGAACAAAGATTTAAAGCTATTGAAAATTGACTTTGGAAAGGGGTTTTGATAAGCTCTGCCTTAATACTTTTCAAATAAGCTGCTCTAATTTTCACCAAGATCGGCATGGTTATTTCTTTTATTTTAAAAAAAAAGAAGGTATTTTTCTGAAATCAAACTTCAATTCATTCATTATAATGTTACACATATATATAGTTTACAAAAGTGGTGTGAAAGCACACCATAGCGGAACCTAAGCACTGCTAATTTCTAAGTGCTTCAAGTTGAAGCAAGTACAAGTGTGATTGCAACTTCATCACTTTCTTTCTTAAAATTTGATGAGTGTTGCTGCCTTATTGAGACTCTTCATATTGAAGTAGTCCTCATGCATTATGCTACATGTCTTAGCATGCATTGGAGGAGAGGTTGACCAAATGACAAGACTCTTCAATTTCCTCATGCATTATGTAAATTTTGACCTTTTGTTTCGGATGGAATTCTATGTTGACCAAGGCATCATTATGAATTACGCATCATCTTAAGTTCATAGACTAGTAGCATGTCAAAAACAGAGTTACCGTTTGGAAGTTATGAGCAAAACAAGTTATGGTCCGAACTATCCAAGGGTGGCAAGTTTGACTTTTTATTTTTGTAGAATTTTGCTTTTACTCTTGTATGGTTGTAAAGTACTCACTTATATGAGTTCATATACTAGAGGCATGCCTAATTTGGACACTTGGTTGAAAAGTTGTAGGTCTTCAAAGTTTTTCGAATACCGTATTATTTTATGACTATTTTGTGCATGTGTAAAACGTGTGCACAATGTGTGCCATGTGTCATATTCTGAGCCAATCCTGTGAGTGCACAATGTCACCCACGGGTGGCTTTTTAATTGGGCAAGAAGGCGTGTGGGGTGTGTGAGAGAAAAGAGAAAGAGGAGAGAGAGAGAGAGGTGAGAGAAACACCATTAGCCACAATCGTTTGACCCATCTCTGGCCACCTTCCGCTGACATGTGCCGGAACTCCACCACCACCCTTCCATTTCTGGCCAGCCACCCAAAATCCTTGACCTACCCACCACCCATGTGCCCAGATCCGTTGTTTTTTCATCGGCGGTGTCGATCCGTTTTTCAGTTGATTTATCCCAAACCAGCCACCCATTTTTGACATTGCCAGTCCCATTGAAACACCCATCCTCCGATCTACCTCCCCACCAAATTTAACTGCCATTGGCCACCGGACGCATGGCCAGAGGTAGGCACGATGGCTCGCCGAAAAGCATAGTTTTGGTGAGTTCTCGGTGATCCCACCTACACTTTCCCACTAATTCGACCTTTTTGAATCCAAATCTGAGTCAGTTTCCTTCAATTAAACCCGAAACCCTTTTGGCGGGATTCCAGCCACCATAAGTCCAATCTCCGGGAGGTAAGACACAATTTTTAATCCTCGTGTTGTAAGCTTCGTTTCGGTATATCATTTGTGAATTTTGGATACCCCTTATATTAGCTCCCCTGCGTACCCATGAATAATATATCTGAATAAAATATTAATTTGATTGATCTTGTATAATATTGATATTTTAGGAGCACGTGTGAGTCGTGAGACTGATCCTATAGAAGATCTTGATTAATATGCATACTCGAGGTGAGTGATCCACCTTCAAATTTATTTTTGGGTGTTAAATTAACTATATTTTGTGATATTTTAATATTTGAAAATTTTTTATTGTATGTTCAATATTAAATAAATTGCTAATTGAATTTTTGATGTCAAAATTTGAATAAGTTGAAGTATATATGTGCATTAAGGCATGTTTTATTGAATGATTGTTGAATTTAATCGCGAATTATTATGTTTAATAAAAATGTATTTATATGAATTTATCCATTTGTGGATTTTTATGTGATTTTAATGAAATTTTGTTTATCTTGAAATTTGACTTTTTAAGGGAATATTGTTTTAAAATTTATGCTTAAAGAATATATTTACGCATTTGAATATTTGTGAATTTCATTTATTATGGTGAAATTGATGGGTTTTAAGTGATGGATTTATGATGATGATTTAGAAAAGAATATGGAACATTACGGGTTTAAATGGATGAAATAAACCTGGTGGTATTTATGTAAATATTGATTTTATGATTTACTAGTTTTTAGATACACCATATAGCACTAGTGTTCTGTACTGTATACATATGGATAAGATTAGCCTGTAGGTTTATTTATAGGGTTGTCCTGTAGTTGCCATCAGACCAAGGGTAAGTAGGGTATAATGCACAGTGAGCATCAGCCACCTCCCTCCATGGTTAGGATGAGTGTTAGCAGCGACGCTGTGGGACGCCACGCGACTGTATGCCGGTTTCTTTCTTTAACCTCCTTGTCAGGTGGTGCTTGAGACGCTGGATACCGTCGGACACCACTGGTATATAGTTTGGTGCATCAAGTGATTTTCGTGAAATGATTTTTCAAATTTATTATTTATTTTAATTTGAGATTTTAACATAATTTTATGGAATTTTATTTTTTTTATTATCTATTCATATTAATGTTTTAAAATGCATCTTACCTTGATTTTACTATTTAAATTGATTTGGTGTTTTAGAATAAATCCATTATATTTTTACCATTTATTTTAAATGGATATTTTAAATTGATTTAAATATTTCTTTTATTAATTAATTGATTTATTCTATTTATTTAAATATTTCTTGGATTATTTTAATATGAATTTTATTGTGATTTTTGTTTTCTTTGTTTATGATATTTTATTTACCCTTTAGTAATTGTTATAAAAATTATTTTTATTTCTATTTTTATTTTCATTATAAATTTTAGATCTTTAATTTATTGTATTTTATTTGCGATTTATTTAATTAATTATCTCTAGATTTTGGGATATGTAAATATTGGATTTTGTGAAAATGTTTTATAAAAGGGGAACATTTCCAATTGAGTGAACAGTGAGGCATTTGAGAGAAAACATTATTTTCAACTATTATTATTAAATTACTTATTTATTATTAATTAATCAGGTTTATTTTATTATTATTATCATTGTATAGTAGATTGGATCACTCACTGAGATTATTAACATCTCATATTTTTAAATTTTGTTCCCATAGGCCCAGGTTGTAGACATTGATCGTCCGAGGGTGAGCTCGACGACTTGTTCGTTACTAAAAGTCTAAGAAGTCTTCCTTTCGTCATTTCCTATCTTGTAATATTTCTTTCTACTTCATGTTGTAATAACTATCATGCTTAGAAATTGTAACACCATGTCCCGAAGTACATTGGAATTTTCTCGAGTTGACCAAAGTTGATCAAGTTTGACCGTCGTTGACCAAGAGGGGTCAAACTTTGACTTTTTAATTCAGATAGAAATCTAGGTTGACCAAGGTACCTTTACAAAGTACGCATCAACCTGAGTCCGTATGCTAGTAGCACATTGAAAATGAAGCTACGGTTTGAAAGTTATGAGTAGTAGAGGTCCAAACTGTCCGAGAGTGCCGGAATTAACTTTTTATTCTTGCAAAAATTTGGGTTTAACTCCTATATGATTGTAAAGTACTCATCGATACGAGTACTTAGACTAGTAGCACGCTTAATTTGGACATGTGGTTTGAAAGTTACGGATCCATGAAGTTTTTCCAAAACAGCAATTACTATCATCGATCTGTGAGTGTGTGTGTGTGTGTGTGAACAGTAATGCCACGTGTCAAAAATCCAGCCAACCCGTGAGTGCACAGTGGCGCCCACAGGAGGCATTTTGATTGGGTGAAGGGGGGCTGAGGTGGAGGAAGAGAGTGGGGAGAGAAGGAGAAGAGGAGAGAGACGGAGAACCGGCCAACCGCCGTGCACCCTTTTCTAGCCACTAGAACAGTACATGCACCTGCCAGCCAAAAATCATGGCCAACCAACTGCCGATGTACCCAGATCAAGGCATTTTTGGATGGCAGCGCCATTACCTTCTCCGACCGATTTATCCCAAACCAAACCTCCTTTTTCTATACCACCAATCCCATTAGCTTACCCATCTTCCGACCTACCTCTCCACCAATTTTCATGGCCAGGGGCCATCGGACGCACTACCGGCTGTGGCAGATTCTAGTGACCACGATGGCTCATTGGAAAACCCACCTCTGGTGAGTTTCTGATGACACCTCCCACCCTCCCCCACTAATTGTCTTTGAATCTAAATCCGACGTGCTTTTCCCCAAATTCTCGACGAATTGAGAGATTTGAGCATATTAAACCAGAAACCTTTTCGACGAGATTCCGGCCACCACAGGTCCAATCTCCCGGAGGTAAGACTCAATCCGTGATCCTTGCATCATAAGCTTCAATTTGGTATATCATTGTGAATTTGGTTAACGTTTGCGTTAAATCCGCTAGTACACTTGTGTAAATTATCCGAATAAAATATTAATTCAATCGATTTTGTGTAACCTTGATATTTTAGGAGCACATCTGAGTTGTGGAAATTATCCCATGGCAGATCTTGGCTAATATGCATACTTGAGGTAAGTGATCCACCTTCAAATTTATTTTCAGGTGTTAAATTATGAATAATTTGTGTTAATTAGATATTTGAAAATTATATTTTATGTGTTGAATATTTAATTAATTTCTATTTGAAATTTTAATGCCAAATTGGGTTGAAATAAATAAATGTGTATTGAAATCATTTTTTTTTATTTTAATAAATTTATGAATTTAATTTTTATTAAATTATTGTTTAATTAAATTGCGCATTATTTACACTTGATAAAAAAATGTATTTATATGAATTTATGAAAATTGTGGATTTTTATTGCGATTTTAATGCAATTTTATTTGAATTGATTTTGAGGATTTGAGAAAATATTGTTTTAAATTATTATGCCTCAAAAATATATTTATGCATTTAAATATTTATGAAATTGGTTTTATGGTATTGAAAAATTGGTATATTTAAATTGATGGATTTGAAATTGATGGATTTATATTGATGGGTTTTAAGTGATGGATTTATGATGATGATTTAGGAAGGAATATGGAAAATTACAGATTTAAATGGATAAAATAAACTTGGTGGTATTTATGTAAATATTGAATTTATGATTTACTGGCTTTTAGATGCACCATACGGTATTAGTGTTCTGTACTGTTTACATATGAATATGATTAGCATGCAGGTTTATTTATAGGAGTGTTGTCCTGTGGTTGCCATCGGACCAAGGGTAGGCAAGGTATAATGAACAATGAGCATCAGCCGCCCTCCTCCATAACCAGGATGATTGTTAGTAGCGGCGCTGTAGAACGCCATGCTACCATATGCCGATTTCTCTCTTTAACCTCCCTTTCAGGCAGTGCTTAGGATGCTAAGTACCGTCAGACACCACTGGTATATAGGTTGGTGCATCAAGTGGTTTCTCGATACGATTTCCAAAATAATAATGTTTTTAAAGAGTATTTAACATTAAAATGTATTTAATTATGTTTTAATCATTTATTTGGATTAATGTTTTAAAAATGCATTTTAGCATGGTTTTATTATTTTAATGGGTTTGATGAATTAAAATGGATTTTATTTGTATTTTTACCATTCATTTCAAATTACTATTTTAAGATCTTATTTATCTTTAAAATGTGTTTAATTGTGTTTCATATTATTTCAATTGATGCTTTAATTTGTATTTTATCATATTTCAAAATATTATTTTAAATTGATGTGTAAAATGCATTTTATCATGATTTTAATATTTATTTTAAGTTGGTGTTTAGAATTTCATTTTACCATGCTGGTATTATTTATTTAAATTTGAGATTTTAACATGAATTTTATTGTATCCATTATCTATTTCAAAATGAGGTTAAAAATTAATTTTAATATTTCCTTGATTATTTTTAATATAAATTTTATTGTGATTTTATTTTATTGATGATATGTTATTTACAATTTAATAATTATTATTAAAAATTATTTTTATTTCTCATTATAAATTTTAGATCTTTAATTTATTGTACTTTAGTTGCAATTTATTCAATTAATTATTTCCTGATTTTTGGGGTATACAAATTATGGGGTTTTGCGAAATGTTTTAAAAGGAAACACTTCCAACTAAGTGAATTGTGAGAATTTTGAGAGAAAATATTATTTTCAAATATTTATCATTTATTATTATTATTATATAATAGATTGGGTCACTAAATGCGATGATTAGTATCTAATATTTTTAAATTCGTTCCTCTAGGCCCAAGTTAGTAGGCGTTGACTATCCAGGGCGAGTTTAACATGTTTGATTCGTTGTCATATTCAGAGGAGTTCCTCCTTTTTTTCCTTCCTATCTTGTAATATTTCTTTTTATCTTTTGTTGTATTAAATTCCATATTTATTTGTAATCCTCTGAGGCTCTGTACATTATATTTGATGTATTTATTTAATATTGCACTGATTCCCTGTTAATTTTGAAGTGCTGCAAATTTGTGGAAATAAATTGTAGTAAGGTGGGAGGAATAAGGAGATATTTTTAGAAGTATGTTTACTATGCAGAAAATTTTAAGATAAGCCCAACCTTTAGGGGAGATTTTGCCGGATTTTCCATTGGAAGATTCAATATGGTTTCTTTAGGATCAGGGCTTGTTTAGGATTCCAGTAAGGGATCTTGGACGGATCCTGTCAGAAATTTTATAAATGCTCTGTATACTATGTTGGATGTATTTAATTTTGCACTGATTCCCTAATTATTTATTTGCAGTGCTGCAAATTTGTGATAATAAATTGTAATAAGGTGAGAGGAATAAGGTGGTATATATAGAAGCGTGTTTTCTGTGCAGAGAATTTTAGGGTAAGTCCAACCTTTAGGGGAGATACTGTCGAATTTTCCATTAGAATGTTCGGTAGTATTTCTCTGAGGTTAGGGCTTATCTAGGGTTCCGGTGAGAGATCTTGGATTGGTCCTAACAGACTTGATTTTTCTTAAGCCCTAATTTAGCTAATATACTTTAATTACATTATTTTGGTGTCATTAAGCACCAACTTAGCTAGCCTAAATTGTACACAAAAATTGGCTTGAATAAAATACAAGTCAAAACACAAAGACAAGCTTCAATTGCAAACCTCTCGGCCTAAGTAACAAGGTCTCGGGTTTGTTCACCATCATGGTTAATAATGCCATGATTGTCTAACAAGATAGAGAATAGAATCATTACTGATTTTGATGTACTTCACCACCCGTAGTTTCAAAATGCTTCTTCTCTTGCCTAGTTATGCCGATTGTTGGTCGAAACAAAAAAGTCACAACATTATTTGTTGATTGATAGGTTGATTCATCTAGTATTAACGCTTACAGTTTCAAAAACAACAATAGAACGAGCTTTTTCAGGGATGAAGTTTGTCAAAACATCGCTCTGCAATTAAATGAAGAATGAATGTAACACCCCGTCCCGAACCATGTCGGAATTTTTGCACATTGACCGAGGTTGACTGTTGACCGTTGACTTTGACTTTGACCAAAGGGATCAAAAGTTGACTTTTTGACTCGATTGGAATTCTAGGTTGACTGAGGTACCGTTACGAAGAACACGTTGGTACGAGTTCGTAGACTAGTAGCACGTTGAAAACGGAGCTACGGTTTGAAAGTTATGAGCAAAACAAGTTGAGGTCCAAACTGTCCAAGGGGTGCCGAAGTTGACTTTTTATTCATGCAAACTTGAGTGTTGACTCATGCATGGTTGTGAAGTGCTTATTGATACGAGTCTGTAGACTAACGGCACATCCGATTTGGACATGTGGTTTGAAAGTTATGAACCTGTAGAGTTTTTTTAAATACTGTGTTATTTTAATATTATTTTTAAACGCGTAACGATGTGCCACGTGTGACTAAATAAATGTGACCATGTGTCACCATAGTGAGGTGCCACATGTCAACCATCTTTAATATCATATTATTTTATTATTATTTTGTGTAATAATATTATTTAATTATTTTTATTTTATTTTATTTTATTTTATTTTCTTTTATTTTCTTTTTTTTTTCTTTTCTTTTTCTTTTTCTTTTTCTTTTCTTTTCCCCACGTGGGAAAACACCTTCTTCTCTTTTCTTTTCCTTTTCTTCCCTTCTCCTTCTTCCCCGAGCCAGTAAAAAAAAAAACTAGCAAGAATTCTCCCTCTCTCTCTCTCCTTTGACCCTCTCCCCCTCTCTCTTTGACCGACCGTTTGGCTGGATTTTAGTAGCCGGAAAGCCACACGCGCTGGCCACCGGTGAAGCCCAGCTCCCCGCGACCTCAACCTCCAATTTTCCCGGCCGGTCACCACCGGACGCGCCCAGATCGGGCCGGTGAAGTCGGCGGCGGCCGGTTAAGTTTTTCCGGCGATTCTCGCCATTTCCGGCCAACCCAGCTCGACCCATACCTCTATTCCACCATTTTTGACCCCTCTGAGTCCATTTCCGGGGTTAGATTGCCCAAAATCGCCACCATTTGAGACATCCCTCAAGTTTAAATTCGGTCGAAACTTTCCGGCCACCGCCGGTCGAATTGAACTCAATGGAGGTCGGTAATGTGATCCTCATCTCACAAGCTTTCCATAGACATATAATTTGTCAATTTTGGATAATGTTTGTGTTTGACCCCCGGGTACCGGGTATTATTTACCCGAATAAAATATTAAATTATTTGACTGTGTGTGAATTGTGTTCTAGGAGCACCGGTGAGTCGTGGAATTGATCCCACGGTGGATCATGGTTTAATTGCGTGCTCCAGGTGAGTGACCCACCTTTAAAAATATTTTGGGCAATTAATTATGTTTAATTGGTGTTTAATTGGTATTTAAATTATGCTCATGTAGTACAATTTAGTTATGGTTTTATTGTGGTTTAATTTATTTATTGTGCATGAGCAAAGTATATTTCAGTAATAATCGTATGTGGTTTTAAGTGTTATTTTTCGGCACAATTGGGTTAAATATTTTATAAAAATATTTGTTTAAGTCGGTGGTTTAATTTTATAAATTATGCCCGCGGTATTTCAATTGTTGAACCTCGTATTACGAGAAAAATTATGGTTTTATTGGTTATCGATGTTTTCGTACCGGTTTGTTAAATAAAAATATGTGGGATGGTAAGTGTGAAATTTTGATATATTTTCCACGGTAATTTTTGAAAACGGTACAGTTGGTTTAATAATTATTTTAGACGCATTCATACAGTATTGGTGTTCTGGTATATGTATATGTGGTTCAGCGCGCAAGTATTATTATTTCTCCCGTGAGTTGCCATTGGACCATGGGCAGGCAAGTCTTATATAGTGCACACAGCCGCCCCCCTCCTTGGCCGGGATGATGGTTTCAGCAGCGGTACTGTCGGGACGCCGAAGTGCCGTTTGCAAGTTTCTCTCTTTAATCTCCCCGCCAGTCGGTGCTCAGGACGCTAGGTATCGGAGGGCATCACTGGTATATGGTGTGGTGCGTCAAGTACAAATTTTTTTCGGATAGAAATTTCAAACCCCAAAGAGTACAAAATTATTTATTATAATTTATTACAGTTTATTTATATTTGGGGTATTTATATATTTATTTATTTGTTGTTTACTAAATTATTTGGTCCCTTGGTTTTCGGGAAGTACGAATATCGGGTTTTGTGAAAATGTTTTAAAAGGGGAACATTTATAACGGAGTGAATAGTGAGGGTTTTGAGAGAAATTGTTACCTCAATTGTTTATTTATTTATTTATTTAATTGTTCGGTATTAGTTAATTAAATCCCTTTATTTGGTATATTATTAATATTAAAGGTGTACAGTAGATAGGGTCACTCACTGAGATGATTAGCATCTCACATTTTTAAATTCCATTCCCCTAGGTCCAGGTTGGAAACGTTGATTGTCCGGGGCGAGCCCAACGTCTCAGTTCGTTGCCGAAAGTTCATGAAGTATTTCTTCCCTCTTTCCTCTCCATCCTGTATTACTTCTTATCTGTCATTGTATAAATTCCACATTTATCTGTATAATGCTCTATATACTGTATTGGACGTGTAGTTATTATTTATGCACTGAGTTGCTGTTATTTCTCTGAAGTGCTGTAAATTGTGGAAACAAATTGTAGTAACGTGGGAGGAATAAGGGGATGTTTTTAGTAGTGTGTTTTCAGTGCAGGTAATTTTTGGTTAGTCCTACCCTTAGGGGAGGTGCTGCCGGATTTTCTGTTGGAAGGTTCAGTGGTATTTCCCTGGGATCAGGGCTTGTTTAGGGTTCCGGGGAGGAATTCTGGACGGGTCCTGACAATGAATTTTTGGAAAACTTTGTGATTGTTTATATTGCGAGGGAGATAGGTGATGGTATTGATTCAAATTTCATAATTCATAAGTTTGATCTTTTGAAGAATCAAAAGTTCAGACTAAGTGGTTTATGTATTTACATTGAATATTTTTTTACTTTCATAATTTATTATTATTATTATATTAATTTAGTGTGGTAATTATATGCATAATGAGAGGTAAGGTTCCCCCTCTAACTAGGTGTTTTATTTATTTATTTCCTTTGACGAATAAAATTTCCTCTCACCATCGAGGTTTGCTTAATTGAAATTTTATGGAAAGGCCCCCCAGTTGTGAAATCTTGGTTATGTCCTTGGGCTTTGGGCAAAAAAATCCAATTTTATTTGTAAAACTATGACGGAAAAAGCAAGCTCTAATTAGGCTATTCAACACTATTAATTTAGATAAATGAAGTTAGTCTAGTAATATAACTATCACATTCATATCTCAGAAATTATAGGTTCATGTCACCATCCTCCTACAACCTTGGAATTAAAAATAAGCAAGCCTAAGCCTTTTAAATTAAGATTGTATTGTGATCGTGACCCAAAAAAAAAAAAAAAAAAGACCTCATTATAACTTAATTCTATCTAGTGAGCCAATATACATAATCATAACTCATTAGTTAGGTGGTCGTTTTATGTCTTTTAGAAGTATTGTGTAGTCTTGTTTTGGGCCATTTCAAAATTTTGCATGGTGATTTAAATCAAGTTAATTTGAAGCCATTTGATGGATTTGGTCAGTTACATTTTGAGACTGTTTAGCTACTTTTGTGTTTGTTAATCAATTTAAGCATTCTAAAAAAAAAATATATATATATATACGTATATACATATAGATATCCAAATAAAAGTGAAGCGAAGTTCATCAACGTTTTTAGTTTGGAAATGACATTAAATGAAAAAAAAAAATTTGAAAAATTAGTGAGTTTTTCTAATTTGTTTTGCATCTTTTCAGTGATTGACTTTGCAAATTTTTTGAATCTCTATTCACTTTTATGGAGTTTACAAAACTCTCATAGATTTTTAGGTACTTTCATTTTAAAAAGCTTTGATATAGGTTAATAAACTTTTATAAACATTGATAAGCTTTCATAGATATTGATAAACTTTTACTGTCTTTTAAATATAACTATAAATTATATAATAACAAAGTTATATTTCACATATCAATAAAAAATAAATTTCCTAAGAATCACTTTAAAAAAGGAAAAATTAGTTAAAAAAAAATAGAAATGAAATCTTATGACCTTCATGAAATTAATTAGAAAAATTCAAAGTTCATATTTTTTTTTTAAAAAAAAAATTTTATGTCCAATTTATAGTAATTCTTTCCATTTTTTATTTGAACAGAGTAGGTAGTGACCAATGGATATTCCGAAAGTATAAGAATGACAATGGAGTGAGGTAGGAGGAAGATTCACTAAAGGGCACTACAACAAATATTGGATTTTATAGCATACAGTTATAGCATTTAAAAAAAATGCAATTATTAATATAAAACAATAGCTTTTTTAATCAACTTTTTACATGCTAAAGTATGTTGATTAAAACTTTATTTTTCAATAACATTTTCAAATGTTATGAAAATCTATAGCATTTTTAAATGCTATAAATATATTTAAATAATATTTTTAAATGCTGTAAAATGTACTTAACATAATATTTAGAATTCTATAAGCTAGTGATTTTTATATGAATAAGCCATAAAGAAATATAAATGAGTCCATACTAATTTTGAAGTTTCATAACTGATAATAATTCATTTCTAGATTGGTTTCAACATTAAACAAGAAATAAAGATGAAGTAATATCACCAAGGAGAAAAATTAAATGAGTAAAAATATATGTGGAATAAATAATAAATATTGATATATATAGTTTGTAATTCAAGCCCTAATAAAACAACCTAAAATCATATATATATTATTTATATTCTCTGTCATAAGCACTCTGTATATTTTACTTATATCTTAATATCTTCTCCTAAAATTTCTTTTTAAATTTGTCTATCTATTTATTAACCCTTTATTTATTTATTTATTTATTTTTAAATATGTTCATCAACCCTTTAGTTACAAAATATTTATTTCATTTCTATGAGTATCACTAGTTTATTAAATGTCATTAAAAATATTATTTTGTGACATTTTGAAATGTCATTGGATTATAATTTTTAAAATAAAATTTTTCTTTTTGGTACCACTACTTGTATGAAAAGGAAGATAATATCAATTGAAGTTGTTAGCTATGTTGGGGTGAGAAGGTTATGACCAAGAGCAAGCTAGCTTGAAGTGTTAGCAACAAGCAAGCTTTTGGTGATGCTCTTGGGAATGGTTGTGTGTGAGTTGTGTTTTTAGGTTTTGGTTATGGTATTTTTTGGTTTTTAGGGTTCCTAAAGTGTTCTAAGGTGTTGAAGAAGAGATAAGAAGAAGAGGAACACGTTGGCTTTTGAAAATAAGGCTTAGATGTGTAGCCATTTCATTCATTTTACAATATAAGCTTGAAATTACAACTAGTTCACACATGCCAAGCATGTGAGCTTACAAAATGAGTAAAGTATTTGAAATTTTAAAAGTAAAATGGTCAACACCTAACTTTTCATACACAAAAGAGGTAAAAACCAGCTGCAATATGTCTATTCCAAATATAGTAAAAAGTGGCACATGGTTTGAACTAAGTTCCTATTGTTTAACTAGTTTGGGTAAACAACCAAACTAGCTTCACCTACTTAGTTCCCCTTTTGTATCTACTTATGAAACTTGGTTTGAAGCATCCTTGGTCATCAATAAATATTGCTCCAAGAGCTAGAAAAGTTCTGGAACCAGATCATGGGCCAAACAGCTCCAAAACTGACCCATACTCTGCATACTGGGTCCATCAAATACAGCAATCTGTTTGGAATAGAAAATGGACTTTCACATGTCATTTTGACATGAAATTTGAACCATAGTCTTCTATATATGTCTGTAGACATCCTTCAAAATTTCAGCCCAAAACTCCATTTGCAACCTGAGATATAAGATAAATAGTGGAACTATGTTGCTGGAAATTATGAATCCAGCACCATAGGCATTTCAAGCATAACATTCCTACTTTTTTGTGCATAATTTTGCCTATAATTTTGCATACATAACTTAGGCACAAAACATTATCAAAATATACCTTGCATCAATTAAAAACATACAAAAAATATAAAGTCATAAAAGGAAAGGATTTGATACCAAGGTGTGCATGCTAGTCGGTGACATGCACCATCAAGTGACAAAATTGTCACACTTCAACAAGCTATTCAAAAAATAAAAATAAAATTTTTTATATTTTTTCCAAAATTCTTTCCTATTTAAAAATAACTTTGGATTAAAAGGAAAATTAATTTGGAGGGATATATATATATATATATATATATATATTCTTTTTTGTTAGTTTATCTTCCAATTAAAGTTAGTTATCTTTCAAAAATAATTAAAATTGTTACCTTTTTTTTTTCAAAATTCTTTCCTATTTAAATAAGGAAAAAAATTTCATATCATGGTTTTATTAACTCAAAAAATAACTAAACACCTCCTCCAACATTTCAGATCCATTTTGTTATCCAACAGGGGGCTGACTTTCTTCAATTAAATACGGAGGGGCAGGGGCATTTTCCCATAGAGCTAGGCAGGTCATACTTGGAATGCTTCTTTCTAAGTGGAGTGACTCTCGAGTACCTCTTCGTTGGATAAATTACATTCTTGCTTTTGGCATCTTCCTCACCCAAGCCAACCCTTTCTGTTGCCGACATGCCTCTTTTGGCCTATTGTGATTTTTATGTTAGTTTTATAATTTTTTATTCATAATTTACTTGTAGGTAAAATTTTAATTTAATCAATTTTTTTTTTATAGTGCTTTAATTTTTAGTGTTATTCTATTAGCAAAGTCTGATATGTTTGGATTATCGGAGATGGAGATTTTTTTTTTTTTTTTTTTTTTTTTTTTTTTTTTTTTTGTGTGTGTGTTACTTGCAGGATGTTGAACAAGAATAATAAGAGGTGGAATCATTAATGGGGATTATCTTTTTGGAATTGTTGCTGTCATTTGAGTTTCTAGATAAATATTTAAAGATTTGTTTTGTAACTGTGGCAGGTATAGTTTTTTTTTTTTTTTTTCCTCTTTTATGTGTAGATAATTTTTATTATCATATGTACCTTAATTTATCTTTTGAATGGTTAATCATGATCTATTAAATAAATTAGTTTCAAATTTTATTATTTATTTTTTAATATATTACTCTTATGATTTTTGTTTTCATTATTATCAACTTTAAATTTGAGATAATTTTTCCTAAAAAAGAAAAACAGTCCTATAAATTAAATTCATTAAAATAATAAAAATATTATTAAAATTTGAAATCTCATATAGACAAATGATATTATTTTTATTAATTAATTTCACTAAAAAAACATAAAATTGATTTAAATTATTATTATTATTATTATGCTTTTTAGTAACATTTTGAATATGACTCTAAATCTTTTTTTTTTGGCATTTTTAAATTTTTATAATAAAATAAATATTTAAAATTCAATAAGATTTTGTAATGTCATTAATAATTTTTTCAGACATTTTCAAATGTCATTAATCGATTAATTGTACTAATATAATAATTTTTGATGATATTTAGAAATGTCATTATTTATCTTTTAAATGATATTTTAAATTGTCACTATAATTTTTAGTTATACTATTCATAATATCTATAATGATTGTCATTAATTAATTAAATGTCATTATAGTAAAATTTTAGTGATATTTTAAGCTGTTATAAATTTACTGTTTTGTTATTGTGACATAGCATTTTCAAATACTATTAAATCTATCTAAAATAGCATTTTCAAATGCTATAAAAATATATTTAATATAGCTTATAAAATGCTATGATATGATATTTATAACTATTTTGAAATACATAATAACATAAAACGAATGCTATTAAATGATTATTTATAGCATTTAGCATAATATTTAAAAAATAATATAAAAAAATACAACTTTTTATAGGATAAGCTATCATGACATTTCTAAAAATGCAATCATATATATTTTTGTACAAGCTATCAAAAATAATGCGTTGTGGTGGGGAAAAAAACATTGGTGGATGGTATTGTGCTTTGTTGCTCGATGGTTCTGGTTTAGTTTCCCGTGGCATAGCCTTTTACCCTATCATTCTCATCATAGGTTACAAGTGTAGGAAGCGGATTGAAGGAATTAAAAGATTAGATATTTAGGGACCATACACATACTTTAGTCCCATGTTGTAACATTGTATCTTCCATTATTTGCTATAAGCGGTTACATGACCCATTTATGAAGGGTGACGTCATTGTCCAGCCATTTGTCGTGAAAGTCACTTTTAATGAGTTGGGAACTTGACCTGGAACTGCCATTTAATTAGTGTGAATAAATCTTGCTTATAAATGCATTAAGAAAGTTCATTTTTTCTCTAATTTTGTTACAAGTGTCAACTGTCAAATATGTTGTCAGCTTGGCGCAGAAAACTGAACTGCACTGAAATGAGGACCTAGAAGCACAAGCTAAAAACTTTTTTTGCTGAGATCAAACAACACTAAATTGCCTGATTATTATTAGTACACGGGAACTAAAAAGGGAATTTGAGGTCGAATATCTAATCAAAGACCTGCAATTGGCATGAAGTAGTCTATAAAGTTTGTAATTTAGCTCTAGAATTTATATTTCAATTCAGTTCTCCGATATTTTTTGCCTATATGATGTCACATTAAGTCCTTGTCCCTTCTGCGTGAAAGCTTATTTTTATAGCTTGTATGGTCAAGATGAAATATGCTATTGGATTATTTTGATTCTGACTTAAGTTGGACATTAGTTGGACAACATTAGAAGTCTAACATCGACTATTACAAAAGCAAACGACTACATGTACATAAATACTATTATGGGAGGTGTTTCCCACCAAGCGTTGGGTGACAAGAATTTATCAAAATTTGATCTATGTTGTTACATGTAATTAGACTGCAATTGCATGTAATTGTTAGACATGCAATCGGGACATGCAATCGGTCCACCAAGAGGTGGGTGATTTCACTCCTCATAGTAAAATTGTATATATATATATATATACATAATTATTCTCTAGTTAGGAAATTTCTGACTTTATTAAATTACAAATTTTTGCATAGCAACTGTTAAAATTCACTACATCTTATCAGCAATTTGAATTCTCACCGCATAAACATCCCTCGTTTAGTTAAATTTCTTGATAAGCATCCGAGAATCCTGAACAAAATTTTGCTCAGGATAATGCATATCATAAAAAAGAAGACATTGGGCTTTGCATTTCAATACAATCTTAAAGTCCCATTGGTAGACAGGATAAGGATTGATATTAGTATCAAATAGTCCAAATCGCATACTTGGTGCAACAACTGATAGGATTAAAAAATCATTGGCCAATAGATATTGCCCCTTTGGCAAGAAAAATTATCTCATCTCCATCTCTAGGATAAAATTATGTCTAGCTGGATGACACCAAAAATAAATAAATAAATAATGAAAAACTACTTTTTACTTTTTTCTTCTTTTGTTCTTTTAACTTTTTTCTTTATATTTGTTTCTTCCTTTTTTTAAACCATTGTTTCTTATATATATATATTCCAACAGTATCAGTTTTGGTTTTCTTTCTTTTTTTTTTTTTTCCCTCTTGATGGATTATTAGATTAATATATGCAATTTGACTAATTCATATTAATAATTTTATTAATGAATTAACAAACTTTTTTAAAAATAATTAGATAAAGGACTTATAAATTCTTTATATTAAACTTATTTAAATTAAATTATATTGTTTAATTCAAAAATGTATATTTATTTTAATAATAATTAAAAAAAATTAATGCTGTAGGATTGACTATATTCAGCGTACCAAATGGACATTAAAAGAATACATATTGTCCCGGACACAAAAATGTCCAGAATTTACATATATGGGAATATGGGAATTCGAATTGGCATTGTTATTGTAAAAGGTATCGGTAAAAACTGCTGGATTATCTCCGAAACAGGCAAATAATGAGAGTTGCACTTAAGAAGGTTAGAAGGTGGTGGTAATAATGAAAAGCTTTTAAGCTTAATGAAGATGTAATCTTTAATTAAAACTCATATGCTAATAGCTTTCTTCCGCTCCATTACAAACGCAGGAGCACTAATTACAAGCAGGCAACCAAATGGACGGCAATGAACAAGAGGCATCTACCCAAATTGTATTAATTTCCGCTTATTCCAACACAGAAAAATATCCCCCAAAAAAAAAAAAAATTATTCTTTTATCACCTTTTTGCTTTTTCGTTTTCTTGAAACTTTAAATTAAATTTGTTATGTCTTATTTGTTATAATGCTTTCCTTATTCCTACGCTTTCTCTGACCTTATAGCTGCCGACGTCGTAACTCATGCCATGTTTGCTCCTTATTTCTTTCCTTGACAAAAGAAGTCAACAAAGTCTTATTAATGCTAGAAGAGCAAGGGTGTTCCAATAGATGGCTGCCATAGTTGTTGTCTTTGCCATCTTCTGCCATCGTTGTTGCCCTTGCCACCTTTAAAAGCCAAATCATCTGACAGATACATTTTGAGTGCTCTAACCCCAAACTTAAAATCCACTAATAAATCTGCCAAACTTAAAATCCACTAATAAATCTGCCATAGTTGTAGTCCTTGGCATCTTAAAAGCCAAATCTTCTTAGTGAGGATACATTTTGAGTGCTCTAGCCCCAAAGTTAAAATCCACTAATAAATTTGACACGGGTAAGAGCCATATAAGCTTTTACTTCCTCAGTGCGGAACAATAAAACTTTTTACGCTTGTCAATTTTTATGAAATTTCTTCGTTTTAATCTGGTAGCTTTTGGATTTTTTTAAAAAAAAAAAAAAAAACAAAACAAAAACAAAAACAATAAAAATTTCAAAACTTCATTGAAAATGGAGATTATCTATCTCCACTCCTGTTGGACCATTAATTGGATATTGTTTCATTTAAAAAAAAAGTTATTTATTTTGTTTATTTGCTGACACTTTTTAAAATTAAATGATATCATATTATTCGTGTTCGGACTAACAAAAGAAAATAATTGATAAAAAATTATAATCATATTAGTGCATGAAAATGATTGATAGAAAATTATAATCATATTAGTGCATTCATGTATATATACCTTTGCGCTTATTACAACACAACAAAGAAAATTACTAACTAAATCAAGTCCAGACATGACCAAGCTCAGAGGATGGGGAATAAAAATTAAAAAAGGTTTAGATGTGACTGTTATTGTATATAGTCCAAGAGTTCGATTACTTTTGTAAGAGAAATGGTGCTGCTGTTATTAAAAAACCCCA
The DNA here is from genome assembly GCF_031755915.1 of Ziziphus jujuba. Classification (NCBI taxonomy): domain Eukaryota; kingdom Viridiplantae; phylum Streptophyta; class Magnoliopsida; order Rosales; family Rhamnaceae; genus Ziziphus; species Ziziphus jujuba. The sequence continues at coordinate 16,708,066 of NC_083384.1, forward strand.
AGTGGGAGTCTATAGAAAATGAATTTAATGACAATATAAATTGATGGAAAGAGAATAGTAAAATTGACAAAAAGAATAAGAACTTGTCAAGCTTAATTCTTCACCTAAAGTCAACTCACTAAAACCTTGTCAATCAAGAATATGGTAAAATAGTTGGTTTTTCATAGAATTGATTTGTAAACCATCACCAACAAGACTGCAAAATATATAACAGTTAAGTATGCCTATAAATGCCTATGATAGAAACTTCCTAATTCTAATCCACACGGGATAAAAAGGGGGAATTGAAAAAACAAAAAACAAAAAAAAAAAGAGGAACAAGTTTTCTTTACTGTAATGATTATTAGAAATTCTGTTAAACTTAGCTGCAGGGACAAAGAGATGGAGAATCTAAACAGAAAAAAGTTGGGCTGTTTCCTAATGGAGGGAAAATATCTATATCTATATAATATATAAAAGTAAAAATGTATATGTTACGTGTCAGCATATTGTTAATTCAAATTCCCTTCAGAACTATTTTTTTCATCTTAATTATATGTAAATTGTTTATTATTTATTATATTTATATATGATATTACCTTTTATAGATAAAATTGATATATAGATAAAATCAATTTTTGTTTTGAAATAAATTTTAAATAAACATGCTTTTTTTAAAAATATTCATAATCATAAATTGAACACAATCAAATATGGTACATTATACTCATAGAATTGTATTCTTTAGAATCAAATATGGTATATTTGAATTTATGAATGAAGGAATTTGAAAATATATATTTTTATTATTATAGTATTATTATATATGACATTATATATTGTTTCTTTAATTAAACATATTTTAAATATTTTATCTATACAAATATGTTTATATGGAAATTAACAAAGATATTTTTTATTTTTATTTTATTTATGATCTTATCTTTTATGGTTGTATCCAAATATATATAAAATCTATTTTTATTTGGACATAAAAAAATATAATATCATAAATAATCTATTTTTACATATATAAATATGGTTATATGAAAATTAATAAAGATATCTTATTATTTTAACATAAAAAATATAATATCATAAATAATAACTATTAAACATGATAAAATAAGATTTATATTCAGAATAATTTATTTGACCTTATTTTATTTATCAGTTAATATATATTTTATTATTATATTAGAATATTATATACTTGATTGAAGAAGTATAAGATTATATTATTATAGTCACGAAATTATGTATGAGATTATATTAATCAAAAAGTGTACATTATTATAGTCACCAAATTTTTGGAAATATTAATGATATATCAATTTATAAAATGACATATAGTAACTTTTTGAAATATATTTAAAATAAATAAAATATTTATTTTTATTTTATTTACCAAATAAGTCAAATACATTTGACTAAATATAACTAAGTGACACATTTCGGTTATTTCGGTTTTTGAAATATTTATGCCTACCATTGATTATAAGGAAATTAATTATTTACAAAGAATCAAAAAATTTATTTGAATTTAAATTTGATTTCATAGATGGAAAATATTATATAAATACATTTAAATTTGAATTAAATTATATAAATATATTGTAATTTGCATTTGAATTCAAAATCTCTAAATAGAAAATATTATACAAATATATTTTAGTTTGAATTAAATTATATAAATATATCTAAATTCGAATTTGAATTTGAATTCCATATATGGGAAAAATTAGTTAGGAAATTATTTTTTAATCTAATTTCTATATATAATTTAAAAATATGTTTATAAGATAAATAATAATATTAATAATAAAAATAATAATAATAACAAATAATTAAATTATATTATGAGTATATAGTAGATAAAAATTAATTATTTGCCTATGGCCAATCCAGTTCTATTGTCCATGATATGTAAACTAATTTTCTCTCTTCTATTTTTTAGGAGTATTTTGATAACATATTATTGGAAAAATATTTGGTTTACCATATTGATTGTATCCGGTTCAAACATTATATATTATTGATAAAAAATTTGGACTGAAGTTTAGAGAATATTATATATATATTTATATATATATATATATATATATATATATATATATATATATATATATATATATGTGTATATGTATATAAATATATAATTATTAAAGTTTAGAATACTAAACGAACAATATAATTGCTGAGAGCAAACTACATATATGGATTTTCATTTTTTGACTAATCATTTATATTACAAAAATGATTATTTGCAAAGAATTAAAAAATATACTTGAATTTGAATTTAAATTCTATAGGAGGAAGATATTATTTAAATATATTTGAATTTGAATGAAATTATATAAATGCATTTGAATTTAAATTTAAATTCCACAGATGGAAAAAAAACAATTAAATACAGAAACATTTTTGAATCTAAATTTTATGATTGAATAGTATTATATATAAATATCAAATTTTTAGTTCTTAACAAACTTTTATAATATATATTAAAAAAAATATATACAAATATATTTATTATCAATAAAACTTTTAAATAAGTTTTCAAATATAGCCGGACAGAGCTATTTTATCAACCAGATTAATTCTAACAAGACATAATGGACATTAAATTTCATGTCCTAAGATTTTAGGAGGTCACAAACTTTGATGACAAATATGAAATTAGTAGTATTGAAATGGTGTTAACAGATGAGCAGATTTTTTTTTTTTAATTTTCATTACATGTTAGTGATATTATTATTATTATTATTATTATTATTATTATTATTATTATTATTATTATATTATACAATATAATCTATATAATATATAAAAATATAAGAGTCAATACCATGTGTCATTATAATATTCGTTCAAATTCTCTTCAAAATTATTAATAAAAAAATTATAATTTATTGAAAATTATGGCATTATCAAAATAATGTAAAATTCAACTTCCTTATCAAAATATCAATCAGTATCAATAAAGTAACCATTTAAGAGTATGGAATTTTTTGCCTTTAATTATTTGTATCCCAAAAATATATAGTGTTATTATTATAATATTGTATGTCATGTACCTTAATTAGGACAATAATGTTAAAGTGTATAATTATGACAAAACTATAATATTATATTTGTAAAATAATAAGTGTATCTCTATATATAATGTATTTTAAATATTTTTACATATACAGATGTGATTTTATAAAAAAATAATAATAAAAATATCTTTGTATTTGGATACCAAAAAATTACATAAGTAATATAATTTATTTTATTAGTGGAAAACATTTAAGTTATCATTTTCAGGGTATAATTGTTAAACATGGCAGAGTAGAATTTATATTCAAAATAAATTTTTTGATTTTATTTTATTTACCAAATAAGTCAAATACATTTAGCTTTTCATTAATACAGAGAAATTAATTACTTGCAATGAATAAAAAATGAAGAAAGACAATTAAAATAATAAAATAAGATTTATAATCTATAAATTAATATTTTTTAAATTTGTTATAGTTATTTTATTGTAAAATAAAAAATGTTATATATGGTAATTAATAATTAGATTCTATATACTAATACATATACATATATGGTTATGTAATAAATAGAATTTCAATATCAAAATGTATAGATTTCAATAATAAAATTGATATTCTTCTTTAATCTTAAAATATATATGTAACCATAAATAAATTATCTTATTAAGTAAAAAAGTTTTCATTGGGCAAATAATAATAATAAATATAATTATATTATATTATGAGTATTTAATATAGGAAAATTAATTATTGCCAGTGAATAAAAAAATATATTTGAATTTAAATTTAAATTCTATAGATAAAAAATATTACATAAATACATTTAAATTTGAATTTAAATTTCATAGATGAAAAAATTAGACATGTAAAAACTTTTGAATTTGAATTCTATAATTAAATAGTATTATATATAGAGGCCAAACTTTTCATTCTTGACAAACTTTTATAATATAGATGAAAAAAAAATTAAGATTCAAATATATATATTAACAATAAAACTTTTAAATAATTTTTCAAATATGGACGAACAAGTTGATTTTATCAACCAGATCAACGCTAACAAAACGCAGTGGATGTTCAAATTTCGAATCTTGTAACTTTAGGAGATTTCAAGCTTTATTGTTGAAATAATTTTAATGGATGAACAATTTTTTTCCTTAAATTTTTGTTACACGATATTATTATTATTATTATTATTATTATTTGTTTCAGTATATTTAATATCTATTTATCTTTAATTTGTTGATTCAAATTATTTTAAATTATTTTTTATAACAAATAAAACATATAATATAATTTAAAGTTTTGATAGTATGTAATATATGATAATATCAAAACTTGAATATTATTATTTATGATATTATATATATTATATATAAAAATAAAATAAGATAGTTAGTAAAATTTTTTTCCAATATATTATTATTAGATTTGAATATAATTAATTCAAATAGATTATTTTTAAAATTATTTATTATGATTACACATGTTGTCTAGTTATTGCTATTATTATTTTCTTTTTTCTTCATTTTAAAAAAATTAAAAAAATCATGAAATGATCTTAAAGGATCAATAAGGAGACCCTACGCATACACATCATCAATCTATTCCATAAACTTGAGCATCCCCTTTGTACCCCCTACTATCAAGTGGAAGAAAAAGGTGGCTAGTAACACCTACCCTGCCTCCAAATCAACTATAAATATAGGATGCTTGAATTCTTTGCTCTCACAACCTCCCCATTTCTCTTTACTCTTTTAGCTCAGATTTCTTTGTCTACCTTCCATTTTCTTTTCTTGGAAATACTCGCCAAAATGGGGTTTCCAATGGAAAAACAAATGGTTTTTCTTGGTCTTGTGGTTCTCTTTCCTTTACTTTGTACCTCTGATAACACCTTTACAAGCTCCAGAGCCACCTATTATGGTAGCCCTGAGGCATACGGAACTCCAGGTATGAAAAAAAAAAAAAAAATTAACTTATCACACTTTTTCTGTTCATTTTAGTGCACAATTAACATTTTTGACCCAAGTGCTTTTTCAACTTGGGCAAAAAGTACAACATTTGCTTTACATAGCAATAGAAGTACTACTTCATAGTTGCTCATAATATTACAAATACACAATTAAGCGAAAGTGATGTTGATTTTGTTTAGGTGGTGCCTGTGGGTATGGAGGATATGGAAAGACTGTCAATTTTGGCAATGTTGCTGGAGTTTCTAGGCTCTACAGGAATGGATCTGGCTGTGGTGCTTGTTATCAGGTGTGCTTCAATTAGTTTAGTATGTTATAAAAGAAATTTCTCACTATGAATTATATATGGTGGGGCAAATATATGCTTAAAGGGAATTCCAACAAAACTATATAACAATAATTCATAATATCCCAAAAAGAGCATAAACCCACGGACTTGAAGTGGCTTTCAATACTCAAAGTTCAAATCATATTGCTACTAATAATTAACTATATATTAAAGTAGATATATAATTTAACTTTATCTTCAAAAACTCGTTTTTTAACTTTTGTTTACCTTTTATTTTTTAACAATTTTCAGGTTAAGTGCACAGATACTGAATATTGCAGTGATGATGGGGTGAACGTAGTGGTGACTGACGCTGCTGAAGGAGACAGAACAGATTTCGTTCTCAGCACAAGAGCCTACACAAAGTTGGCAAAGCCAAACTTGGCCATGGAGATGTTTGATTATGGTGCTGTTGATATCGAATACAGAAGGATCTCTTGCAAGTACTCTGGTTACAATCTCATGATCAAGGTCCATGAGCAAAGTAGATATCCACAATACTTGGCCATAGTCATTCTATACGTAGCAGGACAAAATGACTTAACAGCAGTCGAGTTGTGGCAGGTAATCTTTTCGGTTATGCTTTGTTTACATAGTTGAAATTCGATACAATTTGAACAAAAAATATTGATGGGGGTTTAATGATGTTGTTTTTGGTTCAGGAGGGTTTGAAGGAATGGAACCCTATGAGAAGAGCCTCTGGGGCAGTATTTGACTACGCCAACCCACCATCAGGTTCTATAAACTTGAGGTTCCAACTGAGTGGAAATGCTGGCTATACCTGGGTCCAATCCAACAATGCCATCCCTGGTTGTTGGAAAGCTGGTGCTGTCTATGATTCATCCATTAAGCTTGCTTAGATGGAGTTTAGTGTGTGTGCAAGTATATATATATATATATTTACACACCATGTTTTCAGTTGCTTTGTGTTTGGTGTAATGATATATAGTGTGGCAGAGTAGGGTGCAGTTCCTCTGCTTTCTCTGCTCAATAAATAATTAGATCTGTACTTTCATATAGTAACGAAACATGAATAAAATAAGTTTCAAATTTATGGATCTTTGATTATTAATGTATGTAAAATATTTGAGCAATTTTTTTTAGTTCATGAATTTCTAAACAACTTGAAAAGTAAGTAAGAATGCATATATATAAATATATAATTTGTACTATATTACACTTGTTCATTTTAAACTACACAGTAACTTATATATATAATTTGTGCTATATTATACTCATTCATTTTAAATTACACAGTAACTCTCTAGATTCTGTATCATAACATTTCTACTGAGCTCCCTCAAGCGCATGTTCTATTATCAATAATAAATTCACATATGAGTTCAATATAATCTATGCAATAGGGTTCGGTATAAGCTTGTTTTTCCTTAAAAAATATAAAGGTTGGGAATGAACCTATGAAGGATGTGTGAAAACAGTCAATTAATATATATCAGAATCTAATGGCTAAAAATATTCTTCCAGTAAGCAAATAAAACATTGTAGATCACTCACAAAATCCTGTTTCCTCACATTTTCCACCCTAAAACAAAAGCCACAAACAACAATAGCGAAATAAATAATTTACAATTAATAAGTAAACAAACAACTAAATAAATGAATATAATAATAATAATAATAATCAGTATTGTCCATGGACTTTCAAGAATTGGTAACAAGGATAAACTAAAGCATTTTCATTGCTAAATGTCATTCCATCAATTTTAGCATGGGTTATCCAATAACAAATACTAAAAAAATAAAAAAATAAAATTACTAGTTGTCAACATTAATAAATGATTACAGTGAGAATTACATGTCAAATGATAATTTAAATGTCTAATTTTGAAGATTTTCGAATAAAAAATGATAAAATTAAATATTCCACTTAAAATTTGATACATCAGATGGGTATCGATTAGCGATCATATATAGCAAGACTTAAAAAATAATATTCTTAAATTATAAATTTTCTTATCTTATGATACGGTTCACTGATTACTAATTAAGATTAAGGGCAAATTTCATTTAAACTTTTTCAATTTTATCATAATTTTATTTAAATTAAAATTTTTGGAAAATCATTATTAACTTTCTTTGTCATTCTTTTAACTTAATTTATACCGTTAAAAGTTAAAGGAATGTTAAAAATAAACATTATATGCTTGAATAATATTGTAAAAAATTTAATGATGACATTTGATTATTAATATTAACTATTAAAATCTGATAGATGAGATCTAAATGATTTCAAAAGCATAAGTTTAATCATAATTATGTCAAAATTGAGGAGGTTAAATAAAATTTTTCTATAAAATTAAAAGTATAACTATTAAGCACGTATTGGGTTTAGAGAATGCTTATTTTATTAAGATAGAATCAGCTATTCATGGAAATTATAAAAACAAATTAAAAAAAATTATCCTAATTATATGTTTGGTAACATTATTGAATTATATTCAATAATTAGCCACGATAAATAGTTTAACAATTTTCAAAATTTAGACAAAATTGATAAAATGTCAGCTTTTAGATTTATTTATGTATTTTTAATATACAATAGATCATCTAAATTTATATATGATAAGGACATATTTAAAGTTTATTTATATTAAAATATGGAAATAAGAATTGTGAGGTTTTAATTGTCAATTCTTTAAAATGAAGTTTATCAATTTTTTAAAAATATTTATTCTTTAAAAATTTTTTAAAAGGCATTATGTTTTTCAAATAATAGTAATTCTTTAATTTAAAAATATATCAAATAAAAAAAAACTATTGTAGTGAAATAAATATTTTATATATATTTATTTTGCATATCAAATATGATTTAATAAATGGTTATGAGGTGTATGTACTTTATTATTATTTTAGAATTTAATGCCAAAATATAAAAATTTAGCACCCCATCTGAGGCACCAAATGGAAGAATCATATTAAAATTTAGCAACAACATGCTCAAAGAGTATTCCATTTAAGATGCTCTTATGCCCATCGCGATTTAGAGAAAGGATTTAGGTAATTCATAATGCACACAATTCCATTGGGTAATTTTTACTATCACCCACCCTCTTTCTCTTTTTCTAGTTTCCTTCTTGCTCCAACATTAGTGAAATTTATGTCCTCTATATGTTAGTGCTATCAAACATGAACAATTAAATATATACCATTGCAGTACTATAAATCATGGATCTATACACAATCATAATTGTATTATATGATATATTAATCTTTAAACACAGCTATTTATTTATCAGATCCTTTAAATCTACTTGCAAAACAAAACACTAAAGTAGTGCCTAATTGACACACTTCTCTCTAACCTTTTTCCCTCAGGATTTCACCAAATAGATACCATAGATGCTTCAAAACCCTAATCTACATTATATGTATCATATATTATCACTAGTGACTTATTCCCCAAATTTTTATCTATAGATATATGTAAAATAATTAATAAAACAATAATAGTAATAGTAATAATAATAATAATAATATATAATATATAATAAATAATAATAAAACAGGGAATAAGTCAATTGGACTTCTGGAGAGAACAGATCTTTCAATCCAATGGGATAATTGAAGTATTATAGAAAGTGTGTATCCAAAGACTGTACTAAAAGAGGTCAATAAACAAGACAATTCCATTACTAGTATAAACAAACCCTATAAATGAGTCACATGCTTATGGCTAGTCCATACAAAATATAATAGTATCCCACTTGGACTACATAATCATCACAAATAATAACAAACTCACTTATTACAGAATCTCCCAAATCAAAATACCATTTCATCTAAGCATATAGTATATATACTGATAGGGCATAACAATATACCAAACTAGGCAGTAGGGATTCTCTCAATAAATCTCTCAAAACTAGACACCATTTTAACTAAGCACTTTGTATGCCATAGATTCGGTCTAGGTAATAGAAATTTATCTTACCACATGCAACTCCCCAGCACACAATACTAGTTCATCTGAACACATTATGTATCGATAGGATACAAAAATATACCCAAATTAGATAGTAAGAACTCACCATGACACCAGTGGATCAACATACACATATACTCAGAGACTAAAGTCTCATACACACCTGCTAGAATAAGGACCAACAATATGTGTAATAAACATCACATTATAATGATCCACATACGTACATGTATTGCTCAAAAGATAATACTCAATCATACACTACATACAACATGGATATTATTGTAGATTACAAGACTCCCACTAAGCTATAGCAATCTCAACTGCTATACACCCATACAAAGATGTATGCTCCACAAACAAGACTATAGGCTAGTGATGCGAATCCGCCCGAACCCATACAATCGACAACCCGCTGGGGTGCCGATCCATTACGGATGAAGGTGGGACCGATCACTAGAGCCCTAGCCAAGAAGTTCAAGGACAATCTTGCTATCTTTATACGAGGAATAAGTCATAGTCAAGAGGAGTTGGCCATATCTAAAGAACCAAGGCCTGTTTTACTTATACAAGCAATAGAAGCCAAAACGGGCCCGGGTGACGGTTTTGGTACATTTTTGGAGTCCGGCAAGCATGAAATGGTTCCAATGCTTTATGGGTTCAATACATATGCCTAAAAGGTCATGGAATCAAGTTAAAGCAGCCTCAAATGCAATCAAAAAGGGCTTATACGGACAGCATCAACAATTTGGCCGAATTTGCTGTATTGCTTGCTGGCTTTACTGTATTTTACTGTATTAGCCTTTTCTTATTTTTCCAAGCATGGGCAACGTGTGGGACTTCATATTCAGCTTATTTGGCATCCTAAAAAGAATCTAGAAGCTGATTTGAAGCTCAAAGAGGTCAAAGATTGATCAAAGTCAACTTGATCAAAAGGCTAGCATTTTTAGTTTCCTAATTTGTTTTTACTTTTTGTTTTAGGAAACTACCATTACTTTTTGGCTTTTATTTATTTATTTTCTGGACAAATAACTTTAGGAAGGTTTTTATTTTATTCTTTCCATTGTAAATTAATTAATTCCTAATTTAATATAAAGGAATTAATTAATCAAACTTAGATTAGGAAAGGAAGTATAGTTTCGGCCAACTAGGTTTCTTTATGTGTGGTGGCCGGTTTTTTTTTTATTTTTAGGGTTTTATTTCGTGGCTTTGTAGCCTATTTAACAGCTTATTTTTCAATATTAAGGGAACTTTGATTTGACTAAAAAAATACTTGTGAGATTAATTATCTCTTTGTTCTTTGAGAACACCTAAAACACCATTAGAGAATTGGTTGTTTTAGCTTGACTTATCAATAGGTTTTCCATCCCCTATTGTGGCGTCTACATTATACCAAGGTTTCTAACCACAGGTTGGTTAGGGTTGAGGTCCATTCCATTAGAACTTGAACTTAATTAAAGATTCGGGCTAATATAATACGGGTTTGGGAGCAGGTCGTCTTAGGTTCGTATCAGCTAGTCTTTATTAAAGGGTCTGCTGCCATGCTATAACAGGCATGTACACAACAAAATGAGACTCTCATCGAGATGATATCGCTGTGGAATTACCACAAAATAACATTATAGTTCATGTAACAAAAGTGTATCCAAAAGCTTGTATCATAGTTTCAAAACACGCTATATACCCTACCACTATAATCAATGAAGTTATAAGTATTTATCCAACACTGATTCATAAAATAGCTTCTACTACTATGATAAATAACATTCCTATGTTAAAAAGAAAAAAATTAAACATCTTTATAGCCATTATAATTAGCTTATTGAACCTCACTGCATCAAAGTAGGGTGAGCTAACCTTAAAACAAAAATTGTTGTTCCATAGTACACATAACTGGGACTACTCAAGCATTTACAAGAACAAGCACATAACATAAATAATATCCAATAGTGTGCAATCATGAGTTAACAACAAACTGCTAATGGAAAAGAATACTGGACTATTATTATTATTCTCTTTTATCATTCTATTATGCTTAAGACACATATCCCTAGAGAGTTTATTACCAATACCATAGATGTCATATTAGGAAAATATTTTACATAATAAACTTAACATAATCTTATCAATAGAAGCTATAACTAAGACAATTACAAAACACAATTAGCCTTATCTTGAAAAATCTTTGGTTCTAGTACCAATGAAACCTCTTTAAGATCTTTCATATAAAAATGGCTATACAACAACAGTTTTGTCTTAGTCAATAAGTCAATATCAAAGGAACTTAACAGTATATTTTCAACATACAATACCATATATATCAAATTGCTCCCATTGACCCTCAAATATAAATTAACAACATTTTTCTTAAAATTATTTTAGGTAATAACTTCATCCAAAAATTAAGATACCACTGCCATAAGACTTACTTAAGATCATTAGTAGACATCTTAAGATTATAAAACAAATTTTCATTTCCCACTACTTGGAAGCCAATTGGTTGGACCATATTTATACACATTTAAATACAAAACTTCCATTTAAGAAAGCAATTCTAACATTCATATAATACAACTCCAAATCAAAATTAGCCACAATTGCCTTAATGATTCTAAAAGAATCTTTTGTGGATACATGAGAGAACTTCTCTTTATAGTTAATTTCTTCTTTTTGGCTAAACTTTTTGGTAACAAGTATAACTTATACTTATTCACGTGACCATTGGAATCTCTCTTAATCTTATAGATCCATTTGTACATAATAGGATTGCTACCTTCAGGTAACTAAATCAAGATAAGATATCGAACTATTTATTTGCTTCCTTATAAGTGACTAGATCTAATTTATCATTTATATTAAACTTAATTCCTGCAAATAAACCTTATAGTCATCAAGTATAATACATTTTCGAACCCTTTGTGACTAGGGTTGACCAAACGGGTCTCATGTTGATGTTTTATTATAGTTGGAGTTTCATATTCACCAAGGTACCATGGCAAAGTACTTATCAACATGAGTTTATAGACTAGTCGTATGTTAAAATCAGAGTTAAGAATAGAATGTTATAGTCAAAACAATTTTAAGAGTATTTTACTCATTTACTTATTTGGTCCCATATTTAAATGTTGCATTATTTTATTATTAAATTACTATTTTTTGGATAAATTAAAACCCACAACCGGTCTTATAGTATGCATTCTATATTATATATTATTTTAGTATTTATTGTATTTTATTTTAATAATATTTTATTATCTTTTGTCTTTTGCTTGTATATATTTATTTTATATTATTCCATCTTTTATCAGCATCTTCTTCTTCCCCGATGACCCATGGAGAAAAAGAAAAGAAAAGAAAGCTACGTGTCACGGGCCTAACTTTTTCAATACTTCCGTGCGGCACTTAGCACCTCCCTTGCTAAGTAAGCCTTGCTCACAAGCTAACACAATGCGGAAGCTAAGAGTAGGAGAGTAGGAAGTTGGAGAGTTTGAGAGAATGTAGAGAATACTTGTATTGCTAGAATTCTTAGATATGTTACAAATGAGTGTCCAACCCTTTATATAGAGGGCTTGGCATGTAGGAAGGTTCTAGATATGTATACATGTCACCTATCTAGTTAGGGTTCTAGATTATTCTAGGGTTATGTACAAGATATTTACATGGAGTATTCTAGAGAGATTCCAATCTACATTAGTCTAGGTTTCTCTTGAATCTTCTAGAATATTCCGGGCTTCTCTAGGATCTTCATGGAGAGTGTAGAGTCTTCCAGTTAAACCTCAAGGGTTTTACTCCTTTTTCACGGGACATGACACTCTCCCCCACCTAAACTCGCGACGCCCTCATTGCGCCTTCTTCCTTGCCCGCCGAATGCGATCTTTGAGTTGCCGTTTTGTATCTTTGTGCTCCCCACTTACTTCACCATCCGGCAGATCCTTCTCGTTCACCAAGTATTTGGTGTGGTTGGGCATGCCTCTACGTTGACCGACTCGATCCGTAGGTGTGGCCTTCACATTCTTGTCGGGTGAAGTCGCTATCTCCATGGGTGCCCTTCTTGACTTACCTTCCTTTGGGGCTTCCTTGCCCCCGTTCCCTATAATGGGAAGTGGCCTTTCATAGGGTCTTGTTACCCCCTTATGCTCCTTATGTAGAGTTTTGGATTGCCAGACTAAGTCCCCTTCCTTAACCTCTACATGTTTTCTCTTATTGTCTCCACGACTTGAAGCCAATGCACACAAGCTCCCTTGTTCCAACTCCTTTGGCACATCTTGTACCTTAGGAGATGTCTTGGCATGGCTCAGGGCATCCTTGCTAAGCTCTTGGGCAGCAACCAGGTTGATTTTCTCCTCCTTCTCAACCTGCAGTGCCGACAAAACTTTAGCCTCCTGCTTGCTAGCTTGTTCCGTAGGCACCATGCACGTCGTTCCCCCATCCATGATGCATAACTTGTTAGTAAATGGGAGTGGGAAAGCCTTTACTTGGTTGAAGAATTCCATGCCAAGGACAACCTTGTAGTCATCCATGGACACAACCGTTAGGTTCAATTGGCCATCCCAGTCTCCGATGGTGGTTTTCACACCTCTAGCAACTCCCTGGAGCGGCTTTGCGTCTGAATTCACCGCCTTTACGGAGCCCCTTTCTTTGGTTGCCTCGATCCCAAGCCTTTGTGCCTCCTCCACCGATAGGAAATTATGTGAGGCACCTGTGTCCACCAACGCCTTGGTGGGTACTCCATTGAGTTTTGCCTCCACGAACATTAGGCCATTCTTCTTTGTCTCCTTAGGAGCAGCCTTGATAGCATTCAACAATTGTAAGAAACCTATACTAGTTCCTTCCTCTTGCTTCTCCTCGTATTGGGTAGTCATGGCATTCAAAGCCTTCCTCTTCGGACAATCCCTAACCCAATGCAGTCCATCACATAAGAAACAAGAGTTTTTAGATTTGGAAGCATCCTTACCTTCCCTAGGCGGCTTCCATTTTAAGCTTTTTGGCTTATGTGCACTTTCTTCCCTTTCATCCTCTTTGATCCTACTAGGTTCTCCCCCACCTTTTCCATGGTTTTCTTTCCATTCCTTTGGCTTTAGAGAGTCTCTTTGGTTGGAGTAGTCAATGAAGCCTTCGGCATATGCAATGGCACTAGCCAAATCTTGTACTCCACGCCTCTTCAACTCTGTCTTGGCCCAAGGTTGTAGACCATCCATGAAGTAGAAAAGGGAGTCTTTGTCCGATAGGTCCGGGATCTCCAACACCAAGTTGGTGAACTCCTTGATGTATTCCTGGATATGGCCTACTTGCTTGAGTCGTCGAAGGCGACTCCTTGCCTCATCTTCGGCATTCTCCGGATAGAATTGCCTTTTGAGATCCTTTTTAAAGTCGTCAAAAGTATGAAAAGTGCACGTACCTCGCTCGATGTCGCTATGCCTCCTTCTCCACCATAACATTACCGTGTCGCTAAGGTAGAGAGTGGCGGTCCTAATCTTTGAAGCATCATCCACAATGCCCATTGCTTCAAAGTATTGCTCCAAGCCCCAAAGGAAATTCTCGAGCTCCCTCGCATTCCTTGCCTCGGAGTAGGACTTGGGCTTTGGCACATCGATTCATGGTCCCTCGCGGATGGTGGTTGTCCCCGACGCCACCGCCCTCTTGCAAAGAGCCCAATCACCCCGCATATCCTCCATTTGGGTGCGGATGGCATCCAATTCTCTCTCCAACATGGCACGAAGGTCTGCTACCTCCCCCATGCATTGGTCGCGTGTCGAGCGGAGCTCCCTCCTCAAGGCATCGTCTAGCCCATTGAGTAACCCTCTCACGGCTTTATTGATGGCAATGTCCTCCGACTCTAGCCCATCTAGACGACCCTCCAGTGCCTCAAACCGTCCCTGTACTCGAGCAGCATGTTCCTCCAAGCGTAACTCTACGCCAGTCATCACATCCTTGGACTTGGACTTATGTCTCTGCTTCCCCGCATTGGGGTTGCGTTGCTCTTCACGACCTCGCACATCAGTAGCTCCCTCCACATTGATGGTAACCTCCGAGCTAGCCATCTTGCCTACTTCCACGTTACACTAACGATATGCTTGAGCAGCAATTGGCTCTGATACCAACTGTCACGGGCCTAACTTTTCCAACACTCCCGTGTGGCACTTAGCACCTCCCTTGCTAAGTAAGTCTTGCTCACAAGCTAACACAATGCGGAAGCTAAGAGTAAGAGAGTAGGAAGTAGGAGAGTTTGAGAGAATGTAAAGAATACTTGTATTGCTAGAATTCTTAGATATGTTACAAATGAGTGTCCAACCCTTTATATAGAGGGCTTGGCATGTAGGAAGGTTCTAGATATGTACACATGTCACCTATCTAGTTAGGATTCTAGATTATTCTAGGGTTATGTACAAGATATTTACATGGTGTATTCTAGAGAGATTCCAATCTACATTAGTCTAGGTTTCTCTTGAATCTTCTAGAATATTCTGGGCTTCTCTAGGATCTTCATGGAGAGTGTAGAGTCTTCCAGTTAAACCTCAAGGGTTTTACTCCTTTTTCACGGGACGTGACATACGGCAGCCTTTCATGGCAATAACCCTACCTTTAATTGCTTCCAAATTTTGACCACCCATCAGAAATTAGTCATACCAAATTGAAACCCACACTACCAGGAATCCATAGCCATGTCTATCTTGCCATGGAATGGCCTAGGCTCGTCGGAAAGCCATGAAAACCGGTGAATGTGCTTTTTCTGATCGCCGTCTTTCGATGAGTATGGCGTCGAATGGGTGGTCCTTTACCACAAATTTGGGCCTCCTGAGTCCGTTTCCGCTCAGATTGGCTTAAATCTTGCTCATTCGTGAGATATGACAGAGCCCATTTCGGCAGCAACTTCCCGGCAGGATTCCGGCGATCTCCTGCGGCGGTTGGACCAATTGGAGGTATATTCTTGATGCTCTCATCATAAGCTTCAAATTGGTAGTTAGAATGTGAATTATAATTGAGTATCTAGGAAGTTGCCATTGATGGAGCTAGGTTGTGTTTATGTTGAAATTGGACAGAAATTGGACAAGTTTTTAGTCAATTGTCATTACAGTTAGGTTCCAAATAATAATTAGAGACTAATGGAATGATTAATTTAAGTTAATTTTCAAGATATTGAAAAGCCCCAAATCTTGAGTTTAGGCCAATCGGGTTCACCTTGATTTATATTCAATTGGGTGGGCAACATTGGTAATTCTTGAGTCATGGCATGAAATTGGGACTTTGGAATCTTAGTTATCTGGTCATTTGTTTTTATGGAAGCCCAAGTAATATTTTTGTAATATTTTAGACATCAAATACCAAAGTGGCAGGTGTGTTGTGTTTATTTATTGTGTAAGATTATTTATTGGGTTTGATTGAGATTTTTGTATGAAATTTAGAGCTTGTATGTGTGTAGATTGATATATATATATATATATATATTTATATATAAACATGGTGAACATATAAATACATATATGTATATTCGTTAGAAGGTTGTGTGTGTATATATATATATATATATAGATGAGTGTGAATATATATGAAAAAATATATAAATATATGAGGGTGTATATATATATGTATGTATGTATGTATGTGTGAAAATATGTGATCATATATATGTGTGTATATGTGAGGGTATATGAATAAATAGATATGTGTATATATATATATTTATATATGTGTAAATGAATGCATATAGATGAGTATGTATATATATACATATATATATATACTAGTGTACATCTAGATGTTGTGTATATATATGTTTATGTATACATATATGTAAGTGTATGTTTGTAAAAATATACGGGTTTTATTCATGTATACATATGCGTGTGAATAAGTGTGAGTGCATCCTATGATATGTGCTAGTTTGATATATATATCTCTCTAATGTATGGGTTTTGGGTATATAAGTATGTGTATACATTTATTTAATTCAATACATTTATTTAATTGTGGAAAGAATGTGTATGTGTATATGAAGAAGTATGGATGAATATATGTATATATATTTGAATATATTTATATATGCATATACATGTATGCTTGTGTCTACATACGTATGTGTATATATATATAAATATGTGTTATGGGAATTTATGTGTTTAATGCTTAAATAAAATTGTTATTTAAAATTATAATGCCAAAGTTATGTTGAATTAAATATGTATAGCATTTAATTTATATCTTCGAAATTAAGAAATGATAGTTTTCAATTGTTGTTAAATTATTGTTAGGTATTTTTATGTATTTAATTATATATAAAATATTATGTGATTTTAGTGTAACTTTTGGTATAAATTGGTTTGAAGGTTTGAGAAAATAATTATATTAAATTGCTGTGATTAAAATATATATATATATATGTATTTATTTATTTATTTATTAATGGATTTGGGTTATGATGATAGAAATTGAAATATTTATACTGATGGATGTGTGAGGATGGATTAAAACAGAATATGAAATTTTATGAATTTGATAAAAGTGTACAAATTTAAATGTATTAAAATTTTATAATATTATATTATATTATTATAGAATTTTATCGATTTTCGATGCGCCATACACGTATTGGTGTTCTGTAATTGTGGATGTGATGAGCGCGCATGTTGTATACTCTCTTGTAGTTGCCATTGGACCGAGGGCATGTTAGTTTTATATTGGCCATAGCTGTCTTTTTTCATGGTTGGGATTGAAGGTTATAGTATCGGCGCCATTGGGATGCCAAGGTCAAAGTGGTGTTTAGAATGTTGGATATCATCTGACACCACTGGTATATGTATACTGGTGCTCTGTCTAATATCTGTTAGTGCGCATGAATATAGGATTGTCCTGTGCGATGCTATGGATCTAAGGGTAGGCAGATATAATGTAAAGTAAACATCAATCATCCCCTCTATGGCTAGGATGACTGTTGATAGCATTGGCACTGATGAGACACCACGGTGATCGGATGTAGGTTTTCTTCTTAACCTCTTGTCTTGTCGTACTCGGAATGCTAAGTACCATTGGACGCCACTGGTATATAGTATAGCGTAACAAATATTTTTTTTATATATACGTTTAGAAATGTATATATAAATATGTTATATTATATTATGTTTGTATGTACCGCACCATACGGGGATGACGATTCGATGTGGTCCATAAAGAATTAGCATCATGATTATGTTGTCTACGGTTCCAGGGGATCGGACGGTCAATATGGGCACCCACTTCCGATTGGTACTAGTAGCAAAGTGCCGGCGACAAATGGAATCATGAATCGCGCAGTATATAGATATTGTATGTACCTCCGTTATGCTTGTATATTTCGTAATATATCATTAATTTCAAAATATTGTTTTATTTTATATTATCTATTTATTCGTAAATTGATTTCTAGTACTATCGTTATTAACCTTTCTTGTTATTACAATCATTAAAAGTTATTGTTGTTATTAATATTATTATCTTCATTATGGTTATTATTGTTTATTTATTTATCTATTAATTATTATTATTATTATTATCATGATTTGATATTATTATAGTTATTAATTTTTGTACTATTAGTGATGTTGCATTTGTTATTGTTATATTTGTTATGATTATTTTTATTATTATGTTCATTATTTATTATCATTATTATAATTATTTTTTTTGTTATTTTTATTATTATCATCAATGGTATTTATTTATAAAATTATTGTCAAGTATTATTTTAGTAGCTATTATTAATTGTTGAGATTTTAATAAATAATATTTGTTATTATTATTATTATTATTCTTACTATTATTTTTATTGGTATTTTTATCTTTATCATTATCATTATTATATAAAAGCCTTCGGGTAAATATGGAAATCTTCGAGCAAGTATATGATAGCTCTGGGACAAGTGATAATTTTTAGACAGGTCATATTAATGCTATTATTGTCAAAATGATTACTATTGGTAGTTGTTTTATTATTCTTTCTATATTACGGATTGATATATTTGTAAAATGATATTTGAAATATATTTGAAATGTACGACACTAAATGGGTGGTGTGGGTGGACGTGAATAATTAAAAGTATCTTTGTTTATTGAATTATTTCTAATATATGTATATATATATATGTTCTTATATTTTTATTAAAGTGCTATTAATTGTGAAAATAATTGTAATAAGGGGGGAGAAATAAAGTGATACGATATAAGAATGCGTTTTCTTGCAGGAAATATTTGGGGCATGTTCTACCCGAAGGGAAGACGATGTCGGATTTTCCATAGGATGGTCCGATAGGATTCCTCTGGGATCGGGGTTTACCTAGGATTACAGGAAGGGATCCTGGATGAGTTCTAACATAAATAGTGAGAATCACAACAGTTTTCTCTATGGAAAAACAAGAGCTATTGGATCCTTATTCTCACCAAAACTGAAACATCCTCAAAATAAATAGTCATGTTTGGCTTAAGGATCCTAATTGTGAAAGATGAATAGTAAAATTCAAAAACTTCAGATCCTTTATAAGAACCAATGAAATAACTATTAAAGATTTTACCGTCTAACTTCTTAATATCTAAATTATACATTATAACATCAACTTTAGAACCTCATACATAAGAAAATGTGTAAACTAGTTATAATTTATCATCCATGAGAAAAATTACAAATTAAATTTGCTAAAACACATCGTACTATATCCATCAAAGTGCAATTCTTTATTTCAGTTATACCATTTACTAAAGAGTGGCAAGTATTGTACTCTGTACATTAATACCATATTCAAATAAATAAATTACCGACATTGGGTCCTATCCAATCTCATTATGTCTACCATAATATTTGTCACCCTATTAAATCTCAAAGCCTTCAATTTCTTATTCTTTTAAAGTTTCATTCTAATTTTGAACTTCTTAAAGACAACCAAGAAATCTAATTTCTCACTCATAATCTCAACATATCCATAATAGAAGAAAATTATCAATATAGATAATGAAATGTGTATAGCGTCCGTTTGGCAGAGCTGTTTTGAATAGAACTTTTGAAGTAGAGCTTTTGTCAGTAGATCTTTTTTAAAAAGAGTTTTCTTTAAAAAGATATTTCCTGTTTGATTGTCAATTAAAAAAGTGGTGTGAATATTTTTTTGAGTGTTTGGCAACGTAATTTAAAAGTGCTTTTGACTTAAAACTTTACAACAATATTTTTTATTATAATAATCTCATAAAAATTTTTCAACTATATATATGAGAAAAATGCATCATTTATAAAAATTAACACTGATAAAATTAATTTGGTAAAAAGAGTTGTTTATGATTTGTATTATTTTAAATTTACTGATTAGATTTTATTTATATGGTTTTGAAAATATATAGTAACTCATCATCATATAATATATTTTGACACTTTCATATATAAATAGCAGAATAACATAAGCAAAATAAATGCGTATCATATTAGTTTTTTATAAATTTTTTAAGTTATATAAACTAATAAATAAATAAATATATATATATATATACATATTTATCGAAACATAAGAAAATTTGCTATACAATCACGCTCGTTGCTCATCTTTTGTTCATATAGAACACCACAATTATTTGCTTCAACAACTTCCTCATCTTCATTCATTTCTTCTCCCGTAGGTGGTAGTTCCTCATCATTATCAAAAAAACTAAATTCTTGATTTTTGTTAGCATGAAACCTCATGAAGTTATGTAGAGCCATTGAAGAATCACAATTTTTACTTGCTTTGCAAAAGCAAAACTTAGCATTTGATGTAATATTCTTTATCTATTTTTCCAAACACCAAAAGTTTTTTCAATTGTGCACCTTAAGGATGAATGTGCATGATTAAATACTTCTTTATTTCCCATTGGAAGACTAGCACATTTAAAATCAGGAAGATGATATCGCTTACCTTTATATGGTCCTAAATAACATTTCATATGAGGATATCCAGTATCTACTAAATAATATTTACCTTCATTAAAGACAAACAGTTAAATTAAATAAATTTTGTAAAACATAAAAATAAATAAATAAATTAGCTGTGAAAACATAAATCATAATATAAATAACAAATTTTAAATTCACAAACCTCTTGGTGGATGAGGAAAATGTAATATTTCTCTACGAAGAGCCTTTAAAAAAATACATGTATCATGAGTAGTGCCCTCCCATCCAACCCATGCAAATGTAAATTATATGTTAAAATCACACACGGCCATCACACATTTCCTTCCAATATATGGTATTTGCTTTGTTCTAGAAATCACAACCGGTATATGCGTCCCATCAATTGTTCCAATACAATCTTTAAAATATAGCTAATATATTTTATCATCCTTAATTTTTTTGGAACTGTTCTAAATTGTGGATCATTAGGTCTTATGAAATCAGCTACCATACGTGAAACAACATCTAGCACAACTTCAAACTATCTAGATATAGTTTTACCTAAATATTGAAATATCTTTTGAACCATTCTATTACCAAGTCCATGGCCTAAAGTTATTAAAAATATGGCTACTGTTTCCATTAAGTTTATATTTTTCCCATTATTTAATCCATAAAATTGATTCAGCAATTTACACAATTTCATAAATACATGTTTTTCCATTCTAAATTATTGGTAACACCTATCCTCATGACCATTTAATATTTCTATCACAAACTTCCATCCTGTATGAGATATGGTTCTTTTACATAATATTTAATAAAATGATCTACAGTCAATACTACTCTTGCAACTACCATTTCCAACAGTTCTTTTTCAACTTCATTATCATCATCATTATATTCAAAATTACTATTAGAATCAACTAGAAGATGTCATATCTGTATCAACAAGTATATTAAAATATGTAAGATAAATATTCAGAATTTATAAACTTAAACCATTATAATATATTAATATAAAAATAAAATGTATAAATCCAAAATAATTAAAATATATATGTGACCAAAGTAAGGACATTACATGAAGGAAATAACACAAATATTTAAAAAATACATAATGACATAACGTGATTTCATTTGCTTAAGCCATTCAATTTGAAGATCAAAATCCTTAAGGGTAACAAACATTTGCCTATTCTCTTTCCTAAGAAATAGTTTTGTAGTAGCCATAAAAAGTTCACTTCCTCTCTCAATTCCTGGTATATTACGCAGCATGTCACTTACTTTAGGAATACTACAACCAAGATCATCTTCATTCCTATTCTCAACTGCAGTACGCATGCCATCTAATTGTTTAGATAATTTTGCTGCAACTCCACTTCTAGTGTCATTATTTTTTTTTTTTTCCTCTTCTTTCCCTTATCTTGTGTGGAAGCTCCAAGCGTAGAATTTGATATGTCAATATCATTACCGATGTCCTCAATTCCTTCAGTAAAATTTAGATCATCAGTAAAGTTTACATCCAAACTATCACTTATATCAAAATAATTTACTCTTTCCCTAGATGATCCATCATTGATATCATCTGGTATATATCCTGAAGAAGGTGCCCAAGCTCCCTCTCCTGTGGCAGCAACATCCTTAAACAATATAACCAATTGGTTAACAAATTTCAAACCTCGAGTTCAAAATTTTGATATGTCAGGATTTTCCTACAATAATATTAAGTCATATACATTACCATCTCCTTGAGTTTGTTGAGTTGATTTTGACATTTTGTACTAAATTGAACAATTAAAATAAATAAAACAAGTTAAAATAATAAATACAAATTTAAAAAGAATGATGTAAACCACAGCAACATAGAAAATTAGTAAATGCATTATATATTATATATGTACAAGACATAGCTAATTTATTTATTAGAAAGTAAAAAACTAATGCCAAATCAAACTAATTGTCAAAGTTAATAAAAACTCAATATCTCAACTTTCTATTATCCTAATCTCACGTGAGGTAGGGTGGACCTATCAAATATACATCATATATTATATGTTTTTAATGCTTTGCACACTAGATATTCACAAGAAGAATCCTTAAAAAACCGGTCTCACATCAATCAACTAATTTATTTGGTGGGATGTGATGAGCCACGGTATTACCCAAAGAAAAAAAAAAGTGATGAACTGCAGTCCAAGTTAACGCAATTGAAGAAGAGGAAACAAAAGTTAACACAAAGTAAAATCAATTAATGGGCAGCAAAAAATGAAAGGCAAAAAATAGTACCTCTACTCTTTGATTATTCTTTGTTATGCAGGAACCTTTGTGGGAAAAAAATGAAAAGAAGGAGAAGGAATCGTCCTTTATCTTAGGGTTTAATTTGGATAAAGTTGGTATTTTAAAAAAATAATAAGGGTAGAATTGTTAATAAAAAAATTATTAAATGATTTATTGAGCTTCCCGTATAAGCTTAAAATAGAGCATTTTTAGATAAGTCCAAATTTTGAGTTCTTCTAAAACAGCTTAAAAAAAAAGTTCATTTTTTGGTCAATAAGTACTTGTTAACTATTGCAAAATAATTTTGTTTTTCTATAAAAAAGCTTTTAGCCCTTAAAAAGAGTTTTCAAGCCAAAAAAAGACTATGCCAAACGGACCTATAGTCTGTCAAAGCAAGTGGTGTACAAAACACATAGAGATTAATGTTATAGCATAAACAATTATTACAAATTCTGGCTCATGCTGGTGCAACTATAGAATTAACAACAACAAAACAAGAAAATTAATATAAGCAATAACTTATAAACCAAATTACTATAAAATACCATAAAAGTCTTAAGCAACTTATCATTCCTTATTAGGGTCCATTAGATTGATTCAATAGGAGGAAAATTTCAAAATAAGCTTATTCACATCACTAAATCCATCATGTACAATAGAATTCAACAAATCCAAATAGTGGTGTTTCCCAATTTATTAAAATTGATAAATTTCCTACTAATATCAAGCAGCTTAAGAACAATATTCATAGAATGTAATACATAATATATATATATATATATATATATCTGTAATCATATATGTAATTTTCCATAACCATCACATAGCAATTATACAAGCACTTAAAGTCCTTATACAAAATTTAACCTCGACAATATTATGAATATTTGGTATCTTTGGTGGTCCAATTTTCAAAGTCATATCTACCTTTGTGAGAGTCAAATGTTATCAAAAACTTTCACTGCTTTTAATAATTAATCTATTCAATTTTATCATGACATTCATAGGCAAAGTATTAGAGGTGCTCCCACCTGTGAAATAACTAATAACAAGAATGCATTACACCACAAAGGACTACGTAAATGCTATCTTTCCAGCCCCCTCATCATATCAAAACATATAATATTGCCAGGGTCTTCGAAGCACAAACGATACCCATACACGATCAAGGGATAGTCAACCAAATCATCAAAATTAAATGTATCAAACTAAATCACCGACACGGTAACTAAGAACCTGCAATTCATGATATCCAATCAACTTTCATTGCCATTCCAAGTATCTCACCAAGTAATCAAACCACCGAAAAGGTAGCCTAATCACCCATATGGACCTTGCTTCAAAAATGGGAGAGAATATGAGTTACATTGATAATTTTTTGATATGGACAAATTAAGCCTCAGGACAGGTGAGTACTTAAAATTCTACACCACTATGCCAATTAGGCATTGAGCCTTTGACAATTTATGATTTGGATATACCAAATCTTACGACAAGCAAACACTTAAATCTTGAGCATTTTAATTAAATAAACTGGGAATGTAGATAATTTAACATAAAATAACAATAACTAAATAAATGAATAAATAAATAAGTTTTTAAAATTAAATTTGAAATGGAGATAAATTTCTACAAAATAAAAATAAACAAATAAGTAAATAAAACCATACATAAGATAAATAAGAAAAATAAATTAGTTTTTTTTTTTTATCTGGTTGTTGGCGTCAGCAAACAACACGTCATGCTGATGTTAGCATGCTGGTGTCAAAAATCCCAAACGACAAGTCATTGGACTCTTCTTCCTTAGCCAATCGGGTCATGGATCAACCTAGCTTCACTTTAAGAGGGTCAAGCAACCCGGTTTTGAACCCAGCTAAAGAAGTCATTGTTATGACCTCCTTTTCAAGCCATATTTTCACCATTTAATTGGCCTCGATGTGAGAAACCTAACCCACACATCAATTTTGGCCAAAATTAACCAAAAGCAATGCAAAACCCAAGTTTCTGTCAACCATGGGTTTCTCCTTTTGTTGCCCAATTCCAAAGGGTTCCAATCCAAATCAACGCTCAAAATTATTCCATTCCATCGAAAAAACAAAATATCATGTAGCCCAGGTCATAAATTCATGCAAAAAACAATTTTTCCAAAATTTTGATAAACAAATATATTGTGTAAACGAATCCAATATTGCACAAGTTTTACCAAAAGTTTCACAATTTTTTTTTTTTGTACAAGTAAATAATATATATATATATATATATATATATATATGTGTGTGTGTTTATTTCAATTAAAAGGCTTCAAAGATCGAAAGCAGTCAATTAATAAAATCCAAAAATTTAATTTTGATCAAGCCACCATCGGTCACTATATGTGCAAAAAAAGAATCTGATATCAATTGTTAGTGCTACCAAACATGAACAATTAAACATATATCATTACAGCACTATAAATCCTCAATCTATACACAATCATAATTGTATTTAGAATATGATATATTTAAACATAGCCATTGATTTATCAGATCCTTTAAATTTACCTGCAAAACAGAACACAGGAGTAGTGCCTAATGGACACACTCCTCTCTAACCTTTCTCCCTCAGGATTTCACAAAATAAACACCATAGATGCCTTAAAATCCTAATCTCCATTGTTATGTATTGTATATTATCACTGGTGAGTTATTCCTTAAGTTTTTATCTGTATATATGTACAAAAAATTAATAAAATAATAACAGTAATAATAATAATAATAATATAATAATAATAAAACAGGGAATAAGTCAATTGGGCTTCTAGAGAGAATAGGTCCTTCAGTTCAATGGACTAACCGAAATATTACCAAAAGTGTGTATTCAGGGGCTCTACTAAGGAAGGTCAATAAATAAGTCAGTCCCATTATTGATATAAACAAGTCTGTAAGTGAGTCATATGCTTATGGCTAGTCTACATGATATATCTAACACTGTCTAGTGTCAGTTGAATCATCAAACCCATAAACATCACTTCAAAATTCCTTTTTCTTCTCTCTCTCTCTCTCTCTCTCTTTCTCTCTCTATGTCTATGTGTGTGTCTGTGCAATGGCTAGTTACTACATATTACAGCACTCTAGAATCCCTCAAATACCATCCTCTTCATCTTTTTAAAAGAAGCTTTTAAAGAAATATATTTTCTTCTCAATTAAACTCAGCAGCATTTGGAAATTGCTAAACGGAAAAAACTTTAGTAGGTTCAGGGGTAGGTTTGTGCATCTGGATTGAGGAAACAAAGGTATAGGGATATTTCAAGCCGTAGGTTGGTGAAATGGTTAAGATAACAAATTAAGGGGAATTTGGCCCAATATCCCTGTTTGAAGAGCTCTAATAAAATCCACCCCTTTCCTTTTAGCTTTTTTTTTTTTTTTTATAAATCTATCCATCTTTTTTTATTATTCCAACTATACCCTTAACCCATAAATTCCCCTAAAACCACAAAAAACAAAGCCTAACAGAGGCCATATATGCACTCCTTTGTCATTTTTGATTGGTTTCTAATTCTAAACTTGAAGAAGAACACGAACGACAATTTAAAGGTTAAGTGGCTTTCACATTTTCTCTCTCTTTCTCTCTCTCTCTCTCTCTCTCTCTCTCACACACACACACACACACACACACACATTCTGAAAAAAGAAAAATGAAGAGTTTGAGAAGGGCGTTGATTACCGTCGATCGACTTCTAAAAGCGATGGCAATAGCAATCCATCGCATCTCCATTGTAGTAACAGCAGCTGAAGGTTCTTCTTTGTTCCCATGGAGACTCTGCTTTGGTTGGTTTTTCATGCCCTTTCTTCGTTTTTTTTTTTCTTTTTTTTTTCTTATGTATAGATAAAAAAAAAAAGTATAAAACGAAAATAGAAAATAAAAACGAAATTCTCAATTTCTTAGGTGGCTTTGCAATTTGTGGTTTTTTTAAAATTTTTTATTTTATTTTTTTGGGTCTAGACCACAATTGGGTTATGTAAATGCTGGGTTTTATAGTTCTAGTCGAACAATTTGAACATGTTTGCTATCAATCTCTCAGAGGAAGAGAACAAGAGGCGCCTATTCAACAAGCATTTTCCTTTTTATTTGCTTTGTTTTTTATTTAATTTTTGGAAATTCGGTTTTGCGCTTTTGGATTTTGGTGATGATATGATCATGTTTTGATTTCCTTTTGGGTTACTGGCATTACTTTTGAAATTCCGTGTCATCTCTGACAACTCTTTGTTGATTTCGCTCACTGTAATAGACAAATATCCAACCACGTCCATGCCATGTCACTCTCTTTCTTGCCCGTTACAGAAATCGCCACGAATTTGTCAGTTTCGATTTTATTTTATTTAATTGCTTATTTTTTTGTATATGGAAAGATGTTCTAATTTATTTGGTAGGCTGGTCAAAGACACGTTGAACTTTTACAGTTTCTTTTTTTCTCTAAAAGATTTTGTAATTTATTGGTTTTTTGGGAACAATTTTGTAGTATGATGTTGCTATTTTTCTTTTAGCCATCAATTGTAAAAGTCAATTTGCACAAGAAAGAAATCATCTGCTATAAAATTAATAGCAATGCGACTCATTTAAATTATTTTTGGTATGAAAAGAATAATTATGAGGTTCCATTTATGGGAGATTGAATAAAAAAGGACGGATATTAGTTTTATTTATTTTATGTTTTGTTTTTTGGGCGAGACATGATAAATTATGAACTTACATTTATATGTGATAAGTTTTTTATCACTTAGACATCAATTTTCTATCTGGTAACTGATACAACATGTCCCTTTCCATAAATTTTTTACAAGATCCTCATCATATCAAAATTGTCCATTTATGTATGATAAGTTTTGCTATTAACCATCAACAGTTGTGATTATTTCAGACATTTTAAATTAAAATTATGTGCAAAACTTGTTAAACAAATCAAATATTCTATTAATAATTTATTACACACCGCTATGTATATGTATAAATATGGACACTCAACATTAGCTGGTTATGCCATTCATAGTACCGATTGTGTTGTGTGGCTTGAGGATGGTCCAGATACATGTTTTGATTACGTCTATGAAAAATCACTGAAGGCCCATCGATACTACCAATGGCTACCACTGGTAATTTTTCCAGTAAGATTGTAGGTCCCCATCGGTAATACAAATAGACCCTTTGGTAATTATGAATACAAATAGACCCTTTGGTAATTATGAAAATTCAAATTTTCATTTTTATGATAAATGGATTATTATGTTTTTTTTCCTTATATTTTTTTATTGTTACTTAAGTTGCACTTAACAAGTTCTATGGTGTCATACATAATATAAAAATAATTATAATAAATTATGGAGTTTTATATAAAAAAATTAATATGAAAAATTATCAAAGGGCCATCGGTAATACCGATGGGTGTCGTTGGTAATTTTTTGAGCACATTGTCAAAATCTGGAGAAATTACCAATGGCCCCCGTCGGTAATAGGAATAGGCCCTTCATTAAGTATGAAAATTCAAATTTTATTTGTTGTTACTAGCAGATTATTGTGTTTTTTTTTTTTTATTATTATTACCTAAGTTGCACCCAACAATTTCTATGGTATCATACATTATATAAAAATAATTATAATAAATTATGGAGTTTTATATTAAAAAAATTAATATAAAAAATTACCGAAGGGCCATGGATGATATCAATGAGTGCCATCTTTAATTTTTCCAGCAAACTTATCAAAATCTGGAAAAATTACCAACGGCACCCACCAGTATTATTGATAGGCCCTTCAAAAATTATGAAAATTCAAATTTTCTTTTTTGTTTGTTAGCAGATTATTGTGTTTTCTTTTTCTTTTTCTTATTATTATTTTTTTTAATCATTATCTAAGTTTCATTCAACAAGTTTTATGGTGTGACACATAATATAAAAATAATCTAATAAATTTTGGAGTTTTATTAAAAATAAAAAATATAAAAAATAACTTGAAAAATTACCGAAGGATTTATCAGTAATATCTATAGCTGTGAGCCTGCGATCGATAATTTTTATATCGATATTTCTGATGGACCATTGGTCATTTTGAACATACAAGATTTCATGTTTTGTTTGTTAATGGGTTAATGCATCTTTTCTTTCTTATGTTTTTTATCATTCGTTAATTTGATTTGAATAAATGTATAATCACAAATTATATGATGTCATTCATAATATAATATTTATGTTGATCTTTGGAGTAATTACCACCAGAGTCTATCATGATTACTGACGGATCGTCAATTATTGCGGTTGCACAATTTTGTTGTTAATGGATCGTTGATAACTTCTATTTTGTCATACGTCATATGCAAAATAATATAAAATACCGCAAATTGATTGTAAAATAAAAAAAATAACGTGTTATAATGTATTTGGATGTCAAAGTCAAAAACATCAAATCTAAATTGAAAATCTATTAAAATACAACTCAACAACATATTTCTTTCTAAACCAATTAGTATCTTGCTGCCTGAATAAAAGATCTTCATCGCTACTTCTGTACTCAATAAAGTTCAAAGCGAAGACCCCACAATCACTCCTATAGTTTTCATTCATAATATAGGGTCAAAGAAATTGACAAATTAATATCTAAAAATTGCAAAATGGATGCAACATATAAGAGGACTAAGAGCATATAAATAAAATCAAATCTCTTCAGAAAGCATCCTTTTTTTTTTCTTCCCTTACTGACAATATAATATTATCAATAAATTGAAATTTCAAAGTAAAACTTACCATCTTAGATGGGGGAGAGGACATTGGGACATTGGCGAGAAGCTTAGTTGGAAGAATAAGCTTGGTGCTTTCCTTCTTAGATTGGGATTGCAGGCTAAAATATCAAAACAATGCATATTGGCCTACCATATTCATTAAGAAACATTATAATTGACCAACAAAAATAAATATATAACTATTTAGTTTCCAAAAGAAACATTTTCAAAAAAATTAAACAACAAAATAAATTTAATTTTTAAAAAAAATATATAATTTTTTTAAAAATAAATAGTTTACTTTTTTTTAACCGAAAAAAAAAATATATATATATATATATTTTAAAAAATGTTGATGTCATCATTGACGTAATCAAAACAACAC
This sequence comes from Ziziphus jujuba, assembly GCF_031755915.1. Lineage (NCBI taxonomy): Eukaryota > Viridiplantae > Streptophyta > Magnoliopsida > Rosales > Rhamnaceae > Ziziphus > Ziziphus jujuba. Next base: position 16,738,624 of record NC_083384.1, read on the forward strand.
GTCATCTAGGCCAGATGACATGTCGTTCAAGAAAACCGACATTTCCACCACAGGGATAGAGTGAGTTTAATAGGCTTGTTAGAAATATGATTTAGGAAATGTTCTAATTAATTGGAAGTCATAGATTTTTGCTGAAGCTCGTGCTGGAGATATTTCATACTGTTCATGTTTGGAAAGTTTGTTATACTAGGTAATTTGCAATAACATTTGCGAGAGGTATAATGTAATACTATTGACATCTCAGTCCAGGGGACAGAGTGAGGCTAAACATGTTAGTAAAAGGAGGGTAGAAGTTGTGCTTTCTACGTACATAAGAATTTTGGTGCAAACTTTTGTAGGAACTTCACAATGAAGATTATTATTAATTTTTTTTATTATTATATAGGCTAACCCACTTTTTCATTCACTGGTTAAGATAAAAAATTTGAACTCATTTTTTTCAGTGAGCAGGGCGATTGATTTTGAAATATCAAGGCAGGTGCAACTTTATAGTCAAGGCCAAGGTGATCAAATGGTAGAAGAAACTCATCAATGGAAAGAAGGTGCTCAGGTTGTTGCTACTGCTTGCTAGTTCAGTGAATTCAAGATATATATTACATATGGTCTCTTTGTTTCTGTGAAACAATCCATTAACCATTCGATGTATTTCTCAGAAAATAGTCACAATGAGGAAATAAAAAAAAAAAAAAGGACTGGCTGATTGCCGACATGTCCTAGAGTGAGACCTTCCAGGAGTTATCCTTACTGATGAATACGTTAAGGATATTCATAATTCACTGCCTGAACTCTCAGAAATAAAGCATGTGGTGTTTGAGGTTCCCTATTTGTTGCCAGTTGTCTTTTATTTATTGTTTTGTGATTGTAATCTTTAGACTTATTTGCGTACTTAACATGTGGTTGTTGGCGATTAGTATATTTATTTAGTGTATTAATTGAAAAGCTAATTGATGAAGAATAAGTAAATTAAGAAAGTATAATGCAGCAACTAGATTTTAGAATACATTTCAATTCCATTAATTCTCTTTTTTATCCACATTTTTGTATTCATTTTTTTACTGTAGAATACATTTCAATGCCTTCTCTGTAAACCATTTGCAATAACATTTTTCCACATACATAATATAATGTAGTTGACATCTTAGTCATACAGACAGAGAGGCTAAACGTGTTAGCAAAAGAAGGGTAGAAGTTATGCTTTCTATGTACATAAGAATTTTGGTGCAAACTCTTTTAGAAACTTCACAATGAGGATTATTATTATTTTTTTTTCTTTTCATTATTATACAGGCTGACCCACTTTGTCGTTAGCCGGTTGAGATAAAATATTTGAACTCATCTTCTTCAGTGTGCAGGGTGATTGATTTGGAAATATCAAGGCAGGTGCAACTTCATAATCAATGCCACGGTGATCAAATTGCATAGGAAACTCGTCTATGGGAAGAAGGTGCTCAAGTTGTTGCTACTGATTGCTACTTTAACGATTTCAAGATATATATTTCATATTGTCTCTTTATTTCTATGAAACAATCCATTAACCATTGGGTGTATTTCTCATAAAAAAGTTATAATGAGGAAAAAGGAAGGACTAGCTGATTACTAATATTTCCCAGAGCTAGACATTCCAGGAGTTATCCTCACTGATAAATACGTTAAGGATATTCATAATTCACTACCTAAACTTTCGTAAATAAAGATCCAGAGGTATGAGAAATTGGGTCTAAGCATACAAGATGCTTGGGAGAAGGCAAGGAGCATGACTTGTAATTTCATAGTCTCCTTGTTGGTTTGTTCTTTTAGCAATAAGCTTTTACCAGTTGGGGGTTTGCTATAGCTTAAATCTTAAGCTAGATGTGTATTTTAGTTATCCTTTTAATTATGCGATGTAACAACTATGTAATGTTCTATACATGTTATTATAGCCGGATTGCTGGATGTGTGCTTTGTATTTTGCTTATGCTATCTTAGTAGTCGTTGGAAAAAATATCGACATAGATGCATTGAATAAATGTATTAGTACAATACTATGGTCTCATATATAATATGAAAATAATTGCCATAACAAATGGACTCTTTGACTTAAAAAAAAAATTAAAAAAATTACTGACAGGAAAAAATCGATATACCAATAAATATAAATAAAAATTTATATTTATGTTTGTAAAAGGATTAATGTGTCTTAATTTTTCTTATGATCTTTATCCATACCAAGTTGCACTAAACAATTTCTATGGTGTCATATACAATATCAAAATAATGGTAATAAAATATGGATTTTATTTTGAAAAAATTGATAGGAAATAATACTGACGCACTCATCGGTAATACCAAAATGACCTTCAATAATGAAGAAAATTCAAATTTTCTTTATTTCTTGTTAAAGTATTATTGTGTGTTCCTTTTTTTTGTATTTTTTTTTTTATTACTTAAGTTGCACTCAACAAGTTCTATGGTGTCATACATAATTTTTCCAACAAGCTTGTTAAATATTCGATAAATTATCAAGAGAACCCATCGATAATATAGATAGGGTATTCGATAATTATGATATTACAAATTTTTTTGTCATTTTTAAGGTATTACTGTGTTTTCTTTTCTTTCTTATGTTTTTTATCGTTAAAGAAGGTTGAACTCAACATTTTTATGGTGCAATACATAATTAAAAAGTAGCTGTAATGAATTTTGATGATTTGTGAAGGAAAAATTTTAAATGAAAACTTACTAATGGGCCATTGGTATTACCGATGGAGACCACGGTAATTTTTTTAGCAAGCATGGCATATTTTGGAAAGATTACCAAAGGGTTCAATCGGTAATATCAATGGCCCTTCGGTAATTTTGTGATCTAGAATTTTTTTGACCTTTGGTAATGTATTATTATGTTTTTTTTCCTTTCATATGTTTTTTTCTCATTAAAGAAGGTTGCACTTGACACGAACCTAGGTCAACTTGCTCCTATACCCGTATTATATTAGTCCAAATCGAAAAATTAAGTTTAAGTTTTTATGGTCAGCTCAACCTCTAATCAGCCTGTGACTAGAAATCTTGATATATCGAAGATATCATAATAGGTGATAGATGTCCTATTGATAAGTCAAACTAAAACACTCACTCTCTAATGGTCTTTTAAGTGTTCCAAGAGAATAAAAGGAATTATTTCTCACAAATAATTTTATGTAAAAATTCTATATTGTCATTGAAAAATAAGTTCTTAAATATGCTAAAGTCACAAAAAAATAAACCCTAAAACAGCTAGGTAAAGTCGGCCATAGAGATTAGGAAACCAAGTGTTGGCCGAATTTTGCCTACTTTCTTAAACTAATCTGGAGTAATTAATTCCTTTATTTTGAATTAGGAATTAATTATATTACAATTGAAATAATAAAATATTAACTTTCCTTAGCTAATTTTTCCAGTAAATAATTAAATAAGAACCAAAATAAAAGATTAATTTCCTAAAACAAAAGTCAAATTACAAATTAGGAAATTAGTTGATTAGTTTGCCAACTAAGCTATCTTTGACCAATCTCCAGCTTATTAAGGCTCCAAATCAGATCCTATATACCATGTAGGATGCCAAAAAGGATTAAATATGATTCTTATATGTTGCTCGTGATTGGAACAAAGTGAAAATGCATGAACAACAAGAAAGCTCAAAGTCAGCAGCAAAATGGACAATTTTGGCCAAAAAGAAGGCTTGTACGCAAATGTGTTATTTGGTTGCTTTTGCTTGTATGCTACTTCATGGTCTCTTAGTGACATCAATTAAGTTCATAAAGAGTTGAATCCATTCCTTGCTGCCCAGGGTCCAAAAATGTACGAAAACAGCTTGTTGGGTCTATTTCTATCTTTGTGACTTGGATAGACAAGAAAGGCTTTGAATCTTCGGATAATATCATGCCCTCTTAAGACTAAATCACTCCTAGGATGAAGTTAACCAGATTTTCTTTGAATTTCCTAGCTTATGCCCTAGTAATTGGTCCCCTCTTCATTTGTAAAGGATTAGTACCTCAGTGGGTAGTCGGTTGTATGGGTAAGGGTGGATTCTCATCATTCCCCTCATCTTGAGAAGGATTTACCCTCAAATCAAATTCATCACCTGTAGCAAATGGAGATAAATCAGTAACATTAAATATAGCACTCACATTATACTCACCTGGCAAGTCAAGCTTATAAGCATTCTCGTTGACCCTCTTCAATACTTGAAATGGTTCATCCACTCGAGGTGTAAGCTTTGACTTTCTTTCCTCAGGAAAGCTCTACTTTCTTAAATGCAACCAAACCCAATCTCCTGGTTCAGACACAACCTTTATTCACTCTTGATTAGCATTCTTTACATATTGTTCTGTCCTCCTTTCTATGTTTACTTTTGTCTTCTCATGAATTTGCTTTACAAAATCAATTTTTTGTTTTCCATCTAAATTAGCACGTTCACTTAAAGGCAAAGGTGTTAAAATGGAGTCAAAAGATTAAAACCATAAACAATTTCAAATAAAGTATATTTAGTAGCTGAATGCAAAGAACTATTATAAGCAAATTCAACATGTGGCAAACATTCCTCCCATGTTCTTAAATTTCTATTATAAAGCCCTTAACAATGTAGACAAAGTTCTATTTACTACTTTAGTTTGTCCATCTGCTTGTGGATGAAAAGTAGTTGAAAATAAAAGTTTAGTCCCTAACTTAACTCACAAAGTTTTCCAAAAGTAACTTAAGAACTTAGCATCCCTATCCGAAACAATTATCCTAGGCATTCCATGTAATCTTACTACTTCCTTAAAGAATAGATTTGCTACATTAGTTGCATCATCTGTTTTATTACATGCAATAAAATATGCCATCTTAGAAAACCTATCCATAATAACAAAAATTGAATCCTTACCTGTTCTAGACCTGGGTAAACCAAGAACAAAATCCATAGACAAATCTACCCAAGGAAATGATGGAATGGCAATGGAATGTAAAGTCCTTGTGGTTTCAACTTTGAATTTTGGCATTTAAGGCACCTCTCACAAATTTTCTCTATATCTCTCCTCATGTTAGGCCAATAAAAATATTCTCGCACTAGAGATAAAGTTTTAAAAACACCAAAATGACCCATTAAACCTCCACCATGACCTTTCTGAACTAGTAACTCCCTAATGCTACAAATATCCCTCAAAGATGTAAAATTTATTAAAACCATGTTTAGTATGATTTCTAAATATTTCACCAAAGCCACTATCATGCTCATAAAGTTCTTTTAATTGTTCAACTCAAACAATCTAGCATCTAAGGTAGAAAACAATACATACATTCGGGATAATGCATCGACAACCACATTTCCTTTATCTTGTAGCGGATGACATACGAAAAAATCTCAATGAACTCAATCCACTTAGCATGCTGTCGGTTAAGCTTCCCTTGGCCTTTGATGTGCTTCAATGATTCAAGATCCGTGTGAATCACAAATTCCTTTAGCATCAAGTAATGTTGCCATGTCTCCAAAGCCCTCACTAATGCATACATCTCTTTGTCTTAAGTCAGGTACTTCAATACCGTTCCATTTAACCTCTCACTAAAGTATACTATGTGTCAGGACCCGTCCAAAATTCCCCACCGGAACCCTAGACAAGCCCTGATCCCAGGGAAACCCTACCGGACCCTTCTGTGGAAGATCCGGCAGAACCTCCCCTAAGGGATGGACTTACCACAGAATTTCCTGCACTGAAAACACACTTCTATAATTGTTCCCTTATTCCTCCCACAGTACGACGAACTGGTTCCACAAATTTCAGCACTCCAAAATAAAAATACAGTAATCCAGTGCAATACAAATACATAAGTGTCCCATACAGTATACAGAGCTTTATGAAGTACTACAAAATACAGAATACAGCAAAAGTGAACGAAATATTACAACTGCAGTAAAAGAAGAACAAGGTACTGCGCGAACAAATACAGCGAGGAAGATCGAGTCCGCTCCGAGTGAACACCGACTACCTGGTACCTAGAGGAACGAAATTTAAGAGTGTGAGATGCTAATCATCTCAGTGAGCGACCCTACTACTCTACACTATCATACCACGGTAATAGGTATATAAATAATAATTATTTGGAAATAATAATGTCTCTCAAAACCCTTACAATTCTCTCAGTTGGAAAGGTTCCCCTTTTAAAACATTTTCACAAAACCCTTTATTCATATTTCCCGAAAACCAAGACATTAATTAAATACCAGAACAGTAATATTATATTTTTAATTCCAATACAGTTTCCAAACATTTTATTTTTAAAACACAGTTCTGAAAATCATTTGATGCACCCACTATATACCAGTGGCGCCAACAGTACCCAGCGTCCCAAGGTACCGCCAGACAGGAGGTTATAGAAAGAAACCGGCATACGGTCGCGTGGCGTCCCACTGCGCCGCTGCTAACCTGGTGTCCCGGCCAAAGGGGGGTGGCCGCCCTCTCCGATGGCATCCACAGGACACCCTCATAATATCAACCGCGCGCTACTCACACCCACCTGCGCGCTAATCATATCCGTGTGCACAATATCCATATCACATATACCATATCACATAATCAGAACACCAGTACGTGCACGGTGCATCTAAAAATCATAAAATCCACAATTTAAATTATAAAACAAATTTCACATTTTTCATAAACATAGCGGGCATAATCCATCCGCTTGAACCGGGAAATTCTCCACAATTTCCTTATAATTAATACCATAAATCCCATGATTTTCAAATCCACCAACTCCCAAATCCATCAATTCAAATATCCACATTTTTTCCAAGCATAAATAATTTCTCGAAATATCATAATCAAATCCCATAATATTTTATGGGCATATTTCATAAAAATTGAAATCACCAACATAACCAAATATTTTCCTTGAAATATTTGAAAATCAAATCGTGCCCAATTTACCATTAAAACCACACCAATTTCAAAATCCTCAAAACCATAAAATAATTCCACACGGCATAAATTTGTAGAATTCGCATTTTCTTAAATCCAATAAATTCATAAATAATTCTACAATAAATCCAATAAATATTTGGCACATAGAAATTAAATTCCAAATATTTAATTCACACATAATATATTCATCAATTAAATTCCCCAAAATTAATTTGAAGGTGGGTCACTCACCTTGTGCACGTATCTCAATCAAGATCCTCCGCAGGATCGACTCCGCTACTTGCACGTGCACCTAAAACATCCACAGTACCAAAACCACAAATATTAATATTTTATTCGGGTAATCCCCAAATGGGTACCCGGGGAGCGAACACCAAACGATAACTAAAATTTACGAATTATATACCGAATCGAAGCTCGAGTGATGCTAATCACAGATCCGGTCTTAATTTCCGATGATCGTACCCGACGGGGTCGGAATTTTATCGGGAAGCTTTTCGGGTTTCGGCTCCGCAATTCTCCCAAACCGTCGCGAATTGGTGGAAACGGAAGTCGGATTTGGGTTCAGGAGGTCGAACACTGCGGACTGGAGCTGGCCGGAATTTTCGGGGTACTCGCCGGAACAGTGATTTCCGGCGGCCGCCACGTCACCGGCAACCGTCGCCGGAACAGTAATTTCCGACGGTGGCCGTTTGCTGTGAAATTTTGCAGATTTGTAGATCGTGAGGAGAGCAATCCAACGGGACCGACGGTGAGCAAAACGGAGGTCGGACGGCGGAGAAATCACCGTTTGAAGATTTTCGACCCCTCGCCGGAAAACGCTCCGATCCCGGCGCGTCGGTGGTCCGATGGCCGTGATTTTTGGTGGGTAGGCCGGACTTGAGGAGAGGATCAAGGCTGTCAGGCGCGTGTACTGTTTATCGGCCGGCATAGTGCCGATTCGCGGTGGCCGACGGTGGAGGGGAAAAATCGCCGCCAAACTTCGGACGTCCGATCCGGGCGCGTCCGGCGGCCGTTCGCCGTGAAATTTGGAGGTTTTGCTGGAAATGAGGTGGGCAAGCTTTCTGTCCGGCGCGTGTACAGTAACTCGGCCGGAATAGTGACAAAATCCGGTGGCCGGCGGTGGCTCTCTCTTTCTCTCTCCTCTCTCTCTTTCTCTCTCTTCTCTCTCTTTCTCTCTCTTCCCCGAGTGTTTTAACAAATAAAACCCCTGCATGACACTGTTCATGCCACGTGGACCAATCAGAAACTGACACGTGGCGTTTCACTGTTCACCGACCCAAAAAAAAATATTAAAATAATACGGTATCCGGTAAACTTCAAACGTCCATAACTTTTTAACCGGATGTCCGTTTTGAGCGTGCCGCTAGTCTGTGAACTCGTATCGACGAGCACTTCACAACCATGCATGAGTCAAAGCTCAATTCTCCATAAACAAAAAGTCAACTCCGGCACCCCTTGGACAGTTTGGACCGCAACTTGTTTCGTCCATAACTTTCAAACCGTAGCTCCGTTTTCGACGTGCTACCAGTCTACGAACTCGTGGCATCGTGCACTTCGCCACGGTGCCCTAGTCATCTCGAAATTCCCACCGAGTCAAAAAGTCAACTTTTGACCCCTTCGGTCAACGGTCAACCTCGGTCAACGTGCACGGATTCTGGTGCGATTCGGGACGGGGTGTTACAGCCTTCCCCCCTTACAAAAATTTCGTCCTCGAAATTTCTGCACGTCACTGGAACAGATACGGGTACTGCTCACGCATCCGTGCTTCGGGTTCCCACGTTGCTTCCTCGACCAAGTGGTTCCGCCATAAGACCTTAACTAGAGGAATAGTCTTGTTGCGTAGCGTGCGTTCCTCGCGATCCAAAATCTGTACTGGCTGCTCCACATACGAAAGATCTTCCCTTATCTCTATATCCGGACTCTCGAGTACGTGCGAAGGGTCTGCAATATACTTCCGTAGCATCGACACATGAAACACGTTGTGTACTCGAGCTAGCTCTTCCGGTAACGCCAACCTATACGCCACCGGGCCAATCCTCTCCGTAACCTCGTAAGGCCCAATATAACGAGGACCCAACTTACCTCGTCGTCCAAAACGTACTACTCCTTTCCATGGAGATAGTTTTAGGAATACCCAATCTCCTACCTCGAATTCCAAATCCTTTCTACGCACATCGGCGTAACTCTTCTGTCTATCTTGGGCAACCTTCAATCGATCCCTAATGATCTTCACCTTGTCCAAGGTCATCCTTAAATACTCAGATCCGACCGCATTAGTTGTTGCAAGGAGCCTCTCTTCTCCTACCTCACTCCAACACAAAGGTGTCCGACACTGCCTCCCATATAAAGCTTCATACGGGGACATTCCAGTACTCGCTTGATAACTGTTGTTGTAGACAAACTCTATCAGTGGCAGTTGTTCATCCCAGCTACCGCTAAATTGCATAATGCAAGACCTTAGCATGTCTTCTAATGTCTGGATTGTGCGCTCTGCTTGTCCATCAGATTGTGGGTGAAAAGCGGTGCTGTAGTTAAGTCTTGCTCCTAGTGCATCAGCCAACTTCCGCCATAGTCGTGAAGTAAAGCGCGGATCTCGATCGGAGACGATGGCTAACGGTACTCCATGAAGACTTACAATGCGTTGCACGAACAACTGGGCTAACTTCTCGGGCGAAAAACGTTCTCGTACCGGTAGGAAGTGTGCCGACTTGGTGAGACGATCAATGATTACCCAAATGCCGTCGTACCTTCTAGGTGTGGAAGGAAGCTTGAATACGAAGTCCATGTTGAGTTCTTCCCACTTCCACACGGGAATCGGTAAAGGTTGGAGTAGTCCCGAAGGCTTCTGTCTTTCTGCTTTCACTTGTTGACAAATCAAACACTTTGATACAAAGTCTGCCACTTCTCTCTTCATACCAATCCACCAATAATACTTAACAAGCGTCCGATACATCTTGGTACTCCCAGGATGCATCGCATACATCGAGCTATGCGCCTCCTCCAAAATCTCCTTCTTGAGTCCTGGGATATCCGGAACGCAAAGTCGTCCTTTATACACGAGGGCTCCATCCCTCCTTATGGAAAATTCCGGATCAAGACCTTCTTGTACCTTGCCCTTAATTGTCCTCAACTTAGGATCTTCCATTTGGGTCTCTACTATACGATCCACCAACACCGGTCGTACCTGGAAGCTAGCCATGAGAACTCCTGAAGGATGCATATGCATTAACACCCCCATCTTCTTCAACTGCACCATGAGAGGTAGTTGGATGACTTGGATGTGAGCAAGGGATCCAGTAGCCTTCCTACTCAAAGCATCTGCCACTACATTCGCCTTACCCGGGTGATAGTCAATCACACAGTCATAATCCTTTAACAACTCCATCCATCGCCTTTGCCTCATATTTAACTCCTTCTGAGTGAAAATATATTTGAGGCTCTTGTGGTCGGTATAGATTTGGCACGTGGCCCCATACAAGTAGTGCCTCCACTTCTTTAGAGCAAAGACTACCGCCGCCAATTCTAAGTCGTGCGTAGGGTAATTCTGTTCGTGCTGCTTCAATTGCCGAGATGCATACGCTACCACCCTTTGATTCTGCATTAGCACGCAACCCAACCCTTGATGGGATGCATCACAATAAACCTCAAAACCTTCATTCCCATCAGGTAAAGTTAAAACAGGTGCGGATGTCAACTTTTGCTTCAACTCCTGAAAACTCTGTTCACACCTGTCCGTCCAACTAAGTTCAACATTCTTTCGGGTCAATCTATGAAGCGGCCCGGCAATCCTTGAAAACCCTTCAATAAAACGACGGTAGTAACCCGCTAATCCAAGAAAACTTCGTACCTCCCTCACAGTGGTAGGGCGCTCCCAACTCAACACTGCCTTTACCTTATCAGGGTCCACATAGATACCTTCTGCCGACACGATATGTCCGAGAAAACCCACTTGATTCAACCAGAATTCACACTTGTCGAATTTAGCATATAGCTGATGCTGCCTTAGAGTTTGGAGCACTCTCTTCAAATGCCTCACGTGCTCTTCTTGGCTCCTTGAATAGATCAGAATGTCATCGATAAATACAATGACAAAATGATCCAAGTACGGACGAAACACCCTATTCATCAAGTCCATGAAAGCTGCTGGGGCATTGGTGAGTCCGAACGACATCACTAGGAATTCATAATGTCCGTACCTCGTCCTAAAGGCAGTCTTAGGAATGTCCGACTCTCGGATCCTTAACTGATGGTATCCCGACCTCAAGTCGATCTTGGAGAACACCTTGGCACCTTGGAGTTGGTCGAATAGATCATCTATCCTTGGCAACGGATAGCGATTAGGAATGGTGACCTTATTAAGTTGTCGGTAGTCTATACACAGCCTTAGACTACCATCCTTTTTCTTTACAAACAAAACTGGGGCTCCCCACGGCGATATACTTGGTCTAATAAACCCCTTATCTACCAAATCTTGCAACTGGACCTTTAGCTCCCTTAACTCCACTGGAGCCATCCGATACGGTGGTAGAGAAATAGGCACGGTGCCTGGAATCAATTCAATGGGAAAGTCAACTTCCCTTTCCGGAGGCAATCCTGGTAACTCCTCAGGAAACACGTCCGGGAAATCCCTCACAACGGGCATGTCTTCCAACCTGACCCCACTTACTCGGGTATCTATCACATGAGCCAAATACCCCTGGCAACCTTTATTCAGTAGCTTCTTGGCGGTAAGGGTAGATATCAACCTCGGTAAGGGCCTTCCAACTCCTCCACGGAATACTACTTTTGGCAACCCTGGCCTCCTGAATGTAACTTCCTTGCTGAAACAGTCTACAGATGCATGGTTCCTTGCCAACCAATCCATGCCCAAAATTACATCAAGTCCGGACAGATCCAACAGGATCAAGTCCGCCTCCATCACTTGATCTTCGATGCAGAAGAAACATTCCTTGATTAACTGGCTAGGCCACAAGGATTCTCCTGCAGGAGTGGCTATCTCTACTAGACATTCTAAAGGAGTAGGGGTCATACCGACCCGAGTGACGAATTCCTTGGAGATGAATGAATGTGTTGCTCCCGGGTCTATAAGTACTAATGCATCATTACCGAATATATTCAACGTACCTGCCACGACGTCCGGTGTAGCTAGGGCCTCCTGCTGCGTCATCGCAAACACTCGACCCTGCCCTGTCTGCTGGGGCCTCCGTCCTCTACCCCTGCTCGGTCCAACAGGCTGTGGGACTGATCCCGATGAACCTCCTACTGCATAACTCCCTCGGGAACTCTGACCCCGCGATCCACTGGCCTGATGTGATGGTGGGCTCGCCCCTAACACTCCCGCCTCTCCATAAGGGCAATTTCTCTTAATATGTCCCGCCTGTCCACACTGAAAGCACACACCCTCAAACTGGCAAATCCCATGGTGTGCTCTATTGCAACGTCTGCAGAATGGCTTGGGGCTAAACCCAGAGTGCTGATATGAGCTCGTGCCGCCGCTGATGGAATGGCGCGCTGGTTGGGGCATACGATAGCCGCCTCTCCTCTGAAATCTGCCTCGAGGGCTGAACCCACCACTGTCTGAGCCTGAACTATGACTCTTCTTAGATGCCCCCTGTCGAGGTACCCCGCTGTACGAACCTTCGAACGGTCTGCGCCTCGAGGGTCTGTGTATCTCCGCCTGTCTCTCTAGCTCGAGCGCTGCATCCCTGGCGGACTGATAGGTGGGGTGTACTGACCCAGAAAGGGTGTAGCCGATGCTCTCGTTCAACCCGTCTATGAACCTCACCTTCTTCGCGTGATCGTCGGGAATCAAGTGCATGCAGAACTCTGACAGCTCCCGGAACCTCCTCTCGTACTCTGTCACCGTCATGTTTCCCTGGCGCAGTCCCTCGAACTCTCTCCTTCTCGCCTCACGGTAGGCAGGAGGACAGAACTCAGTAGAGAAGGCAATCTTGAACTGGTCCCACGTATGCCTTCTGCGGGTCTTCTCCATTTGCCACCACTTCCGGGCGTCTCCCTCTAACATGAACCCAGAAATCCTCACCATATCCTCATCGGGGCACTGCATCCCCTCTTCCAAGATTTTCTCCATGCTGGATAGCCACTTCAAGGCTGCAGCTGGGCCTTGGCTTCCATCGAACTCCACGGCTCCTAAACGTCGAGCCTGATCCACGGATCGGTTACTAGAGCTTGAACCTCCTAAGGCTCTAGTTAGCTGAGAGACCAGATCTCTAAGGCTTGATCGACTCCCGGAACTCTCAGCCGAGCGTTCCCGAGTTCTACGTGTGTCCCGCCGACTCATCGTAGTCGATTACTGAAGAAACAAACAAGAGTTTAGAAACAGGGACACTTAAGCACGATTACAAAAGGAAGGAATTTACGGATGGGCTGTACAGCAATGCACAGTCCCTTAGGATTACAAGAACCTATGCTTTGATACCAACTGTCAGGACCCGTCCAAAATTCCCCACCGGAACCCTAGACAAGCCCTGATCCCAGGGAAACCCTACCGGACCCTTCTGTGGAAGATCCGGCAGAACCTCCCCTAAGGGATGGACTTACCACAGAATTTCCTGCACTGAAAACACACTTCTATAATTGTTCCCTTATTCCTCCCACAGTACGACGAACTGGTTCCACAAATTTCAGCACTCCAAAATAAAAATACAGTAATCCAGTGCAATACAAATACATAAGTGTCCCATACAGTATACAGAGCTTTATGAAGTACTACAAAATACAGAATACAGCAAAAGTGAACGAAATATTACAACTGCAGTAAAAGAAGAACAAGGTACTGCGCGAACAAATACAGCGAGGAAGATCGAGTCCGCTCCGAGTGAACACCGACTACCTGGTACCTAGAGGAACGAAATTTAAGAGTGTGAGATGCTAATCATCTCAGTGAGCGACCCTACTACTCTACACTATCATACCACGGTAATAGGTATATAAATAATAATTATTTGGAAATAATAATGTCTCTCAAAACCCTTACAATTCTCTCAGTTGGAAAGGTTCCCCTTTTAAAACATTTTCACAAAACCCTTTATTCATATTTCCCGAAAACCAAGACATTAATTAAATACCAGAACAGTAATATTATATTTTTAATTCCAATACAGTTTCCAAACATTTTATTTTTAAAACACAGTTCTGAAAATCATTTGATGCACCCACTATATACCAGTGGCGCCAACAGTACCCAGCGTCCCAAGGTACCGCCAGACAGGAGGTTATAGAAAGAAACCGGCATACGGTCGCGTGGCGTCCCACTGCGCCGCTGCTAACCTGGTGTCCCGGCCAAAGGGGGGTGGCCGCCCTCTCCGATGGCATCCACAGGACACCCTCATAATATCAACCGCGCGCTACTCACACCCACCTGCGCGCTAATCATATCCGTGTGCACAATATCCATATCACATATACCATATCACATAATCAGAACACCAGTACGTGCACGGTGCATCTAAAAATCATAAAATCCACAATTTAAATTATAAAACAAATTTCACATTTTTCATAAACATAGCGGGCATAATCCATCCGCTTGAACCGGGAAATTCTCCACAATTTCCTTATAATTAATACCATAAATCCCATGATTTTCAAATCCACCAACTCCCAAATCCATCAATTCAAATATCCACATTTTTTCCAAGCATAAATAATTTCTCGAAATATCATAATCAAATCCCATAATATTTTATGGGCATATTTCATAAAAATTGAAATCACCAACATAACCAAATATTTTCCTTGAAATATTTGAAAATCAAATCGTGCCCAATTTACCATTAAAACCACACCAATTTCAAAATCCTCAAAACCATAAAATAATTCCACACGGCATAAATTTGTAGAATTCGCATTTTCTTAAATCCAATAAATTCATAAATAATTCTACAATAAATCCAATAAATATTTGGCACATAGAAATTAAATTCCAAATATTTAATTCACACATAATATATTCATCAATTAAATTCCCCAAAATTAATTTGAAGGTGGGTCACTCACCTTGTGCACGTATCTCAATCAAGATCCTCCGCAGGATCGACTCCGCTACTTGCACGTGCACCTAAAACATCCACAGTACCAAAACCACAAATATTAATATTTTATTCGGGTAATCCCCAAATGGGTACCCGGGGAGCGAACACCAAACGATAACTAAAATTTACGAATTATATACCGAATCGAAGCTCGAGTGATGCTAATCACAGATCCGGTCTTAATTTCCGATGATCGTACCCGACGGGGTCGGAATTTTATCGGGAAGCTTTTCGGGTTTCGGCTCCGCAATTCTCCCAAACCGTCGCGAATTGGTGGAAACGGAAGTCGGATTTGGGTTCAGGAGGTCGAACACTGCGGACTGGAGCTGGCCGGAATTTTCGGGGTACTCGCCGGAACAGTGATTTCCGGCGGCCGCCACGTCACCGGCAACCGTCGCCGGAACAGTAATTTCCGACGGTGGCCGTTTGCTGTGAAATTTTGCAGATTTGTAGATCGTGAGGAGAGCAATCCAACGGGACCGACGGTGAGCAAAACGGAGGTCGGACGGCGGAGAAATCACCGTTTGAAGATTTTCGACCCCTCGCCGGAAAACGCTCCGATCCCGGCGCGTCGGTGGTCCGATGGCCGTGATTTTTGGTGGGTAGGCCGGACTTGAGGAGAGGATCAAGGCTGTCAGGCGCGTGTACTGTTTATCGGCCGGCATAGTGCCGATTCGCGGTGGCCGACGGTGGAGGGGAAAAATCGCCGCCAAACTTCGGACGTCCGATCCGGGCGCGTCCGGCGGCCGTTCGCCGTGAAATTTGGAGGTTTTGCTGGAAATGAGGTGGGCAAGCTTTCTGTCCGGCGCGTGTACAGTAACTCGGCCGGAATAGTGACAAAATCCGGTGGCCGGCGGTGGCTCTCTCTTTCTCTCTCCTCTCTCTCTTTCTCTCTCTTCTCTCTCTTTCTCTCTCTTCCCCGAGTGTTTTAACAAATAAAACCCCTGCATGACACTGTTCATGCCACGTGGACCAATCAGAAACTGACACGTGGCGTTTCACTGTTCACCGACCCAAAAAAAAATATTAAAATAATACGGTATCCGGTAAACTTCAAACGTCCATAACTTTTTAACCGGATGTCCGTTTTGAGCGTGCCGCTAGTCTGTGAACTCGTATCGACGAGCACTTCACAACCATGCATGAGTCAAAGCTCAATTCCCCATAAACAAAAAGTCAACTCCGGCACCCCTTGGACAGTTTGGACCGCAACTTGTTTCGTCCATAACTTTCAAACCGTAGCTCCGTTTTCGACGTGCTACCAGTCTACGAACTCGTGGCATCGTGCACTTCGCCACGGTGCCCTAGTCATCTCGAAATTCCCACCGAGTCAAAAAGTCAACTTTTGACCCCTTCGGTCAACGGTCAACCTCGGTCAACGTGCACGGATTCTGGTGCGATTCGGGACGGGGTGTTACAGCCTTCCCCCCTTACAAAAATTTCGTCCTCGAAATTTCTGCACGTCACTGGAACAGATACGGGTACTGCTCACGCATCCGTGCTTCGGGTTCCCACGTTGCTTCCTCGACCAAGTGGTTCCGCCATAAGACCTTAACTAGAGGAATAGTCTTGTTGCGTAGCGTGCGTTCCTCGCGATCCAAAATCTGTACTGGCTGCTCCACATACGAAAGATCTTCCCTTATCTCTATATCCGGACTCTCGAGTACGTGCGAAGGGTCTGCAATATACTTCCGTAGCATCGACACATGAAACACGTTGTGTACTCGAGCTAGCTCTTCCGGTAACGCCAACCTATACGCCACCGGGCCAATCCTCTCCGTAACCTCGTAAGGCCCAATATAACGAGGACCCAACTTACCTCGTCGTCCAAAACGTACTACTCCTTTCCATGGAGATAGTTTTAGGAATACCCAATCTCCTACCTCGAATTCCAAATCCTTTCTACGCACATCGGCGTAACTCTTCTGTCTATCTTGGGCAACCTTCAATCGATCCCTAATGATCTTCACCTTGTCCAAGGTCATCCTTAAATACTCAGATCCGACCGCATTAGTTGTTGCAAGGAGCCTCTCTTCTCCTACCTCACTCCAACACAAAGGTGTCCGACACTGCCTCCCATATAAAGCTTCATACGGGGACATTCCAGTACTCGCTTGATAACTGTTGTTGTAGACAAACTCTATCAGTGGCAGTTGTTCATCCCAGCTACCGCTAAATTGCATAATGCAAGACCTTAGCATGTCTTCTAATGTCTGGATTGTGCGCTCTGCTTGTCCATCAGATTGTGGGTGAAAAGCGGTGCTGTAGTTAAGTCTTGCTCCTAGTGCATCAGCCAACTTCCGCCATAGTCGTGAAGTAAAGCGCGGATCTCGATCGGAGACGATGGCTAACGGTACTCCATGAAGACTTACAATGCGTTGCACGAACAACTGGGCTAACTTCTCGGGCGAAAAACGTTCTCGTACCGGTAGGAAGTGTGCCGACTTGGTGAGACGATCAATGATTACCCAAATGCCGTCGTACCTTCTAGGTGTGGAAGGAAGCTTGAATACGAAGTCCATGTTGAGTTCTTCCCACTTCCACACGGGAATCGGTAAAGGTTGGAGTAGTCCCGAAGGCTTCTGTCTTTCTGCTTTCACTTGTTGACAAATCAAACACTTTGATACAAAGTCTGCCACTTCTCTCTTCATACCAATCCACCAATAATACTTAACAAGCGTCCGATACATCTTGGTACTCCCAGGATGCATCGCATACATCGAGCTATGCGCCTCCTCCAAAATCTCCTTCTTGAGTCCTGGGATATCCGGAACGCAAAGTCGTCCTTTATACACGAGGGCTCCATCCCTCCTTATGGAAAATTCCGGATCAAGACCTTCTTGTACCTTGCCCTTAATTGTCCTCAACTTAGGATCTTCCATTTGGGTCTCTACTATACGATCCACCAACACCGGTCGTACCTGGAAGCTAGCCATGAGAACTCCTGAAGGATGCATATGCATTAACACCCCCATCTTCTTCAACTGCACCATGAGAGGTAGTTGGATGACTTGGATGTGAGCAAGGGATCCAGTAGCCTTCCTACTCAAAGCATCTGCCACTACATTCGCCTTACCCGGGTGATAGTCAATCACACAGTCATAATCCTTTAACAACTCCATCCATCGCCTTTGCCTCATATTTAACTCCTTCTGAGTGAAAATATATTTGAGGCTCTTGTGGTCGGTATAGATTTGGCACGTGGCCCCATACAAGTAGTGCCTCCACTTCTTTAGAGCAAAAACTACCGCCGCCAATTCTAAGTCGTGCGTAGGGTAATTCTGTTCGTGCTGCTTCAATTGCCGAGATGCATACGCTACCACCCTTTGATTCTGCATTAGCACGCAACCCAACCCTTGATGGGATGCATCACAATAAACCTCAAAACCTTCATTCCCATCAGGTAAAGTTAAAACAGGTGCGGATGTCAACTTTTGCTTCAACTCCTGAAAACTCTGTTCACACCTGTCCGTCCAACTAAGTTCAACATTCTTTCGGGTCAATCTATGAAGCGGCCCGGCAATCCTTGAAAACCCTTCAATAAAACGACGGTAGTAACCCGCTAATCCAAGAAAACTTCGTACCTCCCTCACAGTGGTAGGGCGCTCCCAACTCAACACTGCCTTTACCTTATCAGGGTCCACATAGATACCTTCTGCCGACACGATATGTCCGAGAAAACCCACTTGATTCAACCAGAATTCACACTTGTCGAATTTAGCATATAGCTGATGCTGCCTTAGAGTTTGGAGCACTCTCTTCAAATGCCTCACGTGCTCTTCTTGGCTCCTTGAATAGATCAGAATGTCATCGATAAATACAATGACAAAATGATCCAAGTACGGACGAAACACCCTATTCATCAAGTCCATGAAAGCTGCTGGGGCATTGGTGAGTCCGAACGACATCACTAGGAATTCATAATGTCCGTACCTCGTCCTAAAGGCAGTCTTAGGAATGTCCGACTCTCGGATCCTTAACTGATGGTATCCCGACCTCAAGTCGATCTTGGAGAACACCTTGGCACCTTGGAGTTGGTCGAATAGATCATCTATCCTTGGCAACGGATAGCGATTAGGAATGGTGACCTTATTAAGTTGTCGGTAGTCTATACACAGCCTTAGACTACCATCCTTTTTCTTTACAAACAAAACTGGGGCTCCCCACGGCGATATACTTGGTCTAATAAACCCCTTATCTACCAAATCTTGCAACTGGACCTTTAGCTCCCTTAACTCCACTGGAGCCATCCGATACGGTGGTAGAGAAATAGGCACGGTGCCTGGAATCAATTCAATGGGAAAGTCAACTTCCCTTTCCGGAGGCAATCCTGGTAACTCCTCAGGAAACACGTCCGGGAAATCCCTCACAACGGGCATGTCTTCCAACCTGACCCCACTTACTCGGGTATCTATCACATGAGCCAAATACCCCTGGCAACCTTTATTCAGTAGCTTCTTGGCGGTAAGGGTAGATATCAACCTCGGTAAGGGCCTTCCAACTCCTCCACGGAATACTACTTTTGGCAACCCTGGCCTCCTGAATGTAACTTCCTTGCTGAAACAGTCTACAGATGCATGGTTCCTTGCCAACCAATCCATGCCCAAAATTACATCAAGTCCGGACAGATCCAACAGGATCAAGTCCGCCTCCATCACTTGATCTTCGATGCAGAAGAAACATTCCTTGATTAACTGGCTAGGCCACAAGGATTCTCCTGCAGGAGTGGCTATCTCTACTAGACATTCTAAAGGAGTAGGGGTCATACCGACCCGAGTGACGAATTCCTTGGAGATGAATGAATGTGTTGCTCCCGGGTCTATAAGTACTAATGCATCATTACCGAATATATTCAACGTACCTGCCACGACGTCCGGTGTAGCTAGGGCCTCCTGCTGCGTCATCGCAAACACTCGACCCTGCCCTGTCTGCTGGGGCCTCCGTCCTCTACCCCTGCTCGGTCCAACAGGCTGTGGGACTGATCCCGATGAACCTCCTACTGCATAACTCCCTCGGGAACTCTGACCCCGCGATCCACTGGCCTGATGTGATGGTGGGCTCGCCCCTAACACTCCCGCCTCTCCATAAGGGCAATTTCTCTTAATATGTCCCGCCTGTCCACACTGAAAGCACACACCCTCAAACTGGCAAATCCCATGGTGTGCTCTATTGCAACGTCTGCAGAATGGCTTGGGGCTAAACCCAGAGTGCTGATATGAGCTCGTGCCGCCGCTGATGGAATGGCGCGCTGGTTGGGGCATACGATAGCCGCCTCTCCTCTGAAATCTGCCTCGAGGGCTGAACCCACCACTGTCTGAGCCTGAACTATGACTCTTCTTAGATGCCCCCTGTCGAGGTACCCCGCTGTACGAACCTTCGAACGGTCTGCGCCTCGAGGGTCTGTGTATCTCCGCCTGTCTCTCTAGCTCGAGCGCTGCATCCCTGGCGGACTGATAGGTGGGGTGTACTGACCCAGAAAGGGTGTAGCCGATGCTCTCGTTCAACCCGTCTATGAACCTCACCTTCTTCGCGTGATCGTCGGGAATCAAGTGCATGCAGAACTCTGACAGCTCCCGGAACCTCCTCTCGTACTCTGTCACCGTCATGTTTCCCTGGCGCAGTCCCTCGAACTCTCTCCTTCTCGCCTCACGGTAGGCAGGAGGACAGAACTCAGTAGAGAAGGCAATCTTGAACTGGTCCCACGTATGCCTTCTGCGGGTCTTCTCCATTTGCCACCACTTCCGGGCGTCTCCCTCTAACATGAACCCAGAAATCCTCACCATATCCTCATCGGGGCACTGCATCCCCTCTTCCAAGATTTTCTCCATGCTGGATAGCCACTTCAAGGCTGCAGCTGGGCCTTGGCTTCCATCGAACTCCACGGCTCCTAAACGTCGAGCCTGATCCACGGATCGGTTACTAGAGCTTGAACCTCCTAAGGCTCTAGTTAGCTGAGAGACCAGATCTCTAAGGCTTGATCGACTCCCGGAACTCTCAGCCGAGCGTTCCCGAGTTCTACGTGTGTCCCGCCGACTCATCGTAGTCGATTACTGAAGAAACAAACAAGAGTTTAGAAACAGGGACACTTAAGCACGATTACAAAAGGAAGGAATTTACGGATGGGCTGTACAGCAATGCACAGTCCCTTAGGATTACAAGAACCTATGCTTTGATACCAACTGTCAGGACCCGTCCAAAATTCCCCACCGGAACCCTAGACAAGCCCTGATCCCAGGGAAACCCTACCGGACCCTTCTGTGGAAGATCCGGCAGAACCTCCCCTAAGGGATGGACTTACCACAGAATTTCCTGCACTGAAAACACACTTCTATAATTGTTCCCTTATTCCTCCCACAGTACGACGAACTGGTTCCACAAATTTCAGCACTCCAAAATAAAAATACAGTAATCCAGTGCAATACAAATACATAAGTGTCCCATACAGTATACAGAGCTTTATGAAGTACTACAAAATACAGAATACAGCAAAAGTGAACGAAATATTACAACTGCAGTAAAAGAAGAACAAGGTACTGCGCGAACAAATACAGCGAGGAAGATCGAGTCCGCTCCGAGTGAACACCGACTACCTGGTACCTAGAGGAACGAAATTTAAGAGTGTGAGATGCTAATCATCTCAGTGAGCGACCCTACTACTCTACACTATCATACCACGGTAATAGGTATATAAATAATAATTATTTGGAAATAATAATGTCTCTCAAAACCCTTACAATTCTCTCAGTTGGAAAGGTTCCCCTTTTAAAACATTTTCACAAAACCCTTTATTCATATTTCCCGAAAACCAAGACATTAATTAAATACCAGAACAGTAATATTATATTTTTAATTCCAATACAGTTTCCAAACATTTTATTTTTAAAACACAGTTCTGAAAATCATTTGATGCACCCACTATATACCAGTGGCGCCAACAGTACCCAGCGTCCCAAGGTACCGCCAGACAGGAGGTTATAGAAAGAAACCGGCATACGGTCGCGTGGCGTCCCACTGCGCCGCTGCTAACCTGGTGTCCCGGCCAAAGGGGGGTGGCCGCCCTCTCCGATGGCATCCACAGGACACCCTCATAATATCAACCGCGCGCTACTCACACCCACCTGCGCGCTAATCATATCCGTGTGCACAATATCCATATCACATATACCATATCACATAATCAGAACACCAGTACGTGCACGGTGCATCTAAAAATCATAAAATCCACAATTTAAATTATAAAACAAATTTCACATTTTTCATAAACATAGCGGGCATAATCCATCCGCTTGAACCGGGAAATTCTCCACAATTTCCTTATAATTAATACCATAAATCCCATGATTTTCAAATCCACCAACTCCCAAATCCATCAATTCAAATATCCACATTTTTTCCAAGCATAAATAATTTCTCGAAATATCATAATCAAATCCCATAATATTTTATGGGCATATTTCATAAAAATTGAAATCACCAACATAACCAAATATTTTCCTTGAAATATTTGAAAATCAAATCGTGCCCAATTTACCATTAAAACCACACCAATTTCAAAATCCTCAAAACCATAAAATAATTCCACACGGCATAAATTTGTAGAATTCGCATTTTCTTAAATCCAATAAATTCATAAATAATTCTACAATAAATCCAATAAATATTTGGCACATAGAAATTAAATTCCAAATATTTAATTCACACATAATATATTCATCAATTAAATTCCCCAAAATTAATTTGAAGGTGGGTCACTCACCTTGTGCACGTATCTCAATCAAGATCCTCCGCAGGATCGACTCCGCTACTTGCACGTGCACCTAAAACATCCACAGTACCAAAACCACAAATATTAATATTTTATTCGGGTAATCCCCAAATGGGTACCCGGGGAGCGAACACCAAACGATAACTAAAATTTACGAATTATATACCGAATCGAAGCTCGAGTGATGCTAATCACAGATCCGGTCTTAATTTCCGATGATCGTACCCGACGGGGTCGGAATTTTATCGGGAAGCTTTTCGGGTTTCGGCTCCGCAATTCTCCCAAACCGTCGCGAATTGGTGGAAACGGAAGTCGGATTTGGGTTCAGGAGGTCGAACACTGCGGACTGGAGCTGGCCGGAATTTTCGGGGTACTCGCCGGAACAGTGATTTCCGGCGGCCGCCACGTCACCGGCAACCGTCGCCGGAACAGTAATTTCCGACGGTGGCCGTTTGCTGTGAAATTTTGCAGATTTGTAGATCGTGAGGAGAGCAATCCAACGGGACCGACGGTGAGCAAAACGGAGGTCGGACGGCGGAGAAATCACCGTTTGAAGATTTTCGACCCCTCGCCGGAAAACGCTCCGATCCCGGCGCGTCGGTGGTCCGATGGCCGTGATTGTTGGTGGGTAGGCCGGACTTGAGGAGAGGATCAAGGCTGTCAGGCGCGTGTACTGTTTATCGGCCGGAATAGTGCCGATTCGCGGTGGCCGGCGGTGGAGGGGAAAAATCGCCGCCAAACTTCGGACGTCCGATCCGGGCGCGTCCGGCGGCCGTTCGCCGTGAAATTTGGAGGTTTTGCCGGAAATGAGGTGGGCAAGCTTTCTGTCCGGCGCGTGTACAGTAACTCGGCCGGAATAGTGACAAAATCCGGTGGCCGGCGATGGCTCTCTCTTTCTCTCTCCTCTCTCTCTTTCTCTCTCTTCTCTCTCTTTCTCTCTCTTCCCCGAGTGTTTTAACAAATAAAACCCCTGCATGACACTGTTCATGCCACGTGGACCAATCATAAACTGACACGTGGCGTTTCACTGTTCACCGACCAAAAAAACATTAAAATAATACGGTATCCGGTAAACTTCAAACGTCCATAACTTTTTAACCGGATGTCCGTTTTGAGCGTGCCGCTAGTCTGTGAACTCGTATCGACGAGCACTTCACAACCATGCATGAGTCAAAGCTCAATTCCCCATAAACAAAAAGTCAACTCCGGCACCCCTTGGACAGTTTGGACCGCAACTTGTTTCGTCCATAACTTTCAAACCGTAGCTCCGTTTTCGACGTGCTACCAGTCTACGAACTCGTGGCATCGTGCACTTCGCCACGGTGCCCTAGTCATCTCGAAATTCCCACCGAGTCAAAAAGTCAACTTTTGACCCCTTCGGTCAACGGTCAACCTCGGTCAACGTGCACGGATTCCGGTGCGATTCGGGACGGGGTGTTACACTATGGGTCTTCCTTCTTGCATTAAAACAGCTCCAATATCTACACCCGAAGCATCACATTCAATTTCAAACATTTTAGAAAAAGTAGGCAAAACTAGTAAAGGAGCATTAGTTAATTTTTCTTTCAACAAATTAAAATATTTTTCTTATGCTTCCCTCCATTTGAATCCAACATTCTTCTTTACAACTTCGGTTAAAAGTGCTGCAATGGTACTAAAATCCTTGACAAATCTTTGGTAGAAACTACCCAAACCATGAAAGCTCCTCACTTGGGTAATGAAGGTAGGTTTTGGCCATCTTGAATTGCTTGGACCTTGGATTGATCAACTTTAATTCCTGCAGTACTTACAACAAATCCTAGAAAAACAAGTTCATCTTTACAAAAATCACACTTCTTAAGGTTAGTAAATAATCTTTCCTTCCTAAGTACTCTTAAAACTAACCTAAGATGTCCTACATGCTCATCTAAATTTGTACTATATACAAGAATATCATCAAAATACACAACCATAAATTTTCCAATGAATGGATGTATAAAATGATTCATTAATCTCACAAAAGTGCTAGGGTGCATTAGTTAAACCAAAAGGCATTACTAACCACTCATATAAACCATATTTAGTTTTAAATGCGTTTTTCCATTCATCCCCCTCTTTTATCCTAATTTGATGATACTCACTCCTAAAATCAATTTTAGTAAACATGCATGCACCATGTAATTCATCTAACATATCATCTAACCTAGAAATCGGATGCCTATATTTAATAGTTATATTATTAATAGCTCTACAATCTACACACATGCACCATGAATCATCTTTCTTAGGCACTAATAAAACAGGATCAACACATGGACTCATACTCTCACGAATATAACCTTTGTTAAGCAACTCACTTACCTGCCTTTGTAGCTCCTTCATCTCCTCGGGATTACTCCTATATGCAAGCCTATTAGGAATTGTAGCTCTCGGCACAAAATCAATTTGATGTTCAATCTCTCGGATAGGTGATAAACCATTAGGAATCTCCTCCAGAAAGATATCATCAAAATCCTGTAAAAGAGAAAAGATTGAACTTGGTGATTCTAGTTCTTCGGGGCTAGCTTGATCATTTAAATAAACATCTTTATAAATCATAACTAGTAGTGGTTTATCACTCACAAATTCCCTTTTAATTTCACTCAATCTAAGATAAAATTCTTATTTTTCTTCTCCTTTCTTTCTTTTTCTTTCTCACTCACGGGTTCCATTCTTTTAGGGTCACTCTCGGCTTTTCCTCTCCTTTTCTAACTCTCAGCCTTTTCTTTTGTTTTCTCCTCACAATTAAGTTTAAAATACTTACCTTGATGTGGAGGTTCAGTCTTGCCCTCTTGGACAGGTGGTGAAACCATGGGTACCGCACTCTCCCTCTCTTTAAGTTTTTGGCCTCCCTCCTTTGTTGCATTTGAAGTTGGTCTCTAAACGTATCCTTTGGAGTTAATGGCTCCAACTTAATCTTCTTTCCCTTGAGTTTAAAAATAATAGCATTCTCTGTTCCATAATGTATTATGTCTTTATCAAATTGTCATGGCCTCCCCAACAAAATATAACCAGCATGCATGGGAACAACATCATACAATACACCATGCACATATTTATCTATGCTGAATTTCACTTTGGCTTGTTTATTTACTTTCATCTCACCATTATCCTTAAGCCATTGTAATCTATATAGTTCTGGATGTTTAATGGTTGTATAAACCTAATTTCTCAACTACCACATAACTGATTCCATTATCAACTATCATACTACAAATGTTACCTTGAATTTCACATTGGGTGTGAAAGATATTTTCTCTTTGGATTTGATCCTCATCTTTTGTACACGGTTAGAACCCTCCTTGCCATTAAACTTAATTCAGTCTCCAAAGCTTTAAGAGTCTCGGTTGGTTTTTCATCTCTAATTTCTTCATCAACAAATTTGGGTTCTCCTTCACTCTCTTCACTTTCAGATTCTAACTTTCCATTACCTTTCAGCACCGTTATTCTTCGATTTAGGCATTGGTTGGTAATGTGTCCTCATCCCTCGCACTTAAAACAAACAATGTCACAAGTTCTAGAAAGTTTAGGATCAGTTTTACCTTTAAATCTTGGTGCTTGGATAGATTCGGCTTTAACTTTCTTCTTTGGCTGATTGTTTCTCCAAACACTTCAATTAGACCTCCCACTGTTGGAAACACCTCCAAACCATGAGCTTGTATGCCTCCTCTAGAATTGGTTTTCAGTCTTGATAGCCACATGAAGCATCTCCTCCAATTTTACATATTGTTTTAACTCCACTTGGTTGGCTATTTCATAATTCAAACCACCTAAAAACTTTGCCATGGTTGACTCATGATCCTCATTCATGCTGAACCTCATCATGAGCATCTCCATCTCTTTATAGTAATCCTCTATGGTTCTACTTCCTTCAATTAATGATTGAAGTCTTTGATGTAGCAACCTATGATAGTGAGTCGGTACAAATCTCTTCCTTGTGGCTCCCTTCATTTGTCACTAAGTAGTAATCAATTCATCACCAACTTTTCTTCAGGTGCTTTGATCATTTGTCCACCATTGGAATGTATAATGTCCAAATTTCAAAGCAACCAATTTATCCTTCTTAGCCTCCAAATAGTTATGACAATCAAATATCATCTCCATTCATTCCTCCCACTCTAAGTAAGCCTCTGGATCACTCTTTCCCATGAATGGTGGTATGTTGACCTTAATCTTTCCAAGGTCATCATCTTCTTCTCTAGCTTATCTCCCATGGGATGGCCTTCCTTGGAGTGCAAAAGTATTATCAATTCCCTCTTCAAGATTATCTCCAAAATTACCATTCTCGAATTCTTCTAGAGGTCATCCACGACCTCCATGTACATCAAACCTTGGATTCAACCCACCTTGTTATATTTCTAACCTGTTCGTCCTTTGATCTAGGTGGTCAAAGTGAGCATTCATCCTTTCAAGTTGTTCCAAGACCGCCATCATGTCAGTAGGTTCACCTCCACTTCCCATTACTCGAGAGTCACTCTTGAACTCTATGGATTCCTCTTCATTAATTCTAAATGAGCCATCTCCTCTTCTCATCCTTGAATCTGCCATACCAAAATCACTCCCTCAAATGTTTCACTCAAACAAGGTCTATTCACTCGTGTTTACACACTAGTGTCGGCTTTTAACCCTTTTTTAAGCTCACACTTTCATGTCTTTTTCTACTCAAAGAATTATCTAAAAGTTCTTTTAAAACACACTTAAAACAACAACTAGATCACAAGTATGTTTTAATTAAACTTATCAATAAAATAGCAACTAGAACAAACAAATACCACATGAATTGACAAAATCTAGTCTCAGCATAACTAACTAAAAATAAGGTAAATCAATAAGCAATTTTCAAAATTAATAAGGAGCAGACCAAAATATTAAGAAATCAAAAAATTCAAGGATAAAATTTAGGAAAGAGATTTAAACAACGAACAAGAACAATTTTGAACAAAATATGGAATAGTTGTTTGTTCTTGTTCTTGTAATTTAAGTTTTTGTCTCAAATCCTTTAACTAATTTTAATCCTATCAATTTTACCACTCAAAATTCAAATATCCAGAATTCAAAATTGAATTTTCCAGCAACTCAAGATATCACAATTCAAATTCCTAGCCCAAACAAATTCAATGTTGAAATTTTTCAACAAAATAGCCTTTTGTAATTTTTGTATTCTCGGCTTTCGGATCTTCTTTTTTTTATTATTATTGTCACAAATACAATGATTCAAACAAAATTTACAGCAGCACCAAAAACAACACAAACCATACACTTCAATGCCAACAAAAATCCAAACCCATGGCCAACACAATTTGCAAATTTTTTTGGTGAATTTGCAATATGTTGCCGCAAATCCTCTTTTCTTTCTTTATTTTTTTTAAATATATGAATGCAAATAATTAAGATTAAAACAATAAAGAAAAATAAACAATAAACCAAATTAACAAGAACAACGATGAAAAACAACTAACAAACTAGGAAGCAAAAATACGGTAAAACAGGGAAACCTAATTTGACTAGGAATAACGATTTTGAAATTTTTTCTTTTTTTTATGCAGAAGTGTATGAACTATGAACATTCTTAATCTAAGGTTAAAATTGTAGAATAATACAAAACAAATAAAACAAATAAGATAGATCAAACCTAAACAAAATCTTGGCTCTGATACCAAATAATACGACCCAAGGTCGACTTGCACCTAAACCCTTATTATATTAGCCCGGATAAAAAATTAAGTTCAAGTTCTTATGGTCACCTCAACCGTTAATCAATATGTGACTAGAAACTTTGGTATATTGAAGACATCGCAATAGGTGATAGATGTCCTATTGATAAGTCAAACTAAAACACTCACACTCTAATGGTCTTTTAGGTGTTCAAAGAGAATTCTTTCTCACAAATAATTTTCTATAAAAATTCTAAGCTGTATTCTCATTGAAAAATATGCCCTTAAATAGGATAAAGTCACAAAAAAATAAATCCTAAAACAACTAGGTAAAGTCAGCCACAGGGATTAGGAAACCAAATGTTGGCCAAATTTTGCCTACTTTCCTAAACTAATCTGGAGTAATCAATTCCCTTATTTTGAATTAGAAATTAATTAACCTATAATTGAAATAATAAAATATCAACTTTCCTAACTTAATTTTTCCAGTAAATAATTAATTAAAAACCAACATAAAAGATCAATTTCCTAAAATGAAAGTCAAATTACAAATTAGGAAACTAGTTGATTAGTTTGCCAACTAAGCTATCTTTGACCAATCTCCAACTTGTTAAGGCTCCAGATCATTCCTATATGCCATGTAGGATACCAAAAATAATTAAATATGATTCCCATATTTTTCCCCTGATTGGAACAAAGAGAAAATACATGAACAATAAGAGAGCTCAAAGCCAGCGGCAAAATGGACAATTTTGGCCAAAAAGAAGGGTTATGCATAAATGTGGTCTTTGGTTGTTTTTGCTTCTATCTTGACATGATTTCATGACCTTTTGGTGACATCAATTGAGTTCATAAGAGTTGACTCCATTCTTTGCTGCCCGAGGTCCAAAAATGTACCAAAACAACTTGCCGGGTCCATTTCCGCGTCTATGACTTGGATACACAAAATGGGCTTTGAATCTTCGGATAATGTCGGGCTCTCTTGAGATTGAATCAATCCTTGGATAAAGCTAACCAGATTGTCTTTGAATTTCCTAGCTTGTGCCCTAGTGATTGGTCCCTCTTCATTTGTAAAGGATCAGCACCTCAGCAGATAGTCGATTGTACGGGTACCGGTGGATTCTCATAAGCACTTAACATGTTCTATGGTGCAATACATAATTAAAAAGTAGTTGTAATGAATTTTGATAATTTGTGAAAGAAAATTTTAAAATGAAAATTACAGATAGGTCATCAGTATTATTGATGGAGGCCGTCAGTAATTTTTCAAGCAAGCTTGACAAATTTTGGAAAGATTATTGATGGCATCCATCAATAATATTGATGGCCCTTCTGTAATTATGTAAATTCAGAATTTTTTTTGCTCTTTGGTAATGTATTATTTTGTTTTCTTTTATTTCTTATTTTTTTTATCATTTAAAAAGGTTGCACTCAACATGTTCTATTGTGAAATACGTAATTAAAAAGTAGTTGTAATGAATTTTGATGATTTGTGAAAGAAAATTTTTAAATGAAAAATTACCGATGGACTATCGATATTACCCATGGAAGTCATTTGTGAAGTCGCACATCAGTTGAAAAGGGGAAAGAAGCACACCTTATAAGGTGGTGTGGATACCTTTCCCTTGCGACACGTTTTGGCAGAATCTTGAGGGCTGGGTTGTAAGAGGATTCTCCAGACCCAAAGAGGACAATATTGCATGCGGATGGTCTGGACTGCTACAGATGGAATCAGAGCCAATACCCGGATCGGTGTGCCAGCAAGAATGCTGGGCCCCAAGAGGGGAGGATTGTGAAGTCCCACATCGGTTGAAAATGGGAATGAAGCACGCCTTATAAAGTAGTGTGGATACCTTTCCCTTGCGATGCATTTTGACAAAACCTTGAGGGCTGGGTTGTAAGAGAATTCCCCAGACCCAAAGAGGACAATATCGCATGCGGGTGGTGGGCTGTTACACCGTTGGTAATTTTTCTAGCAAGCTTAACAAATTTTAGACAGATTAGCCACAGCCTCCATGGAGGCTGTTGATAATACCGATGGCCTTCGGTAATTTCGGGGGTTCGGAATTTTTTTATACCATGGAAAAGTATTATTATATTTTCTTTTCTTTCTTATGTTTGTAATCATTGAAGAAGGTTGTACTTAACATGTTCTGCTGTGCAATACATAATTGAAGAATAGTTGTAATGAATTTCGATGATCTGTGAAAAAAAAATTTAACATGAAAATTACCAATGGGCACTGTTGGTAATTTTTCCAACAAGTTTGACAAATTATGGAAAAATTACCCATGGCCTTCATCGATAAGACCAATAACCCATCGGTAATTTTTAATTTTTAATTTTTTTTTTATCACAAATCATCAAAATTTGCTACAGCTACTTTTATATTATGTATTGAACCATACAAAATGTTGAGTGAAACCTTCTTTTAATGATAAAAAAACATAAAAAAGAAAAGAAAACACAATAATACATTACCAAAGAGTGAAAAAATTCTGAATCACCAAAATTATGGAAAAAAACACCTTTTCTTTATGAGAATTATCCTTCTTGGCAAGCGCCATGAAAATTGATAAACATCTTAAATATCCCACCAAAGATCAACAACATCAAACTTTATATTGGGATTCATATAAACATGAGAACAGTGCTCGTAAATAGGATTTCCATCGGAAGGCTCTTCATGGGATTGAAACACATATGTCAATAACAAGAACTCATATCAACAATAGCAGCACGACATAAAGGATGCCAATAACAAGAACTCATATATGTTTGCTGTTCGGCCTACCGCCAAGGATATAGACAAGAAACATCATCATATAATTGTTTGGAATCATCCGGAAAAACTCTAGAATCTGGTGTTCCACAGCTCATCACTCTATTGGAATCAATACGGGAACACATGGATGTTCAGAGCAACTGGCTTCTAGGATTGCCTCATCTTTTGGAGCATGCCAAGAGTAAATTTGATCACGTCAATGGCAATTACTATTTTAGCTGAAGGATTCACTATAACTGCAGCATTGACAACCTGTAACAGAAGGGGAAAAGGAACATAGTATAAATGAACTGAGGAACTGAGCTCTTGACAATACATGTGATACACCAACTTCTAAGGGCTCAAATATAGGCCCTTAAACAGGGCCAACACAGAACTTAAAAAGCAACTGGTGGATAATGGATTGCTCCAGAGCTGACAACATTGAAGAGGCATGCCTACAAACTGTCCTTTATTGGAAAAGGAGAATGACATATAATTACGAACAATCCAAACTCAAACATAAAACTTGGACTGACTGAAGACACCATACATAAATAGGAAACCCAATAAAACACATAGCATGTAGACAGTAACTCATGAAAGAAAGTAAAATAGTTACCAATAGGAAAAATAGTTACCAAACCACCACCAGATTTTGCCAACTGGATGGCAGAGTTCATGAAGGTGAAAACTGAACGAGACTCCTCTTCACTAAATCCAGTAACACCGTCAATGCTACTGTAAAGAGGATAGATCAAATAAGAAAGTTAGTATAGAACATTATTTTTTCCTTTCGCCGGGGCCCAGACCCAAGTAAATAAATAAATAAATAAAATGGCAAGGTAAACATATATCATCACAAGCAAATTTGGAATTAGGCTATGTTTGGAACAGTATAATTTATTGAAGATAAAAAAAAATCTTAAAAATTGAAGTACAAAGATTAAAAGCAACTACACGTAATCAACAACCAACAATCTAATCCTAAATCCTCAAAAACATTGTTATATGAATCAGGAGAGTGTGGTGAAATACAATTACGTAAAAAAAATAAATGGAATAAGCAAGGAATTTAAAATGATAAGGGCTCTTACTAGGTAAGGGGATGAAAGATGCTATCGGTGCTTTAGTGGTCACTAGACAAGGGAAAAATAAAATAAAAAGATATATATGTCATTTTTCAATTTTTATTAAGGTTAAAATAAATATGAGGGGATAAAACACAAAAAAAAAACAAAAAAAAAAACAAAACAAAAAGAACAAAACAAAACAAAATGGTTAAATATCTTAAGACCATTAAAAATGGATATTGGACTAAATATGTCACTTTTCTAGGCCTTATAGGCCCCAAGATGGGGCATTGCAGGTATCTATACATGGGCTAGGGTGGGCTCAAGCCTATCCAACCCACATTTTAATTTTTTATTTTAGTGCATATATATAATTGGAGCGTATAATCATTATATATGATTGTGAAAAGGCTGCTCTGCGCCGCCATTAAAACCAAGAGAAAGAAAGGAAATACAAACACATATATATATATATATATATATATATATATATATATATATATATATATATATATATATATTTGCATTGTAACAAGAAAATTGATAAAATTAATATAAATAAAATTAACATAAATAAAATTATATTAATTTTATCAAATTTTTTGTTATTATTTTAATAGATCACAAAGCAAATATATATATATATATATATATACAGTTCGTTTATGATGTTGATCATTTTTATACGGATCATAGTATTGATAAAAGTTTTTCATAATATTGGTGACGATTTTCTAAAAAATCGTCGTTAATACTATAAAAAACCGTCACTAATACTGCGGTCCTCATGCAGACCGTCCTTACCATAGAATTTCTATATATATATATATATATATATATATATCTTCCATTATTTTAATAAAAAAGATGGTTAGTCATCAGGTAAATGTGATAGTCCTACTTCAAATTCAAGATCATCGTTAATGAATTAAAAATTTAAACTTGACAATGAGGATACTCTTGCTCCAGTCGAAAGTAATAGTCCATATTGCAACATGATTCTTGGAAACTGCATTCCAATATGGTAATATCCACTTGACAAACAAGATGAAGTTTGAAGAGCATATATTTATATGGGACAATGTCAACTTATATACGATTGTACACTTGTTGTATTTAGGACCTAATATCGTCGATTTCAATCTTCTTGCTTCCATGGCTTGAGTTTTCCACAGAAAAGGAAAGTGCATTTTGTTTTCGGTGCTATTTATTTGGCCGTAATACATCGCAGCAAAAGGCATTCACAATCAAGGGGATCAAAAATTGGAAGAAAGTTAATAATGACCCATGTCTGTTGCAAAACCTTGAAGGGGATGCTAATTTACTACATAACATTGCTATGCAAAAATAGGAGGACTTGAAAAATCTACCTCAATATAATGACACAAGGATAAAACAACAATTTTCAAAAACAGTCATGCATAATCAATTGGTGCTAAAGACCTCCATAGAAAGCATGAAATGGCTAGCAATGTAAGGGTGCGCTTTTAGAGGTAATAAATAACCCATCAATACTACTAATCGTAGAAATTTTACTGAATTAATCAAGCTGCAAGAAAAAGTGAACAAACAAATGGCTGAAGTTGTCCTAGATAATGTAGCTTAAAATGCCAAGTATATATCCCCAAAGATTCAACATAAGTTATTAAAAATTATTGCTAATAATGTGAGAAGTAAAATATGTGATGAATTTGGGATGCAAAATTTTGTATTATTATTGATGGAGCAGTTGATGAATCCAACAAAGAGCAAATGACTATTATTTGAGATATGTAGATACCAATGACTTTATTAGAAAAGATTATTTGAAATTGTTTGTGTTGATAATGCTTTAACATTTTAAAAAAGATATATGCAATGTACTAGACCAATACATTGTATAAATTGAAAATTTATGAGGTCAAAGGTATGATGGTGCTAGTAACATGTAAGGTGAACGGAATCGACTACAAGCTTTATTCCTAAATTCGTCTATATGCTTACTATATTTATTGTTTTGCTTATTGGCTACAACTTATTTTAGTTGCAGCGTCTTAAAAGGTACATGACGCATGGTTATTATTATTATTATTATTTTGAATTGAGTTCTGTTGTTAATTTTGTTGGCGCTTCAACTAAAACATTCTCATTTAAACAAATTTGAGAAGATGAAATTGTTAATTTAATACCATCAAAAGAACTTGAGATAGGTAGAAGCTAATCATGTTTTACTTTACAATAGGCTGGAGATACTCATTGGAGTTTACATTTTTATTTCGCTAGTAGATTGATTGACATGTTTGGTTCAACTTCTACACTTTTGAAAATCTTATTGACAATTGATTAAATAATAATATACATGGGGAGGCAAAAAGTGCATATAAAGATTTATTTTGTTACTGTTGCATAGAGTTTTGGGAATATCTAATATGTTATGTCAAGCATTGCAAATGAAATCCCAAGACATTTTAAATGCAATGAATTAAGTATCAATTACAAAAGCGCTTCGTCAAAAGATGCAAGAAGATGAATGGGATAGTTTTCTTCAGAATATAGTATCTTTTTTGTTGTGTCTGATTTAAAAGATTTTTTTATCAATAAAAAAGAAATTTTATGGTAGAGAATTACTATTATTTTATTATATTTAATACTATAATAGATTTTCAATTGATGGAGTTGAATAGGAGATTTACAAGAAAACAGTAGAACTATTTACTTTGAGTGAAGCTTTAAATCCTATTGACAAGTTCAAATCATTGTCTATAAATGCTCATTCGTTTTGCATTTTTTTTAGTGACTGACTGCAAAATTTATAGGTTTCTATTAACTTTTATAGATACTTTTTTTATATACATTCATTTTAAAAGACTTTGATATAGATTTATAGACTTTTATAAATATTGATTGACTTTAGTAAATATTGATAAATTTTTATTGACATTTAAATGTAACTATAAACTTGGTACAAATTATATTTCATTTGTCAATAAAAAATAAAATTCTAAGAATCACTTTAAAAAAAAAAAGAAAGGAAAAATTGGTTTAAAAAAATAGAAATCAAACTTTATGACCTTCATGAAATTAATTTGATAAAATTCGTAGCTCATAGATTTTTTTTTTCCTCTTAATTTTTTTATGTAAGGTCAGTCTATAGTAATTCTTTTCCCTTTTTTTATTAGGAACGAGTAGGTAGTGACCAATGGGTACTCCAAGAGTATAAGAATAACAATGGAGTGGGGTAGGATGAAGATTTGCTGTAGGGCAAACAAAACAGGATAAATAAACTTATTTTTCCAATTTTTTTTTTTAAGAAAACAATATGCAATATTTTTTAAAAAATATTAGTTTATTAATATAAAATATATATTTTTACTAATAACCTTATACATTTAAAAGCTACGAAAATATGTAAAACTATAAACAAATTTAAGTAAAAGAAAATATATAAATATAGTTATAAATGTATAAATACATTTAAATAAACACATATACTGGGTAGGGAGTAGGTTTCCCCATCCTATCTCGTCCACACCCTGGATTTGTCTTCCCCATAAGAACAGATCCTCGGAGGATTACCATCCTTACAGGAATAGTATGAGTTTTTTTTTTTCAATTGGGAATAAGCTGCAAAAATGACTTGTGAGATAATTTCAATTGTCACTGCTAAAAAAAAATCTTTCATCGACCATTGGTTTTGGTTGCAGAAAACCATATATTAGTCATTAAAAATTTTTAACAACAAAAAAATATGATCATTATGTGGTCGCTTAAATATTATAACTAATTGTTTTTAGTGACCAATAGATATTTGGTTCGTAAAATTAAAAAATTTTAGTAACCAGATTTTGTTGTTCTGATAACCAAATATTGTCTTTGAAAATCTCTAAAAAAAAGTAACATTTTGACCAAATTTAGTAATATAAAACTATATAAGTAACTAATTTCACAATTATAAATGAGCAATATTTTGGTCCTTGAAAATAACATTTTGAGACCAAATTATTTAATCATTGATGATCACTTAAAGCAACCAACATGTTGGACAAAAGTGCCCCCGATGTAGAGCATTAAAGTAAAAAATAAAAAATGAAAAATAAAAGGAGTTTGTATAATTTACTCTTAAGTTAACATATAAAAA
The DNA here is from genome assembly GCF_031755915.1 of Ziziphus jujuba. Taxonomy (NCBI): domain Eukaryota; kingdom Viridiplantae; phylum Streptophyta; class Magnoliopsida; order Rosales; family Rhamnaceae; genus Ziziphus; species Ziziphus jujuba. Next base: position 16,774,986 of record NC_083384.1, read on the forward strand.
TAAATATATCTTAAAATTAAGCAAATTAAAGAATATTTTTTGTCAAATGGTGGCATTTTATAATACATTTTTGGACAAATTTGTTTATTTAAATAATTTCTGACAAGATATTTTATAAATTTATAGACTTACTTACATATACACTATGTGTATATGTATATAATAATAACCATAACATGATAATTGTTAGAGTAGGGGAGGAGCCAAGTTGCCTTGTTTTGGGGGGCTAGGCTAATGTAACATTTTTTAGAAAAAGAAGAAAGATTATAGTATATATATTTTTCCTTTCATATATCATACTTAAATACAATATAATGTATAATTATACAAATTTTGAAATTTTCTTTTTATATTATATTAGTAACAATTTATTAGATAAAAATGACAAAGATTGTGAAAAAAAAATGTTTTTATTAAGCAAAAATATGATATAGAAAATATGGATATATATATATAGACAAATTTGTTCCAATTTAACTAATGCTAATATTTTAAGAAAATTTTTATGTGATAACTTAAAGAAATTAGCTATTGAGTAAAATTAATAAATAGATACTCTATTAAAAAACATTAACAATGCAAAACTTAAAATATGTTCTAGTACTTGATTTTTAGAAAAAAAAAATTTATTATATATTGAAAATATAAATAACATTCATTCTATGTAAGTAGATAACAGTCATTATATGTAAGTAAATGCAATGAATGTTTAAATTAAACTTTTATAGTAATAATTGATTACATGAAACTTTATTTAGTAATTTATAATCAGGGATGCCAAACACACGTATTAATTCACTTCTAAATAATCCAAATATAATTTTAAAAAAAGGAACTAAGGGACCTAAGAGGGCAAAAGCCATTACACCTCTGGCCCACACATGGATCAGGCCTGCAATTTTATTTTATTTTATTTCTATCTTTATTATTTTACTAATTACTTCTTTTTTTTTTTTTTTTTTTTTTGGAAAGATTGATAAAGGATTACTTGTGCATCTGAATTTCTTACCTGATCTTTTTTCAATTTCTTTTCATTTCCCCTCATTTTTCTTAATATTTTCTACTTATTTATTTATTTTTTTGATTAATTTCTAAATTAATCCAAATATAATTTTTTTTAAAAAAATTAAAAAACCTGAAAGGGCAAAGGCCATTGCCCCCTCTGGCCCACACATGGATCAAGCCCACACTTTTATTTTATTTTATTTTATTTCTACTTTTATTGTTATACTAATAAAGGATTATTCTTTTTTTTTATTTATTTAATGAAAGACTAATAAAGGATTATTTGTGCATCTGAATTTCTTATACAAACCGTTTTTTCAAATTCATTTTATTTCCCCCATTCTTAACATTTTCTACTTATTAATTTTTTTTGAGTTTCATACTTTTATACCACAGTAATTTATTTAATATAATTAAAATATTTATCTGCAAATTTTAGTAACATAATACTTAGTTATAATTTATATTTAATTCTAAATATAATTATTTAATACAATTAGTTAATAATAATGATTGCATAATTACAAAACACTAATTTTCTTATTTTATTATCTTTTCATTTTCTTCTAATTTTCAATTTACTTGTTGATTAATCCTAACAAAATGAAATTTTGCTTTTTTTTTTCTTTTTTTTTTTTGCTTAAAGGATTGCATTTATTTATTTATTGTTCTATACAATTGCAATCAATTTATTATGATTTCCACAAGTTTTTAAACTATATTGTTCCTTAAAATTTGTTCAAAAATATATTTTTTTTCATTTTAATTCTAATTTTTTGGGGCAACAAATCTATTGTTTAGTGAATTTTCAAATTAATTAGATTATGGTATAAAAAAATATGTTAAATTTTAGTATATATTTTTTATTTATTCAAAAATAAAACTAAAAAACAATTCAATGCTCTATTTTATACTGGTATCCTCCACCACTACATCAATATAATTTTCTTATTTTATCGAATTGGTATATATTTTTTATTATTATTTTATTAATTTTATTTTTTTATTATTTTTAAAATTTTCAAAGTGTTTCAGCAGCCAATTAACGGGTCGCTGACCACAGTCTTTCGGTGACCAAAGAAGAATAGTTGCAAAAGGTCTTACCCATATATTTTCTTTATTATTTTTTTTATTATTTAGAAAATCAACGACCAAAAAATTGGTGGTTGACATGTACCTTTAGTGACTAATAGGAATTGGTTGGTAAAGGTCTAATATTAATATTATTTTCTTAATTATTTAGACTATTATTGACCAAATTCTTTATCACTGATAATGAATTTTAGAGATCAAATTAGGTTTGGTCACTGAAGATATTCTTCCCACCAAAATTATGGCGGGAACAATTTGCCGCGCTTCACCTTTAGCAACTAGATTATTTAGTGGTCGTAAAATCTATTTATTACTGGCCAACATGGTGGTCATTGAAAGTGGTTGACTATTGTACTTGGTACCTCAATTACCAAATATTCAGCAACCAAAATTTGGTCTCTGATGTATACGTTCAGCGACTGAAATATTTTGGTCACTAAACATGTGGTCATTAATTGTCATTTTGTTTTTAGTGTGTATTCATTTTAAAAGTTTTTAAAAATTTTGAGGTAAATAAGTGGAGAATTTTTTAAACAATCTTTCCATTTTTGACTTAAAAGTCAAATAAAAATCATGAATTTTAAAAGTTAATAAAAATCATTGATATTTTAGATACTACATGACTTTTATAAACTTATAACAATTGTTAATTAAATACTTCTTTACTTTTATAGACTTTTAAAAGGTCATTTAAAATCTATATTAAACAATCCTAAACTTTTATAGTCTTTAAATATTTGAACTGCATATTACATAACTTTTGAATTCCATAAAAGTCTACAAAAATCAATTAAAATCTCAATTAAATATACCGACTAAAAAATTTAAGTACAAGGGGTTAATACTTGTAAGCAGTAACTGAAAAAAGTACAACTTTATGATGATCATCTGTGATAATGTTCATACTCCAAAAACAATGTTATGGATTTTTTTCCAAAGGAAAGTTAATATTTTAAATTACTAGAATTAGTACATCTTTAATTTATTATTTAAAATTTACTTTTTTCCTCTTCTTATTACTTTCACAAATAAATTACTTGGAATACACAGACAACCAATAACTTATAAACAAAGATGATAGAAATACAGAAAATACATAAATAACTTATGAAACAAGTAAATAAAATATTGAGTTTGATGATTTGATCAAGTGTTTGCAATGGACAATTTACCAAAAAAAAAAAAGGTCTTTGCAATGGACTAAAGATAGTATTTCTAAACATAAAGCCGATTTCTATATCGATAGAGATCAAAATACTTTAGCAAAGGGAAAAATTTTGCCCAGGTTGAGATTTGAACTAAAATTTGAAGACTTGAATGTAATTAAAAAAAAATATGAAAATGCAGCATTTTAGGGGGGGGGGGGGAAAAAAAAAGAATAGGCATTAAGCAGTCCAACGTTTTTTAAGGGGGAAAAACAACATTTATAAGTTTTCCAACTTACCATGGCCAAAAAAAAAAAAAAAAAAAAGCCAGAAAGTATAGTGTGGTCAAAAAGAAAAAAAAAAAAAAAGTATAGTGCAAGTTAAACCCAATAAAGGTGTATATATGGACGGTACCATAGAATTCTGTACACTTTTAGACATGGTGCCAAACATGTCTATAGAATCCAAGTAGGCTTTGTAGGCTTCCATATATAAACCACACAAAAGGTTCATTTCAAACAGTATGGGATTTCTTCATACCACTACTTGGATTACACCTAATTCACAGTTTTAAAGTGTATGAAATTACAAATCATGATAGTTCACCAATTCTACAATTTGACATATATAAATAAATATTGGGAGCATTCCATGTACTAAGATACTTGACAAATCATCTTTGCTTTTGATTGGATACATTTATTGCTAAATGTCATTCTAGCAATTTTAGCATTGGTTTATCCCATACCAAATCTTTTAAAAAAAAAAAAAAAATTGCTATTGTCACCGTTAATGAATGATCATCAGTGCAATCTGCATGTCCAATGGTAATTTAAATATCTAATTTTAAGATTTTAAAATAAAAATAATAAGATTAAGTGCTTTAATTAACATTTAATATATCATATGGGTATCAAATAGTGGTCTCGTAAATAGCAAGACTTAAAAAGTAATATTGCTAAATTATAAATTATCATAAATAACAAGACTTGAAAAATAATATTGCTAAATTATAATTTTTTTCTTATTTTGTGATACGATTCACTTGTCACCAATTCAGATTAAGGGAAAATTTCATTTAAATCCTTTCAAGTTTGTTGTTATTATATTTAAATTCTCATATTTTTTGAAGATCATTATTAATTTCGTTTAGTTCATTTGCCTTTTTTAACTTAATTTTAATAGTTTAAAGTTAAAAAGAATATTAAAAATTAACATTCTGTGATTGAATAATATTGTAATGAGTGAATAATATTGTACAAACTTAATCATAGCATTTAATTATTAGTATTAACTACTAAAACTTGACATATGAGGTTTAAGTGATTTTAAAAGCATAGAGTCTAACTGTAACTATGATAAAATTGAAAAGGTTTAAATAAATTTTTTGTTTAAAATTAAAAATATATTTATTAAATGCATGTTAGGTTTGGAGAATATTTATATTATTAAAATAAAATTAATTCTTCATGGAAATTAAAAAAAATAAAAATAATTATTCCTATTTATATATTTGGTAATATTATTGACTTAGATTCAAAATTTAACCACTATAAATAGCTTAAAATTTTTCAAAATGTAGACAAAATTAATAAAAAGTCAGCTTTTTATATTTATTTATGTATTTTTAGTATATGATACTTGATATTAATATGGAAATAAGAATTTGGAGACTTAAAAAGTAATAGTTATTCTTTAAAATGAAGTTTATCCATCTTTTTTTTTTTTTTAAATAGTTATTCCTTAAAAATTTTTAACGGATATTATATTTGAAATAATAGCTATTCTTTAATTTGAAAATATACCAAATATAATAAGAAAACTATTCTTGTAATAAATATTTTATTTATATATTTATTTTGCAAGCCAGATATATTATAATAAATGATTAAAGGATCTACATACTTTGATTATTATTGTAGGATTTAATGCCAAAATATCAAAATTTAGTATCCCATTGGAGGCACCAAATGTAAGAACCATATTAAGATTTGGCAACGGCATGGTCAAGAAGCATTCCACTTGAGATGCTCTTTACGCCCATCTCGATTTAGAGAAAGGATTTAAGTAATTCATAATGCAGACAATTCTCTTCGGTAATTTTCACAGTCACCCGCCTTCTTTTCTCTTTTTTTAGTTTCTTTCTTTCTCTAGCATTAGTGAAATCTATGTCCTTCTTTGTTTAGTATCAGTTGAATCATCAAACCCATAACCATCACTTCCAAATTCCTTTTTCTTCTCTCTCTCTCTCTCTCTCTCTCTCTCTCTCTGTGTGAAATGGCTAGAACTACATATTACAGCACTCTAGAACCCATCAAATATCGTCCTCTTCACCTTTTTAAAAGAAGCTTTTAAAAAAATATTTTTGATTCTCAATTAAACTCAGCAAAATTTAAAAATTGCTAAACGGAAAAAACTTGGGTGGGTAGGTTTGTTCGTCTAGCTTGAGGGAACAGAGGCATAGATAGGGATATGTCGAGTAGTTAGCTGGTGAAATGGTTATATAGCCCAAATATAAGGCATTGGACGTATCTATATATGTGATAAGGTGGGCCCAAGCCCATCCCACCCAAAATTTAATTTTTTTTTTTTTTTTTTAGGATATATATATAATTGGAACCGTATAATCCGTTGTATGTGATTCTGAAAAGCTTGCTCCTACGCGGTTAAAACCAAGAAAAAGAAAGGAAATATGAAACAATTATATATATTTGTGATCATATTTTAAATTTTATTTATATTAACTGAGCAATTTTCTTGTTATTATTTTTATAGATCACAATGCAATATATATATATATATATATCTTTCATTATTTTAGGAGAAAGGAAGCCAAATATCCTACGTAATGGTCCTACTTCAAATTCAAGATCACCATTGAAGAATGAAAGATCTAAACTTGACAACGAGGATACACTCGCTCCACTCGAAAGTAATAGTCCATATTATAACGTGATTCTAGAAAATGTATTCCAATATGGGAATATCCAGTTGACAAACAAGATGAAGTTTAAAGAGCATATATTTATATGGGACCATGTCAACCTATATACGATTATCCACTTGCTGTATTTGGGACTCGATATCGTCGATTTCAATCTTCTTGGTTGATTGCTTGAGTTTCCTACTAAAAAGGAAAGTGCATTTTGTTTTCCGTGCTATTTATTTGGTCATAATACATCGAAGCAAAACACATTCACAGTCAAGGGGCTTAAAAATTGGAAGGGAGTAAATAATGACCCATGTATGCCAAAAAATCTTGAAGGGGATGCTAATTCACTACACAATATTTGCTATGCAGAAATCGGAGGATTTGAAAAATCTACCTCAGCATATTACAGATGGATAAATCAACAGTCTTCAAAAATAGTCATGCATAATCAATTGGTGCTAAAGACCTTCATAGAAAGCGTGAAATGGCTAACAATGCAAGGGTGCGCTTTTGGACGTAATAATGAACCCATCAATACTATTAATCGTGGAAATTTTATTGATTTAATCAAGTTGCAAGCAAAAGTGAACCATGAAATTGTTGAAGTTGTCCTAGATAGTGTAGCATATTTTTTATTTAAAAAAAAAGAAAAAAAAAAAGAGCTACACTCTTAAAATGCCAAGTATACATCCCCAAATATTCAACATAAGTTATTAAAAATTAGGAAAATTAGCATTGTTGTGTCTCGAATTTTATTGGAATTGGCACTTTGCACCTCAAAATTTTTTTCTAGCAATTTGCACCTCAAACTCCCCAAACTCATAATATCCTTGCACGTTATTCCTTCTATATGTAAATTGCAAAACTTTCCAAATAAAAAGTAATGAGAAATAAAAAAAATAATTACAAAGAGGATTTTTATTTTTTTAATACGTTAATAAAAACATTTCTGAAAACATAAAAAAATGAAAACCAATAAAAAAATTTGAATATTTATAAAAGAATTCCATAGATTATTATAAAAATGCAAATATAAGTTTAAAAAAAATAAAAATAATACTTTGTGCGTATTTTAAATAAAAAAAAAAAACTATAGAAGAAAGTGATAAAGTATTTCTAAAATATAAAAGAACACTTTGAAAAATTATTTTTTATATATTTTTTACACTTGTATTTTAGAAATTTTATAAAAATAAATTTTCAAAGTTTTCTTTTATATTTTAGAAATACTTAAATCACTTTTTTTTTTTTATAGGTCTTCATGTTTTTTCTTAATTTCTCAAATATGAACATGTTATTATTTTTATTTTTTGAAAAACTACATTTGCATTTTTTATAATAATCTGTGCAATTTTTCTATTATTATTTTTTAATTTTTTAGAATATTTATTGTAAAAAATTTTATTTTTATCTTTGAAAGATTACATTTTCAATTTTTTAAAGTTTTCATTAGCATTTAGAAAAATATTAATCGTTTTTTATAATTTTTTTATTTCTCATTACTTTTTATTTGAAATTTTTTCTATTTGCCCCCTAAACGATATAAATATTGCACTTTGCACCCTCCTTTCCATTAAATATTTGACAAACGGTGCAAGAAAGTTGTGAATTCAGGGTGCAAATTACCAGAAAAAATTCTTTAAGGTGCAAGGTGCCAACTTTAATAAAGTTTTTGATGCAATTATGCCAATTTCTTTAAAAATTATTTCTGATAATGTGAGAAATAAAATTTGTGACGAAAAAAAAGATGGAAAATTTTTTATTACTGTTGATGGAACAGTTGATAAATCCAACAAAGAACAAATGGCTATTATTTTGTGATACGTAGATAGCAATTAACAATGAGTTTATTAGAGAAAAATCTTTTGAAATTGTTTGTGTTGATAATACTTCAACTTTGAAAAGAGAGATATGCAATGTATCAGATTAATACTTCATATTAGTTCAAAATTTATGAGGTCAAGGATATGATGGTGCTAGTTGAAAATTTATGAGGTCAAGGATATGATTGTGCTAGCACTACAAGAAAATGAACCTTTACGACGAAATTTTTACCGATGAATTAATTTATTGTCGCAAAAGAAATCATTACTGGCAAAAAACATATTCCTAGGTAAAAACTATACTTTGTGCGACAAAAAAATAAAATCACCAGCAAATGTTACATTTTTACCAACAAAAATACAATTTTGTCGGTATTGGATAGACTTTTGCCGACGATTCCTTAATATTGCCGGCAAAAATTAAGTATTTACCAATGAAAAGAAAATTCGTCGGCAAAAGTTATAAATTTTGCTGACAAATTGAAATATTGTAGGTAAAAACAAAACAATTACCGACGAAATTGAAAGTAGTTGGCAAAAGTGATACCTTTTACATATCTACCACATGGCTTTGTTTTGAATTTTTTAATTTTTGAACATATAAATTATTTTCTATCCTAACTTTCATTTAATTGTTATCTTTTCTGTACCTTACTTTTTTTTTTGTAACGGAATAAATTTTTTCCAGCAAATTTAAAAATTTACTGGGCAAATATAACTGTTGCCAATGAAATTTAATAATTTTGTTGGTAAAATTGTGAATTTTTTTCTCAAAAAATGTATTTTCTGGAAAAATTATCAAATATTTAATTTTTCCATCTTCGATATAGGATTTTTATGACATATATGTATAAATTTTTTATGTTAAAAATAAATCAAAAGCAGTGCTTATTAGATAATATTATAATTATATGTAACTATATATTTACATATATATATATATATATATATATATAATGTATATTATTATTATTAGTAGCATAAATTAAATTGAAGAGTATACATATAAGTTAGTTAATTTATATTTTAACTTACAAATAATTTGTTATATTCTAAATTTTTTTTTTTTTTACTGATAATGGAATAAACATTTGGAAAAAATGTAGTTTTTTGGGAACATTTCCATATATTTATTTTTTATATTTTCGGTTTAGGTTTTTTATGACATATATATGTAAAATATTTATGTTAAAAAAATTAAATGTGCTGCTAACTAACAATTAGTATTATAATTACATAAAACTATATATATATAGTATTATTATTGTTATTATTAATAGTAGTATTATTTTAGAATTTATAAGATATAAATTAAATTAAACCAATATTCGTATAGCTAAGTTACTTTTTATCTTAACTTACAATTAAATTTGCAATTTCATTATATTTTATGTTGTATTTTAATTGTGGAGAGCACATATATTTGTTACACTGTATGTACATTATTTTTAAAAACACTAATAAATATTTGTTGATGAAATTTATGTTTTATTTATTCGGAAAAACTAATATATATTATATATTTTTAATTGTTTGAAACTTTTGCCAATGAAATATATTTTCCTCGGAAAAATTTCTATTGTCGAGAAATTGATAAATACTTAATTTTTTGGCGAGAATTTTAACAAATTCGTCGGCAATAGAAATAAATTTTCCCGCTGCCCGTCCCGCCTCACAGTCCCTCCAGTCCTAACGTGGAAAAATAATTAAAATACAATTAATTTAACCCATTATTTTTATCTCCATCTCCTTCTCCTTTCTCACTTTTTTTTTTTTTTTTTCCTGTCAAAATCATTTTCCAATTTATTTATTTATTTTTTCCACTTTTTTTGTTTATCAATGTGCTTATATTTCATTATGGAAAGGAAGAGTGCTTGCTCCAAATTTCTGTTAATTTGTGGGATGGGAATCAGTTAGAGTAGAGAGGGAAAAAAGACCCACGAAAATTTGTGTACAGAAAAAATTAAGTATGTTTTTTTTTTAGATATATTTTTGAGCGGCTATGAGCGAGTAGATAAGGTGGGAAAACAGAGTTTTTATGCCTATCAAACCCGCAACAATGGCTGTACTTTCATCTACCATAACAGCATTGTCTTTCATTCCTGCTATGAACTGGGCTTTCTTTTTTCTTTATCATATTTGCATTATATGGGAGTTAATAAACAAAAGGGTTTCTGTATCTTAGGTGGAAGTGCCAAAAGTAGAGCCAAATTTCAATCCCCCGTTTCTTGGATTCACCAAGACTACTGAAATTTGAAATTCTAGAGCTAGTATAATCGGGCCTATTGGAATCTTCATTGTAGAATTGGTGGGTTTCAATTTATTTTTTATTTTTATTTTTGTGGTTTTTAGTTATTGAATAGGCAATCAACAAAGAAGTTTGCATCATTTTGTAAATATTCAGCATAATTGTATTGTTGTTGACAGAACTAGTAATGTTTCAGCTATTTCACATTGGAGATATCCTTCCACAGCCTTCATGCTCGTCTGGTGTTATTTTTTTTTACTAGTAACATTCAAGTATCATTATAGGAATTTGTGCACTGGTTTTTCAAATACTAAAATATCTTTTGGTTACCTAAAAGTTTAGGTGGTTTCAGTGAGAAACATCTTTTTGTATGTGCTGTTTCATTTTAAGCTGAAGGGACATGACCCCTCTCTTATTCACAAGCTCACATCTTCCTTGTTAATTCATGTCGAGCACGTTGGAATAGAAGTGGTTGAGTGTGCTTGTGTTATTGAATTGCCTGAGCTGAAGTTATGATGCTTTATCTGGTTGATTTAATTACAAATTGTGACCTTTCCCACCTTTAGTTTTTAAGATTGTGCCATTAAAATTGCAGTGCTGTATGAGATCTTACTTCAACTTGCTTTCATTGTAAATTAGATTATTAGGGGTATAACGCAAGCATATGTCCAAAAATTATCAATTATATGCAAAGTTTTGAAAAATGTTTCTAGATAGGAAGTACAAAATGCCGAATCTTAATCATAAGTATCATACAATGATGTTTCTCTAAGTATCCTTTCAGTTTGAGAGCAGAAAACTGATCTGTGCAGCTGAGACTCCCTTATACCTCTGCTTCGTAATTTGACATATAGGACTTACACATGAGGACATTGCTGACTTGCTTCTATTGCTATGTTTAGGGTCGAGATCGATTGGGAGAGAAACTATTATCTTTTCTAGTTAATGTATCAGCCTACATATATTTCTACCTACATATAAGACAACTTATCCATTAATTTTACACACACACACACACACACATATAAGTAATGTATATCTTTATATATTTGTTGTTAGGTTGACATGGGGTGTCACTGCTGCCTGTTAAAATTAAAAAAATAAATAAAATTATGTATATTGTCTGTATCATTGAGGAAGCATGCTATCGTTTGTGCTAAAGCTGCTATGAGACCCAAGAACATCCAAAAGAAGAATCTTAGATTGTGTGAACAATACTGAATACACTATAAATCATGGAGAGTTGAGATATGGTTTTTAGATGAGTGGATAGGACACAAGAAAACCTACTAGATGGAGGAAAAGACTATAAGAAGTGAGCAATGACTCAGCATAATCTATGTTTCAACATTTGATTTTCCCTATAGAGTAGTTCAGTTTGAATGAGGCGGGCTATCTAAATAGATACTAGAGTATATGAATTTGCGTGCATTTTGACACCAATCAGGACAGTATCACTATCAATCATTTATATATTGCCTTTTTCTGTTTAGATTATTTTGACTTCTAAATTTCAATGAAAACATTTTGTTATTTCATGAATAAAATACACTGATTACTGACACATTGGTCCTAGATCCAGAGATATATGAATTTGTTGTAATGTATCTTTAATGTTTCTATACTTATTTTGCTTATTTTTCTCCCATCTCCAAGCAACCATGATTACAATAATGGATTTTTCTAATTGCTGCACTGCACATATGATTGATGATAATTTGTAAATTTGTTAATTTGTTTTTTGTTGCTAAAAAAATTTGTGCACTTATTATTATGTCGGTTTGTGGAAATCATGTCATGGAATTTATTCATGAATATCTGGGATCGAGTGATTCTTTGCTGCTCCATTTTGCTTTGGTACTTGTGGTGCATATCATGTTACATTAAGAATTTGGTTTTGTGGAGCTTCTCGTTTGGGTAGCAAATTCGTTAATATTTCTTCAATGATATATTTTTCTAAAATAGTTTATTAACAATACTACTTACACCTGCTTCTTGTGGAACTGAAATTATACATGATTTTCCGTCCGTCATACTTCCATAAATTGTATATTTGCGTTGGTAGGGCTTAAGCATAATGGTTGCTTTATGAAGATAAATAAAATGTAACACCACTATCTATTAGATATAAGGCCAATTAGATATAAGGTTACGATCCTGTGTTATAATGCTTACTGGTTAATCTTGTTGCTCAATCAATCTACCACGAATTTTACCGACTCTTTCATTGGTGGGTGTTATTGTATGTGATTAGGCATAGAGAACTGGCCTGGGTGTAAGCTTCATAGCCATAACTATGGGTTCCTGAACCATAACTATGGGTTCCTGAACCAAATTTTGTTACTTTCCCATGCATGCCTTTACTGTGTTCTATTTCTTTCATGATTTTGTATTCAATGATTATCCATTTGAAGGCTAAATGAGTTTACAATTATAGGAATTTTCTAGAGGTCTTCTTCTAATCTTATATGTATCCAAATAGTAATACAATGTCCATTAGCCAAGAAGAAAGTATCAATGCTTTTATTAGTTGTTTCCTTAGATATCTAAAGTGGTTTAAAAATAACAACAATATCAAATGCCTTCATAAATTTGGAGAAGTTATAATCAAAATAACAACAATACCAAAATAACAACAATATATATATATAGTTGTGTAAATATATAACTATATATATTTTCAGAGCTCATATAGGGAACAAGTACCCACATGATGTGCCTTCTTTTTTCTGGTGTTTGGTTATGTTAAAGTAGTTTTAATTCATCCTTCGTCTAAATGTTTTTTTGCAGAAATTTGGTAACTTTTTATGGCTCAATCTTGTCCCACTTGGGCCATATTTATTTTTATTTTCTCTAACAAAAAGTAATTCTTCCTAAAACACCCTTTTTTAAAGTGAGGTAGAGAGGAAGAGAGACAGAGAGGACAGGGCTTGAAAAAACTGCACCATCATTATCCATTCTTGCACATAGCCACCACAGGCACCTAACTTAATCAGGTTTATAATCGGCATGGTTTTTCAACATTTAATTGATAATATTAACAAGGTACTGAAATCTATTCTGAATCACAACAGTAGTTGGTTGGATCAAAATATGTTTATTTTAATCCATGATATTAGACCAATAAAACATTCAACATACATTGATTTTGATACCCAGGGTTAATCTCAAACTACAAAAATAAAATAATTTTAGCACACTAAGACATGTTATATGCAATTGTAATGGAAAAAACACCAGTTAGTTTTACTTACTCTCTAGAATAGATGAACTTCGCCCTTCTCATTCTTTTTCTGTTCAACATATTGATGAACTTGTTTAGATTACAACACTACTTATAATACATAATAACATATACACAAACACTAGGATACATTAATCAAACAGCAGAACAACTGCCAAGAAAGGTCTAAAACAAGGAATAATCAATAAAAAGAGGAAATCCCTACATTTTTCGGACTCTAGCGGTGAAACATCATACCAAATATGTCCTTAAAATTAACTTCCGGTCATACTCTATAGGACACAAGAACTTTGGCCTTCCCCTTTTTTTGCTATACTACATATTGATGAACTCGTTCAGCTTTTCTTTGACTAGACTGTTCATACGAAGAGCTTCACTTATTTGTGAGTTCCATTTTATACATTCTGAGTCTAGCAATGTTGCAGGAGTAGATTACTCTCATATCAGTAATTTTGAAATGGAGATGTCTTTTTATGTCATAACTAAATAGATGTGATTACTCTAATAGCAGTAACTGTCAGGTTTGTTTATTTAATATTATTTACGTATAAATAGTTGCTTAAATCAGTCTTCTTAATTCTATTTTATTTACATAAATGTCTTGTTTGTTTATTTACTATTTTCAGCATCCCATTGGCAAAGCAAAAATGTTAAAGGAGGGACTATTGGCAAAGGAAATGCAGCTATGGTTGCAACTATGGGGAGGTTAAAGGTGGAACTAGATTATGCCATAGGGAGGCCCACAAAGACAAGATTTCAAGTAAATTAACGAGTGTGGTTATCTAGTTGGGAAGCATGCTCCTCTACAAGTTGAGACATGGATGCAGATTGATGAAAATGAAAGAAAAAGAATCAGAAACCTTCTACAGGTTTTTCTAGTTTCTTTCATATTTATACGAAATACTAAAATATCTGTTATATAAACTAAAACAAATCTGTCATGTTTCACCATGCACATAGTTGAACAATTAGTGTTTTTGGACCTAGCAGTAGACCTATTGATGGTCCTAAACTTCGATGTATGAACCGGATAGGAATTTCATATTTAGGAAGAGCCACTTCAAATCTTTTGCTTGGATTTAGGACATCATGTAATGTTTAAGAACCATATCATCTTTAATAATTTTATGCATTTAATTCACACATACAAACAAATATAAAGGTGTTAAAGTATTATTTTACCTTCAACATTGACACGTTTTGTATTTTGCCCCATAACTGAAAAAACTCCCAACATTAGCCTATGAATAAGTGCAATCTTTAAAATTATTCTAATCATGTATTTTCTATAAAGAAATTTGATGACATTAATAACACACACTGCACAAAGAGAAACAAACAGAATCAAAATGTTTCTAATGCAGCAGTCCACCAAATTATAGCAGTCCACACAAATTGCAGAACACCACAAGTTGCAAAATCCAATTCATGAATTCTAATAAATAATATAAACTAGTTTCATATACATATTTTCCTTTTTGCAGAAATTCTAGTGGTCCCCTGAGACCTAGCTGATGTTTCCCTACCTTCTTTTCTTCTATTGGATCTATATGCAACATGCCATCCCATTAGAAAATTAAACACAAAAGGTAAAAAATAAAAAATTATTACAAACGGTTTGCAAGAGATATAATTAGACATAGGAATGATGTAGGACTTCTAACATGCCTAGCTATGTGAGATTGCATATCTTATGTACATTTAGGGAAGCATGAAAGGAGTATACCTTATTAAAGATTAGGATACAAGAATGACTTTCCAAAAATGTTCTCTCCGTTGGTTAACTTGGAAACATATTTTCCTATTTCAACAACTTCTCTCCAATTCTCCTTGGATCTAAAAATGTCAGAAATAGAGCACTTCACATTTTTTGTAAACAGTGTTTGCATTGTAATTATGAGGGGTTTAGCCTCCCAAGGTTCTTTCTCCTCTGTATCCCGGTTCTTTATTGAGGTTTGGATCTCCTTTGGGTAGCAAAAATAACATGTGTGCTAAGATTGTTGCTGGTTCTAACTCTTAAGTGCTTTCTCAAATTTTCTGACATGTAGGACTGTGGTTGATATTGCATCTTCTAAGATAATATTTCTTTCTGGGCTGATAAGGTTTTCTGCTTTCAGTTGGTTTCTAATAGGCTTTTATAGCCTTTCTATGAAAATAAGCATAGAAAAAAAAAATGGTTGTGAATGGATTAGTGATTTGGGCGAGAGGGAGATAGAGGAAGGTATACCATCATATACCATCACCAACAGATAAGATTGAGCGGTGGTTATATTTGGGTTCTGGATTACTTTATCTAATTCTTTTATGGTTGCAATTATTATTACTTTAATTTAATGTATGAACTTTTTTGTCTGCTTGACTCGCTTATTAATTTCTTTGAAAGTTTGGTTGATTAGGTATATCTTTATATTATTAATATATTAATCTCTATTATTTTATTTATTTATTTTTTTTTTTTGCAATTTAAGTTTGACATTGACCTAGAAGTTGGAAGATATGTTAAATATGTCAATACTTTAATGAGCAAAGCATATTATGGCATAGAACTCTTGCTCTGGTAATGGTATATTGTTTAGCAGGTTTTGTTTTCCTTCACCACCACCTCCTCCATCAGTTGCTTCTTGAAATTTTTTATTTTTATTTTATTACAGTAGATTTATAAAATTTACTAACATAGAACATATTTACTATTAATGGTAAGAATTATTTCTTTTGTGTTATTATTTTTATAATATTTGTGTTGGTAAAAACAACTGAAAAAAAATACAGGGAAATAAAATTAAATAAAAATCTACAAAACAAAATTAAATTATTTGCAATATTTTTAAAAAAAAATTTGGAAAAACCTTCGTCAATAAAAGCACAATTTTCTTGGTAAAAATAACATTGTCGTCAAAATATTTCATCGTTAAAAACATTATTTGCTTCAGCCTTGTTTCGTCGGTAAACATTTGATTATTGCCAACAAATGTCTTTGTCGACGAAACCTTTTCGTTACTAAAAATAGCTTTGCCGACAAAACTAGTTTCGTTGCTAAAACTCTTTGTCCAGGAAACTGCTTTCCTCGGTAAAAATATCTTTGCTGACAACATACACTTTCGACGGCAAATCACTTATTCACGACAAATTAATATTGTTGCTAATTACATTTCAAGAATATAAAAATATGCTATATTTTGTAGCCAAAAGATTTTACTGACAATTTATGATTTGAGGGAAATAGTTTTTCATGAAGAAATTTATTTTTTTTGGCAAAAGTTTTAGCCAAGAATTCTAAAATTTGTCGGTAAATACAATCACAGAGGAAGTATAGGAGACAAAGTCGTCGACAAATTTATTTTTGTTGGTAAAACATTTACCGACGAATTTTATGTTTTTGCTGGCAAAAATATTTTGTCGGTAAAAGGTGAATTTCTTGTAGTGTAGTGACATGTGAGTTGAACGGAATGGACTGCAAGCTTTATTTCTTAAAGTCGTCTATATGCTTACTGTATTTATTGTTTTGCTTATCGGTTACAACTTGTTTTAGTTGCAGCATCTAAAAAGGTACATGATGCATGGCTTTTTTTTTTTTTTTTTTGAATTGAGTTCTATTGTCAATTTTGTTGGTGCTTCAATTACATGTCATCCTCATTTAAAATCATTTTGAAAAGATGAAATTGTTAATTTGATAGCATCAGGAGAACATGAGACAGCTACAGAAGCTAATCAAATTTTACTTTGCAACATATTGGAATTACCCATTTTTATTTCATTCATAGATTGATTGACATGTTTGGTTCAACGTCTACGCTTCTTGAAAATCTTATTGACAATGGATTGAAGAATAATATATGTGGAGAGCCTAAATGTGCGTACAAAGATTTGAAAACATTTCAATTTGAATTTATTTTGTTACTGTTGTATAAAGCTTTGGGAATATCTAATACGTAATGTCAAACATTGCAAATGAAATCCCAAGACATTTTAGATGCAATGAATTTAGTATCAACTTTAAAAGTGCCTCCTTCAAAAGATGCGAAAAGATGAACATGATGGTTTTCTTCAGAATGTGGCATCTTTTTTTATGAAAACGTATGATATTGTGGTGTCTGATTTAAAAGGATGTTCTTGTCGATAAAAAATAATATTATAGTGGAGAATTACTATCATTTTATTATATTTAATGCTATAATAGATTTTTAGATGATGGAGTCTAATAGCATATTTATAGAGAAAACAATAAAATTGTTTACTTTAGTGAGGCTTTAAATCCGATTGATAAGCTCAAATCATTCTCTATAAATGCTATATGTGTACACTATCATTTTCATCAAGGTTGGTATGGTTACTTCTTTTATTTTCAAAAGAAAAATAAGGTATTTTTCCATATCGAAACTTCAATTCATTCATTATTATGTTAAGTTTACAGAAATGGTATGAATGCGCACCATAGCTATATCTAAATTTTGATAAGTGTTTTTGCCTTATTGAGTCCTTCAAATTAAATTAGTCTTCATGTATGATGCCACATGTCTTGACATGTATTGGAGGAGGGGTTGGCCGAATGGCGAGACTTCATGACACCAAGTACCTACCCATGTCGTCATCTATGTCACCGAGGTGTTCCCATGTCATCGAGGAGCTTGATTTTTTTTAAGTCTAATTTAGCTAATATACTTTAATTACGTCATTTTGGTGTCTTTAAGCACCAAATTGACTAGCCTAAATTGTACACAAAAATTGGCTAGAACAAAACATAAATCAAAATACAAAGGCAAGCTTAAATTGTAAACCTCTTGGCCTAAGTAAATATATCTCGTGTTTGCTCACCATCATGGCTAACAATGCCATGATTTTCTAACACTCCTTTTTGGTAATGTTAGGCACGATGTATAATAGACTTCTAAGCTTTTGAAGTGTAATGGCTTTGTAAGGATATCTACAAGTTAATTTTATGTGGGGCAATGGACCAAGTTTGTCTTCTAATTTCTCTCAGCCTCTGGATGTTTTGATATTTTATAGGAGTGTACTTTGTTCTCCTATGTTGCATTGGATTTTAGGCAATGGCTAAAGCTGAAGTGTTGTCATAATAGATGATGATTGCATTTTTTTTCTTGCAACCTAAATCATTAAGCAATTTCCTTAGCCAAATTTCTTGGTTTGATGCTGCTGCAATTGAAATATACTTGGCTTTGATAGTTGATTGTGCTGTGGTTCCTTGTTTGTGTGAGTTCTAAGAAAATGGACCTATCAAACATGAACAAGTAACAAGTGTACTTTTCATATCTTTCAAGCTGCCTGTCCAATCACTATCACAATAGACAACTAATCCATAAATTTTACCATACTTGTATAAGGCTTCATAGTTAGTTGCACCTTTAACATACCTTGGGATATTTTTTATAGCTTGATAATGGCTCTAAGATGGAGCACTCATGAACCTTGACAATACATTTGTAGCATACATGATATTAGGTCTTGATGCATGTATATAAAGTAAGCTTCCTATCAAACTTCGATTAATCGAGCCATTTATCATCAACTTCAAACTTTGCATTTTGCATCATAATGAGTTTCAATAGATTTGGCATTTTCTAGCTGAAATTGGTTAAGCAAATCTAAAGTATATTAGAAATATACCTTTACTCGTTTGCTTGATCTCCATGCCTAGGAAAGAAGTTCATTAAACCAAGATCAGACATCTCAAAGCTTGCTTTGTCTTGCTCTTGAATTGTTGGATAACTTTGGATTACAACCTGTTATGAGTAAATCATCAACATAAAGAGAGATTACCATTTTGTCTTTATGTGAGTTGGCTTTGATGTAGAGGGTTCTCTCATTTTCACTACTTGAAAAACTTCATGAATCAAAAAGTCATCAATCCTTGCATACCAAGCACTTGGAGCTTGTTTAAGCCCATATAATGCTTTGTGAAGCTTGTATAGTTTCTCCTCCTCTCTTTCTTTTACAAAACTTTCAGTTTGCTTAACATAGATCTCCTATTCCAATATACCATTTAGAAAGTTTGAAAGGCTGACTTCGCATCCAAATGGTATACTTTCCAAGAATTGTTGGTTGCATAGGCTAGAAGTAGCCTTATGGTTTCATGTCTTGCCATCGGTGCAAAGGTTTCAGTGTAATCCACTCCATATTGTTGGATTTATCCTTTTACCACCAGTCTTGCTTTGTAATTGTTCAAGGTGCCATGAGGGTTTAGTTTAGCTCTAAAAACTCATTTAACACCTCCATCTCTTGGTCATGGTACCAAACTCCATGTCTTCTTCTTTCAATCATATAAACCTCGTCCTTCATTGCAGCTTGCCATTCTTTATGTTGTGCATCTTCATTATAAGTTTCTGGATCATGGGTTGCCATGCTTTCTCTCTCATAGAGCTCTACAATTGATTTGGTTCCTCTTTTGCTAACATAATTTTTATTGGCTGGATCATCATCTTCCTCTTCCTTGATAGCATCCAGATGACTTTGGTTCGTGAAAGGAGTTCTTGATTGAATATAAGTGCTTATTAGCACTTGTGTTCTATTGTGAATTTTCATCCATTACAACATCTCTCAAGGCAACAACCTACATCTTTCACACATCATATATTCTACAGCCTTTTGAAACTGAGCTATAGCCAACAAGAATGCCAATGTTTGCTTTCTTGTCTATCTTGGATCTCTTAGTGTCATGAACATGTAAGTAACAAATACTTCCAAAAACTTTTAAATGAGCTATTAAGGGTTTAAAACCATTCCACAGTTCATTTAGAGTTTTGGAATTAATTGCTTTACTTAAAAATCTATTAAGGAGGTACACACTCATGTTGGTAGCTTTGATCCAAAAATTTTTCAGTAGGCTTTTCTAAAACAACAAACATCTTGATATTTCCATGATGTTTATATTCTTTCTTTTACTAACTTTATTTTGTTGTGGTGTATAGAGTTATAAGCTGATGTATGATGCCATTTTGTTTGTAAATATCTTGAAAAGCACTTAAAATGTACTCACCTACATTGTCGGTTTAACTACCTTGATAGTTGTTTGAGCTTGATTCTCTACAAGCATTTTGAATTCTTGAAACTTGGCCGTCACCTTTGATTTTTTTTTAATCAATAAAAATGACAAAATGCCTCCTTTTGACATAAGTTGTCTCATTTATAGGTCTACACAAATCCGAGTGCACTAGCTGTATTTTCTTCTTTGCCTTTTTGAAAGTTGTTAAAGGAAACGACTGCCTCTTGAGCTTGCTAAGTTGACATGTTTGGCATACAACTTAAACATCTTGGACTTGTGGCAGATTGTCAACAATCTTTTGAGTTTTGCATTTGCTGTGTGGTGGTATAGTTGTAGTGACCATGGCTTCTATGCCATAGCTTTGATTCTTCTTGGACTTTAATGCTCAAGGCTGATTGATTTTGTTTATTAAAATTAATCACAAGACTTCTATACTTCATATGGACAAGTAACATAACTTTTCCATTCTTAGACATTTCACAACTTGTATCTAAGAATTTCAAAGTGTAATCATTCTTCATGAGTTGTGGCATACTTAATAGGTTCTCGAACAAGTTTTGAACAGATAACAAGTTTGTGATTAATGTTGTACCTTTCGGTGTTTTGATCACCAAATCTCCTTTCTCTTGTGTTTTCATCATTTGTCCATTTGCTACCTTGATTTTTTTTTTTCAATTTTTGAATCTAACCTCATAAACAGGTCACGACATATGGTTAGTACAACCGCTATCCAAGATCCATGAGTTTTTGCTTGTGCTTGCGATGTTGCAAATGGTTGTGAAGGTATGTTCATGCTTTTCATTTGACTCCTTAGGTTCTTTAACTTGTATTGCTGCTTCTTTCTTTTGATTCTATTCCCTGCAAACTTTCTCCATGTTACCAAATTGCTTGCAAATTTTACATTGAGCATTTGGTCTCCACCAATGTCGCTTGGCCATGTGTCCTTGTTTTTTACATATCGTGCAAAGATCATAAGTCTTCTCTTTCCCTCCTTGGATGGTGATGTCTTGCCTCTATGTGGCCTTTGAAAAGGCTGAGTTTGCTGGATTGACTTGCCTTTGTTGTTGGTTACAAGGGCTACTTTTCTTAAACTAGAATCACCTTGAATCCTAGCTATTCTTAGCATGATATTGGGGAATCTCATTGCTATTACTCAAACAAGCATGAAACGTAGGGGGGCCCGAGCCATCAGTGAGATACCACTCTGGAAGAGCTAGAATTCTAACTATGCATTTGCTCATGATCATGGTTTAAATGGATCGAGTTTGCTAGAAAATGTAGGTTATGACAATAAATCTAGTTTACTAATTGCAAAACGTTTAATTACTCGAATGTATCACCCCTTTGAATTCCATATTCGAAGTTGCGATCGGATCTGTTCATTAAAAAGAATCAATTCAATACATTTCTTATGTACCCATAGGTGCTATATTGGATTTGAATAAGATTTCGGATCAGTCTTTCGAAATACAAATGGTAGGAAATTGATTCCAACCGTATTCTTCATAACTTTTCTATTTTGATGACCCGACTCTTACCAAAGTTATATATGGGCAATGGGAAAGAACGGAACCCTTTTTTTTTTCATTTTTTTTATGGAATAAATATTCAGTCGCTTGTGCACCCTCGGGTACTATCTTATTCAATGTTTGTTCAATTACTCTTTTACCCGCAAATGTAACGTAGGCATTTGGTTCGGCAAAATTCTTGATCAATGGAGGAACAATATCACTATTTTTGTTCAATAAGATACCAAAGTGGATGATTGACTCATTCCATACTAGAAATAATCACACGAAATCTTTTGATAACACGAATTCCTATTTCTCAATGATATCCCACGATCAAGACAATTGTCTGAATCAGTTTCAAACTTACAGTGGAAAAAAAAAAATAGCTTGTTCTATTCAATATCTCTATGGGGTAAAGAAAGGCAAAAAGTTATTAAAAAAATGTTACTTTATTAACTTTATTAACAATGAATAATAATGAAAGGGCTTCTTTTTTTTTTTTTCTAAAAAGACATATCGAATTGAGAGGAGGATGGGTTATTCACATTTCATTTGATGGTACTCTACAGAACCGTACATGAGATTTTCATCCCATACGGCTTCTCGGTCAATTCCTTCTCCTGTGTTCTGTAGCTTTCAATGCATTGATCTATTTAGCAAAGGAGATCTGTGAGGGATTTTTTCATCTCTTCTAAAGATGAAAATCTCTGCTTCATATTTCTCCAGAAGGCATATGAGAGATCTTTTCTACAATTCTTTGATTAGGAAAGTCTTCACCTTGTAACTGGATTTGGTTCACAATCTTTGTTCTTTTGTTTAAGAACTCTTTCACGATTTCATGCTCTAGCATTTCCATATTCTAAAACTCTCTTCTAAAGTTTAGAAGCTACATTTGTTTATATTTGTGTTTTCTTAGAACTCTTTCTGAAGCTTTTTCCAAGCTTTACTAGGTGTTGTGCAAGTCATAATCCTTGTAAAGATCTCATCAGTAAAAGTAGCTTGTATTGATGTGAGAGCTTTATAAGGTCTTACGTTTTCTTTGCCATGCAGCTTAATTTGGTTTACAGAAGCTCCTACTCTTAAAGATTCTAGTTTATAATCATATTCAACCAACTTCCAAAGGTCATAAGCTTGAAAATAAGTTTTCATTTTGATTAACCAAATTAAGTAGTTTCGGCCATCAAACAAAGGAGGTGAAGGTGTTGAAAAATGTGAAGAACCCATTGAATCCAATAGGCATTCGTTGGATTCTCACATGGTTCTTTCAAAAGATTGAAGAAACCTGGCTATGATATCAATTTGAAAGTTTTGGGGAAAGATTTAACTAAAGAGAACAAAGGTTTAAAGCTGTTGAAAATTGATTTTGGAAAGGTTTTGATAAGCTTGGCCTTGATACTTTTCGAATAAGCTGCTATATTTTTCACCAAGACCGATATGGTTACTTCTTTTATTTTCAAAAGAAAAATAAGGTATTTTGCCAAAATCAAACTTCAATTCATTTATTATAATGTTACACATATATATAGTTTACAAAAGTGGTGAGCTGAACCTAAGCACCAATAGTTTCTAAGTGCTTCAAGGTGAAGCAAGTACAAGTGTGATTGCAACTTCATCACTTGCTTTCTTAAATTTTGATGGGTGTTGCTGCCTTATTGAGCCTCTTCAAATTGAAATAGTCCTCATGCATGATGCTGCATGTCTTAGCATGCATTGGGGAAGAGGTTGACCGAATGACAAGACTCCATGTCACCAAGCAACTGTCCATATCATCATCCATGTCATCGATATGCTTGCATGTCATTGAGGTGCTTGATTTTTTTAAGCTCTAATTTAGCTAATATACTTTACTTACATCATTTTGGTGTCATTAAGCACCAACTTACCTAGCCTAAATTGTACACAAAAATTGGCTAGAACAAAACACAAGTCAAAACATAAAGACAAACTTGAATTGCAAACCTCTCGGCCTAAGTAACAAGGTCTTGTGTTTGTTCACCATCATGGCTAATAATGCCATGATTCTCTAACAAGATAGAGAATACAATCATTACTATCTTTGATGTACTTCACCACCTATAGTTTCAAAATGTTTCTTCTTTTGCCTGGTTATGCCGATTGTTGGTTGAAACAAAAAAGTCACAACATTATTTGTTGATTGATAGGTTGATTCATCTATTATTGACGCTTCCAGTTTCAAAAACAACAATAGAACGAGCTTTTACAAGGATGAAGTTTGTTAAAACATCGCTCTGCAATTAAATGAAGAATGAATTTCTAGAAAACTTCATGATTGTTTATATTGCAAGGGAGATAGCTGATGGTATTGATTCAGATTTCATAATTGATAAGTTTGATCTTTTGAAGAATCGTAAGTTCAGACTAAGTGGTTTATGTATTTACATTGCATATTTTTTTACTTTCATAATTTTTTTTCATTATTATTATATTAATTTAATATGGTAATTATATGCATATTGAGAGGTAAGGTTCCTCATCTAACTAGGTGTTTTATTTATTTATTTCCTTTAACGAATAAAATTTCCTCTTGCTATCGAGGTTTGCTTAATTGAAATTTTATGGAAAGCCCCGCCAGTTGTGAAATCCTGGTTATGTCCTTGGGCATTGGGTAAAAAAATTCAATTTTATTTGTAAAACTATGACGGAAAAAGCATGATCTAATTAGCTATTCAACACTTTTAATTTAGTTAAATGAAGTTAGTCTAGTAATATAACTATCACATCCATATCTTAGAAATTATAGGTTCAAGTCACCATCCTCCTACAACCTTGGAATTAAAAATGAGCAATCCTAAGCCTTTTAAATTAAGATTGTATTGTGATCCTGACCAAAAAAAGAAAAAACTCAATATAACTTAATTCTATCTAGTGTGCCAATATGCAAAATCATAACTCATTAGCTTTTTTTTTTTTTTTTTTTTTTTTGGGTATCAAATCATAACTCATTAGTTAGGTGGTCGTTTTGTGTCTTTTAGAAGTAGTATGTATGTATGTACATACATACATACATATATATATATATATATATATATATATGTATGTACATATATATATATATATATGTATATCCAAATAAAAGTGAAGTGAAGTTCATATGTT
Organism: Ziziphus jujuba; assembly: GCF_031755915.1. Classification (NCBI taxonomy): domain Eukaryota; kingdom Viridiplantae; phylum Streptophyta; class Magnoliopsida; order Rosales; family Rhamnaceae; genus Ziziphus; species Ziziphus jujuba. Next base: position 16,800,100 of record NC_083384.1, read on the forward strand.
TTTAGTTTGGAAATGACATTAAATGAAAAAAAATTGAAAAATTAGTGATTTTTCTAATTTGTTTTGCATTTTTTTAGTGATTGACTTTGCAAAATTTTTGAATTTCTATTCACTTTTATGGAGTTTACAAAAGTCTCATAGATTTTTATGTACTTTCATTTTAAAAAGCTTTGATATAGATTAATAAAATTTTATAAACATTGATCAGCTTTCATAGATATTGATAAACTTTTATTGACTTTTATATATAGCTATAAATTATGTAATAACAAAATTATATTTCACATGTCAATAAAAAATAAAATTCCTAAGAATCACTTTAAAGAGGAAAAAATTAGTTAAAAAAATAGAAATGAAATCTTATGAGCTTCATGAAATTAATTAGAAAAATTCAAAGTTCATAGGGCTTTTTTTTTCTTTTAATTTTTTTTATGTATAATTTTTAGTAATTCTTTTCATGTTTTATTTTAAAAGAGTAGATTGTGACTAATGGATATTCTGAAAGTATACGGATGACAATGGAGTAAGGTAGGATTAGGGGTGGGCATGGATTGAATTGGTTTGGTTTTGGACCGAAATACAACCTAATCCATACATATCGGTTTTTCTAATTTACAATCCAAACTAAATCATTTATGATCGGTTTGGTTTGGATTGGTTGATCGGTTTGAAACTTATTAATTTATAAATATATAATACAAATAAAATTTTTTCCAAATATAAAATATAAATAATAAATTATAATTATCCAAACATAAGATACAATTAGAATAATACAACATAGTCTAAATTGGAAAATAAAAAAAAAATATAGCAAATGATACACATCATGTACTTATTAAATAGCAAACATTAATGTCATCATCTCATTCCTATAAAATGAAATTAAAATTGTTAAAACAAATAATGTAAAATAATATATTCGTCAAAATTCATTCACTCAAGAATCAATATATAATTCTTTTTTTTTTTTTTAACTTTAAAACTTTGGTAAATCATAAGTTAATCAACGTTGATAGGTTTACTAATTTTAGTTGATTCTGTAAGCTCTACAAAGATGAAAACAATAAAATTAGCAATAAATTATATTTAAACATTTATATATATATATATATATATATATATATAAGTAACAATTGGATACAATATATGTAGATATATATATATATATATATATATATATATATATGTATGATGGGGATGTAAAAAAATATATATATATTATGGTGATGGTGATGGACTGGTGGTGGGTGGCAACAAATGTAAATGTATAGTTTAGGATTACAACTTATAATTTGATTTGGGATTTGGAATATGGGGATGTAAAAGAAAAAAAAAAAAATATATATATATATATATTAAAAATCAATATATAAAAATGGAAAAAAATTTTAAAAATTAATATATAAAAATGAAAAAAATATTCTAAAATTAATATATAAAAATGAAAAAATAAAAAATATATAATTTTTTAGTTATATAATATATTATTTGGATTGGATTGGATTGGATTGGATTGAATTTATATTTTCAATCCATAACCAATCCAATCCATACAATTTATAATATTTTGAATCCAATCCAATCCAATTAATGTAAAAATCCAATCCAAACCGTTAAAAATGGATTGGATTGGGCGGGTTGAACGGGTTGGATTGGATTTTGCCCACCTCTAGGAAGGATGAAAATTCACTAAAGGGCCCTGCAACAAATAGTCGATTTTATAGCATACAGTTATAGCATTTTAGAAAAATGTAATTTTTAATATAAAATAATAGCTTTTTTAATCAACTTTTTGCATGCTAAAATATATTGATTAAAATTTTATTTTTCAATAACATTTTCAAATATTATGAAAATCTAAAGCATTTTTAAATGCTATAAATATACTTAAATAACATTTTTAAATGCTATAAAATGTATTTAACATAATATTTAGAATTGCTATAAGCTAGTGATTTTTATATGAATAAGCCATAAAGAAATATAAATGAATCCATACTTATTTTGAAGTTTCATAACTGATAACAATTCCTTTCTAGATTGGTTTCAACATTAAACAAGAAATTAAGATGGAGTAATATCACCAAGGAGGAAAATAAAATGAGTAAAAATATATGTGGAATAAATAATAAATATTCATATATATATTTTGGAATTCAAGCCCTAATAAAACAACCTAAAAATCATATATACATTATTCATATTCTTTGTCACAAGCACTCTATATATTTTACTTCTATCTTAATATTTTCTTTTTAAATCTGTTTGCTTAGTCATTGACACTTTATTTATTTATTCTTTTAAAGATGTTTATCAACTCTTTAGTTACATAGTATTTATTTCATTTATATGAGTATCATTGGTTTATTAAATATCATTAAAAATATTATTTTGTGATATTTTGAAGTGTCATTGGATTATAATTTTTAAAATGAAGTTTTTCTTTTTGATACTGCTACTTGTATAAAAAAGAAGATAATATAAATTGAAGTTGTTAGCTATCCCAAAAATAAAAATAAAAATTGTTATTTTTTTTTTCCAAAATTCTTTCCTATTTAAAAATCACGTTGGATTAAAAGGGAAATTAGTTTGGAGGGATATATATATATATATATAAATCCTTTTTGTTAGTTTATCTTCCAATTAAAGTTTTGTTAGTTTATTTTCCAATTAAAGTTAGTTATCTTTCAAAAATAATTAAAATTGTTACCTTTTTTTTTTTCAAAATTCTTTCCTATTTAAATAAGGAAAAAATTTCATATCATGGTTTTATTAACTCAAAAAATAACTAAACACCTCCTCCAACATTTCAGATCCATTTTGTTATCCAACAGGGGGCTGACTTTCTTCAATTCAATACGGAGGGGCAGGGGCATTTTCCCATAGAGCTAGGCAGGTCATACTTGGAATGCTTCTTTCTAAGTGGAGTGACTCTCGAGTACCTCTTCGTTGGATAAATTACATTCTTGGCTTTGGCATCTTCCTTACCCAAGCCAACCCTTTCTGATGCCGACATGCCTCTTTTGGCCTATTGTGATTTTTATGTTAGTTTTATAATTTTTTAGTCATAATTTACTTGTAGGTAAAATTTTAATTTAATCAAATTTTTTTTTATAGTGCTTTAATTTCTAGTGTTATTCTATTAGCTAAGTCTGATATGTTTGGATTATCGGAGATGGAGATTTTTTTTTTTTTTTTTTTTTTGTGTTACTTGCAGGATGTTGAACAAGAATAATAAAAGGTGGAATCATTAATGGGGATTATCTTTTTGGAATTGTTGCTGTCATTTGAGTTTCTAGATAAATATTGAAAGATTTTTTTTGTAATTGTGGCAGATATAGTTTTTTTTTTTTTTTTCCTCTCTTATGTGTAGATAATTTTTATTATCATATGTACCTTAATTTATCTTTTGAATGGTTAATCATGATCTATTAAATAAATTAGTTTTAAATTTTATTATTTATTTTTTAATATATTACTCTTATGATTTTTGTTTTCATTATTATCAACTTTAAAGTTGAGATAATTTTTCCTAAAAAAGAAAAACAGTCCTATAAATTAAATTCATTAAAATAATAAAAATATTATTAAAATTTGAAATCTCATATAGACAAATGATATTATTTTTATTAATTAATTTCACTAAAAAAACATAAAATTGATTTAAATTATTATTATTATTATACTTTTTAGTAACATTTTGAATATGACTCTAAATCTTTTTTTTTTTTTGGCATTTTTAAATTTTTATAATAAAATAAATATTTAAAATTCAATAAGATTTTGTAATGTCATTAATAATTTTTTCAGACATTTTCAAATGTCACTAATCGATTAATTGTACTAATATAATAATTTTTGATGATATTTAGAAATGTCATTATTTATCTTTTAAGTGATATTTTAAATTGTCACTATAATTTTTAGTTACACTATTCATAATATCTATAATGATTGTCATTAATTAATTAAATGTCATTATAGTAAAATTTTAATGATATTTTAAGCTGTTATAAATTTACTGTTTTGTTATTGTGACATAGCATTTTCAAATACTATTAAATCTATCTAAAATAGCATTTTCAAATGCTATAAAAATATATTTAATATAGCTTATAAAATACTATGATATGATATTTATAACTATTTTGAAATACATAATAACATAAAACGAATGCTATTAAATGATTATTTATAGCATTTAGCATAATATTTAAAAAATAATATAAAAAATACAACTTTTTATAGGATAAGCTATCATGACATTTCTAAAAATGCAATCATATATATTTTTGTACAAGCTATCAAAAATAATGCGTTGTGGTGGGGAAAAAAACATTGGTGGATGGTATTGTGCTTTGTTGCTCGATGGTTCTGGTTTAGTTTCCCGTGGCATAGCCTTTTACCCTATCATTCTCATCATAGGTTACAAGTGTAGGAAGCGGATTGAAGGAATTAAAAGATTAGATATTTAGGGACCATACACATACTTTAGTCCCATGTTGTAACATTGTATCTTCCATTATTTGCTATAAGCGGTTACATGACCCATTTATGAAGGGTGACGTCATTGTCCAGCCATTTGTCGTGAAAGTCACTTTTAATGAGTTGGGAACTTGACCTGGAACTGCCATTTAATTAGTGTGAATAAATCTTGCTTATAAATGCATTAAGAAAGTTCATTTTTTCTCTAATTTTGTTACAAGTGTCAACTGTCAAATATGTTGTCAGCTTGGCGCAGAAAACTGAACTGCACTGAAATGAGGACCTAGAAGCACAAGCTAAAAACTTTTTTTGCTGAGATCAAACAACACTAAATTGCCTGATTATTATTAGTACACGGGAACTAAAAAGGGAATTTGAGGTCGAATATCTAATCAAAGACCTGCAATTGGCATGAAGTAGTCTATAAAGTTTGTAATTTAGCTCTAGAATTTATATTTCAATTCAGTTCTCCGATATTTTTGGCCTATATGATGTCACATTAAGTCCTTGTCCCTTCTGCGTGAAAGCTTATTTTTATAGCTTGTATGGTCAAGATGAAATATGCTATTGGATTATTTTGATTCTGACTTAAGTTGGACATTAGTTGGACAACATTAGAAGTCTAACATCGACTATTACAAAAGCAAACGACTACATGTACATAAATACTATTATGGGAGGTGTTTCCCACCAAGCGTTGGGTGACAAGAATTTATCAAAATTTGATCTATGTTGTTACATGTAATTAGACTGCAATTGCATGTAATTGTTAGACATGCAATCGGTCCACCAAGAGGTGGGTGATTTCACTCCTCATAGTAAAATTGTATATATATATATATACATAATTATTCTCTAGTTAGGAAATTTCTGACTTTATTAAATTATAAATTTTTGCGTAGCAACTGTTAAAATTCACCACATCTTATCAGCAATTTGAATTTAAATATTAATTATCATTTATCCATTGTTAAACTTTCACCGCATAAACATCCCTCGTTTAGTTAAATTTCTTGATAAGCATCCGAGAATCCTGAACAAAATTTTGCTCAGGATAATGCATATCATAAAAAAGAAGACATTGGGCTTTGCATTTCAATACAGTCTTAAAGTCCCATTGGTAGACAGGATAAGGATTGATATTAGTGTAAAATAGTCCAAATCGCATACTTGGTGCAACAACTGATAGGATTAAAAAATCATTGGCCAATAGATTTATGCCCCTTTGGCAAGAAAAATTATCTCATCTCCATCTCTAGGATAAAATTATGTCTAGCTGGATGACACCAAAAAAATAAATAAATAAATAAATAAAAAAATGAAAAACTACTTTTCACTTTTTTCTTCTTTTGTTCTTTTAACTTTTTTCTTTATATTTGTTTCTTCCTTTTTTTAAACCATTGTTTCTTATATATATATATATATATATATAGTCCAACAGTATCAGTTTTGGTTTTCTTTTTTTTTTTTTTTTTTTTTCACCTGTTGATGGATTATTAGATTAATATATGCAATTTGACTAATTCATATTAATAATTTTATTAATGAATTAACAAACTTTTTTAAAAATAATGAGATAAAGGACTTATCAATTCTTTATATTAAACTTATTTAAATTAAATTATATTGTTTACTTCAAAAATGTATATTTATTTTAATAATAATTAAAAAAAAATTAATGCTGTAGGATTGACTATATTCAGCGTACCAAATGGACATTAAAAGAATACATATTGTCCCGGACACAAAAATGTCCAGAATTTACATATATGGGAATATGAGAATTCGAATTGGCATTGTTATTGTAAAAGGTATCGGTAAAAACTGCTGGATTGTCTCCGAAACAGGCAAATAATGAGAGTTGCACTTATGAAGGTTAGAAGGTGGTGGTAATAATAAAAAGCGTTTAAGCTTAATGAAGATGTAATCTTTAATTAAAACTCATATGCTAATAGCTTTCTTCCGCTCCATTACAAACGCAGGAGCACTAATTACAAGCAGGCAACCAAATCTACCCAAATTGTATTAATTTCCGCTTATTCCAACACAGAAAAATATCCCCCAAAAAAAAAAAAAATTTATTCTTTTCATCACCTTTTTGCTTTTTCGTTTTCTTGAAACTTTAAATCAAAGTTGTTATGTCTTATTTGTTATAATGCTTTCCTTATTCCTAAGCTTTCTCTGACCTTATAGCTGCCGACGTCGTATCTCATGCCATGTTTGCTCCTTATTTCTTTCCTTGACAAAAGAAGTCAACAAAGTCTTATTAATGCTAGAAGAGCAAGGCTGTTCCAATAGATGGCTGCCATAGTTGTTGTCTTTGCCATCTTCTGCCATAGTTGTTGTCCTTGCCACCTTTAAAAGCCAAATCATCTGACAGATACATTTTGAGTGCTCTAACCCCAAACTTAAAATCCACTAATAAATCTGCCAAACTTAAAATCCACTAATAAATCTGCCATAGTTGTAGTCCTTGGCATCTTAAAAGCCAATGGCATCTTAAAAGCCAAATCTTCTTAGTGAGGATACATTTTGAGTGCTCTAGGCCCAAAGTTAAAATCCACTAATAAATTTGACACGGGTAAGAGCCATATAAGCTTTTACTTCCTCAGTGCGGAACAATAAAACTTTTTACGCTTGTCAATGTTTATGAAATTTCTTCGTTTTAATCTGGTAGCTTTTGGATTTTTAAAAAAAAAAAAAAAAAAAAAAAAAAAAAAACAAAAACAAAAACAAAAACAATAAAAATTTCAAAACTTCATTGAAAATGGAGATTATCTATCTCCACTCCTGTTGGACCATTAATTGGATATTGTTTCATTTAAAAAAAAAGTTATTTATTTTGTTTATTTGCTGACACTTTTTAAAATTAAATGACATCATATTATTCGTGTTCGGACTAACAAAAGAAAATAATTGATAAAAAATTATAATCATATTAGTGCATGAAAATGATTGATAGAAAATTATAATCATATTAGTGCATTCATGTATAAATACCTTTACGCTTATTAGAACACAACAAAGAAAATTACTAACTAAATCAAGTCCACACATGACCAAGTTCAGAGGATGGGGAATAAAAATAAAAAAAGGTTTAGATGTGACAGTTATTGTATATAGTCCAAGAGTTCGATTACTTTTGTAAGAGAAATGGTGCTGCTGTTATTAAAAAACCCCAAGTGGGAGTTTATAGAAAATGAATTTAATGAAAATATAAATTGATGTAAAGAGAATAGTAGAATTGACAAAAAGAATAAGAACTTGTCAAGCTTAATTCTTCACCTAAAGTCAACTCACTAAAACCTTGTCAATCAAGAATATGGTAAAATAGTTGGTTTTTCATAGAATTGATTTGTAAACCATCACCAACAAGACTGCAAAATATATAACAATTAAGTATGCCTATAAATGCCTATGATAGAAACTTCCTAATTCTAATCCACACGGGATAAAAAAGGGGGAATTGAAAAGAAAAAAAAAAAAAAAAAAAGGAGGAACAAGTTTTCTTTACTGTAATGATTATTAGAAATTCTGTTAAACTTAGCTGCAAGGACAAAGAGATGGAGAATCTAAACAGAAAAAAGTTGGGCTGTTTCCTAATGGAGGGAAAATAGCTATATCTATATAATATATAAAAGTAAAAATGTATGTGTTACGTGTCAGCACATTGTTAATTCAAATTCCCTTCAAAAATTATTTTTTTCATCTTAATTATATATAAATTATTTATTATTTATTATATTTATATATGATATTACCTTTTATAGATAAAATTGATATATAGATAAAATCAAGTTTTGTTTTGAAATAAATTTTAAATAAACATGCTTTTTTTAAAAATATTCATAATCACAAATTGAACACAATCAAATATGGTACATTATACTCATAGAATTGTATTCTTTAGAATCAAATATGGTATATTTGGATTTATGAATGAAGGAATTTGAAAATATATATTTTTATTATTATAGTATTATTATATTTGACATTATATATTGTTTCTTTAATTAAACATATTTTAAATATTTTATCTATACAAATATGTTTATATGGAAATTAACAAAGATATTTTTTATTTTTATTTTATTTATGATCTTATCTTTTATGGTTGTATCCAAATATATATAAAATCTATTTTTATTTGGACATAAAAAAATATAATATCATAAATAATCTATTTTTACATATATAAATATGATAATATGAAAATTAATAAAGATATCTTATTATTTTAACATAAAAAATATAATATCATAAATAATAACTGTTAAACATGATAAAATAAGATTTATATTCAGAATAATTTATTTGACCTTATTTTATTTATCAGTTAATATATATTTTATTATTATATTAGAATATTATATACTTAATTGAAGAAATATAAGATTATATTATTATAGTCACGAAATTATGTATGAGATTATATTAATCAAAAAGTGTACATTATTATAGTCACCAAAGTTTTGGAAATATTAATGATATATCAATTTATAAAATGACATATAGTAACTTTTTGAAATATATTTAAAATATACAAAATATTTAGTTTGATTTTATTTAGCAAATAAGTCAAATACATTTGACTAAATAAAACTAAGTGACACATTTCGGTTATTTCGGTTTTTGAAATATTTATGCCTACCATTGATTATAAGAAAATTAATTATTTACAAAGAATCAAAAAATTTATTTGAATTTAAATTTGAATTTCATAGATGGAAAATATTATATAAATACATTTAAATTTGAATTAAATTATATAAATATATTGTAATTTGCATTTGAATTCAAAATCTCTAAATAGAAAATATTATACAAATATATTTTAGTTTGAATTAAATTATATAAATATATCTAAATTCAAATTTGAATTGGAATTCCATATATGGGAAAAATTAGTTAGGAAATTATTTTTTAATCTAATTTCTATATATAATTTAAAAATATGTTTATAAGATAAATAATAATATTAATAATAATAATAATAATAACAAATAATTATATTATATTATGAGTATATAGTAGATAAAAATTAATTATTTGCCTATGGCCAATCCAGTTCTATTGTCCATGATATGTAAACTAATTTTCTCTCTTCTATTTTTTAGGAGTATTTTGATAACATATTATTGAAAAAATGTTTGGTTTACCATATTGATTGTATCCGGTTCAAACATTATATATTATTGAGAAAAAACTTTAGACCGAAGTTTAGAGAATATTATATATATATATATATACATATATATGTATATGTATATAAATATATAATTATTAAAGTTTAGAATACTAAACAACAATATAATTGCTGAGAGCAAACTACATATATGGATTTTTATTTTTTGACTAATTATTTATATTACAAAAATGATTATTTGCAAAGAATTAAAAAATATACTTGAATTTGAATTTAAATTCTACAGGAGGAAGATATTATTTAAATACATTTGAATTTGAATGAATTATATAAATGTATTTGAATTTAAATTTAAATTCCATAGATGGAAAAAAAAATTAAATACAGAAACATTTTTGAATCTAAATTTTATGATTGAATAGTATTATATATAAATATCAAAATTTTAGTTCTTAATAAACTTTTATAATACATATTAAAAAAAAAGATACAAATATATTTATTATCAATAAAATTTTTAAATAAGTTTTCAAATATAACCGGACAGAGCTATTTTATCAACCAGATTAATTCTAACAAGACACAATGGACATTAAATTTTATGTCCTAAGATTTTAGGAGGTCACAAACTTTGATAACAAATATGAAATTAGTAGTATTGAAATGGTGTTAACAGACGAGCAGATTTTTTTTTTTTTTAATTTTCATTACATGTTAGTGATATTATTATTATTATTATTATTATTATTATTATTATTATATTATACAATATAATCTATATAATATATAAAAATATAAGAGTCAATACCATGTGTCATTATAATATTCGTTCAAATTCTCTTCAAAATTATTAATAAAAAAATTATAATTTATTGAAAATTATGGCATTATCAAAATAATGTAAAATTCAACTTCCTTATCAAAATATCAATCAATATCAATAAAGTAACCATTTAAGAGTATGGGATTTTTTACCTTTAATTATTTGTATCCCAAAAATATATAGTGTTATTATTATAATATTGTATGTCATGTACCTTAATTAGCACAATAATGTTAAAGTGTATAATTATGACAAAACTATAATATTATATTTGTAAAATAATAAGTGTATCTCTATATATAATGTATTTTAAATATTTTTACATATACAGATGTGATTTTATAAAAAAAAATATATATCTTTGTATTTGGATACAAAAAAATTATATAAGTAATATAATTTATTTTATTAGTGGAAAAATTTTAAGTTATCATTTTCAAAGTATAATTGTTAAACATGGCAGAGTAGAAATATATATTCAAAATAAATTTTTTTGATTTTATTTTATTTACCAAATAAGTTAAATACATTTAGCTTTTCATTAATACATAAAAATTAATTACTTGCAATGAATAAAAAATGAAGAAAGACAATTAAAATAATAAAATAAGATTTATAATATATAAATTAATATTTTTTTAATTTGTTATAGTTATTTTATTGTAAAATAAAAAATGTTATATATGGTAATTAATAATTAGATTCTATATACTAATACATATACATATATGGTTATGTAATAAATAGAATTTTAATATCAAAATGTATAGATTTCAATAATAAAATTGATATTCTTCTTTAATCTTCTTAAAATATATATGTAACCATAAATAAATTATCTTATTAAGTAAAAAAGTTTTCATTGGGCAAATAATAATAATAAATATAATTATATTATGTTATGAGTATTTAATATAGGAAAATTAATTATTGCAGTGAATAAAAAAATATATTTGAATTTAAATTTAAATTCTATAGATAAAAAATATTACATAAATACATTTGAATTTGAATTTAAATTTCATAGATGGAAAAAATTAGACAGGTAAAAACTTTTGAATTTGAATTCCATAATTAAATAGTATTATATATAGAGGCCAAACTTTTCGTTCTTAACAAACTTTTATAATATAGATGAAAAAAAATTAAGATTCAAATATACTTAGTAACAATAAAACTTTTAAATAATTTTTCAAATATGGGCGGACAGGTTGATTTTATTAACCAGATCAATGCTAACAAAACGCAGTGGATGTTCAAAGTTCGAATCTTGTAACTTTAGGAGATTTCAAGCTTTATTGTTGAAATAATTTTAATGGATGAACAAATTTTTTCCTTAAATTTTTGTTACATGATATTATTATTATTATTATTATTTGTTTCAGTATATTAAATATCTATTTATCTTTAATTTGTTGATTCAAATTATTTTAAATTATTTTTTATAACAAATAAAACATATAATATAATTTAAAGTTTTGATAGTATGTAATATATGATAATATCAAAACTTGAATATTATTATTTTTGATATTATATATATTATATATAAAAATAAAATAAGATAGTTAGTAAAATTTTTTTCCATATATTATTATTAGATTTGAATATAATTAATTCAAATAGATTATTTTTAAAATTATTTATTATGATTATACATGTTGTCTAGTTATTATTATTATTATTTTCTTTTTTCTTCATTTTAAAAAAACTAAAAAAATCATGAAATGATCTTAAAGGATTAATAAGGAGACCTACGCGTACACATCATCAATCTATTCCATAAACTTGAGCATCCCCTTTGTACCCCCTACTATCAAGTGGAAGAAAAAAGTGGCTAGTAACACCTACCCTGCCTCCAAATCAACTATAAATATAGGATGCTTGAATTCTTTGCTCTCACAACCTCCTCATTTCCCTTTACTCTTTTAGCTCAGATTTCTTGTCTACCTTCCATTTTCTTTTCTTGGAAATACTCGCCAAAATGGGGTTTCCAATGGAAAAACAAATGGTTTTTCTTGGTCTTGTGGTTCTCTTTCCTTTACTTTGTACCTCTGATAACACCTTTACAAGCTCCAGAGCCACCTATTATGGTAGCCCTGAGGCATACGGAACTCCAGGTATGGAAAAAAAATAAATAAATAAATAAAAATAAAAATTAACTTATCACACTTTTTCTGTTCATTTTAGTGCACAATTAACATTTTTGACCCAAGTGCTTTTTCAACTTGGGCAAAAAGTACAACATTTGCTTTACATAGCAATAGAAGTACTACTTCATAGTTGCTCATAATATTACAAATATACAATTAAGCGAAAGTGATGTTGATTTTGTTTAGGTGGTGCCTGTGGGTATGGAGGATATGGAAAGACTGTCAATTTTGGCAATGTTGCTGGAGTTTCTAGGCTCTACAGGAATGGATCTGGCTGTGGTGCTTGTTATCAGGTGTGCTTCAATTAGTTTAGGGAATGTTTAAAGGGAATGGATCTGGCAACAAAACTATATAACAATAATTCATAATATCCCAAAAAGAGCATAAACCCACGGACTTGAAGTCGCTTTCAATACTCAAAGTTCAAATCATATTGCTACTAATAATTAACTATATATTAAAGTAGATATATAATTTAACTTTATCTTCAAAAACTCGTTTTTTAACTTTTGTTTACCTTTTATTTTTTAACAATTTTCAGGTTAAGTGCACAGATACTGAATATTGCAGTGATGATGGGGTGAACGTAGTGGTGACTGACTCTGCTGAAGGAGACAGAACAGATTTCGTTCTCAGCACAAGAGCCTACACAAAGTTGGCAAAGCCAAACTTGGCCATGGAGATGTTTGATTATGGTGTTGTTGATGTCGAATACAGAAGGATCTCTTGCAAGTACTCTGGTTACAATCTCATGATCAAGGTCCATGAGCAAAGTAGATATCCACAATACTTGGCCATAGTCATTCTATACGTAGCAGGACAAAATGACTTAACAGCAGTCGAGTTGTGGCAGGTAATCTTTTCGGTTATGCTTTGTTTACATAGTTGAAATTCGATACAATTTGAACAAAAAATATTGATGGGGGTTTAATGATGTTGTTTTTGGTTCAGGAGGGTTTGAAGGAATGGAACCCTATGAGAAGAGCCTCTGGGGCAGTATTTGACTACGCCAACCCACCATCAGGTTCTATAAACTTGAGGTTCCAACTGAGTGGAAATGCTGGCTATACCTGGGTCCAATCCAACAATGCCATCCCTGGTTGTTGGAAAGCTGGTGCTGTCTATGATTCATCCATTAAGCTTGCTTAGATGGAGTTTAGTGTGTGTGCAAGTATATATATATATATATATATATATTTACACACCATGTTTTCAGTTGCTTTGTGTTTGGTGTAATGATATATAGTGTGGCAGAGTAGGGTGCAGTTCCTCTGCTGCCTCTGCTCAATAAATAATTAGATCTGTACTTTCATATAGTAACGAAACATGAATAAAATAAGTTTCAAATTTATGGATCTTCGATTATTAATGTTTGTAAAATATTTGAGCAATTTTTTTTAGTTCATGAATTTCTAAGCATCTTGAAAAGTAAGTAAGAATGCATATATATAAACATATAATTTGTGCTATATTACACTTGTTCATTTTAAATTACAAAGTAACTTATATATATAATTTGTGCTATATTATACTTATTCATTTTAAATTACACAGTAACTCTCTAGATTCTGTATCATAACATTTCTACTGAGCTCCCTCAAGCGCATGTTCTATTATCAATAATAAATTCACATATGAGTTCAATATAATCTATGCAATAGGATTCGGTATAAGCTTGTTTTTCCTTAAAAAATATAAAGGTTGGGAATGAACCTATGAAGGATGTGTGAAAAAGTCAATTAATATATATCAGAATCTAATGGCTAAAAATATTCTTCCAGTAAGCAAATAAAACATTGTAGATCACTCACAAAATCCTGTTTCCTCACATTTTCCACCCTAAAACAAAAGCCACAAACAACAATAGCGAAATAAATAATTTACAATTAATAAGTAAACAAACAACTAAATAAATGAATATAATAATAATAATAATCAGTATTGTCCATGGACTTTCAAGAATTGGTAACAAGGATAAACTAAAGCATTTTCATTGCTAAATGTCATTCCATCAATTTTAGCATGGGTTATCCAATAACAAATACTAAAAAAATAAAAAAATAAAATTACTAGTTGTCAACATTAATAAATGATTACAGTGGGATTTACATGTCAAATGATAATTTAAATATCTAATTTTGAAGATTTTAGAATAAAAAATGATAAAATTAAATATTCCAATTAAACTTTGATACATCAGATGGGTATTGATTAGCGATCATATATAGCAAGACTTAAAAAATAATATTCCTAAATTATAAATTTTCTTATCTTATGATACGGTTCACTGATTACTAATTAGGATTAAGGGCAAATTTCATTTAAACTTTTTCAATTTTATCATAATTTTATTTAAATTACAATTTTTGGAAAATCATTATTAACTTTCTTTGTCATTCTTATAACTTAATTTATACCATTAAAAGTTAAAGGAATATTAAAAATAAACATTATATGCTCGAATAATATTGTAAAAAATTTAATGATGACATTTGATTATTAATATTAACTATTAAAATCTGATAGATGAGATCTAAATGATTTCAAAAGCATAAGTTTAATCATAATTATGACAAAATTGAGGAGGTTAAAAAAAAATTTTCTATAAAATTAAAAGTATAACTATTAAGCGCGTATTGGGTTTAGAGAATGCTTATTTTATTAAGATAGAATCAGCTATTCATGGAAATTAAAAAAAATTTAAAAAATTATCCTAATTATATGTTTGGTAACATTATTGAATTATATTCAATAATTAGCCACGATAAATAGTTTAACAATTTTCAAAATTTAGACAAAATTGATAAAATGTCAGCTTTTAGATTTATTTATGTATTTTTAATATACAATAAATCATCTAAATTTATATATGATAAGGACATATTTAAAGTTTATTTATATTAAAATATGGAAATAAGAATTGTGAGGTTTTAATTGTCAATTCTTTTAAATGAAGTTTATCAATTTTTTAAAAATATTTATTCTTTAAAAATTTTTTAAATTTTTTAAAAGGCATTATTTTTTTCAAATAATAGCAATTCTTTAATTTAAAAATATATCAAATAAAAAAAACTATTGTAGTGAAATAAATATTTTATATATATTTATTTTGCATATCAAATATGATTTAATAAATGGTTATGAGGTGTATGTACTTTATTATTATTTTAGAATTTAATGCCAAAATATAAAAATTTAGCACCCCATCTGAGGCACCAAATGGAAGAATCATATTAAAATTTAGCAACAACATGCTCAAAAGAGTATTCCATTTAAGATGCTCTTATGCCCATCGCGATTTAGAGAAAGGATTTAGGTAATTCGTAATGCACACAATTCCTTTGGGTAATTTTTACTATCACCCACCCTCTTTCTCTTTTTCTAGTTTCTTTCTTGCTCCAATATTAGTGAAATTTATGTCCTCTATATGTTAGTGCTATCAAACATGAACAATTAAATATATACCATTGCAGTACTATAAATCATGGATCTATACACAATCATAATTGTATTATATGATATATTAATCTTTAAACACAGCTATTTATTTATCATCCTTTAAATCTACTTGCAAAACAAAACACTAAAGTAGTGCCTAATTGACACACTCCTCTCTAACCTTTTTCCCTCAGGATTTCACCAAATAGATACCATAGATGCTTCAAAACCCTAATCTACATTATATGTATCATATATTATCACTAGTGACTTATTCCCCAAATTTTTATCTATAGATATATGTAAAATAATTAATAAAACAATAATAGTAATAGTAATAATAATAATAATAATAATAATAATAATAATAATAATAATAATACTATATAATATATAATAAATAATAATAAAACAGGGAATAAGTCAATTGCACTTCTGGAGAGAACAAATATTTCAATCCAATGGGATAATCGAAGTATTATAGAAAGTGTGTATCCAAGGACTGTAATAAAAGAGGTCAATAAACAAGACAATTCCATTACTAGTATAAACAAACCCTATAAATGAGTTACATGTTTATGGCTAGTCCATACAAAATATATAATAGTATCCCACTTGGACTACATAATCATCACAAATAATAACAAACTCACTTATTACAAAATCTCCCAAATCAAAATACCATTTCATCTAAGCATATAGTATATATACTGATAGGGCATAACAATATACCAAACTAGGCAGTAGGGATTCTCTCAATAAATCTCTCAAAACTAGACACCATTTTAACTAAGCACTTTGTATGCCATAGATTCGGTCTAGGTAATAGAAATTTATCTTACCACATGCAACTCCCCAGCACACGATACTAGTTCATCTGAACACATTATGTATCGACAGGATACAAAAATATACCCAAATCAGATAGTAGTAACTCACCATGACACCAGTGGATCAACATACACATATACTCAGAGACTAAAGTCTCATACACACCTGCTAGAATAAGGACCAACAATATGTGTAATAAACATCATATTATAATGATCCACATACGAACATGTATTGCTCAAAAGATAATACTCAATCATACACTACATACAACATAAATAGTATTGTAGATTACAAGACTCCCACTAAGCTATAGCAATCTCAACTGCTACACACCCATACAAAGATTTATGCTCCACAAACAAGTCTATAGGCTAGTATTTATTAAAGGGCCTGCTGCCATGCTATAACAGGCATGTACACAACAAAATGAGACTCTCATCGAGATGATAATTTCAAAACACGCTATATACCCTACCACTATAATCAATGAAATTATAAGTATTTGTCCAACACTGATTCATAAAATAGCTTCTACTACTATGATAAATAACGTTCCTATGTTAAAAAGAAAAAAATTAAACATCTTTATAGCCATTATAATTAGCTTATTGAACCCCACTGCATCAAAGTAGGATGAGCTAACCTTAAAACAAAAATTGTTGTTTCATAGTACACATAACTGGGACTACTCAAGCATTTACAAGAACAAGCACATAACATAAATAATATCCAATAGTGTGCAATCATGAGTTAACAACAAACTGTTAATGGAAAAGAATACTGGACTATTATTATTATTCTCTTTTATCATTCTATTATGCTTAGGACACATATCCCTAGAGAGTTTATTACCAATACCATAGATGTCATATTAGGAGAATATTTTACATAATAAACTTAACATAATCTTATCAATAGAAGCTATAACTAAGACAATTACAAAACACAATAGCCTTATCTTGAAGAATCTTTGGTTCTAGTACCAATGAAACCTCTTTAAGATCTTTCATATAAAAATGGCTATACAATAACAGTTTTATCTTAGTCAATAGGTCAATATCAAAGGAAGTTAACAGTATATTTTCAACATACAATACCATAAATATCAAATTGCTCCCATTGACCCTCAAATATAAATCAACAACATTTTTCTTAAAATTATTTTAGGTAATAACTTCATCCAAAAATTAAGATACCACTGCCATAAGACTTACTTAAGATCATTAGTAGACATCTTAAGATTATAAAACAAATTTTCATTTCCCACTACTTGAAAGCCAATTGGTTGGACCATATTTATACACATTCAAATACAAAACTTCCATTTAAGAAAGCAATTCTAACATTCATATAATACAACTCCAAATCGAAATTAGCTACAATTGCCTTAATGATTCTAAAATAATCTTTTGTGGATACATGAGAAAACTTCTCTTTATAGTTAATTTCTTCTTTTTGGCTAAACTTTTTGGTAACAAGTATAACTTATACTTATTCACTTGACCATTGGAATCTCTCTTAATCTTATAGATCCATTTGTATATAATAGGATTGCTGCCTTCAGGTAACTAAATCAAGATAAGATATCGAACTGTTTATTTGCTTCCTTATAAGTGACTAGATCTAATTTATCATTTATGTTAAACTTAATTCCTGCAAATAAACCTTATAGTCTTAAGTATAATACATTTTCGAACCCTTTGTGACCAGGGTTGACCAAACAGGTCTCATGTTGATGTTTTATTATAGTTGGAGTTTCATATTCACCAAGGTACTATGGCAAAGTACTCATCAATATGAATTTATAAACTAGTCGTATGTTAAAATCAGAGTTAAGAATAGAAAGTTATAGTCAAAACAGTTTTAAGAGTATTTTACTCATTTAATTATTTGGTCCCATACTTAAATGTTGCATTATTTTATTATTAAATTACTATTTTTTGGATAAATTAAAACCCACAACCGGTCTTATAGTATGCATTCTATATTATATATTATTTTAGTATTTATTGTATTTTATTTTAATAATATTTTATTATCTTTTGTCTTTTGCTTGTACATATTTATTTTATATTATTCCATCTTTTATCAGCATCTTCTTCTTCCCCGATGACCCATGGAGAAAAAGAAAAGAAAAGAAAGCTACGGCAGCCTTTCATGGAACCCATAGAAATTAGTCATACCAAATTGAAACCCACGCTACCAGGAACCCATAGCCATGTCTATCTTGCCATGGAATGGCCTAGGCTCGTCGGAAAGCCATGAAAACCGGTGAATGTGCTTTTTCCGATCGCCGTCTTGCGATGAGTATGGTGTCGAATGGGTGGTCCTTTACCACAAATTTGGGCCTCCTGAGTCCATTTCCAAGCTCAGATTGGCTCAAATCTTGCTCATTCGTGAGATATGACAGAGCCCATTTCGGCAGCAACTTCCTGGCAGGATTCCGGCGATCTCCGGCGGCGGTTGGACCAATTGGAGGTATATTCTTGATGCTCTCATCATAAGCTTCAAATTGGTAGCTAGAATGTGAATTATAATTGAGTATCTAGGAAGTTGACATTGATGGAGCTAGGTTGTGTTTATGTTGAAATTGGACAGAAATTGGACAAGTTTTTAGTCAATTGTCATTACAGTTAGGTTCCTAATAATTATTAGAGACTAATGGAATGATTAATTTAAGTTAATTTTTAAGATATTGAAAAGCCCCAAATCTTGAGTTTAGGCCAATCGGGTTCACCTTGATTTATATTCAATTGGGTGGGCAACATTGGTAATTCTTGAGTCGTGGCATGAAATTGGGACTTTGGAATCTTAGTTATCTGGTCATTTGTTTTTATGGAAGCCCAAGTAATATTTTTGTAATATTTTAGACATCAAATACCAAGGTGGCAGGTGTGTTGTGTTTATTTATTGTGTAAGATTATTTATTGGATTTGATTGAGATTTTTGTATGAAATTTAGAGCTTGTATGTGTGTAGATTGAGATATATATATATATATATTTATATATAAACATGGTGAACATATAAATACATATATGTATATTCGTTAGAAGGTTGTGTGTGTGTATATATATATATATAGATGAGTGTGAATATATATGAAAAAATATATAAATATATGAGTGTGTATATATATATGTATGTATGTATGTGTGAAAATATGTGATCATATATATGTGTGTATATATGAGGGTATATGAATAAATAGATATGTGTATATATGTATATATATATATTTATATATGTGTAAATGAATGCATATAGATGAGTATGTATATATATACATATATATATATATATATACTAGTGTACATCTAGATGTTGTGTATATATATGTTTATGTATACATATATGTAAGTGTATGTTTGTAAAAATATACGGGTTTTATTCATGTATACATATGCGTGTGAATAAGTGTGAGTGCATCCTATGATATGTGCTAGTTTGATATATATATCTCTCTAATGTATGGGTTTTGGGTATATAAGTATGTGTATACATTTATTTAATTCAATACATTTATTTAATTGTGGAAAGAATGTGTATGCGTATATGAAGAAGTATGGATGAATATATGTATATATATTTGAAATATTTATATATGCATATACATGTATGCTTGTGTCTACATACGTATGTGTATATATATATATATATATAAATATGTGTTATGGGAATTTATGTGTTTAATGAATAATTAAAAGTATCTTTGTTTATTGAATTATTTCTAATATATATATATATATATGTTCTTGTATTTTTATTAAAGTGCTATTAATTGTGGAAATAATTGTAATAAGGGGGGAGAAATAAAGTGATACAATATAAGAGTGTGTTTTCTTGCAGGAAATTTTTGGGGCATGTTCTACCCGAAGGGAAGACGATGTCAGATTTTCCATAGGACGGTCCGATAGGATTCCTCTGGGATCAGGGTTTACCTAGGATTATAGGAAGGGATCCTGGATGAGTTCTAACATAAATAGTGAGAATCACAACAGTTTTCTCTATGGAAAAACAAGAGCTATTGGATCCTTATTCTCACCAAAACTAAAACATCCTCAAAATAAATAGTCATGTTTGGCTTAAGGATCCTGATTGTGAAAGATGAATAGTAAAATTCAAAAACTTTAGATCCTTTATAAGAACCAATGAAATAACCATTAAAGATTTTACCGTCTAACTTCTTAATATCGAAATTATACATTATAACATCAACTTTAGAACCTCATACATAAGAAAATGTGTAAACTAGTTATAATTTATCATCCATGAGAAAAATTACAAATTAAATTTGCCAAACACATCGTACTATATCCATCAAAGTGCAATTCCTTATTTCAGTTATTCCATTTACTAAAGAGTGGCAAGTATTGTACTCTGTACATTAATACCATATTCAAATAAATAAATTACCGACATTGGGTCTTATCCAATCTCATTATGTCTACCATAATATTTGTCACCCTATTAAATCTCAAAGCCTTCAATTTCTTATTCTTTTAAAGTTTCATTCTAATTTTGAACTTTTTAAAGACAACCAAGAAATCTAATTTCTCACTCATAATCTCAACATATCCATATTAGAAGAAAGTTATCAATATAGATAATGAAATGTGTATAGCATTCGTTTGGCAGAGCTGTTTTGAATAGAACTTTTGAAGTAGAGCTTTTGTCAGTAGATCTTTTTTAAAAAGAGTTTTCTTTAAAAATATATTAACTGATTGATTGTCAATTAAAAAAGTGGTGTGAATATTTTTTTGAGTGTTTGGCAACGTAATTTAAAAGTGCTTTTGACTTAAAACTTTACAACACTATTTTTTATTATAATAATCTCATAAAATTTTTTAAACTATATATATGAGAAAAATGCATCATCTATAAAAATTAACACTGATAAAATTAATTTGGTAAAAAAAGTTGTGTATGATTTGTATTATTTTAAATTTACTGATTAGATTTTATTTATATGGTTTTGAAAATATATAGTAACTCATTATCATGTAATATATTTTGACACTTTCATATATAAATAGCGGAATAACATAAGCAAAATAAATGCGTATCATATTAGTTTTTTTATAAATTCTTTAAGTTATATAAACTAATAAATAAATAAATAAATATATATATATATACATATTTATCGAAACATAAGAAAATTTGCTATACAATCATGCTCATTGTTCATCTTTTGTTCATATAGAACACCACAATTATTTGCTTCAACAACTTCTTCATCTTCATTCATTTCTTCTCCTGTAGGTAGTAGTTCCTCATCATTATCAAAAAAACTAAATTCTTGATTTTTGTTAGCATGAAACCTCATGAAGTTATGTAGAGCCATTGAAGAATCACAATTTTTACTTGCTTTGCAAAAGAAAAACTTAGCATTTGATGTAATATTCTTTATCTATTTTTCCAAACACCAAAAGTTTTTTCAATTGTGCACCTTAAGGATGAATGTGCATGATTAAAATCTTCTTTATTTCCCATTGGAAGACCAGCATGTTTAAAATCAGGAAGATGATATCGCTTACCTTTATATGGTCCTAAATAACATTTCATATGAGGATATTCAGCATCTACTAAATAATATTTACCTTCATTAAAGACAAACAGTTAAATTAAATATATTTTGTAAAACATAAAAATAAATAAATAAATTAGCTGTGAAAACATAAATCATAATATAAATAACATTTTTTAAATTCACAAACCTCTTGGTGGATGAGGAAAATGTAATATTTCTCTACGAAGAGCCTTTAAAAAAATACATCTATCATGAGCAGTGCCCTCCCATCCAACCCATGTAAATGTAAATTATATGTTAAAATCACACACAGCTATCACACATTTCGTTCCAATATATGGTATTTGATTTGTTCTAGAAATCACAACCGATATATGCGTCCCATCAATTGTTCCAATACAATATTTAAAATATAGCTAATATATTATATCATCCTTAATTTTTTTGGAACTGTTCTAAATTGTGGATCATTAGGTCTTATGAAATCAACTACCATACGTGAAACAACATCTAGCACAACTTCAAACTATCTAGATATAGTTTTACCTGAATGTTGAAATATCTTTTGAACCATTCTATTACCAAGTCCATGGCCTAAAGTTATTAAAAATATGGCTACTGATTCCATTAAGTTTATATTTTTCCCATTATTTAATCCATAAAATTGATTCACCAATTTACACAATTTCATAAATACATGTTTTTCCATTCTAAATTGTTGGTATTTAATAAAATGATCTACAGTCAATACTACTCTTGCAACTACCATATCCAACAGTTCTTTTTCAACTTCATTATCATCATCATTATATTCAAAATTACTATTAGAATCAACTAGAAGATGTCATATCTGTATCAACAAGTATATTAAAATATGTAAGATAAATATTCAGAATTTATAAACTTAAAACATTATAATATATTAATATAAAAATAAAATGTATAAATCCAAAATAATTAAAATATATATGTGACCAAAGTAAGGACATTACATGAAGGAAATAACACAAATATTTAAAAAATACATAATGACATAACGTGATTTCATTTGCTTAAGCCGTTCAATTTGAAGATCAAAATCCTTAAGGGTAACAAACATTTGCCTATTCTCTTTCCTAAGAAGTAGTTTTGTAGCAGCCATAAAAAGTTCACTTCCTCTCTCAATTCCTGGTATATTATGCAGCATGTCAATTACTTCAGGAATACTACAACCAAGATCATCTTCATTCCTATTCTCAACTGCAATACGCATGCCATCTAATTGTTTAGATAATTTTGCTGCAACTCCACTTCTAGTGTCATTATTTTTTTTTTCCTCTTCTTTCCCTTATCTTGTGTGGAAGCTCCAAGCGTAGAATTTGATATGTCAATATCAT
Source organism: Ziziphus jujuba (assembly GCF_031755915.1). Lineage (NCBI taxonomy): Eukaryota > Viridiplantae > Streptophyta > Magnoliopsida > Rosales > Rhamnaceae > Ziziphus > Ziziphus jujuba. Next base: position 16,823,890 of record NC_083384.1, read on the forward strand.
TACCGATGTCCTCAATTCCTTCAGTAAAATTTAGATCATCAGTAAAGTTTACATCCAAACTATCACTTATATCAAAATCATTTACTCTTTCCCTAGATGATCCATCATTAATAGCATCTGGTATATATCCTGAAGAAGGTGCCCAAGGTCTCTCTCCTATGGCAGCAACATCCTTAAACAATATATCCAATTGGTTAACAAATTTCAAACCTCGAGTTCGAAATTTTGATATTTCAGGATTTTCCTATAATAATATTAAGTCATATACATTACCATCTCCTTGAGTTTGTTAAGTTGATTTTGACATTTTGTACTAAATTGAATAATTAAAATAAATAAAACTTAACAAGTTAAAATAATAAATACAAATTTAAAAAGAATGATGTAAACCACAGCAACATAGAAAATTAGTAAATGCATTATATATTATATATGTACAAGACATAGCTAATTTATTTATTAGAAAGTAAAAAACTAATGCCAAATCAAACTAATTGTCAAAGTTAATAAAAACTCAATATCTCAACTTTCTATTATCCTAATCTCACATGAGGTAGGATGGACCTATCAAATATACATCATATATTATATGTTTTTAATGCTTTGCACACTAGATATTCACAAGAAGAATCCTTAAAAAACCGGTCTCAAATCAATCAACTAATTTATTTGGTGGGATGTGATGAGCCACGGTATTACCCAAAGAAAAAAAAAACAAGTGATGAACTGCAGTCCAAGTTAACGCAATTGAAGAAGAGGAAACAAAAGTTAACACAAAATAAAATCAATTAATGGGCAGCAAAAAACGAAAGGCAAAAAATAGTACCTCTACTCTTTGATTATTCTTTGTTATGCAGGAACCTTTGTGGGAAAAAAACGAAAAGAAGGAGAAGGAATCGTCCTTTATCTTAGGGTTTAATTTGGATAAAGTTGGTATTTTAAAAAAATAATAAGGGTAGAATTGTTAATAAAAAAATTATTAAATGATTTATTGAGCTTCCCGTATAAGCTTAAAATAGAGCTTTTTTAGATAAGTCCAAATTTTAAGCTTTTCTAAAATAGCTTAAAAAAAAGTTCATTTTTTGGTCAATAAGTACTTGTTAACTATTGCAAAATAATTTTGTTTTTCTATAAAAAAGATTTTGGCCCTTAAAAAGAGTTTTCAAGCCAAAAAAAGACTATGCCAAATGAACCCATAGTCTGTCACAGTAAGTGGTGTACAAAACACATAGAGATTAATGCTATAGCATAAACAATTATTACAAATTCTGGCTCATGCTGGTGCAACTATAGAATTAACGACAACAAAACAAGAAAATTAATATAAGCAATAACTTATAAACCAAATTACTATAAAATACCATAAAAGTCTTAAACAACTTATCATTCCTTATTAGGGTCCATAAGATTGATTCAATAGGAGGAAAATTTCAAAATAAGCTTATTCACATCACTAAATCCATCATGTACAATAGAATTCAACAAATCCAAATAGTGGTGTTTCCCAATTTATTAAAATTGATAAATTTCCTACTAATATCAAGCAGCTTAAGAACAATATTCATAGAATGTAATACATAATATATATATATATATATATCAGTAATCGTATATGTAAATTTCCATAACCATCATATAGCAATTATACAAGCACTTAAAGTCCTTATACAAAATTTAACCTCGACAATACTATGAATATTTGGTATCTTTTGTCAGGACCCGCCTAGAATTCCTTCCCCGGAACCCTAGACAGCCTTGATCCCAGGGAAACCCTACCGGACCCTCCAATGGAAAATCCGACAGAGCCTCCCCTAAGGGATTTACTTACCACAAATTACCTGCACTGAAAACACACTTCTAAAAACATCCCCTTATTCCTCCCACAAACTACAAATTGGTTCCACAAATTTCAGCACTTCAAAATAAATACAGTAATCCAGTGCACAATAAATACAACAAGAGTGAAAGAAATAGTACAACTGCAATAAAAGAAGAACAAGGTACTGCACGAACTAAAACAGCGAGGAAGGTCAAGTCCGCTCCGAATGATCACCGACAACCTGGTACCTAGAGGAATGGAATTTAAGAGTGTGAGATGCTAATCATCTCAGTGAGTGACCCTATCTACTATACAATATAATATCACAGTAATAAGTAGATAAATAATAATTAATTGGAAATAATAATTTCTCTCAAAACCCTTACAATTCTCTCAGTTGGAAAAGTTCCCCTTTTTAAAACCTTTTCACAAAACCCTTTGTTCGTATTCCCCGAAAACCAAGACATCAAATAAATAAATACCAGAAACAATAATAATTATATTTCTAGTTCCAATACAGCTTTAAAACATTTTATTTTTAAAACACTGTCCTGAAAATCATTTGATGCACCCACTATATACCAGTGGCGCCAACAGTACCCAGCGTCCCAAGGTACCGCCAGACAGGAGGTTATAGAGAGAAACCGGCATACGGTCGCGTGGCGTCCCACTGCGCCGCTGCTAACCTGGTGTCCCGGCCAAAGGGGGGTGGCCACCCTCTCCGATGGCATCCACAGGACACCCTCATAATATCACCTGCGCGCTACTCACACCCACCTGCGCGCTAATCATATCCGTGTGCACAATATCCATATCACATATACCATATCACATAATCAGAACACCAGTACGTGCACGGTGCATCTAAAAATCATAAAATCCATAAATTTAAATCATAAAACAAATTTTACATTTTTCATAAGCATAGCGGGCATAATCCATCCGCTTGAACCCGGAAATTCTCCGTAATTTCTTTATAATCAATACCATAAATTCCATGATTTTCAAATCCACCAACTCCCAAATCCATCAATTCAAATATCCACATTTTTCCAAGCATAAATAATTTCTCGAAATATCATAATCAAATCTCATAATATTCCATGGGCATATTTTATAAAAATTGAAATCACCAACATAACCAAATATTTTCTTTGAAATATTTGAAAACCAAATCATGCCCAATTTAACATTAAAACCACAAGAATTTCAAATTCTTAAAACCATAAAATAATTTCACATGGCATAAATTTATATAATGCACATTTTCTTAAATCCAATAAATTCACAAATAATTCCACAATAAATCAAATAAATATTTGGCACATAGAAATTAAATTCCAAATATTTAAATCACACATAATATATTCACCAATTAAATTCCCAAAATTAATTTGAAGGTGGGTCACTCACCTGGAGCACGCAATTAACCCATGATCCACTACGGGATCAATTCTACGACTCACCGGTGCTCCTAGAACACAATTCACAGACAGTCAAATAAATTAATATTTTAATCGGATAAATAATACCCGGTACCCGGGGGGTCAAACACAAACGATAACTAAAATTTACGAATTATATACCGAATCGAAGCTCGCGTGATGAGGATCATGGATTCGGTCTTACTTTCCGGTGATCGGACCCGACGGGGTCGGAATCTCGCCGGAAAGCTTTTCGGATTTCGGCTCCACAATTCTCCCAAACCGTCGCGAATTGGCGGAAACGGATGCCGGATTCGGGTTCAGGAGGTCGAACACAGCGGAGTGGAGCCGGCCGGAAAACTGGGTACTAGCCAGAACAGTACTTTCCGGCAAGCCGCCGCGGTCACCGGCAACCGTCGCCGGCGGCGGGGCGTGCGGTGGCCGTTGGTCATGAAATTTTGCAGACTTGTAGATCGTGAGGAGAGCAATCCAACGGGACCGGCGGTGAGCAAAACGGAGGCCCGACGGTGGAGAATTCACCGTTTGAAGATTTCCGACCCCTCGCCGGAAACGCTCCGATCCCGGTGCGTCGGTGGTCCGATGGCCGTGATTTTTGGTGGGTCGGCCAGAATTGAGGAGAGGATCAAGGGTGTACGGCGCGTGTGGTCGGAAAATGGCCGGAAGTGGGTCGATTTGCGGTGGCCGACGGTGGAGGGGAAAAACTCGCCGCCGATCTTCGGAGGTCCGATCCGGGCGCGTCCGGCCGCTGTTCGCCGTGAAACTTGGAGGTTTTGCCGGAAATGGGGAGGGCAACCTTGCTGGCCGGTGCGTGTACAGTAACTCAGCCGGAAAATTTGAAAATCTCCGGTGGCCGGCGACTCTTTCTCTCTCTTTCTCTCTCCTCTCTCTCTTTCTCTCTCTTCCCCGAGAGTTTTAACAAATAAAAACCCCTGCATGACACTGTTCATGCCACGTGGACCAATCAGAAGCTGACATGTGGCGTTACTGTGCACTTAAGCCAGATATATTAAAATAATACGGTATCCGGCGAATTTCAAACGTCTATAACTTTTTAACCAAACGTGCCGCTAGTCTATGAACTCGTATCGACGAGTACTTTACAACCATACAAGAGTCAACCCAAAATTACATCTCAAGAAAAAGTCAACTCCCCGCACCTTTTGGACAGTTTGAACCTCAACTTGTTTTGCCCATAACTTTCAAACCGTAGCTCCGTTTTCGACGTGCTACCAGTCTACGAACTCGTGCCAACGTGTACTTGTAACGGTACCTCAGTCAACCTAGAATTCCAACTGGGTCAAAAAGTCAACTTTTGACACCTTTGGTCAACGGTCAAAGTCAAAGTCAACGATCACCTCGTTCAACGTGCAAAAATTCCGACATGGTTCGGGACGGGGTGTTATATCTTTGGTGGTCCAATTTTCAAAGTCATATCTACCTTTGTGAGAGTCAAATGTTATCAAAAACTTTCACCACTTTTAATAATTAATCTATTCAATTTTATCATGACATTCATAAGCAAAGTATTAGAGGTGCTCCCACCTGTGAAATAACAAATAACAAGAATGTATTACATCATAAAGGACTACGTAAATGCTATCTTTCCAGCCCCCTCATCATATCAAAACATATAATATTGCTAGGGTCCTCAAAGCACAAAAGATACCTATACACGATCCAAGGATAGTCAACCAAATCATCAAAATCAAATGCATCAAACTAAATCACCGACACAGTAACTAAGAACCTACAATTCATGATATCCAATCAACTTTTATTGCCATTCCAAGTATCTTACCAAATAATCAAACCACCGAAAAGGTAGCCTAATCACCCATATGGACCTTGCTTCAAAAGTGGGAGAGAATATGAGTTACATTGATAATTTTTTGATATGGACAAATTAAGCCTCAGGATAGGTGAGTACTTAAAATTCTACACCACTATGCCAATTAGGCACTGAGCATCTGACAATTTATGATTTGGATATACCAAATCTTACGACAAGCAAACACTTAGCTAATCCTCACCACTATGTCAAACATAGCATAAAACTTTTAAATAAGCAATTTGACCAATAATATTTAATTTAAATCTTGAGCATTTTAATTAAATAAACTGGGAATGTAGATAATTTCACATAAAATAACAATAACTAAATAAATGAATAAATAAATAAGTTTTTAAAATTAAATTTGAAATGGATATAAATTTCTACAAAATAAAAATAAACAAATAAGTAAATAAAACCATACATAAGATAAATAAGAAAAATAAATTAGGTTTTTTTATTTTTTTATTTTTTTATCTGGTTGTTGGCGTCAGCAAACAACACGTCATGCTGATGTTAGCGTGCTGGTGTCAAAAATCCCAAACGACAAGTCGTTGGACTCTTCTTCCTTAGCCAATCAGGTCATGGATCAACCTGGCTTCACTGTAAGAGGGTCAAGCGACCTGGTTTTGAACCCAGCTAAAGAAGTCATTGTTATGACCTCCTTTTCAAGCCATATTTTCACCATTTGATTGGCCTCGATGTGAGAAACCTAACCCACACATCAATTTTGGCCAAAATTAACCAAAAGCAATGCAAAACCCAAGTTTCTGTCAGCCATGGGTTTCTCCTTTTGTTGCCCAATTCCAAAGGGTTCCAATCCAAATCAACGCTCAAAATTATTCCATTCCATCGAAAAAACAAAATATCATGTAGCCCAGGTCATAAATTCATGCAAAAAACAATTTTTCCAAAATTTTGATAAACAAATATATTGTGTAAACGGATCCAATATTGCACAAGTTTTACCAAAAGTTTCACAATTTTTTTTTTTGTACAAGTAAATAATATATATATATATATATATATGTGTGTGTGTGTGTGTGTTTATTTCAATTAAAAGGCTTCAAAGATCGAAAGCAGTCAATTAATAAAATCCAAAAATTTAATTTTGATCAAGCCACCATCGGTCACTATATGTGCAAAAAAAGAATCTGATATCAATTGTTAGTGCTACCAAACATGAACAATTAAACATATATCATTACAGCACTATAAATCCTCAATCTATACACAATCATAACTGTATTTAGAATATGATATATTTAAACACAGCCATTGATTTATCAGATCCTTTAAATTTACCTACAAAACAGAACACAAGAGTAGTGCCTAATGGACACACTCCTCTCTAATATTTCTCCCTCAGGATTTCACAAAATAAACAGCATAGATGCCTCAAAACCTTAATCTCCATTGTATGTATTGTATATTATCACTGGTGAGTTATTCCTTAATTTTTTATCTGTATATATGTACAAAAATTAATAAAATAATAACAGTAATAATAATAATAATAATAATATAATAATAATAAAACAGGGAATAAGTCAATTGGGCTTCTAGAGAGAATATGTCCTTCAGTTCAATGGACTAACCGAAATATTACCGAAAGTGTGTATCCAGGGGCTCTACTAAGGAAGGTCAATAATTAAATCAGTCCCATTATTGATATAAACAAGTCTGTAAGTGAGTCATATGATTATGGTTAGTCCACATGATATATCTAACATTGTCTAGTGTCAGTTGAATCATCAAACCCATAAACATCACTTCAAAATTCCTTTTTCTTCTATCTCTCTCTATGTCTATGTGTGTGTCTGTGCAATGGCTAGTTACTACATATTACAGCACTCTAGAATCCCTCAAATATCATCCTCTTCACCTTTTTAAAAGAAGCTTTTAAAGAAATATATTTTCTTCTCAATTAAACTCAGCAGCATTTGGACATTGCTAAACGGAAAAAACTTTAGTAGGTTCAGGGGTAGGTTTGTGCATCTGGATTGAGGGAACAAAGGTATAGGGATATTTCAAGCAGTAGGTTGGTGAAATGGTTAAGATAACAAATTAAGGGGAATTTGGCCCAATATCCCTGTTTGAAGAGCTCTAATAAAATCCACCCCTTTCCTTTTAACTTTTTTTTGTTTTTTGTAAATCTATCCACCTTTTTTTATTATTCCAACTATACCCTTAACCCATAAATTCCCCTAAAACCACAAAAAACAAAGCCTAACAGAGGCCATATATGCACTCCTTTGTCATATTTGATTGGTTTCTAATTCTAAACTTGAAGAAGAACACGAACGACAATTTAAAGGTTGAGAGGCTTTCACATTTTCTCTCTCTCTCTCTCTCTCTCTCTCACACACACACACACACACACACACACATTCTGAAAAAAGAAAAATGAAGAGTTTGAGAAGGGCGTTGATGACCGTCGATCGACTTCTAAAATCGATGGCAATAGCAATCCATCGCATCTCCATTGTAGCAACAGCAGCTGAAGGTTCTTCTTTGTTCCCATGGAGACTCTGCTTTGGTTGGTTTTCATGCCCTTTCTTCGTTTTTTTTTTTTCTTTTTTTTTTCTTATGTATAGATAAAAAAAAAAGTATAAAACGAAAATAGAAAATAAAAACGAAATTCTCAATTTCTTAGGTGGCTTTGCAATTTGTGGTTTTTTTTAAATTTTTTATTTTATTTTTTTGGGTCTAGACCACAATTGGGTTATGTAAATGCTGGGTTTTATAGTTCTAGTCGAACAATTTGAACATGTTTGCTATCAATCTCTCAGAGGAAGAGAACAAGAGGCGCCTATTCAACAAGCATTTTCCTTTTTATTTGCTTTGTTTTTTATTTAATTTTTGGAAATTCGGTTTTGCGCTTTTGGATTTTGGTGATGATATGATCATGTTTTGATTTCCTTTTGGGTTACTGGCATTACTTTTGAAATTCCGTGTCATCTCTGACAACTCTTTGTTGATTTCGCTCACTGTAATAGACAAATATCCAACCACGTCCATGCCATGTCACTCTCTTTCTTGCCCGTTACACAAATCGCCACGAATTTGTCAGTTTCGATTTTATTTTATTTAATTACTTATTTTTTTGTATATGGAAAGATGTTCTAATTTATTTGGCAGGCTGGTCAAAGACACGTTGAGCTTTTACAGTTTCTTTTTTTCTCTAAAACATTTTGTAAGTTATTGGTTTTTTGGGAACAATTTTGTAGTATGATGTTGCTATTTTTCTTTTAGCCATCAATTGTAAAAGTCAATTTGCACAAGAAAGAAATCATCTGCTATAAAATTAATAGCAATGCGACTCATTTAAATTATTTTTGGTATGAAAAGAATAATTATGAGGTTCCATTTATGGGAGATTGAATAAAAAAGGACGGATATTAGTTTTATTTATTTTATTTATTTATTTTATGTTTTTTTTTTGGGCGATACATGATAAATTATGAACTTACATTTATATGTGATAAGTTTTTTATCACTTAGACATCAATTTTCTATCTGGTAACTGATACAACATATCCCTTTCCATAAATTTTTTACAAGACCCTCATCATATCAAAAATGTCCATTTATGTATGATAAGTTTTGCTATTAACCATTAACAGTTGTGAATATTTAAGACATTTTAAATTAAAATTATGTGCAAAACTTGTTAAACAAATCAAATATTCTATTAATACTTTACTACACACCGCTATGTATATGTATATATATGGACACTCAACATTAGCTGGTTATGCCATTCATAGTACCGATTGTGTTGTGTGGCTTGAGGATGGTCCAGATACATGTTTTGATTACGTCTATGAAAAATCACTGAAGGCCCATCGATAATACCAAAGGCTACCACTGGTAATTTTTCCAGTAAGATTGTAGGTCCCATCGATAATACAAATAGACCCTTTGGTAATTATGAAAATTCAAATTTTCATTTTTATGATAAATGGATTATTATTATTATTTTTTCTTATGTTTTTTTATTGTTACTTAAGTTGCACTTAACAAGTTTTATGGTATCATACATAATATAAAAATAATTATAATAAATTATGGAGTTTTATATAAAAAAATTAATATGAAAAATTATCGAAGGGCCATCGGTAATACCGATGGATGTTGTTGGTAATTTTTTGAGCAAATTGTCAAAATCTGGAGAAATTACCAATGGCCCCCATCAGTAATAGCAATGGAACCTTCAGTAAGAATGAAAATTCAAATTTTCTTTGTTGTTATTAGCAGATTATTGTGTTTTTTTTTATGTTTTTTTATTATTACCTAAGTTGCACCCAACAATTTCTATGGTATCATACATTTTATAAAAATAATTATAATAAATTATGGAGTTTTATATTAAAAATATTAATATAAAAAATTACCAAAGTGCCATGGATGATATCAATGAATGCCATCTTTAATTTTTCCAGCAAACTTATCAAAATCTGGAAAAATTACCAATGGCGCCCATCAGTATTATTGATAGGCCCTTCAAAAATTATGAAAATTCAAATTTTCTTTTTTGTTTGTTAGCAGATTATTGTGTTTTCTTTTTCTTTTTCTTATTATTATTTTTTTAATCATTATCTAAGTTTCATTCAACAAGTTTTATGGTGTGATACATAATATAAAAATAATCTAATAAATTTTGGAGTTTTATTAAAAACAAAAAAAACAAATTAACTTGAAAAATTACTGAAGGACTTATTAGTAATATCTATAGCTGCGATCAGTAATTTTTATATCGATATTTCTGATGGACCGTTGGTCATTTTGAACATACAATATTTCATGTTTTGTTTGTTAATGGGTTAATGCATCTTTTCATTCTTATGTTTTTTATCATTGTTAATTTGATTTGAATAAATGTATAATCACAAATTATATGATGTCATTCATAATATAATATTTATGTTGATCTTTGGAGTAATTACCACCAGAGTCTATCATGATTACCGACGGATCGTCGATTATTGCGGTTGCACAATTTTGTTGTTAATGGATCGTTGGTAATTTCTATTTTGTCATACGTCATATGCAAAATAATATAAAATACCGCAAATTGATTGTAAAATAAAAAAATAACGTGTTATAATGTATTTAGATGTCAAAGTCAAAAACATCAGATCTAAATTGAAAATTTATTAAAATATAACTCAACAACATATTTCTTTCTAAACCAATTAGTATCTTGCTGCCTGAATAAAAGCTCTTCATCGCTATTTCTGTACTCAATAAAGTTCAAAGCGAAGACCCCACAATCACTCCTGTACTTGTCATTCATAATATAGGGTCAAAGAAATTGACAAATTAATATCTAAAAATTGCAAAATGGATGCAACATATAAGAGGACTAAGAGCATATAAATAAAATCAAATCTCTTCAGAAAGCATCCTTTGTTTTTTTTCTTCCCTTACTGACAATATAATATTATCAATAAATTGAAATTTCAAAGTAAAACTTACCATCTTAGATGGGGGAGAAGACATTAGCGAGAAGCTTGGTTGGAAGAATAAGCTTGGTGCTTTCCTTCTTAGATTGAGATTGCAGGCTAAAATATCAAAACAATACATATTGGCCTACCATATTCATTAAGAAACATTATAATTGACCAACAAAAATAAATATATAACTATTTAGCTTCCAAAAGAAACATTTTCAAAAAAATTAAACAACAAAATAAATTTAATTTTAAAAAAAAAATTATAATTTTTTTAAAAATAAATAGTTTACTTTTTTTGAACCCAAAAAAAAAAATATATATATATATATATATTTTTAAAAATGTTGATGTCATCAGTGACTTAATCAAAACAACACGTCATCTAGGCCAGATGACATGTCGTTCAAGAAAAACAACATTTCCACCACAGGGACAGAGTGAGCTTAATAGGCTTGTTAGAAATATGATTTAGGAAATGTTCTAATTAATTGGAAGTCAGATTTTTGCTGAAGCTCCTGCTGGAGATATTTCATACTGTTCATGATTGGAAAGTTTGTTATACTAGGTAATTTGCAATAACATTTGCGAGAGGTATAATGTAATACTATTGACATCTCAGTCCAGGGGACAGAGTGAGGCTAAACATGTTAGTAAAAGGAGGGTAGAAGTTGTGCTTTCTACGTACATAAGAATTTTGGTGCAAGCTTTTGTAGGAACTTCACAATGAGGATTATTATTAATTTTTTTTATTATTATATAGGCTAACCCACTTTATCATTCACTGGTTAAGATAAAAAATTTGAACTCATTTTTTTCAGTGAGCAGGGCGATTGATTTTGAAATATAAAGGCAGGTGCAACTTTATAGTCAAGACCAAAGTGATCAAATGGTAGAAGAAACTCATCAATGGAAAGAAGGTGCTCAGGTTGTTGCTACTGCTTGCTACTTCAATGATTTCAAGATATATATTACATATGGTCTCTTTGTTTCTGTGAAACAATCCATTAACCATTCGACGTATTTCTCAGAAAATAGTCACAATGAGGAAATAAAAAAAAAAAAAGGACTGGCTGATTACCGACATGTCCTAGAGTCGGACCTTCCAGGAGTTATCCTCACTAATGAATATGTTAAGGATATTCATAATTCACTACCTGAACTCTCAGAAATAAAGCATGTGGTGTTTGAGGTTCCCTATTTGTTGCCAGTTGTCTTTTATTTATTGTTTTGTGATTGTAATCTTTAGACTTATTTGTGTACTTAACCTATGGTTGTTGGCGATTAATATATTTATTTAGTGTATTAATTGAAAAGCTAATTGATGAAGAATAAGTAAATTAAGAAAGTATAATGCAGCAACTAGATTTTAGAATACATTTCAATTCCATTAATTCTCTTTTTTATCCACATTTTTGTATTCATTTTTTTACTATAGAATACATTTCAATGCCTTCTCTGTAAACCATTTACAATAACATTTTTCCACATACATAATATAATGTAGTTGACATCTTAGTCATACAGACAGAGAGGCTAAACTTGTTAGCAAAAGAAGGGTAGAAGTTATGCTTTCTATGTACATGAGAATTTTGGTGCAAACTCTTTTAGAAACTTCACAATGCGGATTATTATTATTTTTTTTTCTTTTCATTATTATACAGGCTGACCCACTTTGTCGTTCGCCGGTTGGGATAAAATATTTGAACTCATCTTCTTCAGTGTGCAGGGTGATTGATTTGGAAATATCAAGGTAGGTACAACTTCATAATCAATGCCACGATGATCAAATTGTGTAGGAAAATTGTCTATGGGAAGAAGGTGCTCAAGTTGTTGCTACTGATTGCTACTTTAAAGATTTCAAGATATATATTTCATATTGTCTCTTGATTTCTATGAAACAATCCATTAACCATTGGGTGTATTTCTCATAAAAAAGTTATAATGAGGAAAAAGGAAGGACTAGCTGATTACTAATATTTCCCAGAGCTAGACATTCCAGGAGTTATCCTCACTGATAAATACGTTAAGGATATTCATAATTCACTACCTAAACTTCCGTAAATAAAGATCCGGAGGTATGAGAAATTGGGTCTATGCATACAAGATGCTTGGGAGAAGGCAAGGAGCATGACTTGTAATTTCATAGTCTCCTTGTTGTTTTGTTCTTTTAGCAATAAGCTTTTACCAGTTGGGGGTTTGCTATAGCTTAAATCTTAAGCTAGATGTGTATTTTAGTTATCCTTTTAATTATGCGATGTAACAACTATGTAATGTTCTATACATGTTATTATAGCCGGATTACTGGATGTGTGCTTTGTATTTTGCTTATGCTATCTTGGTAGTCGTTGGAAAAAATATCGACATAGATGCATTGAATAAATGTATTAGTACAATACTATGGTCTCATATGTCAGGACCCGTCCAGAATTCCTTCCCTGGAACCCTAGACAAGCTCTGATCCCAGGTAAACCCTACCGGATCCTCCAATGGAAAATCCGGCAGAACCTCCCCTAAGGGATTTACTTACCACAAATTACCTGCACTGAAAACACACTTCAAAAATTCATCCCCTTATTCCTCCCACATACTACAAATTGATCCACAAATTTCAGCACTTCAAAAACAACAGCAGCAACTCAGTGCATAAAGAACAATTACACGTCCAATACAGTATACAGAGCATTATACAACAAATGTGGAATTTATACAATGACAGGTAAGAAGCAATACAAGACAGAGAGGAAAAAGGGAAGAAATACTTCTTGGACTTCGGCAACGAACTGAGACGTCGGGCTCGCCCCGGACAATCAACGTCTCCAACCTGGACCTAGGGGAACGGAATTTAAGAGTGTGAGATGCTCATCATCTCCGTGAATGACCCTAACTACTGAACACTTTTAATAATAAAATAATGATAATAGCAAATAAGGAATAGAACAAATACCAACAATTAATAAATAATAATAATAACTGTTGGAAAATAATAGTTTCCCTCAAAACTCTCACCAATCGCTCCGTTTGAAATGTTCCCTTTTTTAAAACCTTTTCGCAAAACCCAGTGTGCATACCTCCCGAAAACCAAGGGATTAAATAATTTAACAAACAACAATTTAATAAATAAATACCCCAAATATAATTAAAATGTAATAAATCATAATAACTAATTTTAGAACACTCTTGGGGTTTAAAACATTATTTGCAATTTACACCGACGCACCACACCATATACCGGTGATGCCCTCCGATACCCAGTGTCCCGAGCACCGACTGGCGGGGGGTTAAAGAGAGAAACCTGCAACGGTCACTTCGGCGTCCCGACAGTACCGCTGCTAAAACCATCAACCCGGCCAAGGAGGGGGGCGGCTGTGCACAACAATAACCGCGTGCTACCACGTGTCCATACACCATACACCAGAACACCAATACTGTATGAGTGCGTCTAAAAATAAACAATAATAACCAACTGTACCGTGTTCCAAAATTACCGTGGGAAATACATTAAATTCTCACACTTACCATCCCACATATTTTTATTTAACAACCCGGTACGAAACAGCGATAACAACAAACCGCAATTTTCTCGAAATACGATATGCAACCATAAAAATACCGCGGGCATAATTTATAAAATTTAAACAAATATTTTCATAAAATATTAACCCAATTATGCCCGGAAAATTAATACTGAAACCACGTATACAATTAATACCGAAACATACTTTGCTCATGCATAATAAATAAATTAAACCACAATAAAATTCATAATTAAATCACACCACATGAGCATAATTTAAATACCAATTAAACATAATTAATTGCCCAAAAATGATATAAAATCCAGACACAATCGATTACTGAAAATACTTGCTCATGTGTAATAAATACCGTTTAATCACAATAAAATAATAATCGGGAATTTCTTAATGACCCCAAAATTTCATTTAGCACCAATGGATAAATATATATATATAAAATAATATTTTTCTCGATTGTATTTAAAATACGCCACATGAGCATAATTTACAGATATCCAATTAATACCACATAAATACAATTAATTACCCCAAAAATATTTTTAAAGGTGGGTCACTCACCTGGAGCACGCAATTAAACCATGATCCACCACGGGATCAATTCTACGACTCACCGGTGCTCCTAGAACAAAATTCACAGACAGTCAAATAAATTAATATTTTAATCGGGTAAATAATACCCGGTACCCGGGGGCTTAAACGCAAACGTTAACCAAAATGGTCGAATAATATACCGAATCGAAGCTCATGGGACGAGGATCACAAATCCAGTCTCCATCGACCCCAATTCCGCCGGAGGTGGCCGGAATTTGGTCGGGAAGCTTCGGCCGGTTTTGATCTTGAGGGATCTTTCAAACGGTGGGGATTTTGGGCAAACTAACCCCGGAAATGGACTCAGAGGGGTCGAAAATAGTGGGATAGAGGTATGGGACGGGCTGGGTTGGTCGGAAACGGCGAGAATCGCCGGAAAAATTTCATCTTGCCGCCACGACTTTGCCGGCCCGATCTGATTAGTTTACCAACTAAGCTATCTTTGACCAATCTTCAGCTTATTAAGGCTCCAAATCAGATCCCATATACCATGTAGGATGCCAAAAAGGATTAAAATATGATTCTTCTATGTTGCTTGTGATTGGAACAAAGTGAAAATGCATGAACAACAAGAAAGCTCAAAGCCAGCGGCAAAATGGACAATTTTGGCCAAAAAGAAGGCTTGTAATCAAATGTGTTCTTTGGTTGCTTTTGCTTCTGCCTTGACATGATTTCATGGTCTCTTAGTGAAATCAATTAAGTTCATAAAGAGTTGAATCCATTCCTTGCTGCCCAGGGTCCAAAAAGGTACCAAAACAGCTTGTTGGGTCTATTTCTGTCTTTGTGACTTGGATAGACAAGAAGGGCTTTGAATATTCGGATAATATCATGCCCTCTTGAGACTAAATCACTCCTAGGATGAAGTTAACCAGATTGTCTTTGAATTTCATAACTTATGCCCTAGTAATTGGTCCTGTCTTCATTTATAAAGGATTAGTACCTCAGCGGGTAGTCGGTTGTACGGGTACAGGTGGATTCTCATCATTCCCCTCATCTTAAGAAAGATTTGCCCTCAAATCAAATTCATCACCTGCAGCAAATGGAGATAAATCAGTAACATTAAATATAGCACTCACATTATACTCACCTGGCAAGTCAAACTTATAAGCATTCTCATTGACCCTCTTCAATACTTGAAATGGTTCATCCACTCGAGGCGTAAGCTTTGACTTTCTTTGTTCCGGAAAGCTCTACTTTCTTAAATGCAACCAAACCCAATCTCCAGGTTTAGACACAACCTTTATTCACTCTTGATTAGCATTCTTTACATATTGTTCTGTCCTCCTTTCAATGTTTACTTTTGTCTTCTCATGAATTTGCTTTACTAAATCAATTTTTTGTTTTCCATCTAAATTAGCACGTTCACTTAAAGGCAAAGGTGTTAAAATGGAGTCAAAAGATTAAAACCATAAACAATTTCAAATAGAGTATATTTAGTAGTTGAATGCAAAGAACTATTATAAGCAAATTCAATATGTGGCAAACATTCCTCCCATGTTCTTAAATTTCTATTATAAAGCCCTTAACAATGTAAACAAAGTTCTATTTACTACTTTAGTTTGTCCATCTGCTTGTGGATGAAAAGTAGTTGAAAATAAAAGTTTAGTCCCTAACTTAGCCCACAAAGTTTTCCAAAAGTAACTTAAGAACTTAGCATTCCTATCCGAAACAATTATCCTAGGCATTCCATGTAATCTTACTACTTCCTTAAAGAATAGATTTGCTACATTGGTTGCATTATCTATTTTATTACATGCAATAAAATGTGCCATCTTAGAAAACCTATCCACAATAACAAAAATTGAATCCTTACCTGTTCTAGACATGGGTAAACCAAAAACAAAATCCATAGACAAATCTACCCAAGGAAATGATGGAATGGCAATAGAATTTTCTCTATATCTCTCCTTGCAGTTTCAACTTTGAATTTCGGCATTTAAGGCACCTCTCACAAATTTTCTCTATATCTCTCCTCATGTTAGGCCAATAAAAATATTCATGCACTAAGGATAAAGTTTTAAAAACACCAAAATGACCCATTAAACCTCCACCATGACCTTCCCGAACTAGTAACTCCCTAATCCTACAAATATCCCTCAAAGATGTAAAATTTATTAAAACCATGTTTAGTACGGTTTCTAAATATTTCACCAAAGTCACTATCATGCTCATAAAGTTCTTTTAATTGTTAAAATCCAAGCAATCTAGCATCTAAGGTAGAAAACAATACATACATTCAGGATAATGCATCGACAACTACATTTTCCTTATCTTTCTTGTAGCGGATGACATACGAAAAAATCTCAATGAACTCAATCCACTTAGCATGCTGTCAGTTAAGCTTCCCTTGGCCTTTGATGTGCTTCAATGATTCATGATCCGTGTGATTCACAAATTCCTTTAGCATCAAGTAATGTTGCCATGTCTCCAAAGCCCTCACTAATGCATACATCTCTTTGTCTTAGGTCAGGTACTTCAATGCCGCTCCATTTAACCTCTCACTAAAGTATACTGGGTCTTCCTTCTTGCATTAAAACAGCTCCAATATCTACACCCGAAGCATCACATTCAATTTCAAAAAATTTAGAAAAAGTAGGCAAAACTAGTAAATGAGAATTAGTTAATTTTTCTTTCAACAAATTAAATAAACTTTCTTATGCTTCCCTCTATTTGAATCCAACATTCTTCTTTACAACTTCGATCAAAAGTGCTGCAATGGTACTAAAATCCTTGACAAATCTTTGGTAGAAACTACCCAAACCATGAAAGCTCATCACTTGGATAATGGAAGTAGGTTTCGGCCATCTTGAATTGCTTAGACCTTGGATTGATCAACTTTAATTCCTACAGTACTTACAACAAATCCTAGAAAAACAAGTTCATCTTTGCAAAATCACACTTTTTAAGGTTAGCAAATAATCTTTCCTTCCTAAGTACTCTTAAAACTAACCTAAGATGTCCTACATGCTCATCTAAATTTGTACTATATACAAGAATATCATCAAAATACACAACCATAAATTTTCCAATGAATGGATGTATAAAATGATTCATTAATCTCACAAAAGTGCTAGGTGCATTAGTTAAACCAAAAGGCATTACTAACCAAAACCATACTTAGTTTTAAATGCGGTTTTTCATTCATCCCCCTCTTTTATCCTAATTTGATGATACTCACTCCTAAAATCAATTTTAGTAAACATGCATGCACCATGTAATTCATCTACAATATCATATAACCTAGGAATCAGATGCCTATATTTAATTGTTATATTATTAATAGCTCTACAATCTACACACATGCACCATGAACCATCTTTCTTAGGCACTAATAAAACAGGATCAACACATAGACTCATACTCTCACGAATATAACCTTTGTTAAGCAACTCACTTACCTGCCTTTGTAGCTCCTTCATCTCCTCGGGATTACTCCTATATGCAGGCCTATTAGGAATTGCAGCTCTCGGTACAAAATCAATTTGATGTTCAATCCCTCGGATAGGTGATAAACCATTAGGAATCTCCTCCAGAAAGATATCATCAAAATCCTGTAAAAGAGAAAAGATAGAACTTGATGATTCTAGTTCTTTGGGGCTAGCTTGATCATTTAAATAAACATTTTTATAAATCATAACTAGCAGTGGTTTATCACTCACAAATTCCGTTTTAAGTTCACTCAAGCTAAGATAAAAATTCTTATTTTTCTTCTCCTTTCTTTCTTTTTCTTTCTCACTCACGGGTTCCATTCTTTTAGGGTCACACTCGGCTTTTCCTCTCTTTTTCTCACTCTCAGCCTTTTCTTTTGTTTTCTCCTCACAATTAAGTTTAAAGTACTTACCTTGATGTGGAGGTTCAGTCTTGCCCTCTTGGATAGGTGGTGAAACCGTGGGTGCCACACTCTCCCTCTCTTTAAGCTTTTCGGCCTCCCTTCTTTGTTGTATTTGAAGTTGGTCTCTAAACGTATCCTTTGGAGTTAATGGCTCCAACTTAATCTTCTTTCCTTTGAGTTTAAAAATAATAGCATTCTTTGTTCCATAATGTATTATGTCTTTATCAAATTGTCATGGCCTCCCCAACAAAATATGACCAGCATTCATGGGAACAACATCATACAATACAACATGCACATATTTATCAATGCTGAATTTCACTTTGGCTTGTTTGTTTACTTTCCTCTCACCATTATCCTTAAGCCATTGTAATCTATATGGTTCTGGATGTTTAATGGTTTTTAAACCTAATTTCTCAACTACCACATTACTAATTACATTAGCACAACTTCCACTATCAACTATCATACTACAAATGTTACCTTGAATTTCACATTGGGTGTGAAAGATATTTTCTCTTTGGATTTGATCCTCATCTTTTGTACACGGTTAGAACCCTCCTTGCCATCAAACTCAATTTAGTCTCTGAAGCTTTAAGAGTCTCGGTTTGTTTTTCATCTCTAATTTCTTCATGAATAAATTTGGGTTCTCCTTCACTCTCTTCACTTTCGGATTCTAACTTTCCATTACCTTTCAGCACCGTTATTCTTCGATTTAGGCATTGGTTGGTAATGTGTCCTCATCCCTAGCGCTTAAAACAAACAATGTCACAAGTTCTAGAAGGTTTAGGATCAGTTTTACCTTTAAACCTTGGTGCTTGGACAGATTCAGCTTTAACTTCCTTCTTTGGCTGATTGTTTCTCCAAACACTTCAATTAGACCTCCCACTGTTGGAAACACCTCCAAACCATGAGCTTGTATGCCTCCTCTAGAATTGTTTTTCAATCTTGATAGCCACATGAAGCATCTCCTCCAATTTTACATATTATTTTAACTCCACTTGGTTGGCTATTTTATGATTCAAACCACCTAAAAACCTTGCCATGGTTGCCTCATGATCCTTATTCATGCTGAACCTCATCATGAGCATCTCCATCTCTTTATAGTAATCCTCTATGGTTCTACTTCCTTCAGTTAATGATTGAAGTCTTTAATGTAGCAACCTATGATAGTGAGTCGGTACAAATCTCTTCCTCATGGCTCCCTTCATTTGTCACTAAGTAGTAATCAATTCATCACCAACTTTTCTTCAGGTGCTTTGATCATTTGTCCACCATTGGAATGTATAATGTCCAAATTCCAAAGCAATCAATTTATCCTTCTTAGTCTCCAAATAGTTATGACAATCGAATATCATTTCCATTCATTCCTCCCACTCTAAGTAAGCCTTTGGATCACTCTTTCCCATGAATGGTGGTATGTTGACCTTAATGTTTCCAAGGTCATCATCTTCTTCTCTAGCTTATCTCCCATGGGATGGCCTTCCTTGGAGTGCAAAAGTATTATCAATTCCCTCTTCAAGATTATCTCCAAAATTACCATCCCTGAATTCTTCTAGAGGTTGTCCACGACCTCCATGTACATCAAACCTTGGATTCAACCCACTTGTTATATTTCTAACCTGTCCGTCCTTTGATCTAGGTGGTCAAAGTGAGCATTCATCCTTTCAAGTTGTTCCAAGACCGCCATCATGTTGGTAGGTTCACCTCCACTTCCCATTACTCGAGAGTCACTCTTGAACTCTATGGATTCCTCTTTATTAACCAAAAATAAGGTAAATCAATAGGCAATTTTCAAAATTAATAAGGAGCAGACCAAAATATTAAGAAATCAAAAAATTCAAGGATAAAATTTAAGAAAGAGATTTGAACAACGAACAAGAACAATTTTGAACAAAATATGGAATAGTTGTTTGTTGTTGTTCTTGTAATTTAAGTTTTTGTCTCAAATCCTTTAACCAATTTTAATTCTATCAATTTTACCACTCAAAATTCAAATATCCAGAATTCAAAATTGAATTTTCCAGTAACTTAAGATATCACAATTCAAATTTCTAGCCCAAACAAATTCAACGTCAAAATTTTTCAACAAAATAGACTTTTGTAATTTTTGTATTCTCGGCTTTTGGATCTTCTTTTTTTTATTATTATTGTCACAAATACAATGATGCAAACAAAATTTACAGCAGCACCAAAAACAACACAAACCATACACTTCAATGCCAACAAAAATCCAAACCCATGGCCAACACAATTTGCAAATTTTTTTGGTGAATTTGCAATATGTTGCGGCAAATCCTCTTTTCTTTCTTTATTTTTTTTAAATATATGAATGCAAATAATTAAGATTAAAACAACAAAGAAAAATCAACAATAAACCAAATTAACAAGAACAACGATGAAAACCAACCAACAAACTAGGAAGCAAAAATACGGTAAAACAAGGAAACCTAATTTGACTAGGAATAACGATTTTGAAATTTTTTTTTTTTATGCAGAAGTGTATGAACTATGAACATTCTTAAACTAAGGTTAAAATTGTAGAATAACACAAAACAAATAAAACAAATAAGATAGATCAAACCTGAATTAAATCTTGGCTTTGATACCAAATAATACGACCCAAGGTCGACTTGCACCTAAACTCTTATTATATTAGCCAAGATAAAAAATTAAGTTCAAGTTCTTATGGTCACCTCAACCGTTAATCAATATGTGACTAGAAACTTTGGTATATCGAAGACACCACAATAGGTGATAGATGTCCTATTGATAAGTCAAACTAAAACACTCACTTTCTAATGGTCTTTTAGGTGTTCAAAGAGAATTCTTTCTCACAAATAATTTTCTATAAAAAAGCTGTATTCTCATTGAAAAATAAGCCCTTAAATAGGCTAAAGTCACAAAAAAAATAAACCTTAAAACAACTAGGTAAAGTCGGCCAAATTTTGCCTACTTTCCTAAACTAATCTGGAGTAATCAATTCCCTTATTTTGAATTAGGAATTAATTAACTTACAATTGAAATAATAAAATATCAACTTTCCTAAGTTAATTTTTCCAGTAAATAATTAATTAAAAACCAACATCAAAGACTAATTTCCTAAAACGAAAGTCAAATTACAAATTAGGAAACTAGTTGATTAGTTTACCAACTAAGCTATCTTTAACCAATCTCCAACTTGTTAAGGCTCCAGATCAGATCCTATATGCCATGTAGGATGCTAAAAATGATTAAATATGATTCCCATATTTTGCGTCTGATTGGAACAAAGAGAAAATACATGAACAATAAGAGAGCTCAAAGCCAGCGGCAAAATGGACAATTTTGGCCAAAAAGAAGGCTTATGCATAAATGTGGTCTTTGGTTGTTTTTGCTTCTGTTTTGACATGATCTCATGGCCTCTTGGTGACATCAATTGAGTTCATAAAGAGTTGACTCCATTCTTTGCTGCCCGAGGTCCAAAAATGTACCAAAACAACTTGTCGGGTCCATTTCCGCGTCTATGACTTGGATACACAAAACGGGCTTTGAATATTCGGATAATGTCGGACTCTCTTGAGATTGAATCAATCCTTGGATAAAGCTAACCAGATTGTCTTTGAATTTCCTAGCTTGTGCCCTAATGATTGGTCCCTCATCATTTGTAAAGGATCAATACCTCAGCAGATAGTCGGTTGTACGGGTACCGATGGATTCTCATCAGCACTTAACATGTTCTATGGTACAATATATAATCAAAAAGTAGTTGTAATGAATTTTGATGATTTGCGAAAGAAAATTTTAAAATGAAAATTACAGATGTGTCATCAGTATTACTGATGGAGGTCGTCAGTAACTTTTCAAGCAAGCTTGACAAATTTTGGAAAGATTATTGATGGCATCCATCAGTAATATTGATGGCCCTTCTATAATTATGTAAATTCGGAATTTTTTTTGCTCTTTGGTAATGTATTATTTTGTTTTCTTTTATTTCTTATTTTTTTATCATTTAAAAAGGTTGCACTCAACATGTTCTATTGTGAGATACATAATTAAAAAGTAGTTGTAATGAATTTTGATGATTTGTGAAAGAAAAATTTTAAATGAAAAATTACCGATGGACTATCGATATTACCCATGGAGGTCATTTGTGAAGTCCCACATCAGTTGAAAAGGGAAAAGAAGCACGCCTTATAAGGTGGTGTGTATACTTTTCCCTTACGACGCGTTTTGGCAAAACCTTGAGGGCTGGGTTGTAAGAGGATTCTCCAGACCCAAAGAGGACAATATCGCATGCGAGTAGTCTGGACTGCTACAGATGGTATCAGAGCCAGTACCCGGATCGGTGTGCCAGTGAGGATGCTGGGCCCCAAGGGGGGAGGATTGTGAAGTCCCACATCGGTTGAAGATGGAAACGAAGCACGTCTTATAAGGTAGTGTGGATACATTTTCCTTGCGATGCATTTTGACAAAACCTTGAGGGCTGGGTTGTAAGAGGATTCCCCAAATCCAAAGAGGATAATATCGCATGTTGGTGGTGGGCTGTTACACCGCTGGTAATTTTTCTAGCAAGCTTGAAAAATTTTAGAAAGATTAGCCACAGCCTCCATGGAGGCTGTTGATAATACCGATGGCCTTCAATAATTTTGGGGGTTCAGAATTTTTTTGTACCATGGAAAAATATTATTATATTTTCTTTTCTTTCTTATGTTTTTAATCATTGAAGAAGGTTGTACTTAACATGTTCTGCTGTGCAATACATAATTGAAAAATAGTTGTAATGAATTTCGATGATCTGTGAAAAAAAATTTTAACATGAAAATTACCAATGGACACTGTCGGTAATTTTTCCAACAAGTTTGACAAATTATGGAAAAATTACCCATGGCCTTCATCGATAATACCGATAACCCATCGGTAATTTTTAATTTTTAATTTTTTTTTTATCACAAATCATCAAAATTTGCTACAGCTACTTTTATATTATGTATTGAACCATACAAAATGTTGAGTGAAACCTTCTTTTAATGATAAAAAACATAAAAAAGAAAAGAAAACACAATAATACATTACCAAAGAGTGAAAAAAATTCTGAATCACCAAAATTATGGAAAAAAACACCTTTTCTTTATGAGAATTATCCTTCTTGGCAAGCGCCATGAAAATTGATAAACATCTTAAATATCCCACCAAAGATCAACAACATCAAACATTATATTGGGATTCATATAAACATGAGAACAGTCCTCGTAAATAGGATTTCCATCGGAAGGCTCTTCATGGGGTTGAAACACATATGTCAATAACAAGAACTCATATCAACAATAGCAGCACGACATAAAGGATGCCAATAACAAGAACTCATATATATTTGCTGTTCGGTCTACCGCCAAGGATATAGACAAGAAACATCATCATATAATTGTCTGGAATCAGCCGGAAAAACTCTAGAATCTGGTGTTCCACAGCTCATCACTCTATTGGAATCAATACGGGAACACATGGATGTTCAGAGCAACTGGCTTCTAGGATTGCCTCATCTTTTGGAGCATGCCAAGAGTAAATTTGATCACGTCAATGGCAATTACTATTTTAGCTGAAGGATTCACTATAACTGCAGCATTGACAACCTGCAACAGAAGGGGAAAAGGAACATAGTATAAATGAACTGAGGAACTGAGCTCTTGACAATACATGTGATACACCAACTTCGAAGGGCTCAAATATAGGCCCTTAAACAGGGCCAACACAGAACTTAAAAAGCAACTGGTGGATAATGGATTGCTCCAGAGCTGACAACATTGAAGAGGCATGCCTACAAACTGTCCTTTATTGGAAAAGGAGAATGACATATAATTACAAACAATCCAAACTCAAACATAAAACTTGGACTGACTGAAGACACCATACATAAATAGGAAACCCAATAAAACACATAGCATGTAGACAGTAACTCATGAAAGAAAGTAAAATAGTTACCAATAGGAAAAATAGTTACCAAATCACCACCAGATTTTGCCAACTGGATGGCAGAGTTCATGAAGCTGAAAACTGAACGAGACTCCTCTTCACTAAATCCAGTAACACCGTCAATGCTACTGTAAAGAGGATAGATCAAATAAGAAATTTAGTATGGAACATTATTTTTCCTTTCGCCGGGGCCCAGACCCAAGCAAATAAATAAATAAATAAAATGGCAAGGTAAACATATATCATCACGAGCAAATTTGGAATTAGGCTATGTTTGGAACAGTATAATTTATTGAAGATAAAAAAAAAAATTAAAAAAATTGAAGTACAAAGATTAAAAGCAACTACACGTAATCAACAACCAACAATCTAATCCTAAATCCTCAGAAACATTGTTATATGAATCAGGAGAGTGTGGTGAAATACAATTACGTAAAAAAAATAAATGGAATAAGCAAGGAATTTAAAATGATAATGGCTCTTACTAGGTAAGGGGATGAAAGATGCTATCGGTGCTTTAGTGGTCACTAGGGAAAAATAAAATAAAAAGATATATATGTTATTTTTCAATTTTTATTAAGGTTAAAATAAATATGAGGGGATAAAACAAAAAAAAAAAAAAAACAAACAAACAAACAAACAAAGTTAAATATCTTAAGACCATTAAAAATGGATATTGGACTAAATATGTCACTTTTGTAGGCCTAATAGGCCCCAACATGGGGCATTGGAGGTATCTATACATGGGCTAGGGTGGGCTCGAGCCTATCCAACCCACATTTTAATTTTTTGTTTTAGTGTATGTATATAATTGGAGCGTATAATCATTGTATATGATTGTGAAAAGGCTGCTCTGCGCCACCATTAAAACCAAGAGAAAGAAAGGAAATATAAAACATATATATATATATATATATATATATATATATATATATATATATATATTTGCATTGTAACAAGAAAATTGATAAAATTAATATAAATAAAATTAACAATTAATGATAATTTTATTTATATTAATTTTATCAATTTTTTGTTATTATTTTAATAGATCATATTGTAACAAGAAAATTGATAAAATTAATATAAATAAAATTAACATAAATAAAATTAAAATTAATTTTATTTATATTAATTTTATCAATTTTTTTGTTATTATTTTAATAGATCACAATGCAAATATATATATATATATATATATATATATATATCTTTTAATAAAAAAGAAGATGGTTAATCATCAGGTAAATGTGATAGTCCTACTTCAAATTCAAGATCATCGTTAATGAATTAAAAATTTAAACTTGACAATGAGGATACTCTTGCTCCAGTCGAAAGTAATAGTCCATATTGCAACATGATCCTCGAAAATGCATTCCAATATGGTAATATCCACTTGACAAACAAGATGAAGTTTGAAGAGCATATATTTATATGGGATAATGTCAACTTATATACGGTTGTACACTTGTTGTATTTAGGACCTAATATCGTCGATTTCAATCTTCTTGCTTCCATGGCTTGAGTTTTCCACAGAAAAGGAAAGTGCATTTTGTTTTTGGTGCTATTTATTTGGCCGTAATACATCACAGAAAAAGGCATTCACAATCAAGGGGATCAAAAATTGGAAGAAAGTTAATAATGACCAATGTCTGTTGCAAAACTTGAAGGGGATGCTAATTTACTACATAACATTGCTATGCAAAAATAGGAGGACTTGAAAAATCTACCTCAATATGTTGACACAAGGATAAATCAACAATTTTCAAAAAGTCATGTATAATCAATTGGTGCTAAAGACCTCCATAGAAAGCATGAAATGGCTAGCAATGCAAGGGTGCCCTTTTAGAGGTAATAAAGAACCCATCAATACTACTAATCGTAGAAATTTTACTGAATTAATCAAGCTGCAACAAAAAGTGAACAAACAAATTGCTGAAGTTGTCCTAGATAATGTAGCTTAAAATGCCAAGTATATATCCCCAAATATTCAACATAAGTTATTAAAAATTATTGCTAATAATGTGAGAAGTAAAATATGTGATGAATTTGGGATGCAAAATTTTGTATTATTATTGATGGAGCAGTTGATGAATCCAACAAAGAGCAAATGACTATTATTTTGAGATATGTAGATACCAATGACTTTATTAGAAAAGATTATTTGAAATTGTTTGTGTTGATAATGCTTTAACATTGAAAAAAAGATATATGCAATGTATTAGACCAATACTTTATATAAATTGAAAATTTATGAGGTCAAGGTATGATGGTGCTAGAAACATGTAAGGTGAACGGAATCGACTACAAGCTTAATTCCTTAAAGTAGTCTATATGCTTACCATATTTATTATTTTGCTCATTGGCTACAACTTATTTTAGTTGCAGCATCTTAAAAGGTACATGATGCATGGTTATTAATATTATTATTTTGAATTGAGTTCTATTGTCAATTTTGTTACTGTTGCATAGAGTTTTGGAAATATCTAATGTGTTATGTCAAGCATTGCAAGTGAAATCCCAAGACATTTTAAATGCAATGAATTAAGTATCAACTATAAAAGTGCTTCTTCAAAAGATACGAGAAGATGAATGAGATAGTTTTCTTCAGAATATAGTATTTTTTTTGTTGTGTCTGATTTAAAAGGATTTTTTTATCAATAAAAACAT
This sequence comes from Ziziphus jujuba, assembly GCF_031755915.1. Taxonomy (NCBI): domain Eukaryota; kingdom Viridiplantae; phylum Streptophyta; class Magnoliopsida; order Rosales; family Rhamnaceae; genus Ziziphus; species Ziziphus jujuba. The sequence continues at coordinate 16,851,022 of NC_083384.1, forward strand.
AATTTTATGGTAGAGAATTACTATCACTTTATTATATTTAATACTATATTAGATTTTCAATTGATGGAGTTGAATAGGAGATTTACAAGAAAACAGTAGAACTATTTACTTTGAGTGAAGCTTTAACTCCTATTGACAAGTTCAAATCATTCTCTATAAATGCTATATGTAGACTAGCTGAAAAGTTTTATCCTCAAGATTTCAATTAAGATGACATAAAAGATTTAGAGAGACAATAGAATCACTACTAAGTTTGATGTACTTCAACACCCGCAGTTTCGAAATGTTTCTTCTCTTGCCCGATTATAGTTGGTTGAAACAAAAAAGTCACAACATTATTTCTGAATTGATAGGTTGATTTAGGTTGATTCGTCTAGTATTGACGCTTCCAGTTTCTAAAACAACAATAGAACGAGCTTTTTCAAGGATGAAGTTTTTTAAAACATCGCTCCGCAATTAAATGGAGAATGAATTTTTGAAAAACTCCATGATTGTTTATATTGTACGAGAGATAGCTGATGGTATTAATTCATATTTCATAATTGATAAGTTTGATCTTTTTGAAGAATCATAAGTTTAGCCCAAGTGGTTTATGTATTTGCATTGCATATTTACTTTTATTTTCTTTTTTTTATATTATTATTATATTAATTTCTTGTGGTAATTATATGCATATTGAGAGGTAAGGTTCCGCCTCCAACTAGGTGTTTTATTTATTTATTTACTTTGACAAATAAAACTTCCTCGTGCAATCGAGGTTTGCTTAATTGTAATTTTATGGAAGACCGTCCAATTGTGAAACCTTGGTTATGTCCCCGACATTGGGTAAAAAATATCCAATTTGATTTGTAAAACTACAGTACGACTGAAAAAGCATGCTCTAATTACGCTATTCAACACTATTAATTTAGATAAATGAAGTTACTAGAACTCTCAAATCCATATCTTAGAAATTATAGGTTCAAGTCACCGTCCTCCTGCCATCCTGGAATTACAAATGAGCATTCCTGAGCCTTTTAAATTAAGATTGTGTTGTGATCCTGACCCAAAAAAAAAAAAAAAACTAAAAAAAAAGCTGATTCGCAACTTAATTCTAGTGTGCCAATATGCAGAATCATAACTCATTAGTCTTATTTTGGCCTCATTTCAAAAAATTTCAGGGAATTTTAAATCAATTAATTTGAAAACATGTGATGGATTTGGTCAGATACGTTTTGGAATTGTTTAGCTACTTTTGTATTTGTTAATCAATTTAAGCATTTTGAAATATATATATATATATATATATGTATGTATATCCAAATAAAAGTGAAGCAAAGTCAATCAATGTTTTTAAATTGGAAATGACATTAAATGAAAAAAAAAATTTGAAAAATTAATGAGTTTGACTAATTCGTTTTGCATTTTGTTTAGTGATTGACTTTTGCAAAATTTATAGGTTTCTATTAACTTTTATAGAGTTTACAAAAATCTCAGACTTTTCTTATATACATTCATTTTAAAAGATTTTGATATAGATTTATAGACTTTTATAAATACTGATTGACTTTAGTAAATATTGATAAATTTTTATTGACATTTAAATGTAACTATAAACTTCGTACAAATTATATTTCATTTGTCAATAAAAAATAAAATTCTTAAGAATCACTTTAAAAAAAGGAAAAATTGGTTAAAAAAATAGAAATCAAACTTTATGACCTTCATGAAATTAATTTGATAAAATTCGTATCTCATAGATTTTTTTTCTTTTAATTTTTTATGTAAGGTCAGTCTATAGTAATTCTTTTCCCTTTTTTTATTAGGAAAGAGTAGGTAATGACCAATGGGTACTCCAAGAGTATAAGAATAACAATGGAGTGGGGTAGGATGAAGATTTGCTATAGGGGAAACGAAACAGGATAAATAAACTTATTTTTCCAAATTTTTTTTTTAAGAAAACAATATGCAATATTTTTTTAAAAAATATTAGTTTATTAATATAAAATATATATTTTTACTAATAACCTTATACATTTAAAAGCTACGAAAATATGTAAAACTATAAATAAATTTAAGTAAAAGAAAATATATAAATATAGTTATAAATGTATAAATACATTTAAATAAACACATATACTAGGTAGGGAGTAGGGAGTAGGTTTCCCCATCCTATCTCGTCCACACCCTGGATTTGTCTTCCCCATAAGAACAGATCCTCGGAGGGTTACCATCCTTACAGGAATAGTATAAGTTTTTTTTTTTTTTTTTCAATTGGGAATAAGCTGCAAAAATGACTTGTGAGATAATTCAATTGTCACTACTAAAAAAAATCTTTCAGCAACCATTGGTTTTGATTGCAGAAAATCATATATTAGTCATTAAAATTTTTTAGCAACCAAACAAATATGACCACTACATGGTCGCTTAAATATTATAACTAATTGTTTTTAGTAACCAATAGATATTTGGTCAGTAAAATTAAAAAATTTTAACGATTATATTTTGTTGTTTTGATAACCACATTTTGTCTTTGAAAATCTCTAAGAAAGTAACATTGGGATCAAATTTGGTAATATAAAACTATATAAATACTAATTTCGTAATTATAAATGACCAATATTTTGGTCATTGAAAATAACATTTGGTCTTTGAAAATCTCTAAGAAAGTAACATTGGGACCAAATTTGGTAATATAAAACTATATAAATAACTAATTTCACAATTATAAATGACCAATATTTTGGTCATTGAAAATAACATTTTGAGGCCAAATTATTTAGTCATTGATGATCACTTAAGGCAACCAACATATTGGTCACTTAATGACTTCACATATTTGAAAATATTGTTAACCACAAAAAATTGGTTGGTGATGCTCTACATTTAGCAACCAGACTTTGGTAGCTAATAAAATTTTGACTTTTTACTGATATTTTCAGCAATTTAAATTTGATCATTATAAACCATTTATTTAGTTATAATCATTTTAAAATTAATATTAATAAATCTTAAATTAATCAAGTAATGCAAAAAATAGACAATATGCAAAGCAAATTAGTAAATTTTTATAAATCAAAATATTTAAATAATATTTATAAAAGCTATAATTGACTTTACATAAAAATAATTATCATTACATAATACAATGATTTAAATGTGTCCAAATATAAATAATAAAATCTATAAACAATGGCAATGGCAAGTAGGAGTGTAAGTGGAAGTGTGATAGCAGCTGTTACATTAAACTTGTCACTGTAATAATTTTAAGCGCATGTACTCCATTGCATTAAACTTGAGCTTCATCCTTAAATTTTTAAAATCTAAAATATAATAACTGAAATTAAATGAAACCAATCTAGTACAACAATTGGCTAAAAATAATAAAATAACTAAAATAATTCCAACTATCTTACAGTGTCTAAACTAAATGAATATAGATTAAGAAAACTACCTAAACTAAATGAATATAGATTAAGAAAACTATCTTACAGCATAAGGTACATTTGTAAGGCTGCCAGTAAGATAAGCTAGTTCAGCATCTAACCATAAAATAGGAGATTCCACAGCCAATTGGCCCTTCCCTCAGTGGCAATCAAGCTCTCTAATATAGGGGTTCTAAAAATACTTCTTTCCTTGCTCCTTTCATAAATCAAATACAAAGCCAAACATGCCAATTCTCCCAAAAAATTATTGATCTACAATCTAATTACAACATAGTTGACCTATGAGTAAAATATTTCCAAATCTCAATTTTCTAAACAATTTTTAAAATTGAGGAAAAAAAAGAATAAATAAATAAATACCCAAATCACTTCAGTAGTACCTTTGAGGTTTCTTCATGCGATTCATTCTCTTCTTTTCTTGCAAAATCAATATCATCATCACCACAATTAGAAACCAAAAAGCGTTAAAAGTTTCCAAACAACACAAAAAGGAAAGGCAAAATTTTGAACTTCCATAGAGAGAAAAAAAAAAAAAAAAAAAAACCATCTCGAAGGCTAAAGATGAATCTTCTTTTGGCGGGAGGCATGAATTTTTGAGTACCATACGAGGCGTTTCCGCTTCTTAAGCCACATTCTGACTGCTTCGGTACTATACATTAAAACTGGAATGAAGAAATCTTGGGGGTGCTAGGGGCAGGGGGTGGGAAGCAGGAGGAAGGGGAAGGAGTAAATATATCAGTATCATTAAAGAAAAACTAAGGTCTTCACTACACTCTTAAGGCCATTTAAACTGCGTTCCCTAAAATCTTATATAACAGTGGATTAAACCTTATACTGCCCACTAAAATAAATAAATCCAGCTCAGATGTCAAGACCCATCCAAAATTCCTCACTGGAACCCTAGACAAGTCCTGATCCCAAGAAAACCCTACCGGACCCTCCAATGAAAAATTCGGCAGAACCTCCCCGTAAAGGTTGGACTTACCACAAATTTTCCTACACTGAAAACACACTTCTATATTCATCCCTTTATTCCTCCCACATTAATACAATTTGATTCCACAAATTTACAGCACTCCAAATGAATAACAGTAATCCAGTGCATAATTAATACATAAATGTCCGAGACAGTATACAGAGCTTCATTGAAGTACTATTAAGTATAGAAATTATACAACAAGGATGAAAGAAATATTACAATTGAGATAAATGAAGACAAAGGTAACTTTTCTAACTATGACAGCGGCGGAGATTAGGTTCGCTCCGGAAGAACATCTACCACCCCTTGCACCTAAGGGAACGGAATTTAAAAATATGAGATGCTAATCATCTCAGTGAGTGACCCTATCTACTGCACAAATATAATAGTAACGATAATCACAGTACGTTTGATTAATTAAGAATAAATAAATAAATAATTAATAATTAATTGAAAAAAATATTTTCTCTCAAAACCCTCACTATTCACTCCATTGGAAAGGTTCCCCTTTTAAAACATTTTCGCAAAACCCGATTGTTCGTATGCCCAAAAATCGAGGAATCGTTAATTTAATAAATAATAATTAAATAATCCAAATATAAATAAAATGTAATAAAACACAATAAATAATTTTAGACCACTTTAGGATTTGAAATTTCTATCTGAAAATTTATACTTGACGCACCACACCATATACTAGTGATACCCTCCGATACCCAGCGTCCCGAACACCGACTAACGGGGAGGTTAAAGAGAGAAACTTGCATACGGTTGCTTTGGCGTCCCGACAGCGCCGCTGCTGAAACCGTCATCCCAGCCACGGAGGGGAGCGGCTATGGCCAATATCAAACTTGCCTGCCCTCGGTCCAATGGCAACTCACGGGAGACATAATAACTTGAACGCTAATCCACATATACAGCCAGAACATCAATACTGTATGAGTGCGTCTAAAATAAATAACCAAATTTTTTTTTCCAAAAATTTACCGTGGGAATTATACCATTTTTTGAACTCAACCTCCCACATTTTTCTTTAACATTTCCGATACAAAACCATCGATAACAATATACAAATAATTTTTCTCGTATCACAAGGTATCAATTAATACTCCACGGGCAAAATTATAAAATTTGAAACCAACAATTTAAACCAATGATGCCCAAAAATAATATTAAAATCCAGATACAATTAATTAATGAAAATACCTTGCTCATGCGTAATAAATACTATTAAATCACAATAATAATAATCGGAAATTTCTTAATAACCCAAAATTCCGTTTAGCATCAATGGGTATATATATATATATATAAAATAATATTTTTTCCACAATTATATTTAAATTCCACCACATGAGCATAATTCTAGATATCAAATTAACACAACATAAATATAATTAATCACCCCAAAATAATTTTAAAGGTGGGTCACTCACCTTAAGCACGTATATCAATCAAGATCCTCCGCAGGATCAACTCTACTACCCACACATGCACCTAAAACAACAGTATTACACAACCCAAATAAATTAATATTTTATTTGAATAAATAATATCCGGTACCTGGGGGTTAAACACAAACGTTAACCAAAATTGAGGGGTAATATACCGAATCGAAGCTTGAGTGACGAGGATTACGAATCCGATCTTACTTCCCGGAGATCGAACCCAAGGTGGCCAGAATCTCATCGGAAAGCTTTCGGCTTTTAGAGCCTCAATTCTCCCAAACCGTTGCGAATTGGAGGAAAAGGACCCCGAATCTGAGTTCAGGGGGTCGGAATTAGTGGGGAAGGACCGGCGGTGCAACTGGGTACTAGCCGGAATAGTGATTTCTTCGGTGAGCCGTCGCGGTCACCCGCAACCGTTACAGCCGGAGGCCCGTGCGGTGGTTGGTGGCCAAGATTTTTGGGGGTTTTGTAGATTGAAGGGAGAGGGTTCCAACGGGACCAGCGATGAGGCAAACGGAGGCCGGATGGCGAAGAGATCTGGGTTTAAAGATTTTCGGCCCCTCAGCGGAAAATACTACGATCCCGACGCGTCGGAAGTCCGGTAGCCATGAAATTTGGTGGGTTGGCCGAAAATGAGGAGGTGATGAGGGGTGGCTGGCGCGTGTGGCCTGAAAATGGCCGGAAATGGATCAAACGGCGGTGGCTGGTGGTGGAGGGGAAAAATCACCGTCGCCGGTCGGTTGGCCGTGAAATTTTGGGGGTTGGCCGGGAATGGAGAGGCGCTCCTACCTGGCCGGCGCGTGTGGCAAGATTTGGCCGGAAAAGTTTGCAACTCCGGTGGCCGATGGTTTTCTCTCTCCCTCTCTCTCTCCTCTCTCTCTTTCTCTCTCCTACCCCATCGTTTTGCCAAAATAAAAGCTACCATGGGTGACACTGTTCACCCACGTAGACCTCTCAGATGTCAACACGTGGCGTCACTGTTCACTTAAGCCAGATATAATAAAATATTACGGTATTCGGAAAACTTCACATATCCATAACTTCTTAATCAGATGTCCAATTTAACCGTGCCGCTAGTCTATGAACTCGTATCAACGAGCACTTTACAACCATACAAAGTCAAAGCAAAATTCTACAATCATAAAAGGTCAACTCCCGACACTTTTTGCACAGTTTGAATCTCGATTTGTTTTGTCCATAACTTTCAAACCGTAGCTCCATTTTCGACGTGCTACTAGTCTACGAACTCGTGCCAACGTGTACTTCGTAACAGTACCTGAGTGAACCTAGAATTCCATCCGAGTCAAAAAGTCAACTTTTGACCCCTTCGATCAACGGTCAGCGGTCAAAATCAACGGTCAACGGTCAACCTTGGTCAAAGTTGAAAAATTTCTGTTGTACTTTGGGACGGGATATTACATCAGATCCATAAAATTTACAAATGCAACATTGCTATATTTGATGAGAATAATTTCCAATTGAGATGGAATTCTTTGTTAATGAAAAATAAAATTTCTTTAGCAATGCCACAATGGGAATGGTTATTTATCGAGTTCATGAGTTAAATATATATTACTACTATAACAACTACTCGAGAGCCATGAACAAAAATGGGAAAGTTAAAAGCAACAGATTCAAGGTTGAGGAATATTTAAGTTCCTGGCAAAGATTTCAACTTGAATTTGTGCAGTCACAAAGACAAGGATTATAGTCATAATTTTTCATAATCACTAAAATATCAGAACAAGGAGTGGAAAATGCGCAGCAATATGTATTCAAAAGCAAAAGTTGGACACATGTGTAAAAAGAGAGAGAAAGACCTTCTATACAAATGGTGGGATCGGCAGGGAGCTTGGAGACAAGGCAAGCCGATGCAATGGCGGTGTGGATGAGTCCAAGAGGAGCCAATTCTCGTCGTACCAACCTTCCAAATTCAAATCATAATTCATAAAGCCAACAAAAAAAAATCATATATAGATAGAGAAATATAATCATCGAAGAAGAACAAGAAGTACCTGGAAGAAGGAGGAGAAGAGACTTGAGATTGAAGAGGCCTGAAAGCTGAGCAAACCGAAGAGAGAGACGACGATGAAAGTCTACTCGTCGACACTGTTGGATTGGTGGTTGTTGCTCTGAACAGCATACGCACCACCACCGTCGATCTTCCGGCAATTGGAGCTGCCATTGTTTCTCGCACTTCCAATCCTAAAACCCAGTAAAACCCCACAACCACTATACTGGACTCTGCCCTGTCTTGAAATTGTTGATCTTTCAGTCGACCGGGTTGGGCCGCCTATTTCCATGTTTTTTTGCCCATCAAATTTGTGGATTCTTCATTCCTTCTGCCTTCTGAATTCGCAGTCGAGTCGGCGAAAGCTTTCAAGGCATCGGAAGACGATGCAGAGTAGAGATCTTCGGTTAAGGACAGAGGCGGGTCGGGGATGCAGCAAAGGTAGTGGATGAGCTCGAAAGAAACAGAGAAAGATGTGCATCGTGAAGCGAGCTCCAGAGGACGAATCAGACGACCGATTGAGAAGACGATGGCGAGTACGTGGCGAGCCTTGTCCGAGTCAAAACCGGTTTGGTTGGTGGTTTCTGAGTCGGTGGTGGAGCGAGTCGCCATGGATTCTCGCGAATTGGAGTTTTTCTTTTTTTTTATTATTATTTTTTTTTGGGTTCCAGATGAAAGAAGAGAGGGAGAGAGAGAGAAAGAGAAGGTGATGTTGGGAAAAGAGAGAGTGCCAAAAAGTGATGCACATGTAGGTTTTGAAAATTATCAACTATGGAGTTCCTGCCATTTTTATTTTTTATTGTTTTATTTTATTTTATATTATAATTTTGTATTATGTTTATATACATACGTACATACATATATATGCAGGCGGTCCTCATGCGGACTACAATATTGGTGACGATTTTTCATAGTATTGGTGACGATTTTCTAAAAAACCGTCATTAATACTATGAAAAACCTTTACTAATACTGCGGTTCTCATGCGACCCATCCTCACCATAGAATTTCCGTATATATATATATTTTTGGTTCAAAAATTTAACGCAACCAGATAATTGTCCAATCTGTATACCTTTTTGTTTTACCTTTTCCTTTTTATTTTTATATTGAAGTATAGGCCGCTGACTGGATAGATATTGGGACAAGAGGTTTGGGGAAGTAAAAGGTTGGTGATTAACTGATAATGGCTAACAAGCAATAAAGATTTGGGTAAATTATACAAACTTCCTTTCTAAATTCAAGTTTTTTAACACCCACACACAATCTGTTTTTGAAAAATTGCACAAATTTTCCTTTTTTTTTTTTTTTTTTAACAGAATCCTCTCTTCTTGGTCAAACTTTAAAATTTTATGGTCAAAAAGGTTTTTTTTTTATAAAGACAAAAGTGCCCCCGATGTAGAGCATTAAAGTAAAAAATAAAAAATGAAAAATAAAAGGAGTTTGTATAATTTACTCTTAAGTTAACATATACATATAAATACATCTTAAAATTAAGCAAATTAAAGAATATTTTTTGTCAAATGGTGGCATTTTATAATACATTTTTGGACAAATTTGTTTATTTAAATAATTTTTGACAAGATATTTTATAAATTTATAGACTTACTTATATATACACATAGTGTATATGTATATAATAATAACCATAACATGATAATTGTTAGGGTAGGGGAGGAGCCAAGTTGCCTTGTTTTGGGGGGCTAGGCTAATGTAACATTTTTTAGAAAAAGAAGGAAGATTATAGTATATATATTTTTCCTTTCATATATCATACTTAAATAAATATAATGTATAATTATACAAATTTTGAAATTTTCTTTTTATATTATATCGGTAACAATTTATTAGATAAAAATGACAAAGATTGTGAAAAAAAAAATGTTTTTATTAAGCAAAAATATGATATAGAAAATATGGATATATTTATATATATAGACAAATTTGTTCCAATTTAACTAATGCTAATATTTTAAGAAAATTTTTATGTGATAACTTAGAGAAATTAGCTATTGAGTCAAATTAATAAACAGAAACTCAATTAAAAAAAAGGAACTAAGGGACCTAAAAGGGCAAAGGCCATTACACCTCTGGCCCACACATGGATCAGGCCTGCAATTTTATTTTATTTTATTTCTATCTTTATTATTTTACTAATAAAGAATTACTTCTTCTTTTTTTTTTTTGAAAGATTAATAAAGGATTACTTGTGCATCTGAATTTCTTGCCCGATCGTTTTTCAATTTCTTTTCATTTCCCCTCATTTTTCTTAATATTTTCTACTTATTTATTTATTTTTTTGATTAACTTCTAAATTGATCCAATTAAAGGACCTGAAAGGGCAAAGGCCATTGCCCCCTCTGGCCCACACATGGATCAAGCCTACATTTTTATTTTATTTTATTTCATTTCTATTTTTATTGTTATACTAATAAAGGATTATTCTTTTTTTTTTAATTTAATGAAAGACTAATAAAAAATTATTTGTGCATCTGAATTTCTTGTACAACCGCTTTTTCAAATTCATTTTATTTCCCCCATTCTTATCATTTTCTACTATTTTTTTTTTTTTGAGTTTCATACTTTTATACCACAGTAATTTATTTAATATAATTAAAATATTTATCTGCAAATTTTAGTAACATAATACTTAGTTATGATTTATATTTAATTCTAAATATAATTATTTAATACAATTAGTTAATAATAATGATTGCATAATTACAAAACAATAATTTTCTTATTTTATTATCTTTTCATTTTCTTCTCATTTTCAATTTACTTGTTGATTAATCCTAACAAAATGAAATTTTTCTTTTTTTTTCTTTTTTTTTGCTTAAAGGATTGCATTTATTTGTTTATTGTTCTATACAATTGCAATCAATTTATTATGATTTCCACAATTTTTTAAACTATATTGTTCCTTAAAATTTGTTCAAAAATATATTTTTTTTCATTTTAATTCTAATTTTTTGGGGCAACAAATCTATTGTTTAGTGAATTTTCAAATTAATTAGATTATGGTATAAACAAATATGTTACATTTTAGTATATATTTTTTATTTATTCAAAAATAAAACTAAAAAACATTCCAATGCTCTATTTTATACTGGTATCCTCCACCACTACATCAATATAGTTTTCTTATTTTATCGAATTGATATATATTTTTTATTATTATTTTATTAATTTTATTTTTTTATTATTTTTAAAATTTTCAAAGTGTTTCAGCAGCCAATTGACTGGTCGCTGACCACAATCTTTCGGTGACCAAAGAAGAATGGTCGCCAAAGGTCTTACCTATATATTTTTTTATTATTTAGAAAATCAACGACCAAAAAATTGGTGGTTGACATGTACCTTTAGTGACTAACAGGAATTGGTTGGTAAAGGTCTAATATTAATATTATTTTTTTTATTTTCTTAATTATTTAGACTATTAATGACCAAACTCTTCATCACTGATAATGAATTTTAGAGATCAAATTAGGTTTGGTCACTGAAGATATTCTTCCCGCCAAAATTATGGCGGGAACAATTTCCCGCGCTTCACCTTTAGCAACTAGATTATTTAGTGGTCGTAAAAACTATTTATTACTGACCAACATGTTGGTCATTGAAAGTGGTTGACTATTATTCTTGGTACCTCAATTATCAAATATTCAGCAACCAAAATTTGCTCTCTGATGGATACTTTCAGCAACTGAAATATTTTGGTCACTAAAAATGTGGTCATTAATTGCCATTTTTTTTGTAGTGTGTATTCATTTTAAAAGTCTTTAAAAATTTTGAAGTAAATAAGTAGAAAATTTTTTAAACAAATCTTTCCATTTTTGACTTAAAAGTCAAATAAAAATCATGAATTTTAAAAGTTAATAAAAATAATTGATATTTTGGTTTATAAACTTGTAACAATTGTTAATTAAATACTTCTTTACTTTTATAGACTTTTAAAAGGTCATTTAAAATCTATATTAAACAATCCCAAACTTTTATGGTCTTTAAATATTTGAACTATATACTACATAACTTTTGAATTCCATAAAAGTCTACAAAAGTCAATTAAAATCTCAATTAAATATACCGACTAAAAAATTTATGTACAAGGGGTTAATACTTGTAAGCAGTAACTAAAAAAAGTGCCAACTTTACTAAAAAATTTATGTACAAGGGGTTAATACTTGTAAGCAGTAACTAAAAAAAGTGCCAACTTTATCATGATCATCTGTGATAATATTCATACTCCAAAAACAATGTTATGGATTTTTTTCCAAAGGAAAGTTAATATTTTAAATTACCAAAATTAGTACATCTTTAATTTATTATTTAAAATTTTACTTTTTTCCTCTTCTTATTACTTTCACAAATAAACTACTTGGAATACACAGACAACCAATAACTTATAAACAAAGATGATAGAAATATAGAAAATACATAAATAACTTATGAAACAAGTAAATAAAATATTGAGTTTGATGATTTGATCAAGTCTTTGCAAAACCGATTAAATGTGATGGTTGAATTCACTCTTACACATCATTAGTGATTTATTGACATGACTACTTAATAGTCTACCATTAAGAGTTCTCTTTTCCATAATATAAGAAAAATAATAAATGCAATCAATTAATGTTTGCCAACTTAGCACAGGTCCCACTAATCACTAGTGGTGGCAAATAGTGCATCTTTATCTGTATGGATACATCATGATGATATCATTTCTTTTTCTTTTATAAGCCAAGAAATAGGGCATTTTAATATTAAATGTATTAATTGACTTTGTTAATTTTAAGGTGTTATATTCATATTCTGTCCCCAAAAGAAAAAGTCTTATATTAATATTTTTGTTACATTATTTTAATTACTACAACTATATATAACAATTATGTGCTCACCAAAAGTTGCATCTAGTACACAATTTATTTATGCTCTCTCTTTAAGCAACCAACCTACATTTGCTCACCCATTATTAGTAGTAGTGACCAATTTATTGGCCACTAACACAAAACTTCAGGTGACCAAACAATGGCCACAAATCTCATGCATTTATATTTATTTTCATTTTTAATTACTTAGACTATTAATAACCAAACTATTTGTCAATGCTAATTAATTTCAGTGACCAATACATATTTGATCACTGAAAAATCTTCTTCCTGCTAAAAAAAAAGTAGAAAAAATTTCTCGCTCTCACTTTGCGTAACCAAAATTTAATTGGTCACTAAAAACTAAGATGTAGTGATCAATCCTTGGTTGCTAAAAATGGTACCTTACCATTTTTCCAATATGACCATCATATGATCACTAATGTTCACCTTTAACAACCAAAAAATTTTGGTTGCAAAAGATTCGGTCACTAATTCAGTTTTTTTTTTTTTTTTTTTGTAGTGTTTCGGGTTTGCTCACCATCATGGCTAACAATGCCATGATTCTCTAACAAGAGAGATGTTTGATGTATTTCATCATCGGCAGTTTCATAATGTTTCTTCTCTTGCCTAGTTATGCCGATTGTTGGTTGAAACAAACAGTCACACCATTATTTCTTGATTGATAGGTTGATTCTTCTAGCATTGGGGCTTCCACTTTCCAAAACAACAATAGAACGAGGTTTTTCAAGGATAAAGTTTGTTAAAACATCACTTCGCAACTAAATGAAGAATGAATTTTCGAAAAACTTCGTGGTTGTTTATATTGTGAGAGAGATAGGTGATGGTATTGATTCAAATTTCAATAAGTTTGATCTTTTGAAGAATCGTAAGTTTAAAGTGGTTTATGTATTTGAATTGCATATTTTTCTACTTTCATATTTTTTTATTGTTATTATATTAATTCAGTGTGGTAATAATCATATTGAGAGGTAAGGTTCCCCCTTTAGCTAGGTTTTTTATTTACTTTGACGAATAAAATTTCCTCTTGCCATCGAGGTTTGCTTAATTGAAATTTTGTGGAAGCCCAATTGTGAAATCCTTGTTACATCCTTGGGCATTGGGTGAAAAAATCCAATTTGATTTGTAAAACTATATATGACAGCAAAAGTATGCTCTAATTAGGCTATTCAACGCTATTAATTTAGATAGATGAAGTTAATCTAGTAATATAACTATCACATCCATATCTTAGAAATTATAGGTTCAAGCCACCATCCTCCCACCACCTTGAAACTACAAATGAGCAATCCTGAGCCTTTTAAATTAAGATTGTATTGTGATCCTGACCAAAAAGGAAAAAAAAAAAGAAAAAAAAAACTCATTTATACTCCATTCTAGTGTGCCAATATGCATAATCACAACTCATTGGCTTTTTTTTTCTTTTTCTTTTTTTCTTTTTTTTTGGGGGGGGGGGGGGGGGATATCAAATCATAACTCATTAGTTAGGTGGTGGTTTTGTGTCTTTGAGAAGTACTGTATAATCTTGTTTTGGCCCATTTCAAAATTTTGCATGGTGTTTTAAATCAAGTTAACTTGAAACCATTTGATGCATTTGGTCAGATACATGTTGGGATTGTTTAGCTACTTTTGTGTTTGTTAATCAATTTAAGCATTCTAAAATATATGGAAATTCTATGGTGAGGACGGTTCGCATGAGGACCACAGTATTAGTGACTGTTTTTCATAGTATTAACGACGGTTTTTTAGAAAATCGTCACCAATACTATGAAAAACTGTCACCAATACTGTGGTCCGCATGAGGACCGTCCGCACCATAGACGGACTGCTAAAATATATATCTATATATATATATATATATATATGTATCCAAATAAAAGTGAAGCCAAGTTAATCAATGTTTTTAAATTAGAAATAACATTAAATGAAAAAAAATATTTGAAAAATTAGTGAGTTTCATTAATTTGTTTTGCAAGTTTTTTAGTGATTGACTTTTGCAAAAATTATGAATTTCTATTCACTTTTATTGAGTTTACAAAACTCTCATATATTTTTATGTACTTTCATTTTTAAAAACTTTTATATAGATTAATAAACTTTTGTAAACATTGATCAACTTTGGCAGATATTGATAAAGTTTTTTTGACTTTTAAATATAATTTTAAATTATGTAGTAACAAAATTATATTTCACATGTCAATAAAAAATAAAATTCCTAAGAATCACTTTAAAAAAGGAAAATTGCTTTAAAAAACAGAAATGAAATCTTATGACCGTCATGAAAACAATTAGAAAAATTCATAGTTCATAGTTTTTTTTTTCTTTTAATTTTTTTTAAGTAAATCTATACTAATTTTTTCATTTTTTTATTAGAAACGAGTAGGTAGTGACCAATGGATATTCCAAAAGTATAAGAATGATAATGAAGTGGAGTAGGATGAAGATTCACTAAAGACGAAATGAAACGGGATGAGTAAACCTATTTCTCTACTTTTTTTTTTTTCCCTAAGAAAATAATATTCAATACTTTTTTTAAAAATATTAGTTTATTAACATAAAATATATATTTTGACTAATAAGTTTATAAATGTCAAAAAGCTATAAAAATATGTATAAATTTAAAAAAATTTAAATAAAAAATATAAATGTTTTTATAAATGTACAAACACATTTAAATAAACATATACGTTTCCCCATCTCAACTCATCCCTACCCTAGATTTGTTTGTCCCATAGGATCGGATCCTTGTGGGGTTACCATTCTTACAGGAATACTAGAGTTTTTTTTTTTTTTTTTTTTTTTCAATTGAGAATGCATTGGAAAAATGACTTGTAAGATAATTTAATTATATTTATTTTAAAAGTCTTCAAAAATTTTGAAGTAAATGACTAGAGAACTTTTTAAATAGATTTTTCCATTTTTAACTTAAAAGTCAGTAAAAATCACGAATTTAAAAAGTTAATAAAAATTATTGACATTTTGGATACCACATGACTTTTGTGGACTTGTAAAAGGTCTTAATTGAATATCTTTTAACTTTTATAGACTTTTAAAAGGTCATTTAAAATTTATATTAACTACTCTCAAACTTTTATGGAATCTTTAAATGTTTGAATTAAAAATGTTTGAATTAAATACCACATTACTTTTGAATTTTATAAAAGTCTACAAAAGTCAATTAATATCTTAATTAAACACACTCCCTAAAAAATTTAAGTACACAAGGTTAATACTTGTAAGCAGTGCTTGAAAAAAGTATCAACTTTATCATGACCATCTTTGATGGTGTTCATACTCCAAAAGTAGAGTTATGGATTTTTTTACAAAGGAAAGTTAATATTTCAAATTATTTGAATTAGTACATCTTTAATTTATTATTTAAAATTTTATTTCTTTCCCTCTTCTTGTTCCTTTCACAAATAAACTATCGGGAATACAAAGACAATCAGTAACTTATAAACAAAGGTGATGGAAATATAGAAAATACAAAAATAATTTATGAAACAAGTAAATGAAATACTGAGTTTGGTGATTAGATAGAGTCTTGCAAATTACAATGGACTAAAGATAGTATTTTGAAACGCAGAACTGATTTCTATATCTACAGAGATCAAAATACTTTGTAGAAGGGAAAATTTTTGCTCAAGTAAAAATTGAACTAAAATCTGAGGACTTGGAAGTAATAAATAAATAAATAAATAAGAAGGGAAAATTGTTGCTCAAGTCAACATTTGAACTAATATCTGAGCACTTGGGAGTAAAAAAAAAAATTAATAAATAAATAAAATTGAAAAAGCAGCATTTTAGGAAAAAAAAAAAAAAAAAGAATCAACCATTAAACATTCCAACGTATTTTAAGGGGAAATAAACATCACTTATAAGCTCTCCAACTTACCATGGCCAAAACAAAAAGAAATATTGTAGTGCATGTTCAACCCAATAAAGGTTTATAAATGGGACCCGTGGAATTTTGTAAACTTTTAAACATGGTGCCAAACATGTCTTTAGAATCCAAGTAAGCTTTGTAGGCTTCCATATATAAACCACAAAAAACGTTCATTTCAAACAATATGGGATTTCTTCAGACCACTGCAATTAAACTACATCAAAATTTAGGATTACACCTAATTCACAGTTTTATTGTAAACTGGTTATTCTTAACAAATATAGATGAAACAAATTTCCTCAACTTAGATGGTTAAAAGAGAATCCCAAAAATATATTGGAATTTAACTACTAAATAATCTAAATGAAAAGTAGGAAACAGAATAAAGAAAAGTACTTTGCTTTATTCCACAGAGACATACAATTAAATAGATATGATAAAAAATAAAAAAAATAAAAATAAAAAAAAGAGGTTCTCCAGACATGCTTTGGCAATTGTGGTTAAACAGCAGCCAGTTGAGTTTAGACTTGATTGACTATAGTAAGTTGTCATTTGAATATCAGTTACAATGAGGTGATATATCTGTTTTGTACTTTTTCTATGAATTTTTGTTCTAGGTCAACCTCCTTTCTAAGCATGATGGAAAATCACCTGAGGAAGATGAAACTGAAATCAGGCGTTCAAAATATTTTAGTCCCAGTGAAGTAGTTGAGTATAGAATAGTAGATAAGGTATCACCAATTGGAGGAGTTCATAATTTTTGTCCAGTGCATTACAATGCTAATACATTGTTGATTATTTTTTGTTAGGTACTGTACAATGAAAGGAGCACTGAAGACAGGGGAGTTGTCTCTGACTTGAAAAAAGCACAACTTATTTGACTGTAGGAAGCCTTTGAGCGATTAATCTAGGATCTTACAGGTAATTTCCAACCAAAAGTTATTGTCAAATTAAGCATACAATAGCTGGTAACTGTTCGAATTACAAGTTGTTTGTACTGTTCAAAATGTTTATGGAGCCCGAATGTATGAGGTTAGTTGAATGGTCATTTGGTACTTGTACTTTGTAACACTCCGTACCAAAAATACATATGTTTTAAACAAGTTTGACCAAGTGAACAATATATGGATACGAGTTGACTTTTCGATAGCCAATATTTTTGGTTTGACTGAGGTACCATTGTATAGCTCTCGTCGATACGAGTTCATAGACTGGTGGCATGTCAAATTTCGAATTACGGATAAAAAGTTATGGTTCTGAGAAATTTTAAGCATAAGTTTTATATCAGTGTCAAAACCAATCCCTAGTTTTTACCTGTTAGTGACCTTAGACTCTATATAAGCCTCAATAAGTGTGCCAAACAGGAAGTAAAGCCCAAAATACCCATTTTATCTCCAAAACCCAAGATATTCTCCCTCAGACCCGTGGGTTTGAACTGGGTCATTTCGACCCATTTACCGTCAAATCGGGTAACCTCCGTTTTGCCCATTTTTGGCCAACCAACATTTACACGTGCCAGCCAAGTAGAAAGGTCACTTGAAGGCGAGCTCATCCTTGAAATTTCACCACTAGCGGCGATTGGACTTGCCCAGATCGGGCCGGCGAGGTAGGTCACCGAATTTTCTCGATTTTTGGTCGTTTCAGGCCAACCCATACACCTTTTCCACTATTTTCGACCCCTACGAACTCATTCCCATGGTTATTTTTCCCAGATTCCTCACCGTTTGGGAGATACGATGACTTAAATTTTGGCCCAAGCTTTAACCAAGTCTTCCGGCCACCAGAGGAAACTTTGGACTAAGGTGAGCATACTGGTGGGTTCCTTGTCTCTTGGGCTTTCGGTCAATATAAAGTTTGTGAATTTTGGAGGTCGGTTGATAATTTTTTTCATTTTTAGGTCAATTAGTTAATTTTCGAATAAGTTGGGACTGTGTTTGGAAAAAATTGATCAAATTGGTTAAAATTGGAGTTGGATTAGTGAAATTGGATATTATTAGGACCCATTAGGTGGTTCAATTTCAAAGGATTAGGCCTCGGGTGAAAAAATCCCCAATTTTGGGTATTGGGTCTTAAGGGTATGAGGTATAATTGGACTTTTCGGTGTCCAATTTATGTAATTTTATAGTACCATAAATTATTTTAAGACATTTGGGTCATACAAGTGTCTTTGGCTTAGTTATTGGAGCCTGAGGAGTATTTTATTATATTACAGACACTCGAGTTGAGCCTGAAGGTGATCCTGTAGGGGAGCAGGAGTGAGCATTTGCAGTACTGTGAGTGGTTATAATTTTAAAAATGTTTTGGGTATAGAGTATAATATATATATGGTTTGAGTATTTCACTTATACCTATCGTTTGATTTGAATGTTCATTTTATGGATATATGAGGATCTGCTTTTACCTATATATGTTACCATTTTATATGACTTTTGTCAATATTTTAAATGTTTGGCGATTTTAATGAGTTCATAAATGAACTTGTGGTATTTAAATATCTTGGTATTTGAATTGAGGTGTTAAATCATTTTGGAAATTATTTGAGTTGAGAAAGCAGATTGAAGGTCATATGATTTTAAGCATGTTCAAGTATTTTAGATTTTTACGTGCTTAAAATTGGTTTATGGTGAATATATTTCACAGTGGTATTTCTGGCTTTAACATGAACTGATATTTTGAAAATTTTGAAATATTTAAATAAGTAGTGGAATTTGAATATTAAAGTATTATTATGATACAGTATTATTGGAAAAGTATATATGATCTTTCAAGATTGTTTTAAGGATACTGTATCGGTTATTTTTAATTGATGTACCATGAAGCGCCAATATCTTGGATCAGTATTATATTATATTATATTACAGTGTGTTGGGTTTTGCCACGGTATTGTGAGGTTGGGTGCAGCCCACAGGATATTATTGCCACGGACTGTGAGGTTGGGTTTATCCGATGGTTTATTATTATTGCCATGGTACCACGAGGTTGGACTCAGCTCACAGGATATTATTGCCACGGACCGTGAGGTTGGATTTATCCCATAGGCTATTATTGTCACGGTACCATGAGGTTGGGCTCGGCCTACAGGATATTATTGCCATGGACTGTGAGGTTGGGTATGTCTTGACGGTTTACTATTTCCACGATACCTTTCAGATATTGAGGGTCTTGAGGTGGGAGTATCTCACATTTTACAGTTTGGTACATCAAATGGTACATTGTTGATTTTCAAATATTGTGATTATTACTGTATTTCCATAAATATTTTGTGGAACTGCATTCATTATATATTATGCTTAATATTTATATCATAATTAAGACATTTTATAATATTACAATGATCGTACACTTGATACTTTTGAGCATCGGTTTTATGATATGAATTTGGGGTACAAGTTTGGATTTTGTAAAATAATTTTTAAACGGGGAACTTTTCAACGAGTGGAATGAGAGGTCTTGAGAGAAAGATTTTTACGGAAATAAATTATTATTTTTATATTATGCTATACCACTCATTGAGATTTCTTTATCTCACATTTTATTGTTTTAAATTCATTCCCCTAGGCCCAAACAGCTACTAGCAATCTACCTTGCGCATAGGCCTGTCACTTTGTTCCTTCCACGATAGTAGCAGTATTATTTTTTCTTTAGCTTACCTTTATCTTTTCGGACATCATTTATTTATTATTTGTACTTCTAAACTTTGTTAACACTTTTAGAATACTCTGATTTAAATATTGGACTCAGTAGAGACCATATTACTTATGGGTGTAGTTATGGCCTGTGGTACAATAGGCTGGTTGAGGACTTTATACTGTTGTGGATTTATTTTTATATTTATATTTTGAGGTATTATTGTTAATGTTGGTGTTTGGCTGTCCACATTTTAAGATGAGGTTCCATTGGATATTCTCTAGGGATTGTCCAGTGGGACTTCACTAGGCGGGACCACCCGTGAGATCCTGAGAGGGTTCCCGGGACGGATCCTGTTAACTCTGTCTTGCCCATGTTAATTTTCGGTCTTATGGGGGAAGGATAGAGCCTGATCCCCCTCTGTCACCTAACCTTGGTAAAGTTGGAAGGCTGAACTTGCCTACCATGGTATGGGAGGAACTGACTTTTCTTTTTGGATATCTACTTTTAAATATTGCCTATTTTGGTCTTTCTTACCCCATCATATCTTCATACCCAGATACTCACAATTATACCAGTTCCTTTTAATAATCTTTCTTCATTTCTCATTGGTGAAGGTTGGTTGTGGTGTTGGTACGTGCTTGTTCTTTTTGTGCCCTACAATCTATATACAATTATTGCTCTCCCTCTCCCTAGATGATTCTATCATGAGACACCTGGAAGAGGAACTAGCTACAGGTTCTGATTCGACTGTATAGTTTATACTCCATATATTCCCCTTTTCTGTTATTGCTTATAAAGGTGGGACTGAGAGTGACAGAAAAAACATTGTTGGATGGTATTGTGCTCTGTTGCTCGATGGTTTTAGTTTAGTTCCCCGTGGCCTACCCTTTTACCCTATCATTCTCATCATAGGTTACAAATGTAGGAAGTGGATTGAAGGAATTAAAAGATTTGATATTTAGGGACCATATACACACTTTAGTCCCTTGTCATAACAATGTATCTTCAATTATTTGCTATAAGTGGTTATATGACCCATTTATGGAGGGTGATGTCATTGTCCAGCCATTTGTGTGCTCTCTATAGCAGGACTATGTATAAATATATGTATACAATTAGGTTTTGGTTAAGTCCTTAATCTCAAAATTTAATTGGATCAATGTTTTACAACTTAAAGATCTAACTTAAATTTGATCTTATATGTGTATGTATATATATATATATATAATTTTTCTTTGATGTGGAATCCTAGACTAATTATTTATCCGAGATAACGTGTATTGTTTTTAGTATATCTGTTTAATTTAGATACATATCCTTGACAAAAAATTTGTCTATGATTCTTACATGAGAGAACTACTACGTGTATATATATATATATAGTTTTGCTATAAAATGAGTGACATTCCTTTAATACCAAGGGTTTGCCCAGTCAATTATATGTAACCACCACTTACAATGGGTTGTATGATCCAATCACTTGTATTCTAGGTGGATTACATGTAATCAATCAAGCACACCTTGAATATCAAAGGCTATGCATATGTTCTATAACAAAGTTATATATGTGTGTGTGTATATATATATATATATATATATATGAAAACATTCTACTAGGTGAAGTTGGGCAACTTACGTTACTGGATTATTACTTGATTACATGTAATTCAAGATGAAATATGCTATTGAATTATTTTTAGTCGGACTTAAGTTGGATAACATTAGAAGTCTACCAACAACTATTATAAAAAAAATAAAAAAAAATTAAAACCAACTATATATATATTATATTATGGGAGATGTCTCCCACCAAGAGTTGGGTGACAAAATTTATCACAATTTGATATGTGTAGTTACATGTAATTAGATTGCAATTGCATGTAATTGTTACACATATGCAATCGGTCCACCAAGAGGTGGGTGATATGACTCATATCAGTAAAATCTTATATATATATATATACACAAATATTCTCTAGTTAGGAAATTTATGAGAGCACATCCAATGGTTCTGTGTCTATTTTGAAAATCTTTTACTACATTAGATAAATAAATAAGATTTTAAAAAAATCCTCTCAATGGTTCTGTGCATTAGTTCTATAAGTTGATGTGGCAACAAAAGAAATAGAAGTTATGAAGGACACTGTCTACTTCTGGACGTTCTGTTAGACATGCTAAGTCAGTATTTTATTTATTTTTATTGACTTTTGATAAAAGAAAAATAACTCCCTAAACTTTTGGTTTTTTTAATTAGATATAATTTTAAAATAAAAAATTACACATTAACATTTCAGAATATTTTAAATAGAATCGTCGGAGAGTAATTATCTAAAACATTATCTATTAAATAGAAAGAATGTTATATAAATATAAACACTTTTCAAAATCAATGCCACATAAATTCCAATAGAAAAAACCATTGGAGATGCTCTGACTTTAAATTACAAATTCTTATGTGGCAATTGCTAAGATTTGCCACATCTCATCTAGGGTTTTCAAATTGAATTGAAATATTGATTATCATTTTTCGATGGTAAAATTATCGCCACTTAAACATCCCTCGTTTGACCAAATTTCTTGATAAGCACCAAGAATGGATAATGCGTATCGTTAAAAAATACATTGGTCTTTGCATTTCAATACATTCTTAAGCCCCGTTGGTGGATCAAATAAGGATTCATATTAGGTTAAAATAATCCAAATCCCATACTTGATGCAACAACTAACAGGATTAAAAAATCATTGGCCAATAGATTTATTCCCTTTTAGCAAGATAAAATTATCTCATCTCCATCTCTAGGATAATATTATGTCTAGCTGGATAACCCAAAAAAAAAAAAACTACTTTTCAATTTTTTTTTTGTTTTTTTTAACTTTTTTCTCTATATTTATTTCTTCCTTTTTTTTAGTCATTGTTTCTTTTATATATATATATATATATATATATATGCAATTTTGCTAATTCATATTAACAATTTTATAAATGAATTAACAAGCTTTTTTAAAAATAATTAGATAAAGGATTTATCTATTTTATATTTATTTTAATGATAATTATATAAAAAAATTAATGTTGTAGGATTGACACTAAATATAAGACTAGATTAAAATTTAATCCATCCAATATCAATCTCAATTCAATTATATGCTGCGTACCAAACGGACGTTAAAAGAATATATATTGTCCCGATACAAAAATGTCAAGAGTTTGCATACAGCCGAAAAATTATATATGGGAACATGAGAATTTGAATTGGCATTGTTATAGTAAAAAGTAGTGCCATAGTTGTTGTGAGGACCCGCCCAAAACCCTGCCAGGATCTCCCAGGTGATCCCGCCTAATGAAGTTCCACCGGACAATCCCTAGAGAATATCCCATGGAACCTCGCCTTAAAACATAAACAACAAACACATGCATTACTAATAATACCTCAATATATAAATATAAATAAATCCATAATAGCACAAAGTCCACAACCGGCTCATTGTACATCCATGAGTAATATGGTCTTTACTGAATCCAGTATTTAAATCAGAGCATTTTAAGAATGTTAACAAAGTTTAGAAGTACAAATAAGAAATAAATGATGTCCGGAAAGATAAAGGTAAGATAAAGAAAAGATAATACTGCTACTGTAGTGGAAGGAACAAAGTGACAGGCTGTGCACGAGGTAAACTGCTATTAACTATCTAGATCTAGGGGAACAGATTTAAAATAATAAAACGTGAGATAAAGAAATCTCAGTGAGTGGCATACTATAATAGAAAAATTAATAATTTATTTCTGTAAAATCTTTCTCTCAAGACCTCTTGTTCCACTTGTTTGAAAAGTTTCACATTTAAAAATTATTTCATAAAACCCAAACTTATACCCCAATTCAATATCATGAAATGGATGCTCAAAAAGGTATCAAGTGAACAATCAATATAATATTATAAAATGCCTTAATCAAGATGTAAAAATTGAGCGTAAATATTATAAACGTAGTTACACAAAATTATTATGAAAGTGCAGTAATAACCACCATATTTGAAAACGATCAATGTACTCAAAACATATACAATGTACCATTCAATGTATCAAACGGTGAACCGTGGAATATACCCAACTCACGATCTTTAATATACAAAGGCATCATGGAAAATAATAAACCATCATAACGTACCCAACCTCACAATCCATGGCAATAAATAACCTGTGGGATGAACACAACCTCATGACACCGTGGCAATAATAAAGCATCGGATAAACCTGACCTCACATTTCGTGCAATAATAAACCATTGGATGAAACCAACTTCACACTACCATGGCAAACCCAGCGCACTATAATATAATACTGAATCGAAACTCTAGTACTATATGGTATATCAATTAAAAATATAACCAATACTCTATCCTTAAAACAATCTTGTAAGATCATTTATACTTTTCCAACAATACTGTATTATAAATAATACTTTAATATTCAAATTCAACCGCTTAGTTAAATATTTCAAAATTTTCAAATCATCATTTCATGCTAAACCAGAAATACCACAATGAAATATATTCATAATAAACCAATTTTAAGCACATAAAATTATAAAATATTTGAACATGCTTAAAATCATAAAATTTTCAATCTGCTTTCTCAAATCAATTAATTTCCAAATTTAAAGTCTCAATTCAAATTCTAAGATGTTTAAATGCCACAAGTCCATTTATGAACTCATTAGAATTGAAAATCATTTAAAATATTGTCAAACGTCACATAAAATGATAACACATATATGAAAAATCAAATATTTACATATGCATAAACCAAACGTTTCAATAAATGATATGTACGTAAAATATTCGAAGCACACATATATTACACTATATACCCAAAATATCTTAAAATAATATAACCACTCACAGTACTGTAGATGCTTACTCCTACTTCCCTGCAGGATCACCTCCAGACTCAACATAAGTGTCTCTAATATAATAAAAATATTTTTAAAGCTCCAATAACTATACCAAAGACATTTTTCAACACCACACATCTTAAATTAATTTGTACAACTATAAAATTACGCAAATTGAACATTGATCGGTCCAATTATACTGCGTACCCTTAGGATCCGACACCCAAAATTAGGGCTTTTCACCCAAAGGCTAATAATTCAAAATTGAACCTTCTAATGGGTCCTAATAATATCTAATTTGACTAATCCAATTCCAATTTTAACCAATTTGACCAATTTTGTCCAAACACAGTCTCAATTTATCCCGTGTCTAACTAATTGACCTAAAATAGAAAAATTATCAAACGACCTCCAAAATTCATAAAATTTATATTAACGGAAAGCCCAAGAGACAAAGAACCATCAGTATGCTCACCTCAATCCAAAGGTTCCTCCGATGGCCAGAAAACTCAATTGTCGCATCTCTCAAATGGTGAGGAATCTGGGAAAAATAAACATGGAAATGGGCTCAGAGGGTCCAAACATAGTAGGATAGGTGTGTGGTTTGGCTTGAAATTGTTGAAAAATGTGAAAATCCAGTGACCCACCTTACTGGCCACCGCTGCCTTCGCAGGCTAGATCCGGGCATGTCCGACTTTCGATCGCCGTGAAATTTCACAGCCGATCTTGCCTCCTTGTGGGCTTCCTCCCTGGCTGATGTGTGTAAGTGGTGGTTGGCCAGAATGGGCAGAAATGGTGATGACCCAGTTCAACGTTAAACGGGTCAAAACAACCCAATTCGGACCCATGGGTCTGGGGAGGAATTTCTCGGGTTTTGGGGATGAAATGGATATTTTGGAAATTGGTTTCCTATTTAGCACACTTATCGAGGCTTATATAGAGCCTTGGGTCACTAACGGACAAAAACTGGTAACTAGTTTGGACATTGATATAAAACTTATGCTTAGAACTTCTCAGAACCATAACTTTTTATCCATGACTTGGAATTTGGCGTTGCATCAGTCTATGAACTCGTATCGACAAGATCTACATAAGGGTATCTCAGTCAAACTAAAAATATTGACCATTGAAAAAGTCAACTTGGACTCACATATTATTCACTTGGTCAAACCTTATCAAACTTGGTCAAATTTGTAAAACATGTGTATTTTGGTACTGGTTGTTACATGTTGTCCTTCTCTTCTTTAAAAGCCAAATCATCTTAGTGAGGATCCATTTTGAGTGCTCAAACCCCAAACTTAGAATCCACTAAAAAATTCTTATTTATTATAATGCTTTACTTATTTCTATACTTTCTCTCTACCCTTATGCCCTTATATATGCAGACATTAAGACTCATGCCATGTTTGCTCTTTATTCCTTTCCTAAGCAAAGAAGTCAAGAAAGTATTATTAATGCTAGAAGAGAAAGGGTGTTCCAATAGGTGACTGAAGAGAAAGGGTGTTCCAATAGATGGCTGCCATAGTTGTTGTCCTTCCCTTCTTTAAAGCCAAATCCATTTTAAGTGCTCTAACCCAAATTTAGAATCCCCTAACAAATTTGCTTATTTGTTATAATGCTTTCTCTACCCTAGATGCAGATGTTAAGACTCATGCCATGTTTGCTTTATTCCTCTAAGTAGTCAACAAAGTCTTACTAATTATAGAAGAGAAGGGGTGTTCCAATGGATGGAGGCCATTGTTGTTGTCCTTCTCTTCTTTAAAAGCCAAATCATTTTGAGTGCTCTAACCCAAACTTAGAATTAGTTCCTACCTCTCTTGTCAATTTTTATATATGTTTTTCTTTTAATCCGTAGATTTTGGATTTTCAAAAAAAAAAAAAAAAAAAAAACAATGAAAATTTCAGAACTTCATTGAAAATGGAAGATTATTTATCTTTGCACTTGTCGGACACAATGAAAATTTCAGAACTTCATTGAAAATGAAGATTATCTATCTCCACTCTTGTTGGACCATTAATTGGATATTATTTCATTTAAAAAACAATTATTTATCTCAAATAATATATATATATATATATATATAAATATATATATTTTTTTGCTGTTGCTTTTTGAATTAAATGGCATCATATTATCGGTGGTTGGACATGGGAGGAGAAGAAAATGATTGACAGAAAATTATTATCCAATTATTGCATTCATGTATGCGTTACGAAAATGAACATGGGTTGGTGCTGGCGGGCTAATGACTCACGTGTTATGCCACATTTTTTTGTTACTGTACTTGGGTAAGATTATGCTTATTTAACTACAACAAAGAAAATTGCTAACTAAATCAAAACCACACATGACCAAGTTCAGAAGATGGGGAAAAAAAAAAAGGAAAGAAAAGAAAAAAAAGGTTTAGATGCGACTGTTTTGTATATAGTCCAAGGGTTGGATTAATTTTGTAAGAGAAAATGGTGCCGCTGTTATTAAAAAAACCCCAGTGGGAGTTTATAGAAAATGAATTTAAGGACAATATGGATTGATGGGAAGAGAATAGTAGAATTGACAAAAGTAATAAGAACTTGTCAAGCTTAATTCTTCACCTAGAGTCAACTCACTAAAACCTTGTCAATTTTGAATATAGTAATTAGTTTTTCATAGAATTGATTTATAAACCGTCACCGAACAAGACTACAAAATATATAATGGTTAAGTATGCCAATAAATGCCTATGATAGAAACTTCCTAACTTTAATCCATGCTGCATAAAAAATAGGGAATAAGAAAAAAAAATAACAAATTGCCTTTAATGTAATGATTATTAGAAATTCCGTTAAAGTTAGCTGCACGGACAAAGAGATGGAGAATGTAAATAGAAACACATTGAGCAAAAAACTTTTTAAAATGTTCCTCTCGGTTGATAGAGAACAAATATTATTATTATTATTATTTTCCTTCCCTTTATTTTTAAAAAAACTGAAAAAATAAAATCATGAAATGATCTTAAAGGGTCAATAAGGAGGTCTACGCGTACACATCATCTATCTAATCCAGAAACTTGAGCATTCCCTTTTGTACTCCCTACTATCAAGTGGAAGAAAAAGGTGGCTAATAACACCTACCCCGCCTCCAAATCAACTATAAATATAGGATTCTTGAATTCTTTGCTCTCTCAACCTCCTCTTTTCCCTTTCTCTATTCTTTTAGCTCAGCTTTCTTTGTCTACTTTCATTTTGTTTTCTTGGAAATACTTGTCAAAATGGGGTTTACAATAGAAAAACAAATGGTTTTTCTTGGTCTTGTGGTTCGCTTTCCTTTACTTTGTACCTCTCAGAACACCTTTACAAGCTCCAGAGCAACCTATTATGGTAGCCCTGATGGCTATGGAACTCCAAGTATGTAAAAAAATTATCACACTTTTTTCTGTTCATTTTAGTGCACGATTAACATTTTAGACCCAAGTGCTTTTTCAACTTCAGCAAAAAGTACAATATTTGCTTTACACAGCAATAGAAGTACTACTTCATAGTTGCTTATAATATTACAAATTTACAATTAAAGTGATGTTGACTTTGTTTAGGTGGTGCCTGTGGGTTTGGAGAATATGAAAGGACTATCAATTATGGCAATGTTGCAGGAGTTTCTAGGCTCTACAGGAATGGAACTGGCTGTGGTGCTTGTTATCAAGTGTGCTTCAATTAGTTTAGTGTGCTTGTTATCAGGTGTGCTTCAATTAGTTTATCAGGAAGCAAATACAAGTGTGAATGTAACTTCATCGCTTGCTTTCTTAAATTTTGACAAGTGTTGCTGCCTTATTGAGTCCTTCAAATTGGGGTAGCCCTCATGCATGATGCCACATGTCTTGACATGTATATGAGGAGCGATTGGCCAAATTACAAGTCTCCACATCACTAAGCAACTGTTCATGTCATCATCCATGTCATTGAGGTGCTTCCATGTCATCGAGGTGTTTGATTTTTCTTAGTTTCTAGGCTCTACAGGAATGGAACTGGCTGTGGTGCTTGTTATCAAGTGTGCTTCAATTAGTTTAGTGTGCTTGTTATCAGGTGTGCTTCAATTAGTTTATCAGGAAGCAAATACAAGTGTGAATGTAACTTCATCGCTTGCTTTCTTAAATTTTGACAAGTGTTGCTGCCTTATTGAGTCCTTCAAATTGGGGTAGCCCTCATGCATGATGCCACATGTCTTGACATGTATATGAGGAGCGATTGGCCAAATTACAAGTCTCCACATCACTAAGCAACTGTTCATGTCATCATCCATGTCATTGAGGTGCTTCCATGTCATCGAGGTGTTTGATTTTTCTTAATCCCTAATTTAGCTTATATAATTTAATTAAATCATTTTGGTGTCTTTAAGCACCAACTTAACTAGCCTTAATTGTATACAAAAATTGGCTAGAACAAAACATAAAGACAAGCTTGAATTGTAAACCTCTCGGCCTAAGTAACTAGGTCCTAGGTTGGCTCACCATGTGGCTAACAATGCCATGATTCTCTAACACTCCTCCTGTTAGGCATGATGTATAGCAGACTCCTAAGCTTTTGAAGTCTCTCCTTTGGCAATGGCTTTGTAAGCATATCTACAATTTGATCTTGTGTGAGGTAATAGACTAAGTTTGTCTCCTTGTTTCTTTCAGCCTCTTAGATGCTGTGATATTTTACAGGAATGTTCTTTGTTCTCTTATGTTATACCGGATTTTTGGCAATGGATATAGTTGAAGTGTTGTCACAATGTATACTGGTTGCATTGTTTTGCTTGCAACCTGAATCATTAAGCAATTTCTTTGCCAAATTGCTTGTTTTGATGCTACAGTTGCGGAAATATACTCGGCTTTAGTAGGTGATTGTACTATAGTTCCTTGCCTGTGTGAGCTCCAAGAAGATGAACTTGAATCAAACATGAACAAGTACCTAGAGGTACTTTTCATGTCTTCAAAGCCATCTACCCAATCACTATCACAATAGCCAACAAGCTCATAAATTTTACCATACTTATGTAAGACTCCATAGTTGGACATACCTTTAACATACCTTAGGATTCTGTTTGCAACTTCATAATAGGTTTTGCATTTTCTATCTGAAATTTATCAAGTAAATCCAAAGTATATTTTTCTTGCAATAGAAAGATACCTTTACTTGTTTACTTGATCTCCAAGACTACGAAGGAGTTCATCAAACCAAGATCGGACATCTAAATGGTTTGGTTCATCTTGTTCTTGAATTATTGGATAGCTTCGGCTTTACAACGTAATATGAGTAAATCATCAACATAAAGAAAGATTACCATTTTGTCTTTATGTGAGATGGCTTTGATATAGAAGGTAGGCTCGTTTCCACTTCTTAAAAGTCCCTCATGAATCAGGATGTCATCAATCCATGCACACTAGGTTGTTGGAGCTTGTTTGAGCTCGTATGAAGCTTTGCGAAGGTTGTACACTTTCTCCTCCTCTCATTCTTTGACAAAACCTTCAAGTTTCTCTACATAGACTTCCTTCGCCAATATGCCATTTAGAAAGGCTGTTCGCCAATATGCCATTTAGAAAGGCTGACTTCTCATCCAAATGGTATATTTTCCAAGAATTGTTGGCTGCATAGGCTAGAAGTAGCATAATGGTTTCCTGTCTTTCCACCAGTGCAAAGGTCTCCATGTAATCTGCTCCATATTGTTGGACATATCATTTTACCACCAGTCCTATTTTGTGTTTGTTAAAGGTTCCATCAGGGTTTATTTTAGTTCTAAAATACCATTTAACACCTATGACATGCCCATCTTTCAATCTTGATACCAAACTCCATGTTTTGTTCTTTTCAATCATATAGAGTTCCTCCTTCATTGTAGTTTACCATCCTTTGTCTAAAGTTGCTACAGTATAAGTTACTAGATCATGCGTTGCTGTGCTTACTCTCTCATAGAGCTCACCAATTGGTTGGATCATCATCTTCCTCTTCTTTGACAACATCCAGATCATTTCTATCCATGGAAGGAGTTTCTGATTGAATATAAATGCTTCTTTGCACTTTGTGTTCTTTCCAATCCCATTGTGAATTTTCATCTATTACAACATCTCTCGAGACAACAATCTGCATCTTTGACATATCATATGTTCTATAGCCATTTGAAACTGAGCTATGACCAACAGGAATGCCAATATTTGCTTTCATATCTAGCTTGGATATCTTAGTGTTATGAACATGTATGTAAAAAATACTTCTAGAAACTTTTAAATAAGCAATTCAGGGTTTAAAACCATACCATCATTTATTCAGAGTTTTGAAGTATATTATTTTCTTGGAAGACTATTAAGGAGGTACACACTCATGTTGGCAGCTTCGGCATAAAATTTCTTCAGTAGGCTTTTCTAAAATAGCAAGCATCTTGACATTTCCATGATGGTTCTATTCTTTCTTTCACTAAATCTATTTTTTTATGGTGTGTATGGAATTGTCAGTTGACATATGATGCCATTTTGCTTGCAAATGTCTTGGAAAGTACTTGAAATGTACTCACCACCATTGTCGGTTCTAACTACCTTCATAGTTGTTTAAGCTTGATTCTCCATGAGCATTTTAAATTCTTGAAACGTGGTTGTTGCCTCTAATTTTTGAGAAATTAGATCCAACATTTCTTGAATAGTCATCAATAAAAATGATAAAATGCTTTCTCTCGACATGAGTTGTCTCATTATAAGTCCATACAATTCTGAGTATACTAGTTGTAATTTCTCCTTTACCTTTCTGAGAGTTGTTAAAGGACATGACTGCCTCTTAAGCTTGCCAAGTTGACATGTTTGGCACACAACTTATACTTCTTAGAATTGTCATAGATTCTCAACAATTTGTTGAGTTTGCATTTGATTTCTATGGTGGCATAGTTGTAGTGACCAAGGGTTCAATGCCCTAGCTCTAATTCTTTTTGGACTTTAATGCTCAAGGCTAATTGATTTTCTTGATTAAAATCAATTACAAGACTATTATATATGGGCAAGTAATACAATTTTTCTGTTCTTAGATATTTCACAACTTGTATCTAAGAATCTCAAAGAGTAACATTTTTTCATGAGTTAGGGCACACTCAATAGGTTCTTGGACAAGTTTGGAATATACAGCTTGTTTATGATTAATGTTGCACGTTTTGGTGTGTTTATCACCAATCTCTTTTTCCTTGTGCCTCCATCATTTGTCCATTTGTTACTTTTATTTTTGTTGCAATTTTTGAATCTAACCTCATAAATAGGTCATGGTTGTTGCACATATGGTTAGTACAACCGCTGTCCAAGATCCACGAGTCTTTGCTTATGCTTACAAGGCTGCAAGTGGGCTACGAAGGTGTGTTCATGCTCTTTATTTGACTCTTTAGGTTCTTGAGCTTGTCTTGCCTCATTCTTTTTATTCTTTCTCTTGTAAACTTTCTCCATGTCACCAAATTGCTTGCAAAGTATGCATTGGGCATTTGGTCTCTAGCAAAATAGCTTGGTCTTGTGTCCTTGCATTTGTGCAAGGACCATAAATTTTCTCGTTCCCTTTTTGGTTGGTGATTTCCCTGCCTTTATGTGGCCTTTGAAAAAGATGAGCTTGCTGGATTGACTTACCTTTGTTGGTGGCTGTAATGGCTGCTTTACTTGAACTAGAGTCACCTTGAAGTACAAGACGGCTCCTTTTTTTTGTAGCCTTCAAGGCATTGTTCAATTTAGTAAGAGGGATCTGTGAAAGGTCTCTCGTTTCTTCAAAAGATAAAATATTTGCTTCATATTTCTCTGGAAAGCATATGAGGATCTTTTCTACAATCTTTTGATCTGGGTATTCTTCACCTTGTAATAGATTTTGGTTTACAATCTTCATGATTTAGTTTGAGAATTCTTTCACAATTTCATGCACTAGCATTTTCAGATTCTAAAACTCCCTTGTAAAGTTGAGAAGCTGCATTTGTTTTGTTTTTGTGTTTCCTTGCAACTCCTCCTAAAGCTTTCCCAAGCTTCTCTAGCTATTGTGCAAGTCATAGATCTCATCAGTAACAATAGCTTGGACTGCTATGAGAGCTTTATAAGGTCTTGCATTTTCTTCATTATGGAGCATAATTTGGTTTACAAAAGCTTCTACCCTTAGAGGTTCTAGTTCGTAATCATATTCAACCAGCTCCCAAAGGTCAAAAGTTTGAAGATAAGCTTTCATTTTGATTGACTAAATTGAGTAGTTTTGGCCATCAAACAAAGGAGGTGAAGGTGCTATAAAATGTAACGAAGCCATTGAATTCAATATGTAGTCCTCGCATTCTAAGATGATTTTGGCAAAAGATTGAAGAAACCTAGCTTTGATACCAATTTGAAGGTTTAGGGTAAAGTTTAATCAAAAAGAACAAGAGCTTAAAGCTGTTGGAAATTGATTTTGAAAAGGTTTTGATAAGCTCGGCTTTGATGCTTTTTAAATAAGCTACTGGATTTTTCACCAAGGCTGATATGGTTATTTCTCTTATTTTCAAAAGAAAAATAAGATATTTTGCCAAAACCAAACTTCAATTCATTCATTATAATGTTACACATATATATATATATATATATATATATATATATATATAGTTTACAAAAAAGGTGTGAAAGCACACCATTGCTGTCAGGACCCATCCAAGATCCCTCATTGGAATCCTAGATAAGCTCTGATCCCAAGGAAATACTACCAAACCTTTCGATGGAAAATTCAACAGTATCTCCCTTAAGGGTTGAATTTACCACAAAATTCCCTGCACAAAAACATACTTCTAACAATATCCTCTTATTTCTCCCACCTTATTACAATTTATTTCCACAAACTCATAGCACATCAAAATAAACAGGGAACAGTGCAGTATTAAATAAATACATCCAACATATTATACAAAGCATTTATAGAATTTCTAAAAATAAGAGTTATCACAATATGAAATAAATAAAAAATATATATTACATGATAAAAAAAATAAATAAAGAAAGGAAGGTTTCTTGAACTTTCAGCAACGAACAAAGACGTCAAACTCACATTCGGATGATCAATGTCTACTAACCTGGGTTTAAGGGAACGAATTTAAAAATATGAGATGCTAATCATCTCAGTGAGTGACCCTATTTACCATACAATAATAATAATAATATAACAATAAAACAATAAAATAAAATTAATTAATTAATAATAAATAAGTAAATAAATAATAAGTAGTTTAAAATAATGTTTTCTCTCAAAACCCTTATAATTCACTCAATTGAAAATGTTCCATTTTTAAAACATTTTCACAAAACCTAATATTTATATACCCCAAAAATCAAGAAATAATTAATTAATTAAATAAAGTGCAAATAAAATACAATTAATTAAATATCTAAATTTTATAATGAAAAATAAAAATAATTTTAATAACAATTATTAAATTGTAAATAAAATAGCATAAGTAAAATAAAACAAAATCACAATAAAACTTATATTAAAATAATCAAGGAAATATTAAAATTAATTTTAAGCCTCGTTTTGAAATAGATAATGAAATACAATAAAATTCATATTAAAACCTCAAATTGTAATAAATAATAAAACATGACAAAATGCATTTAACGGTCAATCTAAAATAAGTAGAATAAATCAATTAATTAATGAAAGAAATATTTAAATCAACTTGAAACATGTATTTGAAATAAACGGTAAAACTATAATAAAATTCATTTTAAATCATCAAATCAATTTAAATAATAAAATCATGGTAAAATACATTTTCAAAATATCAATTGAAATAAATGATAGAAACACCATTAAATACATTTTAAATTTAAATATGATTTTAAAATATTTTGTTTTGAAAATCAAGTCGAGAAAACCGCTTGATGCACCAAACTATACACCAGTAATGCCTAACGGTACCCAGCATCCCAAGCACCACTTGACGGGAGGTTAAAGAGAGAAACTAGCATACGGTCGCATGGTGTCCCACAACGCCGCTGCTATCAGTCATCCTAGCCATGGAGGGGGGCAGCTGATGCTCTCTATGCATTATACCTTGTTAGCCTTCGGATCCATTGGCATCCACAGGGCAACCTTATAAACCTGCGCGCTAATCATATCCAGTGAAGCAAATGTCGCCGACACCGGCGAAAAGTCGCCGATACTGTCGGTTGTCGACTACCTCCGACACCGAAAGGGGGGGGAGGAAGAGTTTCTGTCATGGATGTCACCGGAATTTCCTCGGATTCGATGGGTTTCGCCAGGAAACGCAGGAGTCGGTCGGGATTTCGTTTTTCAGGTGGATATGGTGGAAAATCCGGTGGAAAAATCGGCGAGAAGTCGTCGGGTTTCTATGCATTATACAGTTTTCGTAATGTTATCGATATCGACATTTCCATCGATATTTCTGTAAATTCATACCTTCGATATTTTCATCGACATTGATATTTTCTTCACTGATCATATCCACGTATACAGTATAGAACACCAGTATTGTATGGTGCATCTTAAAATTCTAAAATCATATATTTTCCAAGTATCGAAATCTCATCATTGCCACTGGATTAAATACCTCTTTTCAAATCCATATAATCCACATTTCTTTAAACCATCATCGTGAATTCATCACGTTAAAATCCATTCTCGCAAACTCATTAATGCAAATATACCAGATTTCTAATGGCAGATAACCAAACCCTTAATATTTAAATGCATAAAAATATTTTTGAAGCATAACACTTTAAAATAATATTTTTCTTAAATCCTCAAAATCAATTTAAATCAACATATCCTTAAAACCACATAAAATTCATATATAATTAAATCCCACAATTCCTTAATACCATAAAATAAATTCCACAATTATTTCAATGCATAATAAATTTAAATAATTATTTTCCTTCAAATTCGAAAAATCAATCTATACCAAAAATAATATTAAAACCTCATGAAATTCATATATTCTTAAAATTATGATAACATATTGATCATGCATCATAATTTCAACATTTACTCTTCAATAATTTAATAAAAAATTAAATTTCACAATTTCTCAAAAAATCAAAATATAATTTTTATGCATATATATTTTATTTCACCCTAAATTTGGCATCAAAATTTTAAACTAGAAATTTATAAATTTTTCAACACATAAAATATCAAATCCAAATATTTAATTATCACAAAATATATATAATTTAACACTGAAAATAAAATTGAAGGTGGATCACTCACCTCGAGCACACGTATCAATCAAGATCCTTAATGAGATCGGTTCCACGACTCACACGTGCTCTTAAAATATCAATGCCATATAAAACCGATTAAATTAATATTTTAATCGATAAATTATACACGGTTACCAAGAGGAGCTAACACAAATATTAACCAAAATTTACAAATGATATACCGAAATGAAGCTTACGATGTGAGGATTACTAATCAAGTCTTATCTTCTAGAGATCGGACCCGTGGTAGCCGGAATCTCATCGGAAAGGTCTCGGACTTAATGTCCACAAATCTCAAGATCCGTCAGGAATAGAGGGAAAGAACCTCGAACATGGACTCAAGGGGGTCAAATTAGGGGGAAAAGATAGGTGGATTCATCAGGTACTCATCGGAATCAAGTTTTCTGGTGAGCTGCCGTGCCCACCGATAAAGCCCACTGTTGGCGGAGTGTTTGGTGGCCAATGGCCATGATTTTTAGGTGGGGAGATAGATCGGAGGACTGGTAACTCAACGAGACAGGCATTTTCAAAAATAGGTGACCGGTTTGGGAGAAATCACCTGGAAAAGAAATTAGCACCATCGATTGAAAAAGAAGGATTTGGGCGTGTGGGTGGCCAGTTGGCCATGAAATTTGGGTGGCTAGTCAGAAATGGAAGGGTGGTGGTGGTGGTCAGGTGCATGTAGCAAGGGGATGTCGAGAAAATGGATAATGGTGGTTGGCCGGTTCTTACTCTCTCTCCTCACGCTCTCACATTTTTCTCTCTCTTCCTTCTCACCCCTACCACTCTTTTAGCCAATTAAAATGGCACCTGTGGGTGCCATTATGCACTCACAGGGTTGGCTAAATAAATGATACATGGCACAGTATCGGTGGGCACTGTGCACACATTTTATACAGGCAAGCGATCAAACATAAAATAATACTATCTTAGAAAATTTTGCAGATTCATAACTTTTTAATGAAATGTCCAAATTAGGCGTGCCACTAGTCTATGAACTCGTATCGACGAGTACTTTACAACCATACATGAGTTAAAGCAAAATTCCACAAAAATAAAAAGTCAAACTTGGCACCTTCAGATAGTTCTGACCACATCTTATTTCGCTCATAAATTTCAAACCGTAACTCTGTTTTCGATGTACTACTAGCATACGAACTCAGGTCGACATGTACTTCGTAATGGTGCTTTGGTTAACACAGACTTCTATCCGAATCAAAAAGTCAAAATGGACCCACTTGATCAACAATGGTCACATTCGGTCAATGCGAGAAAATTCCAGTGTACTTCGGGATGGGGTGTTACAATTGCCAAACCTAAGCATTGATAGTTTCTAAATGCTTCAAGGTGAAGCAAGTACAAGTGTGAACGCAACTTCATCCCTTGCTTTCTTAAATTTTGACAGGTGTTACTGCCTTATTGAGTCTTTCAAATTGAAGCAGTCTTCATGTATGATGCAACATGTCTTGACATGCACTGGAGGAAAGGTTGGCCGAATGACAAGATTCCATGTCACCAAGCAACTGTCCATGATGTGATCCATGTCATTGAGGTGCTTCCGTGTCATCAAAGTGCTTGGATTTTTCTTAAGCCCTAATTTAGCTAATACACTTTAATTACATCATTTTGGTGTCTTTAAGCACCAACATAACTAGTCTAAATTGTACACAAAAATTGGCTAGAACAAAACACAAGTTAAAACACAAAGACAAGCTTGAATTGCAAACCTCTCGGCATAAGTAACGAAGTCTTGGGTTAGCTCAACATCATGGCTAACAATGCCATGATTCTCTAACAAGAGAGACAATAGAATCATTACAAAGTTTGATGTACTTCATCACCCGCAGTTTCAAAATGTTTCTTCTCTTGCTCAGTTATGCCGATTGTTGGTTGAAACAAAAAAGTCACAACATTATTTCTTGATTGATGGCTTGATATGTCTAGTATTG
Source organism: Ziziphus jujuba (assembly GCF_031755915.1). Lineage (NCBI taxonomy): Eukaryota > Viridiplantae > Streptophyta > Magnoliopsida > Rosales > Rhamnaceae > Ziziphus > Ziziphus jujuba. The sequence goes on from NC_083384.1 coordinate 16,889,326, forward strand.
ACACTTCCAGTTTCCAAAACAACAATAGAATGAGCTTTCTCAAGGATGAAGTTTTAATACATTTCTCCACAATTAAATGAAGAATAAATTTCTGGGAAACTTCATGATTGTTTATATTGCGAGAGAGATAGCTGATGGTATTGATTCAAATTTCATAATTGATAAGTTTGATCTTTTCAAGAATTGTAAGTTGAGACTAAATGGTTTATGTATTTGCATTGCATATTTTTTGACTTTCATATTTTTTATTGTTATTATACTAATTTAGTGTGGTTATTATATGCATATTGAGAGGTAAGGTTCCCCATCTAACTAGGTGTTTTATTTATTTATTTACTTTGACTAATAAAATTTCCTCTTGCCATCGAAGTTTGCTTAATTGAAATTTTATGGAACCCCCCCCCCCCCCAAAAAAAAAAAAAAAAAACTGTGAAATCTTGGTTACGTCCCTTGGCATTGGGTAAAAAAATCCAATTTGATTTGTAAAACTATGGCTAAAAAAGCATGCTCTAATTAGGCTATTCAACATTAACAATCACATCCATATCTTAGAAATTATAGGTTCAAGTCACCATCCTCCTACCACCCTGGAATTACAAATGAGCAATCCTAAGCCTTTTAAGTTAAGATTGTATGGAAAATCACAACTCATTGGGCTTTTTTTTTTTTTTTTTGGGGGGGGGGGGGGTGTATCAAATCATAACTCATTAGTTAGGTGGTGGTTTTCTGTCTTTTAGAAGTACTGTATAGTCTTGTTTTGGCCCATTTCAAAATTTTACAAGGTGTTTTAAATCAAGTTAATTTGAAACCATTTGATGGATTTGGTCATATACATATTTGGATTGTTTAGCTACTTTTGTTTTTGTCAATCAATTTAAGCATTCTAAAAAATATATATATATATATATATATATATATATATATATCCAAATAAAAGTGAAGCGAAGTTAATCATTGTTTTTAAATTGGAAATGACATTGAATGAAAAAAAAAATTGAAAAATTACTGAGTTTGACTAATTTGTTTTGCATTTTTTTAGTGATTGACTTTTCAAAATTTATGAATTTCTATTCACTTTTATGTAGTTTACAAAACTCTCGTAGATTTTTATGTACTTTCATTTTTAAAAACTTTTATAAACATTGATCAACTTTCATAGATACTGATAAGCTTTTATTGACTTTTAAATATACCTCTAAATTATTTAGTAACAAAATTAAATTTTACATGTCAATCAAAAATAAAATTCCTAAGAATCACTTCAAAAAAGGAAAAATTGGTTAAAAAAATGGAAATGAAATTTTATGATCTTCATGAAACTAATTAGAAAAATTAATAATTCATAGTTTTTTTTTTCTTTTAATTTTTTATGTACAATCTATAGTAATTCTTTTCATTCTTTATTAAAAAAGAGTAGACATTGACCAATGGATACTCCAAAAGTATAAGAATGACAATGGAGTGGGATAGGATGAAGATTCATCAAAGGGGAAACAAAACGGGATGAGTAAACCTATTTCTCTACTTTTTTTTTAAAAAAAAAAAAGGAACAAATTGTCTTTACTGTAATGATTATTAGAAATTCTGTCAAAGTTAGCTGCAGGGACAATAAGGAGGCCTACGTGTACACATCATCAATCTATTCCAGAAACTTGAGCATCCCCCTTTGTACTCCCTACTATCAAAACGGAATAAAAAGGTGGCTAATTACACCTACCCTGCCTCCAAATCAACTATAAATATGGATGCTTGAATTCTTTGCTCTCATCACCTCCTCATTTCCCTTTATTCTTTTAGCTCAGCTTTTTTGTTCTACCTTCCATTTTGTTTTCTTGGAAATACTTGCCAAAATGGGGTTTACAATAGAAAAACAAATGGTTTTTCTTGGTCTTGTGGTTCTCTTTCCTTTACTTTGTACCTCTCAGAACACCTTTACAAGCTCCAGAGCAACCTATTATGGTAGCCCTGATCCCTATGGAACTCCAAGCATGTAAAAAAAAATATTTTATCATACTTTTTTCTGTTCGTTTTAGTGCGCAATTAACATTTTAGACCCAAGTGCTTTTTCAAGTTGGGTAAAAAGTGTTGCAAAATAATGTGAATATAATATGAATATATGTATAAACATGTGGATCTACAGATGTAAACAAAGTACAAGGAAAATAAATAAATCAAAGATTAGATTTGGAACCTGTGAGCCTTAGTATTCGATCTGCTTTTGATGAATTTGTCCGAGGCCTGTGTGGTACCACAGTTTCCTTAAAACAATTTCCGTCCCACCGGTGCAGATGTTTCCCGACGATTGTCTCCCAGGATACAACAGAGTCTAAGCTTTTGGACGTAGCACCTCCAAAGCTTTCCCTTGAACTTGTAGTATACCTTTGCTTTACCACTCTCTAAATGCAAACCTTTTTGAAAATCTTTTCACTGTTCAAACAAGAATAAAAAAAATAATAAAAAACCAATTCTATTTCCTACTCTTTTCTCCCTCTTTTTTTTTTTTTCCTCGTACCCCAGAAAAGCCTCTTTCTTTCTCTTCTTTGACTCTTCCCTTTTCCAAAAACCCAAAACGCCAACAAAATAAATTTCATTTAATGCCCACTATTACAAACCGTCCAAATCATTCAAATTCCTTAAAACGTTACAATCCCCACATGAATGATTTGACTACTTGGACTATGCAAGACTCTGGTGGTAAAGCTTTGCAGTTGGAACCTGCATAGGATAGGTAGATGTTACTCTTTGAACCTTCCCTTGTGCAACTATATCTTCTTTACTGACTAATGGTAGATGCGATATCTTTGAACCATTTCGTCATTTGTGTAAATGATAACATAGTTCACACAGATTCCTCCTTGGTACACTTTAGTTCTCACTGTTGTGTTCATTTTGGCCTTGAACACCTGCCGAGAGTTTCTAAAGAATTGTGCCCTTATCAATTCTCCTTTAAAGCGGCCACTCTTCTCTTTCACATAGGTGATTCCTATTTCCAATGTAATCAGCATTACTATGCAAAGATTACTAAACACACACACTTTTAGGAATCATTAAAAGCATACTTCATGCTTAACCTCTATCTATCACTGTTTCATCATAGGAATGGGCAGAGGATTAACCCCCACAATGATTCATACCAGTCTTTACAATTGCGTTGTCCCATTGAACCTAGATCTTAGGATCTCCAGTCAACTAGGTTGGGTTTCCATCGTATCGACTTTACTCACGGGCTTCAATCCCATTCCCCTCGATGACTTCTCAACTAGTTCTCTATTTAACCATTTGGTTAGCGGATCCGCAATGTTATCCTTTGACTTTGCATAGTCTATCGAGATAACTCCAGTTGAGATTAATTGTCTAATAGAATTGTGTCTACGACGAATATGTCTAGACTTTCCATTATACATAATATTCTGTGTCCTGCCAATCGCAGATTGATTATCACAATGTATACTTATAGCTGGCACAGGTTTAGGCCACCTTGGAATGTCCTCTAAGAATTGGCGTAGCCATTCTATCTCTTCTCCACATTTATCTAATGCGATGAACTCTGATTCCATCGTGGATCGAGCTATTACTGTTTGTTTTGAGGACTTCCACGTTATAGTTGCACCCGCTAATGTAAATACATAGCCACTAGTGGATTTTGAATCCTTTATATCTGATATCCAGTTAGCATCACTGTATCCTTCTAATACAGCAGGATATCTCGTATAGTGCAGTCCATATTCACGAGTATATCATAAGTATCTTAATACTCTAATGATTCCTTTCCAATGTTCATCATTTGGATTACTCGTGTATCTACTTAGTCTACTTATAGCATAGGCTAAGTTTGGTCTTGTACAATTCATTAAGTACATCAGACTTCCAATCACCTTGCATATTCCACTTGAGTTACACTCTCTCCTTTATTCTTAGATAAGTGTAAACTCACATCAATGGGTGTTCTGGCTATATTAGTATCATCTTTACTAAAATTAGGCAGTATTTTATCTACATAATGTGTTTGACTAAGAATGATACCATTCGAAGTCCTCGTGATTTTCATCCCTAAAATCACATTTGCAAGCCCCATATCTTTCATATCAAATTTGTATTTCAACATCACTTTTGTAGTTTGGACCATATTGTCGTCACTACCTACAATGAATATGTCATCTACATACAAACAAATAATGACATATCCATTCCCTGTATCTTTTACATAGATGTACTTGTAACACCCCGTTCCAAATCGCACCGGAATCCGTGCACGTTGACCGAGGTTGACCGTTGACCGAAGGGGTCAAAAGTTGACTTTTGACTCGGTGGGAATTTCGAGTTGATCAGGGTACCGTGGCGAAGTGCACGATGCCCCGAGTTCGTAGACTGGTAGCACGTCGAAAACGGAGCTACGGTTTGAAAGTTATGGACGAAACAAGTTGCGGTCCAAACTGTCCAGGGGGTGCCGGAGTTGACTTTTTGTTTTTGGGGAAATGAGCTTTGACTCATGTATGGTTATGAAGTGCTCGTCGATACGAGTTCACAGACTAGCGGCACGCTCAAAAAGGACATCCGGTTAAAAAGTTATGGACGTTTGAAGTTTACCGGATACCGTATTATTTTAATATTTTTGGATCGGTGAACAGTGAAATGCCACATGTCAGCTTCTTATTGGTCCACGTGGCATGAATAGTGTCACACAAGGGTTTTTATTTGTTAAAAGTCTCGGGGAAGAGAGAGAAAGAGAGAGAGAGAGACACCGCCGGGCACCAGAGTTTTCCACTGTTCCGGCCGATCTACAGTGCACGCGCCGGCCAGCAACGTTGCTCTCCTCATTTCCGGCAAAACCTCCAAGTTTCACGGTGAACGGCCTCCGGACGCGCCCGGATCGGACCTCCGAAGTTTGGCGGCGAGTTTTCCCCTCCACCGCCGGCCACCGCGAATCGACTCTGTTCCGGCCGAGTTACTGTACACGCGCCAGCTAGCCATGATCCTCTCCTCAAGTCTGGCCGACCCACCAAAAATCACGGCCATCGGACCACCGACGCGCCGGGATCGGAGCGTTTTCCGGTGAGGGGTCGGAAATCTTCAAACGGTGATTTCTCCGCCGTCCGACCTCCGTTTTGCTCACCGCCGGTCCCGTTGGGTTGCTCTCCTCAAGATCTACAAGTCTCCAAAATTTCACCACCAACGGCCACCGCATGCGCCGCCGCCGGCGACGGTTGCCGGTGACCTTGGCGGCTCGCCGGAAATTACTGTTCCGACGAGTACCCGAAATTCCGGCCAGCTCCAGTCTGCAGTGTTCGATCTCCTGAATCCGAATCCGGCTTCCGTTTCCGCCAATTCGGGACGGTTTGGGAGAATTGCGAAGCCGAAACTCGAAAAGCTTTCCGGCGAGATTCCGACCCCGTCGGGTCCGATCACCGGAAAGTAAGACCGAATCCGTGATCCTCATCACGCGAGCTTCGATTCGGTATATAACTCGTAACCCTTAGATGTCGTTTGCTGTTCGCTCCCCGGGTATCCATTTGGGAATTACCCGAATAAAATATTAATATGTTTGGTTTGTGCACTGTGGTAGTTTAGGTGCACGCGCGAGTAGTGGAGTTGATCCCGAGGAGGATCTTAGTTTATTTGCGCTCTCCAGGTGAGTGACCCACCTTCAAAAATTATTTTGGGCAATTAATTAAATTTAATTGGTATTTAATTTAGTATTTAAATTATGCTCATGTGGTGTGGTTTAATTATGGTTTTAATGCGGTTTAATTTAATTTATTTGTTATGCATGAGCAAGGTATGTTTCGGTATTAATTTTACGTGGTTTCAAATGTGATTTCTCGGGCATAATTGGGTTAAATATTTTATGAAAATATTTGGTTTGAATTTTATAAATTATGCCCGTGGTATTTTTATGGTTGCATTTCGTATTTCGAGGAAAATTGTGGTTTGTTGATTATCAATATTTCGTACCAGGTTATTGGATAAAATATGTGGGATGGTGTTTTGTGAAATTTTGGTATACTTCCCACGGTGGTTTTTGGAAAAAACGGTACGGTTGGTTACTTAATAGTTATTTTTAGACGCACTCATACAGTATTGGTGTTCTGGTGTATGGTGTATGGACACGTGGTTTAGCACACGATTATTATATGGTTTAGCGTGCGGTTTTTACTTCACCCGTGAGTTGCCATTGGACCGTGGGCAGGCAAGTTGTTATTGGCCACAGCCGCCCCCCTCCTTGGCCGGGTGATGGTTTTTAGCAGTCAGTACTGTCGGGACGCCGAAGTGACCGCTGCAGGTTTCTCTCTTTAACCTCCCGCCAGTCGGTGCTCGGGACGCTGGGTATCGGAGGGCATCACCGGTATATGATGTGGTGCGTCAGGTGTAATTGTCGGTGTAAATTGCAAATAATGGTTTAAACCCCAAATGTGTTCAGAATTTATTTACTATAATTTATTACATTTTTATTATATATTTGGGGTATGTATTTATTTAATTATTGTTTATCAAATGGTTTAATCCCTTGGTTTTTGGGAGGTATGAACATTGGGTTTTGCGAAAAGGTTTTAAAAAGGGAACATTTCAAACGGAGCGTTTGGTGAGAGTTTTGAGGGAAATTATTATTTTCCAACAGTTACTATTATTATTTATTAATTGTTGGTATTTGTTCTATTCCTTAATTGCTATTACTATTATTTTTATTATCGCAAAAAGGTGTTCAGTAGTTCGGGTTACTCACGGAGATGATTAGCATCTCACACTCTTAAATTCCGTTCCCTTAGGTGCAAGTGGTGGTAGACGTTCTTCCGGAGCGAACCAAGTTTTCCGCTGCTGTTGTGCTTCGAGAAGTTTCTTTGTACTCTTTCATTTCAGTGTATTATTTCTTTCAGCCTTGTTGTATTTCTGTTGTTTAGCACTTCTTAAAGCTCTGTATACTATTGGGATATTTCTGTTTTATTTATGCACTGGACTGTTGTTGTTTTTGAGAAGTGCTGGAATTTGTGGAATCAGTTTGTAGTTTGTGGGAGGAATAAGGGGATGTTTTTAGAAGTGTGTTTTCAGTGCAGGTAGTTGTGGTAATTAAATCCCTTAGGGGAGGCTCTGCCGGATTTTCCGTTGGAGAGTTCGGTAGGGTTTCCCTGGGATCAGGGCTGTCTAGGGTTCCGGGGAAGGAATTCTGGACGGGTCCTGACACACTTGTCACACTCATTTATCTTAAATCCATCACTAAGCATGGCACTATCAAATTTTTGATGCCATTGCTTTGGAGCTTATTTAAGTCCATACAAGGACTTTACCAATCTACAGACTTTTTTTTCTTGTCCTGGTGTGGAGAAACCCTCAAGCTGCTCCATGTAGATCTCTTCATCGAGATCTCCATTAAGAAAGGCTGTTTTCACATCCATTTGATGTACTTCAAGATTCCGCAATGCAGCAATCGCCAGTACCATCCTTATGGAATTTATTCTTGTCACCGGAGAATAAATATCAAAATAATCAAGGCCTTCTTGTTGCTTGTATCCTTTAATTACAAGTCTTGCCTTGTACTTATCTATTGTTCCATCTGCTTTCATCTTCCTTTTAAATATCCATTTGTAACCTAACGGTTTACAACCTAGAGGAAGATCTACTAGTTCCCAGGTATGATTTTGCAAGATGGAATCAAGCTCACTTTTTATGGCTTCTTTCCATAAATTTTCTTCAGGAGAACTAACAGTTTCTTGGAAGCTTCGAGGTTCACTTTCTAGCATATAAGTAAGAAAATCCGGACCGTAGGATTTTTCCGTTCTTGCTCTTTTGCTTCGTCTTAATTCAACCTCAGTCTCAACTTCGGTCTCCTGATCTTGATCACTATCATGATCATCATCACTGATAGCATCATAAGTTCGTTTAGACGTACTCGGTCCTGCTTCAATTTTATACGGAAAAATATGTTCGAAAAATGATGTATTTCTCGATTCCATTATTGTATTCTTGTGTATATCAGGAATATCTGACTTATACATGAGAAATCGATATGCATTACTATTTTGTGCATATCCTATGAAGATGCAATCTACTGTCTTAGGACCTATCTTTACCTTTTTAGGAGTAGGTACCACAACTTTGGCAAGACACCTCCACACTCGTAAATATTTATAGGTAGGTTGTCTTCCTTTCCAAAGTTCATACGGTGTTTTCACCTGATCTTTACGGGGCACCTTATTTAAAAGGTCGTTTGCAGACAAAACGGCTTCCTCCCACAAGTTCTGAGGTACTCCAGAACTTAACAACATTGCATTCATCATTTCTTTCAAAGTTCTATTTTTCCGTTCAACCACACCATTCGATTGCGGCAAATATGGTGCAGTAACTTCATGTATTATGCCATGTTGAGCACAATACTCTCCAAATGGAGTTACATACTCTCCACCACGATCACTTCTGATCACTTTAATTTTGCGGGTGAGTTGATTCTCAACTTCCGTTTTATAGAGAATAAATTTCTCTATAGCCTCATCCTTGCTCTTAAGCAAGTACACATGGCAATATTTCATGCTATCATCAATAAAGGTGATAAAATATTTATTACCACCTCTAGTTGGTGCAAACTTTAAATCACATACATCACTATATATTAAATCCAGAGGTTCATTATTTCTTTCAATTGTTTGATATGATAACCTCATTAATTTCACTTCTACACAAGTTTCACACTTATGTTTGGTATCAATATCAAACGTGGGAATATGATTCAAGTTAATTAACCTCCACAGAAAATTAAAATTAACATGACCTAGTCTACCATGCCACAAAATGGAAGACTCAAGCAAGTAAATGGAAGAAGTACTAGCTTTATTATTAATAAACTTTGGCTTTACAGTCATTACATTCAATTTGAACATACCATTGACTTCATAGCCCTTTCCCACAAACATCCCATACTTGGACAAGATAACCTTGTCTGACTCAAACATTAATCTAAAACCATGTTTGATTAGCAGCAATCCAGATACTAAATTCTTTCGAATGTCTGGTACATACAATACACTATTTAGAGTCAGATTCTTCCCAGAGGTTATCTTCAGGATAATCTTGCCCTCCCCTTGGATTTCCGATGTGGCAGAGTTACCCATGAACAACTTCTCCCCATTTGCCTTTGGTTCAAAGGAGGTGAACATGCTCCTATCTACACACACATGGCGGGTTGCACCTGTATCTATCCACCACTCTCTTGGGTTAGAACCCACTAAGTTCACCTCAAAGATAACAGCGCTTAGGTCAATATCATCAACCTTTCTTGTGATGTGCTCCATCATCTGTGCCTCCTTGTTCCTTTTTCTTTTCGGCAATCTACAATCTGCCGCTCTGTGACCCATCTTGTCACAATTGAAGCATTTTCCTTGGAACTTGGCCTTTTTGGAGATGCCTCCTTTAGGCCCCAACTTGGAACTCATTCCAGGTTTCTTCTTTTAACTCTTGGAGCTACTCCTATGCTCCACAACATTGTACTTCACAGCGGCCTTCATGGATCTCCTGTCAGATCTCCTATTATCATATTCTATGCGAAGCTTGCTAACAAGAGCCTCCATATCCATCTCCTTTCTTTTGTGCTTCAGATAATTCTTGAAGTCACTCCAGCTTGGAGGTAGTTTTTCAATCATACAAGCCACTTGAAAGGCTTCATTAATGATCATCCCTTAAGTAAGAAGTTCTTGGATGAGCACTTGCAACTCATGTACCTGACTCATTAGTGGCTTGGTATCCACCATCATATAGTCCAAAAATCTGCCTACCACAAACTTTCCGGATCCAGCATTCTCGGTCTTGTACTTCCAGTCCAAAGTTTCCCACAGCTCTTTCGCTGATATCGAGCTACAGTATACTCCATAAAGGGAATCCGATAGGCCATTCAGGACATAATTTCGACATAAATAATCAGAATTCTTCCACATATCCACCGCCATAAGAGTTTCTTTATCACTCTCTTCAGTACTCGGTGGTGCGTCTTTAGTCAGAAACCTTGCAAGGCCTAATGTAGTCAGGTAAAACAACATCTTCTGTTCCCACCTTTTGAAATTCGCTCCATCAAACTTCTCAGGTCTTTCTGCATGACTTGCAGTAGGAGGAGCTTGAACCACAGGAGTCTGTTTTGCCACTTGTGCAACGGGCACATCTCCACTTGCCATTTCTGTAAAATCACAAAAACCAAAAATCAATTAGTTGCTATTCTATCTTAACAAACTAATTTCAACCCATTTCCAATAAGAAAACACAAACAATATGATTTTCTAGGGTTTCTGTATACACTCACAAAATTGCTGTATACACCCACATAATACTGTTCACGTGCACTGTTCATAGACACGTGGTGTCAGCAGAGGCTGACACGTGGTGCACCCACAGGCCGACACTGTTCATATGCCATGTGGGGCTCTCTCATGGAGTTGTGGCCTGCCCATACCAATTGGGCCACTGTTCATGTGGGCTGGGTCTTATCTGGGCTTGGGCCTTGAGTTGAACAGTAGATGTTCTAACCTGGGTTGGGCCTTTGAATTGGGCCAGATCCAACAGTATCCAATTTCAGACCCATTAACCCAAAATCCAACCCGTTTGCCCATTTTTAACCCTTCTTCAACCTCCAACCGGGTCAAATTCGATCCATTTTACCGGTAAATGGGTTTTCTGACCCGGTTCATATTTTTTCACCTCTTTTTCACTAATCCAGCACCAAAAAATGCCCAAAAATCATCAAAAAACTTAAAATTCATGGGTAATTCAATTTTGGAAAAAGAAATTTAATTTTAAACAATGATAAGGAATAGCCCAAGAATTTTTAAATCCATAAGAAACAGCTTTCTCACAAACATGTCCATCACACAACCCACTCGGGTTTGAAGCCTTTTTTTTTTTTTTTTAACAAAAAACTTTACACCGGAAAGTCACTAATCAACAACAAGATTGAACAATCCACATATATAAACATATATTCATGCGGAAAATTGTCTTAAGATTGTTGCAAAATAATGTGAATATAATATGAATATATGTATAAACATGTGGATCTACAGATGTAAACAAAATACAAGGAAAATAAATAAATCAAATATTAGATTTGGAACCTGTGAGCCTTAGTATTCGATCTGCTTTTGATGAATTTGTTCGAGGCCTGTGTGGTACCACAGTTTCCTTAATACAATTTCCGTCCCACCGGTGTAGATATTTCCTGACGGTTGTCTCCCAGGATACAATAGAGTCTAAGCTTTTGGACATAGCACCTCCAAAACTTTCCCTCGAACTTTTAGTATACCTTGGCTTTACCACTCTCTAAATGCAAATCTTTTTGAAAATCTTTTTACTGTTCAAACAAGTATAAAAAAAAAAAAAAACCAATTCTATTTCCTACTCTCTTCTCCCTCTTTTTTTTTTTCCTCGTACCCCAGAAAAGCCTCTTTCTTTTTCTTCTTTGACTCTTTCCTTTTCCAAAAACCCAAAACGGCAACAAAATAAATTTCATTTAATGCCCACTATTAGAAACCGTCCAAATCATTCAAATTCCTTAAAACGTTACAAAAAGTAAAACATTTGCTTTACACAGCAATAGAAGTATTACTTCATAGTTGCTTATAATATTACAAATATACAATTAAGCGAAAGTGATGTTGATTTTGTTTAGGTGGTGCCTGTGAGTTTGGAGGATATGGAAAGACTGTAAATTATGGCGCAATGTTGCAAGAGTTTCTAGGCTCTACAGGAATGGAACTGCTTGTGATGCTTGTTATCAGGTGTTCTTCAATTAGTTTAGTATGTTATAAAAGAAATTTCTCACTATGAATTATATATGGTGAGGCAAACATATGCTTAAAGCGAATTCCAACAAAATTATATAACAATAATTCATAATATCCCAAAAAGAGCATAAACCCACCGACTTGAAGTCGCTTTCAGTACTCAAAAGTTCAAATCGTATTGCTACTAATTAATAACTATATATTAACGTAGTTATATAATTCAACTTTGGATTCAAAATCTCATTTTTTTAACTTTTGTTTCCTTTTTCTAACAATTTTTAGGTTAGGTGCATAAATCGTCAATATTGCAATCATGGTGGGTTGGACGTAGTGGTGACTGACTATGGTGAAGGATACAGAACAGATTTCGTTCTCAGCACAAGAGCGTACAGAAAGTTGGCAAAGCCAAACTTGGCCTTGGAGTTGTTTGCTTATGGTGTTGTTGATGTCGAATACAAAAGGATCTCTTGCAAGTACCCTGGTTATAATCTCATGATCAAGGTCCATGAGCATAGTAGATATCCACAATACTTGGCCATAATCATTCTATACATAGCAGGACAAAATGGCATCACAGCGGTCGAGTTGTGGCAGGTAATCTTTTCGGTTATGCTTTGTTTACATAGTCGAAATTCGATACAATTTGAACAAAAAATAGTGATGAGGCTTAATAATGTTGTTTTTTGTTCAGGAGGATCACAAGGGGTGTTGAGCCTTTGGGGCGGTATTTGATTCGGCTAATCCACCAGCAGGCTTTATAAACTTGAGGTTCCAATTGAGTGGAAGTGGTGGCTATACCTGGGTCCAAACCAACAATGCCATTCCTGGTTGTTGGAAAGCTAGTGCTGTCTATGATTCAACCATTAAGCTTACTTAGATGGAGTTTAGTGTGTGTGTAAGTGTATATATGTATATACCCTGTTTTCAGTTGCTTTGTGTTTGGTATGCTATATAGTGTGGTAAAGTTGGGTGCAGTTCCTCTACTGCCTTTGCTCAAAAAATAATTCGATTTGTACTTTCAAATAGTAATATTTGAGCAACTTTTTTAAGTTCATAAAGTTACACGCAATTTGGAAAGTGAGTAGGAATGAATATATATATATATATATATATATATATATATAATTTGTGCTATATTACCCTCGTTCATTTTAAACTACACACCAATTCTCTAGATTCTTTATCATGGCATTTATACTAGGCTGTCTTAGGCTAATGTCCTATCATTGGTAGTAAAATTACATGTGGGTTCAATATAATCTATGCAATAGAATTCAGTATAAGCTTATTTTTCCTTTAAAAAACATAGAAGGTTGGAATGAACTTATGAAAAGTGTGTGAAAAAGTTAATTAATATATATCAAAATCCAATGGCTAAACCTTCAGTAAGCAAATAAAACATTGTAGATCGCTCATGAAATCCTGTTCCTCACAGTTTCCACCCAAAAACAAAAGCCATAAGCAACAACAACAAAATAAATAATTTACCAAAAACAAATAAATAAATAAATGAACAAGCAACAAACTAAATGAATATAATAATAATAATAAAAATCAAGTAACAGTACCTGGTGGCTGGTTCTGTTAGGAAGAAAATGGCCCGTCAGCCATCAAAATGGCTAATTGGATTAGGATTTTTAAATTCAATCCCATTATTTGGTCCTCTAGATGACAGATAACCAATAGATGAAATAGGTTTGTTATTTATCTATATTACAAACATTACCTATATTACCCTTCTACATTGGCAACTACATTTTCTTCTCCTCTGTAGTTTTCTTTCTACCTCTCTCACCTTTTTTTTTTCTTTTTTGTTTTTTTGCCTTTTTTTTTTTTTTTTTTTGGTGCGTTCTCCCTTTCTACTCTCTATCACAGTTACAACTTGAATCTAGCCAAACCACTGCAAATTGGGAAAATGGAAATTCAATGTTGCTGGCGATGTGTAGTTTATTTATAAGGAAGAAGAAGGCCGTTTTTGTTTACCACTGGCACCAAATCAGTATTATCCATGGACTTTCAAGAGTTGGTAACAAGGACAAAGTAAAGCATTTTATTGCTAAATGTCATTCTGGCAATTTTAGCATTGGTTTATCCCATACCAAATCTTTAAAAAAAAAAAAAAAAAAAAATTGCTACTGTCATAGTTAATGAATGATTATTAGTGCAACTTGCATGTCCAATGATAATTTAAATATTTAATTTAAAAATTTTAGAATAAAAATAATAAAATTAAATGCTTTAATTAAATTTAATATATCATATGGGTATCAATTAGTGGTCTCGTAAATAGCAAGACTTGAAAAGTAATATTGCTAAATTATAAATTATTATAAATAACAAGACTTGAAAAATAATATTGCTAAATTATAATTTTTTATTTATTTTGTGATACGATTCATTTGTCACCAATTAAGATTTAAGGATAAATTTCATTTAAACTCTTTCAATTTTGTTGTAATTATATTTAAATTCTCATATTTTTAGAAGATCATTATTAATTTTGTTTAGATCATTATCCACTTTTTTTTTTTTAATAGTTATTCCTTAAAAAATTTTAAAGGTTATTATATTTGAAATAATAGCTATTCTTTAATTTGAAAATATACCAAACATAATAAGAAAACTATTCTTGTAATAAATATTTTATTCATATATTTATTTTGCAAGCCAGATATATTATAATAAATGATTAAAGGATCTGCATACTTTGATTATTATTGTAGGATCTAATGCCAAAATATCAAAATTTAGTATCCCATTGGAGGCACCAAATGTAAGAACCATATTAAGACTTGGCAACGGCATGGTCATGGAGCATTCCACTTGAGATGCTCTTTACGCCCATCTCGATTTAGAGAAAGGATTTAAGTAATTCATAATGCAGACAATTCTCTTCGGTAATTTTCACAGTCACCTGCCCTCTTTTCTCTTTTTCCAGTTTCTTTCTTTCTCTAGCATTAGTGAAATCTATGTCCTTCTTTGTTCAGTATCAGTTGAATCATCAAACCCATAACCATCACTTCCAAATTCCTTTTTCTTCTCTCTCTCTCTCTCTCTCTCTCTCTGTGTTTCTGTGTGCAATGGCTAGAACTACATATTACAGCACTCTAGAACCCATCGAATATCGTCCTCTTCACCTTTTTAAAAGAAGCTTTTCAAAAAATATTTTTGATTCTCAATTAAACTCAGCAAAATTTAGAAATAGCTAAACGGAAAAAACTTGGGTGGGTAGGTTTGTTCGTCTAGCTTGAGGGAACAGAGGCATAGGGATATGTCGAGTAGTTAGCTGGTGAAATGGTTATATAGCCCAAATATAAGGCATTGGACGTATCTATATATGGGGTAAGGTGGGCCCAAGCCCATCCAACCCAAAATTTAAATTTTTTTTTTTTTTTTTTAGTATATATATTATTGGAACCGTATAATCCGTTGTATATGATTGTGAAAAGCTTGCTCCTACGCGGTTAAAACCAAGAAAAAGAAAGGAAATATGAAACAATTATATATATTTGTGATCATATTTTAAATTTTATTTATATTAACTGAGCAATTTTCTTGTTATTATTTTTATAGATCACAATGCAATATATATATATATATATATATATATATATCTTTCATTATTTTAGGAGAAAGGAAGATGGTCATAATACATCGAAGCAAAACACGTTCACAGTCAAGGGGCTTAAAAATTGGAAGGGAGTAAATAATGACCCATGTATGCTAAAAAATCTTGAAGGGGATGCTAATTCACTACACAATATTTGCTATGCAGAAATTGGAGGATTTGAAAAATCTACCTCAGCATATTACAGATGGATAAATCAACAGTCTGCAAAAATAGTCATGCATAATCAATTGGTGCTAAAGACCTTCATAGAAAGCGTGAAATGGCTAACAATGCAAGGGTGCGCTTTTGGAGGTAATAATGAACTCATCAATTCTATTAATCGTGGAAATTTTATTGATTTAATCAAGTTGCAAGCAAAAGTGAACAATGAAATTGTTGAAGTTGTCCTAGATAGTGTAGCATATTTTTTATTTAAAAAAAAAAAATAAGAGCTACACTCTTAAAATGCCAAGTATACATCCCCAAATATTCAACATAAGTTATTAAACATTAGGAAAATTAGCATTGTTGTGTCTCGAATTTTATTGGAATTGGCACTTTGCACCTCAAAAATTTTTTTTTCTAGCAATTTGCACCCCGAACTCATAACATCCTTGCACATTATTCCTTCTATAAGTAAATTGCAAAACTTTCCAAATAAAAAGTAATGAGAAATAAAAAAAATAATTAGAAAAAGGATTTTTATTTTTTTTAATACGTTAATAAAAAAAATGAAAACCAATAAAAAAATTTGAATATGTATAAAAGAATTCCATAGATTATTATAAAAATGTAAATATAAATTTTTAAAAAATAAAAATAATACTTTGTGCGTATTTTAAATATTAAAAAAAAAACTATAGAAGAAAGTGATCAAGATTTCTAAAATATAAAAGAACACTTTGAAAAATTATTTTTTATATTTTTTTACACTTGTATTTTAGAAATTTTAGAAAAATAAAATTTCAAAGTTTTCTTTTATATTTTAGAAATATTTAATCATTTTTTTTATAGGTCTTCATGTTTTTTCTTATTTTCTCAAATATGAACATGTTATTATTTTTATTTTTTGAAAAACTACATTTGCATTTTTTATAATAATCTGTGCAATTTTTCTATTATTATTTTTTATTTTTTTAGAATATTTCTTGTAAAAATTTTTATTTTTATCTTTGAAAGATTACATTTTCAATTTTTTTAAAGTTTTCATTAGCATTAAGAAAAATATTAATCCTTTTTTTTAATTTTTTTATTTCTCATTACTTTTTATTTGAAATTTTTTCTATTTGCCCCGTAAACGATATAAATATTACACTTTGCACCCTCCTTTCCATTAAATATTTGACAGACGGTGCAAGAAAGTTGTGAATTCAGGTTGCAAATTACCAGAAAAAATTCTTTAAGGTGCAAAATATCAACCTTGATAAAGTTTTTTGTGCAATTATGCTAATTTCTTTAAAAATTATTGCTGATAATGTGAGAAGTAAAATTTGTGACGAACTTGGAGATGTAAAAATTTGTATTACTGTTGATGGAACAGTTGATGAATCCAACAAAGAACAAATGGCTATTATTTTGTGATACGTAGATAGCAATTAACAATGAGTTTATTAGAGAAAAATCTTTTTAAATTGTTTGTGTTGATAATACTTCAACTTTGAAAAAAGAGATATGCAATGTATCAGATTAATACTTCATATCAGTTGAAAATTTATGAGGTCAAGGGTATGATGGTGCTAGGGTAATGTGATTAGTTGAAAATTTATGAGGTCAAGGATATGATTGTGCTAGCACTACAAGAAAATGAACCTTTAGCGACGAAATTTTTACCGACGAATTAATTTATTGTTGCGAAAGAAATCATTATTGGCAAAAAAACATATTCCTAAGTAAAAACTATAGTTTTTGCCACAAAAAAATAAAATCACCAGCAAATGTTACATTTTTACCAACGAAAATACAATTTTGCCGGTATTGGATAGACTTTTGCTGACGATTCCTTAATATTGTTGGCAAAAATTAACTATTTACCAACGAAATGAAAATTTTCCGGCAAAAGTTATAAATTTTGCTTAAATATTGTAGGTAAAAACAAAACAATTACCGACGAAATTGAAAGTAGCTGGCAAAAGTGATACCTTTTAGCAACAATTAATATTTTCTCCAAAAAAGGTTAACATGCGAAAAGTTACACCTTTTTATCAACAAACACCACAATTGTTGGTAAAAGGTAAAATCCGAAAATATATATTTTTGAATTATTATTATCATTTAGTGAATCTATGCATTTAATTTGTTTGTAATTAATATATCCTATATATTTAAATTTGGTTAGGAGGTAGTTAAAAAAAAAAAAAAAACAATTTGCCGACAAAATTTTACATATCTACCACATGGCTTTGTTTTGAATTTTTAAATTTTTGAACATATAAATTATTTTCTATCCTAACTTTCATTTAATTGTTATCTTTTATGTACCTTACTTTTTTTGTAACGAAATAAACTTTTCCCAGCAAATTAAAAAATTTACTGGGCAAATGTAACTATTGCCAATAAAATTTAACAATTTTGTTGGTAAAATTGTGAATTTTTTTTCTAAAAAAAAAGTTTTTTCTGGGAAAATTATCATATATTTAATTTTTCCATCTTCAACATAGGGTTTTTGTGACATATATGTATAAATTTTTTATGTTAAAAATAAATCAAATGCAGTGCTTATTAGATAATATTATAATTATATGTAACTATATATTTACATATATATATTTCTAATGTATATTATTATTATTAGTAGCATAAATTAAATTGAATAGTATACATATAAGTTAGTTAATTTATATCTTATATCTTAACTTACAAATAATTTGTTATATTCTAAATACTTTATTTTTTTACAGATAATGGAATAAACATTTGGGAAAAATGTATTTTTTTGGGAACAATTCTATATATATATTTTTTTATATTTTCGGTTTAGGTTTTTTATGACATATATATGTAAAATATTTATATTAAAAAAATTAAATGTGCTGCTAACTAACAATTAGTATTATAATTACATAAAACTATATATATATAGTATTATTATTGTTATTATTAATAGTAGTATTATTTTAGAATTTATAAGATATAAATTAAATTAAACCAATATTCGTGTAGCTAAGTTACTTTTTATCTTAACTTACAATTAAATTTGTAATTTCATTATATTTTATGTTGTATTTTAATAGTAGAGAGCACAAATATTTGTTACACTGTATGTACATTATTTTTAAAAACACTAATAAATATTTGTTGATGAAATTTATGTTTTATTTATTCCGAAAAACTAATATATATTATATATTTTTAATTGTTTGAAACTTTTGCCAGTGAAATATATTTTCCTCGGAAAAATTCCTATTGTCGAGAAATTGATAAATACTTAATTTTTTGGCGAGAATTTTAACAAATTCGTCGGCAATAGAAATAAATTTTCCCGGTGCCCGTCCCGCCTCACAGTCCCTCCAGTCCTAACGTGGAAAAATAATTAAAATACAATTAATTTAACCCATTATTTTTCTCTCCATCTCCTTCTCCTTTCTCACTTTTTTTTTTTTTTTTTTTTTGTGTCAAAATCATTTTCCAATTTATTTATTTATTTTTTCCACTTTTTGTTTATCAATATGCTTATATTTCATTATGGAAAGGAAGAATGCTTGCTCCAAATTTCTGTTAATTTGTGGGATGGGAATCAGTAAGAGTAGAGAGGGAAAAAAGACCCACGAAAATTTGTGTACAGAAAAAATTAAGTAATTTTTTTTTTAGATATATTGTTGAGTGGCTATTGAGCGAGTAGATAAGGTGGGAAAACAGAGTTTTTAGGCCTATCAAACCCGAAACAATGGCTCTACTTTCATCTACCATAACAGCATTGTCTTTCATTCCTGCTAGACTTGTAACACAAAATCATCATAATCTGTAGCCCCTTTTCCACAATCCTATTTTGCCTCGCAACGCCTCCAAAATTCGTATCTCTTTTAGGGTTCAAGCTGCAAAACCTCCTGTCGGAGTATGCTGCTTCGGAGTATGTTGCTTTTCTCTGCTCCTTTTTTTTTTTTTTTTTTTTTTCATTTATGAACTGGGCTTTCTTTTTTCTTTATCATATTTGCATTATATGGGAGTTAATAAACAAAAGGGTTTCTGTATCTTAGGTGGAAGTGCCAAAAGTAGAGCCAAATTTCAATCCCCCGTTTCTTGGATTCACCAAGACTACTGAAATTTGAAATTCTAGAGCTAGTATAATCGGGCCTATTGGAATCTTCATTGTAGAATTGGTGGGTTTCAATTTATTTTTTATTTTTATTTTTGTGGTTTTTAGTTATTGAATAGGCAATGAACAAAGAAGTTTGCATCATTTTGTAAATATTCAGCATAATTGTGAATGCTGTATTGTTGTTGACAGAACTAGTAATGTTTCAGCTATTTCACATTGGAGATAAAATAAATTATCCTTCCACAGCCTTCATGCTCGTCTGGTGTTATTTTTTTTTACTAGTAACATTCAAGTATCATTATAGGAATTTGTGCACTGGTTTTTCAAATACTAAAATATCTTTTGGTTTTCTAAAAGTTTAGGTGGTTTCAGTGAGAAACATCTTTTTGTATGTGCTGTTTCATTTTAAGCTGAAGGGACATGACCCCTCTCTTATTCACAGGCTCACATCTTCCTTGTTAATTCATGTAGAGCACGTTGGAATAGAAGTGGTTGAGTGTGCTTGTGTTATTGAATTGCCTGAGCTAAAGTTATGATGCTTTATCTGGTTGATTTAATTACAAATTGTGACCTTTCCCACCTTTAGTTTTTAAGATTGTGCCATTAAAATTGCAGTGCTGTATGAGATCTTACTTCAACTTGCTTTCATTGTAAATTAGATTATTAGGGGTATAACGCAAGCATATGTCCAAAAATTATCAATTATATGCAAAGTTTTGAAAAATGTTTCTAGATAGGAAGTACAAAATGCTGAATCTTAATCATAAGTATCATACAATGATGTTTCTCTAAGTATCCTTTCAGTTTGAGAGCAGAAAACTGATCTGTGCAGCTGAGACTCCCTTATACCTCTGCTTCGTAATTTGACATATAGGACTTACACATGAGGACATTGCTGACTTGCTTCTATTGCTATGTTTAGGGTCGAGATCGATTGGGAGAGAAAATATTATCTTTTCTAGTTAATGTATCAGCCTACATATATTTCTACCTACATGTAAGACAACTTATCCATTAATTTCACACACACACACACACACATAAGTAATGTATATCTTTATATATTTGTTGTTAGGTTGACATGGGGTGTCACTACTGCCTGTTAAAATTAAAAAAATAAATAAAATTATGTATATTGTCTGTATCATTGAGGAAGCATGCTATCGTTTGTGCTAAAGCTGCTATGAGACCCAAGAACATCCAAAAGAAGAATCTTAGATTGTGTGAACAATACTGAATACACTATAAATCATGGAGAGTTGAGATATGGTTTTTAGATGAGTGGATAGGACACAAGAAAACCTACTAGATGGAGGAAAAGACTATAAGAAGTGAGCAATGACTCAGCATAATCTATGTTTCAACATTTGATTTTCCCTAGAGTAGTTCAGTTTGAATGAGGCGGGCTATCTAAATAGATACTAGAGTATATGAATTTGCGTGCATTTTGACACCAATCAGGACAGTATCACTATCAACCATTTATATATTGCCTTTTTCTGTTTAGATTATTTTGACTTCTAAATTTCAATGAAAACATTTTGTTATTTCATGAATAAAATACACTGATTACTGACACATTGGTCCTAGATCCAGAGATATATGAATTTGTTGTAATGTATCTTTAATGTTTCTATACTTATTTTGCTTATTTTTCTCCCATCTCCAAGCAACCATGATTACAATAATGGATTTTTCTAATTGCTGCACTGCACATTTGATTGATGATAATTTGTAAATTTGTTAATTTGTTTTTTGTTGCTAAAAAAATTTGTGCACTTATTATTATGTCGGTTTGTGGAAATCATGTCATGGAATTTATTCATGAATATCTGGGATCGAGTGATTCTTTGTGCTCCATTTTGGCTTTAGTACTTGTGGTGCATATCATGTTACATTAAGAATTTCGTTTTGTGGAGCGTCTCGTTTGGGTAGCAAATTCGTTAATATTTCTTCAATGATATATTTTTCTAAAATAGTTTATTAACAATACTACTTACACCTGCTTCTTGTGGAACTGAAATTATACATGATTTTCCGTCCATCATACTTCCATAAATTGTATATTTGTGTTGGTAGGGCTTAAGCATAATGGTTGCTTTATGAAGATAAATAAAATGTAACACCACTATCTATTAGATATAAGGCCAATTAGATATAAGGTTACGATCCTGTGTTATAATGCTTACTGGTTAATCTTGTTGCTCAATCAATCTACCATGAATTTTACCGACTCTTTCATTGGTGGGTGTTATTGTATGTGATTAGGCATAGAGAACTGGCCTGGGTGTAAGCTTCATAGCCATAACTATGGGTTCCTGAACCATTTCGAGGCCAGGTATGTACAACATACGGCAATTTTGTTACTTTCCCATGCATGCCTTTACTGTGTTCTATTTCTTTCATCATTTTGTATTCAATGATTATCCATTTGAAGGCTAAATGAGTTTACAATTATAGGAATTTTCTAGAGGTCTTCTTCTAATCTTATATGTATCCAAATAGTAATACAATGTCCATTAGCCAAGAAGAAAGTATCAATGCTTTTATTAGTTGTTTCCTTAGACATCTAAAGTGGTTTAAAAATAAAAATAAAAATTTCTTTAAAAAAATAACAACAATATCAAATGCCTTCATAAATTTGGAGAAGTTATAATCAAAATAACAACAATACCAAAATAACAACAATATATATATATAGTTATGTGTAAATATATAACTATATATATTTTCAGAGCTCATATAGGGAACAAGTACCCACATGATGTGCCTTCTTTTTTCTGGTGTTTGGTTATGTTAAAGTAGTTTTAATTCATCCTTCGTCTAAATGTTTTTTTGCAGAAATTTGGTAACTTTTTATGGCTCAATCTTGTCCCACTTGGGCCATATTTATTTTTATTTTCTCTAACAAAAGGTAATTCTTCCTAAAACACCCTTTTTTAAGGTGAGGTAGAGAGGAAGAGAGACAGAGAGGACAGGGCTTGAAAAAACTGCACCATCATTATCCATTCTTGCACATAGCCACCACAGGCACCTAACTTAATCGGGTTTATAATCGGCATGGTTTTTCAACATTTAATTGATAATATTAACAAGGTACTGAAATCTATTCTGAATCACAACAGTAGTTGGTTGGATCAAAATATGTTTATTTTAATCCATGATATTAGACCAATAAAACATTCAACATACATTGATTTTGATACCTAGGGTTAATCTCAAACTACAAAAATAAAATAATTTTAGCGCACTAAGACATGTTATATGCAATTGTAATGGAAAAAACATCAGTTAGTTTTACTTACTCTCTAGAATAGATGAACTTCGCCCTTCTCATTCTTTTTCTGTTCAACATATTGATGAACTTGTTCAGATTAGAACACTACTTATAATACATAATAACATACACACAAACACTAGGATACATTAATCAAACAGCAGAACAACTGCCAAGAAAGGTCTAAAACAAGGAATAATCAATAAAAAGAGGAAATCCCTACATTTTTTCGGACTCTAGCGGTGAAACATCATACCAAATATGTCCTTAAAATTAACTTTCGGTCATACTCTATAGGACACAGGAACTTTGGCCTTCCCCTTTTTTTGCTATACTACATATTGATGAACTCGTTCAGCTTTTCTTTGACCAGACTGTTCATACGAAGAGCTTCACTTATTAGTGAGTTCCATTTTATACATTCTGAGTCTAGCAATGTTGCAGGAGTAGATTACTCTCATATCAGTAATTTTGAAATGGAGATGTCTTTGTATGTCATAACTAAATAGATGTGATTACTCTAATAGCAGTAACTGTCAGGTTTGTTTATTTAATATTATTTACGTATAAATAGTTGCTTAAATCAGTCTTCTTAATTCTATTTTATTTACATAAATGTCTTGTTTGTTTATTTACTATTTTCAGCATCCCATTGGCAAAGCAAAAATGTTAAAGGAGGGACTATTGGCAAAGGAAATGCAGCTATGGTTGCAACTATGGAGAGGTTAAAGGTGGAACTAGATTATGCCATAGGGAGGCCCACAAAGACAAGATTTCAAGTAAATTAACAAGTGAGTGTGGTTATCTAGTTGGGAAGCATGCTCCTCTGCAAGTTGAGACATGGATGCAGATTGATGAGAATGAAAGAAAAAGAATCAGAAACCTTCTACAGGTTTTTCTAGTTTCTTTCATATTTATACTAAATACTAAAATATCAGTTATATAAACTAAAACAAATCTGTCATGTTTCACCGTGCACATAGTTGAACAATTAGTGTTTTTGGACCTAGCAGTAGACCTATTGATGATCCTAAACTTCGATGTATGAACCGGATAGGAATTTCATATTTAGGAAGAGCCACTTCAAATCTTTTGCTTGGATTTAGGACATCATGTAACATTTAAGAACCATATCATGTTTAATAATTTTATGCATTTAATTCACACATACAAACAAATATAAAGGTGTTAAAGTATTATTTTACCTTCAACATTGACACGTTTTGTATTTTGCCCCATAACTGAAAAAACTCCCAACATTAGCCTATGAATAAGTGCAATCTTTAAAATTATTTTAATCATGTATTTTCTATAAAGAAATTTGATGACATTAACAACACACTGCACAAAGAGAAACAAACAGAATCAAAATGTTTCTAGTGCAGCAGTCCACCAAATTATAGCAGTCCACACAAATTGCAGAACACCACAAGTTGCAAAATCCAATTCATGAATTCTAATAAATAATATAAACTAGTTTCATATACATATTTTCCTTTTTGCAGAAATTCTAGTGTTCCCCTGAGACCTAGCTGATGTTTCCCTACCTTCTTTTCTTCTATTGGATCTATATGCAACATGCCATCCCATTAGAAAATTAAACACAAAAGGTAAAAAATAAAAAATTATTACAAACGGCTTGCAAGAGATATAATTAGACATAGGAATGATGTAGGACTTCTAACATGCCTAGCTATGTGAGATTGCATATCTTATGTACATTTAGGGAAGCATGAAAGGAGTATCCTTATTAAAGATTAGGATACAAGAATGACTTTCCAAAAATGTTCTCTCCGTTGGTTAACTTGGAAACATATTTTCCTATTTCAACAACTTCTCTCCAATTCTCCTTGGATCTAAAAATGTCAGAAATAGAGCACTTCACATTTTTTGTAAACAGTGTTTGCATTGTAATTATGAGGGGTTTGGCCTCCCAAGGTTCTTTCTCCTCTGTATCCTGGTTCTTTGTTGAGGTTTGGATCTCCTTTGGGTAGCAAAAATAACATGTGTGCATGTTGAAATATATATGTGTGTATATATATATATGTTGATATACTGAAATGTATACATATAGATACTTATCAGATAGATGATTATTATATATGAAGCCAGAGAATGTTGGAGAGATGAACCTTCAGTTTTGAGTATCTTATCTCATCTTTGAAAGGTCTCTGAAATTTGGCTCTAAGTCTATGTGCTAAGATTGTTGCTGGTTCTAACTCTTAAGTGCTTTCTCAAATTTTCTGACATGTAGGACTGTGGTTGTTATTGCATCTTCTAAGATAATATTTCTTTCTGGGCTGATAAGGTTTTCTGCTTTCAGTTGGTTTCTAATAGGCTTTTATAGGCTTTCTATGAAAATAAGCATAGAAAAAAAAAATGGTTGTGAATGGATTAGTGAGTTGGGTGAGAGGGAGATAGAGGAAGGTATACCATCATATACCATCACCAACAGATAAGATTGAGCGGTGGTTATATTTGGGTTCTGGATTACTTTATCTAATTCTTTTATGGTTGCAATTATTATTACTTTAATTTAATGTATGAACTTTTTTGTCTGCTTGACTTGCTTATTAATTTCTTTGAAAGTTTGGTTGATTAGGTATATCTTTATATTATTAATATATTAATTTCTATTATTTCATTTATTTATTTATTTATTTTTGCAATTTAAGTTTGACATTGACCTAGAAGTTGGAAGATATGTTAAATATGTCAATATTGTAATGAGCAAAGCATATTATGGCATAGAACTCTTGCTCTGGTAATGGTATATCGTTTAGCAGGTTTTGTTTTCCTTCACCACCACCTCACCTCCTCCATCAGTTGCTTCTTGAAATTTTTTATTTTTATTTTATTACAGTAGATTTTTAAAATTTACTAACATAGAACATATTTACTATTAATGGTAAGAATTATTTCTTTTGTGTAATTATTTTTATAATATTTGTGTTGGTAAAAACAACTGAAAAAAAAATACAGGGAAATAAAATTAAATAAAAATCTACAAAACAAAATTAAATTATTTGCAATATTTTTAAAAAAAAAATTTGGAAAAACCTTCGTCAATAAAAGCACAATTTTCTCGGTAAAAATAACATTGTCGTCAAAATATTTCATCGTTAAAAACATTATTTGCTTCAGCCTTGTTTCGTCGGTAAACATTTGATTATTGCCAACAAATGTCTTTGTCGACGAAACCTTTTCGTCACTAAAAATAGCTTTGCTGACGAAACTAGTTTCATTGCTAAAACTCTTTGTCTAGGAAACTGCTTTCCTCTGTAAAAATATCTTTGCTGACAACATACACTTTCGACGGCAAATCACTTATTCTTTTTTACCTTTGCTGACAACATACACTTTCGACGGCAAATCACTTATTCACGACAAATTAATTTTGTTGCTAATTACATTTCAAGAATATAAAAATATGCTATATTTTGTAGCCAAAAGATTTAACTGACAATTTATGATTTGAGGGAAATAGTTTTTCACGAAGAAATTTATTTTTTTTGGCAAAAGTTTTAGCCAAGAATTCTAAAATTTTGTCGGTAAATACAATCACAGAGGAAGTATAGGCGACAAAGTCGTCGACAAATTTATTTTTGTTGGTAAAACATTTAACTACGAATTTTATGTTTTTGCTGGCAAAAATATTTTGTCGGTAAAAGGTGAATTTCTTGTAGTGTAGTGACATGTGAGTTGAACAGAATGGACTACAAGCTTTATTTCTTAAAGTCGTCTATATGCTTACTGTATTTATTGTTTTGCTTTTCGGTTACAACTTGTTTTAGTTGCAGCATCTAAAAAGGTGCATGATGCATGGCTTTTTTTTTTTTTTTTTTTTTTTTTTTGAATTGAGTTCTATTGTCAATTTTGTTGGTGCTTCAACTACATGTCATCCTCATTTAAAATCATTTTGGTGCTTCAACTACATGTCATCCTCATTTAAAATCATTTTGAAAAGATGAAATTGTTAATTTGATAGCATCAGGAGAACATGAGACAGCTACAGAAGCTAATCAAATTTTACTTTGCAATAGATTGGAATTACCCATTTTTATTTCATTCATAGATTGATTGACATGTTTGGTTCAACGTCTACACTTCTTGGAAATCTTGTTGACAATGGATTGAAGAATAATATATGTGGAGAGCCTAAATGTGCGTACAAAGATTTGAAAACACTTCAATTTGAATTTATTTTGTTACTGTTGTATAAAGCTTTGGGAATATCTAATACGTAATGTCAAACATTGCAAATGAAATCCCAAGACATTTTAAATGCAATGAATTTAGTATCAACTTTAAAAGTGCCTCCTTCAAAAGATGCGAGAAGATGAACATGATGATTTTCTTCAGAATGTGGCATCTTTTTTTATGAAAACGTATGATATTGTGGTGTCTGATTTAAAAGGATGTTCTTGTCGATAAAAAATAATATTATAGTGGAGAATTACTATCATTTTATTATATTTAATTCTATAATAGAGTTTTAGTTGATGGAGTCGAATAGCATATTTATAGAGAAAACAATAAAATTGTTTACTTTGGTGAGGCTTTAAATCCGATTGATAAGCTCAAATCATTCTCTATAAATGCTATATGTGTACACTATCATTTTCATCAAGGTTGGTATGGTTACTTCTTTTATTTTCAAAAGAAAAATAAGGTATTTTGCCATATCGAAACTTCAATTCATTCATTATTATGTTAAGTTTACAGAAATGGTATGAATGCACACCATAGCTAAATCTAAATTTTGACAAGTGTTTCTGCCTTATTGAGTCCTTCAAATTAAATTAGTCTTCATGTATGATGCCACATGTCTTGACATGTATTGGAGGAGGGGTTGGCCGAATGGCAAGACTCCATGACACCAAGTACCTACCCATGTCGTCATCTATGTCGCCGAGGTGTTTCCATATCATTGAGGAGCTTGATTTTTTTAAAGTCTAATTTAGCTAATATACTTTAATTACGTCATTTTGGTGTCTTTAAGCACCAAATTGACTAGCCTAAATTGTACACAAAAATTGGCTAGAACAAAACATAAATCAAAATACAAAGGCAAGCTTAAATTGCAAACCTCTTGGCATAAGTAAATATATTTCGTGTTTGCTCACCATCATGGCTAACAATGCCATGATTTTCTAACACTCATTTTTGGTAATGTTAGGCACGATGTATAATAGACTTCTAAGCTTTTGAAGTGTAATGGCTTTGTAAGGATATCTACAAGTTGATTTTATGTGGGGCAATGGACCAAGTTTGTCTTCTAATTTCTCTCAGCCTCCGGATGTTTTGATATTTTATAGGAGTGTACTTTGTTCTCCTATGTTGCATTGGATTTTAGGCAATGGCTAAAGCTGAAGTGTTGTCACAATAGATGATGATTGCATTTTTTTTTCTTGCAACCTAAATCATTAAGCAATTTCCTTAGCCAAATTTCTTGGTTTGATGCTGCTGCAATTGAAATATACTTGGCTTTGATAGTTGATTGTGCTGTGGTTCCTTGCTTGTGTGAGTTTTAAGAAAATGGACCTATCAAACATGAACAAGTAACAAGTGTATTTTTCATGTCTTTCAAGCTGCCTGTCCAATCACTATCACAATAGACAACTAGTTCATAAATTTTACCATGCTTGTATAAGATTTCATAGTTAGTTGCACCTTTAACATTCCTTGGGATATTTTTTATAGCTTGATAATGGCTCTAAGATGGAGCACTCATGAACCTTGACAATACATTTGTAGCATACATGATATTAGGTCTTGATGCATGTATATAAAGTAAGCTTCCTATCAAACTTCGATTAATCGAGCCATTTATCATCAACTTCAAACTTTGCATTTTGCATCATAATGAGTTTCAATAGATTTGGCATTTTCTAGCTGAAATTTGTTAAGCAAATCTAAAGTATATTTTTCTTGGAATAGAAATATACCTTTACTCGTTTGCTTGATCTCCATGCCTAGGAAAGAAGTTCATTAAACCAAGATCAAACATCTCAAAGCTTGCTTCGTCTTGCTCTTGAATTGTTGGATAACTTCGGATTACAACCTGTTATGAGTAAATCATCAACATAAAGAGAGATTACCATTTTGTTTTTATGTGAGTTAGCTTTGATGTAGAGGGTTCTCTCATTTTCACTACTTGAAAAATTTCATGAAGCAAAAAGTCATCAATCCTTGCATACCAAGCACTTGGAGCTTGTTCAAGCCCATATAATGCTTTATGAAGCTTGTATAGTTTCTCCTCCTCTCTTTCTTTTACAAAACTTTCAATTTGCTCAACATGGATCTCCTATTCCAATATACCATTTAGAAAGTTTGAAAGGCTGACTTTACATTCAAATGGTATACTTTCCAAGAATTGTTGGTTGCATAGGCTAGAAGTAGTCTTATGGTTTCATGTTTTGCCATCGGTGCAAAGGTCTCAGTGTAATCCACTCCATATTGTTGGATATATCCTTTTACCACCAGTCTTGCCTTGTAATTGTTCAAGGTGCGATGAGGGTTTAGTTTAGCTCTAAAAACTCATTTAACACCTATGACATGCCCATCTCTCGGTCATGGTACCAAACTCCATGTCTTCTTCTTTCAATCATATAAAGCTCGTTCTTCATTGCAGCTTGCCATTCTTTATGTTGTGCATCTTCATTATAAGTTGCTGGATCATGAGTTGCCATGCTTTCTCTCTCATAGAGCTCTACAATTGATTTGGTTCCTCTTTTGCTAACATAATTTTTATTGGCTGGATCATCATCTTCCTCTTCTTTGATAGCATCCAGATCACTTTGGTTCGTGAAAGGGATTCTTGATTGAATATAAATGCTTATTAGCACTTGTGTTCTATTGTGAATCTTCATCCATTACAACATCTCTCAAGGCAACAACCTATATCTTTCACACATCATATATTCTACAGCCTTTTGAAACTGAGCTATAGCCAACAAGAATGCCAATGTTTGCTTTCTTGTCTATCTTGGATCTCTTAGTGTCATGAACATGTAAGTAACAAATACTTCTAAAAACTTTTAAATGAGCTATTAAGGGTTTAAAACCATACCACAGTTCATTTAGAGTTTTGGAATTAATTGCTTTACTTAAAAGTCTATTAAGGAGGTACACACTCATGTTGGTAGCTTTGATCCAAAAATTTTTCAGTAGGCTTTTCTAAAACAACAAACATCTTGACATTTCCATGATGTTTATATTCTTTCTTTTACTACCTCCATTTTGTTGTGGTGTATAGAGTTATAAGCTGATGTATGATGCCATTTTGTTTGTAAATATCTTGAAAAGCACTTAAAATGTACTCACCTACATTGTCGATTTAACTACCTTGATAGTTGTTTGAGCTTGATTCTCTACAAGCATTTTGAATTCTTGAAACGTGGCCGTCACCTTTGATTTTTTTTTAATCAATAAAAATGACAAATGCCTCCTTTCGACATAAGTTGTCTCATTTATAGGGCTACACAAATCTGAGTGCACTAGCTGTATTTTCTTCTTTGCCTTTTTGAAAGTTGTTAAAGGAAATGACTGCCTCTTGAGCTTGCTAAGTTGACATGTTTGGCATACAACTTAAACATCTTGGACTTGTGGCAGATTGTCAACAATCTGTTGAGTTTTGTATTTGCTATGTGGTGGTATAGTTGTAGTGACCATGGCTTCTATGCCATAGCTTCGATTCTTCTTGGACTTTAATGCTCAAGGCTGATTGATTTTGTTTATTAAAATTAATCACAAGACTTCTATACTTCATATGGACAAGTAACACAACTTTTCCATTCTTAGACATTTCACAACTTGTATTTAAGAATTTCAAAGTGTAATAATTCTTCATGAGTTGTGGCATACTTAATAGGTTCTCGAACAAGTTTTGAACAGATAACAAGTTTGTGATTAATGTTGTACCTTTCGGTGTTTTGATCACCAAATCTCCTTTCTCTTGTGTTTTCATCATTTGTCCATTTGCTACCTTGATTTTTTTTGCAATTTTTGAATCTAACCTCATAAACAGGTCACGACATATGGTTAGTACAACCGTTGTCCAAGATCCATGAGTTTTTGCTTGTGCTTGCGATGTTGCAAATGGTTGTGAAGGTATGTTCATGCTTTTCATTTGACTCCTTAGGTTCTTTAACTTGTATTGCTGCTTCTTTCTTTTGATTCTATTCCCTGCAAACTTTTTCCATGTTACCAAATTGCTTGCAAATTTTACATTGAGCATTTGGTCTCCACCAATGTCGCTTGGCCATGTGTCCTTGTTTTTTACATATCGTGCAAAGATCATAAGTCTTCTCTTTCCCTCCTTGGATGGTGATGTCGTTGCCTCTATGTGGCCTTTGAAAAGGCTGAGTTTGCTGGATTGACTTGCCTTTGTTGTTGGTTACAAGGGCTGTTTCTCTTAAACTAGAATCACCTTGAATCCTAGCTATTCTTAGCATGATATTGGGGAATCTCATTGCTATTACTCAAACAAGCATGAAACGTAAGGGGGCCCGAGCCATCAGTGAGATACCACTCTGGAAGAGCTAGAATTCTAACTATGCATTTGCTCATGATCATGGTTTAAATGGATCGAGTTTGCTAGAAAATGTAGGTTATGACAATAAATCTAGTTTACTAATTGCAAAACGTTTAATTACTCGAATGTATCACCCCTTTGAATTCCATATTCGAAGTTGCGATCGGATCTATTCATTAAAAAGAATCAATTCAATACATTTCTTATGTACCCATAGGTGCTACATTGGATTTGAATAAGATTTCGGATCAATCTTTTGAAATACAAATGGTAGGAAATTGATTCCAATCGCATTCTTCATAACTTTTCTATTTCGATGACCCGACTCTTACCAAAGTTATATATGGGCAATGGGAAAGAACGGAGCCCTTTTTTTTTTCATTTTTTTTATGGAATAAATATCCAGCTGCTTGTGCACCCTCGGGTACTATCTTATTCAATGTTTGTTCAATTACTCTTTTACTCGCAAATGCAACGTAGGCATTTGGTTCGGCAAAATTCTTGATCAATGGAGGAACAATATCACCATTTTTGTTCAATAAGATACCAAAGTGGATGATTGACTCATTCCATACTAGAAATAATCACAGGAAATCTTTTGATAACACGGATTTCTATTTCTCAATGATATCCCACGACCAAGACAATTGTCTGAATCAGTTTCAAACTTACAGTGGAAAAAAAAAATAGCTTGTTCTATTCAATATATCTATGGGGTAAAGAAAGGCAAAAAATTATTAAAAAAAATGTTACTTTATTAACTTTATTAACAATGAATAATAATGAAAGGGCTTCTTTCTTTTTTTTCTTTTTTTTTTCTTTTTTTTTTTTTCCTAAAATGACATATCAAATTGAGAGGAGGATGGGTTATTCACATTTCATTTGATGGTACTCTATAGAACCGTACATGAGATTTTCATCTCATACGGCTTCTCAGTCAATTCCTTCTCCTTTGTTCTGTAGCTTTCAATGCATTGATCTATTTAGCAAAGGAGATCTGTGAGGGGTTTTTCACCTCTTCTAAAGATGAAATCTCTGCTTCATATTTCGCCAGAAGGCATATGAGAGATCTTTTCTACAATTCTTTGATCAGGAAAGTCTTCACCTTGTAACTGGATTTGGTTCATAATCTTCGTTCTTTTGTTTAAGAACTCTTTCACGATTTCATGCTCTAGCATTTCCATATTCTAAACCTCTCTTCTAAAGTTTAGAAGCTACATTTGTTTTATATTTGTGTTTCCTTGGAACTCTTCCTGAAACTTTTTCCAAGCTTTACTAGGTGTTGTGCAAGTCATAATCCTTGTAAAGATCTCATCAGTAAAAGTAGCTTGTATTGATGTGAGAGCTTTATAAGGTCTTACGTTTTCTTTGCCATGCAGCTTAATTTGGTTTACAGAAGCTCCTACTCTTAAAGATTCTAGTTTATAATCATATTCAACCAACTTCCAAAGGTCATAAGCTTGAAAATAAGCTTTCATTTTGATTAACCAAATTAAGTAGTTTTGGCCATCAAATAAAGGAGGTGAATGTGTTGAAAAATGTGAAGAACCCATTGAATCCAATAGGCATTCGTTGGATTCTCACTTGGTTCTTTCAAAAGATTGAAGAAACCTGGCTATGATATCAATTTGAAAGTTTAGGGAAAGATTTAACTAAAGAGAACAAGGGCGTGTTTGTTACGTAGGATTGGGCAGGTCAGGACAGGATCCAGTCCCAGTCCGGTGTTTGGAAAGTAAAAATGGGAGGGGGACATGTTTGTCCCGTTGATCATTTTATCCCAAATGAAAGGGATAGATCTGACCCATCTGGAGGCTGGGTCGCTTTTGTCCGACTGAGCTCTCTTCTACCTCATCAAGTCCTTTTATTTCCCGCCACTGATAGGAATCTTTGTCGCGGAGGTTCTTGGTGGTTGAGTCTAAATCACTTTCTTTTTTATTCGGAACCCTAGGAGGAGAAGAAGCAGAACTCGGCGTCAGCCATGAACGATCATATCTCCGGCGTGTTTCACCGTCCCATGGCAGGCGTCATTAAAAGAATCCGGCTAGAGAACTTCATGTGCCACAATCACCTGGAAATCGAGCTCGGCGACTCCATCAATTTCATCACCGGTCAAAATGGAAGTAAGGCTCCTCTTTCTATCTTCTCTATGCCTAGGGTTTATGGCATTCAGAATTTGTTGATTTTGCCTATGGTTTCAATTTTCTCAGGTTTTTTATTTTTATTTTTTGAGTGTATGTGTTTGAGCGCAATTATATTTGTTAGATAGGCAATTAGTCTAAATTTTAGCAGCCTGTTGGGAGTTTAATTTTAAAAATGCAATATTTTTTTTTCTTTCTTTTATTTTATTTTTTTTTGGTGTGATGGTGTTTACAGATGGTAAGAGTGCGATACTTACTGCTTTGTGCGTTGCATTTGGGTGTCGAGCTAAAGGGACTCAAAGGGCTTCAACGTTGAAGGATTTTATTAAAACTGGTTGCAGGTTTGTGTTCGCCTTGCCATTCTTTTTTCTTGTTTGTTGTTTGGTTTTTTGGGGCAGGTTAATGAGAAACATTCACATCATAGAAATTAATTCTATGTTTTTGAAATAAAATCTTTTCATTTTGTCATTGTCAAAGGTTTGTGCTTCATATTCCTTTCAAGGTGTGTTTCATTTTGACGTCATGAGACATCTAGCTAAAAGAATTGGCCACATAGAACGCCATGCCACTGTGCTAATAGAGAACCGCAGATCTTGCTAGAAAAGGGATCACTTTAATTTAGATGTGAAAATCTGAATGCTTGACTTTGTAGGGTAGAAGGTCCGCAGATGACAAGTTGTAGAGTAGGATATACATTTCTGAGAAGTTTGTAGCTGTACCTGCTGAGGATTGTTAAGAGAGAATCCGATGTTTTTGATACAAGTCCATCAGAGAAACAACGGACTATAACAATTTCTGTTTGTATGCCACCTTTCGTACAGGTTTAATATTCTCATGGCTGTTTGTGAGTAATAAAAATTCATTAATCTGTCTAGAAATTTAGAATGTATGAACTATGTTTACTTTGATAAAGCATTTCACTCTTGATGTACAGGGCCCTACTGTAAGAGGATAGAGATAAGTTAAATTTAGGAAGTTCTATCTGAAAGGAGTGTTTTACTAATAACCTTGTTGATTGGATTGGTGATGGGAAGTTCTGAAAGAGTAGTGATTCTCTGATATCCTTGTTAATTGGATTTGTAATTGGGAGATTTCTCAACCAGTTCTCAGTCTCCGTACAGCTTTAGTTCTTCTTACATTCACCTAAGTATCTAATTTCTTTAGGCCAAGTTGGATTAGTCTTACTTTTGTAATGCTGTTAAACTTTTATTGATATATTATGTAAATTTTCCCTCTTCCTTTAACATTAAGAGAAACTTCATTCTTTGGGCATCAGTATTTTCTCTTGTGCTTCTTTACTCTAACCATTAACTGGATCCTTTTGATTAGTGATTCTGTAGCCTGCAGTATTGCTTTAATGAGTGAGACACTTTTATTTATCTCATTAGACCTGAAGTATCCATAAAGATCTTTCTTGATTTGCGTTTAAGGTGGTTGTTGAAATTGTTTCAGACTTTCTTTTAGTTTTCAGTGGCCTGAAGCATAGTGGGAGCACTGTAAATATAACAGAGAATTCATGTTTGTGAATAACATATAGTTGGTTTATATTTTTTTCTTTTTTCAAGAGGCATTTTCTACATTTGAGATATTTTAATGTGCTTCCTATGCTTGCAAAATAGTGTTTTAAGACTTACTTCTTAGTTCAATTTGGTTTGTTTATTTATTTATTTTATTTTTTGTTGTAGTTATGCAAATTTTCATGTAGAAATTAAAAATGAAGGGGAGGATGCTTTGAAGCCAGAAATATATGGTGATGTCATAATTATAGAGCATAGGATTTCTGAAATAAAACTATAATTATAAAATAGTCCAATCCAATCCAATTCTGCACCAAACATGGGACAACTAGTCCAACATTCAGTCCAGAACTATACCAAATACAGTACTGCACTATTCGATCCTGTCTGATCCTGTCCGATCTGAACTTATCCTGTCCGATCCTGTCCGATCCGGACCTATCCTGCGTACCAAACGCCCCCCAAAGGTTTAAAGCTGTTGAAAATTGATTTTGGAAAGGTTTTGAGAAGCTTGGCCTTGATACTTTTTGAATAAGCTGCTGTATTTTTCACCAAGACAGATATCGTTACTTCTTTTATTTTCAAAAGAAAAATAAGGTATTTTGCAAAAATCAAACTTCAATTCATTTATTATAATGTTACACATATATATAGTTTACAAAAGTGGTGAGCTGAACCTAAGCACCAATAGTTTCTAAGTGCTTCAAGGTGAAGCAAGTACAAGTGTGATTACAACTTCATCACTTGCTTTCTTAAATTTTGATGGGTGTTGCTGCCTTATTGAGCCTCTTCAAATTGAAATAGTCCTCATACTTGATGCTGCATGTCTTAGCATGCATTGGGGAAGAGGTTGACCGAATGACAAGACTCCATGTCATCAAGCAACTGTCCATATCATCATCCATGTCATCGATATGCTTGCATGTCATTGAGGTGCTTGATTTTTTTTAAGCTCTAATTTAGCTAATATACTTTACTTACATCATTTTGGTGTCATTAAACACCAACTTACCTAGCCTAAATTGTACACAAAAATTGGCTAGAACAAAACACAAGTCAAAACATAAAGACAAATTTGAATTGCAAACCTCTCGGCCTAAGTAACAAGGTCTTGTGTTAGTTCACCATCATGGCTAATAATGCCATGATTCTCTAACAAGATAGAGAATACAATCATTACTAACTTTGATGTACTTCACCACCCGTAGTTTCAAAATGTTTCTTCTCTTGCCTAGTTATGCCGATTGTTGGTCGAAACAAAAAAGTCACAACATTATTTGTTGATTGATAGGTTGATTCATCTATTATTGACGGTTCCAATTTCAAAAGCAACAATAGAACAAGCTTTTACAAGGATGAAGTTTGTTAAAACATCGCTCTGCAATTAAATGAAGAATGAATTTCTAGAAAACTTCATGATTGTTTATATTGCGAGGGAGATAGCTGATGGTATTGATTCAGATTTCATAATTGATAAGTTTGATCATTTGAAGAATCGTAAGTTCAGACTGAGTGGTTTATGTATTTGCATATTTTTTTACTTTCATAATTTTTTTTCATTATTATTATATTAATTTAGTATGGTAATTATATGCATATTGAGAGGTAAGGTTCCTCATCTAACTAGGTGTTTTATTTATTTATTTCCTTTGACGAATAAAATTTCCTCTTGCTATCGAGGTTTGCTTAATTGAAATTTTATGGAAAGCCCCGCCGGTTGTAAAATCCTGGTTATGTCCTTGGGCATTGGGTAAAAAAATTCAATTTTATTTATAAAACTATGACGGAAAAAGCATGATCTAATTAGCTATTCAACACGTTTAATTTAGTCTAGTAATATAACTATCACATCCATATCTTAGAAATTATAGGTTCAAGTCACCATCCTCCTACAACCTTGGAATTAAAAATGAGCAATCCTAAGCCTTTTAAATTAAGATTGTATTGTGATCCTGACCAAAAAAAGAAAAAACTCAATATAACTTAATTCTATCTAGTGTGCCAATATGCAAAATCATAACTCATTAGCTCTTTTTTTTCTTTTTTTTTTTTTTTTTTTTGGGTATCAAATCATAACTCATTAGTTAGGTGGTCGTTTTGTGTCTTTTAGAAGTAGTATGTATGTATGTACATATATATATATGTGTATATATATATATGTATGTACATATATATATATATATGTACATATATATATTTTTATATATATATATGTATATATATGTATGTACATATATATATATATATATATATGTATATCCAAATAAAAGTGAAATGAAGTTCATATGTTTTTAGTTTGGAAATGACATTAAATGAAAAAAAATTGAAAAATTAGTGATTTTTCTAATTTGTTTTGCATTTTTTTAGTGATTGACTTTGCAAAATTTTTGAATTTCTATTCACTTTTATGGAGTTTACAAAACTCTCATAGATTTTTATGTACTTTCATTTTAAAAAGCTTTGATATAGATTAATAAAATTTTATAAACATTGATCAGCTTTCATAGATATTGATAAACTTTTATTGACTTTTAAATATAGCTATAAATTATGTAATAACAAAATTATATTTCACATGTCAATAAAAAATAAAATTCCTAAGAATCACTTTAAAAAGGAAAAAATTAGTTAAAAAAATAGAAATGATATCTTATGACCTTCATGAAATTAATTAGAAAAATTCAAAGTTCATAGGGTTTTTTTTTTTCTTTTAATTTTTTTATGTATAATTTATAGTAATTCTTTTCATTTTTTATTTCGAAAGAGTAGGTTGTGACTAATGGATATTCTGAAAGTATACGATGTCAATGGAGTAAGGTAGGATGAAAATTCACTAAAGGGCCCTGCAACAAATAGTCGATTTTATAGCATACAGTTATAGCATTTTAGAAAAATGTAATTTCTAATATAAAATAATAGCTTTTTTAATCAACTTTTTGCATGCTAAAATATATTGATTAAAATTTTATTTTTCAATAACATTTTCAAATATTATGAAAATCTAAAGCATTTTTAAATGCTATAAATATACTTAAATAACATTTTTAAATGCTATAAAATGTATTAAACATAATATTTAGAATTGCTATAAGCTAGTGATTTTTATATGAATAAGCCATAAAGAAATATAAATGAATCCATACTTATTTTGAAGTTTCATAACTGATAACAATTCCTTTCTAGATTGGTTTCAACATTAAACAAGAAATTAAGATGGAGTAATATCACCAAGGAGGAAAATAAAATGAGTAAAAATATATGTGGAATAAATAATAAATATTCATATATATAGTTTGGAATTCAAGCCCTAATAAAACAGCCTAAAAATCATATATACATTATTCATATTCTCTATCACAAGCACTCTATATATTTTACTTCTATCTTAATATCTTCTTTTTAAATCTGTTTGCTTAGTCATTAACACTTTATTTATTTATTCTTTTAAAGATGTTGATCAACTCTTTAGTTACATAGTATTTATTTCATTTATATGAGTATCATTGGTTTATTAAATGTCATTAAAAATATTATTTTGTGATATTTTGAAGTGTCATTGGATTATAATTTTTAAAATGAAGTTTTTCTTTTTGATACCGCTACTTGTATAAAAAAGAAGATAATATAAATTGAAGTTGTTAGCTATCCCAAAAATAAAAATAAAAATTGTTATTTTTTTTTCCAAAATTCTTTCCTATTTAAAAATAACGTTGGATTAAAAGGGAAATTAGTTTGGAGGGATATATATATATATATATATATATATATATATATATATATATATATATATATATATATATATATATTCTCTTTTGTTAGTTTATCTTCCAATTAAAGTTAGTTATCTTTCAAAAATAATTAAAATTGTTACTTTTTTTTTCAAAATTCTTTCTTATTTAAATAAGGCAAAAATTTCATATCATGGTTTTATTAACTCAAAAAATAACTAAACACCTCCTCCAACATTTCAGATCCATTTTGTTATCCAAGAGGGGGCTGACTTTCTTCAATTCAATACGAAGGGGCATTTTCCCATAGAGCTAGGCAGGTCATACTTGGAATGCTTCTTTCTAAGTGGAGTGACTCTCGAGTACCTCTTCGTTGGATAAATTACATTCTTGCTTTTGGCATCTTCCTCACCCAAGCCAACCCTTTCTGTTGCCGACATGCCTCTTTTGGCCTATTGTGATTTTTATGTTAGTTTTATAATTTTTTATTCATAATTTACTTGTAGGTAAAATTTTAATTTAATCAATTTTTTTTTTATAGTGCTTTAATTTTTAGTGTTATTCTATTAGCAAAGTCTGATATGTTTGGATTATCGGAGATGGAGATTTTTTTTTTTTTTTTTTTTTTTTTTTTTTTTTTTTGTTACTGGCAGGATGTTGAACAAGAATAGTAAGAGGTGGAATCATTAATGGGGATTATCTTTTTGGAATTGTTGCTGTCATTTGAGCTTCTAGATAAATATTTAAAGATTTTTTTTTGTAAT
This sequence comes from Ziziphus jujuba, assembly GCF_031755915.1. Taxonomy (NCBI): domain Eukaryota; kingdom Viridiplantae; phylum Streptophyta; class Magnoliopsida; order Rosales; family Rhamnaceae; genus Ziziphus; species Ziziphus jujuba. The sequence continues at coordinate 16,928,904 of NC_083384.1, forward strand.
TGTGGCAGATATAGTTTTTTTTTTTTTTCCTCTCTCTCTTATCTGTAGATAATTTATATTATCATATGTACCTTAATTTATCTTTTGAATGGTTAATCATGATCTATTAAATAAATTAGTTTTAAATTTTATTATTTATTTTTTAATATATTACTCTTATGATTTTTGTTTTCATTATTATCAACTTTAAATTTGAGATAATTTTCCCTAAAAAGAAAAACAGTCCTATAAATTAAATTCATTAAAATAATAAAAATATTATTAAAATTAAAATTAAAATTTGAAATCTCATATTGATAAATGACATTATTTGTATTAATTAATTTCACTAAAAAAACATAAAATTGATTTAAATTTTTATCATTATTATACTTTTTAGTAACATTTTGAATATGATTCTAAATCTTATTTTTTTGGTATTTTTAAATTTTTATAATAAAATAAATATTTAAAATTCAATAAGATTTTATAATATCATTAATAATTTTTCAGACATTTTCAAATTCACTAATCGGTTAATTGTATTAATATAATAATTTTTAATGACATTTATAAATGTCATTATTTATCTTTTTAGTGATATTTTAAATTGTCATTATAATTTTTAGTTACACTATCCATGCTATCTATAATGATTGTCACTAATTAATTAAATATCATTATAGTTAAACTTTAGTAACATTTTAAAGTGTTATAAATTTACTATTTTGTTATTGTGATATAGTATTTCTAAATACTATTAAATCTACTTAAAATAGCATTTTCAAATGCTATAAAATATATTTAATATAGCTTATAAAATATTATGATATGACATTTATAACTATTTTTAAATATATAATAGCATAAGACAAATGCTAGTAAATAATTATTTATAGCATTTAACATGACATTTAAAAAATAATATAAAGAATACAACTTTTTATAGCAAAGTTGTCATGGCATTTCTAAAAATGCAATTATATATCTTTTTGTGCAAGTTATAAAAAATAATATGTGTTGTAGTGGGGAAAAAAACATTGTTGGATGGTATTGTGCTTTATTGCTCGATGGTTCTGGTTTAGTTTCCCGTGGCATAGCCTTTTACCCTATCATTCTCATCATAGGTTACAAGTGTAGGAAGCGGATTGAAGGAGTTAAAAGATTTGATATTGAGGGACCATACACATACTTTAGTCCCATGTCTTAACATTGTATCTTCCATTATTTGCTACAAGCGGTTATATGACCCATTTATGGAGGGTGACGTCATTGTCCAGCCATTTGTGGTGAAAGTCACTTTCAATGAGTTGGGACCTCGACCTGGAACTGCCATTTAATTAGTGTGAATAAATCTTGCTTATATATGGATTAAGAAAGTTCATTTTATTTCTAATTTTATTACAAGTGTCAACTGTCAAATATGTTGTCAGCTTGGTGCAGAAAACTGAACTGCACTGAAATGAGGACCTAGAAACACAAGCTAAAAACTTTCTTTTGCTGAGATCAAACAACACCAAAATTGCCTGATTATTATTAGTACACGAGCACTAAAAAGGGATGGAGGTCGAATATCTAATCAAAGACCTGCAATTGGCATGAATTAGTCTATAAAGTTTGTAATTTAGCTCTAGAATTTATATTTCAATTCAGTTCTCTGATATTTTTGGCCTATATGATGTCACATTAAGTCCTTGCCCCTTCTGCGTGAAAGCTTATTTTTATAGCTTGTATGGTCAAGATGAAATATGCTATTGGATTATTTTGATTCTGACTTAAGTTGGACATTAGTTGGACAACATTAGAAGTCAAACATCGACTATTATAAAAGCAAACGACTATACGTATATAAATACTATTATGGGAGGTGCTTTCCACGAAGAGTTGGCTGACAAGAATTTATCAAAATTTGATCTATGTTGTTACATGTAATTAGACTGCAATTGCATGTAATTGTTACACATATGAAATCGGTCCACCAAGAGGTGGGGATGCCACTCATAATAGTAAAATTATATATATATATATATACACACACAGTTATTCTCTAGTTAGGAAATTTTTGATTTTATTAAATTATAAATTTTTGAATAGCAACTGCTAAAAATCATCATATTTTATCAGAATTTTTAATTTGAATTCAAATATTAATTATCATTTATCAATTGTTAAATTTTCACTGCATGAATATCCCTCATTTAGTTAAATTTCTTGATAAAGATCCGAGAATCCTGAACAAAATTTTAATCAGGATAATGCATATCCATAAAAAGAAAGACATTGGGCTTTGCATTTCAATACAATCTTTAATGTCCCGTTGGTTGGTAGACAGGATAAGGATTGATATTAGGATAAAATAGTCCAAATCGCATACTTGGTGCAACAACTGATAGGATTGAAAAATCATTGGCCAATAGATTTATTCCCTTTGGCAAGATAAAATTATCTCATCTCCATCTCTAACATAAAATTATGTCTAGCTGGAGTAGTAAAAAAAAGAATTTAAAAAAAAAAAAAACACTACTTTTCACTTTTTTTTTTCTTTTTTTCTTTTAACTTTTTTCTCTAAACTTGTTTCTTCCTTTTTTTAAACCATTGTTTCTTTTATATATATATATATATATATATATATATAAGTATATTCCAACAGTATCAGTTTTGGTTTTCTTTCTTTTTCTTTTTTTTTTTTCCTCTTGATGGATTATTAGATTAATATATGCAATTTTTCTAATTCATATTAATAATTTTATTAATGAATTAACAAACTTTTTTAAAAATAATGAGATAAAGGACTTATCAATTCTTTGTATTAAACTTATTTAATTTAAATTATATTGTTTAATTCAAAAATTTATATTTATTTTAATAATAATTAAAAAAAAAATCTGTAGGATTGACTATATGGAGCGTACCAAATGGACACTAAAAGAATATATATTGTCCCGGATACAAAAATGGTCCAGAATTTACATATATGGGAATATGAGAATTCGAATTGGCATTGTTATAGTAAAAGGTATCGGTAAAAACTGCTGGATTATCTCCGAAACAGGCAAATAATGAGAGTTGCACTTATGAAGTTTAGAAGGTGGTGGTAATAATAAAAAGCGTTTAAGCTTAATGAAGATGTAATCTTTGATTAAAACTCATGTGCTAATAGCTTTCTTCCGCTCCATTACAAACGCAGGAGAACCAATTACAAGCAGCAACCAAATGGACGGCAATGAACAAGAGTCATCTACCCCAATTGTAAATTTCTTTGTTGCTGGAAAACCATACCACCTCTCTTGTATGTTCTCTACACTTAAATTAATTTCCCACTATCCCAAGACAGAAAAATATCAAAAAAAAAAGAAAAAAAAATCTTCTTTTAGCACCTGTTTTCTTGAAACTTAAATTAAAGTTGTTATTGTCTTATTTGTTATAATGCTTTCCTTATTCCTACACTTTCTCTGACCTTATATCTGCCGACGTCGTAATTCATGCTGCTCCTTATTTGTTTCCTTAACCAAAGAAGTCAACAAACTCTTATTAATGCTAATGCTCTAGAGCAAGGGTGTTCCAATAGATGGCTGCCATAGTTGTTGTCTTTGCCATCTTCTGCCATAGTTGTTGTCCTTGCCATCTTTAAAAGCCAAATCATCTGACAGATACATTTTGAGTGCTCTAACCCAAACGTAAAATCCACTAATAAATCTGCCATAGTTGTAGTCCTTGGCATCTTAAAAGCCAAATCGTCTTAGTAAGGATACATTTTGAGTGCTCTAGGCCCAAAGTTAAAATCCACTAATAAATTTGACACGGGTAAGAGCCATAAGCTTTTACTTCCTCAGTGCGGTACAATCAAACTTTTTACTTGCTTTTGGATTTCAAAAAAAAAAAAAAAACTAAAACAAAAACAAAAACAAAAACAATGAAAATTTCAGAACTTCATTGAAAATGGAGATGATCTATCTCCACTCTTGTTGGACCATTAATTGGGTATTATTTCATTAAAAAAAATATATATATTTATTTTAAATAATTTATTTTGTTTATTTGCTGATATTTAAGAAAATGATTGATAGAAAATTATAATCATATTATTGCATTCATGTATACCTTACAAAAATGAACGTGGGTTGGTGCTGGGGGGCTAATGACTCGTGTTATGTCACATTTTGTGTTCCTGTAATTCGGTACGATTACGCTTATTACAACAAAGAAAATTACTAACTAAATTACGCTTATTACAACAAAGAAAATTACTAACTAAATCAAGTCCACACATGACCAAGTACAGAGGATGGGAATAAAAATAAAAAAGGTTTAGATGTGACTGTTATTGTATATAGTCCAAGAGTTCGATTAATTTTGTAAGAGAAATGGTGCTGCTGTTATTAAAAAAAACCCAAGTGGGAGTTTATAGAAAATGAATTTAATGAAAATATAGATTGATGGAAAGAGAATAGTAGAATTGACAAAAAGACTAATAAAATTAAGTCATGCTTTTTGTTTTGACGTGGGTTGAAAGTTTCTTACAGGCTTTCTACAGTTATATTTCTACATAGACTTTCTAGGTACGTCCAAGAAATCAAATCAAATTTTTATATATATTATATTAAAAAATAAAGTTAAACCAATTTCTTTTTTAAAATTTTTTTTTTTTATGTTTTCGAAAAACAGACTCGGACACATATAAAGCATAAAGAAAAAAAAAGAAAAAATTGAATCATATTCAAAAGTAAGGCAGCACGTGGAGAGAGCCCACAGGCAAGCTTGTCGTTTTGATTGTTGTTGGCCTATCTATTTTGTCTGGCCGTTTATCCGGGTTTGTTCGTCCGTTCTTTTCTTTGGTTTTAAAATATGATGAAATCTATGGGTAGAGGCTAGATTTATGAAAGCTTTGAGTATTTATATGTGGCATTTTAAAATCCAATCAAATTTATTAATTTATAAATTTTTTTTAAGTTAATAATTTTTTAAATATCAATAAATTTTTATAGATTTTTAAAAAATAATAATTGAACATCATCAAATTTATAAGGATTCTATAAAAATCTAAATTGAATATTCTAAGATTTTAATAAATTCTATAAAAATTTTAATCAAATATCTTTAAATTTTTAAAATCTTTTAAAATCTATTAAAATCCTAATTGAATACACCCTCTAAAAATTTGTCAAGCTTAATTCTTCACCTAAAGTCAACTCACTAAAACCTTGTCAATCAAGAATATGGTAAAATAGTTGGTTTTTCATAGAATTGATTTGTAAACCATCACCAAGCAAGACTGCAAAATATATAACAGTTAAGTACGCCTATATAGAAACTTCCTAATTCTAATCCACACGGGATGAAAAACGGGGAATTTAAAAAAAGAAAAAAAAAAGAAAAAAAGAAAAGGAACAAATTTTCTTTATTGTAATGATTATTAGAAATTCTGTTAAACTTAGCTGCAGAGACAAAGAGATGGAGAATCTAAATAGAAAAAAGTTGGGGTGTTTCCTAATAGAGGGCAAATATATATATCTATATATCTATATAATATATAAAAGTAAAAAAGTATGTGCCACGTGTAGTAAAAAAGTATATGCCACATGCCACGTGTCAGCACATTGTTAATTCAAATTCCCTCCAAAATCATTTTTTTCATTTTAATTATATATAGATTATTTATTATTTATTATATTTATATATGATATTACCTTTTATAAATAAAATTGATATATAGATAAGATCAATTTTTGTTTTGAAATAAATTTTAAATAAACATACTTTTTCTAAAAATATTCATAACCATAAATTGAACACATTCAAATATGGTACATTATACTCATAGAATTGTATTCTTTAGAATCAAATATGATATATTTGGATTTATGAATGAACGAATTTGAAAATATATATTTTTATTATTATAGTGTTATTATATATGACATTATATATTGTTTCCTTAATTAAACATATTTGAAATATTTTTATATATACAAATATGTTTACATAGAAATTAACAAAGATATTCTTTATTTTAATTATATTTATGATTTATGATCTTACATTTTATGGTTGTATCCAAATATATATAAAATCTATTTTTATTTAGACATAAAAAAATATAATATCATAAATAATCTATTTTTACATATATAAATATGGTTATATGAAAATTAATAAAGATATATTATTATTTGGACATAAAAACTATAATATCATAAATAATAACTATTAAACAAGGTAAAATAAGATTTATATTCAAAACAATTTATTTGATCTTATTTTATTTATCAGTTAATATATATTTTTATTATTATATTAGAATATTATATATTGGATTGAAGAAGGATAAGATTATATTATTATAGTCACGAAATTATGTATGATATTATATTAATCAAAAAGTGTACATTATTATAGTCACCAAATTTTTTGATATATTAATTTATAAAATGACATATAGTAACTTTTTGAAATATATTTAAAATAAATAAAATATTTTATTTTATTTTATTTGCTAAATAAGTCAAATACATTTGACAAAACATGACTAAGTGACACCTTTCGGTTATTTTGGATTTTGAAGTATCTATGCCTATCATTGATTATAAGGAAATTAATTATTTACAAGGAATCAAAAAATTTATTTGAATTTAAATTTGAATTGCATAGATGAAAAATATTATATAAATATATTTAAATTTGAATCAAATTATTAAAATACATCTTAATTTGAAATTGAATTTTAATTCTACAGAAAAAAATATTATATAAATATATTTGAATTTAAATTAGAACAAATAAGTATATCTAAATTTGAATTCCACAGATGAAAAATATAATATAAATACATTTCAAATTAAATTAAATTATATAAATATATTGTAATTTGCATTTGAATTCAAAATCTATAGATAGAAAATATTATACAAATATATTTTAATTTGAATTAAATTATATAAATATATCTGAATTCGAATTTGAATTTGAATTCCATATATGGGTAAAATTAGTTAGGAAATATTTTTTAATTTAATTTCTATAAATAATTTAAAAATGTGTTTATATGATAAATAATAATAATAATAATAATAATAACAAATAATTAAATTATATTATGAGTATATAGTAGATAAAAATTAATTATTTGCCTATGGTCAATCTATTTCTATCGTCCATGATATACTAAACTAATTTTCTCTCTTCCATTTTTTTAGCAGTATTTTAATAACATACTATTGGAAGAATATTTGGTTTACCATATTAATTGTATGTGGTTCAAACATTATATATTATTGAGAAAAAAAAATTATACTAAAGTTTAGAGAAAAAAAAAAAATATATATATATATATATATATATATATGTATATAAATATATAATTATTAAAGTTTAGAATACTAAACGAACATATAATTGCTGGGAGGAAATTACATGGATTCTCATTTTTTGACTAATTATTTATGTTACATAAATGATTATTTGTAAAGAATTAAAAAAATATATTTGAATTTGAATGTCACATAAATGATTATTTGCAAAGAATTAAAAAATATATTTGAATTTGAATTTAAATTCTATATAAGGAAGATATTATTTAAATACATTTGAATTTGAATGAAATTATATAAATGCATTGAAATTTTAATTTAAATTCCACAGATGAAAAAAAAATTAAATACAGAAACATTTCTGAATCTAAATTTTATGATTGAATAGTATTATATATAGATATCAAATTTTTAGTTTTTAACAAACCTTTATAATATACATTAAAAAAATACAAATATATTTATTATCAATAAAACTTTTAAATAAGTTTTCAAATATGACCGGACAGATCGATTTTATCAACCAGATAATTCTAACAAGATACAATGGATATTAAAGTTCATGTCCTAAGACTTTAAGAGGTCATAAGCTTTGATGAAAAATCTAAAATTAGTAGTATTGAAATGGTGTTAAAATATGGGCAGTTTTTTTTTTTTTAAAAAAAAAAAATTTCATTACATGTTAGTAATATTATTATTATTATTATTATTATTATTATATTATACAATATAATCTATATAATATATAAAAATAGAAGAGTCAATGCCATGTGTCATTATAATATTCGTTCAAATTATCTCCAAAATTATTAATAAAAAAATAATAATTTATTGAAAATTATGGCATTATCAAAATAATGTAAAATTCAACTTCCTTATAAAAATATATTAAAATATCAATAAGTACCAATAAAGTTACCATTTGAGAGTATGGGATTTTTTTATCTTAAATTATTTGTATCTCAAAAATATATAGTGTTATTATTATAATATTACATATCATGTCTATTGATAAAACCTTAATTAGGACAATAATGTTAAAATGTATAATTAGGACAAAACTATAATATTATATTTGTAAAATAATAAGTGTATCTCTATATATAACGTATTTTAAATATTTTTACATATACAAATGTGATTCTATAAAAAAATAATAAAGATATCTTTGTATTTGGATACAAAAAAATTATATCAGTAATATAATTTATTTTATTAGTGGAAAACATTTAAGATATCATTTTAAGAATATAATTCAAAATAAATTTTTTGAGTTTATTTTATTAACCAAATATGTCAAATACATTTGGCTTTTCATTAATACAAACCAATTAATTACTTGCAAGGAATAAAAAATGAAAAAAGACAATTAAAATAAAAAAATTAAAATAAGATTTATAATCTATAGATTAATATTTTTTAATGTGTTATATTTATTTTATTCTAAAATAAAAAATGTTATGTACGGTAATTAATAATTAGATTCTATATACTAATACATATACATATACGGTTATGTAATAAATAGAATTTTAATATCAAAATATATAGATTTCAATAATAAAATTGATTTTCTTCTTTAATCTTCTTAAAATATATATGTAATCATAAATAAATTATCTTATTAAGTAAAAAAGTTTTTATTGGGCAAATAATAATAATAAATATAATTAAATTATATTATGAGTATTTAATATAGAAAAATTAAATATTACAGTGAATAAAAAATTACATTTGAATTTGAATTTAAATTTAAATTCTATAGATAAAAAAATATAATATAAATACATTTGAATTTGAATTTGAATTCCATAAATAGAAAAAATTAGACAGATAAAAATTTTTAAATTTGAATTCTATAATTAAATAGTATTATATATAGAGGCTAAACTTTTCGTTCTTAACAAACTTTTATAATATAAATGGAAAAAAAAATTAACATCCAAATATATTTAGTAACAATAAAACTTTTAAATAAGTTTTTAAATATGGCCAAATAGGTTGATTTTATCAACCAGATCAACGCTAATAAGATGCAATGGATGTTCAAAGTTCAAATCCTATGATTTTAGGAGATTTCAAGCTTTGATTAGAAATTAGTATTGTTGAAATGATTTTAATGAATGAATAATTTATTTTTCCTTAAATTTTTGTTACATGATATTATTATTATTATTTGTTTCAGTATATTTAATATCTATTTATTTTTAATTTGTTGTCTATCAAAACTTAAATATTATTATTTATGATATTATCTATATTATCTATATTATATATAAAAGCAACGTAAGATAGTTAGTAAAAAAATTTTCCATATGTTATTATTAGTTTTGAATATAATTAATTCAAATAGATTATTTTAAAATTATTTATTATGATTACAATGTTCTCTAGTTATTATTATTATTATTATTATTATTTTCTTTTTTCTTTATTTTAAAAAAAACTAAAAAAATCATGAAATGATCTTAAAGGATCAATAAGGAGATCTACGCGTGCACATCATCAATCTATTCCATAAACTTGAGCATCCCCTTTGTACCCCCTACTATCAAGTGGAAGAAAAAGGTGGCTAATAACACCTACCCTGCCTCCAAATCAACTATAAATATAGTATGCTTGAATTCTTTGCTCTCACAACCTCCTCATTTCCCTTTACTCTTTTAGCTCATATTTCTTTGTCTACCTTCCATTTTCTTTTCTTGGAAATACTCGCCAAAATGGGGTTTACAATAGAAAAACAAATGGTTTTTCTTGGTCTTGTGGTTCTCTTTCCTTTACTTTGTACCTCTGATAACACCTTTACAAGCTCCAGAGCAACCTACTATGGTAGCCCTGAGGCCTACGGAACACCAGGTATGAAAAAAAAAAAAAAAAAATTAACTTATCACACTTTTTCTGTTCATTTTAGTGCACAATTAACATTTTTGACCCAAGTGCTTTTTCAACTTGGGCAAAAAATACAACATTTGCTTTACATAGCAATAGAAGTACTACATCATAGTTGATTATGATATTACAAATATACAATTAAGCGAAAGTGATGTTGATTTTGTTTAGGTGGTACCTGTGGGTATGGAGGATATGGAAAGACTGTCAATTTTGGCAATGTTGCAGGAGTTTCTAGGCTCTACAAGAATGGATCTGGCTGTGGTGCTTGTTATCAGGTGTGCTTCAATTAGTTTAGTATGTTATAAAAGAAATTTCTCACTATGAATTATATATGGTGGGGCAAATATATGCTTAAAGGGAATTCCAACAAAACTATATAACAATAATTCATAATATCCCAAAAAGAGCATAAACCGACGGACTTGAAGTCGCTTTCAATACTCAAAGTTCAAATCATATTGCTATTAATAATTAACTATATATTAAAGTAGATATATAATTTAACTTTATCTTCAAACACTCGTTTTTTAACTTTTGTTTACTTTTTTTTTTTTTTAACAATTTTCAGGTTAAGTGCACAGATACTGAATATTGCAGTGATGATGGGGTGAACGTAGTGGTGACTGACTCTGCTGAAGGAGACAGAACAGATTTCGTTCTCAGCACAAGAGCCTACACAAAGTTGGCAAAGCCAAACTTGGCCATGGAGATGTTTGATTATGGTGCTGTTGATATCGAATACAGAAGGATCTCTTGCAAGTACCCTGGTTACAATCTCATGATCAAGGTCCATGAGCAAAGTAAATATCCACAATACTTGGCCATAGTCGTTCTATACGTAGCAGGACAAAATGACTTAACAGCGGTCGAGTTGTGGCAGGTAATCTTTTCGGTTATGCTTTGTTTACATAGTTGAAATTCGATACAAGAGTTGTGGGAGGTAATCTTTTCGGTTATGCTTTGTTTACATAGTTGAAATTCGATACAATTTGAACAAAAAATATTGATGGGGTTTAATGATGTTGTTTTTGGTTCAGGAGGAATTGAAGCAATGGAACCCTTTGAGAAGAGCCTTTGGGACAGTATTTGACTACGCTAACCCACCACTAGGTTCTATAAACTTGAGGTTCCAACTGAGTGGAAATGCTGGCTATACCTGGGTCCAATCCAACAATGCCATCCCTGGTTGTTGGAAAGCTGGTGCTCTCTATGATTCAGCCATTAAGCTTGCTTAGATGGAGTTTAGTGTGCGTGCAAGTATATATATATATATATATATATATATAAACCATGTTTTCAGTTGCTTTATGTTTGGTATGATATATAGTGTGTCAGAGTAGGGTGCAGTTCCTCTGCTGCCTCTGCTCAATGAATAACTAGATTTGTACTTTCATATAGTAACAAAACATGAATAAAATAACTTCCAAATTTATGGATATTTGATTATTAATGTTTATATAATATTTGAGCAACTTTTTTCAGTCAAATTTATGGATCTTTGATTATTAATGTTTATAAAATATTTGAGCAACTTTTTTTCAGTTTATAAATTTCTAAACAACTTGAAAAGTGAGTAGGAATGCATATATAAATATATAATTTGTGCTGTATTACACTCGTTTATTTTAAACTACAGAGCTACTCTCTAGATTCTGTATCATAACATTTCTACTAAACTGTCTCATGCTAATGTTCTATTATTGATAATAAATTCACATACGAGTTCAATATAATCTATACAATAAAGTTCGGTATAAATTTGTTTTTCCTTAAAAACTATGGAAGTTGGAAATGAACCTATGAAGGATGTGTGAAAAAGTCAATTAATATATATCAGAATCTAGTGGCTAAAAATATTCCTCTAGTAAGCAACTAAAACATTGTAGGTCACTCACAAATTCCTGTTTGCTCACAGTTTCCACCCAAAAACAAAGCCATAAACAAAAATAGCAAAATAAATAATTTACAATAAATAAATAAATAAATAAATCAACAAACAACTAAATAAATGAATATAATAATAATAATAAGGTAATAGTACTTGATGGCTGGTTCTGTTAAGAAGAAAATGGCCCATTACCCATCAAAGTCGCTAATTTGATTACGATTTTTAAAGCTAATTGCAATATCTGGGCCTCTAAATGAAAGATAACCAATAGATGAAATAAGCTTTTTATTTATCTATGTTACAAACGTTACCTAAATTACCCCTTCTACATTGGCAACCACATTTTCTTCTCCCTTGTAGTTTTCTTCCTCCCTCTCTAACATTTTTTTTTTTTTTTTTCGGTGAATTCTCCCTTTCTACCCTCTGTCATGATTACTGCTCGAATCCAGCCAACCCAAAAAGACTGGGGGAAAAACCACTGCAAATCGGGAAAATGGAAATTTAATGTTGCTGAGGGTGTGGAGTTTATTCCTAAGGAAGAAGAAAGGAATTTTTGTTTAACACTCGCACCAAATCAGTGTTGTCCATGGACTTTCAAGAATTGGTAATAAGGATAAACTAAAGCATTTTCATTGCTAAATGTCATTCCGTCAATTTTAGCATGGGTTATCCAATAACAAATACTGAAAAATGAAAATAAAAAAATTACTATTTGTCAATATTAATAAATGATTACAGTGGGATTTACATATCAAATGGTAATTTAAATGTCTGGTTTTGAAAATTTAAAAATAAAAAATAATAAAATTAAATGGTCAAATTAAAATTTGTACATTAGATGGATATCGATTAACGATCATAAATAGCAAGACTTAAAAGATAGTATTCCTAAATTATAAATTTTCTTATCTTGTGATACGATTCACTAATTAGTAATTAAGATTAAGGATAAATTTCATTTAAACTCTTTCAATTTTGTCATAATTTTATTTAAATTATAATAATTTTGGAAAATCATTATTAACTTTCTTTGCCATTCTTTTAACTTATTTTATACAGTTAAAAGTTAAAGGAATATTAAAAATAAACATTATATGATCGAATAATGTTGTAAAAATTTAATGATGACATTTGATTATTAATATTAACTATTAAAATATAACAGATGAGATCTAAATGATTTCAAAAGCATCAAGCTTAACCATAATTATGACAAGATTGAGGACGTTAAATAAAATTTTCCTTTAAAATTAAAAGTATAACTATTAAGCGCATGTTAGGTAATGCTTATTTTATTAAAATAGAATCAGCTATTCATGGAACTTAAAAAAATAAAAATAATTATCCTATTTATATGTTTGATAACATTATTGAATTATATTCAATATTTGGCCACGATAAATAGTTTAACAATTTTCAAAATTTAGACAAAATTAATAAAATGTCAGCTTTTAGATTTATCTATGTATTTTTAATATATAATAAATCATCTAAATTTATATATGATAAGGACATATTTAAAGTTTATTTATATTAAAATATGGAAATAAGAATTGTGAGGTTTTAAAAAGTGATTGTTAATTCTTTAAAATGAAGTTTATCAAAAATTTTTAAATATTTATTCTTTAAAATTTTTTTAAAAGGCATTATTTTTTTTTCAAATAATAGTAATTCTTTAATTTAAAAATATATCAAATAAAAAAAAACTATTTTAGTGAAATAAATATTTTATGTACACATTTATGTGCATATCAAATATGATATAATAAATTTATAAGGTGTGTGTATTTTATTATTATTGTCGAATTTAATGCCAAAATATAAAAATTTAGCACCCCATTTGAGGCACCAAATGGAAGAATCATATTAAAATTTAGCAACAGCATGCTCAAAGAGCATTCCATTTGAGATGCTCTTATGCCCATCGTGATTTTGAGAAAGGATTTAGGTAATTAATAATGCACACAATTCCTTTGGATAATTTTCACTATCACCCACCCTCTTTCTCTTTTTGTAGTTTCTTTCTTTCTCCAGCATTAGTGAAATCTATGTTCTCTATATGTTAGTGCTATCAAACATGAGCAATTAAATTTATATATCATTATAGTATTATAGATTTGGATCTATAAACAATCATAATTGTATTTAAAATATAATATATTAATCTTTAAATGTAATTATTTATTTATCAGATTTTTTAAATCTACTTGTAAAACAGAACACTAAAATAGTAATTAATAGACACATTTTTCTCTAATCTTTCTTTTTTAGATTTTTACTAAATAAACACCATAGATATTTCAAAATCCTAATCTACATTATATAAATATATATATATATATATCGTATATTATTACTGATTACTTATTTTTCAAATTTTTATGTATAGATATATATAAAATAACTAATAATAATAATAATAATAATAATATTATGTATATATATATAAATAATAATAATATAATAATAAATCAGAAAAGTTATCGTCAAAATAGTTTTAGAGATATTTTATCGTTTAGTCATTTGCCCCATATTTAAATGTTGCATTATTTTATTATTAAATTATTATTTTTTTGGATAAATTAAAACCCATAACCAGTCTTACACTATACATTATATATTATTTTAGTATTTATTGTATTTTATTTTAATAATATTTTATTATCATTTGCCTTTTGTTTATATATATTTATTTTATATTATTCCATCTTTTATCCCCATCTTCTTCTTCCCCGATGACCCATGGAAAAAAAAGAATAGAACAGAAAGCTACGGCAGCCTTTCATGGCAGTAACCCCACCTTTAATTGCTTCCAAATTTTGACCACCCATCAGAAATTACTCATACCAAATTGAAACCCACGCTACCAAGAACCCATAGCCGTGTTTATCTCGCCATGGAATGGCCTAGGCTCGTCGGAAAGCCATGAAAACCGGTGAAAGTGCATTTTCCGATCGCCGTCTTCCGATGAGTATGGCGTCGCATGGGTGGCCCTTTCCCACAAATGTGGGTCCCCTGAGTCCGTTTCCAAGCTCGGATTGGCTCAAATCTTGCTCGTTCTTGAGATATGACAGAGCCCATTTCGGCAGCAACTTCCCGGTAGGATTCCGGCGACCTCCGGCAGCGGTTGGACCAATTGAAGGTATATTCTTGATGCTCTCATCATAGCTTCGAATTGGTAGCTAGAATGTGAATTATAATTGAGTATTTAGGAAGTTGCCGTTGATGGAGCTAGTTTGTGTTTATGTTGAAATTGGACAAGTTTTTATTCAATTGTCATTACAGTTAGGTTCCTAATAATTACTAGAGACTAAAGGAATGATTAATTTAAGTTAATTATCAAGATATTGAAAACCCCCAAATCTTGAGTTTGGGCCAATCGGGTTCACCTTGTATTATATTCAATTGGGTGGGCAACATTGGTAATTCTTGAGTCATGGCATCAAATTGAGACTAGAATCTTAGTTATGTGGTCATTTGCTTTTATGTAAGCCCAAGTAATATTTTTGTAATATTTTAGACATCCAATACCAAGGTGGCAGGCGTGTTGTGTTTTTTTATTGTGTAAGATTATTTATTGGGTTTGATTGCGATTATTGTATGAAATTTAGAGCTCGTGTATGTTTGTAGATTGATATATATATATATATATATACACATGGTGAACATATAAATACATATATGTATATTCGTTAGAAGGTTATGTATGTATATATATATATATATATGTATAGATGGGTGTGAATATATATGAAAATATATATAAATATATGAGTATATATATATATATATATATGTATGTGTGAAAATATGTGATCATATATATGTGTGTATATGTGAGGGTATATAAATAAATAATATATATATATATATATATATATGTGTGTGTGTGTAAATGAATGCATATAGATGAGTATGTATATATAGTGTACATCTAGATGTTGTGTATATATATATATATATATATGTTAATGTATACATATGTAAGTGTATGTTTGTAAAAGTATATGAGTTATATTCATGTATACATATGCTTGTGAATTAGTGTGAGTGCATCCTATGTTATTTAAAATTATAATGCTAAAGTTACGCTGAATTAAATATGTATAGTATTTAATTTATATCTTTGAAATTAAGAAATGGTAGTTTTTAATTGTTGTTAAATTATTGTTAATTTTATTGTTGAAGTTTGATCGCATGACAAAGTATTCTTATGTATTTAGTTATATATAAAATATTTTGTGATTTTAGTGTAACTGTTGGTATAAATTGATTTGAAGATTTGAGAAAATAATTTTATTAAATTATTTTGATTAAAATATATATCTATATATATATATATATATACTTATTTATTTATTTATTAATGGATTTGGGTTATGATGATAGAAATTGAAATATTTATATAGATGGATTTGTGAGGATGGATTAAAAGAGAATATGAAATTTTATGGATTTGATAAAAGTGTACAAATTTAAATATATTTTATTTAAATTAAAATTTTATAATATTATATTATATTATTATAAAATTTTATCAATATTCGATGCGTCATACTCGTATTGGTGTTTTATAATTGTGGATGTGATAAGCATGCAGATTATATATTCTTTCGTGGTTGCCATCGGATCGAGAGCAGACAAGTTTGATATTAGCCATAGCCACCCCCTACCATTGCTGGGATTGAGGGTTATAGCAACGGCGTCGTTGGGATGCCAAGGTGATCGGATGCATGTTCTTTCCTTAATTTTCTTGCCAGAGTGGTGCTTGGGATGCTAGATACCGCTTGGCACCACTGGTGTATGCGTACTGGTGTTCTGTATAATATCTGTTGTTAGTGCGCATGTATATAGGGTTGTCCTGTGAGATGCTATGGACCTAAAGGTAGGTAGCGATAATACAGAGTGAGCATTAGCAACTCCTTTTCATGGTCAGGATGACTATTGATAGCATCGGTACCAGTGGAACACCACGGCGATTGGATGCAGGTTCTCTTCTTAACCCCTTTGTCAGGCCGTACTCAAGATGCTGTGTACTGTCGGATGCCACTAGTATATAGTGTGGTGCAACAAGTTTCTTTTTGTATATACATATATACGTTTATAAATATATATAAATATGTTATATTATATTATCTTTGTATGTACCATATCATATGGGGACAACGATCTAACGTAGTCCATGAAGAACTAGTCTCATGACTATATTGTCTACGAATTCAAGGGATCGGAAGGTTAATATGGGCAACCACTCCCGATCTGTACTGATAATAGAGTGCCGGCGATAATTGGAATCATGGATCGTGCAGTATGTAGATGGTATCGTATGTACCTTCGTTATGAGTGCATAGGTCGTAATACATCATTAATTTTAAAATATTATTTTATTTTATATTATCTATTTCTTTGTAAATTGATTTCTAGTACTATCGTTATTAACCTTTTTTGTTATTACGATTCATTAAAAGTTCTTGTTATTAATATTGTTTCTTCATTATGGTTATTATTGTTAATTTATTTATCTATTAATTAATTATTATTATTATCATTATTAGTGGTTGAGAGTATTATAGTTATTATTTTTTGTACTATAATTGTTGTTGCATTTGTTATTGTTATATTTGTTATGATTATTTTTATTATTATTTTCATTATTTATTATCATTATTATTTTTTGTTATTTTTATTATTATCAACGGTATTTATTAATAAAATTATTATTAAATATTATTGTAATTGCTATTATTAATTGTTGAGATTTTAATAAATAATAATTTGTTATTATTATTATTTTTACTATTATTTTTATTGGTATCATTATTATTATCATTATTATTATTATTATTATATGAAAGCTTTTGAGAATTATATACGCCTTCGGACAAGTGTGGAAGCCTTTGGGTAAGTATATAATAGCCTCTGGATTAGTGATAGTTTTCAGATAAGTTATATTAATGCTGTTATTGTCAAAATGATTACTATTATTATTGTTAATTTGGTGGTTGTTTTATTATTTTTTTATATCACGCATTGATATATTTGTAAAACGATATTTGAAATATATTTGAAATGTGTAGCACTAAGTGGGTGGTGTGGGTGGATGTGAATAACTTAAGGTATCTTTGTTTATTGAATTATTTTTAATATATATATATATATATATATATAGATATATGTTCTTATATTTTTATCGAAGTGCTGTTAATTGTGGAATTAATTGTAGGAAGAAGGGAGAAATAAGGTGGTATGATATAGGAGTACGTTTTCGTGTAGAAAATTTTTGGGGCATGTCCTATCCTTAGGGGAGATGTTGACGCATTTTCCATAGAACGGTCCGGTGGGATTTTTCCTTATCTAGAGTTTCAGGAAGGGATCTTGGATGAGTCTTGATATAAACAGTGAGAATAACAACACTTTTCTCTTTGGAAAAACAAGAACCATTGGATCCTTATTCTCCCTAAAACTGAAACATTCTCAAAATAAATAGTCATATTTGACATAAGGATCCTGATTGTGAAAGATGAATAGTAAAATTCAAAAACTTTAGATCCTTTTACAAGAACCAATGAAATAACCATTAAAAATTTTATCGTCTAACTTCTTAATATCGAAATTATACATCATAACATTAACTTTAGAACCTCATATATAAGAGAATGTATAAACTAGTTATAACTTATCATCCATGAGAAAAATTACAAATTAAATTTGCCAACACATTACTGTACTATTTCTATCAATGTGCAGTTTATTATTTCAGTTATGTCATTTACTAAAGAGTGCCAAGTATTATAAATTACACATAACTGCTATGCTCAAATAAATAAATTACCAAAGACATTAGGTTCTGTTAAATCTCATTATATCTACTATAATATTTATCATCCTTTTAAACCTCAAAGCCTTCAACTTCTTATTCTTTTGAAGTTTCATTTTCATCTTGAACATTTTAAAGACAACTAAGAAATCTAATTTTTCACTCATAATTTCAACATAATTATAATAAAATGAAGTTATTAATATAGGTAATGAAATATATATAATAATGTGTTAAAGCAAGTGGTGTACAAAATACATAGAGATTAATGCTGTAGCATAAACAATTATTACAAATTCTGGCTCATGCTAGTGCAACTATAGAATTAACAACAACAAAACTTGAATTAACAACAACAAAACAAGAAAATTAATATAAGCAATAACTTATAAACTAAATTATCATAAAATGCCATAAAAGTCTCAAACAAATTATCATTTCTCAAGCAAATTATCATTCTTTATTAGGGTCCATGAGATCGATACAATAGAAGGAAAATTTCAAAATAAGCTTATTCACATCATAAATCCATTATGTACAATAGAATTCAATAAATTCAAATAGTGGTATTTCCCAATTTATTAAAATTGATAAATTTCCTACTAATATCAAACAACTTAAGAACAATATTCATAGAATGTAATACATAAAATATATATATATAATCATACTTGTGATTTTTCATAACCATCATATAGCAATTATGCAAGTACTTACAGTCCTTATACAAAATTTAACCTCGACAATATTATAAATATTTGCTATCTTTGATGGTTCAATTTTCAAAGCCATATCTAGCTTTGTGAGAGTCAAATGTTATCAGAAACTTTCCCCATTTTTGATAATTCATTTATTCAATTTTATCATGACATTCACAGGAAAAGTATTAGGGGTGCTCCCAACTGTGAAATGACAAATAACAAGAATGCATTACATCATAAAGGACTACGTAAATGTTATCTTCCCAGCCTCTTCATCACATCAAAACACATAATGTTGCTAGGGTCCTCGTAGCATAAAAGATACCCATACACGATCCTGGGATAGTTAACCAAATCATCAAAATGAAATGCATCAAACCAAGTCACCAACAGGGTAACTTAAAACCTGCAATTTATGATATTCAATCAACTTCCACTGTCATTTCAAACATTCTACCAAGTAATCAAACCACCGATATGGTAACCTAATCACCTATATGGACCATGCTTCAAAAGTGGGAGAGAATATGAGTTACATTGACAATTTCATGATATGGACAAATTAAGCCTCATGACAGGTGAGTACTTTAAATTCTACACCATTATGCCAATCAGGCACCAAGCCTCTGAGAGTTCATGGTTTGGATATATCAAATTTTGCGACAGACAAGCACGTAGCTAATCCTCACTGCTATGTCCAACATAGCATAAAACTTTTTAATGAGCAATTTAACAAACAATGTTTAATTTAAATCTTGGGCTTTTAATTAAATAAACTAGGAATGGAGATAATTTCACATAAGATAACAATAACTAAATAAATGAATAAATAAATAAGTGATCTTTTAAAATTAAATTTGAAATGGAGATAAATTTCCACAAAATAAAAATAAACAAATAAGTAAATAAAACCATATATAAGAAAAATAAGAAAAATAAATTAAGTGTTTTTTTTTTTTTTAATATGGTTGTTGATGTCAACAAATGACATGTCATGCTGATGTTGGCGTGCTGCTGTAAAAAATCCCAAACGACAAGTTGTTGGACTCTTTTTCCTTAGCCAATCGTGTCATGGATCAACCTGGCTTCACTGTAAAAGGGTCAACAGAACTCGGCCAAAGAACTCGTTGTTATGACTTCTTTTTTTGGCCATATTTTCACCATTTGATTAGCCTCGATGTGAGAAACCTAACCCATGCATTAATTTTGCCCAAAATT
The DNA here is from genome assembly GCF_031755915.1 of Ziziphus jujuba. Lineage (NCBI taxonomy): Eukaryota > Viridiplantae > Streptophyta > Magnoliopsida > Rosales > Rhamnaceae > Ziziphus > Ziziphus jujuba. The sequence goes on from NC_083384.1 coordinate 16,949,706, forward strand.
AACCATAAGTAATGCAAAACCTAAGTTTCTATCGGCCATGGGTTTCTCCTTTTGTTGCTCGATTTCAAAAGGGTTTCAATCCAAATCAACACTTAAAACTATTCCATTTCATAGGAAAAACAAAATACCATGTAGCCTAGGTCATAAATTCATGTAAAAAACCATTTTTCCAAAATTTTGCAAAACAAATATAGTGTAAACGGATCTAATATTGCACAAGTTTTACCAAAAGTTTCACAGTTTTATTTATTTATTTTTTTTGTTTTGTACAAATAAATAATATATATATGTTTATTTCAATTAAAAGGCTCCAAAGATCGAAAGCAATCAATTAATAAAATCCAAAAATTTAATTTTGATCAAGCCACCATCGATCACTATATGTGCAAAAAAAAGAATCCGAATCTTCCACAATATGAAACACATAAAATATACAAAAAATACAGTTTATAAATTTGTGTATCTTGGCTTTGATATCAATTGTTAGTGCTACCAAATATGAACAATTAAATATATATCATTGCAGCCCTATAAATCCTAGATCTATACACAATCATAACTGTATTTAGAATATGATATATTTAAACACAACCATTGATTTATCAGAGCCTTTAAATCTACTTGCAAAATAGAATACAGGAATAGTGGTTAATGGACACATTCCTCTCTAACCTTTCTCCCTTAGGATTTCACGAAATAAATACCATAGATGCTTCAAAACCCTAATCTCCATTGTATGTATTTTATATTATCATTGGTGACTTGTTCCTCAAATATTTATATGTATATATATATATACAAACTAATAATAGTAATAATAAAACAGAGAATAAGAAAATTGGGCTTTTAGAGAGAACAAGTCCTTCAGTCCAATGGGTTAACTGAAGTATTACCGAAAGTGTGTATCCAAGGGCTCTAGTAAGGAAGGTCAATAAATAAGTCAGTCCCGTTATTGATATAAACGAACCCTATAAGTGAGTCACATGATTATAACTAGTCCATAAAATATATCTAACACTGTCTAGTGTTAGTTGAATCATCAAACCCATAAGCATCACTTCAAAATTCCTTTTTCTTATCTCTCTCTCTCTGTGTGTGTCTATTCGTGTGTCTGTTCAATGGCTAGTAACTACGTATTACAGCACTCTAGAATCCATCAAATATCATCCTCTTCACCTTTCTAAAAGAAGCTTTTAAAGAAATATTTTTTCTTCTCAATTAAACTCAGTAGCATTTGGAAATTGCTAAAGGGAAAAAGCTTTAGTGGGTCAAGGGGTAGGTTTATGCGTTTGGATTGAAGGAACAGGGGTATAGGGATATGTCAAGCAGTAGGCTGGTGAAATGGTTAGGATAACAAATTAAGGAAAATTTGGCCCATTACCCCTGTTTGAAGAGCTCTAATAAAATATACCCCTTTCCTTTTAAACTTTTTTATTTTTTTTTAATCTATCCACAATTTTTTTTATTATTCCAACTATACCCTTAACCATTTAATTCCCCGAAAACCATAAGAAACAAAGCCTAACAGAGGCCGTATATGTGAGATCCCACATCGGTTGGAAAAGGAAACGAAACATACCTTATAAGAGAGTGTGGATACCTTTCCTTTGAGAGGCCTTCCCATAAGGGAATGAAAAACCGTAAGGGGTAGGATTGGGCTCACCACCTAGCTTCTAAAGCAGACAATATCTTGGTTGGGCCTGGGAGGCCCGGGCTAGTGGGACTGACAGGTAGTGATTGGAAGAGGATTCCCCCTAACCACTGAGAGGCCTTTTAAAAACCGTGCAGGCTGGGTCCAAAGCGGACAATATCTCATGCGGGTGGACTAGGCTGTTACAGATGGTATCAGAGCCGGACCTAGATCGGTGTGATAGCGAGGACGCTGGGCCCCAAGGGGGGTGGATTGTGAGATCCCACATCGGTTGGAAAGAGGAATGAAGCATGCCTTATAAGAGGGTGTGGATACCTTTCTCTTGAGAGGCTTTCCTATGAGGGAACGTAAAATCGTGAGGGGTAGGATTGGGCTCATCACCTAGATTCCAAAGCGGACAATATCTCGTTTGGGCCTGGGAGGCCTGGGCCAGTGGGACTGGCAGGTAGGGGTTGGAAGAGGATTCCCCCTAACCACTGAGAGGCCTTTTAAAAACCATGTGGGCTAGGACCTAAAGCGGACAATATCTCATGCGGGTGGACTGGGCTGTTACAATATATGCACTCCTTTGTCATTTTTGATTGGTTTCTGTTTCTAAACTTGAAGAACATGAAGGACGATTTAAAGGCTGAAAAGGCTTTCACATTCTCTCTCTCTCTCTCTCTCTCTGAAAAAAGAAAAATGGAGAGTTTGAAAAGGGCGCTGATGACCGTCGATCGACTTCTGAAATCGATAGCAGCAGCAATCCATTGCATCTCCATTGCAGCAATAGCAGCTGGAGGTTCCTCTTTTGTTCCCATGGAGACTTTGCTTCGGTGGGTTTTCATGCCCTTTCTTTATTATTTTTTCCTTTTTTTCTTATGTATAGATAAAAAGAAAGTATAAAACAATAATCAAAAATAAAAATGAAATTCTAAATTTCTTAGGTGGGTTTCCAATTTGTGGTTTTTATTTTTATTTATTTTATTTTATTTTTTTGGGTCCAGGCCACAATTAAGTTGTGTAAATGCTGGGTTTTATGGTTTCTAGTCAAACAATTTGAATTTGTTTGCTATCAATCTCTCAGAGGAAGAGAGCAAGAGGCCCTATTCAACAAGTATTATCTTTTTTATTTGCTTTGTTTTTTATTTAAGTTTTGGAAATTCGGTTTTGCATTTTTGGATTTTGGTGATGATGATCATGTTTTGGTTTCTTTTGGGTTACAGGCATTGCTTTCAAAATTCCGTGTCATGTCTGACAATTCTTTGTTGATTTCGCTTTCTATAATAGATAAATATCCAACCACGGCCATGCCATGTTACTCTCTTTCTTGCCCGTTACACAAATCGCCACGGATTTGTTAGTTTTGATTTTATTTTGTTTATTAGCTTATTTTCTTGTATATGAAAGTTGATGGAAAAGCTGGAAAGATGTTCTAATTTATTTGGTAGGCTGGTCAGAGACACGTTGAATTTTTATAGTTTCTTTTTTTCTCTAAAATATTTTGTAATTTATTGGTTTTTTGGAACAATTTTGTAGTGTGATGTTGCTATTTGTTTTTTTTGGCCATCAATTGTAAAAGTCAATCTGCACAAGAAAGAAATCATCTGCTATAAAATTACTAGCAATGTGACTCATTTAAATTATTTTTGGTATAAAAAGAACAATTATGAGGTTCCATTTATGGGAGGTTGAATAAAAAAGGATGGATATTAGTTTTATTTATTTATTTTATGTTTTTTTTTTTGGGCGATATATGATAAATTATGAACTTACATTATATGTGATAAGTTTTTTATCACTTGGATATCGATTTTCTATCTGGTAACTGATATAACATATCTCTTTCCATAAATTTTTTACAAGATCCTCATCATATCAAAATTGTCCATTTATGTATGATACGTTTTCCTATTAACCATTAACACTTGTGAATGTTTCAGACATTTTAAATTAAAATTATGTGCAAAACTGGTTAAACAAATCAAATATTCTATTAATAATTTACTACACACCGCTATGTATATGTATATATATGGACACTCAACATTAGCTAGTTAAGCCATTCATAGTACCGATTGTGTTGTGTGACTTGAGGATGGTCCAGATAGATGTTTTGATTAGGTCTACGAAAAATCACCAAAGGCCCATATGATAATACCAATGGCTACTATTGGTAATTTTTCCAACAAGATTGTAGGTCCCCATCGGTAATACAAATAGGCCCTTCAGTAACTATGAAAATTCAAATTTTCATTTTTATGATAAATAGATTATTATGTTTTCTTTTTTTCTTATTTTTTTTATCATTATTTAAGTTGTATTTAACAAGTTATATGGTGTCATACATAATATAAAAATAATTATAATAAATTATGGAGTTTTATATAAAAACAATTAATATGAAAAATTATCGAAGGTCCATCAGTACTACCGATGGGTGTCGTTGGTAATTTTTTTAGGAAAAATTCAAATTTTGTTTATTGTTACTAACAGATTATTGTGTTTTCTTTTTTTTTTGAAATGTTTTTTTATCATTGCCTAAGTGGCACCCAATAATTTCTATGGTATCATACATGATATAAAAATAATTATAATAAATTATGGAGTTTTATATATAAAAAAGATTTAATATGACAAATTACCGAAGGGCCATGGATATTATAGATGAGTGCTATCAGTAATTTTTCTACCAAACTTATCAAAATCTGAAAAAATTACCGACGGCGCCCATCAGTATTATTGATAGGCCCTTCAGAAGTTATGAAAATTCAAATTTTCTTTTTTGTTTGTTAGCGGATTATTGTGTTTTCTTTTTCTTTTTCTTATGTATTTTTTTTTATTGTTATCTAAGTTGCACTCAACAAGTTTTATGGTGTGATACATAATATAAAAATAATCTAATAAATTTTGAAGTTTTATAAAAAAAATTAACTTAAAAAATTACCAAAGGACCTATTAGTAATATCTATGGCCGCTGTTAGTAATTTTTAGATTGATATTTCTGATGGACCGTTGGTCATTTTGAACATATAATATTTCATGTTTTGTTTGTTAATGGGTTAATGTGTTTTTTTCTTTCTTATGTTTTTTATCATTCGTTAAATTGATTTGAATAAATGTATAATCACAAATTATATGATGTCATTCATAATATAATATTTATGTTAATCTTTGGAGTAATTACCAACAGATTCTATCATGATTACCGATGGATCATCATTTATTGCGGTTGCACAATTTTGTTGTTAATGGATCGTTGGTAATTTCTGCTGTGTCATATATCATATGCAAAATAACATAAAATACCGCAAATTGATTGTAAAATAAAAAAAAATAAAGTGTTATAATGTATTTGGACGTCAAAGTCAAAAACATCGGATCTCAATTGAAAATCTAGTAAAATACAACTCAACAACATATTTTTTTCTAAACCAATTAATATCTTGCTGCCCGAATAAAAGATTTTCATCGCTGCTTCTGTACTCAATAAAGTTCAAAACGAAAACCCCACAATCATCCCTATAGTTTTTGTTTATAATATAGGATCAAAGAAGTTGACAAATTAATATCTAAAAATTACAAAATGGATGCAACATATAAAAGGACCAAGAGTATATAAATAAAATCAAATCTCTTCGGAAAGCATCCTTTTCTTTTTCCCCCACTTAGTGAAAATATAATCTAATCAACAAATTGAAATTTCAAAGTAAAACTATCTTAGATGGGGGAGAGGACATTGGGACATCGGCAAGAAGCTTAGTTGGAGGAATAAGCTTGGTGCTTTCCTTCTTAGATTGGAATTGCAGGCTAAAATATCAAAACAATGCATATTGGCCTACTATATTCATTAAGAAAGATTATAATTGACCAAAAAAAATAAATATATAATTATTTAGTTTCCAAAAGAAACATTTTCAATGAAATTAAACAAAAAAATAAATTGAATTTTTTAAAAAAATTATAATTTTTTTTAAAAAATAGATATTTTACTTTTTTTGAACCGAAAAAATATATATTGTTTTTTAAAAAAATGTTGATGTTATCAGTGAAGTAATCAAAACAACACATCATCTAGGCCAGATGACATGTCGTTCAAGAAAAATGACATTTCCGCCACAGGGACAGAGTGAGTTTAATAGGCTTGTTTGAAAAAGAAGAAGCTAGAAATATGATTTAGGAAATGTTCTAATTAATTGGAAGTCATAGAGTTTTGCTGAAGCTCGTGCTGGAGATATTTCATGCTGTTTATGTTTGGAAAGTTTGTTATACTAGGTAATTTGCAATAACATTTTGTGAGAGGTATAATATAGGACTATTGACATCTCAGTCCTAGGGACAGAGTTAGTCTAAACATGTTAGTAAAAGAAGGGTAGAAGTTGTGCTTTCTACGTACATACACTACTAAAAAAATGCCTTTTAACAACCATTAATTTGGTTGCAAAACATCCAATTTTGGTCGCCAGTGGCTTTTAGAGACCAAAAAAACGTGGTCACCATGTGGTCGCTTAAACGTCGTAACAGATTCTATTTAGTAACTAATATATGTTGGTTGCTAAATCTGTTGAGGTTTTAGTGGCTAGTTTTTAAGGATTTTGTGACCATAAATTAGTCTTTAAAACGCCTTGAATATTAAAAAGGACACCAATTTTAAGCTTTTACCGACCAATTATAAAATATGAGCAACCAATATTTTGTCACTCAATACTGTGTTGGTGACTATTTATGGTCACTTTAAGCATATATTTTAGTCATAAAAACTTATAACTTCGTAACCAAAAAATGTTATGGGACCAATTATTAAAATATTCATGGCCAAAATTATGGTCACTAAAAACCCTATTCAATAACAAAATGTTCCAGTCATCAAAAGAGGTTTTGAACGACCATGTAGTTGGTTGCAAAAATATGGTTTTAGGGGCAATGTGATTTGGTCGAAGAATTTAGTTTCAACGACTTATTATTTGGTCCTTAAATAGTGTTTGAGTGACACATTTTTGTAGTCACTAAAATTGTTGGTATAGTGGCCAGTTACAATTGGTGGCAAATTTTATTACTCTGTAACTATTATTTGGTCGTCGAGAAACCTTTCACTAACGAATGTTATGGTTAATAATAATAATCATTGGCAATTTGAAATGCATTTTAATGACAAAAATATTAGTCACTGTATCCCTTTTTCACTGTATACCAAAATAAAGGGCATTATCAATTACCAATATTGGGTTTCTATAAACCTTTATTTTGGTATTAATTACCAATAGATTGGTAGTGAATTATGCTTATGAATGTTAATAAATATTAATAATATTGTATAATTTCAATTATATGTTTAACCAAAAAGTATAAAACTGATTATATTATTATAAATTTCATTACATACATGAAATTGATATCACACTATATTTACATTGCAAACACAAAATATTAAAGAAGAAAAAGCATCTGTATATAACATGAATAAAGCAAACAATATAATTTATACTTGTGAGATGCTACAATGTAATTTGAAAAGCACGCACCAATATCCATGGTTATTGTAATCGTACCAAAAAATGTATCAACGCATGTTTGTTGTAATCATACCATCTCATTCTTAAAAAAACATTAAAAAAAATTGAAGACAAAATACAAACGAAACAAATTAGAAACAAATTACTAATTGATTGATATATTGGGGAAAAAAAATGTGCATAACTGATTCAGCTCCAATAGTATTCTATAATAAATATCCCTCACTTCCATTGAAATTCTCCAAGAACACTAAATGCATTTGTGAATATTTGATAAATAGAGGCAATAATAAAATTTAGGAAAAAAAAGACAAACTCTAAAAAATGCAATAATAATTTCACCAATAAAACATTTTTTATTAAGCCAATAACATTCATGATTGAGCATAAATTCACAAATGAAAATACATAATTAATTTTCAATCAAAACAAACTCTACACAAATATACAAGTAATTCTCAATCTAAAAATAACTTGCGCAAGGTAAAACATTGAAGGAAATAGAATCACTGTTACCCTAAATATTATCATGAATTGGAATAAAAACAAATATACATATGTATATATATATATATATATTTATATTTTTATATATCTAATCCTCCTAATTCACTTTAAGAAATATCCTATTAGGATCATGTTCGGCACTGTAGATGTAATCAATTGCAACAAAAAAAAAAAAGTACTCTTTTTTGTCATTAAGTGCTTGTCCAAGGTGATAAGATGGTGCAATATATTTTATTATGATGACACCCCTGTTTTAAAAAATAAAAGCATATTGGAATTGATGATGACATAAAAATAAAGAAATTATTAAGTGAGAATATAAATATAAGTAATTAATATATGCAAATAAACCACATTCAAAAGTCAGCGTAGGTTATATTAACCTATAGTTAAAATGGAGCATGATCAGCATAAACATGAATATAAATCATTACACAAATACAATAGTATGATGAAGAGAAATCATTACATAAATACAATAGTACAAGTAATTAGTATATGCAAAGTGAAGGAACTTTCTAATATGTCCAAGGTGATAACATGGTGCATTATAATCATATTGTGATAAAACTTTAAAGAATAAGAGCATATGTAAAGTGATGACAATAAAAACAAAAACGAATTATTAGCTGACAATATGAACATTCTGGACTTAATATATATATATATATATGCTAGTAAGCTATATTAAAAAAGCAACATATAGTTATATTAAATTAGTTTGAAATGGAGTATAATCATCTTTAACATGAACAGAAATCATTACATAGGAAACTGAAAAAAGGAAAAAAAATATATATAGTTATTTATGCAAATAAGTCAGTATCCTCACCGGTTTCACCATTACTTAACAACTCATCTTCACTATCATTGTCAGTTTCCTCATTGTACTCCCCATTATCTTCATTCTCTGTGCCACTATCTGCATCTTCATAATCTTCACTCTCTGCACCACTATCTGAATCTTCAAAATCTCCACTCTCTGCCTCACTATCTGCATCTTCATAGTTTGTTGCACTCTTCAAATTACTTTCTATTGGGTCAATATCTTCACGATTAAGACGTTCAATATCAATTGATTCAAATAAATTTTGAATGTCCATTGAATCATTTTCTTGATAAGCATCCAACTCATAAACTTCAAATGAATCACCATGATCATCACCTTCATATAATCGGTCTGGAAAATCCCACAGATGACGGTGATGCACCTTTCGAACCACTTTCCAATATTGACCCATCTTGTAATCATCCACGTAAAACACTTGTTTAGCTTGTGAGGCAAGGACAAAAGGGTCGTTCTTATACCAATATGAAGTGACATTAATGCTTGTGATTTGAAACTCTGTGATCATCTTTTTCTTTTTCACATTTGTGTCAAACCATGCACATCTAAAAAGTACAACAGAGTGTTTGGACCTATAGTCTAACACAAGAATGTCTTCTATTACCCCATAAAAGTCACAAGATTCACCATCATGATCACCTACAATCCAAATTCCACAATTTTGAGTGACACGCCTATCATCACGAACGTTTGTGCGATATCGAACTCCATTTACTACATATCCACTATATGATCTTATTCCATAATCAGGACCACATACTAGTGAGTACAACTCATCAGTTACCATTGGATATTTAAATCTACTGAAATATTTTATCTATGAAAATGTAATTTTAATTAATTAACAATACTTACATATCAAGCTGGAATTTTACCTTTTATAACTAAAAAATACATACCCTTTGTTCAAACCATTGTGGAAATTCCTTTTCTTGTACCTGCAGAATACTTGTGACACCCCTATTTTGCAATAGTTTGGTGTGCTCACTGCAAAAATGTAATTTAATTAGAAGTATGGATTTATAATTTACTTATTTTGAACTTCAACTAATAATATATAAGTTTTGGTTCTTACTCAAAATATGGCTGCAACTCACAGCAATTGTAAAGGATGTACCAATGAGCTTTTTTATAATCATCATCTTTCAGTTCAACAAATTGAGGTTTCCCCAACAAGTTCACAGGTTGAGTGAATACTGACAAAGTCGAAGCAATCTGATTCTCACCATCTTTATTACGTTCTGGCAGATTGAATCGAGTTTCAATACCATGAAGGTACATTGAACAATAAGTTAATGCCTCATTGACAACATAACCCTCTGCTATTGAACCTTTTGGATGAGCTTTATTTCTCACATATTTTTTCAATGTTCCCAAAGCTCTAATAATGAATGAAAAATATCATAAAAATAAAAAAAAAGTAAAAAAATAAAAAAAATTAAAAGAATGTAAATTGATTGATCAACTTTAATAACCAAAGGCTTTACCTTTCAAAAGGATACATCCAACGAGTATGTATTGGTCCTACCATTTTTGTCTCATATGGTAGGTGAACTGCTAGATGAACCATGATATCAAAAAAGGCTGGAGGGAATATTCTTTCCAATTTACACAATGTAAGTATTATCCCCTCTTGTAACATATCCAAGTCTGAAACAGATAGAGTTCGTGCACAAAGTTTTTGGAAGAACATGCACATTTCAATAATTGTTCCACAAACCTCTTTCTTAATGTAAGATCTTATACCCACGGGAAAAAGTTGTTGCAAAAGAACATGACTATCATGAGTTTTCAAACCTGATATCTTACCATCCTTAATGTTCACATTCTTTGAAATATTAGCAGCATCGCCATCTAGAAATTTGACAGACTTCAAAAACTTACAAAACTCATGTTTTTCATCCCTTGTTAATGAAAAACATGCCAAAGGTTTCAAAACTTTACCGCCAGTTTCTTGTAAATGCAATTCTTTTCGAATATTCAGATCCTTTAAATCCATATGTGCCTTGTCAGTATCCTTCGACTTACCTTTGATCTCCAACATTGTTCCAACTATATTATCACAAATGTTTTTCTCAATATGCATCACATCCAAATTGTGCCAAAATTTTAATTTAGACCAATATTCTAGTTTAAAAAATATGCTTTTCCTTGTCCAATTTAATTCACAGGCAGCACGTTTTCTCTTTTTATCCACATTGTTAGGATGTTTCCCCGGTCTGCTCTCAATTGTCCTATCTAACTGTTGTAATATTTCAGCTCCTGAAAACTGCCTTGGAGCTAACCTTCGTTCAGGCTTTCCATCATATTGTCGATTATTTCTCCATGCATGATTTATGGATAAATATCGACGATGTCCCATGTAACAAATCTTACTTCTTAAAGCTTGGGAAGAAGTATCTTCATTACAAGTCGGACATGCTTTGTATCCTTTGGTACTCCATCCAGAAAGTGTTCCATATGCTGGAAAGTCATGTATTGTCCACAACATTGCTGCATGCATTGTAAACCTCTCCTTTTTAGAGATGTCATAAGTGGTGACACCATTTGTCCATAGATCTTTCAATTCATCAATCATGGGCCGTAAGTACACATCAATGTCTTTTCCAGGTGCCGTTGGGCCTGGTATTAATAGTGACATCATCGAAAAAGTCTCTTTCAGGCACTTCCAAGGTGGCAGGTTATAAGGCACTAACATCACTGGCCACATGCTATACGAAGTACTCATGTTACTAAAAGGATTAAATCCATCAGTGGCAGCACCTAGCCGGACATTACAAGGATCCATAGCAAATATCAGATATTGTTCATCAAAGTGCTTCCATGCTTCTCCATCTGCTGGATGCCTCAATACTCCATTTGTGTTAGGACGCTTCTCTTTGTGCCATCTCATATCAATAGCAGTATGGTGAGATGTAAATAATCTTTGCAATCTTGGAGTGATAGAAAAATATCGAAGCACCTTTTGAGGGATCCTTTTCCCCTCAGTACCTTGAAATTTGTATCTCGGTTCAGCACATATTGGACATTTATCCAATTCAGCTGATTCTTTCCAAAACAATGCACAATCCCATTTACAAGCATGAATCGTTTCATATCCTAATCCAAGTGCATGAAGTGTACATTTTGCCTTGCTCTGGAAGTGCTTCCTTGAGAAGTTCAAGCAACATACTAAATGACTTGTTACTCCAATGGTTTAAAGCTTTTATATGCATTAACCTGACCAAAAAAGTCAATGCAGAGAATTTTGTACACCCTGGATATAACTCGCTTTCAACTTCAGCAAATAATCCTGAAAATTCTTTATTTCTATGATCTTGATCTCCAATGTGACCTTTATATGCATCTACATCAATATCCATGTCACCTGTAGCATCTTGCAATGCTACCCTGATATCATCATTATCATCTTCTTCCTGATCATGTTCAACAGCTTCATCATCTTCCTCAAAACCCATTTCAATACCTTGAAAATTCAATGCCTCTCCATGATAAATCCAATTGTGATAATCTGGTGAAAATCCTTTCACCCATAAATGTCGTTTAACTACACTTATATCTTGGAAATACACATTCCGACAATATCGACAAGGACATCTAGTCCTATTATCTTCATCTAAATGATGTTTAGCCAATTCAATAAATGATTTAACACCATTTGTGTATTCACCTGACAGCTTATCATGACACCATATCCATTTTTTTTCCATAACTTCCTAGAAGAAACCAATAGTATAGTTATAAGGATATAATATATTAAGCACTTAAAATAACTTAACTTGTACAATATTGAAGCTAAAATGGGTTTAAGTGTCTCAATACACAGCAAGATAGCATTAAAGGATAGGAAATTAAAAGAATAATAAACTAGTTAACTAGCAAAAGGAGAATAGATATTGCAATATTCATATACTCAAAGACATGAAATGGTCTATTTAAAAAAAAAAAACAACAAAAAGAACAATGATAGGTATACTAAGCATTATTCATTCCACTAATATTTGTTTTTGGAGTATATTCATAGCCATCTAGAATTAACATTGATAATCAACTTCACTTTATCATAATAAAGATAAAACTTCAATGACCTTGTGTCCAGTATGTTTTCTTATAGCATGATCCTTTTTAAAGGTGACAGTAAGGTAGTGGAAGCACAATGTCAGAAGCTGCTAATATATATTTATGTATCACATAAAAATTATATGTATGTAGATATACTTTATTGAAAAAAATAAGAATAGAAATTTCCAGCTTACTAGGCATTAAGTTATGGCTAAACTGTGTGATATAGAGTTATCTTGTAACATAATATTTTAAATAGAATGTGGACAATGTTATTATGTTTCTATGATGACTTGGTTTACAAGCTGATTTGGAGTTTGGCAAGTATCCCTACATTTGGTTATTTCAATTGCTCTGCCACATGATTTTTGGGCTCAAGTTCGTGTAGATGCACTACTTTTATTGTTTTTGCCAAAATAATGAATTAGTTTTTTCAATCTTATTGGAGGGTAAGTCAAATGGAAAAAACCACCTCATCCACAAACAACCAAACCATAATTCCAGGAAATGACATATAATTACGCTTAGAAATTATGAAAACCAAATAGGATATGGAAATGTAATTTGTATAAGTCATAGGAACTAAAAGTATTCACCTAATCCTATATATGCTGCAATAAGCTATAAGTTGTTCCAACAAAGAATGCAGGTTACATATATTTGTTTTCCTATTGACTCATCATGTAGTTTGGTATGAACCCAAAAACAAAAATCTGATATATTTTTCAATATTTACAGTACTAGAACTCTGTCATTTACATAAAGACACCATAAACTCAGAAAGAAAATGTCTCTTACCAAGAATGCCTTCCTTAGGTCATGAAGAATCTTTTCCCTCTCAGCTCATCACATCCAACTAAAAATCCAACCAGCTCCTCAATCCAGTTGCTTTCGTTTGATATGTATAAAACCCAATCATTCACGTATACCTTACAAGCTGAGCAAAAATACATATGAAGAATGACTTCTTTAGTCAGCCAAAATTCTGGAATTGGACGAAATTTGATAGGTGGTAGCAGAGGTAATAAGCTGTATTTTGAAACGAAGAAAACAAAACTGAGAGAGAGGTTGAGAGTGTTACCGGTCGAAATGGACGCACAGAGGGGTGGACTCCTATCACACAAAATGTTTCAAATGGGGATTTGCTTTTGCTAAAACGTAAACATAAGGGACAAATTGGGATTTTAGCAAAATGAAATAAATGGGAAATATGGAAAAAGGCGGCAAAACTTCCCACCAAAGTAGAAATTCATATTTGGGTTTCACTTTCCAATATAAATTTCCGTTTACTTTCTCTATTTTGCTTTCTTTTCTTTCTTTTTCTCTGTTTTCTTCTGTCCAATCATATGAACCTAAGAATTAACCATATAAAAATTTAATATTCATATGACAAATATTGTAATATACATTTTCTATAAAACAATGTCCATATATATATATATATATTAAATAACAATGAAAGCTATATGTATGGAAAGTGAAAAATGTATTTTGTCCATCTTAATTAATCAAGTGTAAATTATTAGGAAACATATTTATAATGTGGTTAAGTATCAAAAAAGTTTATGTGCATTTGCAATTATTTTATATCATGATCATGAGTTTGAATTTAAACACTAATGATAATATATATATATATATATATAAATGTACAAGTATCTTTGTAGATTAGTATGTAAATAACATCTTTCTTTGTATGATAAAAACTATAATAACATAACAAATGTTCATTGAGAAAACAAAGAAGGATCAAAATCATAATAATTAAACACATATTTTATATATAATTATACGGCGACATATAGTATCTCAAATAAATTGCGGACTATATATATGTATGGGGTCGTGTTCTATCAAAAATATTTGACAAATATGTTTGACAAATCGCACTAGCAATTGCAGGATCATTCAATAGTTGAAAATTGATATATTTTAAATATATTATAATTTTGAAAAAGAATTATTTTTATTATCTATTTTAATAAAAATAAGCGATTATTTACCATTAGCTAATAACAGTTAAGGATCGCTAATATGTGTCAAACCCCTAATTTGTACACAGTACATTCCCCTATATACATATAGTTACTTATAAAAACTATGCTATAATACATCTAAGCCCTTAAGATTTGTAATAAGGTTTGTTATAATTTGATGTTAGAAAAATACACTAAGACCGTGAATGTTAGACGTTTTCCATCAAACTATTTGTACAATATATCAAAATATCTTCCAACAACTTATAAATATAAATTTCACAATTAATCATTAAGGGAGTAAGAATTTGTAAATTTTATAATTAATTATTAAAATAAAAAATATATAATCATAAATAATTATTACGTTATGTCGGTAATAATCGTGGCACTAATTTGCGAAAACAAAAAAATGATAAGAATATTAAGTAAAACAAAAAGATTTGACAAATAATAATCAATTACATTAAAAGTGTTTTTCCTGGCATAGAACCAATTATTAATTTACAACACGTTTATTATAAATTCATAGTCAAAAGTTAAGCATTCATTGAGGCACAAAATATATATACATATATATATATATATATATATATATATATATATATATATATATATATATATGTGTATACATATAATTTTGCATGTGAACAGTTAAAAATACATTAAAAATTAAAAATAAGTTACTTCAAAAATAAGTATAACATTAAAGTTAGTGAAAAAAACAAAAAAAAAAAAATTCGAACTAGTGCAAAATAAAGAAAATGCAGCTTGCCTCCTCTCGAGTTTAAACAACATTAATATAAACAAGCTTTTTTTTTTTTTTTTGTCTCATTATGTTTATTCTTGTTATTGAGAACAATAAAATGTAAAAAAAAAAAAAAATAACAGAAAAACAAAATTAAAATCATGTAGGGGAGAGATGGAATCCCACAAACTATTTTTCATTTTGCATTTTTTATCCTTAATTTAATTATTTAAGTTTGCATTTTTGTCCTCAAGTTCGTTTAACCTCCTAAACCTTTAAAACATTGTAGTTAAATGTCGTTCTACCATGGAGAGGGCATAGTATCGAATTCAGTCAAAATCCATGTCATAATTATAGGATTATAAAGTAGTGTCCTTGCCTACACATAATTGTCATTACATACATTTATATACTTACACTACAAACAGAAAGTAGTCTATCAAAAGGACTGTAAGCTGAGCACTTGTGCCTGTACATGCTTTGCAAAAAGACTTGTGATTGCAAATGTCTATAACCATGCATAGTGCCAAAAATTCACCTGTGAATGCAAATATTTTGCATTCTAACTATGTACACTATCAAAAAACTATGTATAGGTGAATTTTAATGCTATGCATATCACAAGCAGAAACCATAACATCAAGTCATTGTTGCAGTAGGTGGTGGTGGTGGCGGCGACTGGCTGGGACGTGAAGGATGCTGACTCACATCCAAGAATGCAGAAAGTCTGGCAATGAGTTCTGCCTGTTGATCCACAACTTGTGCAAGTCTTTTTACCTCAACTTTGTAATCTTCAAACTCTGTAGCCAACTGAGGGGTAGGTTGGTTAAGCAGCCTGCTATAGCTCTTTCTTGGAGCTGGTCCAACACCATAAATGAATCCAGCATTTCTACCTAGGACTTGTGCATGAATGTCAGCTTCTGTCAAAAAAACCGGTGCACCAGTATCATCAGGAGAAGCATCATCTTGTGTCTGCTGCGTTTGTGCTTCTTGTAGCCGAACCATCTCATTCTAACAACATGAAAGGTATAAAAATGTCATTATAAGATATTACAAGTATGTCAAACCAGTTAAAGAGTGATAAGTAAAACTTACATATCTTGATTCAGCTATAACATTATTCCATCCTTTTTTTTGTGTCCAGTGTGTTCTCTTGAAAAACTCAATCTCACCAATTGGTTCATTTGGAGATGACTACAAAATAAAAAGAAAGATAATTTTACTTGCATGCTTAAACAAAGGGAAAGTCACATTCACATTTGGGACTAAACCTTCTGTATGTATATATATATATATATATGTATATATAGACACTTATATAACATTATAATCATAATCGCCAACTTCAATTCAACATCCCAATGAATCACCAAGATTCATAGCTTAGAAATAGCTCACAAACAAAGGTAACAACAAATCAACAGAATCACATAGAACTATAGCTACAAGGCAGTAGAAATCCAATATCAACAAAGTTGAAGCATAAAAGGTTTGTCGGAATAACAAAGGTAGTAATAGTAAATGTCCTTTTTAGCTGATATTGTTGACATTTTTGCCTTTTTATCATGGCAATGAAACTAAATAGTCATTAAAGCCATGGAATTCTAAGCTCAAACCCAATTCTGCTATAGATACATGACATATATTATAAACTGTCAAAGGACCAAAACTAGTAAAAATCCATTAGCATCCAATGACAACCAAATTTCAATAGACATAAGATGTATGAGCAAGAGATATATCCTTAAAATTGCTAAGTAAACACTAAGATATCAAAGATATTAATGCAATCGGAAATTTCACTTATCAAGCACTTTATGAACCGAGTATTTACCATAATATGGAAAAATAATAAAGAAAAAATAATCCATTCTCAAATATAACTAAAGTAATTGTTGAAGAATGTCAAACTAGTGCTGCCTTTGTTGCAATAAACGATCTTGATCCAGCATGATGATTATATAGCCTTTTAGCCCTATTACATTGCCCTGCTTTAGAACGTTTCTGTATATATAAAATAAATGGTTTAGAATATGATAAAATATACACATGAATTTAAAAAAAGTTTGAAACAGTTTAAATAGTTCTAACTCACCAAAAATTCTGGACTCTCAAAATGAGCACACAACCACTCCCAATCTTCTTGACATCGTATTCTTTTTGGTCTAAATTGCATTGGGTCTTTGCCTTGCATCTTACACAGCTTGAAATGATTGTTGCAATAACTCCTATTGTTTTTGTACCTATCACGACAATGCCTCTCAACAATCTCTATCCATTGAGGATCATTCAGATCAATGTCAAACCGATCCTTATACACAAAAGGAAAATAAAACCTTGTTAGTTATTATAATACTGATATGGTATATTAATGATATGAGTCTAAGTTTTACTCACAGCAATATGTTTGTAGACAATTTTCCTTTCATCATCAGAAGCATATTTCCATCCCTTCAATCTTGGTGAAACAAAGTTACACACAGCAATGCCAATCTGATTAGCAAAGGGAGAACAATGGTCACCATATGCATGCATATCCCCATCATTTACTTGGACATGAAGTTTAGTATTGGATGCCATTGTTTTAAGAATTTCCAATCCTCGCGTAATGCCACGTGTATTTTTCTTCATTAAACCTACAAAGTGAAATAATGTTAATTAATAATACTATGTAATATAGATTCTCAATTTACATAACATATATGATAGATTACCGACATACCAGTGGATACAGGTGTATCTTCAGTACTCTCATCTACAGGATCTATAGGAGAATGACCTCTAGACGATGTAATGTTTGGAATTGGTGTTTCCACATACTCTGGACCACTCGGTATTGATGTCTCACTAGGCGTTGGTGTTGTGGAACGATCTGGTGTTTGCATAGGTTGTCGACCTCTAGGGGATGGTGTCTCCATAGGCGATGTAGTCCTTCTAGATGATGCTGTCGTCCTAGGAGACCTCCTAGGAGCCAAATTCTCTCTTTGTGATGGTGTCCTCCTAGGGACCAAAGTCTCTCTTTCTGCTGGGGTCGTCCTAGGAGACCTCCTAGGGACCGAAGTCTCTCTTTGTGCTGGGGTAGTCCTAGGAGACCTCCTAGGGACCGAAGTCTCTCTTTGTGCTGGGGTAGTCCTAGGAGACCTCCTAGGAACCAAAGTCTCTCTTCCTGGTACATATCTTGATCTCTTAGGTGGCATATTTAAAGGAATATTTTGGCAATATTTGTTTCCCCTATATTACCATCCTGCAAACATAAAAAATAATATCAATACTATATCTAAGGGATTGATATTGTCAATAATCTTAATCATTCAATCCTTTTGTTATACGTATATATATATACATACATGTATATATGCATAAATGAAGCAATCATCACTGATCTTGTGGAAATGTTATAGTCCCTTCTTATTCCATCTCTCAAACCCACATATTTATATATGTACATACATCTATATAGATGGAGGATGCCATCAGTATTCCAATCTCCACAAATTATGCACCATGCCTACACAAGGTGATCATAAATAATATTTAGACAATTAGTTATATATATTCAACAGGATTTATTCTAATTTGATTTCTCCATTCAATTCCCAATATGCAATAATATTATATATTGATATTCAATTACATTTTGCTATGTTATGGGTGTTTATTATTAGACAAGTTACAGAGTCCATTATTCAACATTCAACAATTTAGAAGTTCTTAAAAGTCCCAATCCAAAAAAACCAAAATATAGTAAAAATCTAGAAACTGTCTTATTTGTTTATAGGTTGGAAAACCATATTTACTTCTTTACCTCAAGTTTTTTTCCCATTTTCGGTTACCCTTTTTTTTTTCTTTCTTTTTTCTTTTCTTTTTCTTTTTTTACATTTTGATTCAGTATCTCTCAAAAACAAAAAATCTCAACCAATCAAATTACGATGCTTGTGTTTTTTTCAAAAGCAACAAAGCAGTTCAAGAAAATTCCAATCCATGAAAACTCATTACATTATGTTAAGAACATAGGAAAAAAGATAAAAATGCAATTATGTATCAACATGTGGGAAAAATTTCTAGAACTTTATTGTTTGAAAATATCAACCACATTGCCAAAAACCAATAACATATAGGGCCAGAGACTCCTCTCACTCAATATACCTATCTCTCACAAAACACCACAACAAACGTAGAGCCAAAAAAAGAAGAAGTTATAGATGTCTCTTACCAAGAATAGATTTGCTTCCTCTCATGTCCCTAATAAATCCTTCAATCCTTCCTTTATTAGCTCATTAAATCCAGTTGACTCTTTGTCATACGTAACAAAGAACTAACCCATCTTTCACCTACGTTTCATGGAATGAGCAACTTAGGGAAAAATGAAGAAACAGAGAAAAGAAAAAGCACAGAGAGAAAATGGGAGAGGAAACACATCTGAGATGGAGCTTGAGAGAGATGCCAATCCAAGCAGTCAGAAGCAACGAATGGTCAGAGAGGTGAGGCAATCCAAAGGGGGCAGCACAACTCTTGGAGAGAGTTTTAGAAAGGAAATAGGGCCGGTGCGATTTTATCATCTAAAGGGTTTTATGGGGATCATCCATCCAAAAATGGTTCTATCGGGATTGTAACCAAAAATACAAAAAATAAATAAAATCTGTTTTTTTTTTTTAAGTAAATATTTCTTTACAAAATGCAGCTTCATTTTGGATTATTTTATTAATATTATTATTAACACCGTTTGTATCTATTTACTAGCCACTGACATGGTAGCTCAAACCATTAAATTACCAATTTCATGTTTCTTTTTCTTACATTTAGTCAAGGTTCTCACTTCCCGCCAAAATGGAAAAGCATGTGGATGGTTTCCCGCCTTTGTATTTACTCACCAAACATAGTTGGTCGCTGACGGCATTAAACCAAACCTATTATAAACTTTTTTTTTATATTTTATTATTTTAAATTCTATTTAGTGACCAATATTTTCGTCACAAATATAACATTTGACCACCCAAAATAATTTGGTCGTGGAATGCCTTATGCTAACATTATTTGCTATTTTTCCTTAAAAAAAAAATTTTAAGTTATATTATTAGTGATTAATATATTGGTCCTTTATAAATACTTTTAGTGACCAACAGTGGTTGGTCGTTGAAACTTCATGTTCCCACAAAAAAAAAAAGGTGGGAAAGCTTCCCGCCTTGCTTTTTTAACTACCAAATAGTTTTTGGTCAGTGCAAATTTATATTTGTGACCAAATATTTGGTCACCATAACAGGTCAACCAAAATTCTACACGTTTCTCTTACTATCGTTTCTGCGACTAAATATCGGTCGTTGTTTTATTCATTCAGTGACCATTACTTTTTTGTCACTGACAGCATAGTCGCTAATTCCCATTTTTTTTTGTAGTGATAAGAATTGTAGTGCAAACTTTTGTAGGAACTTCACAATGAGGATTATTATTAATTTTTTAATATTATTATATAGTCTAACCCACTTTGTTATTCACAGGCTAAGATAAAAAATTTGAACTCATTTTTTTCAGTGAGCAGGGCGATTGATTTCGAAATATTAAGGCAGGTGCAACTTTATAGTCAAGGCCAAGGTGATCAAATGGTACAAGAAACTCATCTATGGGAAGAAGGTGCTCAAGTTGTTGCTACTACTCGCTACTTTAATGATTTCAAGATATATATTACATATGGTCTCTTTGTTTCTGTGAAACAATCCATTAACCATTCGATGTATTTCTCAGAAAATAGTTACAATGAGGGGAAAAAAAAAAAAGGACTAGCTGAATATTGACATGCTCCAGAATCAGACCTTCCAGGAGTTATCCTCATTGATGAATATGTTAAGGATATTAATAATTCACTGCTTGAACTTTCAGAAATAAAGCATGTGGTGTTTGAGGTTCTCTATTTGTTGCCAGTTGTCTTTTATTTATGGTTTTGTGATTGTAATCTTTAGACTTATTTGTGTACTTAACCTATGGTTGTTGGCGATTAGTATGTTTATTTAGTGTGTTGATTGAAAAGCTAATTGATGAAGAATAAGTAAATTAAGAAAGTATAATGCAGCAACTAGATTTTAGAATACATTACAATTCCATTAATTCTCTTTTTTATCCACACTTTTGTATTCATTTTTTTACTATAGAATACATTTCAATGCCTTCTTTGTAAACCATTTGCAATAACATTTTTCCACATAGATAATATACTGTAGTTGACATCTTAGTCATAGGGACACAGAGGCTAAAAGTGTTAGCAAAAGAAGGGTAGAAGTTATGCTCTCTATGTACATAAGAATTTTGGTGCAAACTTTTTTAGAAACTTCACAATGAGGATTATTATTAATTTCTTTTTTTTTCATTACTATAAAGGTTGACCCACTTTGTCATTCGCAGGTTGAGATAAAATATTTGAACTCATCTTCTTTAGTGTGCAGGGTGATTGATTTGGAAATAGCAAGGCAGGTGCAACTTCATAGTCAATGCCACGGTGATCAAATTGTGTAGGAAACTCGTCTATGGGAAGAAGGTGCTCAGGTTGTTGCTACTGATTGCTACTTTAATGATTTCAAGATACATATTACATATGGTCTCTTTATTTCTATGAAACAATCCATTAACCATTGGGTGTATCTCTTAAAAAAGTTATAATGAGGAAAAAGGAAGGACTAGCTGATTACTAATATTTCCCAGAGCCAGACATTCCAGGAGTTATCCTTACCGATGAATATGTTAAGGATATTCATAATTCACTACCTAAACTTCCGGAAATAAAGATCCGGAGGTATGAGAAATTGGGTCTAAGCATACAAGATGCTTGGGAGAACGCAAGGAGCATGGACTTGTAATTTCATAGTCTTCTTGTTGGTTTGTTCTTTTAGCAATAAGCTTTTACCAATTGGGGGTTTGCTATAGCTTAAATTGTAAGCTAGATGTGTATCTTAGTTATCCTTTTAATTATGCGATATAACAACTATGTAATGTTCTATACATGTTATTATAGCCTGATTGCTGGATGTGTGCTTTGTATTTTGCTTATGCTATCTTAGTAGGCGTGGGAAAAAATATCGACATAGATGCATTGAATAAATGTATTAGTACAATACTATGGTCTCATATATAATGTGAAAATAATTGCAATAACAAATGGAGTGTTTGACTTAAAAAATAAAAAATTAAAAAAATTACTGACAGGAAAAAATCGATATACCAATAAATAAAAATAAAAATTTATATTTATGTTTGTAAAAGGATTAATGTGTCTTATTTTTTCTTATGATCTCTATCCATACCAAGTTGCACTAAACAATTTCTATGGTGTCATATATAATATCAAAATAATAGAAATAAAATATGAATTTTATTTTGAAAAAATTGATAGGAAATATTACTGATGCACTCATTGTTAATACCAAAATGACCTTCAATAATGAAGAAAATCCAAACTTTCTTTATTTTTTGTTAAAGTATTATTGTGTGTTCCTTTTTTTCATATGTTTTTTATTATTACCTAAGTTGCATTCAATAAGTTTTATGGTGTCATACATAATTTTTCCAGCAAGATTGTCAAATATTGGATAAATTATTGATGGAACCCATCGATAATATAGATAGGGTATTCGATAATTATGATATTACAAATTTTTTCATCATTTTTAAGGTATTACTATGTTTTCTTTTCTTTCTTATGCTTTTTTCATCATTAAAGAAGGTTGAAATCAACATTTTATATGGTGCAATACATAATTAAAAAGTAGCTGTAATGAATTTTGATGATTTGTGAAAGAAAAATTTAAAATGAAAACTTTTCCAGCAAGCATGGCTTATTTTGGAAAGATTACCGAAAGGTCCAATCGATAATATCGATGGCCCTTCGTCAATTTTGTGATCCAGAATTTTTTTGACCTTTGGTAACATATTATTATGTTTTCTTTCCTTTGATATGTTTTTTTCTTATTAAAGAAGGTTGCACTTTATACGAACCTAGGTCGACTTACTCCTAAACCCGTATTATATTAGTTTAGATCAAAAAATTAAGTTCAAGTTCTTATGGTCACCTCAACCCCTAATCAACCTGTGACTAGAAACCTTGATATATCGAATATGCTATAATAAGTGATGGATATCCTATTGATAAGTTAAATTAAAACATTCACTCTCTAATGGTGTCTTAGGTGTTCAAACAGAATAAAGAGAATTATTTCTCACAAATAATTTTATGTAAAAATTCTAAGCTATATTCTCATTGAAAAATAAGCTCTTAAATAGGCTAAAGTTACAAAAAAATTAACCCTAAAACAACTAGATAAAGTCAGCCATAGTCTGCCATAGAGATTAGGAAACCAAGGGTTGGCAGAATTTTGCCTACTTTTCTAAACTATTTTGGATTAATTAATTCCCTTATTTTGAATTAGAAATAAATTAATTCACAATTGAAATAATAAAATATCAACTTTCCTAAGTAAATTTATCCAGTAAATAATAAATAAAAACCAAAATAAAAGACTAATTTTCTAAAACAAAAGTCAAATTACAAATTAGGAAACTAGTTGATTAGTTTGCCAACTAAACTATTTTTTACCAATCTCCAGTTTGTTAAGGCTCCAAATCAGATCCTATATGCCATGTAGAATGCCAAAAATGATTAAATATGATTCCCATATGTTGTTCCTGATTGGAACAAAGAGAAAATGCTTGAACAACAAGAGAGCTTAAAGCAGGGGCAAAATGGACAATTTCAACCAAAAAGAAGGCTTGTGTGCAAATGTGGTCTTTGATTGCTTTTTTTTTTTTTCTGCCATGACATGATTTCATGACCTTTTAGTGATATCAATTGAGTTCATAAAGAGTTTAATCCATTCCTTGCAGCTCGGGGTCCAAAAATGTACCAAAACAACTTACTAGTCCATTTATGCCTTTGTGACTTGGATACATTGGATCTTCGGATAATGTCAGGTCCTCTTGAGATTGAATCACTCCTTGGATGAAGCTAACCAGATTGTCTTTGAATTTCCTAGCTTGTGCCCTAGTGATTGGTTCCGTCTTCATTTGTAAAGGATCCACACCCAGCGAGTAGTCGATTGTATTGGTACCGGCAGATTCTCATCATTCCCCTCCTCTTGAAAGGGATTCGCCCTCAAATCAAAATCATCACTTGCAATAAATGGAGATAAATCAGCAACATTAAATGTAGCACTCACATTATACTCACCTGGCAAGTCAAGTTTATAACCATTCTCATTGACCCTCTCCAATACTTAAAAAAGTCCATTCACTTGAGGCATAAACTTGGACTTTTTTGGTTCATAAAACCTCTCCTTTCTTAAATGCAACCAGACCCAATCTCCAAGTTCAAATATAACCTTTATTCACTCTTGATTAGCATTCTTTGCATATTATTCCATCCTCTTTTCAATGTTTGCTTTTGTCTTTCCATGAATCTGCTTTATAAAATCAGTTTTTTTTTTTTTTTCCATCTAGATTAGTACGTTCACTTAAAGGCAAAGGTGTTAAATCTAATGGAGTCAAAGGATTAAAACCATAAACAGTTTCAAATGGAGTATATTTAGTAGCTGAATACAAGATCTATTATAAGCAAATTCAACATGTGGCAAACATTCTTCCCATGTTCTTAAATTTCTACTAATTAAAATAACAATGTAGACAAAGTTCTATTTACTACTTTAGTTTGTGTATCAGTTTGTAGATGACAAATAGTTGAAAATAAAGGTTTAATCCCTAACTTATCCCACAAATTTTTTCAAAAGTAACTTAATAACTTAGCATCCTTATCCGAAACAATTGTCCTAGGCATTCCATGTAATCTTACGACTTCCTTAAAGAATAGATTTGCTACATTGGTTGCATCACCATTTTTATTACATGCAATAAAATATATCATCTTAGAAAACCTATACACAATAACAAAAATTGAATTCTTACCTGTTCTAGACCTGGGTAAACCAAGAATAAAATCATAGACAAATCTACCCTAGGAAAGGATGGAATCGATAATGGAATGTAAAGTTCTGGCGGTTTCAAGTTGGACTTTCGGCATTTAAGGTACCTCTCACAAATTTTGCCTATATCTCTCCGCATGTTAGGCTAATAAAAATGTTCTTGCAGTAAGGATAAAGTTTTAAAAACACCAAAATGACCCATTAAACCTCCACCATGACCTTCCCGAACTAGTAGCTCTCTAATGCTACAAATATCCCCCAAAGATGTAAAATTTATTAAAACCATGTTTGGTACAACTTTTAAATATTTCACCAAAGTACTATCATGTTCATAAAGTTCTTTTAATTGTTCAAATCCAAGCAATCTGGCATCTAAGGTAGAAAACAATACATACTTTTGGGATAATGTTTCGACAACCACATTTTCTTTACATTTCTTGTAGCGGATCACATAAGGAAAAGTCTCAATGAACTTAATCCGCTTAAAATGCTGTCGGTTAAACTTCCCTTGGCCTTTGATGTACTTTAATTATTCATGATTCATGTGAATCACAAATTCCTTTGGCATCAAGTAATGTTGCCATGTCTCCAAAGTCCTCACCAATGTATACATCTTTTTGTCATAGGTCGGGTACTTCAATATTACTCTATTTAACTTCTTACTAAAGTATGCTATGAGTCTTCCTTCTTGGATTAAAACAGCTCCAACACCTACACTCGAAGCATCACATTCAATTTCAAAAATTTTAGAAAAATTAGGCAAAACTAGTAAATGAGCATTGGTTAAATTTCTTTCAACAAATCAAAAGATTTTTCTTATGCTTTCTCCCATTTGAATCCTTAACAAATCTTCGGTAGAAACTAGCCAAACCATGAAAGTTCCTCACTTAGGAAATGGAGGTAGGTTTCAGCCATCCTTGAATTGCTTGTAGCTTGAATTGGTCAACTTTAATTCCTACAGTACTTACAACAAATCCTAGAAAAACAAGTTCATCTTTACAAAAATTACACTTTTTAAGGTTAGCAAATAATGTTTCCTTCCTAAGTACTTTTAAAACTAACCTAAGATGTCCTACATGCTCATCTAAATTTTTACTATATTCTTGAATATCATCAAAATAGACAAGCATAAATTTTCCAATGAATGGATGCATAACATGATTCATTAATCTCATAAAAGTGCTAGGTGCATTAGTCAAACCAAAATGCATTACTAACCACTCATAAACCATACTTAGTTTTAAATGCAGCTTTCCATTCATCCCCCTCTTTCATCCTAATTTGATGATACCCACTCCTAAGATCAATTTTAGTAAATATGCATGCATCATGTAATTCATCTAACATATCATCTAACCTAGGAATTGGATGCCTATATTTAATAGTTATATTATTAATCAATCTACAATCTACACACATGCACCATGAACCATCTTTCTTAGGCACTAATAAAACAGAAACAACACATGGACTTATACTCTTACGAATATAACCTTTGTCAAACAACTCACTTACTTGCCTTTGTAGCTCCTTTGTCTCCTCGGAATTACTCATATATGCAGGCCTATTAGGAATTACAGCTCCTGACACAAAATCAATTTGATGCTCAATCCCTCGGATAGGTGATAAACCATTAGGAATCTCCTCCAGAAAGACATCATCAAAATCCTGTAAAAGAGAAAAAATAGAACTTGGCAATTCAAGTTCTTCGGGCTTAGCTTGATCATTTAAATTAACATCTTTATAAATTATAACCAGCAATGGTTTATTACTCACAAATGCCCTTTTAATTTCAGTCAAGCTAAGATAAAAATTCTTTTTTTTCTTCTTTTTTCTTTCTTTTTCTTTCTCACTCATAGGTTCCATTCATTTAGGGTCACTCTTGGCTTTTCCTCCATTTTTCTCACTCTCAGCCTTTTCTCTTATTTTCTCCTCACAATTGAGTTTAGAGTACTTACCTTAATGAGGAGGTTCGGTTTTTCCCTCTTGGACAGGTGGTGAAACCGTGGGTGCCACACTCGCCCTCTCTTTAAACTTTTCGAGCTCTCTCTTTTGTTGAATTTGAAGTTGGTCTCTAAACACTTCCTTTGGAATTAATGGCTCCAACTTAATCTTCTTTCCCTTGAATTTAAAAACAATAGCATTCTCTGTTCCATAATGTATTGTGTCTTTATCAAATTGCCATAGCCTCCCAAACAAAATATGACCAGCATGCATGGGAACAACATCACATAATACAACATCCACATATTTATCAATGTTGAATTTTACTTTAGTTTGTTGTTTACTTTGATTTCACCACTATCCTTAAGCCAGTGTAATCTATACGGTTCTGGATGTTTAATGGTTGTTAAACCTAGTTTCTCAACTACCACATTACTAATTACATTAGCACAACTTCCACTATCAACTATCATACTACAAATGTTACCTTGAATTTCACATCGGGTGTGGAAGATGTTTTCTCTTTGGATTTGATCCTCATCTTTGTACACGGTTAGAACCTTCAATGCCACCAAACTCAATTCAGCCTTCGAAGCTTTGAGAGTCTTGGCTTCTTCATGTTCTTCATCAACAAATTCGACTTCTTTTTCGCTCTCTTCACTTTTAGATTCTAACTTTCCATTACCTTTCAGCACTGTTGGAAACACCTCCAAACTATGAGCTTATACGCTTTCTCTTAAATTTGTTTTCAATCTTGATAGCTACATAAAGCATCTCCTCCAATTCTACATATTGTTGTAACTCCACTTGGTTGGCTATTTCACGATTCAAACCACCCAAAAACCTTGCCATGGTTGCCTCACAATCCTCATTCATGCTTAACCTCATCATGAGCATCTCCATCTCTATATAGTAATCCTCTACGGTCTTATTTTCTTGAGTTAATGATTGAAGTCTTTGACGCAATAACCTATGAAAGTGAGTCGGTACAAATCTCTTCCTCGTGGTTCCCTTCCTTTGTCGCCAAGTAGTAATCAATTCATCACCAACTCTTCTTCGGGTACTTTGCTCATTTGTCCACCATTGGAGTGCATAATGTCCAAATTCAAAAGTAGCCAATTTAACCTTCTTAGCCTTCGAATAGTTATGACAATCGAATATCATCTCCATTCGTTCCTCCCACTCTAAGTAAGCCTCTGGATCACTCTTTTCCATGAATTGTGGAATGTTAACCTTAATGTTTCAAGGTCATCACCTTCTTCTCTAGCTTGTCTCCCATGGGTTGGCCTTCCTTGGAATGCAAAAATATCATTAATTCCCTCTTCAAGATTATCTATAAAATTACCATCCCGAATTCTTCTCTAGGTCATTCACGGCCTCCTCGACCTCAGCCTCGGCCTCCATATACATTAGACCTTGGATTCAACCCACCTTGTGATATTTCTAACCTGTCCATACTTTGATCTAGGTGATCAAAGTGAGCATTCATCCTTTAAAGTTGTTCCAAGACTGCCATCATGTTGGTAGGTTCACCTCCACTTCCTGTTACTCGAGAATTACCCTTGAACCCTATGGATTCCTCTTTATTAATTCTAAATGAGCCATCTTCTCTTATCATCTTTGAACCTGCCATGTTAGTATAAATAACACAAAATTCCTTACCAAAATCACTCCCTCAAGTGTTTCACTCAAACAAGGTCTCTTCACTCATGTTTGCACACTAGTTTCGGTTTTTCACCCTCTTTTAAGCTCACTCTCTTGTCTTTTTCCACTCAAAGAATTATCTCAAAGTTATTTTAAAACAAATTTAAAACATTAAATAGATAACAATTATGTTTTAATTAAACTTATCAATAAAACAGCAACTAGAACAAACAAATACCGAGTGAATTGACAAAACCTAGTTTCGGCGACACTAACCAAAAATAAGGCAAATCAACAAGCAATTTTCAAAATTAATAAGAAGCAGATTAGAACATTAAGAAATCAAAAAATTAAAGGATAAAATTTAGGAAAAAGATTCAAACAATGAAGAAGAACAATTTTGAACAAAATATAGAATAGTTGTTGGTTATTGTTCTTGTAATTTAAGTTTTTGTCTCAATTCCTTTAACCAATTTAATTTTATCAATTTTATCACTCAAAATTCAAATATCCAGCAATCAAAATTGAATTTTCCAGCAACTCAAGATATCAGAATTCAAATTCAAATATCCAGCAATCAAATTTTTCAACAAACCAGCCTTTTGTAATTTTTGTATTCTCAGCTTTTGGCTCTTCTTATTTTTCTATATTCTTATTTTTTTAATTATTATTATCAAAAATAGAATGATGCAAACACAATTTCCAGTAGCACGAAAAACAACACAAACCACAACTTCAATGCCAACAAAAATCCAAAACCGTGGTCAACACAATTTGCAATCTTTTTTTTTAGTGTATATATGTAATTGGAGCCGTATAATCATTATATATGACTAGATACATACCCTGTGCAATGCATGGTATATATAATTGCCATACATTATTTTGATAATAAATTGTAAAAAAAGAATTGTAATAAAATCATATATAAAGAATCATAAAAACAATATTAAATCAAAATTTTCAATTCAACATAATTATAAAGTATACAAATTAAACGTAAAATAGTAAATTGGATTAGATACTAGACATTGTACAACCTACTATCAATAGTTGACAAATATATAAAAAATAATTAAGTTGGATTAGATGAAGAGGCAAAGGCATTCAACGATAACTTATAAATACTAAATTTATTATAATGTGATTAATGCTGCCTATTAGATTATTCTTTTCCTATTCCTAATTGTTCAAACTTTAATAGTAAAATATTTTTAGTAATAAAATAATTTGTAGATCCAATTTGAGAAAGAAGATATTGGCACCAATTTAGGAATCAAGGGCCATTCTTTATGAATTTAACAATATATGTATATATTGTTCATCGTTGCTTATATGTATATATAATATGGTATTCTTCTTTTTATTTTCCTTCCTTTTAGAATGTATAATTTTCTGAAAATATAAAAGAAATAAAAAATAAAATAAGGAAACTAACTACTAATAAGGAAAATATTGATAAATCTAATCAACCCTAAAACTATTTAAATTTTAATTATTTTACTTAAGGATAAATATCAATTTATCTCATAAATTAATCTCTTTCCATGATTATAGTTTTAGGATTAATTAACCTTTTTCCATGCTTATAGTTTTAGGATTAATTATTTTAGGGTTAAATATCTCATAAGTTGATTACTTGATTATCTAATAAGAAATATTCTATATTTTTTTTACTTTTTTAAGCCCATAGAAATAAGGAATAATTTATTAAATAATCAAGTAAAGATATGTATATGTATATATAACTTAGTATTCAATACTTTTCAATTTTTCAAGATATACTTTACTTTACCAATTTACTTTACAATTCGATACTTTACTTTTTATACTATGAAATTTTCCAATTTTCCAAGTGTAAAATTGTCATACATATATAATAGCCATACATATATTATTATATACATATATTCTAAAAAGAAAGAAATGGTAAACAATATATAAGTAAAGTCATGGATAAAAATATACATAACATTTTTTATTAGATAATCTAATAATCAAATTATGAGATATTTAACACTAAAATAATTAACCCTAAAACTATAATTATGGCAAGAGGTTATTTATGAGATAAATTGATATTTATCCTCAAGCAAAATAATTATACCAATAGTTTTAAGGTTAATTAAATAGGTCAACATTTTCCTTATTAGTAGTTAGTTCCCTTAATTTAATTATATATTTTTTATTTTTTATATTTTTAGAAAATTATATATTCTAAAAAAGGAAGGAAAACAAAAAGAAGAAAACTATATTATATATGCATATAAGTAATGGTGAACAATATATACATATATTGTTATATACATATTAACATGATTTACTTCCTTTATAAAATAGTTTAATTATTGGATTTTCTATTATTGTGTACAAATTTAAAGTATGTTCTTTTTGTTTTCATAAATATTAATATTTAATACGTTATGAAGAAACACTATCATAAAAAATTATAATATGTTCTAAAGAATTACTGCTAGAAAAAATGCATTGCTAATTGGAACTTTTTTTTTTTTTTTTTTGAAAAAGCTAGTTGGAACCTTAAACTAATTTGAAAATATAACTACTATTCAGGATATAAGCTCAGAACTAATTATCATTAGGGAATTTATTCCTATTTAAATTAATATGTGTTATTTTTCATAATTCAAGGACAAAGATTTTTCCCTTAAATTAATTCTAGTTAGTTAGAAATTAGATTTTACTTTTGAATTTAATTAATTTGCATAATATATATGAAGTCGAACTTATTTTGAATGTTAAGTTAATACTAATTAATTAGAAGTTAAAATTCAATTTAAATGATGCTGATTATATGTAATTATGCTAAATATAAAAAAGGCAAATAAAGTTTTAACTTAATTGGATCAATTAAATTAATTAACAATCAACATAATTAAAAGAAAAAAAGTTAATGTTCAAAGGAAATAAATTAATATTTAATTAAGATTATCCAATTAGTTAAATTCGGGATCTTTAATTTGAGAGAGTCCTTTCCAAAAAATAAAAAAAAAAATTAGAAAGTTGAAACATATATAATATGATCAAATCGCGAATGGTATTAGATAATCCTCTATTTCAGTACTTAATTAAAATAAATATAATGGATCATATCATAATATCCATTGGACACATCATACCAACTGAATGCTATTAGAAAGTTGTCTATAGACGAATAAAGAAATTATTTGTTCTTACTCCGAATGCTTTCTTCTTAAAAAATTAAGAGTACTTAATAGAGGGAAATTGAGCTAAAACTACAAAAACAAACCACAAAATATTGAATATCCTGAAATAATTATATTAACCAACTACAACAACAAAAATATTTTCTGCTCAAAAAAACTATATTGTAATTTATACTAACTAAAATAAAAACATTCTTTTTTTTTTTCAATTCCAATAAAAAAAGCTTAATAAGAAAAAAAAAACTATAATATCTAGGAAAAATGCTTAATCTCCTTAAGTTGCTTCTTATTCAATGAAGTTATCTCAAATTCAGGGAATTCCGGCACCACTTGATTGATAGAACGATCATATTTTGCATTCTTGCATGCCATCGATCTGAATAATCTCTTGCACCTCTCATTTTTATCTTTTTCTTCTTCATCGTCTTGAAAAAGTTGATAGACAAAAGTGAATCAATAATTAAGGATTCTTCATGAGAAACATCTTTTTCTTTTTGATCATCAAATCTTGATTCAGCATCTTCAATTTCAATCAAAAATCCATAGCATGGCTCACGTCCATGCTTATAATTAACATGATCATGTTTAGTATATATATAAAAAAATATATATATATATATATATTGAAATTAAAGAATAAAAAAAAAGAATGAACAACTAAAACACAATATGAGAGACTAAAAACTAACAAAATTTTGAAAACCAAAATTTTAAATAACCAGAAGATGTCACTTACATATTTATAGCTAAATATGTTTAACTTATTTGGTAAATAAAATCAAATCAAATATTAAATGTTAAAGTGCATCTTACTATACATTATTATAGTATATATTAGGCTATAATTCCTTTATTATATATTATATATAAACACTTAAATTTACTTTTACTAATATTTTTCCATCCTATTCCTATATCTCTCAGACCGACATCCTCTCATGCCTCTCCTGGGACTTATTGTTCAGACTCGGAACGATTACTGTTCAGCAAGGTTTAGAAAAGAACAATATAACAAAAGTAAATCGAAGGAAATAAAGATAAAGAAAGTAAACAAGAAACTGAATGGATTAAACAGATATAATATATAATTAGCCAAAGAAGCCACGATACCTTCTAGAAAGGAAGGTAATATATATTCCGGCACCACTTTATAAGGAAATATTATATTATATAATATTATTATAATAATTATAATAATAATATATATAATTTTAAAAGGATAAAAATATATATTTGGTAAATAAGATAAAATGAAATATCTTAATTATTTTAAATTTATTTCAAAATTATTAACATGTGAATTGTTTGATAGTTATAAAAAGTTATATCGAAAATTAATTTTATATATATTTGGTTATACTCATACATGGTAAGATAATGAATAAAATAAATAATAATGGATAATAAATAAAAATGGTACTTTTGGAGAGAATTTGGATGAAAAATATGCTGATACGTGCCGTATATATTTTTTCTTTTATATATTATATAGATTGTGAAAAGGCTGTTCCTACGCAGCCATTAAAACCAAGAGAAAGAAAGGAAATACAAAACAATAATATATATATATATATATATTTGCATTGTGATCAATCAAAATAATAACAAGAAAATTGATAAAATTAATATAAATAATATATATATATATATATATTTGTGATCATATTTAAAATTTTATTTATATTAATTTTATCAATTTTCTTGTTATTATTTTAATAGACAATGCAAATATATATATATATATATATATATCTTTCATTATTTTAATAAAAAAGAAGATGGTTAATCATCAAGTAAATGTGATAGTCCTACTTCAAATTCAAAATCATCGTTAAAGAATTAAAAATTTAAACTTGACAATGAGGATACTCTTACTCCACTCGAAAGTAACAGTCCATATTGCAACCAGATCCTCAAAAATGCATTCCAATATGGTAATATCCAATTGACAAACAAGATGAAGTTTGAAGAGCATATATTTATATGGGACCATGTCAACTTATATACGATTGTACACTTGTTGTATTTAGGACCCAATATTGTCGATTTCAATCTTCTTGCTTTGAAAGACTTCCATGGCTTGAGTTTTCCATAGAAAAGGAAAGTGCATTTTGTTTTTCCATGGCTGAATTAATCAAGCTGCAAGAAAAAGTGAACAAAAAAATTGCTGAAGTTGTCCTAGATAATGAAGCTTAAAATGCCAAGTATATATCCCCACAAATTCAACATAAGTTATTAAAAATTATTGCTAATAATGTGAGAAGTAAAATATATGATGAATTTAGGATGAAAAATTTTGTATTATTATTGATGGAGCAGTTGATGAATCCAACAAAGAACAAATGAATATTATTTTGAGATATGTAGATACCAATGACTTTATTAAAAAAGATTTTTTGAAATTGTTTATGTTGATAATGCTTCAACATTGAAAAAAAGAATTATATTACTCTCTTGGAAATAGAATACAAAACACAAAACTTCTCTCTCTCTCAGATTCTCACGTGGAATCTCTCTCTATTGACTATCAAACTCTCCCCTGGAGTTTTAACTTTTCTCTCAAGCTCTCTCTGGAGTCTTAATAGCTCTCAACACTTTTCACTTGGGATGATATTGAGATTGCTCGGCTTAGATGCAAAACCACAGGGATGGAGCCTATTTATAGGCTCACAAATTTGGCTGCATGTTCACCATTTTCAATTAGTTTTGACATTCAGCACCAACCTCTGCCATTGCCCACAATTGTTGAGCAAATTATTTTTCGGTGTTAATTGCAGCAACCATTGTCAACAATGGTGGCTGAGCGGTCTTGATACTGTCGGTGCAGTCGTGCAGCTGAACTTCACAATTCTCCCCCTCCAGCCGCATTTAAAACTGATGGTCATCTGCCATCCATTCTAGCTATGTCTTTGCACAGCTTCAACTTCTCTTGAGCAACGACTTTTGTTAACATATCTACTAGATTCTCCTTTGTATGGATCTTCATCAGTTTCAGCAACCGTTGTTCTATTACTTTGCATATCCAATGATAGTAGATGTCAATGTGCTCTGTACGAGAATGATACATTGAGTTCTTGCTCAAATATATGGCACTTTGGTTATCACAATGTATCATGTAGTCTTCTTGCTTGATGCCCACTTATGTAAGAAAACATTTGAACCATAAGATTTCCTTACCTGCTTCTGCTACAGCAATGTACTCTGTTTGAGTAGTGGATAAAGCAATACACTTCTGCAATCTTGACTACCATGACACAGCTCCCCCTACAAAAGTGTAGAGATAACCTGACGTAGACTTTCTATTATCAGGGTCTCCGGCCATATCTATATCTGTATAGCCTTCTAAGACTGGGTCACCTCCCCCGTAGCACAAACATAGCTTTGATGTACATTTAAGATACCTGAGAATCCATTTGACTACTTCCAGTGTCTCTTTCTAGGATTTGAAAGAAATCTACTCACGACGCGTATTGCATGAGCAATGTCTGGTTTGGTACACACCATAGTATACATCAAACTTCCTACTGCTGAAGAATATGGTACTGAAACCATCTTCTCTATCTCTTCTTTGGATGAGGCGCACACTCTCTTGCTTAACGTAAAATGACTTGCAAGTGGAATGTTGACTGGTTTAGCTTTATCCATGTTGAATCTCTTTATCACTCATTCAACATACTTCTCCTGAAATAGCCATAACCTTCTGTTCTTCCTATCTCGGATTATTTGCATTCCCAAAATTTGTTGAGTTGGTCGTAATTCTTTCATATCAAAGCACTTAGACAATTCCTCTTTCAGCTGACTAATCTTCATTGCATCTTGTCCAACGATCAACATGTCGTCCACATATAGCAAAAGTGCAATGAAGTTTCCACCAGGAAATTTTTTAATATAAACACACTGGTCTGCTACAGTCCTCTTATAGCCTTGACTCACCATAAACGATTCAAACTTCTTATACCATTGTCTTGGTGCTTACTTGAGGCCATATAAGCTCTTCTTCAACTTGCATACGAGGTTTTCTTTCCCTGAAACCTCAAACCCTTCTGGCTGCTCCATGTAAATTTTCTCATGTAAATCACCGTGAAGGAATGTTGTCTTCACATCCATCTATTCAAGCTCTAGGTTTAGACTTGCTACTAAACCAAACAAGACTCGAATTGAAGTCATTTTTACCACTGGTGAAAAAATCTCATCAAAGTCGATTCCTTTCTTCTGAAGAAATCCTTTGACCACCAATCGAGCTTTGTGTTTCACCACCCTTCCGCTGCCATCTTTCTTGAGCTTAAACACCCATCTATTCTTTAGTGCCTTCTTTCCCGTTGGAAGCCTAACCAACTCATAAATATGATTTTTCTGTAAAGATTCCATCTTATCTTGCATTGCTTGTAGCCATTTTTATTTGTCTTGATGAGAAACAGCTTCCTGGAAACTCTCTGGCTTCCCTTCTTCAGTAAGCAGAATATACTCAAATTCTAGAAATCTCTTTGATGGAATTCAGCCTCACTCAGATCTCCGAACTTATGAACCACTGGTTTCAGGAGGTGTACCATCATCTGACTGTTGTGATAGCCCTGTAGCTGCTTGAGAGGATTGAGTCTCCCCCTGCTCAATATCCTCTTCTTCTTCCTGGTCTGCTTCTGGCATATCTTCATGCACCTCATTATCCTCTATGGCTATTTGTGCTGGTGCTAGATTAGGACCAAAATTCTAGGCACTAGGACAACGATTAGAGACATTCTGGGCTTCTCGATCTAATCCATTGTCTGGTTTTCATGAAATACTACATCCTTACTTCTAATAACCTTCTGATGGAATAGATCTTGCATCGAGCTTCTGTCTAAGCTCCTTGGATACATGTATATAAGCTAAACAACCGAACACTCTTAAGTGAGAGTAAGAGGGGATCTTACCTGACCACACTTTCTCCGGAATTTCAAAATTCAATAGTACGGAAGGTGATCTATTGATCAAATAGTAGGCAGCATGAACAACTTTTCCCCAGAATGGCTTTGGCAGCTTAGCCATACTGATCATACTTCTGACCTTTTCCATAATTGTCCGATTCAGTCTCTCAGCTACTCCGTTATGTTGTGGGGTGTGAGGGACCGTCTTCTCATGTCAAATACTGTATCTTCTGCAGTAGCCATGGAATTCTTTGGAAGTATACTCGCCTCCATTATCTGAGTGAATACATTTTAGCTTCTTTCCTGTTTCACGCTCTACCATGGTGTGAATCAGTTTGAAGTAATCCAATACATGGTCTTTTATCTTCAAGAAATATACCCATACCTTCTGAGAAGCATCATTAATGAAGGTAAGGAAATTCCTGTTGCCACCTAATGATTCCACCTCCATGGGACCACGAATATCAGAGTGCACTAGTCTAAGCAACTCTGATCTTCTCGATGCAGAGGAACTGAAAGAGACGCTATGTTGCTTACCAAACAAGCAGTGACTACAAGGATCTATCACAGTGTCCTTGCAAACAGTGATAAGCTTCTTCTTTGCCAAAATAGACAATCCTTTTTCACTCATGTGACTGAGTCTCTGGTGCCACAGATTTTGAGAGCCTCACTTTCCGCAATGTTTAGGCTATGCGCATATATCTTCACATGAGTCATGTACAGCATTCCACAAATATGTCCTCGGGCGACAACTATGGCACCTTTCATCACTTTCCATGTGCCTTTGCTGAAATGGTTGTCATAGCTTTACTTGTCTAAGGCTGCTCCCAAAAGTAGATTAAGCCGAAGGTCTGGAATATGATGGACATCCTTCAGAGTGATTGTACAATCAACATTTTTTTTTGCTTGAATATCACCAGTTCCCACTATTTTTGTAAAATTGGAATTTCCCATCTTTACCGTACCAAAGTCTCCTGCTTTGTACGTTTTGAAGAAATCTCTGTGTGGAGTGATATGGTAGGATGCTGCAGTATCGACTACCCACTCAAGATCTTGGGTTGATATATGAAGGCATGTCTCTTGTTGGGTAGAGCAAAGAAAGCCACTTCTCCTGCAACAGTGACTAGTGCCTCTCCATCCTTCTTCAGCTGATTATCTTGGAGTCGCTACTCTCTCAACAACTTTCTGCAATTCTTTTCCAAGTGACCTTCCAGGCCACAATGATAGCATTTATATGATGATTTCTTACCATCTGTAGATCTGCCTCTACTCTTGCTCCTGCCTCTCCCCCTATCTCGACCACCTCTTTGCTGTCTTCCTTTCTCTGTGATGAGGGCATGTGACTAGTCCATGCCAATGTCTTTTCTCCTGGCCTCTTCATTGAATAGGGCATCCTTGACCATAGACATAGTAAGTTTGCCATTCGGGGCCGAATTGCTGAGAGAGACTACCAATGTCTCCCAACTGTCTGAAAGAGAGCTTAGAAGTAGGAGGACCTGATCCTCATTGTAACACCCCGACCCAAACCACATCGGAATTCGTGCACGTTGACCGAGGTTGACCGTTGACCGAGTGGGTTAAAAGTTGACTTTTTGTTCCAGTTGAAATTTCTAGTTGACCAGGGTACCATGGCAAAGTGCATAATGCCCCGAGTTCGTAGACTAGTAGCACGTCGAAAAAGGAGCTACGGTTCGAAAGTTATGGGCAAAACAAGTGGAGGTGCAAACTGTTCAAAAGGTGCCCGGAGTTGACTTTTTATTGTTGTATAATTTTGTTTTGACTTTTGTATGGTTGTAAAGTACTCATCGATACGAGTTCATAGGATAGCGGCACGCTTAAATTGGACATCTGGTTAAAACGTTATGGATGTTTAAAGTTCGCCGGATACCGTAATATTTTATTATATCTAGCTTAAGTGCACAGCAATGCCACGTGTCATCACCTGATTGGTCCAGGTGGATGAATAGTGTCACCCACAGTGGCTTTTATTTGGCAAAAATGCCGGGAAGGAGAGAGAAAGAGAGAGAGGAGAGAGAGAGAGAGAAACGATCGGCCGCCAGAAATCGTCCAATTTTCCGGCCGATCCTTGCTACATGCGTCGACCAGATGGGAGCGCCTCCCCATTTCCGGCCGAACCCTGAAATTTCACGGCCGTCGATTGCCGGACGCGCCCAGACCGAGCCGACGAAGCTCGGCGGTGATTTTTCCCCTCCACCGCCGGCCACCGCCGTTGACCCTTTTCTGGCCACTTTCAAGCCACATGCGCCTGACCGGTCCCTCACCCATGGCAATTCCAGCCTACCCACCAAATTTCACGGCCACGGGACCTCTGACTCGCCGGGATCGGAGCGTTTTCTGGCGAGGCGCCGAAAATCTTCAAACCCAGATCTCTCCGCCGTCCGGCCTCCGTTTGCCTCACCGCTGGTCCCGTTGGAATCCTCTCCCCTCGATCTACAAAACAGCCAAAAATCTCAGCCAACGGCCACCGCACACTCTGCCGCCGGCGACGGTTGCTGATGACCGCGACGGCTCGCCGGAAGTCACTGTTCCGGCGAGTACCCAGTTGCACCGCCGGTCCCTGTCCACTAATTCCGACCTCCTGAATCCAAATCTGGAATCCTTTTTCTCCAATTCACGACGATTTAGGAGAATTGAGGAGTTAAATCCCGAAAACTTTCCGGCGAGATTCCGGCCACCTCGGGTCCGATCTCCGGGAAGTAAGACCGAATCCGTGATCCTCATCACTCAAGCTTCGATTCGGTATATCACTCATAATTTTTAGTTGTCATTTGTGTTCGCTCCCTGTGTACCCATTTGGGAGTTACCCGATTAAAATATTAATATATTTGGTTGGTATACTGTGGCTGTTTTAGGTGCGCGTTCGAGTAGTGGAGTTGATCCTGCGGAGGATCTTAGCTGATATACGCGCTTAAGGTGAGTGACCCACCTTTAAAAATATTTTGAGTAATTAATTATATTTAATTGGTGTTTAATTGGTATTTGAATTATGCTCATGTGGTGCACTTTAATTATTATTTTATTGTAATTTAATTTTAATTATTATGCATGAGCAAGGTATTTTCAGTAATAAATTGTATGTGGTTTTAATATTATTTTTGGCATAATTGGTTTAAATATTTTATGAAAATATTTGTTTAAAGTGGTGGTTTAATTTTTATAATTATGCCCGTGGTATATTATTTGTTGAACCTCGTATTACGAGAAAAATTATTGTTTTATTTTTATCGATGTTTTCGTACCGGATTGTTAAATGAAAATATGTGGGATGGTAAATGTGAAAATTGGTATATTTCCCACGGTAATTTTGGAAAGAACGGTACGGTTGATTTAATAATTATTTTAGACGCATTCATACAGTATTGGTGTTCTGGTGTATGTATATGTGGTTAGCGCGCAAGTATTATGTCTCCCGTGAGTTGCCATTGGACCGTGGGCAGGTAAGTTTGATATTGGCCACAGCCGCCCCCCTCTTTGGCCGGGATGACGGTTTCAACAGCGGGACTGTCGGGACGCCGAAGTGCCGTTTGCAAGTTTCTCTCTTTAACCCCCCGCCAGTCGGTGCTCGGGACGCTGAGTATTGGAGGGCATCACTGGTATATGGTGTGGTGCATCAAGTATAAATTTTCAGATGAAAATTTCAAACCCCAAAGTGTTCAAAATTATTTATCATATTTTATTACATTTTATTTATATTTGGGGTATTTATTTATTTATTGTTTATTAAGTTATTTGATCCCTTGGTTTTCGGAAAATACGAATATCGGGTTTTGTGAAAATGTTTTAAAAAGGGAACATTTCCAACGGAGTGAATAGTGAGAGTTTTGAGAGAAATTATTACTTTCAATTGTTATTAATTATTTATCTATTTAATTGTCCGTATTAAATTAAATTCCCTTATTTATTATTATTATTATTAAAAGTGTTCAGTAGCTAGGGTCGCTCACTGAGATGATTATGATTAGCATCTCACATTTTTAAATTCCGTTCCTTTAGGTGCAAGGGGTGGTAGACGTTCTTCTGGGGCGAACCAATTCTCCACCGCTATCGTAGTTCGAAAAGTACCTTTGTACTCGTTTGTTTCAGTTGTATTATTTCTTTCATCTTGTTGTATTTTCTATTGAATAGCACTTCATGAAGCTCTGTTTATTATTCTGGACACTTATGTTTTTATTTATGCACTGTGTTGCTGTTATTGTTATGAAGTGCTGTAAATTTGTGGAATCAATTTGTAGTTTTGTGGGAGGAATAAGGGGATGAATATAGAAGTGTGTTTTCAGTGCAGGTAATTTTTGGTAAGTCCTACCCTTAGGGGAGGTGCTGCC
The DNA here is from genome assembly GCF_031755915.1 of Ziziphus jujuba. Classification (NCBI taxonomy): domain Eukaryota; kingdom Viridiplantae; phylum Streptophyta; class Magnoliopsida; order Rosales; family Rhamnaceae; genus Ziziphus; species Ziziphus jujuba. Next base: position 16,990,965 of record NC_083384.1, read on the forward strand.
GGATTTTCCGTTGGCAGGTTCGGTGGTATTTCCTTGGGATCAGGGCTTGTCTAGGGTTCCGGGGAGGAATTCTGGACGGGTCCTGACACTCATCCCCTAGTTGGTTATCCACAGCAGATAGTTGATTTACCAAGCTCTGGAACTCACTGGTATGCTCGGCTACAGAAGTTCCACTCTGTAATTTTAGATTTACCAATCGTTTAAGCAACAAGGCTTTATCCCGAGCAGTTTTGGCCTGGTACATATCCTCCAATTTCATCCAAAGGACATATGCATCTGTTTCCTTAGCAACATGATGGAAGACACTGTGGTCAATCCATTGCCTAATCTGACCAATCGTTTTATTGTTTAATTTCTTCCATTCTGCTTCTTTGCTGGGATCGAGCTTTACTCCTTTAGCTTCTATAGGATCAAACAAATCCTTACAATTGAGGAGATCTTCCATCCGAGGTCTCCAAAGTGTATAATTTGTGGCAGTGAGCTTAACCATAGCTCCCGAAGATGATTCTTCCATTGACATAATGGCTTAACCCAAAAACGGAGCTAAATTTGGCAAAACAGAGTTAATTGTTGCATCCAGAACAGTAAAAAAATGGTGGACTTGACTCTTTTGAGGTTAAAAATATAATTACCAAAAAATTTGGGCCAAAAATGCAATTTTCCAAAATTTTAGGGTCAAACTATAAATACAGAAACTACAGGGGTCAATCTGTAATTTCCAAACAATCTAGGGGCTGTTTTGTAATTTTAGAAATGTTTGATGATATGGCAGTGTGATGACGTGTCAACACGTGGTAGATGATGTGGCACATGCGTGGCTGACGACATGTCGAATCGAATGGCAGATGACGTGGCTGCATTTGGTGACATGTCAGATGACGTGGTCGTCTTAACCTCCAGATGGCATGTGCAGCATGTGTGGTGAGTGACCTGTTGCAGAAAACTTCTGGTGGCATGTGTAGGCTTGTGAAACATCGCGTTGCTCTTTGGCAAACGTGGTTTTTCTCGTCTCATCGAGTAATTTCACCTGGTATCCTTAAATCTTTGATTTAAGCAACATTTCAAAACACCAACTTGAAGAACAGAGGCTCTGTTTCTTCAAATTTGGAAACCAAGCTCTCAACCTGGATCTCTGATACCACTTGTTGTGGTTCTCTGACCACTTTAGAGAAGAAATATGAGAAGAAAAATAAAAAGAATTCTATTACTCTCTTGGAAATAGAATACAAAATACAAAACTTCTCTCTCTCTCTTGGATTCTCATGTGGAATCTCTCTTTATTGACTATCAAACTCTCTCCTGGAGTTTCAACTCTTCTCTCAAGCTTTCTCTGGAGTCTTAACAGCTCTCAACACTCCTCACTTAGGATGATATTGAGATTGCTTGGCTTGGATGCAAAACCATGGGGATGGAGCCTATTTATAGGCTCACAAATTTGGCTGCATGTTTACCATTTTCAATCGATTCTGAAATTCAGCACCGACCTCTGCCATTGCCCACAATTGTTGAGCAAATTATTTTTCGGTGTAAATTACAGCAACCATTGTCAACAGTGGTGGCTGAGCAGTCTTCACATTGTTGGTGCAGTGGTGCGGCTGGACTTCACACTAGTAACATGTAAAGTGAACGGAATCGACTACAAGCTTTATTCCTTAAATTCGTCTATATGCTAACTATATTTATTGTTTTGCTTATTGGCTACAACTTATTTTAGTTGCAGCGTCTTAAAAGGTACATGACGCATGGTTATTATTATTATTATTATTATTATTTTGAATTGAGTTCTATTGTCAATTTTGTTGGCGCTTCAACTAAACGTCATTCTCATTTAAACAAATTTGAAAAGATGAAATTGTTAATTTAATAGCATCAAAAGAACTTGAGATAGGTAGAAGCTAATCATGTTTTGCTTTACAATAGGCTGGAGATACTCATTGGAGTTTACATTTTTATTTCGCTAGTAGATTGATTGACATGTTTGGTTCAACTTCTACACTTTTTGAAAATCTTATTGACAATTGATTAAAGAATAATATACATGGGGAGGCAAAAAGTGCATATAAGGATTTATTTTGTTACTGTTGCATAGAGTTTTGGGAATATCTAATATGTTATGTCAAGCATTGCAAATGAAATCCTAAGACATTTTAAATGCAATAAATTAAGTATCAACTACAAAAGTGCTTCGTCAAAAGATGCGAGAAGATGAATGGGATAGTTTTCTTCAGAATATAGTATCTTTTTTGCTGTGTCTGATTTAAAATGATTTTTTAATCAATAAAAAAGAAATTTTATGGTAGAGAATTACTATCATTTTATTATACTAAATACTATAATAGATTTTCAATTGATGGAGTTGAATAGGAGATTTACAAGAAAACAGTAGAACTATTTACTTTGAGTGAAGCTTTAAATCCTATTGACAAGTTCAAATCATTGTCTATAAATGCTATATGTACACTAGCTGAAAAGTTTAATCCTCAAGATTTCAATAAAGATGACATAAAAGATTTAGAGAGACGATAGAATCTTTACTAAGTTTGATGTACTTCAACACCCGCAGTTTCGAAATGTTTCTTCTCTTGCCCGATTATGCCAATCGTTATTTAGGTTGATCCGTCTAGTATTGACGCTTCCAGTTTCTAAAACAGCAATAGAACGAGCTTTTTCAAGGATGAAGTTTTTTAAAACATTGAGAATGAATTTTTGAAAAACTCCATGATTGTTTATATCGTACGAGAGATAGCTGATGGTATTCATTCATATTTCATAATTGATAAATTTGATCTTTTTGAAGAATTAGACTAAGTGGTTTATGTATTTGCATTGCATATTTAATTTTTTTTTTAATATTATTATTATATTAATTTCGTGTGGTAATTATATGCATATTGAGAGGTAAGGTTCCCCCTCTAACTAGGTGTTTTATTTATTTATTTACTTTGACAAATAAAACTTCCTCGTGCAATCGAGGTTTGCTTAATTGTAATTTTATGGAAGACCGTCCAATTGTGAAACCTTCGTTATGTCCCCGACATTGGGTAAAAAATATCCAATTTGATTTGTAAAACTACAGTACTACTGAAAAAGCATGCTCTAATTAGGCTATTCAACACTATTAATTTAGATAAATGAAGTTACTAGAACTCTCACATCCATATCTTAGAAATTATAGGTTCAAGTCACCGTCCTCCTGCCATCCTGCAATTACAAATGAGCATTCCTGAGCCTTTTAAATAAAGATTGTGTTGTGATCCTGACCCCAAAAAAAAAAAAAAAAAAAAAAAAAGCTGATTTGCAACTTAATTCTAGTGTGCCAATATGCAGAATCATAACTCATTAGTCTTATTTTGGCCTCATTTCAAAAATTTTCAGGGTGTTTCAAATCAATTAATTTGAAACCATGTGATGGATTTGGTCAGATACGTTTTGGAATTGTTTAGCTACTTTTGTATTTGTTAATCAATTTAAGCATTTTGAAATATATATATATATATATATATGTATGTATATCAAAATAAAAGTGAAGCAAAGTCAATCAATGTTTTTAAATTGGAAATGACATTAAATGAAAAAAAAAATGAAAAATTAATGAGTTTGACTAATTCGTTTTGCATTTCTTTTAGTGACTTACTTTTGCAAAATTTATAGGTTTCTATTAACTTTTATAGAGTTTACAAAAATCTCATACTTTTTTTATATACATTCATTTTAAAAGACTTTGATATAGATTGATAGACTTTTATAAATATTGATTGACTTTAGTAAATATTGATAATTTTTATTGACATTTAAATGTAACTATAAACTTGGTACAAATTATATTTCATTTGTCAATAAAAGAATAGAATTCTTAAGAATGGCTTTAAAAAAATGGAAAAATTGGTTAAAAAAATAGAAATCAAATTTTATGACTTTCATGAAATTAATTTGAAAAATTCGTAGTTCATAGATTTCTTTTTCTTTTAATTTTTTTATGTAAGGTCAGTGTATAGTAATTCTTTTCCCTTTTTTTATTAGGAAAGAGTAGGTAGTGACCAATGGATACTCCAAGAGTATAAGAATAACAATGGAGTGGGGTAGGATGAAGATTTGCTATAAGGGAAACGAAACAGGATAAATAAACTTATTTTTCCGAATTTTTTTAAAAAATATTAGTTTATTAATATAAAATATATATTTTTCTCTAATAAGTTTATACATTTAAAAGCTACGAAAATATGTAAAAATATAAATAAATTTAAGTAAAAGAAAATATATAAATATAGTTATAAATGTATAAATACATTTAAATAAACATACATACAGGGTAGGGAGTAGGTTTCCCCATCTTATCTCGTCCACACCGGATTTGTCTTCCTTATAAGAACGGATCCTTGGAGGGTTACCATCCTTACAGGAATACTAGAGTTTTTGCCAATTGGGAATAAGCTGCGAAAATGACTTGTGAGATAATTCAATAGTATTCATTTTAAAAATCTTTAAAAATTTTGAGGTGCATGAGTGGAGAATTTTTTAAACAAATCTTTCCATTTTTGACTTAAAAATCACATAAAAATCATGAATTTAAAAAGTTAATAAAAATCATTGATGTTTTGGATACTACATGGCTTTTATAAACTTGTAACAATTGTTAATTAAATACCATTTTATTTTTATAGACTTTTAAAATGTCATCTAAAATCTATATTAAACAATTCCAAACTTTATAGAGTCTTTAAATATTTGAACTACATACCACATACCTTTTGAATTCCATAAAAGTCTACAAAAATCAATTAAAATCTCAATTAAATATACCGACTAAAAAATTTAAGTACACGGGGTTAATACTTGTAAGTAGTAATTGAAAAAAGTATCAACTTTATCATGATCATCTGTAATAATGTTCAGACTCCTAAAACAATGTTATGGATTTTTTTCCAAAGGAAAGTTAATATTTTAAACTGCTAGAATTAGTACATCTTTAATTTATTATTTAAAATTTTACTTTTTTCCTCTTCTTATTACTCTCACAAATAAACTAATTAGAATACACAGACAACTAATGATAGAAATATAGAAAATACATAAATAACTTATGAAACAAGTAAATAAAATATTGAGTTTGATGATTTGATCAAGTCTTTGCAATGGACTAAGGATAGTAATTCTATACATAGAGCCGATTTCTATATTTATAGAGATCAAAATACTTTAGAGAAGGGAAAATTTTTGCCCAAGATGAGATTTGAACTAAAATCTGAAGACTTGAAAGTAATAAAAAAAATAAATGAAAATGCAGCATTTTAAGGGGGGGTGGGGGGGAAGTAGAAGAATCAAGCATTAAGCATTCCAACGGTTTTGAAGGGGGCTAAAAACAACATTTACAAGCTTTCCAACTTACCATGGCCCAAAAAAAAAAAAAAAAAAAAAAGGTATATCTGTATTAAAACTAATCTCCTCCCAAATCCATTTGGTTTTAGATATTAATCATTTAATTTTTAATTTTTAATTTATTTTTAACTGAAATCTAATATTAAAAAATGAACCCATAAGGGTAGGTAATTAAAATATTAAAAGAGCATTTAGGTCTCATTTGTTACATTCACATCACCATTTCCATTAAAATAATCTACAAGTTGTTCCCAAATTATAACTAAGTCAAGCATAACTAGTAACTTTAACTTCAATCCAAACATCTACAAAGACCACTAAAATAAAAAGACAATAAACTATCTCCAAAACGGTTTGAATACATTTTGCATATTCAAATCATATTCTCATCCAAATGTACAATATCTTACTGTGTCTTCAACATTGTCGAATCAACCCTTACAAAAATGCACTCATAATTTCCTTAAAAATCGTCAACAAAATTCTGTAAATTCCTTGGAACATAATTACTAGCCAAAATAGGAGAACCCCAAATATCTAAATAAATAAATTCCATGCATTCTGTTTTTAATTCTACAATAAACAAAACTTGACCTTCACTACTAGAATTGAGCTGATACACGACGCAAGTACTGCGTCGCACTAAATAAACAGCGACGCATATTCGACGGAGTCGCCAAATATCCTGTTGCTAAATATGTAAGACAACGGGTGACTTATCATAACAGTCGCCTATTCACATTTTTAGCGACGCACATTTATTTTTTAGCGACGCATACAACAATGAACTTATAGCGACGCATAACATAGCGACTCTTTAAAATATTGTTGCTAAAAATTTTTTAGCGACTTGTTCATAAACTGTCGCTAAAAATTGATTTTAAATAGCGACTCATGTATTTTTAGTGACGCATTTTTAGATCACCTATTTAACGACGCATGATGTTTTAGCAACGAATTATGTAAGTTTCATTTTTAGCAACCCATATATTTTTAGCGACTCTTTTTTAGTGTTTCCAAATTAGCGACGTATCCGTGTTTTAGCAACAAATTATAAGAGTCGCATATTTATGTGTTTTTAGCGACTCATTTTCTCATTTAGCGACATATTCAACAATTAACTTAAAGCGACTCATTGATTTAGTGACACTTTATGAAAAAATCATTAAAAATTTATTAGTGACGTTTTTGTTGAGGGTCGCTATATATTTATGTCGCTAAAATGGGAAAAAATTCTTCTAGCGACATTTTGTGTAGAGTCGCAAAATTTATGAGTCGCTAAATTTATCTTATTATATGTTGTTATATATTTTATGCGACTTTTTAGTATTTTAATGATTCGCCATTTCTTTTATATTTTTTTAGATTTATATTTTTTAATTTTTAAAAATTTATTAAAATATAAAAGTAATTATAATACAAAAAAACCCAAACTAACTTTGTCCAAAATAATTAGAATATAAAAATTTAAAATAAATACTTGTTCATAACAAAACAATTATCAATATAATTAAATATCATCTCATTGATATATTTTTACATATGCATTCTCATTGAGATGGAAATGGACGTCCTCGTGTTGACGATATTACACCCTCATATTGCATATGGAAAAATAAAACAATTTATTCACTCTTATGCAAAATAAATTAATAAAAACTTAATCATTAATAAATTAATTTGTAATTTGATAAATGAAAATTTAATGAATATTTACTTTCTTAAGATTTGGCGTGGCACATTTCTCCTAATTAAAGTGAAAAATACATAAGAAAAAAATAATTAATGAATAAATAAATATTACTTAAAAACATAAGTTAATAAATATACGTACCAATTTATTTAGAAGATATTGTTTATCCATATTCCCTCACAGTCATTACGAACGTAGCCACTCTCACATTCATCCTCATGATCATTTGTATCAACACTTGGCAATTGTATGGCAAATGGATTGTGAGCCATTGTAGTATCGCCAAGAACATCTTCTTCAACAAAAGTACAATGTCGTGGTGGAGTTAAAACAACAGACCATCTCGAATCAAGTTGATCTTCAACATAAAATATTTGTTGAACTTGTGAAGCCATGATGAATGGGTCAGATTTATATCCAATTTTACTAAAGTTAACACATGTAAACACCGTCTCATTAATTTTCACACCACTGCTATCAACCCAATCACACTTGAATACTGGAATTCAAAACATAGTGTAATCGATGTCCCAAATCTTTCTTATGATCCCATAGTATGCCATCTCAGCTAAAATTGGGTTATTATCCTTAGCACTAGCAAAATGGTCACTTTTGGCAATAACTTTGACACTAGTATTCTGGGTGACCCTCTTATTATCCATATTTATAGTGTTGAATCTAACCCCTCTAATGACATATCCTTCATGTTTCGTTACCACCCATTGCGGACCATGGGCTAACCATCTTAATGTTTCAGAAATTGTGTGATTAGGTTGACTTCGCTCCTATGCAATCTAGTCAATTGAAAAAAATATAAAAAATTAAAGCTAAATCAATGATATTATATATTGAATATTTAACTTTCCCATACCTTATCATGTAACCAGTACATAAATGTACGTTTGTGTTCGTCTTGAAACCATTTTGCTTTTTTTCCTTGATTTTTTTTGCTTGTCTTCAAGACTTCAAAATGAATACTAAAACAAATAAAAGTTGTTGTAATTAATAAAAATATCCAACATATCAACTTATTGATGCATATTAATATATTCAAAATATCAACTAAATTATACATGTTGATATATATATATATATTTAAAATATCAACTAAATTATACATGTTGATATATATATATATATATATATATATATATATATATATTTAAAATATCAACTAATTTATACATTAACATGTATATACGCACCTGACATACGGTTCCAATTATGGTGTATTCGAAAGTACGCATCTATGGACTTGCTCCCAGAGTTGTTGATCAATTGATTGATTTTTTCCACCTTTAATGGAGGCACCAACATCATCCTTATCATTTAACTTTTGATATCTACCAATTGGGTTTCCAACTGCATCTAACCCTCTTTGAAATTCACTACAAAACTCAATCACTTCTTCACATATGTAACCCTTGCCAATACAAACTTCTGGCCGATTTTTATTTTGAATATAACTTTTCAATACTTTCATGTACCTCTCAAATGGGTACATCCACCTGAAATGTATTAGTCCACACAATCTTACCTCTCGAACCAAATGTACAGTTAGATGAACCATTACATCAAAAAACGATAGTGGAAGGAATTTCTCTAGAAGGCACAAAGTTGTAGCAAGATCATTTTGAATTTTTTCCAATTCAGCAACAATGATAGATTTCTTGCAAATTGCATTGAAGAAAAAACAAAGTCTTGCAATTGCATGTCTCACATGTTTAGGAAGGATTGCACGAATTACAAGAGGTAAGAGTTGTTGCATCAATGTATGACAATCATGAGATTTCAATCCTACCATCTTTAAGTCCTCCATTGAAACAAGATTCCTAAAGTTTGAAGAATAACCATCTAGAACCTTTAACTCCGCTAAACACTTACAAAACAATTTCTTCTCATGCTTTGATAATGTATAGTAGGCCGATGGTAGGAAAGTTCGATTTTCTTGCGGCTTAGGGGCCAAGTCTTTCTGCAAACCCATTTCTTGTAAATCTAACTGAGCATTAACTCCATCCTTCGTCTTACTAGGAATATTGAGCAATGTACCATATATGCTCTCACAAACATTTTTCTCAATATGCATGACATCTAAATTTTCAATATTCCAATTAAAAAAAAATGGACTTCCTCTTCCAACATTCTTCAGAATCAACAGTCATTTTCCTTTTGTTTGAGTTATCAAATCTCATTGCATTAAGTTTATCTAAGATTTCTTCTCCAGTTAACGGTTTTGGAGGCACTCCAAATTCTTGAAATCCATTGAAAGCCTTCTTTTGCCTTCTATAGTGATGATTTGGAGGAAGAAATCTTCTATGCTCGGTAAAACTCATTTTTTTTTTTCATACTTTAGGCTTGTAGCAAAAGTATTTTTACTGCAAATTGGACAAGCATAATATCCCTTCACCGCATGATCGGACAAGTTACTATAAGCTGGGAAATCATTTATTATCCATAGCAACACTGCCTTCAAAGTGAATTTCTCTTGACGGTAAGCATCGAAGACCGTAACACCCTCATTCCACAACCGCTGCAGGTCTTCAACTAACGGCTCCATGTATACATCAATTTGATTTTCGGGTTACTTCGGTCCAGAAATTAGAAGACTTAACATCATAAATTTCTGCTTCATACACAACCAAGGAGGAAGATTATACACAACCATCATCACAGGCCAACAACTATACCTACTACTCAACATATTATGTGGATTAACTCCATCGGCCGCAGTCCCAAGTCTCAAATTCCTATCTTCGGATGCAAAGTTTGGACATAAACGATCAACCAACTTCCAAGATGGAGAATCCGCAGGGTGTTGTGTTTCCCCTGTCTTAACCTTTCTCCCATTGGCATGCCATGTCAAATTCTTAGCCGTTTCAACACTACGAAACATTCATTTAAAACACGGAATAATAGGAAAATACCATTAAACTTTATTTGGAAGATTGCTAGCAACTCCATTCTTATCAATTTTCCATCTAGCAGATCCACATTTAGGACATTCATTAAGGTCCACATATTCCTTCCTAAACAGAATACAACTTTTAGAACATGCATGAATCTTGATGTACTCCATTCCCAAAGCACTCAAAGTCTTCTTAACATTGTACACGGATGTTGGCAACACATTGTCATTTGGCAACATCTCGGAGAACAATTGCAACAGTACATCATGCATATCTTACCTTTAAGTTGTACAATTTAACCAAGGCCGACAACTTGGTAAATTTGGTACAACCTGGGTACAAAGGTTTCTCCGCATCCTCCAATAAGGTAGCAAATTCATTAGAATCATTATCAAAAGTTTCTAATGCAACACAGGTCATTTCTAAGCTATTGAAAGCCACGTCTTCCTTACCACTACTATCATTTTCATTATATTCTACATTAATATTCCCAAAATGAGAAGATGGTCCAATACCATTAACACATGACTCACCATGCCAAATCCATTGCCGATAGTTGACATCAAACCCATTCCAATATATATGGCATTTAATATCCCTAATAGTATGGATTTTCATATTCCCACATTGCATGCAAGGACACCATATGGCATTACAATCATTGGCATTCTCCATGCTAAATTTCAAAAATTCACTCACCCCCTTAGCATAATCGCTTAAGGTTCTATCTTTTGTTATCCACGATTTATCTATTTCCCTACCAATCTAAGTAGAACAATATCAAACAATATCACAAAAAAAACTATCGACAAAAGCAAGATTAAGAAAACCAATCGCAAACAAATTATTGACAAAAGCAAGATTAAGAAAACCCAACGAATTTCAACAATAGCAAGATTAAGAAAACCCAGCGAACCTAACCTTCGGTTATAATGAATAAATAAATAAATAAAAAATAACCCAATCCACCACATGTCACCACCAATAATAAAGTGAAAAGAAACTCACCGAAACCATGGAGTCGAAGAAAGAAGAAGCCAAGCTAACCACGAAGGCGACATAGAGAAATCCAACTTCCAAATAGCAACGTAGGCAAATGGAAACTTAAACACGAAATATCCCACTCTTCAAGTCTCTTTTAGATTGCTTCCAATTCTAACAGCTATTATGAAGTGTACTAACACATATTTTGTGAAAACAAATGGTATTCAAAATCCCGCTTAAAATTTGAAAACACGCCAAAAATTTTAAGAAAATGGATAAACAGGCGACGTATTGAGATAAACTGTATCGCTTAAGGATAAATAGTTTCATAGATGCCCTTTTTTTTAATTCTTTTAAAACAAAAAAGTTTCTCCAAGTACTGTTTATTTCCTTCTTAAACTTTTGGCAATAACTCTAAAATTGTAATTTTTCGTTTAAAAAACTAGATGAACTAGCGACTCATTAAATAAACAGGCGATGCATTTACATATAAAAGGGTTGCCTTATCCGATAGTAATTAACATTTATTTTTTAATTTTAGTTATTTTTTTTAAATTACATCTAAAAATATTTCCACATAGCATTCCAATGAACATCAATTCAATTAATCTAAAAATAGAAAATAGTTTTATCAATTCTCTTTTCAATTATTCACATATATGTGTATACACAAACACAAAAACACATCTCACGACATAATTTGAGATAGGATATAACAATTGTAAATTGATCTAAAGCAAGGACCCATAGTCCAATTGCTCGACATAAGTATGTTCAACGAGTTGAACTTTCATGTTTTTGGCTATCAGTGATAGTTTATTTGAACTCAAATAAAATAATAGATTGCATTTGTTTCTTCATTTGAAATAACAAGCGACGCATTAAATGATACATGGGTCGCCATATCATTTAAGGCGACCCTTTTGAAAGACAATAGGCGACGTATAATAATATTTACGCGTCACCTGTTAGCAAATATATATATATATATATATATATATTTTTGGTTTTTTTTTTATTTTCAATCAATCTAATTTTCTTTCAACATCAAATATCCAGTGAAAATATTTAAGCAACTTATTAATTGAACATAATTTTTTTTTAAAAAAAAATCATGGTAACAGGCGACAGATAACAATAGTTGTGCGTCTCTTCTTAGAAAATCTTTTTTTTTTTGTTTTGGTGGGTACTCTTTCTGTTTAATCAATATGAATTTTTTTCATCATCAAATCACCAGTGAAAATATTTAAATAACATAAATGAGTGTTTTTTTTTCTTTTTAAATCATGGTAACAGGTGACGCATAAAAATATTTATGCGTTGTTTGTTAGCAAATAATTTCTTTTTTTTTGGGTGTGTGATCTTTCTGTTTAATCAATCTGATTTTCTTTTAGCATCAAATCACTAGTGAAAATATTTAAACAACATAAACTAGTGTTTTTTTTTTTTTAATTATAAGTAATAGGCGACGCGGAAATATTTTTATGCGTCGCTTGTTAGCAAATATAATTTTTTTTTTGTTTTTTTTTTTTAACTCAATCTGATTTTTTTACAACATCAAATATCCTATGAAAATATTTAAGCAACTTATTAAATTAACATTTTTTTTTAAATCATGGTAACAGGCGACGCATAAAAATATTTATGTTTCGCTTGTTAGCAAATAATTTTTTTTCTTGGTGTGTGATCTTTCTATTTAATCAATCTGATTTTCTTTTAGCATCAAATCACCAGTGAAAATATTTAAACAACATAAACAAGTATTTTTTTTTTTAATTATCAGTAATAGGCGACGCATAAAAATGTTTCCTCGTCGCCTGTTAGCAAATATAATTTTTTTTTTTGTTTTTTTTTTAACTCAATCTAATTTTCTTTACAACATCAAATATCATGTGAAAATATTTAACCAACTTATTAAATTAACATTTTTTTTTTAAATCATGGTAACAGGCTGATACGAACGTAGGACGACCTACTCCTAAACCCGTATTATATTAGCCCGAATCTAATTATGTTCAAGTTCTAATTGTCACCCGTAGAAGCAACCATGGCATAGTTTCTAGGTGGATTGAATCAAGAGGTAGCCAATCAATTGGAATTACAACAATATGTGGAATTGGAAGAGATGTTGCATGTGGCTGTTAGACTTGAGAATCAATTCACGAAGAGGGGCTCAACTACATGACTTGGAGGAGTATCAAACAGTAAGAGATCAAATCAAAGTGCTTAGAGAAGCAATACCACCTTTGAAGCAAGAAAAAAGCCTAAACTTGGAGAACAAAGCACCAATCGGCCAAAAAGGGAGTCCAAAACCGAATATGTCCAAGCACACAAAAATGAAGGTAAATCTGATCCTAAACCTTCTAGAGGAGACATTACTAGTCAATGCCTGAATAAAAGAATCATGGTGCTGAAAGGTAATGGAGAGTTAGAGTCTGAAAGTGAAGAACGTGATGCTGAAACTGAATTTGTTAAAGATGAAGTTAAAGATGAATGGCATGATGAATCCGAAACACTTAACGCATCTAGGGCTGAATTGAGTTTGGTAGCAAGGAGGGTTCCAACTATATACAAAGATGAGGACCAAATTCAAAGAGAGAATATCTTCCTCACTCGATGTGAAATTCAAGATAACATTTGTAGTATGATAGTTGATAGTGGAAGTTGTACAAATGTAATTAGTAATTTGGTAGTTAATAAATTGGGGTTAGAAACCATTAAACATCCAGAACCATATAGATTGCAATGGCTTAATGATAGTGGTCAGATGAATGTAAATAAAGAGGCGAAAATAAAATTCAGCATTGATAAATATGTGGATGTTGTATTGTATGATATTGCATGCAGGTCATATTTTGTTGGATAGACCATAACAATTTGATAAGGATGCCATACATTATGGGAGAGAGAATTCCATTATATTTAAATTTAAAGCGAAAAAGGTTAAGCTAGAGCCATTAAATCCAAAGGTAGTATTTAGAGATTAATTACAAATGCAACAAAGGAGGGAGGCCGAAAAGCTTAAAAAAAAGGTTAGTATGGCATGCACGGCTTCATCATCTATCCAAGAAGGTAGTTACGAACTTTTTGTCTAAGGTAAGCATTCTAAAACTCAAATTGAGTGGAAAAATCATGAGAAAGCCTTTTGCCAACTTATCTCCTTTTGCTGTAGGTGATGATTTTGATTTGAGGCCAAATCCTTTTCAAGAGGAGGGCAATGATGAGATTCTTCCCGTGCTCGCACAACCGACTACCCACTGGGGTACTGACCCGATACGGATGAAGACTGGGCCCATCACTAGGGTTTAAGCTAAGATATTTAAGGATAACCTGGCTGCCTTTATATGAGGAGTAATTAATTCTCAAAAGGGCTTGTCAATATCCAAAGATACAAGATCCATTTTAAACATCCAAGTGGTGGAGGCCGATACAGACCTGGGTAGCTATTTTAGTACAAATATGGCCTCCGAGCAGCAAGAAATCGTTCTAACACTTCATGGATTCAATTAATATCTCTAAGAGGTCATAGAATCAAGATAAGACAGAAGCTAAAGCATCCAAATAGGTGGTGTGCACATAGGAGGAAGTTTGGCTGCTTTTATTGTATTTTATTGCTGGCTTTACTGTATTTTTCTGAATTGACATTTTCTCTTTATTCCAATCAAAGGCAACGTTTGGGACTCAATGATCATCCTATTTGGAATGCAAAAAGGCATATGAAAGCTGATTTGGAGCTTAAATTGGTCAAAGATTTGTCAAAGATAGCTTAATCAAAAAGATAGTTATTTAGTTTCCTAATTTGATTTTGACTTTTGTTTTAGGAAATTAGTCATTTATTTGGTTTGTATTTATTTATTTGCTGGACAAATAAACTTAGGAAAGTTATTATTTTATCATTTTAATTGTAAATTAATTAATTCCTTATTCAAAATAAATGAATTAGTTAATCAAAATTTGATTAGGAAAGGAGAGAGAAAATTCGGCCAACCTTGTTTCCTAATCTACATGGCCGATTTCGTCCTCGGTTTTTAGGGTTTTATTGTTTGTGACTCTAGCCTATTTAAGGAATTATTTTTTAGGAAGAACACACCTTCAATAATATTTAGAATTTATTTTGTGAGATAGAATTTTCTTTGTTCTCTTTGAACACCTAAAATACCATTAAAGAGTGAGTGTTTTAGTTTTAACTTATCAATAGGATAACCATCACCTATTGTGGTGCCTTTATTATACCAAGATTTCTAATCACAAACTGATTAGGGGTTAAAGTATTTCGGTAAGAACTTGAACTTAATTGAGATCTGGACTAATATAATACAGGTTTAGGGATGTGTTGACATAAGTTCGTATCACTGCTTCTGGAATTCCCTACCAGAATCTTAGGATGGTCATGACTATGGAAAACCTCACTGAAAATTCTATAAAAAATCGGGCAACGTCTCTCCTATGAAATGAACTTTCCCAAAATTATAACCTATAAAGAATATATACTTCTATATTCATAGCCATCCCACACCCCACACCTCCCACCTATTACAATTCCACAATCTCAGCACTTTAAATATTACAACATATATACCCTTAGTTCATAGTAACATCAAAGCATTTCTAGGAAATATACAAAGATAAATTTACACTGCTATGAAATAATATATTGTAAGATAACATAAAAATATAATAAAATAACCATATGAAAATAATACTTTAATCAAATAGTTAAAGTCATAACTAAAATTCCAATAAATACATATATATTTTTTTATATACAAATATATATACAATTGATCGAAGATTCTTTATAACTGTCCATATATTAAGTAACTTGTCCATAAGCTAAATGACCATGAATATATATGTATATATATATATATACACCTGCATATAAGCTAATTTGCTCAAATCCAATCATCACCTCTGGCGCACACACACACACACACACACACACACACACACACACACACACACACACCAATATAATGCATGTATCTAGGCCTAGGGGAAATGAAAGTAAGATAAATAAAAGATCATGATGAAAAATCCTCCTAGTGATTTAAAAATAACATTATTAGTAATATAAGAAAACAATTTATACTTTAATATCTAAAATAATTTAAAAAATTTAATTAAAAACATAATTAATTGTCCAATTTCAACATAATCAACCAAAGCTCCATCAATGGTAACTTCCGAAATACTCAACAATAATTCATAATCTAGGTACCAAATAGGAACTTATGATGGGAAAATCAAGATAGTACCTTCAATTTACCCAACCTCCACCGGTGGTGGCAGTGATTTCATTGTAACCAAAATTGGTTTTGTTGTATCTCACCAATGAGCAAGATTTGAGCAAACTAGAGCTTTGAAACATGCTTAAGAGGTCCAAATTAGTAGAAAAGGACCTGTCATTACAATTAGGCGTAACACCCCGATCTGAGAAAATGCTCGAATTTGAATTTTTGACCAAGTTAATCAGGGTTGACTTTTAACTATAGGTGGAATTTCGTGTTGACTAAGTACTACATAAAAGCATTCATTGATACGAGTTCATAGACTGGTGATATGCCAAAATCAGAGCTAAGAGTAGAAAGTTATGGTCAAAACCATATGCAATCCGGACTTGAAGTTGACTTTTTATTTACATAGATATTATTGACATTGACCCATGTGTTATACAAAAGTGCTCATCGACACGAGTTCGTAAACTGGTGGCATGCTTGATTTGGACCCACATATAAAAATCTCTTTATAAAGTGCCATGTGTCATCACCAGTTGGGATGCACCACATGGCACGTTTATAAAGTGCCATGTGTCATCACCAGTTGGGATGCACCACGTGTCTCGTTCATTATATCATTATATTATTTTCATTTCTTTTCTTTTTATTTTTATTTTTCTTTTCTTTTCCCCCATGTGGGAAAAAAACATGGGACCCTTTCTTCCTTCTTCTTCTTCCTCTTTCTTTCTCTCTTTTTCTCTCTTCCTCTCTTCCTTTTCTTAGGTGCCGTCGGGTTTCATCTTTCCGACCACCACGTTGATGCATGCATGGGCTGCCAGTGAACCCTAGTCATCAGTAATTTGGCTACCAAAATTGACCATTGGCCATCCGATGATTCCACCCAGATCAAGCCCACGAAGCCGCACGGCAACCAAATTAAGTTTTCCGATGATTCCGCCATTTTGCGGTCAATCCAGTCCAACTTCATACCCTATCCCCACTATTTTGGGTCCCCTGATGATCAAAAATGTCCTTCATTTGTTCGATTTTTAAACGATTTATGAGATACATGCAAGGGGGAGTTTGGCCGAAACTTCCCAACCATTTTCCAGTCACCACAGGTGACATTAAGCACATTGGAGGCTAGTATCGTGTTCCTTGTCCTCTTAGCTTTCTATTGGTAGCTTGTTTGCAAATTATGGTGGAGTAGTTAGAAAGATGCCATTTTTAAATAAATTAATATATTTAATGTGGAAATTTGAAAAATGTATGTGTTTAATGTTTAAATAAATTGTTATTTAAATTTGTGATGCCAAATTTATGTTGAATTAAATATATATGGCATTGAATTCATATTTTTGAAATTTAGAAAATTGTAGTTTTAAACCCCTATTAACTTATTGTTAATTTTGTTGTTGAGGTTATGATGCATAATAAAAATGCATTTTTACGTATTTGATTACATGTGAAATTTTATATGGTCTTAATGATATTTTTGATATAAATTGATTTGAAGGTTTGAGAAAATAATTATATTTAAAAATTGTGGTCAAAAATGTATTTATACGATTAATTATTTATTTATTTATTCATGGATTGGACTTTATGGTGATAGAAATTGAAATATTTAAATTGATGGATTTGTGATAATGGATTAAAAGAGAATATGAAATTCTATGGATTTGATGAAGGTGTACAAATTCGATTGTATTTTATCAAAATTTGATATTTTATAATATTATAAAAATTTTATCGTTTTTAGATGCACCATACAATACTCGTGTTTTGTACTATATATGTGATTGTGATTAGTGCGCAAGTTTATAGAATCTTCCTGAGGTAGCCATGGACTTACGGGTAGGCATGTATAATGCAGAGTGAGTATCAATTACCCCCTCCATGGTCAAGATGACTGTTGAGTTTGTATGACCATCCTATATGTGGTTGTTTATTATGGCTATCTTATGGGTGGCATGGACCTGAAGGCTGGCAAGTGTATTGCATAGTGAGTATTAGCCGCCCCCTTCCTTGGTTGCAAGCAGTGAAGAAAATATCGATATCGATGGAAATGTCGAGGGTATGATTTTATGGAAACATCGATGGAAATGTCGATATCGATAAAAATATCAATAAAGTTACAGAACTGTAAATTTTTAATTTAGAATACAAAATTTTATATATGAGATAATTAATATAATAAAATGATATAAAAATACTATAATTAGAATACAATAATCATAAAATATTCTATAAATATTACAAATTATTTATAAGTGAATACAATATAAAGTTAATTAGCACCAAAATATAGAAAATTTAACAGACAATAGTAAGATACAAGAAATTCTCAAATATAATCCCTAATACATTATTAATACCAAAAAGAATTCCTTGGTTTTTCAAATTGATGATCATATCTTGATGTTTCGCATGTATAACAATAGGCATTCCAACTCATCATGCTAGAAAAATTTTCCATGTAATTGTGGATGTGCCAAGTATATCTTTCTCTATCAATCCCAACCAACTGTCCAAGTTAAAGGTAATGTGGATTTATCCAATGAGGAGTATAACATTCATTTTGAGACATGGGATGATTGAAGATATCAACATCGTAATCTCTGTGAGGTTTATGTGATCTCATTTGACCAATTGGATACACAATTGGAATCTCAGAATTTCCAGATTGAGAACTAACTTGTGTATTTAAACTTATTGCATCCAAAGAGTTAGAAAGATAATCTTTATCATGGAAATGCCATAGTGCCTTCTTGAACCAGTGCCTGCTGTTCGAACCCCATGATCAAAATCCTATGTTGCATGTGTATATTGATTTTCACCAGTAAATGGGCTTAATGGTTGTTGGCTTGATTCTCGATAGTATGTTCCACTCCCACCTCCACCTATATTATATCCTCCTCCTCTATTTCCACCATAACCATTACCTCCATCATCATCATCATCATCATCATCATCATCAAGATCAACAACATCATCATCATCTTCATCCTCATATTCATTTGGTTGAGAATAACCACCACCAAATGTTTCTACACGAGGACTAAATCATCTAGTTGAAAGCCTTGTCATTACTTCAAACGAATAATGTCCTCCACTATCACTGCTCATAACTTCTTCAGCAATAACATTGTCAACATTTATTCCAATTGTGAAGCATGCATTGCGACTCGAGGATCTAGATTGCCTTCATCATCATCATCATCTAAGTGTGAATTCTTAACCCATTGGTTAATAAGATTATCTTCATCTTCACCAGGGTCAGCTCCAATTTCAAGAAGATCCAAATAATCTGAATCTAATTACGGTTGATTTCTTATTTTCATATCACGGATCCGTAATTTCATATTATAGTAGCAAAAAACAAATTTCTGAAGTTTTTCATATGCGAGCTTATTTCGTTGTTTTGTGTGTATTAAAGCGAAGGTGCTCCAATTACGCTCGCATACGGATGATGATATAGTTTGTGACAAAATATGCATTGCCAATTTTTTTAGCGTTGGAGTGTTATTACCATACATTATCCACCACTCAACTGTATATTTCAACATTATAAATCAAAATATATTAAATTTTAATAAATTTTTAAATATTAATAAAATTTTTGTTATTAAGCACATGATTTTTTTATAACAAGTAATTGAAATGCACATACCATATATCATTTCCGCTCGGACGGCAATTGCTGCACGATCACTAAACCGTTTACGTGCATCTCTAAAGCATATTATCTATATGTAATAACGAAAAAAAATTATGAAAAAATGTTATTAATATGTTAGTCAAAAAAAAATAATAAACAAAATCTTACTTCATTTCCAAATTGAGATGTACGATCCGAATTTAGATTTAATGCTGCAAAGACATCATGAACAGCTTGTACAAGATCTGAATCAGTGCCAATTCTTTCTTTATACTGGAATCGTTGATTCAGAAAGTATACTACAAAATAATAATAAAAATTAAATCTAATATATAAATTATAAGATAAAATAATAATTAATAATAAGCAATTGATGTAAAATCATCAGCCATATGGAGAGGATGAGAAAGTGTATTGTTCCATCAAGCATCTATGATGTCCATAACCCACTGAGTTCCTCTTTGGTTATTGATTGTATATCTCATGTTTTTTAAAACAATCATACAATATTAGCATCGTAGCTATGAACTCAGCATCAACAATTCGCAAAATATTATATAATGGCTCATATAAATTAAAATGTGAGTACCAGAATCCCAAAAATGATTATCAAGGATAAGTTTCTCCACTTCTTTACCTTTTGTTCGACTCAATTGATGTTCAACCCATGCATCGCTTGTAAAGACTTGTTTTAGAAAAGCTTTCTTCCTAAGGAGACTATTTAAAGCAACATAGTTTGTTGCAAACTGTGTTGCTCCTGGTCGAATGATATCTCCTTTACATATATCTCGCATTAAAGAAAGTAACCAATTATGATCCTTACAATACTTTCATGCTTTCCAATATCCTCAAATATAATATCAATACAGTGTGCAGCACATGGTGTCCAATACAAGTTGTACTATGTCATCAAATTCTTACCGGCCTTTACGAATGTAGAACCGTTATCCGTGACTACTTGCACAACATTGTTCTTGCCCACTTCATGGATAACATTCTCCAAAAGTTTGTATGTATATTTATAGTTTTTTGATTTTATTTGAGGCATCAACTGACTTAAGAAACACTGATGACCCTTTGCAATAGACCATAAAATTCAATATGGACATCTTAGTTGATCCTATCCATCCATCGCATATAATTGTAAAACCATATGTCTTCCAGCTTTCTTTGAACTTTTCAATATGTTGTTGCATCTCTTTATACTCCATGTCTAGATAATTTTCCTTAATTTCATATGAAGATGGAATTTAAACTCTCATACCTGTTTGTTGAGCACCAACGATCATGTTTTTGAAATGGTGCAATTTTGCCTTTGCAAGTGGGACATTATTATAAATAAAGAACTTTGCTACTAGTCTTCCCAATGTGTCTTTCATACCACCTTTTGTCAATATATATTTTATATTTTTTTGTTTTGCATCGGATGACTTATATAACGAAGGTACAGCTGGAGAAAATTGTTGAGATTGCTGTCTACGACTGGGCTCCTTTACACTTGTTGCACGAAGGAATTGAGCATATAGTTGACTACCACCCTCTTGAGAAGATCCTCATCCTTAACCTCTACAGTTAAAAAAGTTTTTGCCTTGCTCTTTTTCCCATCTATATTGTTTAGATGCACAAACAACAGCTTTATATGAGTTTCTTTCATCATGATGCATATCAGCTGAATATATATATATATAGCATCACCATCACCATCATCATCATCATCATCATAATTACTCTGAGACGGAGCTAAGTTACCTGGTAATTCATTATGAATATCTTCCTCCATTGTCTTCTTTTTTCAATTTTACATGTTCTTTTTTCCTCAAATAATTATAAATCTCTTTCTTCACTTTTGGAGGTACATTGGGGCACTTTTTGACATTACTTTTTTGATCAGAATGTACTAAATGATACTTTAATCTTGTTATTCCACCACTTTGCATTTTATGGTTACAATATTTGCAAATTGTACCATATTTGTTACCTTAAATTGGAATACAATGTGACCAAGCTGGATCTACTCTTTCACTATTACTTTCTATTTTTCCTTTCAATAATCATAAATAATTATGAAGTTAATAATAATAAGAAAAATAACAAGTGAATAACAAGAAAATAATTATAACAATAATAATAATATCAATATTAATAAGAATAACAATAATAAGAATATTAATAATAATACTACAAACAACAAATAATAATGAACTCAATATTAATAATAACAATAATATCAATATTAATAAAAATAACAATAATAATAATAATCATAACGATAATAACAACAACAATAATAACAACACTAATTCCAATAAGGATAATAAGGATAATAAAATTAATAACAATAATAATAATAAGTAGAATAATAACAACAATAATAATAACAAATTAACAAGATTAATGATAATAAGAGTAGTAACAATAATAATAACAAGAATAATAATAATAATATAATAATAATAATAATGATAATAATAATGACAACATTAATAATAATAATAACAATATTAATAACAATAATAATAATAATAATAACAATTATAAGAATATTAATAAGAATGACAATAATAACAATATTAATAAATAAAAAATATTAATGACAACATCAATAATAATAATAACATCAACAATAATAACAATAATAATAATAATAATAATAATAATAATAATAATGACAACATTAATAATAATAATAACAATATTAATAACAACAACAACAACAATAATAATAATAATATTAATAATATTAATAAGAAAAACAATAATAACAGTATTAATAAAAAGAAATATTATGACAACATCAATAATAATAATAACATCAACAATAATAACAATAATAATAATAATAATAATAATATAACAAAAATAATAATGATAATAATAATGATAATATTAATAATAATAATAACAATATTAATAACAATAATAATAATAAGAAGAATAACAATTATAAGAATATTAATAAGAATAACAATAATAACAATATTAATAAAAAAACATATTTATGACAACATCAATAATAATAATAACATCAACAATAATAACAATAAATAATAATAATAATAATAATATAATAAAAATAATAATGATAACATTAATAATAATAATAATAACAATAATAATAATAATAAAAATAACAATTATAAGAATATTAATAAGAATAACAATAATAACAGTATTAATAAAAAAAATATTATGACAACACCAACAATAATAACAATAATAATAATATAATAATAAAATTGATAATAATAATGACAACATTAATAATAATAATAACAATATTAATAACAATAACAATAAGAATAACAATAACAATTATAAGAATATTAATAACAAAAACAAAAATAACAATAATAATAATATTAATAAAAAAATATTAATGACAATATTAATAATAATAATAACATCAGTAATAATAATAAATATAATAATAACAACAACAATAATAACAAATTAACAATATTAATTATAATCAAAGTAGTAACAAAAATAATACTAATAATAATAATAATAATAACAACAATAATAACAACATTAATAATAATAAAGATAATAAGGATAATAATAAAATAACAATAATAATAATAAGTGGAATAATAACAACAACAATAATAACAAATTAACAATATTAGTAATAATAAGAGAAGTAAAAATAATAATAATAATAATGATGATGATGATAACAATGATAACATTAATAATAATAACAACAATATTAATAACAATAATAATAATAATAATAATAATAATAATAACAATAATGAGAATAATAACAAAAATAATAACAATAATATATTAATAATTACATAATACATTACATTATAAAGAACACTTAATTTTATATTAAATCAATTATTTGGTGTATATCTTATACATATAATTAACTTTATGTTAAATAATAAGCACAATTTTAACAATATTTGTTATTAAAATGCTTACTTTTGATAATCAAAAATTGTTAATTGAGACTTTATTATTAACGTGGATCTTTCAAAAGCTCTTCCTTTTGTGAATATAAATGTTAAATAAAGAAAGAAAAGAATATTGAAAACTAATTACGTTCAGTGAAAACTTTGCGCTCACTCCATTTCTTTTTGCCAAACTTTTAAACTTACTCTCTCTATGATCTTGCTGAGGAAGAAGGATGCAAAACATAAAAATATGACTGAGCTGCTACACACACATTCTTATACTACACTCATTTCCTTACCTCCTCAACATTACAAATCACTTAAAAAAAATTCCTCTCATGAATATTTGTGCTTTTCAAATACAATAATTTTATTAAATTATTTCTCCCCCAATTCTCTCGTGATTTTTTCTTTCCAGCTAGTAACTTTATTTTTTCAAAATGAGTTACTGTTAACATGTGAAATTTATAAAATTTCTTATCAAAATTCAGAAAAGATGCCTATGACATGATTCGTTCTGATCATTTCATTTCAATTTTTTTTTTTTTTTACCCTTCGATGTCTTACTCCTACTTGATTAACACTTTGAAAAAAATCAAAAGCATTAATAATTCCTACACATTCATTCACAGTTACACTTTCATTCACATTTTCGTTTCAGTTTCAGCACTTTCATAATTTCATTCACATTTTACACTTTCATTCACATTCTTTTAAAAAAAAAATTCAATAACGAAAAAAAAAACCCTGTCTTGTTCTCTCCAACCATCTGCGTATCCCCCTTCCTTTCAGCCTTCAGCCATCTCTTTCTCTTCTCTTTCTCGTCCGTCTCTTTCCCTCTCTTCTCAACCAGCTTAAAACCCACATGATTCACACTCACATCCAGCCACATCACAACCGGCCAGATCACAAGTTAACAACCCAGATTCACACTCACAACCAACAAGGAAACAAATTCACAAATCACAACATACAAACGCACAAAAACAAGATCAGATCTCAGAATCACAACCACACACAAGCCGGCCGACAAATCCCCAAAAATTCCATCAACACCCGACGACTTCCCATCAATTTCTCCATCGATTTTCCACCAAATCCACCCAAAAAATGAAATCTTGACCAACTTCTGCGTTTCCAGTTGAAACCTGTCGATTCCGGCAGCACACATGTTGGAAACTCTTCCCCCCCCCCCCTCCCTTTTCGGTGTCAGAGGTGGTTGACAACCGACATTATCGATGACTTTTCGCCGGTGTCGGTGACATTTACTTCACTGGTTGCAAGTGGCTGTTATGGATCAGCTCGTATGTTATATTCAACATCATCCCCATGAGGTTAGGCAGGTATAATGCAGAGTTAGCACCAGCCGTCTCCCTCTTAGCCGTCGAATGACTGTCATTACGGATCAATGTGCAGATATGTATGGCCCTCCTATGGGTTCGAGCTATAGCAGGTATAATACACAGTAAGCATCAACCTCCCTCACCGTTGACTATTTAGCCATGGAAGGTTATAAGCATCGGCTCCGTAGGGATGCCAAGTTGACCAAATGTAGGTTCTCTCTTTAACCTCCCCATTAGGTAATACTTGGAATGCCGGGTACTGTCTTACATCACTGGTATATAGTATGGTGCATCAAGTATCTTTATATATATATATATATATATATATATATATATATATATATGTGTGTGTGTGTGTATGTTACAATATATTATGTTTGTATGCACCATACTGTACAAGGGCGACAATCCAATATAGTCCATGAAGAGCTAGCCTAGTAATTATGCTGCCTATGACTCTAGGGGATCAAACGGCCAATATGGAAAATCACACCCGGGCAAAACTAGTAGCAGAGTATCGGCAACAACTGGAATCATGGATCCGGTAGCATATTGGATGGTATCGTATGTACCTCTAATACGAATGTGCATATTACGTAATATATTATGAATTTTAAAATATTATTTTATCTTATGTTATTTATTTTATTCATAATTTGATTTCTTAATATTATCCTTATTGCTTTTATTGTTATTACTGTTATTAACATTATTGTTGTTAATAATATTGTTATTATGATTATTATTATTATTGATATTATTGTTTATTTATTTATTTATTTATCTATTAATTATTATTATCATTATTAGCGGTTATTGTTATTATTATTATTATTTTTATTTTTATCATCATCGTCATCATTAATATTGTTATTGTTTTATTATTATTGTTATGTTTGTTACTATTATTTATTATGATTATGATTATTTTTATTTTTATTATTCTTTTCATTATTTATTATTATTATTGTTATTATTAGTTTCATTATCATTATTATAATTATTATTGTTACTATTTTTATTATCAATCGTATTTACCAATAAAATTATTGTCATTTATAATTGTGGTTGCTATTATTAATTGTTAAGATTATTATAATTATTATTATTTATTGTTGTTATTATTATTATTTGTTTATTTATTCATTATTATTATTTTCATTAATATTACTTGTTATTATTATTATTATTATTATTATCATTCTCACTATTATTATTTTACTGTTGTTATTATCAATTATTATTATGATTATTATACGAAAAGCCTTCGAGCAAGTATGTAAGTCTTTGAGCAGATGTGGAAACCTTTGGGCAAGTTGGGCTAGTATTATCATTAATAATGCTATTAATTTTGTTGCTTTATTACCCTCCTTCCTACATTATGCTTTGTGACATTTGTAAAACAATATTAAAATGTAGGACGGTAGTAAGTTAGTGGTGTAGGCGGACGTGATTAATTAAAGGTATTTCATGTTTTTAAATTATTTCTAATATATATACATCTATATTTATATTGTGTTATTGAAATGCTACCAATTGTGGAATTATTATAGTATGGTAGGACGGATAAAGTAATACTATGTAGAAGTGTGTTTTTGTGCAAGTCATTTATGGAGCATGCTCTACCCTTAGGGGAGATACTACCTGATTTTCCATAGAACGGTCCAGTAGGATTTCTCCAGGAATCAGGGCTTCTCTAGAATTTCAGGAAGCAATCTTGAATAGGTGACTCACCAAAAAATTGCGATCGGAGCTTACACAAGCTCATTGAATTTTTGCTTATTTAGTAAGATTTAACCATCTCACAATGAGATAAATGGCAAGGATGGTATTGGGTCATGGACTTTAAGTGGATGGCGATGGTGCGATGTGACATAGCTAGAAACTGTGCGATACCAGTTTGGAAATGGTGCTGCCAACGACCAAAGAAAAAAAAAAAAAAAAAAAGAGGGGGTGTATCATCTAGGAAGAAAGGTGAGGTGCAAAAGAGATTTTTTCCCCGCTTTCTTTTTTTAAAGCGCGATAAAATAATAATATAATTTGTTATATTAAAAGTAATATAAAAGATACATATTTACATATATATATATATATATATTTATATTTATATAATAGTAATAAAATACACCAATATGAAATATGTTGGTCCCATTTGATAAATGACCAAAATGCCCTTAAAATAGTCTTAACCATAACTCATAATCAAGTATGTTATTAGTTCATGAACTCATAATAATGAGCTCTACACAATAGTATACTAGTCAATATTGAACATTGACCAAGGAAAAAGTCAACCTTGGATCCATATGGTCAATTCGAATCAAATCTTGTTTTGACCATAATTTCTTGATCCTAGCTCACAATCAGACATACAGCTAATCTGTGGGCTCATGGTGACAAGTTTGTTTCAATGGTATCCTAGTCAAAACGAAATCCTAATTGTTCCAAAAAATCAATTGTGGGACCCACTTGGTCAAACTTTGTCAATTCTGGTCCAACTTGGTCAAAATTTTAAATTTTAATCGTTTTCTCGGTATGGAATGTTACATCAATACTGTTATCTTGGATGCATTCTTTTAAAAGATACCTATAGGCAAGCTCTTGGTTAGTGAATCTGCGAACATGTTGCAGGTAGGCACATACTCAACAAAAATGAGACTCTTTACTACTTTCTCCTTCACTTTATATAATTATATATAGATGTGTTTAGCCTCAAACATACTCTTAACATTATTAGAGACAGTTATCACTGTGGAACTATCAGGGTAAATCTTTATTGACTTGGAGTCAACAAATTCTAAAATATACACATAATTCTTCAATCAAAACGTCTAAACGATTGCCTCAAAACACACAATAAAGGTTTTGCCTCTATTTTAAGGATTTTATACAAAGTTTACTTGGAAACCTTCCAAGATACATCTCCTCATGCAATGAAACAAACATACCCTATAGTGCTTCTCAAAATATTCATATAGGCAACATCTCAACATATAGTCCTTTATACCTTCAATGTACCTGAGGATGTCCTTTGCTGCTTGCCAATGCACATATACTAAGATCACTCAAGTATCTCTAAAGCACACTAACAGTAAAAGCAATATCAAGCTATGTGTAATGAGTATACATTAGATTCTCAATAACAAACAACTTATATGAGACCACTTTCATTTGACCTCTTCTCACTTTTATTCTTGAGGCACCATTCCTTATAAAGTTTATCACTTTTCACCACCAAAACTTTACTAGGAGATTAATTGTGCACATTGAACCTTTTCAAGATTTTACCAATATAGGCTCTTTGACACACCATTAGCCATATCTTGAAGAATTTTTATATCCAAACACATAAGTTTTTTCAAGGGTCCTCCATATCAAAATGCATAAGAAACATTTAATGTGTTTACATTAACAGGTCAAAATTATTGGACACCAGTATATCACAACCATACCAAACAATAAATATAAAATTATTCCTATTGATCCTCATCAAAATTATTGGAGGCAATTAGTATGCAATCACATACAAAACCATAAATATCAATTTACTCCCATTGACCCTCAAATATATATGTACCAGTTTACAATATTCTCCAAAAAGAGTTTTAATAATCACATCATCAAACATAAGATATACCACTGCCATAAGGCTTGCTCAATCTATAAATTAACTTATTGAGTATACGAAACAAATGTTTATTGCTACCTTTTGGAAACAAAATAGTTCTACAAGATAAATGTCCTTATACAAACATTCATTCAAAAAAAATTCTGATATTCATCTAACTGAATATCAAATCAAAATGAGTCATCATTCCAAAAAAATCTTTTGTAAAAACTGAGAAAATATCTCTATATGATTAATCCTCTTCTCTTGGCTAAACCCGTTAACCATAAGTTTAACCTTAAACATTTCCACTTAAGCATTAAGATCATTTTTGGTCTTAAAAATCCATCTAGAACCAATAGGTTTACATCCCTTTGGCAACTCAACCACATTATAAACTTTATTATGCATATGAATGTCACTCATCATTCATTACATCTAACCAAGAATAGGATTGTTAATATAATTCCATTTCTAAAAATACAAATTCCTTTGGTCCTTGACCAATATCAATGCCAACATCATTCTCAAAATGTATACAACTTCATGTCAACAATATTGGTATTATGAGATGAAGAATTACATACGGAACCCTTAGATCCTATATAATAACCAACTCAATGACCAATAACAGGATCCAACATCTGGATGTGACAATTATAGATCTTGCTTAAGCTTCACAACCTCATACATGAATATGCAATTTTCGAATCCTCACCCACAAGAATATTTTAGTAAGCTAGTTGTAGGCAATTCATTGAATCATAAGTTTGAAATTCTTGTTCTTTAAAGAGTACCAAACATTGTATACTGTATGTTTTAATGTCTAATTCTAGCAAATACTTTGCAGATGGCCTAGGGTTCCTACCATTATCATCAAACCTTCCATAGTAATCACCACCTCCATCAAATCTCATAACTTTTATATTCTTATTCTTGTAAGACTCTAATTTATCTTAAAATCCTTAAAAGCAACCGAGAAAACGAATTTATCACAGGTAACTTAGTTTACCCATAACAAAGGAAATCATCAATCAAACAAGTACATATAACCTCTCATGGCAAATGTAATGGGAAAATCCCATAAATATTTGTGTGAATTAAAACAAAAATATTTTCACATATCCAAGCATTTTTTTCTAACTTCAGTTGGTAGATTACTTTCACACATTCAGCATAAGTAAAAAAAATTTGAAAACTCAAACATAGTAAATATATCATCCATTACTAATTTATCCATCCTCTATCCGTAAATATGACCAAGCATTTACATTGTAGCATAGAAGAATTTTCACAATTCTAGTATATTCAAAAAAATAAAAGCAACCATATTATTAACACAATACTCAATATAAACAAACATCAAACAAGTTAAATATGTATCAAATATCACATGAAATTTCTTGTCCAATCAAAACAAATCCTTAATTCAAAAGTAGTGTCTCATTATTGAAATGAAAAAGAGAACCATTTATATCCAAAATGAAATAGAAGTCAACTAACCTCATCAAGGGTGTATATATATATATAAGAAAACTCATCCAAAACCAAAATATCTTGTAACAAAATTCGACTTAAATATTCCCAAAATAGAAATATTCATTGAAAATTTTATCAGTATCCATTTGCTTATTAACCCCTTCCATCAAAGTATTTTATTTTCCTTCATGTTGCCAATATGATGATCATCTGATTCAAAAACCAATCAGCACTTTTGAGTGTTATAACTTGATTTGGCTCCAAATAAAGAAATCCTCACCAAGATCTCAATCTTGATGGCCTTGAGCTTCTAATAGAAAGAAGAAAGCTTTAAAAATGCTCTCTTACACTACTAACTTTATTACATATAGAAGAATTCATCAATTCAAGTGCCGTTGCTTATCATTCCTATCAAACTGTGTAAAACCTCGTACCAATTTCCTTATAGAGCTTCTAGGCATTGAAAACCTTAGAGATGCTCCCAAAAATAAAAAAAATGAAGTCACTCACATAACACTCCAATGTTATCATGAAACTGTGTTTGAGTATTGCAGTTCTCATATAACTTTCTAGTCTCGCAGTGGTCACATAAATAAGCTTCTCCAAAAGAATTACTTACAAAACTAAATTCAGCTTAATTCAAGTCAAATTTCAATAAGAGAGTCTTAATCCTTTTATAATAATAGGTCTCATTCTAAACTATCATTGCAATTATATGCAAAGTATTTTGGAATGCTCACAGCTATGGAAATGACAAATCTTAACAATGCACACATCTTAACAGAATCATGCATTAGCATATTTCCTAGCATCCGTCACTTTTAACAAACAAACAAATAAATAGCTATTAGTATATTTCCTAGCATCCGTCACTTTTAACAAACAAACAAATAAATAGCTATTAGCATATTTCCTAGCATCCATCACTTTTAACAAACAAACAAATAAATAGCTAGCGGTCTCTGAGCATAAAAGAAACCCATATACGGGTAAGGAAAATTAATTAAAAACCATGTCGACATGAATTAAACAAATGAGCAAAAGGGTAAAAAAAAACATGCATTTCATGGTATTCAATCAACTTCCTTCTCCAATCTAAGCATTTTACCAAGCAATTAAATCACCAGGAGAATGGCTTAACTACCTATATGGATCTTAGTATCAACAAATTTGGGAGAAATTATATAGACAATTTCATGATTTGGGCAAGTTAAGTCTCATGAGAGGAAAACTTAAATATCCCAAACCATTATGTAATTTTATTTAAACATTGCTAAATTAACAACTTCATGGTATAGCCAAGATAATACTCACAAAAGGTGAGCACTTAGACACCCTAGACCACCATGCCAATTTATTTACTTGGTTTATAAATAAAGTTACATTGACAATTTCATGATGTGAACAAATTAGATTTCAGTAAAGACACGTACCTAAAATTCCACACCCCTATGTCAATTAGATAGTAAGCCTGATGATAATTACATAGTTTTGATATTGCAAGTCTCACGAGAGGCAAGAATTTGGTCATCCATCACCATTATATCAAATTTAGCACAAAACCATTAAAGGACCTCTATTATCAAAAAATTATCATAAGAAGGGCAATTTTTAATATTATTAATTAAATTGGTAATAAAAAAATGTTTTGTCCATTAAAACCAAACTTTAAAAAATAATTAAACAAAATTTCTTTTTTTTTTTTTTTTGTTTGAAAATCGGTTGTTGATGTCTACAGAACATGTTGACGTCAGTAAATAACATGTGGTTCGCTCCATATAGGAGCCAAATGATGCATCAAACACATCATCTCTATCTCCAAGTGGGTTCGCAAGTTGACCCACGTGACAAGTCTATGGGTCTCAAACCTAAATGATGGTCCACCGTAATCTAGCTTTTTTTACATCCATTTTTGAAAAATTTTGAGGCATTATTTTCTCCCCTTCAGTTCTGGTGTAGTTGCAATGTTTAATTTTGCCAAAAAAGGCCATAAAATCATATGCAAAGGAGACCTCAACTAGTCCATAAGGTTTTGCATAAACTTCAATTTCTTATGTATTAAGCCTGAATGAAACCAATTGATATCATATATATTGTTCGAAGCTCATGTACCATAAAATCCGAACACTAGTTTTGATCAAAAACCATGTTTATCAAAATTTGAAAAATTTTCTATCTGTAAATATAAGAATTTTGCAAAAAATTCAAAATTTTCAATGCATTTTAGATGAAAACAAACCAATTAGAAGGCTATAACATGCTCGAGAAACACCAATATTCCAAACCAGAGCTTCAATATGGATCAAAACACCATGTTATACAAAATCAACAATTTTGGCGTATGCAAGTTAAAATCAAACATGTTCATGTGAGTTCCAAGCCATTAATAATGAATTAAACGCATTCACAATAATCAAAATAACAGTCATAAAATGAATACCAACTACGGCTTCATTCAAGAAATAAATTTTCAGAGTTTTGTTTAAAATATTTCACTGATAAGCTAACCTTGTGTCTAAGCAGTATATAATTAGATAGCATACTGAATAATAATAAGTAGGCTCTTGTACGATTAATAGATTGTTAATAAACATATATAATAAAGAATAATCATGCATATATACATTAGATAAACTGATTATTTTCAAAAATTCATGCCATTCAACAGCATGTAGTATTAGGGTTTAGAGCCTACCGTTCAATAGAATTTGTTCCAAACTTCTTGCCATAAAATTCTAGATATTATGAAACCTACAAAACAATAAACCATTAGTGTGCAAATGGCTACCATGAAGGGATCTCTCTCAACCTCTTCTCTTTCTTCTAGGTCAAAACAATAATATTGCGATGACTCCAATACAATAACGCAATCTCTTTTATAACACACACATAATAATAGCGATAATAATAAAATGGAAATGTGTCTATAAATTTACTAGGGTTTACAGTTAGGCTTTACAAAGGAACAAGGTTCCTTTAGTTTGATGAGTCAACCATAAAATAAAAATAAAGTGACCCCAATGAACCTCATTATAATGTTAGTTAAATAAAGTGTCAAATCCCATCATTAGAATACTATGACTTTGACTTAGTTATGCATAATCTACATAATTATTCTACAACAAAATGGTTACATAAAGAATATAAAGAAAATAAGAATTTGAACCGTCTAGTCACTTTTCACATCAATATTTCTCTAATCTAAAATAATTCTATTATTATCAAAATGATTTTTGTAGGTCTACTTTCCGACATACAAAGGTGTTGATATTTTGTACCACCAACATGTGCATGTGCATGGGCGTGGCATCTATAAAACCTAAAACAATTTGAAGAATTGAAAATTGTGCAAAAGGAAAGCTTTCAAAATCATACCATCGTATTAAACTATGGAAAACAATTCATTTAAAACAATCTTGATGCCTTAGACTTTCAAATGAAAATTAAGTAAGAATTAAACAAGTGGTGGATAGTAAGAACATGAACAATAATTGCTAAGAACTACTAAAACTAAAACAATGTTTTTTTCTAATAACAAAGTTCTTGCCTCATTCTTCACCCTTAAACATCCTATAGGACCATGGTTAAATTGCAAAACTGATGGTTAACTCATTTTCACTAAAACCACAAAGGTTGTCTAAGAAATTCCTTTAAAAATAAAAAAATAAAAAAATAAAAAAATAAAAAAATAAAAAAATAAAAAAAATAAAAAAAAGGGAAAGAAATAGTGAAGGTTGATATTGAAGATGCTGAAGATTGGTAAGCAATTAATGTAACCTTTTAATCAAACCAATATAAGACAATTAAAAAAATGATACTCCAGTATCATCATTATGTTACTCCAGTATCGTAATACTATCCCAGCAATTATTTTGACCTTCGTGGATTATCTATTTCAACATGCCCCTCTTCCTGCTTTTACTACACGTCCTTCTTCTTGGATTTCTTCTTGTTTTCAAATGGTAGCCTAATCAACTTTAATTTCAATTTAGAGATCACTTAAACTACACAAATCAATATTGTCGTTTTGTTATTATGATCAATTAGAATAGGCATGAAAATTAAGCACATGTGCTCTTTATGTGGACCGATGGTTAACTCTTCCATTAGGCCGAAATCCAATTGGGCCCAATGTACATGAAATAAAAAACAGGTTCAACATAGTGAGATTAAAAATTCATTGTGTAAATTGTAAGATTTAGAAACTAAAGGATTAACTCAAAAACTCATACTAGAAAATGTTGTTAATTTTATGGTAATCTTAGTGACTAGTGAGAAACATTTTGAGTGCTCCAACCCCGAACTTAGAATCCACTAATCTGAAATTTGACACTAAGAATAGCTATATGCTTTTACCTAGTTTATTAGACTTCTCTCAATGCGTTACAACCAAACATGATGATGGCTTTTGTAGGTCCAAATTCATCATCATCATCATTATTATTATTATTTTGTCCATGGCTTTTGGATTTGGACCCATAAAATAAAACCAGTGAAATTTTCACTATTTCATTGAGAATCAAGATATTTTATATCCATTTATGTCCAAATCAGAATACTAATTTTTTTTTTATTACAATATGTAAATGTAAAATTTTTATTCAGATCAAAATTTAAACTTTAATCTTGATATATATTTTCAATATTAAACCTGATCAAGTTTATAAATACTACTTTTTAAAAAAGCAATTAATTTTTTAATTAATTTATTCAATTCATTTGCTATTGCATTTTTTTTTTTTTTAAATTAGGTGACATATATCAGTGGATAGGAATGAATGATAATAGACAAACAGGGACCGAAGGGATCCTTATTGTTGCGTACATGTAGATATACAATCGTAGGTTGCTGCTGACGGGCAAGTGACTCATGGTTAAGACGCATTTTTATATATTTATTTTTTCTGTGCATTGCAAAGATCATGCTTATTTGACTAAACAAATAAAAATTGCTAATTAAATCAAATCCATAAGTCCACGTGGACCCAGTCCTTCGGATGGAGGAAAAAAGGTTTAGATTTTACCGGTACTGTTCATAGTCCTAGATTTGGATTAATTTTGGAATGAGAAATGGTGTTGCTGGTGTTAGAAAGAGCCAAGTGGGAGTTTCATAGAAAATGAATTCAAGGACAAATATAGACTGATTGTAAGAGCATAATAGAATTTGACCAAGAGAAGAAAATCTTGCCAAGCTCTACACCTAAAGCCTAATCACTAAGGCCTCGTTAAATTTTGAATACAGTAAAATAATTGGTTTTTCATGGAATTGACTTGCAAACTGACAGTGCGAGAGAACTCAAAAATTGAATCTCGAAACTACAAGTACGATAAGATGCATTTACCATATTAAATAACCATTTTTTAAAAAAAAATTGAAACTCGTGAAAAATGGATAGATTGAGCTGTGCTTCGGCCTGGGGCCCATGGCCCCGCAAGGTTTTTTTAAATTTTTATTTTGTATATACTCTTTTAATATTTTAATTAAAACACTTAATTAATTTCTTTTAAAATGGTTTTTTTGGTCCCCTAAATAAGGTAATTATATCATCTAATATGATAGTTATTGTTTTGAGATAATGTAGTCTTTCTTATGAAAGTTTTGATAGGTAATCTATAATTATACTATAATTAGGTATTAAAAGGAACCGGATTTTTTGAAATTATTTAGGAGTATTTTATACCCTTCTTTAATTATCAATTAGGAAATAATGCTTCATGTTAAAATAAATATTTGAAACAAAAACTTATCTAATCTAGTTTCTTGTTTTCTTTTTTTTTTTCTCCTTAAAAAAAGTACATGAAAAAATTATTTTTTTATTTTTTTATAAAATTCAATTAACAATTTATTTGCGTTGGTAGCATTTTTATTGGTAAAAAATTTTGTATTATTAACCTAAATTAGCTGGAGATCGTAATTTTATGTGTAGTCTCCATATAATCTTCTAAATAATAAATATTTCATATTGCATGTGAATACATGATTCTATATATGAATTTACAAAACTTTATTTAGTAAATATATATTTGTCAAAAAAAAAATAATAATAATCCTTTGGCCCCCTCAAAGATCATTTTCTAGCTTCGCATCCAAAGAGATGGATATACTTCGATAATAACAGTTAAGTATGCCTGTCAACACCCCGGATAGATTCTTCTAGTTTTAGTCCAAATTGGATGACAATGGAGGAATAGAAGGAACAAATTGTCTTTACTGTAATGATTATTAGAAATTCTGTAAAAATTTAACTGCAGGTAGAAAGAGATAGAAAAAGTGAAAAGAAAAAAAAGTAAGGCAAAAAATATTTCAATAATATTACTTCTTGGTTGATAGAGAGCAAAATCTTTCTTTTATTTTTCTTTCCTTTTTTTATTATTATTTTCAAAACAATGGTCTAAAAATGGTCATCGCGGAGGTCTACACACATAGTTAATCTAATCTTGATCCTTAAGCACCCCCCTTTGGTCTACCCCATCCTCCCATGGGTCCTTTCACTCAATAGCTCTAACTCAGGTTCCTTCTGGGGTTTCCCACGGGGCTAGTTACACAAAAAGAGATTTCCTAACAGGGGATGTTAAGATACTTTTGCAATAAGAAAAAACAAGCCATGTAAACAATTTATTGTAAGTGACTGATGAAACTTCAAGTCGTACCTACTTCAAGATTATAACTGCGTTCTGCTAAGCAATCATTCCAGAGGTCATAAGGGAACGAATGAAGACAAGATGGGATTAGTTGTTCTAAGATTCATAATCGATTATTACCATTGAAAAACATGTCACTTCGAGGGGTAGACTACAGAAGTAGAGCTACTTGTTTCAAAGGACGTCGAGTGATTATAGGACAAGGAGTGGTGACCCTTATCAACTTATAACCACTGACAAGCCTATACTCAATCGACGATGGCTCCAAAAAGGAGCACTAATAAGAAGTGAAAAGGACAACGACACCTCCCACCCATCTGTGAGTCGATCTTTTAACTGCTCAAAAAGAATACCTTGCCTTTTCAAAAAAGATAGACACAAGGAATGAGTATTGTTGTTGGCCTACTTGTAACTTTCTCCTAAGCTCTCTAGGCAACTCACTTCGTCTCTCTATGAGCCTCAGCCCAAAGGCTTGAACTGGTTAATCTAAATTCCTAGGAGGATCGTGCAAAGGTATTATAGGAAGGTCTTTGGATCATAGCAGGCCATTACTTGTCAGTCCAGTCTTGGAACCCAGAATTTGATCCATTCAAGGACAAAATCAAAAGAATGATGGTTTGGGTAAGATTTTCATATCTACCATTTGTATATTATGATGTGAATGTGCTTTATAAAATTGGTAATCTGCTTGGGAAAGCACTAAACATGGACAAGACAGCAAAAATGGCAAGTAAAGGAAAGTTTGCCAGGTTTTGTGTTGAAAAGGATGTTTCAAACGTTTTAATCCCTAAAATTGTCATTGGAGGAAAGACGCAAGCTGTTGAATGTGAAGTTATTGGTACTATATGCTTTTATTGTGGATGTGTGGGACATAGAGAATGTATGTGTGATAAAATTGAGAAGGTTCCAAAACCAAACGATACTCATACTGAGAAACTATTCAAAAAATGTGGAAGAAAATGAAGAAAGAATCCAAAATGAAACCAAGGGGGGGAATTTGGTCCTTGAATGTTGACACAGACTAATAAGAAAAGATATGGAAAATATGAGAAGGAAAGAATACTAGCAGGCATAATCAAAATCGAAAAAGGAATAGCTTCCAGATCCTTGAGAAATTCTAATGCTCGAACTCTTTAAAATCACCAAAGCACCCGTGTCTACAAGACAAGACACGGATAGGGGCGTGGAATCCATTCTAGATACGCCATAGAAAAAATGGATGCGGCTATTTCGTACAATCAACCTCTACAAAGCTTCCATGAAGAAAATAAAGAATCCGTCCATAGAGAAAAAAAGATCAGTAAAGAGATGGACAAGAGATAGAAAAGAAAGGATAAGTGCATCCATGGCATAAAGAGAGAGAACAGAGGTTCTTGCCTACTAAACTTCCATGGTGAATCTGCAAAGAGAAGAGAGAGGAGAAAGGTTGAAGAAAAGCATCAGCAGTGGAGAGACGTGCAGAGTTGCCGATCTGTCTGCTATACATTTACCAATGTGAATGTGACTTTACAAGTTTTGAGAAGAAAACGGAGACCCAACCTATTAATTACCCTATTTTTACTATTATTTTATTAATTTTATATTTAAAAAAATTAGACTAAAAAGTTGTTGCTTTTAATTTTTTTTTATTATCATTTTTTTTGGGGTGAATTTTATTATCGG
The DNA here is from genome assembly GCF_031755915.1 of Ziziphus jujuba. Lineage (NCBI taxonomy): Eukaryota > Viridiplantae > Streptophyta > Magnoliopsida > Rosales > Rhamnaceae > Ziziphus > Ziziphus jujuba. Next base: position 17,029,445 of record NC_083384.1, read on the forward strand.
TGTGTCGAACGTTGGGAAGAAATGGCATTTAAAGGGATTAAGATGCCCATCTTTCGAAATAAAAATGTTATTGGGAGCTCTTAAATTTTATAACAAAATATAATATAATTCTAAAAAAAAAATAAAACATAATAGAAATATAAAAAATCACAGTTAAATAAAATATTAATTTTCTAATAAAAATATAGAAGACCACAGCTAAATAAATTATTAATTTTCTAATAAATAATATATTTTATAATTTTTCTATCTACTATAATTTTATATATTTAATACGTCTCCAAACAAATATGTATAATTTTTTATTAAAAAAATGATGGATGAAAAACAAAAACATAATAATTTTTAATAATTTATTTTAGTTATTAATGCTAAACGTATTTCTATTGAAAGTGTGTATATATTTATATAATTATATATTTCTCCTCAGAAAATATATATAATTATATATTTGGAAAGAGGGGAGAAAAAGAGAATGAATAAGAAAAATAAAATGGGTCTCAAATGCTTTATAAATTTTTGAAAAAAGAAAAAGATTTTTTTCTTTTCTTAAGACCAAAGAAAATATTCTTTAAAGTTTAGATGTTAGTTTTTATCAAATTAAAGAAAAAAGTTCTACACTCTTGTAATAGATCAATTGAGTGATCTTATAATATAATAAGCTTTAAGATAAATTGGTAATTGTAAATGATAACTAAAATAAATAAAATGAGAATGCATAACAAAAAAGATCAAAAAATAAATAAAAAGAGTTTTCAATTAAAGATGACTTTTTTAATTTTAAACTTTTTTGATGAATTTAATTTTAAACTTTTAATATCACATCCATCAGATGATGATGATGATGATATACGTAAGAGTATAAATATGATCAAATTGCCAATAACTAGTAAAACAATTAGAACCTATGAAAGTGGTTAATTATTTTGACAACAACTATATAACTCCATGTCCAATATCCTATTAAAATAATATAAATAGAAATTTTAAAATATCAAATTGACATTGACTTAACTATAGAATTATATTATCAGTTTAAAAAAAATCAATAATATTCACTCAATGTTCAAAATTATATAACTAGCATAGAAAGTCTAAATTAAGTTCAATAATAATTTAGAATTATTTTTTTCGTTTTTGAAATAATAATATATTAAAATTTTAATGTCATACTTCTATTTTGAAATCATCTCATACTTTTTTATGATGAATTACAATATATATTGAAAGCATGTGATACGTTGAACATAATTAAAATTATCACATGATTTCGATCATTATGTTAATTAATTTGTATCTATATGTAAAACTTTCCTATATTAATGTGGATCTAATAGTTTTTCTCTAAATCATTGTTTTATAATGTTGAACTGATTATTTTAAATGTATTTTTCTATCAATTATTCTAATTAGATTTAAATATATGATAAACAATCTTACTTGTGATAAACAATCTTACTTGTAAGCTATAATTATTCATATATCACGTGCTTATATAACTAACACTAACTCAACTAGCCTATAAATATAAACCAATTCCCAGGATTTATGACTTTTATATATCTAATGAACTCAAATTATCTATCGAGATCATTCCAAAGTTTATAAACATATAATCATGTGCTTATTGCATCACATTTATGCATTTACGATTCATGTGATGGTATTGATACTTCTGAAAGGTGTTTTATTTGCTCGTAGCTCGCTTTTACATAAGAAATTACATATATATATATATATATGTTACAACGCTATTCACTTATGAAATTATTGCAATGATAGAAGTGCTACAACATTTCAAATAATACGCAAACATTAATTAAATAAATATATCATATTATATGATATAAATTCATATTTTATAAGTATGTCTAATAGACAATGTCATATGACAATATATCTAATAGGTCATGCTATGCCAAACAAAAAAATAATTGGTCATGCTATGTGAAATATAATAATAATAACTAATCTAGATATATATAATAAACGTATTTTAAAACATTATCTCAATATATTGTGCAACTTTATTAAACAAATGCTATATGATATATATGGATAATATATATAATACGCTACTTTATTGAATAATAAAAAAAATATCATGTTGTCATCCGTTAGTATCTAAGAAAACGCGTGGCATTTAAAGCAAAAAAAAAAAAAAAAAAAAAAAAAAGCGTGGCATGCATTTTCAATTAAAAAAATGGTGGCTTGCGTCTATTAAATAATTTATCAAAAAGGCCAAAGAAAAAATATTTATATATAATAGAAATATGGAAGGCGAAAGGGCTATCTAAACCTCTCTTCTTTGTCTCTGCAACTTCTCTTTCTTTTTGTTTTAGATGGCTTTATATTCATTCAATTTTTTCGTTAAAAACACATACAAATTTCTCAATCAACGCTCTTTTCTCTTTTCTTCAAAAAAATCCATAACAATTTTTAACAATATTTATTTGGAGCTCTTTCAAAACCACTTCCTCATCTCTATTAATCATCATTAGACTATCAAATGAATCTATCAAACCCTACACCAGAGATAGTAGGAACAAGAAAACCACCATAGTGATCATCTTCTATTAAATGATCCCAATTTGATGATAAACATTGATGGAATCATGTCAAGGTTCTCAATGTAGTTGCTGAAAGTGGAAATCGATGTTGGACTTGCAAGTACTACAATAAAAAAATGATGGGTTTATATTCAAAAGTGAACGCTCATTTACTCAGGATTCCAAGTCATGGGGTTGACTGTTGCAAGATTGTTGCAGGAGATTTACTTCAAGAAATAAAAAGAGAACATGACCAAGTTGATATGAAAAGACTACAAGATGAGTTCAATGCAAGACAAAAGGCAGAGTACGTCAATTTACCAATCGATTCATATTTATTGCAATAGTACATCAATTTACCTATTGATTCAGATTTATTGCAACACAAAAAGAAGAAAGAAGTAGTGGTTGGATCTTTAGAGAAATCTCTTAACACTACACAACAAGATATTGCGGACAAGGAAGCTACTAGCATGTTCTATGCCATTGCACTACCTTTCAATTTTGCAAAGTCTCCCTATTTTAGGCAATACTCAAAGACATTAGCAAACAACAATTTAGCAGGTTATACTCCTCCTACTTATAAAAGATTGAGAACAACTTTGCTTGCACAAGAAAAAGAACATATTAATAGGAAACTTCAACCAATTAGAGATTCATGAAGGAAGAAGGAAGTGTCTATTTTTTCTGATGGATGGTTAGATAGGCAAAAAATACTTCTTACCAATATGATGGCTGCATCTTCTGGTGGAGCAATGTTTATCAAATCAATTGATGCTAACGACAATATACAAGATGAGGACTATGTGGCTTCTTTGTTTCTACAATTGATCAATCAGATTAGAGATGCTAATATTGTTCAAATAATTACTTACAACAGAAAGAATTTCAAGTTAGCAAGATTACACATTGAATCCAGGTATCCTCACATCTTTTGGACTCCCTATGTGGTACATAGCTTGAATTTGGCTTTAAAGAATATATGTGATCCATTTGAAATATCACATCAATACACCCAATGTAAATGGATTGCTAATTTAGTGTCTGATATGCAAACAATTTGTAATTTTATTGTCAATCATAGCATGGCATTATCTATATACAAGAAGTATTCTAAATTAAGTTTGTTAAGGATCGTTAATACTAGGTTTGCATCAAGTATTGTGATGAGTAGACGTCTAAAAGAAATGAAAACATGATTAGAAAAAATGGTGATGGATTTTGAATGGAAATCATACAAAGATGCAAATGTTGTAAGTAAATCACATGAAGTAAAACAATGCATTGTTAATGATCAGTGGTCGGATAGATTAGACTATTTTTTGTCTTTTACTGAACCTATACTTAATATGTTACAGGTTGCTAGTACTGATACTCTTGTTTTGCATTTGATTTATGATATGTGGGATAGTATGATTGAAAGAGTGAAAAAGTTTATATTTGATCATAAAGGGAAAGATTTATTTGATGGTAGTTTAGTTTTTTTTATTTTTTTGTTTTTATGCTATTCATGAAATTTTGGAGAGTAGATGGAATAAAAGTAACACCCATGTACATTGTATGACACATTCTTTGGTGCCAAAATATTATTGTGATGCTTGGCTTCAAGGTGGGAATAATGAAATTATGAGGATAGCACCACATGAGGATCAAGAAGTGTCTACCAATAGAAGCAAATGCTTCAAGAGATTGTTTCAAAATCCAAATGATTTGAGGAAAGTTTATACTTAATTTGAAGTTTTCTCAAGTAGATCTGACTATTTCAATCAGCCACATGTTATTGAGGTGAGAATGTTTAAGGAACTAATTATTATGGTGGGCTAATCATGGTGCTTCTACACCATTGTTGCAAGCTTTAGCCTTCAAATTGCTTTCACAGCCAGCATCTTCATCTTGCTGTGAGAGAAATTAGAGTACTTATTCTAATATACAAAGTATTAAAAGAAATAAATTGATGAGTAGTATAGCTGAAGACCTTGTTTTTGTGCACTGTAATCTTCACATAATGTCAAGGAAAGAAGAAGAGTACAAGGTTGGGCCAACAAAATATTGAGACTTATGTAAGTTTTTTTTTCTTAAATCTTTTTTTATCATTATTTTTTTTTTTTATGTAGTACTTAAATGATAACAAAACTGTTTTACGTATTTTTTTTTTTTAAACCATCAATCCAACTATTAACAAGTTTAATTTTTTATAGGTTACATCATTTCTATAAGTGGTGATAATGCTGATTTGGATAGCCATGCCACTATAGAGCTTGCAAAACTTTCACTTAATGAACCAAAGTTGGAGATTATGACATTGAGTGATGACAATGAGTAAATCAGAGAGAGGAATTAATACGAATATATAGACTTGTAACTTTTGCACTTTAATTTAAGAACTTAAGAATCTTTGTAACTTTTGTTATTTTTGTTTAATTAGATTAAATTATGTTACGTAATGAATTTTAGTCTTTATTAAACTTCAATGTGCATTAGATTGTTTTTTGTTTAATTAAATGAGAATTTGATATGCATTACAAGCTTTCTAATTATTATTATGTAATTAATATTTATCCATAGATATGAAGATATAAAATTTCTTTATTTTTGTCAAACGCACACCCACACCCATATCCAAGCTTTGGGTACTTATCATGCATATCCCCGTATTCTAAATTTTGAAAATTGATGAATTCGACTTTTAGATATGTACCCATACCTGACACCCGCACCCTAGTCCGAGCAACATAGGGGATGGCTATATGGATGTTGAAATTGTCGATGAAGGTGGTATATTCGATTTTGCTTACAGAATGGGCATTCTACAAGAAGGTATAATTCAAGGGAGTGGATGATCATAGAAAGAAACAGGGAATCTAATAAACCGAGCTCAAATAATGCATTGAAGGATGTTACTAATACTATTTTTGAATTTCATGCTAATCAGAAGTCTACTGCTCTTAGGAAGAAGGGTATTGATGGTGGTGTGAAGCTTCATTAGAATAAACAAGTTATGCTTTCTAATAAGATAGCTGAGAACTCTAAAAGGAAAAGAAAGAGAAATAATAGTGATGATGGTGCTGGTCTGATTCTTCATAGGACTACTTTAATTATTTTCAACAAGGAAATGACCAAGATTTTTAATAATCTAAAAGAGAATTTCAAAAAGGATTCGGGATCTATGAAGAGGCATGACACAGTTTTTTCTTTGGACCCAAAAACTCCTAATATTCTAAGTTAACTTTGTACCAGTCATGAAGCAAAGCAAAATATGGATTTGGCAATGGAGCACTTTACAAGAAGGTAGAATGAATCTATTAACTTGTATGTGCTATTTCTTCTCTCTTTCTTCTTTGTTCATGAATATTCTAGTTTGGAATGTTTTAGAAGCATCAAAGACTATATTGTTAGCTTTAATGTAGATATCTAAGCTATTATGGAAACTAAGATGGGAGGTTTTCAGGTAGACAAAAACATCTCTAAATTAAGCTGGAATAAAGTGGTTAAAAGATCCAGTGGGATTTTTAGGATGGATTTGGTTGTTATGGAAGGATAATGATATTGAGATAGAAGTCATTTCATTATCTAACCAAATGATCAATATCCTTGTGAAAGACAAAAGAAAGGGTTGGTGGCTTTATAGCTTTATATATTAGCCTTATTCAGCGTATTAGGTAGAATTTGTGGAATATTTTAAAGAAAATTTGTGAAATTAATATAGTTTCGTGGTTAACAGCAGGAGACTCTGATGAACATGGAAATACTAATGAGAAATAGAGGTTCTAACTTGAAGACCTCCTTAGAAAAAGGGGTTAACAGATTAATGAGAGACTATTATCTCATTGGTTTGAGGGTAATTGGTCCTAAATTTGCTTGGTTTAGTGGTAGATTGCAAAGATTGGATAGGGTTACTTCTTGTGTTGATTGGAAAGAATGGTTTTCTAAGGCAATGGTTCAAAATTTGCTAAGAACTACATCTGATCTTCATTCTACTCTTATCTCAATGAATCAAAAGGATCGGGTTAATTATAGACGTAAACCTTTTCATTTTGAAATGGCTTGTTGCCTTCATGAGAAGCTTCAAAGTTTCATTAAAACTTAATGTTCTAGTTTGAGCCTCAATTTGATCAAAGAAATGTCTATCCTTTAAGATAAGTGGAAAGGCTGGAATAAAAATGTTTTTGGTAATATATTTTACAAGAAAAAGAGGTTATTAGCCAGACTTAGTGGAATTCAGCAGCTACTATGTATCAATGGGAATCCTTTTCTTCTTGAGCTTGAAAAGAACCAAATGGCTAAATGTAATCAAATATTAGAACAAAAGGAGTATTTGTGGAAGCAAAAGTCAAGAATCAATTGGCTGCAAGGAGGAGACAAGAACACTAAATTCTTCTATCTACATCTCTTATTAGGAGGAGGAGAAATAAAGTAGAAATGTTGAAGAATGATGCTGATGAATGCAATACTAATAAATTAGATCTAAAGCATATGGCTGTGAATTTCTTTGCAAAGTTGTATATAAATGAAGAAGTGCATTTAATAGCAATTCAATACCTAATATGTTTCTCGTAGTCACAAAAGCGGATGCTATGGCTATGAATTGAAATGTGGAAGACTGGGAAATTAAGAAAGCATAATTTGATATTAGAGCTCAAAAATCCCTTGCTTATATGGTTTTCTAACTGATATTTTTCGACAATTTTGGGATCTATTTGGCTTTCAAATTTGTAGAACGGTGAAGAATGATATTAGCTCTAGTCAAATCCCTAAGGGTTTGAATGACACTTTACTTTCAATCATACCTAAAGTGGATTGTCCTCAAGGTCTAATAAAATTTAGACCAATAAGTCCTTATAACACACTTTATAATGTAAGTGGTAAAGTGATTGTTCAAAGACTTGACCAATCATGAATAAACTTTGTAGAGTCAGTTTTGGATACTAACAAATTTTCATGAATCAAAACACTGAGTTGTAAAGTATCTGTCTCAACCAATACTGAAGCATGAAGATCAAATCCTGACAAGTGAATTAGAGACCTTGTATATATATTTAGGTGGTTAGGCACACACTGTCCCACACTATCTTTATTTTTCACAAATCTTTATATTTTTACCAGTTTTTATAATTTAGGTATTTTGACTTTATTTTTATATGATTTTTACCAAATTTGTGAAAGTCAAAATACCTAGTTTAACCAATTTTTGACTGCTGTTCAAACAATGTTCTTAAACTTATTCAGAGCAATGTTTGCCATGTATCATTTTTTGAGTGGTGGATCTGTGTTACTCAGACAATGCTCTGCAATGTGTCATTCATTAAGTTGTGGATCTATGTTGTTTGGACAAGGTATGTATGTTGTTCGAAAAATGTCCTACCACATGTCTTTTTCTGATTGGATTTTAACACCCTTATTTGAACAACCCCCTATGCTATTCGAACAAGGTCTCCAATTTCATAAAAGGCCCCATCTTTTTATGAGTTTACATGAGAGAAAAAAGTAAAGAGCGAGTTCTAGGTTTTTAGACATAGATATTTCACTATTAATGGAGATTTATTGAGCTTAAGTGATTTTAGACTATAGATTTCATCTTTAGATCATCTCTTAGCTATTAAACTAATTATCTCATCCTATTTTGTTTTTCAATGTGAATATTGTTTTATAGTGAATCTCTCAAATCTACACTTTCTTACTTAAGAGAAACTCCTAGGTTTTCCACCTATTTCAAATACCCCAAAACACTTTATCTTGTCTTTTTGGTTAATACTCTGAGATTTGTTACGACTAGCTTGGAGGAATAGAGCCTTTTCACAGGAGACCTTGAAGACGGACCTACATGTATTCTTACGAGAAGCAACAACGGCGATGGTCTAGGCTTTAAGGCCACTACATTAATGTTAGGAAATCAATATCACCTACTATCTCAGTAGTTAGGAATGTCAGTAACATTTTTAAACTTAGATTAGGATTATCGTTGTATCTGTATAATTGATTTATGATAAAATAAACTTTTATATTAGAAGTGGTGACTGACACCCATATTTTTTCCTATACAAAGTTTCGATGTAAAAAAATTGATTTTTTTCATCTTTCAGTACTTGACTTTCCTTCAATTTAGTTTTACATGCTTTGCTATGGGAGGATCGAGTCCTCATCTTTTTACATTTCTACATTTTTATTTTCTGATGGTGGGAGGATTGAGCCTTCATTATTTACTATATTGCATTTAAATTTCTTGTTTGTGGGTGGGCTGAGTCCTCAATGTTGAAGTATAAAACTGTGAATCTGTAGTTTGGAGGCACATAAATGATATGAAGTAGACCTAAGCTCTTGTAAGATCCTTATTTTTTAGTCATTAAAAGGAAGCCCAAGCTGTCCAAAAAGTAGGATCAACCTCCTTTCTAGTGTTTTTTGGATATTCAAACTCCTTTGTCCAAACCAATTCCGCTTCATTCTAAAAAGACAAATAACAGATAATGTTATGGCGGCATATGAAATGCCAAGTCATTTTTAATGGTTCCAAGTCAAAGAAGGGCATAATTATCCGGAAGATTGATCTTTAAAAAGCTTATGATAGGCTTAATTGAAAACTTGTGGAAGAAGCTATTAATCAAGCTTGTATATCTGATAAATGGAAATCTCTTAATATGTATTATGTGTGAGAGTGGAAAACATGAGATTATTTGGAATGGTGAGGTCATGGAACCCTTTCCTCCTACTAGAGGCATAAGACAAAGAGATGCTCTTTCTCCCTATTTTCTTGTGCTCTCTATCAAGAAACTTCCTCATGCTATCTTGAAGCATGTTGTCAGTGGACAGTGGAAACCTTTGAAAGTTTCTAGAAATGGACCTTGGTCCATGTTTACTGATCATTTGCTGTTGTTTTCAAAGGCTAGTGATGATTAGGTTAAACGCGTTTTTAAGTGCCTTAAAGAGTTTTTGTAGTGTTTTTGAGACAAAAAGTAAACTGTGGTCAAACCAAATTATTTTTTTCCAAGCATACTATAACATCTATAAGGAATGTTGTAGTAAGACTGATTAACATTCCTATTGCTAAGGAACCTCAAAGGTACTTAGAGGTTATAGTTGATGAGTAATTCTAATCATAGAGCTATTTTAGACAAAATGAAAGTGAAACTTAATTCTTGGAAGGCCAAAATGTTGTTCTCATTAGCAAGTGGCTAACGGTTTCTAGATCTCTCTAGGAATTTTGGATGTGGATATTGAGTACTTTACACAAAACAGTAAAAATTGATTTGTATTGACTTTTTTAAAACCTAAATCTAATATTTTTAAACTTCTAAACATTTTTAAAATTCTTCAGATTCTAAATTTAATACACCTCCTAAATAATGGAAAGGCTACAACTAGCTGGAATGTTCTTTGCAATGTTAGTTGTTGGCTTCTGTGGAAGTGGAGATGCAAGACTCTCTTTGATCAAAATTTTTAACTTTCTCATTGTCCAAATAAGGTTATAAAGATGTCTTGGAGATGAATTATGTTAGAAGAAGGAACAGAGCTAATGTTGAGAAGTCTATTTGTTGATTTTCTTAAAGTCCCTAATGTTAACTTTGTTAACCTCGATACTGATGGAAGTTACAAAAAGAGATTGTCAAGCTGAAGCTAGTAGTGTTCTAATAAGTAATCAAAGCGTTTGGATTTTGAGCTTTCCTATTAATTTGGGAACTGCTAGCAATGTGGCTGTGATGCTTTAGGGTTTGTTTTATGGTATAAGTATTGCTTTAAAGTTGGGGTGGAATAACCTTTAAATTGAATCTTACACTGTCTGGTTGTATCTTGGATTGAAGATGGTGTAGATCCCTATCACCCTCTTTAGAATAATGCAGAATTGCAAATCTATGGATAAGCAGATTTCTTTAGTTACTCTTAATCATGTGATAAGGGAGTACAATTTTGTCGCAGATTATCCTACCAAGTTAAATCACAATTGTATAACAGGGTTACATGTTTTTTATAGTCCTCCCAAAGGAGATAAGCAGTTACTATTGTACGACAATATAGGAAGTGTAATTCCAAATTGATTAATAAAAGTTTTTAAGAGCTAGTTCACTTCGCTTTCTTACCAAAAAAAATGTTATGTAATTTAAAAATTTAGAATGCTATTCACTGTGTACTTATATTTTGTTTATATTTCAAGTACGGTGTTGTTTGTTAACACAATTAGTATTAGTTTTAAGTTTTTGTTTTTGATTTTATTTTAAAACCAAAAATAGAAATGCATTTGATAACCATTTCAATTTCTTTTTAAAAAAGAAAAAAGATAGAAACAAAAATGCATTTGGTAACAATTTCATGTTTTATTTAAAAACAAAAACAAACAAACAAACACCTTCAATTTTCACCTAAAAGTTAAAAGAGAAAAAGGTTTTTTTTTTTAACTTTAGAATATATACATAGTATAAATCTCATCTTGTTCCGTACAATTCAACTTCAATCGGACTCAGGATCGACCGAATGGAACTATAACCATCCAAATAAGACTACGATCACAAACTGCATGAGAATTAGGTTGGCACTAAACTTCACTTTCCTAAACTTGCTAAAATCCTAATTTGGCTAATACACTTTAATTAACATATTTTGGTGTCTTTATGCACCAACTTAACAAGCTTAGATTGGCAGGACAAAATACAAAACAAACTTAGAAGATAACCCCTCGGGTAAGGTATTGGTATGCAATCATACCTTGAAATTGTAATACCCATAATTGTAATGTTAAGGTTAAAGTAGAAAGGCTGAAAGAAAAAAAGGGTAGGTAAATAATTTCTGGAAGAAAAACTTGCATTAAAGATCAAGGATAATGTGCTAAGTCGAAAAGTTACACACCCCCCCCCCCCCAACATATTTGACACATCACTCAAAGACAAAACACCATTCTCACACATATTTACCCTTTCCTTGCCAACAACCTCTTCAATTAACACTCAGCACTCATTAAAGCTTAAAGTTTTGTCTTTTTGTAGGTAAATATTGTTGCCATATTCGTATAAGCTCTAAGCATGTCTAAAACAATATTAGAAAATCTAATTCTCTTTATCTACATGTATCACACACACACACACATGTATATTTTCTTTCTTTTTACTAATAAACAAAGAAAATTTAACATTTATTTTTCTTGTTTTTGTTATGTGTTTAAAGACAAAATTTTGACAAAGTAAGCAACACATGAGTACAAATATCATTATCACTCATCCCTTTTTTTATTTAATATTATGATTAATTAAACCAAAAATCTCACATAAAATGCACAACCATTTTCTTAAAGCCACAATCAATCTTCCTCCAAACTTATCACGCATTTTATCCCTCCTCTAACATGTCACAAGCACATTTTCACATTAATTTAATAACAGGTTTTTTCCAACATGATAAGGTAGGATAAAATTGAAAATGAAAGGCTCATAAATGATAAAAGTAAATACGGTTTATGAAATAAAGGCTTAAAATAGGTACTAGTGATCAATAATATTAAAGGTATGTTTACGCAAAGGCCCAAACTTAAACAATAATAGAGTAAATCACTTTTAAAACAAAGCAAAAGCCTAGGATTTGGCCTTAAACACCGGTTATGCAAGTTCTAAAGCTTAAACTAAAATTATGAACCCTAATTAATGCAAGTCTTCTCCAAAAGCAATCCAAATAATGCAAATTGGCTATGTGCTCAAAAACTTTTTGGAAAGCAATTACATGAGAATGTAGTTTTAGTAATTGAATCTATAAAACACCATTTTATTATCAAAGAAATTATAAATATCATCTCATACTTTTATTATTGGCCATCTACCAAAACAATAACGTGTGAAAAAATAAATTTTTTAAATTTTTAAATTTTTCAAAAACTAAAAACTAAGAAAAAAATCTTTATTTTTTTATTTTTCAAAAGATTTTTAAAACTAAAAATGAAAAAAAAGAAAAAAAAAAGTTTTGTGATTTTCAAATCTACTTGCATTTTGTTTTTGTTTTTCATAGCTTTTAGTCAAAAGCAAGATGCTAAATAAACAAATTACTCAAAACCTTCAAAAAACAAACTAAGACAAATATAAAAGTAATTTTTTTTTTAATAAAAACTACCAAAACCAAAGCAATTCTAACTACTCAAAAGCTTCAACAACATCCATAAAGATTAAAAATAATAATAAAAAAAAATTAAAAAAACTACTTTTAATAGACATAAAAAAAATAAATAAATAAAAAACATTTTCAACATCATCATTATCAAAGGGAAAGAGATTCATAAAGAAGGACCAAGAAATAAGATATGGCTGCAAAGATATAGATCAAGACACGATGTATTGGAAAGCTAGGGTTGAACTGAACATTTGGCCTAGGTTTTAGTTCTTTTTCTATAGCAAAATTTTTCATTTCAAATTTCAAGAATTGGTTTTTAGATAGAGGATTTGTTTTTGTGTATGCTTAAATGCTTGAAGTTATATTCACATGTTGTTACTTTCAATAAATTTTGAGCATATAATTAATAATGCATGATTTATATTGTGTTTTAAAGAAGGTTTGCATGAATTAGAGTACTTTATTATTAATTGAACTCTAGAACTTGCTTGATTATTACTTGAGGCGAAATCCTAGATAAATGCATTACTAAGAACATGATTTAGGAAAGCACCATGGTGACATGGAAGCTACTTGGTGACATGGAGCTCAACCATTCAGCCTCTCTCTCATCCAATGCATGTAAGGACATGTGTCATCATGTATGAGGACTATTTCAACATGAAGCACTCAATGAGGAGCAACACTTGTCAACAAACTAAGAAGCATGGTGAAAAGTTACTTTGCACATGTGTTTTGCTTCACCACGAAGGACTTGTTTTGTATTGGTGCTAAAAACTGGCCATGGTGTGCTTTCACACCTCTTTTGTGTGCTATATATTTGTATAACATTTCTATGAATGAATTTTGTTGATTTTCGAAGAAAATACCTTAGTTTTACTTAAAACTGGCTTTGCTGAAAAATTCTCCAGCAGCTTACTTCATCAAAGCCGAGATACAATCCTTTCCAAAATAATTTCCAACCTTGTATAATCCTTGCTTTCCTTAGATTAACCTTGCACTAATTCTTTGAAATTGGTATCAGAGCCTTCTTTCATCGATCCTTTGACAAAACTGATTGAAAACTCACAAAACACCAACCGGTTTCAATGGCTTTCTCAATTTTTCAGCACCTTCACCTCCTATCTTTGATGGCAATAACTATGCTGTTTGGGCAATCAAAATGAGAGCCTATCTTCAAGCTTATGACCTTTGGGAACTTGCTGAAGTTGATTATGAAGCAGAGCCATTAGGAGATCATGGAATCAAGCCAAGGCAGAATTAAAAGCAACCAAAATGGTGATTTGCGCATTAAAGGACTTTTGGGCCGAAAATGTTGTATTTGTCATTGGCTTTACTTTATTTTGTTAATTTGGCATTTTCTCTTTGTTCCAATTAAGGGAAACGTATGGGAATCATAATTAATCCTATTTGGCATCCTAAATGGCATATAGGAGCTGATTTAGAGTCTTTACAAGTTGGAAATTGGTCAAAGATAGCTTAGTTGTCAAACTAATCAACGAGTTTACTAATTTGAATTTGACTTTTTGTTTTACTAAATTAGACTTTTTTTTGTTTTTATTTATATATTTGATGGAAAAATTAACTTAGGAAAGTTATCATTCTATTATTTCCATTGTAAATTAATTAATTCCTAATTCAAAATAAGAAAATTAACTAATCCAAATTAGTTTAGGAAAGCATGAAAAATTCGGTCACACTTGTTTCCTAATTCCTTTTGGCCGAATTTTGCCTAGTTATTTAAAGGCTTATTTTTCAATGAGAATGGACCTTTAATATTATTCAGAAAATTCTTTGTCAGAAAGAATTCTCTTTATTTTCTTTGAACACCTAAAACACCATTAGAGAGTGAATGTTTGAGTTTGACTTATCAATAAGACATCCATCACCTCTTGTAACATCTTCATCATATACCAAAGCTTCTAGTCACAGGTTGATCATGGGTTGAGGTTACCATAAGAACGTGGACTTAATTTTTTGATTTGGGCTAATATAATACAGGTTTAGGAGTAAGTCGATCTAGGTTCTCATTTGATCTATCTTATTTGCTTTTATTTTATTTTGTGTGAATCTGCAATTTTAGCATTAGGTTAAAGTTGGTTCTATCATCATACACATTCAGTGTATTAAAAAAAAAAAAAAGTGAAAAGGGTAGTTTTTTGGTTACAATTTGGAGTTTGAATTTGTTATTGGAAAATTGTTGGAGCTGCTGAGATATTGTCTATTTATTCAATATTTGGTTTCTGGATATTTGAATTTTGAGTACTTAAAATTATTTGAATCAAAATTGGTGAAGGATTTGACACAAAAACTTAAATTACAAAAACAAAAACCAACAACTATTCCATATTTTGTTCGAATTGATTCTTGTTCATTGTTTGAATCTCTTTTCTATATTTTATTCATAAAGTATTGGTTTCTTAATATTCTGGTCAGTTTCTTATTGATTCCGAAAATTGTTTGTTGGGTTACCTTATTTTTGGTTAGTTAAGCCGAGACTAGGTTTTGTCAATTCACTTGGTATTTACTCGTTTCAGTTGCTGTTTTGTTGATAAGTTTAATTAAGACATACTTATGATCTAGTTGCTATTTTATGTGTGTTTGATTAGAACTTTGAGATAATTTTTTGAGTGGAAAAAGACAAGAGAGTGTGACCTCAAAAGAGAGTTAAAAGCCGAAACTAGTGTGCATACACGAGTGTCGAAATCTTATTTGAGTGAAACACATGAGGAAGTGAATTTGGTGAGGACTTTTGTATTATTTTTACTAATGTGGTAGATTCAAGGATAAGAAGAAGAGATGGATCATTAAGAATTGATGAAGAAGAATCCATGGGGTTCAAAGGAAACTAAAAAACAACGAGAATTGGGGGTGAACATACCGACATGATGGCAATCATGGAACAACTCCAACGGATAAATACTCACTTTGATCACCTAGATCAAAGATTGGACAGAGTGGAAAATTCTCAAGGTGGCTTGAATACAAGGTTTGATGCACATGGTGACCGAGGTCAAGGTCGAGGAAGCCGAAGGCGACTGATGTATAAAATCAACTCGCAAGTGCACGAATCATCTTCAAGTAATAAAGTGGAAAAATAAGATTGTCGTACCCAAGGGATTAAGAATTAAGTACCAAAGATAATTAGGTTTTAGTAATATTTGAACTAGCAATTAAGATGACAATTAAAAATTAAATAAACTAAATTAAACAAAAACAAGAAATTAAAATTAGATTAATTTCAAGTAAGAGAGTGAGTTTAATAATTATGAATACTAGGCATTTGATTTCACCACTAACTATTCTAATTTAATTACTTAAATATGTGAATTTAATTAACTAGTAATTTTGTTAGCCACACTTAATCAAAAAATTAATCAAAAGTAGTTTTCACTCACAATTGATAATATTCACATAACCTAATTTATTCCTTCCGCCTATAAATTAAATCATGCAAATTCATCGAGCATAGATTAAGCAAATAATATGGCATGAAACATAATTATTTTTCAATCAATTATACATTCATGTAAATCATTGGACATCCATAATATTATCCTTTTCCAAGCTCAAATATTATTAAAATCATTCATTCTTTCTGGCCTATGAAAATATTAAGCATACCAATGATTTATTAACAAAACATATTACTAATTAAATAAAACTCAACATATATTAAAATAATTAAACCTTCATAGTTAACGCTACATCATAACCCTAGCTATGAAATTAGTTCATGGCAAAAATAATTTCAACATCTATGATTATAAAGAAAAAAACAATAATGTTCACGATTAAAAGAAAGAGAAGAGAATAAAAACTATTGAAGAAATCCTCCTCCAAAAGCTCTCCAAGTCGTAGCCTTCTTCTCCAAGCAAACCCATGTCTCTATGCCTCCTCTAAACTCTCCAATTGATCTTCTAAAACTCTAAAAATTTAAAACCCTAAAACCCTTAAGAGAACCTAAAAAACTCATAAAATTTGATTTGTTTCTATTAAAGCCTCCTAAAAGCTCTTAAATAACTTTCTAAGCTTGTATCCCTTCAATGTGGTGGGGGCTATATATATAGAACCTTGGAAATCTTTTTCTCTCTTTATTTTCAATGTGGGAGTCTTGGAAGATACTTTTTTTAGACCATCAAGAGGGTTGGACGAATTTTATCTGTAAAAAAGAAACTTGATATTATTTGCTCTCCAATACTTTTCTAATTCTTTCTAAAAAAATAGTTAATTAGTTTAATTTACCCTTACTGAAGCATATGACATGACATATGCCTCATTAATGATAAATTAACCAATTATCTCCACTTGTCCTAACCTTGGCCCTCAAATTGCCTTGATTCCCTCTGTTAATCCATGGTGGATATTTAACTAGAAATATTCCTTTTTATAAATTCTAAACTTTAAATGATGATATCTTTTTACTCGCACCTCGAAATCCAAAACTAATGTGATATTTGAAATTGTCAGATTATGAGGATTCATATGACATCCACTTCCATCATGAAATTTCCGACAGAATCTTTATGAAATCTATAAAGAATATTTTTGGAATCTTTTCAATGCTTGATCCGTTCGAGCTTAATCTTGCTTCCTATCATAATTCGATCCAAGGAATCCATTTTTATGGTTGTTTTCTTAAAATTCTTCCTCTCTTACCTATATTAAGAAAAATACATAATTAAGTATCTTTCCATAACAAATTAACACAAACTAACAAATATTAAACTATAAATATGACATAAAATCATCAATATTTTAGACGTAACAAATACCCCCAAACTTAAGATTTGCTAGTCCTTAACAAAGAAGAAGAATAAAAAAGTCAATCTTTTAAAGAACATAAGATATTTTAATGAGGTGCCTCAAAGATTGTATAACATATGAATTTTCAAATCGTTTCAAAGTAATTATGTAACTCAATACCTTATCTTCTATCTAACATATATGATACTTCCAATGTGTGTGTGTAGAAATCAATTTATACACTTAATATCATGCATTTAAATAAATTTACAAGAATTAGATATTGATAATAAAATATGAACTACCATATGCTTAACTTAATTATCACTCTCCACTAATGTATGCTATTGCACCACCTTGAATCATTAGGACTTCATGGTTTCTATTATCAAGGCTAATAGATATGGCTAAAGAAATAAAAGGATAGGATATAATAAATCAAAAAAAAAAAGCTAAAAATAAATATCAATTAATAAATTACTTGAAAAATTTGTTTCTTTCTTAGAACTACTTTTCTTCTTTTAACTTCAATATAAACTCACAAATCTCCTATTTCTCCTTTTTATTGTGTTGTTTTCTTCATATCACACATATTCTTTCTTTATCTTTTTTTTTCATCTTTCTTTTCCACTAAACCCCCAAATTTATTTTTCTTCTTATTGCACATTCAAACCTCCAATTTACACAAGAATATATGCTAAAGCCAAATTCACCAAATACTTAACCTCCGAACTTCACTTTTCATTTTTTTTTGTTTTTTTTTTTTTTTTTTGGTTGTTTTTCAACACTCAAACAAGCTCACAAGCATATATTCATATCGGTTCAATTAAAGCTCTCTTTATAGTATGTTCAAGGTAGAAAAAAAAATTTATGGCTCAAAAAGGATAAGTAAATATGGTTTAATGAACAAAAGGCTCTAATACATCTTTATGCATCCTAACGGCTCAAATAAGGTACTAATGTAAGATAATGTTTTAGGTAGGCTTGAAAGGCTCAAACTTAAACAAAGATGCCGAGATCTGAATTGCCCAAACATCACCAAGATCCAAGTCGCCCAAAAAAAATTAAGAGGAGTATATTCAATTTAGAATTTGAAGGATTTTAAATATCCTTAGAAGTTCAAAGGTATTCGATTATGATTTTAAAGGATTTTATACACGTCTAATGATATTTAATTCAGATTTTAATAGATTTTATAAAAATCTATTAAAATCTAAATATATTCAATTAAAATTTTGTAAAATTCTTTTAAAATCTATAGATATTCAAAAAATCATTAATTTTAAAGGATTTTAAAAATGATGAATTTTAATGGATTTAAAACAATTTTTAAAGTAAAATTATGAAGAAAATTGTCAAAATGAAATCCAACTTTTACCTCAAAGATTTCATTGGATTCTTATAAATTCTTTATAAAATCTATGAAATTTCATAACAATCCATCAAATCCTTTAAAGTCTATAACTCGTTTTAAATCCATCAAATTCTAAATTGAATACACACCCTTAAACTAAAATTTACTCAAAATGCACAATTTAAAATTGCCTAAGATTGATCGAACTAAATGGAAACCCATGATCGCCTAAACAAGGAGATGCAAGATGGGCTTAAACAATGTTGGATCCAAGATCGCCCAAACGACACTAGGATCCAAAATGGCTTGAACACAAACCAAGATTGCCAGTGCAGGACCAGTCCAGGATCCCCCAAACAACACCAAACATGGTACCACCCAAATGACACAAGATCTCTAATTTTAGTATCTTCTAAGTGATCTACATCCAAATGCTACTTGGACAATAATAAACCTAGATTGTGTTTAAGAATTGTAATTTGGCCTGTTAGTCTCATCCATGTGGCACAACAACCTGATCGAGGCAAGGATTCCCCGTTGAAATGGAAAATAGCCCAAGCATAGTCCCTGTTCTAAACCTACCAAATATGTATAATAAATATCATATGTTTTTTAAATATATTATATAATCTTGTTGTACTTAACTTGACCTAAAAGGAATGATTCATTGATTCAAAACTTTTTGCATCATCAAGAATTTGAGTGGATCAACTTTAGAGATTAGACAAACTTTTTAAACCAAGAGAAAGTGCCTTGGCTTTTTAATAGTGAAGATCAAGGTTAGGCAAGTTTTCTCAATCGAGGAATAGTTATGTAATGGCCCAGCAAGCAACCCCTTCCTTATCAATCAATTGCTCAAAGCCGAAAAATTCAAATATAATCTAGGTCAAATTGTAGAAGAATCCATAGGTTTTCTCCACTAATAGCATCGTTGACCGACACTACCAACTGAGGAAACCATTTGCAATCTCACAACAAATGTCCACCAAGTTCATCTTCGAATCCTTTCCCTTTTTCTTTTTTTAAAACTTCTTTCTCATTGTGTGGTTCTTCCAATATATCCAACCACCACCAACAAAAAAGGACTTCAAGTCTGCTACCGCTATCACACCTCCTATTGCCAATGGCTGTTGGGTGATAGCGGAGACCCAAAAAAATATTAAAACATGTAAAGTCTCTCAAAAAAAAATTTTTTAATAAACATTTTAGTTTTAGAAAAATAATAACAATAATAACCACCATTGATGCATAAGCATCGATAAAGAAGGAGAAAAGTGTTTATACGAAAAGAAAAAAAAAATGGATGAAAAGGCTTAAAGGTAGAGGAATTTTTCAAAAATGGGGATGATAGTACTTTTGGTATTGCAAGTAGAACTTCTCCTTTGTCATAAAAAACAAAGCCTTCAATTCATTCGCTGCATTAACATTAACAACTTATAATTCAACCCTACACCACTGAATTTTTCATCTTCCATGATTCAACATCTATCAAAGCTTCTCAGTCGTGCAATGTCAATTTTTCCTGGTACTTCCAAAATATTTTCAATCATTGGCAAATCTCAATTAAAATCAACAATTTTTCTCTGATTTAAGGCAGCAATAATAGTTAAAAATTTCGACAATACGCCATCGATGCCAAATGCTAGAAAAGGATATTCCTTCACCTTATCAGTGTTGCATCTCCATTTCTTCCAACAAATAGTCGATAATATCGACCATATTAGTGATTTACATGCTCTTTCTCGCAATGAGCTAGTGAGTTCTACTCCTCGCGAGTCCCAGTACAATTTAATGAATCTAGCAACACATTTGTTATTTGCTAACCAAAATTAGTTACCCTTTCCATACCATCCAAAATCAAGATTGTCTCTAAACTTCGTCTACATTGGAAAAACGAGCCAAGGTCAATGCCATACTTACTTGCGTGACTGCTATATTTTATTTGGCCAAAAGTTATAGCTCAAACACAAATACTACAAAAATAATTGATTCTAAGTAATTTGCTAGCATAGAAATTATCGAAGTTGAGCCATAACCATGCAAAGTACCTATTCCAACGTGATCAGTATTTTATTTCATACTCAAATCCAAATGTTGTCTTTCTCATCTCCAAATGACTTTGATGGCAAAGCCCCCATGCTTTTCAAGTTCTTTAGCAATCATTTTGATATAAAAAAATAATAATCATAAAAATTTAAAAATAGCTAGTTCACAACCAAAAAACATTGGAGCCAAAACGCTCAGATCAAACTCTAAAAAGCAAATCCAAATGACCTCAAAATTTTACACAAAGAACTACAGCTAGATAAAGTAATATAAACCAATAGAAAACAACATACGACACCAAAAAAATATGACTTACTCAAGAAAGTTTGGCCTATATCCATAGGAAGAGACGGCAAAAAAAAATTCATTGTAAACCAATCTACGATGAACCATATTGATATCATATAGTTAACAGTAGACTTAAAGTTGGAACTTTCAACATACCTTGACCATTCTTTAGCTGACTCACATGTTAAATCTCGTTCAAGCTCAATAACAATCTTCAATCTCAATCTCAAGAAGAAAAGTTGTATGCTCTGAAAACCACATCTCATGCATACCCATGTAAACCATCAGGCTCAAATCTTTGCTGATCATGAAACATATAATTGTCACAACAACATAAGCAGTGATTGATATTAACATAGGAGAGGTGGATCGATCACGAAGCCAAATTCTAAAGAAAAATCATGATTGATAACAAGTCCAAAGACCGTACAAACAGATAGAACTGTTATTTATTTCGATTATGGATGGGCTAAGAAATTAATAACAATATTCAATAGTAAAACACCTGAAAAAGTAAATCTTTTTTGCTATCAGTGGAAAAAGTAAAAGTCCTACTCCTGTTAAAATAGAAGGGCAATGAAAGGTATGACAAGCTAAGGCTCCAAAAAGTCTTTAATTTCGTTCTTTGATCAGTCATTATCCCCCATGGAAAGCTGGCATTCTAGAACAAGTTTTGGTGTTCAGAAAAAATTTTCAGGGTCTATTTACCAAAATATGTATATCTCCATTCATCAAAATTTGGTGATCTCTATTCACAAAATTTTGTATATACATTCACCAAAATTTAGAGCATCAACATTTTCCAAAATTAAGTGTATTTTCATTCACCAAAATTTCATTTGGCAAATTTTGATATGTAGAGTTTGCCAAAACTGTTTATCCAAGGTCGCTAGAAAGCTCAATAGGGCAGGCCAAATCTACTTATCTAATTTTTCATCCTAAGTCTGTACTTTCCAATTTATTGCAATGTAGGACAAATCTCAATTTCCTAACAGAACTCTAATGGGGTAGCACTTAGGTGGTTTACAACAGAAATATTGATATTGAAGTCAGTTTCAGAAACAGAAACCAATCAACTCTTTATCCAATTTTGAGTCCATTAGTACCCAGCTCATTATGTTTCATGATCGACACCATGGAAAAGGTGCCAACGTGCACTACCAATAGGGTTCCACTACTATTAGAAATTTGAGATTTTATTTTCCATTGCAACAAATTTGAAATAGAATGTATTCATTGATTTAAAAAGTTTTAGGAAGGTCAGAACCTAATGAAACTTGAAGACTGTGAAGTGTATTAAAACCAAAGATTTTTATATCACATGGCAGTTCACCTATTATAAGGGGCCAATTGCCCAAATAATTATTTGGGGCTGAGCACATTTTGTCAGGGAGGAACTTTATGCTGTTTTACAACTAAGAGCCACTTATAAAATACCGTACAGAGATCAAGTAAACAAGGCAAATAGAATTGTAACCTATAGTGCAATTCTATTCTTGGTAAGAATGCTAAGTTATATAACTTCACCACTGCTGAACTTCTTTCCTCCACAAGCACAATTTCAGAATATATACAAGGGAGAAGATAATACCCCATGTCCAACTCTATTAAGAGTTTGCAGATACCAAGATGAATAGACTTTGACAGAACTGCCCTTCAATAAAACCACTTCTAAATCTATGCAAGTCAGTACAAAATCCATTCCAAGGGAAGATTTCCTCAAATAAAAAGCAGTAACCAGCTAATCATCAACAGGCAATTACAGGAAAATCCATCTTCATTACCATTAGCAGTACTTTGAAATAATCACTTCAAAACTTTGTTTTTGCTTACTGAGAAGGGCATTAGGTCAAACTATATGAAACATGGAAAGTCATTATCTATATTATCTAAATCAGTTGTGAGCTGCAATCAATTTTCGGTTGAAACAGCATATCCTAGCTACCAAACAAATACCCCAGGTAAATCGTCTATCCTAAAGGTAAAGTTCCTGCTCTAATTAAGTCAATGATGCTCTCACTTTGAAATACAATAATCCTTCACCATTTTGTCCTTGGAACAATTTATGTTACATGTCACATGAAAGAATAGAAAAAACCATAGCAACTAAGGTTGTACAAGCCAAAGCCTAGAAATTTTTCCTTTTAATGTCAAGTTTAAGAAAAATATGTAAAGAAAAAAGAAAGAAAGAGCATGAATAATAACCAGCTTTCTGTACAGGATATAACCTACGGAAAAAAAAAAAAAAAACAAAAAACAAAAAAAAACAAAAGCCACAACAGCAACGACAATAATTCATTTTGAAGATTCAATCCCACATGCTGCACACAGTGGAACAAAACAATTCATAACATATGTGTGCTATAATAGGACTGCACAGTTAGAGAAAGAAATCACCTCTGTTCAAAGATAACAAAACCAAACTTCTCCTGCTAAGTGCTATTCCACCTCAATACATCCTACCAGTGCATTCTAGAGAACCACAATAACAACTCTTCTTCTTTATATTTCCATTTGAATCACGAACCTGATCTATCATATAATTGTAATGATATGTCAGCTCTTGCAACGGAGGTATGTTTTCAGCAGCAAAGAGCATTATATGAGGAATCCTCTTGTCATCATGGTCATATAGGACGTTTTGGGCATAAAGGTTAGGTGTACAACTATGGTTTATAAATCTCCCCACATTACCAAACTGTGCCGCATCAATTGTGAAGCTTCCATCCTCCACTAATTCACAAGGACTTGGCTGTGCATCAGGTCCAAAACTTGAAAGTTCACCCCAAAGTGAACAGTCATTGTAGTTATTCCCAATATCAAACAAATACTCATCATTGCTCGTTTTTGCATCAGCATCCTTCTCTTCAAGGAGCTCTCCTATATATTCACATATAAAACTTCCTGAAGAAATGGAGTTTAAGGATCTGACACCCCATCCCCGAGTCTCAGTTTTAAAAATTTCAAGCTGAAATTTGATACCATGTTGACTGACTCTATTATGGCATGAAGGAGGGCACTTGCATGAAGGACCGCACTCATAAACAAGGGACTTTGCTTCAACAATAGCCCCATTATAGTTATATGGGATCTCGCCTCCATTCCTTACTGCACAAGAACATCTCTCAGAGTCTGTGCATTTAGCAACACAGTCACAACCCCTGGGAGGAACAGGGCGGTACCAAGTAGGATATATAATGCTGGTTATGTAAACAAATGCTGGAGGTTTCTCATCATCTAGAGTATTCACAGCACATATTGGAATACGTTCTTTCCCTCCTGATATATCATCTACACAAAGACCCTCTCGTATTCTATATTTTTTGGACTTCTTTACTTCCTTCCAAGCAAGCTCTGGTTGACCAGGAATTCTTTCAAGTTGAAACTTGAAAACCAGCTTACCATGTGGACCGAGGTCCTGCCAACATTTTTCAACTAAATATAGCCCATCATATACATATGTCTTAGACTTTCCATCCAACGACTCAGACCGACGGATCACCCTGACTGGATTCTTTTCAAGCACACTATTCTTCAAAGCAAGGTTTCCACGTTCAAGCTTCTGATCTTCAGGCTTTTTATCTGAATTCATCACGTTACCACCCTGACCCGTATAAATCAAGACATCTGAGTTATCCAAATCATCATCATAGCCTCCCGATGCAACAACACTAGTTGCAAGGACCTTTCCACCCTGCTTAAAATAATCGATTCCACCCTGATTTTGGCGATGAAGACCAATAATATTAAGCTCCACCCTGTACTGGAACTCATCACCAACTTCCACTCCAGGTACAGCTCCTACGATTTGTTTGCCTGTGTTTAGATATTTATTTTTATCCTTGAGGATCTTTGCAGCCCCACAATCAACTCTCTTGATATTTTTACCATCTCGTCCTTCCTTTGACTTGGATTCCTCATCTTGCAAGAGCTTTCGACAAATAGCTTGGAACAGCCGCAGTGTCTCCCTTACCTTATTTCGGGTAACAATAGAATCAATGCCATGACCTTTACTCCTCGAACTACCAGGGGCAACAGGAGGAACACAAACATCAAAACCACAAGATCTTTTAGCCACATGAATATTTTTATATTCATCATCATGCTGAAGAGAATCCTTCATATCCCAAACTACTAGCTGGCCAGTGTGTTGAAAAGCATCCTTTTCTGTTACAGTTGGAATCTTCTTCAAAGACTTTTCGAGAAAGCCATTTTTATCATCCTTTTTCCGGGTAGAAGTTTTAGGCCTTTCTACCTGACTAATGTGATCAAGTTTTTTCCCTTCATTTCCACTTATACCAGCAGCTTGTTTAGACTTGTATGCCACCTTCCCCAGCCTCCATGGACAATTAGATGCAGCCATCAAACCGTGCACAACAACCCTGCCTGATGAACATTCCAGTCCGCCAAAATCTACTACTTGCAATTGATTATGACAACCAGACATGTCTGAAATTTTTTCATTTAGAATTTTGTCCTGAAGTTCCAAATCCTCAGTATCTACTACTTGCAATTGGTTCTGACCAGACAAATCTGAAATTTTTCGGTTCACACATTTTTCCTTAAGTTCCAAATTCTCATAATCTACTGCTTGTAATTGGTTCTGATAACCAGATACATCAACATTTTCATCCAAAGCTTTTTCCTCAGAGTACACAACAATCTCCTTACCCAAGTTTTCTTTCGGACACTCATCGTCATTGCTGTTTTCAACAACAGTCTCAAATTCATGGTCCCACCAGAATAACTTGCTATCAAAAGGAGGTTCAGTGCAGTCTTCTTTCTTATGTTCTCGTTCCACCGTTCTCGCAGATAACATTCCATGGTCAACTTGATTCCCCATTTCTTCTGCATTATGGCCATCAAATTCAGGTTGAACTTTGTCCCCAATTACTTCAGAATCCTTTTCTCCTAGTTCTGTCTTGTAAGAATCTCCACCTT
This sequence comes from Ziziphus jujuba, assembly GCF_031755915.1. Classification (NCBI taxonomy): domain Eukaryota; kingdom Viridiplantae; phylum Streptophyta; class Magnoliopsida; order Rosales; family Rhamnaceae; genus Ziziphus; species Ziziphus jujuba. Next base: position 17,055,446 of record NC_083384.1, read on the forward strand.
GGACATCCTCTGCTGTTTGTTTTACATTGTTATTCACTGTATCAGCTGACATTTTATCGGCCATTCTGCATTCTGACTTCTCTTCTACAAAATCGTTATTCGTCGGAGTAGAAGACTCTTCCTTACTGACATGAGGAGCATTTGGTCCACATAAAGGAGGGAAAGTTCGGATAGCAGAAACCTTTCTTCTTTGAGGAGGACAATACTTTCTAGCCTTACTGCTCTTCAGACCACTTCCATCTAAAACAGAGATTAGCCTTTCAGGTGGTGAAAACAAATCATCTTTCAAAACAGGAACCTTATCTTCTTTTTGTACAGAAATATCCACAGGATGCAAATCCTTGGGCAAATCAGGGCTTGCAATCTTTAGTCTATCACTTTTCTTCAAACCACTTACATCAAAAGCAGTAATTGACCTTTCCGGTGGTGAGAACAAATTCTCAGTCGCAAGTGAAACCGTCTCGTTTGGTGGTGTAGAAACACCCAATGGATGCAAATCCTCAGGCAAACCAAGGCTTTCATTCTTTAGTCTATCACTCTTCTTCAAACCACTTCCATCAAAAGAAGCTGTTAATCTTTCCGGTGGTGAGAAAAAATTCTCAGCAACCCTAACCATCCCTGCTCTTGGTGTAGAAACACCCAATGGATGCAAATCCTTGGGCAAATCAGGACTTTCATTATTTAGTCTGTCAGCGCTTCCACCCTTACAAATTGAATTCTCAACAGTACCTGTACAAGTTGAGTCTTCTGTTGGTCTCAAGCAAGTACGTTGAGCAACACGTCCACATCCTGGCGGAAAATCACGAACAGCAGAAATTTTACGCCTCTTGTACTTAGGTGAATCATGTAAAGAACAATCACCATTTTCCATTGTAAAACTTCTTGTTCTTTCCTCAGAATGACTACCATTAACCAATGTAATAGTTCTCAAAGGATCAGAATGAAGCATAGCCTCCATGACTCCCATTCCACCTCTCCAGCATAAGAAAGTCTAAAAACAAGGATACATATCATTAGACTTCTATAATTATTCCCAAGGAACAAGAACAAACAAAACTATATTAACAAGGAATCCTATTATTAAAAGCTTGTTATCTTAAACAGAAACATCAACCTTTATTCGAATAAATCAAACATAACCAAACCCACCATTTATATATAAAAGATACCCCAAAAAAATAATGAGAATTATATGTTGGTTTAGTAGTGCTTTTGGCTTCTAAGCTTCAAAATCACAGAAAGTAAAAGATCTAACCAACAAAATTCAGCAAAGCAAAGAAAGGGAAAGGAAAATCAATTATTAGAATGGATTGCACACAGCAAAATATCAAAACCACGCAGTGAAAACTTCAATCATTCATCAAAAAACACGAACAAAATAACCCAGAAAACGGTTTTTTTTCCCCTTCTTTTATTCTTCGTTTAATAAACAATTCTTACCACAACATACCCTGACACATTTCAAACAACAAAACCCGACCAATTTTGCAGTCTTTTAGAACAATTAATTACGGTTCCTTTACACAATATTCAAGTATTTATTTTCTAGAAAAACCAAATTCAAAACTTATCAGCATGACCTAGTTTTCGCCGTAAACCACAAAAAAAAAAAAAAAAAAAAAAGAGAGAGAGAGAGAGAGAAGACACTGCTATTTCTATCAATTCCTAAATTTGACACAAAAAATAAAATACCCAAAAAAAATTAAATGCCTAAAATTACTGAAGCGAGAAAATAAGAAAAACTCGAGCATTGTCAGATTAAGCAAAACGAATGCACATTCAATAGACGAAACCAAGAAAAATGACGAAAAATAAATAAAAGATGAAGTAAAGCTCGGACCTGGTTTGTTGCCTAGATATCAAACGCCCATAATGGTCGAGACCCAGTGGGTATAATCGCAAATACAGTAAGATTTCGAGGTCGCAATGGAGATTGCAATTGCAAAGTAGCATGAGCAGGCTATGAAGAAGAGTGCCGCAAACCACACTTTCCTTTCTTTTCTTTTTTCTTTTTTTATTTTTTTCCCTCTTCTTCTCAGAAGGCACTCTTCGCTCCAGTCATTATATATAAATGCAAAACCCAATTTAAACTGAGCACAAAACATTAAATAAATAAAAAATAAAAAGATCGCTTGCTGGCTTCCAAAAAAATAGCGCGGTTGATCTCGGGAAGGGCATTCTCGGTAATACAATAATTGCCAGGTGTAATTTTCTTTTTCTTTTTTGGTTCTGTTTTAATTTTTTTTTTTTTTTTGGCAGATTGAGAGTAAGTTTTAATTATATTTTTTATTCCACGAGGGGTTTTCTATTTTCCATGGAAATTAAATTTAAAAAAAAAAATTAAGTAAAACAAGTTGATAGAATATATAATTAATTAATATCAGTAATCAATATTAATGATTATTTTATACGTTGTCATTTATAGAATAATTTTTAATTTAATTATATATATATATATATGAAATTTGTATATTAACATTATCAATTTTTTAAAATATATAATAAATTTATATTTACTATTTAAAATGATCTTAATTTTTTCTCATTTCCTTCTCAGTATGCATTTATTTCATAACAATGTGGGTTGGAGATTTTCCAAATTGTAAAAACGGGAATCCAACCATTGAAGATGAGTCCATATGGGCTCTGGAATCACCAACAGTTTTTGGCATCTCTAAATAATATTTTATGCTTTGAATTAATGAAAAATTACAAAATATTTTTTCATTGCAGATTAAAATTAAGCTTTAACTAAAAAGTAGTATAATATGTTAACATTATGAATGATCGATGAGAAAGATACGGGAAGACCATTTTTGCCTAATTTTTTTTTTTTTTTCCCCCATCTCTTCCTTAGTTTGCATTTATTTTAAAGAGGTAGGATGCGGACTTTGTACTACAAAACCAGCAAACAAACAGATTTGGAATTCCACCCATTAAGATGATTCCACTCTGAGTTTTATGATTTTTTTTTTTTTTTAATAAATGACCCTCATTAATGATTTTATGTTGCCCATCAAAGATGGGTTGAATTGGCCCAGGGACTTAGGAGAATTTTGGCATTCCAAATTAATGATTTCATGCTTTAAACTAAAGAAAAATTACAAAATATTTTAGTTAACAAGTTCAAATTTGCAAAATTTTATTTATCACCATCAAATGCTCATTATCAGTGAGACCCATATTGCATATACTACATTATAATTTGGTATCAAAAGGATTCACTTTCGCTTGCATGGTTTTTCATTTAAAAAGACAAAAGAAAATTAAATGAAACCAATCACTACTTATCATTTCAACATAAAATCTACTATTAATAAACACCAGTGATAAATAGTAAATTATGGAAATTTAGCTTTAATTATAGCCTACTGAATAATATATTAATAGTTTTCATTAAAAAAAAAAAGTATTATGTATTAATGATAGGAACAATAGTAGAGTAAGGCAAGATTTAAGAAGGCCATTATTTGAGCTCAGAAATGATATAGCATCAATTTTTATGCTTTGAAGTAAAGAAAAACTATCAAGTCGGCGGGATATTTTGTCATCTTAATTGATTGTTTTTTAGTTTTGGTAAGTTATCCTAATTAATGAGAATATCTTTAATAGCATTGCATTTTTTCATTGCATTTTAATATTTTTTTATATGTTTTTTATACATATTGTGAACCCCACAAAATTAAAATTTATGCGTTGAAGTTTAGAAAAAACTACAATGAAATTTGTGGGGTTCACAATATTAAATAATAGAATTTTTAATTTTTAATTTTTAATTTTTTTTAATTGTTAAAGTTAAAAGAAGTAGGATATAATCTAAATTTATTTTAGTAGATAAAATAAAATAATACGATTAAATATTATTTTTTATCACATGCCATTAGAGAAGTAACATTAAAATTTAACATTGGTATTAGTATTTATCATTGGAAAAAATATATCAATATTAAAATTTAAAAATAGTAAAATGTAATTTGATATTTGAGATACTCTTACATTGCCCATTAAAGATGGGTTCACGTTGGCAGGTGGACTTTGGAGCATATTCTCCGATTAATGATTTCAAGCTTTGAATTAAGGAAAAATTACAAAATATATTTGTTAAAATACTATTTATCATTATAATTGATGGTTAAAAATGTTCATTTTCTCTTATTAGATTTTTAATTTAAAACTTAAAAAAAATTAAATACAATAAATCAATACTTGTCATATCAACGTAGACTCTACTATAGATAAATATCAACAATGATAAATAATAATATTCTAGAAATTTAGTTCTTGTTATGGCAATATATTAATAGTTTGCGTTCAAAAAAAATAAAGTATTATATATTAATGCTGGGAATAGTAGTGTAGGACAAGAGATAGGAAGGCCATTATTTGAGCACAAAAACAATACGGCTTCAATTTTTGGAGTGTCCTCTTCGTAGATCGATCTCTCGTTCATGGGTATATTTAGAGGTTTTTTGAAAAGTAATCACCTTACAAATCCATTTTTGAAAAATAACAAAATAAAAAAAATAAAAATAAAAACCCACTTTTAACATATTTGGTCCAAAATATCCTTTATTAAGTTTTTTTTTTCTTTTATTTTTTATTTTTGTTCTCTATCAAAACACATTTTTTTTCTTTCTGTTCTTTTCGTTTTTGTTTTATTTATTTATTTATTATTATTTTTTTTTTTTGGCTCTCTTGGCTTTCAAAATGCAACTAGGGTTTCCTTTCTAGTTTCCTTTTCAAAAATCACAATCATGGTCACCACCCAGAGGCAGAGGAGCGCACACCATTATAATCGTCGATCGCTATACTCCGACCTCTCCAGTCATTGCAGCAGCCGTAGGTACCGCCACAACCACCAATTTTGTATCTAAGGTCTTCTTATTGAATTGTTGGGATAAAACTTTTCCTCTGCAAGGGCCTCGTGCAATGAACCCCCTACCAGCGATTGTTCGTCGTCGTAAAGCAGCCCCCCTAAAGCTTTTGGGATTTTCAGGAAGAGGGGTGGTCCTGTGTGTAAGCATAGTGTTTCTGGTCGAACACACCCACCCCAACTAAGAAGAATCGAACGAAATTGCCCAACTCCCAATCTTGTGTGTAAGTCTGTTTAGTAACAAAATTGTGAATTTTGTTTCTTTCAAATTGTTCAATTTCTACTGAATTGTGAATTTTGTTTCTTTCAAATTGTTCAATTTCTGCAGTATCATGGGTTCTATGGGTTTCATGGGCTTTGTGAATGTTATTTCTGCAGTATCATGATGCTCCATTGATGTTTAAAAATTAAAAACTAAAATTTTGTTTTTGTTTTTGAAAGAAAAATGCACAGAAAAGCTGGTTTGAACGAAATGTAGAATCTGTTGAGTTGCTTATGGATGACGATGAGATTGATGAGGAAAAAGTGAAGAACCATAAGCAAAAAAAAGTCATTTTGGTTGAAGAGATTAAGTCTTTTTTGAATTCTGTTTGGAATGTTGTATGCTCTTATAGTCCGAGGGAGACGAATCAAGCAGCTTATTATCAATCCTGGCTAGAAGTTGACCCGTGTGGCTAGGTTTTATCGGGAAAAAAAAATGTATTTTGAAATGTTTTCATTTATTTTATCTTTTTTTTTTTTTGGTCAACATGAAACTTATTATTACTACATCTGTGGAGAGGGGATCTTACCCAGGTTGGTATATTCTCAATGCTTTTTGCCACCGCCCAGCGTATTAATAAATTGAATTTTTTTTATTGATCACTATACTTCTCTATATGTATTGTAGGCTTTATTATTTTGTTATAAAATTATGAGGACATTAAGTTGGTATTTTTTTTTTTATTTAGTAAAAAAAAAATACAAATATCTATTTGGAAGGAGGCAGCTGCTAAGTGAAAAACGAAAACACATTAAAGAAGTTTAAACAAGCATAATTGATCTTGTATTATATATTTGAAAGTCAACCTAGGATTCCATTAAAAAAAATAAAGAAAAAGGTAAAAAAAGATTGCATTACACTTACATTTTATTTTCTAGTGTTTAAATTTGGTATTCAGCTAATTAAGGACAAGTAGAAAGATAGTCGATGGAAAAATATAAAGAAATAGCACTTGAAAAAGGTATGAGTTTTACGTAGTTCTCACGTCAACCGAGTCTGTGAAGCAACACAAAAAAATTGTTAGGAGTAGCAGGAGATGGAGCTTATAGAGATATTTAAAAAAAAAAAAAAAAAGAAAAAAAAAGAAGAAGACATATGCAGGGTAGGTTTAGATTTGTCCACCGAAATGTCAAAGTGGATAAAAATGGTGGATATGTTGCCCAATGTATAACGAACACTAAAGTTGGCAACCAAAACAGGGTAGATACGTATTTTAAGTCATTATGTGTTATGTTGCTTTATTTATTGCGAGCTGCATGCTTCTATAAAAAGCGGACGGATCTTGTAAAATCTGTTGATGAGTTTAATTGTGCATTGGCAAAAAATTGCCCTTAGCAAGAAATTGACCTCCGCAAACCAATGGGTAAAGCCCCTTAACATTTACATGTTTGTTGAATAAATTTTAATTATTGAATATGATTGTAATTATGTTATTGTTTTGTTGCAATGATGACTGTAGCATTTTTGTGTTCTAAGTCTATGGAATTTTTATATGCTAGATTACTATTGAGTTTCACACAAGATGACATATTGTTCCTAGGAGAAAATATATTCATGAGGCTTACAACAATGAACTAAGTGTATGAGTTTGGGAAATAAACTAAAGATGCATCGTTTTTCCTATGTTAACATTTAAATGTAAGATAATGATGGATTATTTTGATGTTCATTTATCAAAGATAATGATAGATTTTGACATAAAGATAACTAATTTACTGTCTACAAAATGTGGCATGTTTATTAGAATTCCATTTTGCACAAATCCCTTATATGTAGCTCAATTCAAGTTTCTGGATAATTTTCCGCCTGTCAAATTTTTTTTCCTCCAAGCAGAAATCATTTCCTCCTGTCGAAAAATAGTAATTACAATGTCATCATCTTCTATTTTACTACAAAATTAAATAAATAACGTTAAACTAAATTAATAAATATATAAAAATATGAATAACACTGAATAAACATATTAACTATCCCAAAAAAATCATTTCTATTTTTTTTTTTTGGGCCAAATATTACTGTTTTCTACTGACGGAAAATTAGCGGAAAACTAGTAGATAACTAACGAAAATTGACAAACTAGCAGAAAATGGCGGAAGTTCATTTTTTTCGTCAATTTTCCTCCGCTTTTACAAGATTTTTTGATTTTCATATCTATATAATTTTTTCACTATTTTCACACCATATATCACCTAAATATCTTTAAATTCAAATATTATAGTTCATATACTAGTTTATTACCTACTCATATCAAAAAAATCTTAAAGAAAGTGAGAAAATATAAGAGATGCCAAGAAGAACAAATACAAGACATGGAAAGCGCTTCAAAGGTAAGACAATACAAGAAAAAGAGAGTGAAAGTAAATGAAATACCAAGGGGATCGGTCTCACAAGTGAAAATGTGTTCTTTCAAAACAAAATCAATGCTTATTTAAGAAGGAAGAAAAAGGAAAGGGTAAAAGAAACAGCATTTTGTAATTTTCAATTTAGTTTAAAGGCATTTTTATCTACAGTTGGCTAGTTTTTTTTACTATTTTCCAAAAATGGATTAGTTGGATGGCTAATTTTCAAAAAAAAAAAAAAAAAAACCTATACTTTATTGTGATTGAACTTCTAAAAGAGAAACAAAGAAAGTTACTAAGCTGGTGTGGTATTAGCCCAATTCAATATCATAATTGAATAGCCTAGATTGTTTGGGCTTAATGTCTATTAATTAACAGCATAAAAGGCTCAAATGAGATATGGGTTATGACATACCTGAAATACTTATGCTTCGGTTTACACAATGATAGTGATGGGCTTGGTAGCGTTTAGCATTTTACTTCCCTTGGACTTATTAATTTTGGGCTACGTGTTTGTTTAATGGAAATGAAATCATCCCATACAACAATTTTACCTAATTTTTAGGGGAATTTGGCCTAATACCCTCCCAAATAAGGGACTAAGGATATTTACCCCTCTTTTCTTCGATCTTTTTTATCTACCCTCTATTCTCTATTTTACCCTCAACAAAACTAAAAAAGTACTTTATTTTCCTTTGCTCCTTCTCGAAAGGCCTTCAATCTCTGTACCTTTGCTTTTCCTTTTTCCCTTCTCCTTCTAGAAGACCCACACACAATCCTTTCCTTTTTTAAAAAAAAAAAGAAAATATCTGCTCCACCTCTGCTTTCCCTTCCTCCGTGAAGAGGTATCCCTTAACTCTCCACTTGTAAGCATATGAAAGATTAAGGAAAAATTGCTTAATGGTTCATCAGGTCCATGAACAACCTTTTATGACTCAATCTATGGTTTTTGTCTTTTTTGACCTATTGGGTCTTCTTGAATTAGTTAAATTTTGTTATTTAAGTTTTTGATATAAAAAAAAAATTTGTTTGTTTCTTTAGATTATGCAATCTGATTTTACTAAATTTATCATATACTTTTGTTTTCTATGTGGTGTTTTCATGACGCATAAGAAATGAAGTTTATGTTAATTTCATGACTTTGTCAATGTTATTTAGTTTGAAAGCTATACAAGCCTTCAATATGATTTTGAATAACCATTTCTGAAGTTGGTTCGTGGCAAATTATTGGCCTAATAGCATAAATTTGTTTTATGAATAATCTGAATATATATGGAGGAATAGATGGATAATTGATTACGTTGTTATGATTGTCATATATAGTCGGAACAAAAGTTATAAATGTTAGTTGTGGAAGTTGTTTGAATTCATAATTATTATGGGTATAGTTACCTGTCATAGAGTAACAGATGGTAGTCAACCTCTTATTGATGTTTAAGTTTGTTTGTTTTAGCTTTAAATGGTTCTCATGTTAAGTTAACAATTTCATGTTGTCTTGACCATATAATTGCAATTGCATTGCCAATAATGTTGATAGACTTGGCAATCAGCATTTTACGTAGTTTGAGTTGGAAATGGATTTTGGCATCTCTATCACATGAAGATCTTTGTTATTCTGGCAATTGTTTTTTAACCATAAGAATTAATTAAATGGTAATTGCATTAGGAAGTTTTAGCCCAACTAGATGATCATCCCATTCCTAGCCATGCAATAAAGATGGAAATGGTGTGTGTTAGCGGTAACACTAAGGCTTCCTTATGTATCACAGATCCCCTTGCCTATTAAGTCTTAATGAGGGCCTAAAACCTTTTATGTTAATGTGGGATTTTATAACAATTTTAGTCCCTTGCATACCTGGTATGGTGACATGCTGTAGTTGGGTGAAGTTTCATGTGGAAGAGTCTTATAATCCAAAAAGTACTGACCGGTACATGATTTCCCTGTTGACATCCATTTGGTTTTGGGTGTGTCCAATTTAATAATATGACCAGAATGTTATGCAAAAGGGTAAAATCACATTGAGCAAAATTTGTTCCATTGTTGTTTATTTTAGCTATCTATACACCATCTAGATTTTGTTTAGAACATATCCATTAAGGTTATGCTCCGGTTATGTAGGAAACATTTTATGCTATGCTTGGTTTGCTTTAAACCATCCTTCACTATTTCATCTCTACTGCTTTTGAAGTGGGAGGGAAATTTTTTTTTCCTTTTTTTTTTTAATTATTGGTTTCATTTATATATTTTATTTTTAATTTAGTTTCTTGATTACTTGCATTATGTTTTTTTTTTTTTTTCACATTAATACCTGTTGTCACTTAGGACATAATACTTGCTATACAATGCATTCATGTAAATTCCCAAGTCATTTAATATAATTGCATGGTCTAAAAAATATTAGTCTTGATTAAGATGTTCTTTTAACTTAATTTGAAATTTGCATTTCCAGGTCATTGGGAATTCGCTTCGTGGTGGTACATCTGCACTACTTACACTTTTCAGGAGTAAAAAGAGTTATCGTCAAGGACTTGCATTACATTTGCCCCAAGCATGTACTTACCCAGTGTTAGGCCTATATTATCCTTTTGTTATATTGCTAGGTTGAGAGGCATATTTTCCTTTAATCTCATTAATGTCTTAAGCTTTATTAAAATTTCACTTATAATATTGAGAAATGGAGGTTGTCAACGTTGGCACCTTGGTCATTATGCATAGCACATTGGGTGGTGTTTATTTGCTCGTCCAATTGAAACAATTCTATTTTCTATTGTCAGTCTTAGGAATATGGAGTTATTATTGATGTTTGACTGTGACTCACACTTGTCTTCTCTTTATTGATTTAAAGGTGGGGCATTTTCCTTCTAGAAAATCATTTTTATAAAGTGTAGCATCCAATCCCTATATCTTTTAATGAGTCATATAGGGATAAGCATAAAAGAGTAAGTAAATGCCCTTTTGACATTCAGATGTCATTGGAGATCTATATTCTCGTCTGAGTACATTTTTTTCAAGATTCATTGATTTTCTAGTCTCTTAAGAATTAATAGTTTAAAAAAAAAAAAAAAAAAGAGAGAGAGAGAGAGAGAGAGAGAGTTTGAGAAGGGCCATAATCAAAGAGTGCAATGTAAGTTCAAAATTGGGGCCCTTTTTCACTTGCTTTAGCCTGATACTTGGTTTGATATTCATATTATTCTCCCTTTTCCATTTGCTCTTGTCCTTTCTGTAACTTAGTTTTCAGATTTCTTGGTACTTCTAATTTTTGATATAGTTTTACCTTGCAATTGCAGTTTATCTTGCCTTATCTTTTGAGTTGGCATGCCTTTGTAGACTTCTTAAAACTTGATGATGCAAACGATGTGAATAGCACTAATCCTAGACATCATTAACTACGAATGGACATGATAGAGAAATCGCAGGGTCACGGGAAGCTGTAATGCGAAATGATAAAATTTCTGATTATAAGTTTCATAACATTTTTGTATTTTATTTTCCTTTCTGGTGTCTTCGCTTCAAAGTTTATTGAGTACAGAAGCAGTGATGAGGACATTTTTTGGCCAGGAAGACATTAATTGGTTTAGAAAGAAATATGTTGTTGAGTTGTATTTTAATAGATTTTCAATTTAGACCATACGTTTTTTACTTTGACATCCAACTACATTATGACATTCTATTTTGTTATCTTACAATCAAGTAGCTATAATTTATGTTATGTTGCACATCATGAATGACACAAAATAATTGTGGTATTCCAAAAAAAGTTGTGACCTCATCTCTGAAAAATTTACCACTAGAAACCATCGATAATACCAATGGTCCATCAATAATTGCAAATTCTTCAATTTTTCAATGCAAATCATCATAATTCAATCTGACAACTTTGATAATGCGTGTTTCCACCAAGAACATACAAAATATAACTTTATTAATGATCCTAAATAAAAAAATCTACAAAAAATTTGGAAAAAGTAAGAAAATTACAAAGAAAGTTTATTACTGATGGTCCATCGATATTACCAATGAAAATCGTCGATAATTCAATATAGGTCTGCATGTAGTTGTTGGAAAAATTATCGATGATATTCATCGGTAATTACCAATGTGCCGTCGGTAATCAAGTTTGTCTCGTTATTACACCGAAGGTTTTCATCGATAATTACCGCAGGTTTTCATCAATAATTCCCAATGGACAGTCCGTAATCAACTTTGTTTGTAATTTTCTCACTTTTTCCAAACCGTATATGAATTCTTTTATTCAAGATCATTAATAAAGTTATATTTAGCATGTTCTTGATGGAAGTATATATTATCAAAGTTTTCGGATTGAATTGTGGTGACTTGCTTTGAAAAAAATTGGACAAATGTAAATTACCGAAGGCTTATTCGGTAATTAGTGATGAAAACCGTCAGTAATTTTTCCAGCAAGTACATGAAAACCTATATTGGATTAGTGAAGGTTTTCATCGATAATTACCGATGGATAATAGGTAATAAACTTTGTTTGTAATTTTATATCTTTTTCCAAACTTTCTGTGGATTTTTTTGTTCAGGATCATTAATAAAATTATAATTAGCATGTTCTTGATGGAAGCACATATTATCAAAGTTGTCGGATTGAATTATGGTGACTTATTTTGAAAAAATTGGATAAATGTAAATTGCCGATAGTCCATCAGTAATTGTCGATGAAAACCGTCAATAATTTTTCCAGCATACAGATGATTTTCATCGATAATTATCGATGGGTCATCAATAATCAACTTTGTTTGTAATTTTCTCACTTTTTCCATACCTTTTGTGGATTTTTTTTATTCACCATCATTAATAAAGTTATATTTAATATGTTCTTGTCGGAAACATATATTATCGACATTGGTAGATTGAATTGTGGTGATTTGCTTTGAAAAAGTAGGACAAATATAGATTACCGATGAACCATCGGTATTACCGATAGTTTTCATCGGTAATTTTTCCATCGACTACATAGAGACTTATATTAGGTTACCAACAGTCTTCATCGGTAATACCAATGACCCATTGATAATTGTTGATTCTCAAATTTTTCAGCTCAAATCACCACACTTAAATACAAATACAATGGTAATGTGAATGTGGATGAAAAAAATGCTTAATACAACTTTATGTAAAGTTTAATATAATTATTAAGATTAGATAACATAAAAAGTGTGCAAATAAAGCAAAAAATCCTAATTTACTTGATTATTGATGGACTATCCGTATTATCGATTTTGTACTGTCGGTAATATTCAATTCTTTTATTTTTCACTTTAAATCATTATAATTCAATTCATCTATTTTGATAATGTGTATTTGCGCCAAGAATAAATGATTATTCCCAGATTTTGGGATCGCATCCAATTGCCCAAACATTCACAAATATCTAAGAGTTCTTCGAAATTCTGTAGCTCATAACTTCGTAGCTCTCCGTAGCTCTACGTGGAAGAAGGAATGGTACTGGTGGGTGTAATCTTAGTGTTTCCTTAATACATGCTTGCAAATAAGGAAGCAGAGAGATATTTGATTATTCCATGAAGTCTCCTTTGATTTCTCTTCTGAGTTCTTCGAGTACCCTTTTCATTGTTTTTCTACTCCGAAGGAGCTTTGCCATTGCCCACCCTATTGTTGAAGTGGTAGTGTCTGTCCCTGCAGTGAATAGTTCCTGCAACAATTTAGTAACAATTTTTTAAGTAATTTTTTTTTTTATGCTTTTTAGAAGCAAAAGTGTTGAAATTTTTGCTTCTCGAAAAGTATGTGAAATTTTACATACCAGAAACAAGGCATTGATCTGTTCATCAGTGAACCCATTTGCAAGAAAAACATCAAGAAAATCCCCATGTTTTGTATTGCTATGTCCGTGACTACTTTCTCTTCTTTCCTTGATAAGAAATTCCCAAACACCAAAGATTTCATTTAGACAACCTAAGGCTTTTTTTCTTAGACCTTGGACGTCCAACCTTGGAAGTAGAGGATAAAAATCAGCAATATTTGGAGTAGTCCCCAATTCCATCATCTTCCAAATTAGTCCCTACAATTCACTTGCAATTCCTTGGTTTAGAAACCGAATGAAATCCCTCGAGAAAAAAAGGTTAGCGAGTGTATCAAAAATAGTGGTAAACACAACCTCTCTAATATCTACCACTTTCCCTTCTTTGGTCCTCAAAATCTCAACCATTTCATTCACTTTCTTTTCCCTCAAAATGGCCTGTAGCTCTATGGCCTTGGCGGAGAACAGTTGGTTTCTGCATAAGGCTCTCAAGAACTTCCAATTATCTGTGCTTCCACTAGCCCAAACAAGTGATAAACGGTCAAGAACATCGTGTTTACAAGGAGTTGCTTGAGGAGCATACCTAGTCGAGAATAAACGGCCATTGGTCTTGAGGATTTCTGTGGCAGCCATTGGGGAAGACCCAATAACAAGGAGTTGAGTGCCTAGCCTTAGAGATATTAGAGGGCCATAGTGTTTGGCTAATTGGGTAGGTGAGGATAGAGAAGAGAGGGCTTTTTGGGGAAGGTTGATGAAGGAGAAGAGAAGGTTTTGGACTTGAAAAAAAAAAAAAAAAAAAAAAAAAAAGAGTAAACCCTTGTTTTGATATCAAGGATACTTTAGGAATATTTAAGAAAAAGAGGGCAAAATAAAAATTTTCACGAATTGGTGGGTAGTTATCCTCAATTTCCTGCTAACAGGAGCAATGGACCAAATTTCCCTAATTTTTTCTCATCTCTACTTCATTCCACTAAAATAAATAAATAAATAAAATTAAAAACTCGAAGAATTCCGTTAAGTATAGGTCCCCAGTGGCTCAATAACGATGGAACATTTTGTCATCCTAATTATTGATTTTATATTGCCTGTTAAGGGTGGGTTCATGCCAGCTCAGACACAAAAAGAGTGTTTTTTTAGCATCTTTAATTAGAATCAATGTCCTCTAATTGTTTTTTTTTTATTATTATTTTTGCATATCTATTTTTGTTTTTTAATCTCATTTGTAATTTGTCAATCCAATAAATAAAATATAACCACTTTATAAACATAAATTTATTTTTCAATATTAGGTGTAATTATGAATCCTAGGTGAAATGTAACCACTTTATAAACACAAATTTATAAAAGATGATTGAATTTTAATAAAACATGAGCAAATATGCATTTCTAGCTTTTTTTTTTTTTTAAAGGCATACATGATTAAATAAAAAAAATAAAAATAAAAACCAAACAAACAAAGGATCTTGATACCTTTAATTAGTGATTTTATGCTTTGAATCAATGTCCTCTAATTGTTTTTTTTTTAATTATCATTTTTTAATCTCATTTGTAATTTGTCAATCCAATAAATAAAATGTAACCACTTTATAAACATAATTTTGTTTTTCAATATTAGCCGTAATTTATCAATCCTAAGTGAAATGTAACAACTTTGTAAACACAAATTTATAAAAGATGATTGAATTTTAATAAAACATGAGCAAATATGCATTTCTAGCTTCTTCTTTTTTTTTTCTTAAAAAAAAAGGCATACATGAGTAAATAAAAATATATATATATAAAAAAACCAAACAAACAAAGGATCTAAATTTTTCCCATCACTACCTCATTCTGCATTTATTTTAAAGTAGGGTGGTAAAAAATTTTCCAACCTAAAAAAT
The DNA here is from genome assembly GCF_031755915.1 of Ziziphus jujuba. Classification (NCBI taxonomy): domain Eukaryota; kingdom Viridiplantae; phylum Streptophyta; class Magnoliopsida; order Rosales; family Rhamnaceae; genus Ziziphus; species Ziziphus jujuba. Next base: position 17,070,583 of record NC_083384.1, read on the forward strand.
GGAAAATCCTATTCGTTGAGAGGAAAAATTATTCAATAAATGTGTATCTAAATCCTAATTGGTACATTAAGCTTGGTTAGATAATACCACATGTCCAATTGCCGTATCAAGATCCTATTTCATGTTGTGAAACTAGATGTTTATGAGTCGCCCTTTAAAAATAATGCAGATGAAGAATTTGGAAATTACATCAACAAGGAGAGGGTTTCAACCGAGACCACTAACATAAAATATACTTACTTTTTTGTCTTATTTAGAGCTTAAAATTTGTTAATTTATATTTAAATATTATGAAAAGTTGCTTATTTAAGTGTTGTTCTAAATTTAGATGGAATATAAATAATTAAAAAATATTATTTATCATCATTGATGATCATTCATCTATCATATTTAAATGTTATATATCAATTTAAACGGTTACCATTAAATGATTCACTTTTAGAATTTTAATATAAAAACAATAAAATTAAGTATTCCAATCAAAATTTGCTAAATAAAATGATGATCATCATAATAGTGATAAATAGTAAAACTAAATAATTTTTAAAAAATAACATCAAAAATAAATTTTTTGGCTCAAATTATGGTGAGAACCAAAAATTAAGCATCAAAACATCAATATTCTAAAAGATTCCAAAATAGATTTTTTGACGATTTCTTATACTATTTCCATGCCAAAGATTCTTTGTTAATCCTGAATCCAATCCCCACATATTCCAAAACCCAACAACTCAAGATATGTAAAGATTCTCTTTTGAATACTTAAAGAATATTCTAGATGAATTGATTTTTTTTTTTTTAATTCCTCACCATCCATCAAAGTAAGCCTAAATAAAGATTCAAAGGTCAACGCAAAAAGAAGTGGTGGCAATCCATGCAATCTAGTGAAGGTTTCCTAAATTAATGCCTTGAAAATCAATGGTGGAGCTTAATTTTTGAGAGAAGACAGGTAAAATTCAATGTTGAAGAGCACATGCTTAGGTGGCACACAATTATTTAATGAAAATGTTTTGTCAATTTGCAAAACAACTTGCAAACAATTAAATTTCCTTTTCTTTAATAAAATTGGGCCAAAATAGGGGTGTGAAAGAAAATGCTTGATTTTTAGAAAGTTTTGAGAATTAAACATGTGCGACCTGTTACATATTGATCAAGTAACTAAAAACTCTCTTTTTCTTTATGTTTGAGCATCAGGGAAGCTCCTCCAAGGTCAATTGAAGGTTCTGAAATCTTACCAACCTACAAGAGATGATCACTTTTTCTACAAGCATTCCATAGGTTATATTTTAACCCCTTAATTCGACCTAAAGAGTAATTTTACTTTGAGTTTTGAGAGAAGTTTTGGAGAAGTTGTGAGGTAGATTGTTGTGTAAAATGCTTCCAAGTGCACAAATTAAGTAATAACATGGCTTTAAGTAAACTAGATTGTCAAACCCAAAAGAATAATGGATTATTAATTTTAATTAAATTATAATATTAAATTGAACACTCCAAATTTGATGAAAAGTCACAATTAAATTGAATTATTTAGCTAAATAAATTAAAAGACAAGACAACAAAGAAGCAAATTAAATTGAGATTTAATTCAATAATGTTTAGATAAGGGCTATGAAATTCACCACTAGTTAATCTAATTTGTTAAATGGAATTGAATAACTAATCATTTAGCCAAACCTAATCCTATTATCATCAAAAATTGATTTCCCAAGTAATTGAATGTAAACACATTAGGAGATTAGTAGATTATCATATTATGACAAGACCCTAATTAAGACCCTGAAGTCATGCATTTCTATTAAAAACATGATTAAGTAATCTTGGCACACTTAATTAGTATGAAGGGCACAAACATGTAAATCAACCATTAAACTACAATATAATATAGATTTATCTACAATTGTATTGCTTAAATCAGTTATAAAAGAGGTCAATCATGAAGCATTATTAACTATTTGATTTTTTATATCACTTAAAACACAAATATTCAATCCATAAAAATTAAATCATGATAATATATTAAATCTTTGTAACTTAAGACTACTTTCATAGCCCTAATTATGATTTAGTTCATAATTAAGAAAAAAACTCAACATCATTAAATTAAAAGACATGTTTAAAAATAGAATTAAAGAAAAGGATTAAAAAAAAAAAAAAAAACCAATTATGTAAGCCACCGGCTTGATGGATTTAGTGGCTGCCAAGATTTCTTTGCTTCCTTTTTAGTCTAAGCTTGTTTCTCACACCTCCAAAGGTGAAGCAAGTCCTTGGCTGCAACAATGAATGGAAAAACTCCATATGATTGCCACACCTTTTTCTTCTCCAAACCCTTGAAATCTCTCACAGTTTTGTGTTTAATTGTTATTAACTAATTCTCATAATTAGGACTATGAAATAGCCCTGGTTACAAAGGTTTAATACTTGTTATGGAATTTTATTTTAATTATTTAATAAAAGTTTTGAATTCATCTTTATGTTAAAGCTTTATAGTTTAACTCTTTTATAATTGATTTGTGAAATATAATTTTATGTGAAAGATAAGTTATATTATAGACTTATGATGCGTTACATGTTAAATTGATTATATGAAAGCTAGTCAATTTAATATGCCAGGTTAGAACCTTAACCTAGATCTAAATGAAATTTCACAGCCCTTTTAGTTCTTAATTAGATCGAACTAGTATGCGATAGTTATAATTTGTCTTTGTGATTAACTTCATGTTTATGTGAAAGATATTCTTGAATAATTTGGAATCAAGCATCATAAACTTATCTTTTAAATCCCTTGCACATCTATGTTAAACTTAAATAATTAGTAATGATTTCATACTCTCTTTATTGCGTTATCAATGGAATTTGATCTTAATTTACTCTCTTGCTTAGGAATTATTTTCTTAAGAGTTTGATTACTTTATTTCTTAGTCTCAATTTATTTTCTAGAAAACCATCATTGAATTTTCTAAGGTTAAGTAATACAACAATTTAACTAAAATTTAATTTCTATTATCTTAGGTGCGACCCCTTTTCTCATCACTTTTATTACTTGTTAAACAAATTATATATCTGCGAGGATTTTTAAACAACAAATACGATTACAAAGTTTCTACTCGACGTCGAAGTGAAGACAAGCGAGGCTTGTTGAATGATAGAACCAAAATATAGCAATGGCCTTGTGACGCTTCACTCACATTTGCTTTGTCTCTATCATGGTCATAGCCCACGTAATTAATCATAAGCGTCCATCTAAACTTCCTTTTTATGTTTCTTTATTTGTTCTGGAGTCCTCTTTCTATGGTTTTGTTTTTTTTTTTTTCTATTATGCAAACATATGGAAAGAAGGTGGAAATTTCAATATTAAATTTATAATTCATGCTTTTCTATCTTAAACTATGATGATTAAGCAAAATAAGAAGGTAAAATGATGGATATGTATCTGAAAACTAATGTTTGATTTCCTTGTATTCAAGATTTCATAAGGTTGAATGGGTCAACATTCTTTATTCTTAGCCTAAACAATTCAAAAAGCAAAAGCCCCACTAAGACAAGACCCCTTTTTACATCATTCTTGAGGTTGAAGATGATGGATGAAAACCTATGTCCAATGGTTAGAACAACATTAAAGCATAAATTAGGTCATAATCTAATTATTTATTAATTGTGTACACATAGTATCATCTAATTGGCTGAGTGTACCAACTAGTATTTTATGTCAGTACATGATATATATATATATACATATCAAATAATTTCTCAGAATGATGGGTCCATATTGGCTCGAAAACCACAAACGTGGAGCATTTTATCATCCCTAATTATTGATTTTATGCTTTGGATTTTATTGCAAATTGAAATTAAGCATTAATCATTGTCTACAAAATAATATATTAATAGTTTTCATTAAAATAAAAGAAACGCTGTGGGTAAGGGTGTGCAGGAAACCGGAGTAACCGAAATAGCTGACCAACCATACCCCATCAATCGACCGATGACCAACAGCTAGTCAGTCGGTAAACCGGCACCGACCAAGGTCACTCGATCGGTAGCAATTTCCATGGTTCGAAAGCCGTCGATGACCAAAACCAACCAAATATATGTCTACAGGTATTTTTTGGCTTATATATGTGTATACAGTTCATTTATGGTGCGGACGGTCCTCATGCGGACCACAGTATTGGTAACGGGTTTTTATAATATTGATGACGATTTTCTAAAAAACCGTCGTTAATATTATGAAAAACCGTCACAAATACTGTGATTCTTATGCGGACCGTCTTCACTATAAATTTCCGTATGTGTATATATATATATATATATATATATATATATATATTTTCTATAATTTATTTTTGAAAATCACTAAGATTTCATCCATTTTAGCGATTTGATTTCTCTCTCTCTTGATCTAGTACATGCACGATCTCATTCCCTCACGCACTCTGCAGTCTGCGTGATCTCATCTCTTCTATTTCAATCTGATCTCTCTTTACCAACTACCTCTCCACTAGCAAGTGCTCCCTCTCTCTCTTTCTATCTGTCCCTTTCTCTGTCTTTTATTGGCTCTCTCTTTCTTACTCTAAAACCTTTTCTATGCTGCTAGAATCATTCGTCTCTCGTTCTAAAATCTTTTATCTCTCACAACCGTAAATAAGACTGTTTTTTTTTTTTTTTTTTTTTTTTGGGTCAGATTGTGTGTGAGTTTCGATTTTAGGCAATGGTTGTGTAAAAATAAAATGTTAATATGATGATGGAAGTACACACACACAAAAAAATATGATGATGGATGTTCAAAAATATAGATATATATAGTAATTAGATCTGATGGTGTGAAAGATGCACATGATTTTGGTTGTGATTTATACGCAGAGCTTCTGATTTTATGCTTCGTTAATACACTTTTTTCTTGCTAATTATCAAAAAGAAATTACAAAAGACAATAAATAAAAAATAAAAAGAACAGAGTTCTTCAGTATTTTTTGTTTATGTTCCTTTTAGGTCGTTTAGTTTTTTCTATTTTGCATAAATAAAATTTGATTAATCAAAAAATTGTAAATTTTTATCCTAAAATAATATATAACTTTCTACCATGCTAATCTTCTTTATAGAAATATATTTCTTTAGAGAATTAAAAGGATATTTAAAAAAAAAATAAAAGGAAAAAAATTAAACCATGATAAGCCATAAAAATTTAAACTTTTCTTTTTTTAAAATAATGTGCCCCATTTGATTTTTATATGGCTGTAAATAAGGGGAAAGCAATTGGTTTTTGAAGCTGAAAAATGAATTTTGATCCATTAATTGACGGACTGATCAAAATTTCTCCAGTGTGAAAAAACCAACCGAAACCAACCATTGCATACCCTTAATTATGGTTAAATTCCTTGCCCAGATAAAATCCTCATTCGTCCCACGCAAACACATTAAGGAACTCTCTAGAAAAGTAGACATCATTGACAAAGTACCCAAGCAAGTATATACTCAGTTGGAAGTTAAATTGGAGCCCAAGAAGGCTCTACAACAATGAGTGCATGCCATAATGAGGATGCGCACATAACCTTCTCCAAGGATAACCAATCAAAGGAAGACATACCTCACAAGTTGAACCAAGCTCACTAGATGAGTCAAGATGGGCAATCTAACAGTTTGGAATCAATTACGTATCACCAAATGACAAAGCTAGCAAAGATTGTCACTATCAACTCCAGAAAGGTTGAGAGTTGGCCTACCTATCGCAGACTAGGTAACACATGTCGCAAATCCATCTCCTCCGCCTCTTATAAAAACTCTCGAGTTTGATCTTTCTAGCGCTTTTTCCTTCTAAAATGGTATTGTTCTTACTCAGCTGGAATCAATCGAGAAAAACGAGCTTGGTTTGTTATTCACTTGGTCAGAGGGTTTACGCCCACCCACCTGTCGATGCCCCATGATGTATTATATCGGTGGAAATCTAATTTTCTAAATTCATAGTTTTTCCATCTTACAATAAATATTCAAACAAAAAAAAATTATCACTTTTTTAAAAAAATTAGATTTTCACTAACTTTACCTCTATCCAAACAAGCTGTAAAGGAAATTAAATCTCAGAGTGGGATAATAAGATGAATTATAAATCCTCCCAAAAGGTGTCAATTAAAAATTCTTTTGAAAACTATTTTTTATATATTTTATTAAAAAACAATTTTATTCTTAATTTTTAAAACACAAATTAATTAATTATTTGTAAGATTTAAATATTTTGATACAAAACAAATATTCTGAAAAATAATTTATAGGAAACTGATTGCCAAAAAACTAATTCGTTAAAATTAGTTTCCTTCAAAATTTCAACACTTTTCAAACAGAATCTAAGGAAAAATTACATAATATAAATCTTCTAAATATGCAATCAAGTTTCAATTTACTTTCTATTTTTTTTTTTTTAAAAGTAACTTTGCCATAATGTCATTTTACCTCTGTTTTAATTTTTTTTTAAAAGATTTTTATGAAATTGACCAATTAATATTCAATTTTGTTTGTTAAATAATGTGTTAATATAGTAACGGTTGACTAAAAATAACAATAATCTAAAAATGTATGGAAAGTGAACCCAATAACACTTTGCAATATTATTTGGTAAACAATGTTTAGTAAATAAATTCGGTGACTCTAGTTGTATTAATCAACGAGTAACTTGAAACTAAAGTGAATGTTTAGGGAGTATTTTAGACTAGTAAAGGCACAAGAAAGATGTGGGACATGAGTTCAATAAGATTCAAGTCCACGTAAGTGGATGCATACTCCAAATTCTTTTCCTGAACATACTCAAAAATCTCTTCTTCTTCTTCTTTTTTCCCACACAATTAAAAAAATATCTTTTTCCACAACCAAAAATCTGTTCAGCTGGAGTCGGGAGAAGAATCTAATATTGTTTTTAGTCATATGATGAAGTAACTTAAAAGATGTTCAATCACAGAATATCAAACAGTTTCTAAAATTATACATGTAATGTTCGACCATATATTGTCAAAGAAAATAAAACAAAAATTTTGATAGTTTTAAAAAGAACTTAGTAGTGAAAGTAGGAGTTTTCCGTATACAAATGAAAGGAAAAATATAGCCAAAATGGAATCAAAGACTACATAAGGAAATGAATTGGACAATAAATTTAATTTCTTTTCTATGGTGAGCGACATCTCCTAGTTTACATTGGACGTGCTATTGTGGTTTATGTATAGGTTGTTAGTTGTTACCATGTTCAACATCAATTAAAATTACAAGTTGAATAATGTGGTCCACCATAACAAGCCTCCATATCAAAGCCAGGAAAAATGTCTAGCCTATTTATAAGCTTAACCCACTTAGAGATCAATTTTGAAGTCCTAGTATGAGTTAACCTACTGGGTCATTGTATTCTTTAACAAAGCCAACAAATTAGACTCTAAACCCGTGCATTTCTTTTCTTCGTTCAAAGCTCATTTATTATACTGCGAGCTGTCTTGCAGGACAGGTTGAATTGCAAAATACTAGAAGAGTTAAAAAAACCAACCAATTATTCTTAAAATGGGATCGTTACCTCTTTGAGTACCTTTCATGCTTTTTTGTAGGAGATAATAACATCATTCAGAAGAGCCGCAAACTTACTCAAAGCTAAACAACCAGCTCCTCAAAAGTGTTTCACTTGTTCTCAAATAGTCTTTAATGAGTAGAGATTGAAAAAGAAAAAGGGGAACAACAAAACGCCCACCGTGGGGCTCGAACCCACGACCACAAGGTTAAGAGCCTTGCGCTCTACCGACTGAGCTAGACGGGCTTGGTATTATACTTAAAAATAAAACACTACTAACCCAAAATAATAAAAAAATAAAAAAACCAACTTATTGTCGGTAATTCAAATATTTACCGTTTATAACTGTAAAGTGCCCCAAAAAAAAAAAAAGGCGGGAAATTTTTAACAGATCAATCAATCAAATAAAAATTTTCCTCAAATAAACCCGAAAAAATCAAAAACAAAAACAAAAGAAAAATAATAAATAATAATACAAACCAGAAAGCAAAATGTGTTGAATACCCGCGCTGTTCTCTCTCTCTCTTTCTCTCTCTCTCTCTCTCTCTCTCTTAAAACAAACATATCCAAAACCAACGCTGCTTTTCAAAATTCGCAATGGACGAAAACACCCTCATCGGCGGCGATATCTTCGGCGGCCTCGTGCCTCTTTGCCACGTGTCCGCTTCCCAGGAAGACCATCTGCGTCGCTGCCCTTTTGCTCCAGAGCCTTACGACGCCAGACCCTCCTCCTCTGATTCCGACTCCGACCCCGACGCTATTCCCGTCGAGTCCACTGGAATTATGATGGTCTCGCCTCCAGACAGTTTGGAGTTCAGGGACAACAACAACAACAACAACAACAATAGCACCTCTCACGATGTCTTCCAGACCCCGCCGGAGGATTCCACCATGTTTAGCTCCGAGGAGCAGAATCCGCCACCGGCGGCCATGGAAGGCGGGAAACACGAAGGTTCTGATGGTGACGTGGCCGTTGATGGTGGGAGTGAAACTGTGGTTGTCGATTTGGGGTGTGTGGACGATAGCGGTACAGGGACCGTGGAGTTGGGGTTGGATTCGGAGTTAGGGTTTTCGGAGATCCAGGAGGTACAGAGGGTCAACTCCCAGTCTGAATCGTTGGGATTTAGGGTTTTGAGTGCGGAAGAAGAAGAAGAAGAAGAGGAGGGTTTGGACGAGCAGCCACCGTTGAAAAAATCGAAGATTCCACCGCAAAATTCGGGGAAATCCGCGGGAGGATTGGAGTCCGAGACGGTCAATCGGCACGACCACCGATCTCGTTCCTGCCAAAATGTGGAATTCAACGGCGGAGGCGGCGATGCAGGGTTTGGGGAAGAAAGCTCGGCCAAGAGGAAATTGGAGTTCGAAGTCGTTCAGTTAGAGATTGAACCAAACGGCCGCGTATTGGAGGGGGGAAATGCCAAGGTAGGTGTAAAGGAAGGTGTGAACAACGAAGGGGTTTTGGGATTGAATGAATTACAGAGCAGCGGTCAGGAAAAGGAACCTGCCGGAGAGTTCATGGAGGCTGAACGTGGAAAATGCCAGGGTCGATTGCTGCCAAATTGGATTCACGGTGTTGAAAAGAATGAGAATGAGGTTAGGAAAGCAATGACAAAAAATGAGAACAAGGTTAGGAAAGTGCAATTGAGTAGGGTTGTCGAAAATTTTCCATTTTTGCATGCATTGAAATTGCTTAAAGAACTCGATGATAAACTTGGCGATGATAGCTTTCCAGGAGATGGTTTTGTTGAAATTTGTAAGCAGCAAGGGATAATTTTTCCCCGGCCGAGCTGGTGGCCTGAACGGGGCTTTAATCTCATCGACAACAACGACTACAATGATGAGTGAAGATGAGGCCCGTTCACAAATTGAGGTTTTGCTTTGTTTTTTAGCATGTTGAGTTAAGATGGGCTTGTGGTAACCATACATATGAATTGCTAGACCTGGTCATGTTTTTGTTAATGTAGATTTTGCATTCTAAATCTACTGTCATCACTGTTTCAGTAGATTTTGATCAAAGGGCTATTATATACCTTAGAAAGTTTGTTGCTTTACTGATTAAATTGTTAAATTTGGAGGAACAAAGTAGCTTAGGCCAGACCAGGGGTAATGGTAAAATAGGCCATAGCCATGATAGGTTTTGCTTCCACATTTTACAGCTTCTGTTTCTGGTTTTTGCAAACAATTAAGTATGTTTCCATAGTCACTGGAAGGTGGAAAGCTAGAAGAAGTTAGATTAAACTGAAGAAGGTAGCTGTTGATTCTATGTTACATTTTTTTGTGGGGAATGTTGATATTCTATGTTACATATTTATTAATGTGAATGTTATATATGATAGTTTCAAAGCCTTATTGTTTCAGCATCTCTATAATGTGTATGACAAATTTTCTGCTTTATGTTCTTTTTTTCTGTTTTTTATAACTTTTCCCCTGATTTGGGCACATAAAACTATCTAAACTCTCAAAGTAAAGAAGGGAAAAGAAAAAGCAGATTGCTCAATGTGCCGTGCGGAGCTTTACCAATAGTTTGAAGCAATCTTATTTTATGCTGCTTATTCACTTCAGCAGCATTGCTGGATACCACTGGAATATGCGAATTTATTTCTTTTTTTTCTGAACCATTAATGTCCACAATTTAAATAATGTCCAGAAAAGGGAGAAAAAAAAAAATCCACAATGATTTTATGTATGCTAATTCTTTATGAATTTCAGTCTTTTCTTTTTCGGATACGAATGGTTTTGCGCGTAGCTTCTTATTAGCCACATTAAATGGGAAGTATCATTCAGATTTCAGTTTAATATATATGTATATATATAATTTATCTAATGGTGCGTACCTGATATGATATATACCATTACATGCATGCCTAACATCAAATAACACATAAGAAAAATATATTTTTCATAGATATTGCTAGTTAGATTATTTTCAATAGCATATGGAAAAACTTATCAAAATCAAATTATAAATATTATTGAATAGAAAAATTAATCAATCAATATTTTGATTTGATTTGTGTTCCTAATATATTTCTTTTCAAATTACCATCTAAAGTTGCCTATACTAATGTGAATTATTGCGTAACATGCAATCTACATTCACTTCCAAAAGCTATCTCATCAAATTTGCCTTACATTTGCTGTTTTTCTTTGACATTATGACTTAAAATTTGCCGTGTTAAACGCACTGTTAAAGGAAGGAAATTTCCAAACTTAGCCAATTCCATCAAACTCTCAGTGACCAAATTCAACATTGCTGATTAAAAGGACATCCATGAGACACAAAAAACACTGACCAAAGTAAAGTATTTTTTACAAGTCATTGGCCATTCTGGCAAAACCATTATCAAAATTGGTTGAAAAAACTGTTGCGCCTTTTGGACAAGTTCTAGGAAACAACCAATATTTTCTTTAATTATCCTCTCAAATCAGAGTATCACTCATAAAGAAATGCATCTTTCTATCAAGAGGTATGTTGATAAATCAAAAAACCGATAATCGTGCCATCTCCAGAGAGCATTAAGGCAGCTAAATGTCCACTTCCACCAGAAAGTTATATGCATCTTCAATTTCCGCCTTTATTTCCATCAGCATCGATAATGAGCGTGAAAACAAGCCACTATCTCAAACTTATTATGCGAAAAAAGCTAAACTGCAATTCATACAAAACTCTAGAATTTATCACTTGTGCATTATGAGCTATATATTACAACTGTTGTCAACCTATACAAAAAAACCCACCCAAATTCATCCCCTTAGAATTCCAAGTTCAGAGAGGTTAGGCAAAAAGAAGTGCAACCATCAAACCTCATTCACAGACTATTTTTTTTTTTTTCCTTTTTTTTTTTTTTTTTTTTTTTTATGTGTCTACCATGCACAATATGTGAATCCCAGTCATGGCTTCTGGAAGAAGGCATACCTATGTAGTCCTATCGTTCAATGTTGCATACAACATCGTCAGGGATGGACAAGATGTGGGTATATGGAGCTACTACTAGTGCTCGCCTGCTGTGAACCAAAACTTGTCGCTGGGTGAAGAAGCTCTGCTTGAGCAAAAGAGCCGTGGGATGGCACATCCAGCAGCAAATCCTGATCAGAACTTTCTTCAACAAAATTGATAGAATCCAGCAAGAAAGAGCTACCATCAGTAGGCAAAGCAAATAGACTTCTTGGACTAAAGCAAGAACCATCATTGTCTACGACTTCCTTGTTTTCGTAGCTATTCTTCATGATCACCCTTTTGGGGCTCTTCATCATAATCTTTACTTCTGAAAGATGCAAGATACCTCTTAAAAACAGTTGCATTATAATTTTTTATAGAAGTTTATTGTTCACAACATTAACATCTCCACGTGGAAGTGTGATATGGTTCCGTAGCCTGTCCTTAGGGTTTACAAATCAGATTATCCACTTTAAGCCTTTATATTAAACTTGTATAAAGAAGAATTGAGGTCTGTTTTGTGCCTGGATATCAATGTATATGTGTGTGTGTGTGTGTGTGTGTGTGTGTGTGTGTGCGCGCACGTGCACGTGTGTTTGTGGTGTGTTTGAGAGAGAGAGAGGGAGAGAGAGAAGAGAGATGTGCCTATTTATTTTGTATTCTGAATTTTCCTTATTGAATCAGACCAAAATTAGGTAAGTTCATGAGCAGTACTATATGCACACAAGAGGTGATTATACCTGGGCTTCAAGATTCTAGGTAAAGAAAGATAAGTCTGGTTTTCTTAGACAAACAAAACAAGAGGACATTGGGAAAGGACTCAAAGGGATATAGAATATGTTATTGAAGGGCAAGAAGGCAAAGCTAAGTTTGATTTTCGTATCTGAAAACTCGCCACCATTTTCCAATATGAAGTGAGCTGAAAAAACTCAATTGGCAAACTAATATTATATCCGCAAAAGAAAACATTTTCAGCTAACCTGGAAAATTTTGATTTTGGCTGTCTCGCAGTCTCTTGACATTTATGATATTACTAGATACTGTGGCGTTAGGTCCACAAGCAACTGGCCCTCCACAGCTAGTTTTATAATTCTGCAGCAAAAACAAGATTATAATGAGTTGCTGTGGCAAACAGTTACTTCGTTTCCTTCAAAATCTAACAAAGATTTAAACTAGCTCAAACCTTAAGAAGATGATAGCGCTCAACCCATTTAGATTTTGACAAGCTGGAAAGTGCAAGTCTTTTCAAAGTTTTACAGTCTTCAGCTTTTGCCCCTGAGAAGGAGATGTCGAAGACACCTTCCGCAAGCAGTTGCTGAAAGGAAGTTAAGTTCTCGTTGAACTGAGGGCTATCAAACAAACTTTTGAGGCTGCATAAGCAACAAGTAAACCACCGTGAATTTTGGATTATGCATCCAACCTCTTATCTCCTTATTTATTTATACATAACAAATTATAAGAATTTATGTTGCAAATTTCAATACTTTACGGAGGGGTCGTTTGTAAAATAATACAATGATGCATAGAATGAGATGGTTACAAGGATCCTAAACATCCCGGACATGAATTTAATATATCAAGCACGCAAGGTTGGAGACAGAATATCATGTCAAAAACTGCATATCCAATGCCTTGCATTCTTTAGATCAAACAACATTCACTATCAGGAGTTCATATATATTTTTGTGCATAATATTATTTGGTCAATCAAAAGAAAAGATCAAGCAAAGCAAGAAATAACAATGATTCCAACCTATCCGGAAATTTGACAGTATCAACTGGAGATAGATACGTCAGTAATTGTTGCTGCTCCTCATCTGTCAAGTGTCTAGTAAACTCCTCAAAATTCAGAATATCCTACATAAAACACAAATTACAATTATGAAAATTACTCAATAATTAAATATACATAGTGAATACACAACTGGGCTTCATCAAAGAAACTCTAAATTAGTTTAGGAATTTTCACAAATTGTCACCTTGTTTGCATCATTCATGTAATAATTACAATGTCCTACAAGTTTGCTAGTTTCCATTTCTTTAAAGTAAAGCCAAGTATGCTCAGTGTAATTTCAAAAATAATGACATTAAATTTGAAGAAATTGCCTTAAAATTTCTAAGACCACAAGAAAGTAACTTACATTCAAATCTATATTACATATAGGGGAACTATGGTTTCCCAAGATTTGGAGGTATTCATGCTGAGACTTGTCCCTGAAAGCCAAATAACAGGAATATTAGTTATAGTAAGAGCAATATTTTCTACTTCTCCAACCGTTTAAAATAATAGTTTCTCTAATAGCAACTCTATTACTTTACCCGCAGTCCATAACTCACAAATATATCCTAGATGATGCAGTTCCATCCTCCTACTAGCCAATTATATATAACCCTCTATGTTCCATTTTAGTTTCTTCTTCCCCCCTCCCTCTCTTCCTTTTATTAAAAAAAAAAAAATTTTTTTTTTTTTTTTTTTTCTTCTTATAAGCTCATTATACAGATTATCGAGTAACAAGAACACAGATATGCAGTGACTAGGAAACTTATGCAAATATTGAGTCCAGTTTTCAATTATTAGCCATGTTGCAAATGCTGGTATCTATTTTAGATACAAATGTATGCATTGAGCTAATGGCCAAATTCTTTGGAGGTCAAATATGTTTAAATGTTCTCAAAATTATTAAAAAAAAAAAAAAAAAAAGGAAAACGAAAAAGAAAAGAAAAGAGGCAGGAATATTGCCTTCTAAGTTGTTCTTGTTGCATCCCTTGTCCAGCAGGGTACTTAATCTTTTCAATTCCTGGACCGGTAAGATTGGCACCTTTGTTATTGGTGTGTATGCTTGCAGAATGGGAATAAATCTCATTAATATAGTGTTTGTTATCAACTGAAAGGGAGCTAGCTTCAGATTCCTCTTCTCGAGTTATTGAGCTGGGATGCCTAATGAGGACACTTCCATGTCCTATCTCAACAGAGACCATAGGTGTTTCACTCTCAAAAAGCAGATCTTCTTCAGAAGATCCAGAGAAGTATGAAGATTGTTGTTCATGTAAAATGGTATAAAGATCCTTTGTGAGCTTTTCAACAGAAGATGGTTTTGGACGATTAACGCAGGTCCTTTTCCTAGAAGGTACCATTGTGTCCCACACCATTGACTGAGCTGGGCCTGAAAAGGACCAATTGAGCAGTTATTTATTGTAAGATAAAGTTCACTACTTTTATGAGTTGTAGATTCATATATACGACTCTTAATATAAGTATTTTCTATAAGTCAATTTGATGATTTTGAGCTGAAAGGTTATCATAGCATATAAGCAATAATAAAAACTAATTGTGATGAAGACAACCTAAAAGAAAATGATCAATACTGGAAATGAATACTCATATCAATGGCAAAAACATGCATCCAAAACTAATGTAAGTTACAGCTAGAACTTTGACTAGAAAAAAAACTAAGACATAATTCCTTTCAACTTCATTTGATTCAATAACAAATAACTTCACAGAAATGGGGTAACTCAATACCGCTGGATTAAAACTTTTAATCATATACTGTATAACAACCATGGTTTGATATATAATTGGGAAATAGCATTAAATTCTCTTCATTCTGGATAACAATTCACATCTATCCAACAAAACCATCAATTTCATTTTCCTTATGATTCATTCTTCTTCATTATTTCCTTTAGAGTAAAAACCAATTCCTAAACAACTGTTTCAATCAATTAGAAACAACAGTGACAAAGATAAATAAGCAGGCAAACAACTTGAACTATCCCTTGATAAATATTAACCATTGTGAGCATCCAACCTGTCAAATCACTTGCATCTGCACTGCCAAATTGTGCACAGCTCTCAGAGTTGGATATGGCAGAACCAGAACTTGATCTGTTACTCGCATCTTCATCTATCACTTTCCGGAAACCCTGGTTGTAATCAGTGGTCACCCCACCAATCACCACACCATCATGATTCTGCTTTCTTTTAAGGAGCTTCACTTCTTTGTTCTTATTAATAGAAATGCTTTTCACTTTGGAAACTCTGTGTTCTTCAAAATCATCAGGTTCTGCTCGAGCATGAAGAGGAGTATAATTTGCCAGTGTTCCCTTTGTCCTCCATCGTGAACCACAAGCATTGCAAAGTACTGGCTTGTCTGGAGGCCCATTGCGCCAAAGAGGGGTGCCTGTTGCAATACTTGGTTGTTAGCAATCAATGCTAAAATCTTTACTTGCAAGGATATTAATATGACTTTTACAAACCTTACAAAGCTTGGATGAATCGGTAACTCAAATATTTGGAATAAAAGATTTCAAAATGTCATATTTACATTGCAAGATTCAAGACATATTCTCAAAGCAACCGAAGTTCTCATGTCAATTTATATTTCAAATGGATAAACAAGGAAATTGTTCAAGTTATCTTTGTTATAAAGTTTGATCTTCTGATAATGAAGAGCACCTATATTTTCCAAGAGATGTTTCATCTTACAATATTATGAAATGTAGCATTACACAAGTGAAAATGCAGGCCTCCTACTTAACAGCCAAGCCAATTATGTTAGCATAAAGTTGCAAACAATCATTATAACCAGCACCATACAAGTTAACATGAAATTTTCATTTTAAAAGCAATGGCATAGAGCAATTTGAGACACATTCAGAACAAGTTATTAAAAGATTTTTGGGCACTTGCAGAGGATTTCATAAGGCTCGTGAAGCTTTTTTAACAAAGCTAGAGAATAAGCTAAAACTGGGAAACAAGAACATGATGCACCTACAAAGCAGAAAATTCAGCTACAACTCCTCAGTATGATATAAAGTTCACAGCTTCTAATCGGAAAAGGCAAAGCAGGATAAACTTTTAAAGTATAACTTAGTTTACAATAGGTGGAAAAGAGTTTCTTTGCCAATGCTAATTGTATGAAAGTAAAGATTAGAAAGGCTTTCTAGCACTGGAGACTTGAATTGTTAGGATGGTTTAACATGGCACTCCTCTCGGCATAACAAGTACATGAATCCAATCTAACTATGATAACAATGAGGTTATTAACAAGAGACAACAAAACCTCCTCTACTCCAAACAAGATGTCATGATTAACAGAAGAGGGTTCAGAAGAATAAGGGTAGAGTAACGGTCATAATTCATATATATATATATATATATATGTCTAATAGCTTCTTGGATATTGGTAGTTGAGTTTTGACCCTCAGGCTGATAACCAAATTAATTTGTGTTGTCCTTGAGAATTTCATTTCCATAGTACTACTTATGAATATGGAACAAGTAGCATCTTCCATAACTCATTCGGCAATATCAATGCTTCATTTTCTTAATTTCAAGCTCCGATGGTTGAGAGCAGGTACTATGAAACTAAAGTCCATCTGTGAAATGAAAGAGGCTCTTGTCCTTCCTTGCACCACCGATCATATAGCTGATTGAAGGGAAAAATACTTTGACATGTTGAAAGACAATAAACAGTCTCTGAAAAGGGAACAACTTTAGTACTGACCCTAAATAATTAGTATCGTATCTCAATGAGCTAATGCAAGTTCATAGAGTTTCAACACAACTACTCGGATTGCAACAAATGCACCACACGCTAAATTTTGACATTCCAAACAAACTTCTTTTGGAAAGTAAGGAAAGGGATAAAGAATTTAAAATTCAGAAATATTCTACAAAAGAATAGAATATAAGCTTCATTTCAGAAGCTGAACTGAACAGCACTAGACTTTGAGCAGAAGGAGCAAAATTCCATCCAATTAGATTGGTTTTTGAGATTTTAGAACAAAATTCCACATGAATAAAACATAAGAAATTAAGAATGAATTAATGGGAATTTTTTATTTACCCAATTCTGATTCAAATAAGGGAATGCTGAGCAAACACTAGTAGCAACACTGTCAAATGACAAGCCATGGTGCATGGCAAAAATGGTTCAGAACAAAATTTTGCAAGAGACTTTAAGGAAGCTCTTTGAAGTGATGACACTCTAAGGAAGCCCATTTTAGTGATGAAGGGATTGGACATGAGCATTGCAAAACGTACATTTGTTTGCAATTGAATCATTGACTAAGATTACAAACCAAAATCATGGGTTTGACTCAATTCTGGGATTAGTCAATTGGAAAGCAATACAATCATATATAGTCTCTCCAGTTTGCCCAGAACACGAGAAAGTCGGAACTCAATTTTCAATTTGGCGACAGATTTTAGCCTTAAATGAGAGAGACAAAAGGGCAAAAACACCGAGCAATACAAAATGAAAAGGTAAAGGTTGAACACCAAATCAGAAAAAGAAGAATAAAATTTTTTAACCAATGGCAGAATTCATGAGCAAAATCAAACTCAAACCAGTTGAGAATTCAAAGGAAGAAAGACACATGTAGTTTGGAATTCATGTACAAACAGAATATTATAAATAGCAGCATATACTCTAGATTTTGTATTTCACTTTTTCCGAGGTAATTTCTTCACTTTTCCACATAGTTTTTGCCTTCTGCAATTGAATTATTTCCCCCAAAAAAAATAAAAAAAAAAACAAAACAAAAACAAAAAGAAGCAGAATGAAGAACCCAGTTTTTTTTTTTTTTGTACAAATTAAAAATAAATAATAAAATTGGAGAAACAAGAACTCACTTGTAACTCCACAGTGATAGCAAGGTCCTTGCTTGCCCATCTCTCTCTTTTTTGCTCAGGTGAAGAGAAAGAAATAGAAAAAGAAATTTTTGATAAAGGAAAAAAAGAAAGAAAAAATATTGAGAAAAACTTATTTATTCACAAAAAGAGTGAAAAACAAAAAATAAAAATTAATTTATGCAAATATGATTATTCTCTTCTACTCTTATATGGCATATACTACAGAGTACAGAACGCTTTTCTGGAGCAAACCCAGAGATAGAGTTTGCAAAAGAAAGCAAAAAAAGCCAAAGAGACCCAGAAGAGTTTTTTTTATGTCTTTACAGTCCCAGAAAAATCATACAAAATACAGTCTAAAATCAACAAGAAATGAAGGGATTTAGATAGGTTTTTTCAGCTGGGAATCTGTACAATCCAATGGAAGAGAAAAGACCATTGGAGGAATCTCATAAATGGGTGTGAAAAAGGAAGGTGAAATGGGAGAGAGAAAGAGAAAGAGAGAGGAGAGAGAGAGAGAAGGTAAGTGTATGTATATGACCTCTTTGTTGTATTGTATATTTGTATATGTGAAGTAAATGGTCAGCTTACTTTGCTTTATTTTGATGTAATTGAAAGATTTTCAATTCCCCTTTCTAATTTATAATCTATCCTAAATGTAAAAATTTTCAATGGAAAAAAATATATATATATTTCTCTTTAACATGTTTTGTAAGTTAAAGGGTAGAAGAATATTATGGCATATATCCTTGTTGACTGTAGACTTTTCTGCTTTTAGGTACATATAAATCTTCAAACCCCCAATACAAAACTGAAATAAATAAAATAAATAAAATTATAAAATCATAAATTCTGGTTTTGAAGAATAGTGAAATTGAGGGGAAAATATATTGACCAAATTTTAAAACTTGAAATAGGAAAAAGATAAGCTATGGGCTACAGCCAACCAACACACAAAAAAAAAAAAAAAAAAAAAAAAAAAAAAGCCAAAAGGAGGGGAGAAAGAAACAAGGAGGGCTTGTTTGGCTTTCTTTCTAGTTTTCTTCTTCTTTTTATTTTTTTAAAATTTAATTTTAATTTAGTTATTTTATATTATATTTTTATGTTTTATATTCTTCTTTCTTTAGGTGTGTGTGGTGACATGGGATTGATAAATATATTTAGTGGCCCTTTCTAATACCAATAAAGTCTAAAGTCACCGGCCTTGTAACCACTCCTACTCACAAAAAGCATTATTTACCGTTGATATAGGAGAAAAATGATTATGATTTAGAAACCATTTAGTAATCAATCTATGCGTTTTTAGTTGGGTTTTAACTATTAAGGGTGATTTAAGAGTCTGTCATCATTTTATTTTCTCACAAACAGTAATTTTAGTAGAACAAATTGCAAAGTAGCACATGAAAGGGAAATTTTAAATTTCTTGTGCAATGTCAATTTTGTCCGATTTAGTATTTTTGTTCTTTTTAATTTTTACAAATAAAAATTAAAAAATAATAATAATAAAATGAGGACAAGTAGTGTATGTCCATGTTAACATAGTGGGTATCCCATGAATCTGACTCATTAGGTGCCACGTGTCATACTCTTTTCCTATTTTTTTTTTCCCCGAGTTTGGCCACCAATGGCCCACCACACTTCTGAAACTGCACTTCAATGGTCAGCATAACTAAGGGCATTTTCGTCCATTTGATTTTGCTGGGTCTTTCCACCTGAGATTTTGACCTGTAACCAAACTTATCAGCGGCTCACAATCGTGTTGAAATATGCAAATCGGACGGTTCAAAATTCAAGACTTCACCATTTGAAATTGCTGTCGATAAACCATGACCTTGAATAATGACCAACTTTTTAATCAATTAAAATCAATGCATCTAGACCGTTCATTCCTCTTTAATAATTCATCAAATTATAATGCCCTAAAATATATAATAATTCTCACCCTTCCCATCCACATACATTTGGGCTTACCTCATCCGCGTATCCCAAACACTACGGTATAATTTTATAACATGTAAATGATAATACAAGAAATTTATAGAAATTTTCTAAGAATGACCAAAAAAATCATTTAATATCAACGGTCTGTACTGATTTCATCAGCAGTCCCATTGATACTCAGCGTACCAGGGCTGAAAATGGTGCTCTATTACCCCATACCTAAGTTATTGTTTTCAAATATATATATTAAAAAATGGAGTTGGGCTCATAAGTGGGTCCCGTTCTGAACTCATAACTACTGGTTCTTTGATGGACCAATTCTCTACCGTTTGATTGGTTTCCCCACCTTCTTTAGTTTTACCTTTCTAAAGGGTTTTTCATAGCATGTGATACATTCAAACCTGAAGGGATTTTGTGTTAGGATGGATGCCGTTCAATTCGATCGGTTTTTTGCAGTTTTTTTTTTTTTAAAAAAGCAAATCAATCTGCATCAAGCATCATCACTTCAGCTCGGTTTTTTTTGTTAGGATGGATGCCGGTTCAATTCAGTGTTTTTTCCTTCTTTTTCTTTTTCAATTTTTTTTTTTTTGACATATTGAACTAAATCAAAGTATTGAAAAAACCAAATCAAATCAAACTTATTATCATCAATTTGATTCAGTTTGGTTGGTTTGGGTTTTGGCCCAATACTGTAGTTTTTTAATATTTTTTATTTTTTTAAAATACATTATTATCTTTTAGTAATTTGAATTTAATATTGTTTAAATCTTAAATTAAATAAATTTAAAAGTCAAAAATATATTAAAAATATAATTAATTATAATAAAATATTAAAAAATTGCATATGTATATATAGTCAGCTAGTTTTGGTTTAATTTAACTTAAAAGAGCAAACTAAATCGAATAGGTTCAATTGAGTGAATTTGGTTGGTCCATATTGATTTATGGCCACTCTTAATTTATATAAGAATAATGTTGAAGGAGCTAAAAAATCACTAAAATGATGAAAATTCTATTTGAATTAACTTTTACTTTAGTTTTTGATTCGTCAAAAAATGCTTTTTGAAAAACTATTTTTTTTACTGATTTTCATAAAATTCTCTTTTTATATTTAAAACACATTTAAAAAATTATCAAAATACTTCTAAAGCCATTTTTTAGCTTTAAAAGCCCGAAGCAATTTCCTTAGAATATGACTAAAGTGTCATTGTTTTAATAATGGCGCATCATGATATGGTAAATATTTTAGTAAATTTCTTTAATATCCTAAGCATTACTTTGAAATCAAATCAAATAATATATGGTTATATGAGTTTTGTTATTTATCGATAATAACCATCAGTGGAATCATTGCTCACATAACTATTACTCATTAGTTGCATATAATTATATAATAATTTTTATTTTAAAAAATAATTTTAAACAATTATTTAAATTGATAAATGATATATAAATTTTATTAATAATTGTTACCGATAATAATAAATAGTATTGTTTTGTTTTTTTGATCATATATGTATAGAAATCTTTTTGGCTTTTTCTTTGGTTGGTGAATAAAAATTCTTTTACGGTATGTTTTGGTAAATGTAAAGTTAGTAGGAATCTAATTTTTTTGAAAAAGTGATAATTTTTTTTTTGTTTAGATGCTTACTATGAAGTGGAAAAGTATGGACCCAGAGAATTAGATTCCCACCAATGTTAAAAAATATGTGGAAAAGTTATTCTCATTAATATAGGTGTCATTTTGAAAATTTCAGAAAAAATAATTTTAAATTTTTTTAAAAATACATATTTATCCTTAATTTATTATATAATATTAAATTTAATTCTTATAATCTCAATTTTACTATTACTTACCAAACAGATAAAGAAAAAAAATAATTTTTATGAAACTAAATCCTGAAAATCAATTTCACTTTCAACTTTGACACTTCACAAACATCCCCCGTTAGCTTTTTCTTTCTTTGTTTCTTTCTTCTTCTTTTTTTTGTTTTTGTTTTTTTTTTTTTTTTGGTGAATAGAAATCTTTTTACCCTTGTGACTTTATTTTTTATCCTGATGAATACCGAATCTCGTAAAGTATTAATACATTGTTAATTTTTTTCATTTTACATATTTATTTATTTATTAATATTTTTAAATAAGATGGGATACTATTATAAGTGGACACAAAAATGGGAAGGGGGAAAAAAAAAAAAATGGGAGATTGAAGATCATTATCCGTATTTTCTATTAGGAGGTATCGAATTTCTTAAAGACTTTTGTGATGGTGATCGTTCACCATGATGGTCCACCACAGTGAGTTTTATAAAGCAGATGAAACGTGTACAGCAAAGATGCGTAAGGTGCATGATTGAACCCATGTGCTGAGACACAGAAAACCACACTAAGCTTGTGAAAACTTCTAAAATAAAAAGAATAAAAAGGCCGTCTTTAATACCTAACCTCCGGTGTAACCAATGGTGGCCAAATTTTTTTTCAACATTTTCTGGAAATGTACGTGCGACTGCGTAGGATGATAAACTATGAAATGACCAAAATGCACTTCTGAAATTCAATTACCGGAATTGTCCAAAATATTCCTACAATGTTCTCTTATATTCTTTTTATGGGTCTGTAAGTTGCAACCATGCTAATAATATTGTCATTAACATTATTTAATGTTTTTTTTTTTTCGTTTTTAAATTTATTAGATATCAATTACATATTTATGAAAACAAATCAAATTTGTACCTTCACCTGAATTCCTTTTTTTCTTATTAGAAAAATCCAAACTAAAATAATAAAAAGACAATATTATAGGTGTCAAATTAATTATTAAAATTTTGATAATTAACTATATGACAATTTTTTAATAACTATTTAATTGATACTGTCATCTATTAAAAAAAAAACCACTAAAAATATACTAAATTATGAATATTAAAATTTTGATAGTAAAATTTGATCATTTTAAATTTATTTATAATAATTTACCTGTTAGAATGTCTCTTTTAGTGCAAATGATTCATTTTATTGGTATTATAGTACATAGTTGGTTTATAATAATACAATGCAGGATTTATTTCAATATCATATTAGGTAATTTTAATAACTTAATTAACAATTTATTATTGGCATTTTTTAATTGACAAACTATTTAATCTTTTTTTCTTTCTGCAAATGAACTATTTAATTAATAATTAATAAAAAATAATGTGGATTATAATTTTCTATTTTAAAAAAAAAATTGGCCTAAATTCTTTATAGTTTTTGAGTTTTCAAATTGCTTGTTTCTTTTTCATCAAAAAATAAAAATAAAAAAAATGCTTTTTTGTTTTATAGAAAGCATACATGATGACGGTTCAGCTTTAATTAAACACTAAACAGGCTGTTAAAAATTCCAAGTCCCAACACAAGGAAGAAAAAGTAATTTTTCTTTTTGGTACAGACACAATAAAGAAAATTGTTTTTTTTTTTTTTTTTTTTTTTTTTGAAAGGATGAAAATTGATGATAGAATAAACTTGACCCTTCTAGTTGGTGAATTTAATTACTCTTCCTTTGGGTAAATTTAATTTCATTCAATGGCAAAGATTTAAGAGAATACTCAAATCATATGGTTGTAATATAATACGATTACTAAAAACTTAGATATTCGGAGGAAAAAAAATAGCAAATAATTTTGTTTTTGAAAGAAGCAACATTTGGTTTAACAAATTAGAAAAATTAGACGGTAACACTAAATGATATACTAGAGACGATGAGTTTTTGAGATCTCATATGTGTTGGCACTTATTAAGCTAAATTATAGTGTCAAAAGGAGTCCATATGGATTAGGTGGTTAGTAGTCTTTGGCACTTTATTTATTTATTTTTTCTTTATTTAATAACTTACAGTGAGAATTGCCTTTTTTTTTTTTTTATAATATTGTTAATATATTTTGATTAAGTACTATAGCCTTATAGGGGGATGAATGGTCTACACTAGTGAATCATTGAATCATGGTTTTGTATGATGTGAGTCTCGAATTTTGTCAATTAATTGACTATACAAGGGATTTTTTTTTTTATTTAATCAAATAAAAGGGGTAGATTGAAATTCTTCATAAAAGATTATAAGTTCATATTTTTTTATATCAAACATGAACACTGAAATCAAGCTTCACATCATAATAAAATATTGGGAATGTAACATAGATTAATTTTGTTACGAATTACAATAATTTTTTGACCGACTTTATACTAATTAAATGAAGTCCCAAATTTTTTTAAAATAAATATAATAAAGTTTATTCCCGTAATAATTTAGAATTTAGAATTCTCTTTATAAAAGTTGTCTATTTCAATATAATTAAACTTTTTCTTTAAACAGCCTTTCTTAACTTCCTTTCTTGTAAGTGGAATTTATTTAGGAGGAAGATTTGTGATGCGAGTAGTGATCGATGCAAGGAGGAAGGTCCTTTTTGGCTTAAATCTGTTTTGTATTGCAATGGTGCTGTTTCTTCTTCTAATTAAATGGAGTCAAATAAAACACAATATATTATTAAAAAAAAAAAAAAAACTATGTATATAGTTTCCATTTAAAAACTAGTGATATATAAAACATGTTTTTGCTTTTTGACATTTAATATATACGAGACACAATTTTAGAATTGGGATTTATTTAACAATATGTATATCAACTATCATGTAAATTCTCACGGAGTTGATCTGCAAAGTGCATAATAAACTCTAGACAGTTACAGAATAATTGTGAACATGCATAAAATTATTTCATCATAAGAAATTAAATATAAACCTAATATTTGAAACTTTATTTATATTTATATTTTTGTTTTGACTTTTGAAAAGTTGGAAACCATAGTTTTTAATTTTTTAATTTCTTTTTTCTTTTTCTAGGATTTTAATTTGATTCTTTATTACATTTTTGATTTTCTTTTATTTCATTTAAATTTTTCACTTTATTTTTTCTTTTTTATCTCATTATTTATTTTTTATGTTTTAATTTCATTATTTTCTCTTTTCTTATTTCAATTTTTATTTTATTATTTATTTTCATTTGGTTTTAAGAGTCTAAAACACAGTGTTTTTGTAATTCTTTTATTTTACAAAGAAGAGTTAATATGAAAAATTGTAAAAGAAATGAATTAACTAGATTAACTTTTTAAAGAATTATTAGATTGAGGATTTTTTTTTATATTGAACTTATATAATTTAAATCATCTTATTTAATTCAAAAATTAATAAGTTATAAATAATTTATATATATATATATATATATTTATTTTATATTGAACTTATCTAATTTAAATCATCTTATTTAATTCAAAAATTAATAAGTTATAAATAATTTATATTCATTTTAATAATTATTATAAAAATTGTTAATTATATCATATTGAAACGAAATATAAGATTGAATTAATATTTATCCCATTCTGTCCAAATCTTGATCTCAATCTAACTATATCTTGCATATCAAATAGATCCTCAAAAATTTACCTATTTATGTTTATTTGTCAACCAATTAAATAATATCATATCATTTATACAATATTATTTAATAAATATTTTGGCAAACCGTTTGATTCATATAGCAGCATTGATATGGTCTTACAATCCATTAGCTTAATTATGGATCAACTGTTTAAAAATTCACAGTGCGGGACATTATTATTTTGTAAATATTTGAATATATATTGCTTTTAAAAGATAAAGCACAATCCAATTATGGATCTATATAAGGGAGTAATATTTAACGAAGAGTAAAAAAATTAATGTTCGATTGTGTGTTAGAGTGTTTATATTTTATGTAAATTGGGAATAATAATTCTAAACCAGTGAATTATTAGTCAATGACTTATTATTTGATTGGGGTACTTATCCCTACATTTTTAATGCAAAATATAAAAGGATACTGTCAAAAATTGTATGAAATATTAACCTCTTTCAAAATATTAGATCATTATCAAATTCCTTTTTTTTTTTTTTTCAATTTTTTATACATATCTATTGATGTGAAAAAAATCCTATTTATTAAAAATTAATACAATATACTTATTACTTTCACATGAAATGGATTAAATAATCTACACCATCAGGTGGGGTAAGATAGATAGCTCATTAGGAAGCAGATTATTTTGGAATTCAAGATTTCTCTTTGCATAATTGTCTTCAAGTGCGGGTTGGAGATTATTTTAATTCAATCTCAATCCCTATCTAGCTTGCCAAACACACCCTACGGGAATTATTTCAAAAAATAAAAATAAAACATTCCAAAAGGTATAAATATAACTCAAAACAAATAAATTAGTTAATACCATATTATTTTATTATGTTATTGGATAAACTATTTGATGTTTCTTGTATTATTGTTATATATATATATATATATATATATATATTGTTTTGATTTTTTGGAGACGATACTTCATATTATTAAATAAGATGTGGTAATCTGTCAAATGTTGATGGTTTCTAATTTTCTAACTAGTATTTTAGTTTTAAATTAGGATAAAAATACATTAAAACTCCTTAAATTACCCTATAATTCCAAATAACTCTCCAAATTATGTAAAAATAACAAATAAACCTCTAAACTGTACTTAGATGTTATATATGCTTCTTTTTTTTTTTTTTTTTTTTTTTTTTTTTTTTTGTGAAATATGACATAGTCACTCTTACTGAATTTATAGATAACAAAATTTCTAAAATAAACTTGTATGACAATATTACCCCCTTGATATATTTATTATCTCAACTTTTATGTCATGTATATTGCTTATATACATCAATTAAAATTGATAAATTTTATGACATTATTTTTAAATAAAAAAATTGTAATATAATAAGATAGAGATTATAAATAATCCTTACAAATTTTTTTCTATAATATTATATTATCCTAATATTTTGAGACAAATATTGAATAGTATGAATCAAAAAAATTATAGAAACTAGAATAATTAAAAAATAATGAAACATAAAATATTAATATTCTTGTTGTTAGAACAATTAATTATTTTATTTGCAATTTTGTTTTTTGGAAAAAAACATTATATATGCGTAAAAAAAAACATTGAAAGTTTTTGATAGTTTTGGGAGTAAATTGCAAGTCTAGGGGGGTTATTTGTAAGTAGCTAATATTTGTAGTTTACCTTTTGATTTGTTAATTAATGATTTGTTATCCATAGTACTTGTAAGTTGTAATATTATAATACCATCTTTTATACGGCTTATTAGGATACTTAAATCTATAATCTATTTAAAGAATTGTGAGCATTACAGTCATATTATTATATCTTTTAATTTATCTAAAAAATGCTTTTCAGACAAATAATTATATATATAGCTGGAAATGAAGCATGATTCAATTACTGCTTTCTTTTTGTTTTTTTGGGACATTTGTTTAATTGGGAAGATTTTTTTTCTTTCATCATCATCGATGGGGGGTTTGAACCAATCTAAAATTCGAAAATTAAAAATGGAAGTCATTGTGAATTAAGAAATTAACTTGCACCATATACATGCTATACCTCTTGATGTATATAACTAAGTAAGAAGTAATGATGGATCTCTTTCTTTCGGATGAAAATATCTTTTATTCTAAAAAATAAAAAAAATAAGAAAATTTATTAAAATAAAAATGTTTAACTTACTAAAATATTTATCAAATAATATAATAATATTTAATTATTTTATTTTTTAATTTATTTATCAATTTAAAAATTTATTTTTCATATATAATGTTATATAAATATGCCAACCAATAATATATATATATATATATATATATATATATATATATATATATAAATATTATTTAGTAAATAAATTTGATAAATATTTTAATATTTGTTATTAAAATTCATTCCAAATTAAAAAATTATATATATATATATATATATAACAAAATTCAAATACAATATAAATAGGAGTTTTCTATTTACCGTGGTCGTGTAACTGATGTTGTACCACAAATTCATCCCACAAATATTGGTGGGAAATAAAAGAAGAATTTGGACCTTTCACTAAAGGTGATAAAGAAGTGTGTAGCTCATCTTATACCTGAAAATGCTGGCAATTGAATAAAATTAACAATATAAAATAGAGTTTTTAGGTAGTGTATATATAAATGGCCAAAAATAGTTCGCATAGATATGAAAATTTGCTCAAACAAATCCAAACCTCAATATATAGTACGTCAATGGCGCACTAGATATGAAAAATGGAGATAAGATAACTTTTGGGTGAATTTAAACACGCTCTGTTGGCTTTTACTGTGTCAATCAAGTGGGCTCGTGACTCAAAATCTTTCATAGCTTTTGGAGTTTCAAAGTTTTCAAACAGGTTCATGCATAAGTGCTTTTACCAAAATCCACAATTAACCAGAACATTACTGACACGTGGAAGGTTTTAATTGGTAGACCAAAGGGGGCCAACCGTATGAGATTATGGAGTCGACCATAGGCCATTCATGGTTCTCTTGGTTGCATCATGGTTCATGGCACTCCACACCTACCCATGAGCATGTCACCACACACATAGCTTTTTTCTATACATAAATAAATTTATTCAAAGGAAAAAGACAAGTTGAACATTTTTATATTGTAATTAAGGAGCAAGGAAAGGATATAAATTATTAAGAAATCAAAATTATTTAATAAAGCACCTTTTATATTAGCTGGAAATATTCATGGTTTTGTTTAGATTTGGACACTTAAGTTTGAAGAATAATTTTGATGAGAAAAATAGGATAATTTATTAATTTTAATTGATTCTGTAATTGATCATCATCTCCCAAGCTAGGAATTAACTTTTTTGGTTTTATTAACAAAAATAAATTTAAATATATATATAAATATATATATTTTATTAAATATGATATCTGTATATTGAACTCAAAACATGGTATAATTTTGCATATAGATGATACTTACCAGCTCAAAAGCATGTAGGAGGTAGGACGAGGTCTTCAATTATTTTTTGGTTATGAAAAAGTTGAAAGGTCAATTTCGTGTTTTGGATCATCAAAGCTTAAGGATGATAATCTAATGTGTGCAAAAATACCTTGAAGATATTTGGGAAAAACATTTCTGTAATTTCTTTTCCCAGCTAAGTGTAAAATTTAGTGTAATAAGTGTACATGTTGTATTCCAAATATGCATCAAAATAGATCAAGTTTTGCAGTTTAATTAAAATAAATAATAGAAGCAATAATTTTAAGATTGGATTACCTGTTTAATTATTCTTTACAAGCATACAATACTGATAATTTAATGTGTGATGTGAATGATTTTGCATTTTGTTTTTCAAATTAAAAAACTCATATATCACCTTTTGAACTATTCTTTCGCTATAATTTAGTTTTATTAGCTAATTTTATAATTCTGTAAGGATTTGATGATTGAAAATCCATGGACATTTTTTCTTATTTTTTATTAAATTTTTTCAAGGGTTGAAATTTGAAAGTGTATTTAGGATTCGTATTTAGGATTCGCTTTACTTTCTTAGCATTTTTAATACTCATATAAACACAAATATATTTTCAAATTTTAACATTTAAAACAATTTAAAAGCTAATAATTAATGTTTTTAATAGAAAATTCTTCATAACATTCTCATAGGAAATTGACTACTAGTTTAGTTATCCAATTTTGCTGATAAATTTGATAAAATTGGTCATACATATTTCTGAAATAAATTATTGACAAAAAAAATCAAAAAATAAAATAAATTGATTTTTAAACAATGTTACATAAATTGTAGAGATGCTTATAATTAATTTCACAAAATCCAATCGTGAAGATTCAGTATTAGACATAACTGACGGGAAAAGAACATCCAAAAGGCAATATGAGAGTTTTATTACTCAGGATGGATGAATGCCAAATGTGTTAGGGGTGAGATATAATTTACCCAAATAAATTAATAATAAGAATTAGAAACGCATGCTGGTGATTTATATTAAAGCTTTTTTTTTTTTTTTTTTTTGTTGGAACAACTGGATATATATTCAAGCTTGTTGACCCAGTCATTTTCCTTCAAGAAAAATGTGTTTGAATATTATTCATTGATTCTTCTTTTATAGGTCTAAGACAAGAATAATTCTGTTTCCAAGCACCTTAGAGATCATATGCATCATAATAATTTAAAAAGATGAAACCAAATATATTTAATCCATAATAATTAAATACATTTTTATATTTGAATTTGATGATTAGATTTAAACTCATATATTTTTTTTCAATATTATTACATTCACCAAATTGTTTATCAAATTTTTAATAACCGTGTGTAGGTATTTTTTTTTTAATAATTAATAATAATTTTTTCTTTCATTTTGATTTTTCAAATTAAAAATTTTTCAGTTGCAAATGTCAATGGCTTACCAACAGTACTGACCTCACTTAAAGTGTAACAATATTGTATTTAATCTCACCTTTTATTAGTGCTACTGATACATTTTGTTCATGAACTTATTCAGCAACTGATGTAACAAGTAACATAAAAATATTGTATTAGTTATAAAATTTATACAAATTAAATTATACGGATACATAAATAAAACTTTGATAAGTACACTCAAATTTATGACAATAAAAAATTAATATCATATTAGATGGTACTTTTTTCTTTTCAACATATTAGTTGGTATCCAACAGAATTTTTTTAATTTTATTTTTTTCCTTAATTATCTATCACGATTTTACTAATTTACCCTAGTTAACATACTTGTGCCTTCTCTCCCTTTTTACATATATCGTCTTTTTTGGTAATTTTACTACATCTGGGCCTAGGCCTGCTAAGTGCTGCTCTTTTTTTTTTTTTTTTCAATAGTTTGTTCTTTTTATCTACATTATTATTATTATTTTTGCAAAGATCTTTGTTACTTTTCAAAGTTAACTAAGTTTATCTTTTCTATCTTCCTTATCTAAAATTATATTACACTTGTAATATTTAATAGCACATTCTTGATATGTTTAGTTGATTACTATTTATTAGAAAAATAAATCTTAATTAAAACTAGAAATATACTTCTTGAGCAATACAATATTTATTTAATTATTTTTTGTTTTGTTGTACTTATGAAAGAAATTTATGTAAACCTTTTGTTTTAACTAAAATTTTCTGTAATAAAAAAATGACAATTTTTTTTTATTATTTTCATCTTTTAACTTATTTTTGTAATTAGTTTTATATATTTAAAATATATATTAAATTTGGAATAATTATGAAAGGATACATATAAATAAATAAAATATTCATTTCATCATCAGGATCATGTTTGAATATTTGCAAAATGTATAGTTTTGCTAGCTTTTAAATCATATATTTTTTTTTTTAAAAAACAATTGTTTAAACCAATATCCTAATTAGTTGGGTTCTAATATAGCTAAATTTGTCACATTTTTGCCTATATCATTATATCTTTTCAAACCACATGTTAAAAAGCAATCGATGTTTCATTATGTAATGGTACCCCCTCGGATTTCTAAGTTCGTCACAGTTTGTGTTTACAAATTTGACAAACAAATTGATATCTTGATAGACAAAAAAAAAATAAAAAAATAAAAAAAATAAAAAAAATAAAAAAAATAAAAAAATAAAAAAAATAAAAAAAATAAAAAATGATAAACACATTATATATATATATATATATATATATATATATATATATATATATATATATATATATATATATATAAAACCACCTTCCTAACGCACACATAGTGGGGGGAAGAAATCGACAGAGTTATGGGAATAATCTTTATCAAAATTCCAAGTGCTTACCAAGTTTTGGAATAAGTTCAAGCCGACAAAGACAAGACCAAGCTAACCACTCATTAAGCCTAAATGCGTGGCGATTAAGTCAGGCGGATTAGTCATAAAAAAAAAAATAAGAATTTCTCAATACCAGTTATGCAAATCCAATGGTGGCCTGGTGGGCTCTGATCAGGATTTGCAATTTATATCACACATGATACATGGGGCCAAGAATATATTAGGTTTACAATATAAAAAATTAAGAAACTAAAACATTGATGACTTTAACTAAATTAAAGCACTAATTTATGCATTAACATATAGGATAATTACAAAATATGTGCGTAAATTCTCCTCCATAACTATGGCTTTTTTACTCTATTTTTCTTTGTCAAATAGTCTAAGTGATAAAGTCAATATTTTATCTAAAAAATTAAAGGGAAGAAAAGGTATAGTTGTTTACGAAACAATTATAATGGTAAAGTCGTAGCTTCTCTGTATAATAATTATGAGTTTGTATCTGTCTCAAAGAAAACGTTGGCAATAAAATAAAAGCCACTATGGTGCCACTATACACCCACAGGAGGGGCTTGGCCGCTGACATGTGCCACATGTCGGTGAAGGTTATTTTCCCATATTTTTCACATGTTGCCCAAAAATATTCAAGTAAAACTAGTTCTTGAAAAATAATTAAAATTTGACAAGTCCATAATTTTTCAACCGTAATTGAAAATTAAGCATGCCACTAATTTTCAGACTCGTACCGACAAGTACTATATAATGGCATACAAGTCAGAACCATAATCCATATAACTAAAAAGTCAACATCAGCTTCGCTCTATTAGTCTGGATCGTATTTTGTTCTGATCATAATTTTCTAGACTCAGTTTCGATTTTAGCATATTACTAATTTCCGAACTCGAGATGACATGCACTTCACAATGGTGCCTTAGTTAAAGCAAAATTTCTCTTGTGGTAAGAAGTTAATGGTGAACTTAGTCAACCCCAGTCAACTTCAGTCACAGTACTGAAATTTTCAGTACACTCTGGTACAGGGTGTTACAATCTACTCCACTTACAAAAATTTCATCCATGAAATTTTATGCTTTATTGAAACAAGTAAGGGTATTGGATTCGCATTTACTCCTTAGGTTCCCACATCATTTCCTTCGACCAAATGGTTCCTCCAAAGGACATTGACTAAGGGCATAATCTTGTTATGAAGTACTTGCCCTTTGCAGTACAAAATTTGTATGGCTACTCCACGTAAGATAAGTCTTCTCTTAGCTTAATGTCTGATGCCTCAAGTACATGCAACTAATACGATTTTAGGTCGACTTGCTCCTAAACTCGTATGATACTAACTCGGATCGAAATTAAGTTCAGATTCTAATGGTCACCTTGATCCCTAATCAACTTATGATTAGAAACTTTGGTATATGATGAAGAGGTCACAATAGGTGATGGATGTCCTATTGATAAGTTAAACTAAAACATTCGATCTCTATTTGGTGTTTTAGGTGTTTAAAGAGAATAAAGAAAATTCGTCTCATAAATAATTTTTGAATAATAATCTAAACTATATTTTCATTGAAAAATAAACCCTTATATATGCTTAAATGAATAAAATAAAACCCTAAAAGTACTAGGTTAAAACCGGCCAAGTGATAAGGAAACTAAGATGTGGCCAAATTTTCCAACCTTTCCTAAAGCAGTTTGGATTAATTAATTCCTTAATTTGAAATAGGAATTAATTAATTTACAATCAAAATAATAAAGTATTAATTTTTTTAAGTTAATTTTTCCAGCAAATAATTAAATAAAAACCAAAATAAAAGATTATTTTCTAAAACATAAAGTCGAATTTCAAATGATGAAACTAGTTGACTAGTTTTCCAATTAAGTTGTCTTTGTCCAATCACCAACTAGTTTAGGCTCCAAATCAGCTCCAATATGCCATGTAGGATGCAAAATTAGATTAGAATTGGTTCATAAATTGCCCTTGATTGGAATGATTAAATCTTGCTTGGATTATATGACAACACCCCCTTAGTGCCAAAACCATGCATTTTGGCCAAATTGAAAGTGTATGCGCAAATGTGTTGAATGATCAGCCTTGCTTCTGCCTTGGCATGATTTTATGGCCCCTTGGAGTTCTCAATCATGTTCATAAGCCAACAAATTCATCCCTTGCTGCCCATGGTCCATAGATGCACCAAAACAGCTTTTTGGGTCCATTTCGATCTTCATAACTTGGATGCATAGTATGGGCTTTGGATCTTTGGATATTATCATGTCTTCTTGAGGTTTAATGATACCTTGAATAAAACTAACCAGTTGTCCTTAAAATCTCTTAATTTATGCCCTTGTGATTGGCTCCATCTTCAATTGTATAGGATCAGCACCTCAGTGAGTATTCGGTTGTACGAGTACAGATGGATTCTCATAAGCAACAAATCAGAAATATACTTCCATAACATGGAGACGTGAAATACATTATGCACTCATGCCAACTTTTGTAGCAAAGCCAACCTGCACGCCACCTATCAATCCGCTTAATTATTTCATTACACATATGTAGTGAGAACTTAACTTTCCTAGTCGGCCAAAACACACAACTCCCTTCCATGGGGACAACTTTAAAAATACCAAATCGCCTACTTTAAATTCGAGATCCTTCCTCCATACATCCACATAACTTTTTGTCGATTTTGTGTAGCTTTTAGTCTGTCTTGGATGATTTTCACCTTGTCCATTGTTATCTACAAATAATTAGACTTAACCAAATCCTCCGATTTAATAAGCTTTTCTTCATCCACCTCACTCCAATGTGTGGGGTCTTGCACTGCTTCCCATACAATGCCTTGTACGAAGATATCTCAATGCTCGCACAGTAATTATTGTTGTTAACAGATTCCACCAATGGTAATTACTCATCTCATCTTCCTTTAAATTGCATGATGCAAGATCTTGGCATATCCTTCAAAGTCTGAATTGTTCGCTCTGACTGTCCATCCATCTGTGGATGGAAAGTAATGCTAAAATTTAGCTTTGCTCCATGTGTATTTACAAAATTTTGCCACAACCTCAAAGTAAAATGCCAATTTTGATTGGATACGATGCTCATTGGTACCCCATGTAGACTCACTATATGGTTCACAAATAACTTAGTCAACTTTTCTGGAGAGAACCGCTCTCACACTGGTAGAAAATATGTTGATTTAGTAAGTTGATCGATGATCACCCATATACCATCATATCTTTTTATTGTGGAAGGGAGTTTAAACACAAAATCCATTGTGATATGTTGCCATTTCCAAACGAGAATGGGTAAGGGCTAAAGTTGTTCTGAAGGCTTCTATCTTTCTGCCTTTACTTGTTGACAAATTAGGCACTTTGATGCAAACTTTACAACTTTCCTTTTCATGCCAATTCATTAGTAGTACTTTATCAATGTTTGATACATCTTAGTACTAATTGGATGTATCACGTATATCGAACTATGAGCTTCCTCTTAAATCTCCCATTTTTAGCACTAGTATGTTAGGAACATAAAGCCTACCCTATACACTAAGGCTCCATCCTTTCTGATAGAGAAATTGGGTTAAGTCCTTCTTTCATCTTACATTTAATTATTCTTAAGTTGGGGTTTTCCATTTGAACTTCCAAAATACGAGCTACTAATAATGGCTTCATTTGAAAACTTACTATGAGTACTCAAAAAGGATGCATATGCATCATCAATCCTATCTTTTTTAGCTCAACCATTAGAAGAAGTTAGATAGGTTGTATATAGGATAGGGATCCAGCAGCTTTCCTACTTAAAGCATCAGCTACCACATTAGCCTTACCTGGATGGTAATCGATCATATAATCGTAATCCTTTAATAGCTCCATCCACCTCTTCTACCTTATATTTAATTTCTTCCGCATAAAAATATACTTGAAACTTATGTGGTTAGTGTAGATTTGGCATGCAGCTCCATACAGATAATTCCTCCAGGTCTTTAAGGTGAAAACTACTACAACAAGCTCTAAATCATGAGTATGATAATTAAACTCATGCTTTTTCAATTGTCTTGAAGCATAAACAACTACCTTTTAGTTCTGCATCAAAACATAACCTAAACCTTAATGGGATGCATTGTAGTAAATCTCGAAGCTTTCATTTCCTTCTAGTAGGGTTAGAGCAGGGGTAGTTCTTGGAAACTCCATTCACGCTTAAGCCCTTTTCGATTAGGTAATAGAAGGGCCCTACTATCTTAAAAAATTCCCTAACAAAACGACGATAGTACCTTGCTAACCAAGGAAACTTCATACTTCATTCTCTATGGTAGGGTCCTCCTAATTCAACATGGCTTTTACTTTCTCGGGATGCACATAAATATCATATGTTAACATTAAATGCCCAAGAAAACCCACTTTGTCTAGCTAAAACTCATACTTGTTAAATTTGGCATATAGTTAATCCAGCCTCAAGGTTTGTAGTACTCTTCTTAAATGTCTCATGTACTCTTCTATGCTCTTTCAGTAGACCTAAATATCATCTATGAATACAATGACAAAATGGTTTAAGTACGGATGAAATACACAGCTCATTAAATCCATAAAAGTCGTTGGAGCATTATTAAGTCCGAACGACAACATTATAAACTTGTAGTACTCGTATCGAGTTCTAAAGGTAGTCTTGGAAATATCATATTCCATGATCCTCAACTGATTGTATCCAGACCTCAAATCAATCTGTGAAAACACCTTTGCACATTGGAATTGATCAAATACATCTTCGATCTTAGGCAACAGATACCAGCTTGAAATAGTAACTTTGTTAAGTTACATGTAGTCAATACATAATCTCAAGGTACCATCTTTCTTCTTTACATATAGGACTGGTGCTCCCTAAAGTGATACACTAGGCCTGACAAAATCTTTATCCACCAATTTTGGCAATTGAACTTTTAACTCTTTTAATTCTACGGGTGCCATTTGATATGGTGGTAAGAAAATAAGAACTGTGCTCGTGACCAAATCAATAGCAAAATCAATTTCCCTCTCTAATGGTAACCTGGTAACTCTTCGAGTAATACATCTAGAAAGTCTCCTACCAATGGCATGTGCTCAACCTTTTTCTATCCACTTGGGTATAAATCAAATGAGTAAAATACACCTTGAAACTTTTTTAAGCAAACGACTAGCAGTTGGGGGAAAATTAAACCTAGTGAAGGTCTCTTTCATTCTTCAGCATTTGGTAAGCCCAGTTGCCTAACTGTCACTTCTTTTCTGTAGCAATCCATGGAGGCATGATTTACAACAAGCCAACCATGCCTAAGATCACATCTAACCCCTAAAGATCCAATAAGATTAGGTCTGCTTCAATCATTTGGTCCTCAATATAGAAAAGACGACCTTTGAGCATTTGGCTAGGGCATAATAACTTTTCTGCAGGGGTGACGATTTCTAACTGACACCTTAAAGGAATTGGAGTTATCCCAACTTAGACAACAAACACTCAGATAATGGAGTATATGGCCTCCGAATCATAAGTACAAGTGTATCATAATAAAAAATTATTCAACGTACTTATTACCATATCGGGTGTAGCTAAAACTTCCTATTGTATCATAGTTAACACCTAGTTTGGACCCTTGGTTGTGGCCTCCATCATATGCCTGTGCTAAGTTCCGTAAACTGTTGTGCTGATCTAGATGAACCATTTGGAATGTGATTTGCTTTTGAACTCTAACCCTAGTAACCAATGGCCTGTTAAGCTTGTGGACCGATCCTAGTGCTCCGGTACCACCATGTAGATAGGAGCAGTCTCTCTTTATATGGCCTGATTTGTCCGCACTGAAAGCATACACCATCCTACTCATATGACCCACTGAGTAGTTTGCCACAAATTCTAAAAGTTTGTCCAGAACCGCCTCCAATGTTAAATATATGAAAATGGCTAGTGCTGCTACATATCAAATGCCGTGTGCCAATGGAAAATAATGACCTTTGCACATCAAGCTACCTCGAGGCTTGCTCTGCCATTGCTATAACACCATGACTAAAGAAAATGCTTTGAATTTAAACTTTTGACCAAGTTTGATTAGGGTTGACTAGGTTAACTAAGTGGGTTTCAAGGTTGATTTTCTGCTGTGAGAAGAATTACATATTGACCAAGGCATCATGGTAAAGTACTTGACGATTTGAGTTCGTAGATTAGTAGTACACCAAAATCAGAGCTGAAATTAGAAAGTTATGGTTGTAACAAAGTATGGTCTGAATTGATCGAGCAAGCTCGAGGATGACCTTCTATTTGTATGGATTTTGATTTTCACTTATGTACCACGAGACAGCATGCTTAATTTGGATCTATGGTTGAAAAGCTTTTTGTAAAGTTGTGCTTATTTTTCAAAGACTAATTTTACTGGGTAGTAGAATATTTAAAGAGATCATTGACAAGTGCCATATGTCACTAATTGGTAGGTGCCATGTGTCACAGTCTGTGAAGGCCACATGGCACTTAAAAACTATATTTCAATTCCTTTTTCTTTTTCTTTCCTTTCTTTCTCTCTCTCTCTTTCTCCTCCCCCCTCAGCAGGCATGACACTACTTCATCCCCTTCTCCTTGCATGGTCGAGGCTTCCAATAGAAAATCGTTGCATCATTGGCTAGCTAGAGCCTCATTGCCACCTCCAACTAATGACCCATCACACAAGTGGCACCTTGGGTTTTTCTGTTCACCGATACGATCAAGTAGGCATAAAAAAAGGGGCCATGGAAGCCGACAATGACCTCATCATCTACTCGCCAGATTTTGGCCATTTTAAATCAATTTTTCAGTCCTTTCCCTTTAATTCAAGCCTTTTAAAGCTGATGGTGGCCTCTGTTTACCTTAATTAGAGCTCATTTATGGTGTACGAAGGCAGCAAGTTTGGTAGCGGCTTTTGATGGGAAATTTGGCCACCATTGATGACATTAAGTTTAATGAAAGTCAGTATTGTATCCTTTGTTTGATGAACTTTCTCTTGGTACCTAGTCTAAGAATTATGGGTGGGTATTTATGAAGTTACCATTTTTGGAGCTAAGGTTTTGTGATTTTGCTAATAATGTATTATGAATGTTTTGGTATGTGAAATTATAGTGGTAGCAATTTAGCTTTATTGTTGACTAATTTTGCTTATTGATAATGCTAGATTGCTTTATCTTGTGAGATTGTTGATTATGGTATATAACTATGCTTTGCTTGGAATTTTTTGTTGAATGGGGTTTTATATTGAAGATGGAGGGGAATTGTGTTCTTGTTACTATTTTTGTTTTATAGTAAGCTAGTTGTGCCTTGCCTTGAGAGTGTTGATATTGTTGTTTCTTTGGATTGGAATTTGAATTGTTAGCATTTGAAAATTTTGGAGTCTAAGACAGGAGGTGATGGTCGTGGTAGTGATACGAGCCTAAATCGACTTACTCTTAAATCCGTATTACTAGGCCGGATCGAAATTAAGTTCATATTCTAATGGTCACTTTGACCCTAATCAACTTGTGATTAGAAACTTTGATATATGATGAAGATCCACATCAGATTATGGATTTCCTATTAATAAGTCAATCTAAAACACTCGATCTTTATTCGGTGTTTTAGGTGTTCAAAGAGAACAAAAGAATTGTTCTCACAAATAATTTTTGAATAATAATCTAAAATGTCGTTCCATTGAAAAATAAGCCCTTAGATAGACTGAAGTTACAAAAAAAAAACCTTAAAAGTAATAGGTAAAATTCAGCCAACATAGAAAAAGAAAAGGAAAGTGCTGAATTTTCCAAGTTTCCTAAACCAATTTGAATTAAAAATTAATTAATTTACAATCAAAATAATAAATATCAACCTTTCTAAATTAATTTTTCCAGCAAATAATTAAATAAAAACTAAATTAAAAGATTATTTCCTAAAATAAAATTCAAATTTCAGATTAGAAAACTAGTTAATTAGTTTTCTAAATAAGCTATCTTTTTCCAATCACCAGCTACTTTAAGCTCTAAATCAAATCTCATATGCCATGAAGGATTCAAAATAGGATTACAACTGGTTCCCATACGTTGTCATTGATTGGAATGATAAAACCTTGCTTGAAATGCCAATAAAGTCACCAAAACCACCAAAACCGGCCATGTTGAAGCTTATGTGCATTTGGTCATGCTTGAACACCTTTTCTTCTACCTTAGCATGATTTCTGGACTCTTGGTGAGCTCAATCTCATTTATAAGCTAACAAACCCATCTATTGCTGCCCGGAGTCCATAGATGCACCGAAACAGCTTCTCGGATCCATTTTTGCCTTTATAACTTGGATGCACAGTACGGGCTTTGAATCTTCAAGTATAATCATGCCTTCTAGAAATTTAATAACACCTTGAATGAAGCTAACCAGATTGTTTTTAAATCTCTTAACTTGTGCCCTTGTAATTGGCTCCGTCTTCAGTTGCACCGGATCAGCATACTAGCAATTGTAGTTTTCATGGGTGTAGGTGGGTTCTCATCATTCTTATCCTCTTGAAAAGGATTTGTCCTCAAACTGAAATCATCACCTGCTGAAAAAGAAGATAAATCAGCAATACTAAATGTAGCACTCATGGTATACTCACTTGTTAAGTCGAGTTTGTAGACATTTTCATTGACCCTCTCCAATGCATGAAAATGTTCATCTCCTTAGGGCATAAGTTTTGAGTTATGTTGTTTCAGAAACCTCTCATTTCTTAAATGCAACTATACCCAATCTCTGGGTTCAAATACAACCTTAATTTAGCCTTGATTAGAAACTTTTGCATATTGCTCAGTTCGCCTTTCAATGTTTGCTTTAGTCTTCTCATGAATTTGCTTAACAAATTCATCTTTTTGTTTTCCAATCTAGATTAGCATGTTCACTTAAAGGAAAATGTGTTAAATCCAATGGAGTTAGAGGATTAAAATGATAAATAATTTCAAAAGGTGAATATTTAGTAGCAGAATGTATTGTTCTATTATAAGAAAATTCAACATGCAGCAAATATTCCTCCCCAGCTCTCAAATTTTTGTTAATTAATGCTCTTACAATGCAGCTAAAGTTTTATTCACTACTTCAGTTTGACCATCTGTTTGTGGATAATAAGTAGTTGAAAATAAAATTTTAGTGCCTAACTTAGCCCACAATGTTTTCCAAAAATAGCTTAAGAACTTAGCATCCCTATCAGAAACAATAATCCTAAGCATACCATGAACTCTCATCACTTCCTTAAATAACAAGTTAGCTACATGAGATGCATCATCGGTTTTGATGGACAGTGAAATGTGCCATCTTAGAAAATCTATCAACAACCACAAAAATTAAATCTTTTCCCATCCTAGACATAAGTAAACCAAGTACAAAATCCATAGACAAATCAACCCACGGATGAGAAGGAATAGGTAATGGCATACTTGGACTTTGATTTCCGACTCGTAATACACCTCTCACAAATCCTCTGTACTCTCTCCTCATATTTGGCCAATAGAAATGTTTTTGTAATATTGATAAAGTCTTTGCAACACCAAAGTGTCCCATTAAGCCCCCATCATGACCTTCCCTAACTAACAATTCCTTAATGCTCCAACAAGGCACACAAAGTTGACTTTTCCGAAACAAATACCCCTCAAAGATATAGAATTTATTATAGCCATGCTTAGCACAATTTCTATATATTTCACCAAAGTCACTATCATGCTTATAAATTTCTTTTAATCGTTCAAAACTAAGCAATCTAGCATCTAAGGTTGAAAACAAAATATACCTTTGGGATAAAATAT
The DNA here is from genome assembly GCF_031755915.1 of Ziziphus jujuba. NCBI lineage: Eukaryota > Viridiplantae > Streptophyta > Magnoliopsida > Rosales > Rhamnaceae > Ziziphus > Ziziphus jujuba. The sequence continues at coordinate 17,112,181 of NC_083384.1, forward strand.
TGGCAACCACGTTTTCCTTACCTTTCTTGTAACCGATGACATAAGGAAAAGTCTCGATCAATTTAATCCACCGTCCATTCCTTCGGTTAAGCTTTCCTTGGCCTTTAATATGCTTTAAAGATTCATGATCTGTGTGAATCATAAATTCCTTTGGAATTAAATAATGTTGCCATGTCTTCAAAACTCGAACCAAAGCATACATCTCTTTGTCATAGGTTGGATAATTCAATATAGCCCCATTCAACTTCTCACTAAAGTATGCTATAGGTCTTCCTTCTTGCATCAATACAGCTCCAATACCTATACCTGAAGCATCATATTCAATTTCAAAAGTTTTAGAAAATTTTGATAAAACCAATAAACGAGTATTAATTAATTTTTCCTTCAACAAATTAAATGACTTCTCTTATACTTCTCCCTGTTGGAATCACATATTCTTCTTGACAATTTCAGTCGATGGTGGTGCACTGGTAATAAAAGCTTTGATCAATCTCCTGTAAAAGGTAGGAAAACCATGAAAACTCCTTACCTGGATAATGGTAGTATGTTTCAGCCATCTTGAATTGCCTTGACCTTGGATTGGTCAACTTTAATTCCTGCAGCACTCACAAGAAATCCTAGAAATACAAGCTCATCTTGGAAAAAAGCACACTTTTTAGGATTAGCATACAATCTTTCTTCCCTAAGTACTCCTGAAACTAACCTAAGGTGTTCTACATGATCATCTATGTTTCAGCTATATACGAGAATATTATCAAAATAAACAACTATAAATTTTCAAATGAATTGATGCATGACATGGTTCATTAGCCTCATAAAAGTACTAGGTGTATTAGTTAAGCCAAAAGGCATTACTAACCACCCATACAAACCATACTTAGTTTTAAATGTGGTTTTTTACTCATCTCCCTTTTTCATTCTAATTTGATGATACCCACTCCTAAGATTAATTTTAGAGAATATGAATACACCATATAATTTATCAAGCATATCATCTAATCTAGGAATAGGATGCCTATACTTAATGATTATATTATTAATGGCCCTACAATCTACACACATGCACCATAAACCATATTTCTTAGATACACATAAAATAGGGATAGTACATGGACTCATACTTTCCCTAATGTATCCTTTTTCAATCAATTCACTTATCTGGCTTTGTAGTTCCTTTGTTTCCTCGGGATTATTTCTATATGCAGGTCTATTAGGAATTGCAGCTCCGGAAATAAATCTATTTGATGTTCGATCCTTCGAATATATAGTAAACCACTAGAACTCTCTTCCAGAAACATGTCATCAAATTCCTGTAAAGGATTAGCAATAGAACTTGGCAATACAAGCTCTTCAAGGTTAGCTAGATGATTTAAATAAGTATCTTTATACATCATGACCAGCATAGGTTTATTACTCAAAAATGCCTTTTGAACCTTACCTAGGCTAAGAAAAAAATTATTCTTTTTCTTCTCTTTCTTCTCTTTCTTTTCTCTTTCACTTTCAGGTTTTTCTTTCTTTTTTTCACTCTCAGTTTTCTCTTTCTTTTTCCTCTCACTCTCGGGTTTAGAAAACTTACCTGAGTGATGTTGTTCAGGCTTCCTCACTTGGTTACTAGTTGAAGCCATCGGTGGCATGCTAATCTTTTCCCTTTGCCGTTTGGCCTCCCTCCTTTGTTGCATTTATAATTGATCTCTGAATACATCTTTTGGTGTCAATGGCTCAAGCTTAATTTGTTTTTAAATTGGAATGCAATGACATTTTCTCAACCATAATGTATGGTATCCTTATCAAATTGCCATGATCTTCCCAACAAAATATGTCCAGCATGCATAGGTACAACATCACATAAAACCACATTCACATAATTATCAATACTAAACTTTACCTTGGCTTGTTTATTTACCTTCATCTCTCCACTATCATTAGGCCATTGAAGTCTATATGGTTTAAGATGTTTGATTGTTGTTAAACCTAATTTCTCCACCACAACATTACTAATAACATTGGCACAACTTCCATTATCAATAATAATACTACAAATATTACCTTAAATGTCACAACCAGTATGGAAATTGTTTTCTCTTTGGACTTGATCTTTATCTTTAAACACGGTCAAAACCCTTCTTGCCATCAAACTTAATTTGGCCCTTGGAGTTTCTTGTGTCTCGGGTTCACCATGTTCTTCCTCTTCGAACTATCCTTCATCATGTTCGGTTTCAACTTCGGCTTCATCACTATCGGACTCCAACTCTCCATTGTCCTTCAACACCATAATTCTTCGGTTTGGACATTGGTTGGCAACATGTCCTCATCCCTGACACTTAAACACACAATATCATGGGTTAAGATGGTTTAGAAAAAAAACTTACCACTCGATTTTGGTGTTTGTGTGGATTTGGCCAGATTGTCCCTCCTTGGCCGATTAGAGTTTTCCTTATCTTGTTTCGGTTTTAACCAATGTGGGATTGCTTCTCCAACCACTTGAACTAGTCCTCTTGCTATTTGAAACTCCTCCAAACTATGAGCTAGTACCCCTCCTCTTGAATTAGTTCTCAATTTTGATGGCAAAATGCAATATTTCTTCCAACTCCACATATTGTTGTAACTCCACTTGGTTAGTAATCTTTCGGTTTAGGCCTCCAAAAAACTGTGCCATTTTTGCCTCACGGTCTTCATTCATGCTCAACCTCATCATGAGCGTCTCCATCTTCTTGCAGTAGTCCTCCACGGTCCTACTTCCTTGTAATAAAGATTGTAGTCTTTTATGCAACATCCCACGGTAATGGTTCGACATAAATCTCTTCCTCATGGCTCATTTCATTTATCGCCAAGTGGTTATTGGTTTATCACCAACTCTCTTTCAGGTACCTTGCTCATTATTCTACCATTATAATGCATATCTAAATTCCAATGTAGCCAACGTAACCCGTTTAGCCTCCGAATAGTTATAACAATCGAAGATCATCTCCATTCATTCTTTGCATTTTAAGTAAGCCTCCAGATCACTCTTTCCTAAAAATGGTAGTATGTTGATCTTAATATTTCCAAGGTCATCATCTTCAGCTCGGGCTTGTCTTCCACAGTTTTGCCTTCCTTGGAGTGCAAATATGTCCTTGTACTCCTCCTCAAGGTTATCTTTAAAGTCACCTCCTCGAACTTCTTCCCTAAAGCGTCTGCGGCCTCCTCGGCCTCGACCACGGCCTCCATGTAATTCCATCTTTGGGTTCGGTCCTCCTTGTGAATTTTCAAATCTGTCATTTCTTTGATCAAGTTGTTCAAAGCAAGCATTCATCCTTTGTAATTGCTCCAATATCGCCAACATGTCGGTAGGTTCTCCTCCACTTCCCGCTGCTCTAGATTCTCCTTTGAATCCCACAGATTCATCTCCAAGATCTCTTGAAGAGTCACCGTCATGTTAATGAAATAATACAAGGAAACCTTACCAAATTCACTCCCTTATGTGTATCACTAAAACAAGGTCTCGTTCACTCATGTTTACATACTAGTTTCAGCTTTTGACCCTTTTTTAAGCTCACACTCTCTTGCCTTTTTTTTTTTTTTTAAACTCAAAAGAATATCTCAAAGTTATTTTAAAACACATTTAAAATAGTAGCTAGATCATAAGTATGTCCTAATTAAACTTATCAATAAAATAGCAACAAAAGTAAGCAAATACCGAGTGAATTTTAATACCTAATTCTCGGCTTTACTAACCAAAAAGAAGGAAAAATAACAAAGCAATTTTCAGATTCAATAAAGGAATATACTAGAATATTAAGAAACCAAAAATTCAAGGATAAATTTAGAAAAGGATTCAACAATTAACAAGAACTCAATTCGAACAAAGATATGAGATAGTTGTTGGTTTTAGTTCTAGTAATTTAAGTCTTTGTATCAATTCCTTAAACCAATTTTAATCCAATCAATTTAGCACACAATATTCTAATGTCCAGCAACCAATATTGAATAATCAAACAGCAACTTCAACAAACACAATTGAATTTCCAAATCCAAACCAACTTCTCAAACTCTGCCTTTTACATAATTTTTTTTTTAAATTTAGCTTTTTTTCTTCTTCTTCTTCTTTTTTTTTTTTAAATATTACAAACAAAATAATATCACTCAATTTCCAGCAGCACATTTACAACAAAAATTGCAACTCCAATGACAAACAACTTCTCAAAACCTTTCCTGACTTCCAAGAAAAACAAATTGCAAAATATGATTATGCAATATGCTTTCCAAATTTCCCTTATTTTTTTTGAATATATGAATGCAAATAATTAAGATTAAAACAGCAAATAACAATCAACAATAAACCAAATTACTAAGAACTAATATGCAAAACCAACCAACAAACGAGAAAGCAAAAATTCGGCTAACAAAAGAAACCTGATTCGGCTATGATTTTTTATTTTTATGCAGAATGTGTATGAGTAGGAAACAACCTTAACCTAATGTTAAAATTGCACAGTAACACAAAAACAAAACAAATCAAATAAGATAGATTAAACCTAAACAAAATTTGGCTCTGATACCAAATGATACTAACCTAGGTCGACTTACTCCTAAACCTGTATTATACTAGCTCGGATCGAAATTAAGTTCAGATTCTAATTGTCACCTTGACCCCTAATCAACTTATGATTAGAAAACTTGGTATATGATGAAGACGCCATAATAGGTTATGGATATCCTATTGATAAGTCGATTCGATCTCTATTCGGAATTTTAAGTGTTCAAAGAGAACAAAGAGAATTTTTCTCATAAATAATTTTTGAATAATAATCTAAGCTGCCATTCGATTGAAAAATAAGCCCTTATAGAGGCTAAAATTACAAAAAATCAAACCCTAAAAATGATAGGTAAAATTCAGCAAACATAGAAAAAGAAAAAGAAAGTGTCGACTTTTTCAAGTTTCTTAAACTAATTTGTATTAATTAATTCCTTAATATTGAATTAGGAATTAATTAATTTAAAATGAAAAAAATAAAATATCAACCTTCCTAAATTAATTTTTCCAGCAAATAATTAAATAAAAACCAAAATAAAAGATTATTTCCTAAAACAAAAGTCAAATTTCAGATTAGAAAACCAATTGACTAGTAAGTTATCTTTGTCTAATCACTAGCTACTTTCAGCTCTAAATCAAATCCCATATGCCATGTAGGATGCAAAATAGGATTAGAATTGGTTCCCACACATTGCCATTGATTGAAATGATCAAAGTTTGCTTGAAATGTCAATAGAGTCTTTCCCAGCGCCAAAACCACCAAAACCGGCCATGTTGAAGCTTGTGCACATTTGGTCATGCTTGAATGCCTTTACTTTTGCCTCAGTATGATTTCATGGTCTATTGGTGAGCTCAATCTCATTTATAAGCTAACAAGCTCATCCTTTGTTGGCCAGAGTCCATAGATGCACCAAAACAGCTTTCCGAATCCATTTATGCCTTCATTACTTGGATGCATAGTACATGCTTTGAATCTTCGGGTATAATCATGCCTTCTTGAGATTTAATAACACCTTGAATTTGTGATTAAGTTTTACTACTTGTTTTATTTCCAACAGTTACAGATTGGTGTAGTTGGCAATGGTTGTTGCTGATGATGAGTTGCTTGCATGTCTAGTTTGATGGATTTTAAGTGAATGTGTTAGTCATGCTTTGAGTGGAAGTTCAAAATTTTGGAGAAATTGCTGATTTGTTTTAATGGTGATGTTGAGGGTCTATGGTGGTGGTCTTCGAAAAGTTAATGATGTGGCAATGTAGGTGACATAGCAATGATGATGTGGTAGTAAGTGATAATGCCGCATGCTGGCATGGCATAATTTAGGAGCTGGTGAATGATGTTGAATTTATGTTTTTTATTTTACTTTGGGTATTTATTAATTAGTAATATTTATGTATCACCAAATAGTATTTAATACCATTATTCTTGGTTCCTTTGGCAAGGGGGGTGCTCACAGATTCTACACGGACACGACTTAGGCACGGTAGGAACTGTGAGTGGGTTTATTTAAATTAATATCGACAAATTATTATTGTTAAATTTGAATAAATTTATTGGAATTTTTGAAAGGATGGTTTATGCGGGAAATTATATGATTTCGTATTTCTTATTTTTAAGATTTTGCCAAATGCTATATATAAATATATGTTTTATTGATGAAATAATTAATGTGTAATTTGCCAATCTATTATGATGTGATGCCTCTCTGAGATTGATTTATTATATTTGATACATATACATATGGTGGATATCTTGTTGATGTAACTATAGTTATGACAACTTGTAAGTCGGAGTTGTATCTCTAGTTTGGTCTTGCCAACCAATGACTAGGGAACAGGTACACAGGTTGAATGTAGATGCAAGATAGAGTAGGTAAGGCTTAGATTTTACTCGGCCAAGCTCTGTTTGGTGTGGAGATGCTTTTGCCAAACAGACAGTATATTTTATTTATTTTAAAATGGTTGTATAATTGCTTGCAATTTATCCTGTTATTGGGTTGAAGTTGTTATTTTTGAATGTTTTTGTTTATGAGAAGTATTACTAACATGATTTCAAATACTACTACTCTTTTTATTATATTATAATTATCGGTACTATATTATTAGTAGCGGTATCATTATTTTATTATTGCTATGACCCATTTATAGAAACCTAAACCACTTATTGGGTACCTCCAAATAATCACCTTTCCATTGTCTTTTTATGTAATTCTAATCTTCTTTTTACTAGTTCTAGTAGCATTCTAATCTTCATTAGATTATAGGTACCTAATGTGCTAATTCTAATCTTCTTTTTATGTAATTTAGATGCATAGTACATGAATGCTAGTTCTAGTAGCATTCATGCGAAGTTGGCTCTAATGTGGTATGAGGAAATTTAGATTATAGCATTGTTTGTGACCTAGTTCTTGCTTGCAAAATTAGGGTTATTTTAACCTATGTACTTGTTTGTAATAATTAGACTATATCAATTTACCTTCAACTTTGTTCTTTCAGTTTTTTTGGGTAAAAACAAATACTCTAAATTCATTAGAACAAGTTATACCTATATAATTATCAAACATAATAATAATACCTATATCAAGGATCAAAAACCAAAAGACAAAAGACAAAAGACAAAAGACAAAATTCCTTAGAGAAAATTCTATTTGTTCCGCATAAACATATATAAAGGCATAGATGCACAAAGACAAACAAAGATTTGATTTCATCAAAAAGAAAGAATTATTAAGAAAAGATAGTTAAGAAAGAACAAAGGCAAACACATACCCCAAAGGTATTTCCTTCTAGGCTTGTCAATCAAGGCATATAGATAATCATCAATCAATATACAAAATCCATAATCCTCAACAATAGGGATGATGGGCAAGAAGAATTTCACTTTGAGCTTGGCTTCATCACTAGAAGGATCAGCCTTATAGGCAAGGCCTTCTGTAAAGCTCTTTTTACTATCACTCCATGTCACATTTAGCAAATTCACAATCCCATCCTCTCTAAGAGTGCATGTAGCCCGTGTATTCACTCCTTTTTTTGGCTGAAATTTTTATGGGAATGAAGCTATTTTGTATCATTCACCCATGTATCACTTTAGGTCAAGACCTTTCACCACTTCCATTTCTTTGGTTGCCATTGATACATAGAGAAAGAAAGACAAAATCTACAGGAACAAAAGTATGAGATTCCCACTTTCCACATTCAAATAAAAATTTAAGGGTGTAAGTTGTAAGTTGTAACCCCTTCTTTTGGTTTTGGATCATAAAGTAGAATTAGAGGGTGAGAGAAGGTAGAGGAGCAAATAGGGAATTATAAAGCTCAGATTAGGTCCTTCATGTGAGTGCTTCATTGAGAAAGAGAAGGTGTTGATCAACATCAAGCTAGAGAGAAGCAAGGCATCAAGTGAGAGAGAAGCAATCTCTAGGTTTTGTTCATGAAGCTTGATACTAGGTCTGTGTCCAGCTTGGACCCATCAATTAGGGTGGCAACTTTGTCCCTTAAACCCTTTACTATTTTAAATCTTGGACTAATTTGTCCCATTTAATTTCGCATCACCAAATGCTAGGATAGGATTAAATCCTGTCCAATCCTAATCAATCCTCTAAAACAAACACACCCTAAATACAACTAGGCTTTCCTTCTAATTTCTTAATTTCCAAAATAGAAAAATAATAATAATATCGTTGAAAATAATTAGTACCTATAAAATAGGAATGCCACCTAATATCTACTATAAAACTAAATACAAAAAATAAATAATAATTATCAATTACTTAACCACCAAATAATTGAGCTTGTAGGCTTCTAACCAAGTCAATTAACTAGGTTGTGGGTCTTCACTTGATATGATATTTTGGGCTTCAATTCTTCACCCCATATAGAACTATGACCTCATAAGACCTAATCCCAGGCCTATTGGATTCTACAGTCCAAGACTTCAATGAAATACAACTTCAAAATCTCTAAGTCTAGAAAATACAATTTAGATATGTTGACTTCAAATGAATGCTAACATTGATTCATTAAACCTACTACAATGAAATTTTATAAGGCATTTCCTTATGTGTCTAGAAAATTTTTCAATAAGAACCACTAAAAAATTTTCTTTAGTAACTCAAGATATGATTAAAACAATAACTACTATGGAGAAATCAACATCTTTAATATGGTAAAATACTGTAGAGAATATGTAACACCCCAAACCAAGAAAATGTTTTGAATTTGAATTTTTGACTAAGTTTGATCAGGATTGACCAAGTGGTCTCATGGTTGACTTTTTACTGCAAGATGAATTTCACTTTGACAAAGATATCGTGGTGAAGTATTCGTTAACTAGACTTCATAGACTACAAGTATGGCAAAATTGAAGTTGAAATTAGAAAGTTATTGTCATAACAAGGTGCAGTTTGGATTGATCGGCGAGCTCAAAGTTGACTTTTTATTTATATGGATTTTGATTTTGATTTATGTACTATGTGATAGTATTTTTCGATATGAGTCTGTAGTTTATTGGCATGCTTAATTTGGACCTATAATTGAAAAATTACGGATTTATAAAGTTGTGCTTATTTTCTTTGGACTCATTTTACCGAGTAGGTAGAATATTTAGAGAGGTCCCTCAAGTGCTATGTGTCACCATTTGGTAGGTGTCATGTGTTACCAATTGGTAGGTGCTACATATCACCAATCGATGGGTGCCATGTATCACCGTAAAAAATTCTTGTCCTTTTTTTTCTATCTCCCCCCCCCCCCCCCCCAGCTCTGGTCAGATTATAGTCTTAAGGCTCATCTGTGTGTTGTATGCACTAAACATGGCCAAAGACCATAAGATTTCCAGCTAGTAGTCCAAAAACCATGGCGAACAGTCGCTAGACATGCCTAGATCTGACATCTGACGTTGACAATGGCAAAGCCAGTTTAGGTGATCCACCCACATTTTGGCCATTATGTTCCTTTTTTCAATCATTTTTGGACCCCCCGACTTGATTTTGAGTTCTAGTCAACTGAATTCCCTACCATTGGAGATACAATGAGCTAAACTTTGGCCAAAACTTTTCGGCCATTTTTAGCCACCAACGGCGAGTTCGGGCTGTTTGTGCTAATTATCTTTGATCTTTGTCTTACAAACTTTCATTTGGTATATAGTTTTCTAATAGTTGAGTATTTAAAACTTCCCCATTTTTTAGCTAATTTTGAAATTGTGATAAAAATTGGCCTATGTTGAAAAGTTTCCCAAAGTAATTCTCAATGTATTTAGGTCCTTAATGATTAGAGAAAACTCAAGGAATGTTTAATTTCATGAAATTGAGTATAAGTAGAAAAGTCTCAATTGTAAGACAATAGGCCATTGGGCTTTGTTGCGTAGTTAGACCACTGATGATTAAATTTTGGACCTTAAACAAATATTAGTAGCCTTGATTTTTTATATATGTATATATAATGTTTTGGTGTATTGTAAGCATTCAAGATAAGGTCTATGGCTGACCCTACAATGGAACAAGAATAAGTAGCATCAGTACTGTAATCGACATATCTCTTTTAAGTTCCATTTTTGAGTTATAAAATATATATAACAAATATCTGATTAAATGTGGTGTTTATACTAATAAAATGTGCAAATGTATTTTTATGGATTTTTTAAAGTATATTCAATGTGTTTAATTTGGATTATTTCTATGAAGTTTAGAGCTAGCATGTTATTTATATTATTTAAATTTATATTAGCCAATGCATCTTATGAATTTTTGTAAATCGAAAATTGAAATGTTTTTGTTTAATTAGTTTTATTTGTTAGTCTAATTTTAAATGCTAGATTATGATTTTTGAGGTTGGTTTAAAAGTGGTTTTGTTTTTTCTAAAGGAAATTAGGTATAATTAAATATTTAATTATATTATTATTATTTTGACCATGAAATTTTAATGTAGCTTTTCTCAACCATGCTATATATATATATACGTGTGTGTGTTTGTATGTGTGTTGGTGTGTATGTATAATTGTGAATTTGCAAAATAAATTGCTTATATTTATTTATTTGAGTGAGTTGTAAAATTATAAAGATATTAATGTATATGGTTTCTTTTAAATGTTTTCACGCTATAATTTTGACTAAAATCTATATTAGAATTGCGAAATGATTTATCATAAATTTTAGCCTTGATAAAGTGAATATACAATTAAAATATGTTTGTGTACTTTTATATAATTATATATTAATATGTGTGTATAAAGGAATACGAGCATATGATTTTTGCAAAGCTAATTTTTATTAATTATTGATTTGTTTAATTATTTATTTATCTATGCTGTTATAAGAGAATTAAAAGTTGGAAAACTATTTAATATTAAAATGATGTTACCATAGTATATTTCCTAAAAACTATGTTATAGGTTTCAATAAAATTTATTTAAATTATTTATTTATTTGTTTGTTTAAAACATTTAATTATGTTTTAATGATGTAATTATGCGAAGTTGTTGTTTTTGTAATTATATATTTTATGTGACTAGTTAGTGTATATATATACTATATAGTAATAGTGTTTCGTATTGTTATATTATACATTAACACGCAAGTTATATCGAGTTGTCCTTTATGAGCTGTGGTGGGTGAGGATAGGCAGGTATTTTCGGTGATAGCATCCGCCACCCTTTCCATGGTTAAAAGATAGCAGGTTTTGCCATTCCTATGCGCACTAAGGTGAGCGAGAGTAGGTAGGTATTCTACGATAATGATGTTAGTCACCGTCGTTGGCCGTAGGATGATAGGTTGTTTAGTAGTGGCACTATTGGAATACTAATAGGGCCACGTGCAGGTTCTCTTCTTCTCTCCCCCTCTATCAAGTAGTGTTTATGACCTTAAATAGCACTGGTATATCGCATAGTATATCGGGTATCTTTTCGATGAATTTATATATATATATATATATATAAGTATTATGTTATGCTATAGCGTATTACACCATACTAGGGCAACGACTTGATTCGGCTCATAAATGGCTTAGATCGTATTTCTGCTACTTATGAGACCAACAAGTTGGACGGCCATTATAGGCAATTACCATTGGTTGTATTGGTAGTACTATACCTGTAAACAACTGATATCGTAGGACCATGTATTAGTTTACTATATAATACATTGGGTATACCGACATTATGAGTGTGTAGATTATGTAATGTATTTATTAGTTTTAGTCATATTTTACCTATTTATGATATTATTATTATTATTATTGTCAACTGCACAATTGTCTTATTTGTCCAAATGGATGACTTAGTGAATTTGGAAGTATTGCATCTTTCGAATAGGTGAATTAGCCTTTAGACAGGTATCGTAGCCTTAAGACAGGTATATTAGCCTTTAAGCAGGTATTGTAGCCTTCTAATAGGTATCATAGTCGTTAGATATGTGTATTAGCCTTCGGACAGATGTGTTAGTTTTCGGGCATATGTGTTAACTTTCGAATGGGTATTGTATTCTTTGGCAGATTATCCAAATTATTCGAGATGTTATGTATAATACGTAGAAAATGTATGTACACATACACACATATATTTACGCTAGTTTTGGATAGTGGAGATGTTATCATAACTACCATTAAGATCTCAATCGTTCAATTTAAAGTATTATTCTATTATGTGCATTTTCTTAAATATAGTTTATTTTATTAAAATTTATCTGACAAGTTAACGATTATCAATGGTACAATTTGTACCTGTATAATTTTTAAATATTAAAAGGTAGACTGTATGATTTAGTATATAAGATCCAAGTTGTCTTTATCTATTTGTATTGTTACTGTTATTATTATTTTCCTCTATCTGCATTTATATGTTTGACATGTTCATGAAATGTTGTCAAAATGTGAGATTGTAGTAAGTGGATGGTGTGGGCGGCTATGAGATATAGAAGTACATATTCCCTATGCAGAGTAAAAAATTAGGAAAAGTCTAGGATCATCTTGGAGTTCAAGTAGTAAGCTCTGGAAGGGATCACAATGCATATAAAGGTATTTACGATTTATTAATTATTACTCATATTTATATTCCTATAATATTATTATTGAAATCATGCAAATTTGTGAAACTTATAGTAAGGTAGGGAGGAATAATAAGGATATATATTTTCGAAATGAGTTTTTTATGCAGATAAATATTTGGAAAAGTCCACTTTATAGGGAAAATGCTGTTGAATTTTTTGTAGATAATCAACACTTAATTCCATTGAAGTTTCATAAAATTGTATCTCTCCATACTCCTAAAAAAGAATCCAAATTAGTATCAAAATCTCATTTTTTAGTCTTTTAACTAAAAATAAGCAAACAGTAAAATCAATAAAAATCAATTCCAATTAAACACAATTACTAAGAAAATAGAAAATAATAAGCATAAATAAGGACTACAAAATAATAATATTTAACACTTGTCAGTTTCTTTTGTAGAATATGAGGAGAAAATGATTGATTTGCAAAAGGGAAAATTTCATTTAGACCCCTTTAAGTTTTATCTTAATTACAGTTACACCCTATATTTTTGAAAAATTATCATTAATTTTTAGCTATTAATTTTAAAAGTTAAAGGAATTGTATTTTTACATTATTATTCAATAATGAAATGTTGACTTTAAATCTATGGCCTTTAACTTTAAAAGTTAACTAGAAAAAACTGACAAGTAGGTTTGCTTTAATAAATGGAGAAAACTAAAGAGATATTAATGATGACTTTCAAAAAGTATAGAATCTAAATGTAATTATAACAAATTTAAAAATATCTAAGGGGAATGTATTCAATTAAGAATTTGAAGAATTTTAAAAATATTTAAAAGTTTAGAGGTATTCGATTTAGATTTGAAAGGAGTATATCTAAATTAAATAATATTCAATTCAGATTTTAATGGATTTTATAAAAATCTATTAAAAATCAGATGTATTCAATTAGAACTTTGTAAAATTTTTTAAAAATCTAGTAGTATTCAAAAAGTTATTGATTTTAAAATATTTTAAAAAATGATGGATTTGAAAAGATTTTAATAGTGAAATTATGAAGAAAATTGTTAATATGAAATTCGACCTTGATCTTAAAGATTTCATTGGATTTTTATAAATTCTTTATGAAATCTATGCAATTCTATAACAAACCATCAAATCCTTTAAAATCTATAATTAATTTTAAATCTATTAAATTCTAAATTGAATACACCCATCTAAATGAAAATTTTCCTTTGCAAAATAACATTGCCTTTAAAAAAAAATTAAAAAGAAAAGAAAAAAATTGTTTGTTCTTATATTTGTGCAAATTTTGATCAAAAATTGTCTTTAACTATCACTCTTGATTTATTAATTTGACATGTTATGCAAATTTAGAAGACTAGGAGCAACTTCCTGGTATTCCGAAGAGTTCCAACTCCTAACTCACAATTTATTAACACCAAAAAAAAAAAATAAAAAAAATTCATAACTCACAAATATGTGAGTTCCATATGTGGATCTCATGCATTTTATGTGAGATGAGAGTTGGTATTATGAGAGTATAAATTTTTTTTTTTAAGACACCTTTTTGTATAAGTCAAATATGCTTTTCTAAAAAAAATATTAGGGAGTCTGACTTCTTTTTTGTTTTTGTTTTTTTATGGTGTAAAAATTTCATCTCTATGAGAAATTCATTTGTAATTATTTAACATAATTTTTTTACACTCTAGCCTACCTTATTTTTGTTATTTTTTATATACGACATTTCTATTATGAAAAATATCAAAGCAGCTCCCCCATATTTCACTTTCATTTTAATATAGTAATTTTTTAAAACAATTTAACAATAAAAAATTTAAACCATATACCCTTCAATATTTAGTAAAATTTTTAACGATAAAGAATAATAAAAATTAATGAATAAAAACAATGTGATCAAACTCATAATTAACTTTCTTAAAAAATGAATAATTTCAAATGTATTAAACATGATTAAGCTTAAATAGGAAAAAAAAAAGGTAAAAGGAAGAGTAAATGGATCAAATTCTAACTCTATTTATAAGATTTTTAAAAAATAATATTATATTGAAATGAAAGAAAAATACAAGGGAAAGATACAAAGCAAAAATACAAGGGGTACAAGGGGAATATATTCTAATATTTTTTATAGTAAAAATATAATATTGAAAAAGTAGTAAATTAGATAGTTTTACAGTGATATTTACCCATTTTACACGACTGCCCTCTGAACTTTGCCTAATTTTCCCCATATATTGAATTGAATTAGCACTATATATAGCCCCAGCTAATTCTTCCGAATCGTCGTTTCCTAAATCTTTTCCAGTGTCTCATGACTTGTACTTTATGTTATTTAAAAAGCCTGAAAATAAATAATCATAATTTGTTCTATTGGAGTATTTGAATAATTTAGAGGATTGTTGTGTTAGTTATAAAGGGATAAAATGCAAAATTAGATAAAGCTCAAAAGGCATTGGGGTAAAAAAGAAAAAAAATTAATTACCGTAACATATATGTCTATTTCTTTTTCTTTTTTTTCCCTTTTTCTTTTTATCTTTTGGTTTCTTAGTGGTTCTTTTGGTGATAATGACATTCGAAAATGATTTGTTGATGTTTTAAACAAAAAAAATATAACATATATATATATATATTTATTTATTTATTAAATTTGTTGACTCTTAAGATATATATATTTAAATTACTTAAGAAAGTGTATTCTTGAATAGTCCTTGGAAGAATCTAGATATTAATGATTATCATGATAATACAAGATTTTAGGATGGATGAAGCTGTTGTTAAAATATTTCTCTCCCAAATTTATCAAAAAAGAATATGGCTAAATGTATGAAGACGCCCTGAGGAAAACTTTCACCAAACTAAATGAGTTGGCAGGGTCATATTCAAACTAAAGATATTTCAAAAAACTTTCAGCAAGATTAAGATAGCTAGTGTACATGACAGAGCAAATATAGTATCTAAATTCTTTCATAAAAGGTCCCCTAAGATAGCCATCCAGTGATCGGAATAGCAATTTAGGTCATAACATGATAATATGATTCGAAAACGATATGAAGCTAGTAGATTTAGGTTTATTATAAATGAGTTCGGATCAAATTCTAATCAACCAGATTAACATGATTATTAAACGTATCATTTTCGAGTTAATCCGCTTAATCCCAAATTATCCATTTAATTAAACATATCAATTAACATGTCAATTTCGGATTGATTCGTTTAATCCGAAATTGATCCAAATGATCCATTTAACTAGATATGTCAATTAACATATCAATCTAATCCGATATGATTATAACCTGTTAAAATCATAACTTTAATATATTAGTTTACCATTAATAAAATTTTAACTAATACTTTTTTATTACTAAATTATAAACTTATTTTTAATCTCTTTTATTAATTAAAAAATAAAGAATAAAAATTATTAAAATTAATTAATTTATTTAAATATGATATATTTAATACATGTATGGATTTATGGATATCGAAAAAAAAAATTAATATGCCTAAAAGTATTGAAAATATAGAAAATATAATTATTAATAAAGTTTTTTATATTATTTTTAGAGAAGTAGTATTAGGTTTATTATGCATATATATCTGTTTGATATAGCCGATGAAAATAAAATTTTAGTCTGTAGAGTTTTGTATAATGGATCTTTATGAAAAAAGTTTTTATTAAAAAATTAATAAGTGTTTGGTTGTAAATAAAAAAGCTGTATTGAATATTCATAAACTGCATTATGTGCTCAATGAATTTCCATATAAATTAAAAAAAAAGACTTTTCTAGAAAAATATAAAGTTTGAGCTTCTCTAAAACAGTTTAAAAAAGCTGTTTTTTAGGTCAACAAATACTTGTTGACTCTTGCCAAACATTTTTATTTTTTAACAAAAGAGCTTTTGGTCTTCAAATAGAGTTTTTGGCCTAAAAAAAAAAACCTTTGCTAAACAGATACTATATATATGTTTAACTATTATATGAGATTGTTATATTATCATATGATATGTCATATTAGTGTCAATTTGTAACTATAATTATATGGCTTTGCATATATATTTATATATATATATATATATATATATATATTTAATTTAGGGTTTATTAACAACTAAATTATTTTTATTTTATATGAAATAATTAATTTAAATAAGTTAATTTATTTAATTTGGTAAATATCATGTAAACGTGTCAATTTCGTATAAACGAGTCAATTTCGTAGAAACGGATAATTTTGACTCGTTTAATAAATATGTTACACAGATATATTAGGTTACTTGTTTATTAAGCGAGTCGTGTTTGGATTGAAGAGTTCTAACACGATTAATAAATGAGTCATGTTTGGATTGAATAATTTCAACACAATTAATAAACAGGTTAACACGAACCCGGCACAATGATATGAATTGCCACCTCTATCCAGTGACAAAGTTAACTTTCCAAGTAGAGAATCTAAACTCGAATTGCATCATCCCTATGATATATATATATATATATATATATATAATGTTCCTTATAAAATCCACTATTATTGCAATAAAAAAATTATGTATAAAAGAAACCGAGACAGATTTTCCTCAATGAAATATTGTTGTATATATAATTAAAATGCATAGTTCAAATGAACTTTTAACACAATCCAAGAGACACAGAGAAAGGAAAAATCTGGGATTAAGTGGAAGAGAAGGTCAAGGAGGAAGGGATTGGGCGGTTTTGGAGTAATTCAAGATGCGAAAGGAAGACTGGTTAGGAGGTGGATAAATCTTTAAGGGGTTGACAATTTTAGCAGATGGGATGATGATGGGATGCACAACGAAAATGACCCTAATTTGACATGATCACTGGCTTTCGTCCTCAGTTTTCAAGGAATTTTTTTTTTTCACAAAAACAAAAATGAAAAAAAAAAAATAAATAAAGTGTAAAACCCAAAAACAAAACAAAACAAATCCTCAAAGCCTCTCTTGGTCTTTACTACATAAAATGAAATTAAAATTACCCGCAAAACATCAGCTATTTGCTGCTTTTATTTTTAGTATGTAAATTGGAAGCCTACTGTTCTCCATCAAGCATCTTCCCGTCATGGATTTTGCTGTTGCTATCACTAATCATCGTTACCAATGGAATTCATCATTGACGATATTAATTAATAATTGGTCGTATTTAGTTTTATTTTTTAAAAAACAAAATCTAGATAGAGGAAGATTGATTGCAGGTGTTTAGCATTAAATTATGTGCAAAACATTAAACACTTCAAATGTAGATAATTTATGCTATATAGGTTTTCAGGAAAAGGGTCAAATTTTGACAATTTCTTAGCCTAATTTGAGGCGAAACAATGCCACAATAATACTCATCACCTCTAGTAGTTTTCAATAGGGATTCAATTATCTAAGAATCCAAAAAGTCAAATTTAATATTTTGATACACGGATATCTTGGTTTACAAGTATGTCCAAATTAAGTTTTGTCAATAATTTTATTCTCAATTTAGCGAAATTTTTATTGTTAACAGATTTTGTATTTATTGTAATTTTCGGTAACTAAAAAGGCATAAGGGGTTTTCTAACCTCTGCTATTTAAGTTTCATTTTGGTGAGTACGGTAGGAGCTCTTTGATAAATAAAAATTCAAGAAATTATTCTCTTTTTCTATCAATTCTTGATAGTTGTTGTAAGATATTCACTCGCAATAATATGAATATAAAATGGTTAGGATAAGTAGCCAAGTATCGAACCAACAGGAGGGAAGAGTGTGATTTCAATTCATTTAAATTTAATTATTATATTAATATCAATATATAGCTATCGTAAGAACCAATTGATTCTAGCACTTTAAATTTAAGAACATAATGAAAATCAAAGAAATCTAATATTATTAAAAAGAAAATCAAATATAATAATAATAAAAATATATAAATTGAATAGCTTGGAAGAAGACTATGCCTGTGAATATTTACTCATAATACTATATAGAATCTAGAATATAAAGATTTAAGAATTGAAAAGGTTAATCAAACATCAAATAGAATCCAAAAATTCACTGTCACCTTGGCCCTAATCACGCTTCAATACTCTTATTCCTCTTCTAAATCTCCCAAGCTTCAACAAAACTATTTCAATGGTTGTAGAAATAATGAAAGTGGCGTCAAAAAGGAAGATGAAGGAAGAGATGTATTGTTCTGTCTCTGTATGTTTACATGAATTACAACCCTTTAAATGAAACTAGGATTTCCTCCTAATTTCCTAATTCCTAAAATACAAAAATAATAACAATATCTTTGTAATATTCAGCTCTATAAAACAGGAATGCCACCTGATATCTCAAAATAAATAAATAAATAATATAATAATATCTAAATATTTAACCAACAAGAAATCACGCTGCTGGTTTTTTATCCTCAATTAGAGTTTAGGTTCTGACTTAGTGATTCAACTCATCTAGGTATGATATTTTGCACTTTAATTCTCAAATAAATAAGAGCTCTAGCCGTATAAAATAATGGTCTGGCCGCTTTGAATCCTTTAGTGGAGATTTCAGTCAAATACAACTTTAAAAACACTAAGTTTGTGCAGATATAAAGACTTTAAATGGTCTTGGTGTTGATTCCCAAGTCCAAATACAATAAAATTTTACAGAGACATTCTCACATGTCTGAAGAAAATTCTACAACAAGAAACACTGAAAAATTTTATTAGTAGCTCCAAATATAATCAAAATATTGACTTCTACACAGAAAATCAACATCTCCAAGACAATAAAATATAATTGATAAAATTTTCAATTCTCCAAAATAAATCACTAAGCTTCTGAAAGTCATGTCTAGAATAGATATTCAACAATTTAGCTCCATAAAAGTTTCATAAAATGTATCTCTTTTTATTTCTTGTAAAAAGAATCTAAAACAGTCTTAAAAACAACATAATTTATTTTTTTGACCTAAAATAGTAAAATAGTGGAATCAATAAATATTTATCCTAATTAAGTATAAAATACTCAGAAAATAACAAATAATAAGCATAAATAAGAGTTATAAAATAGTAATATTCAACACTTATTACACGTCCAAATTTAAGATTTGCTTGTTCCTAGCAAATAAAACACTAAATAGTAAAAATAATTAATTTTCAAAACTTATAACCATTAAAACCATACTTAAGCAATATGTCAAGTAATTGTGCAACTCAATATTTTATTTTCCATTCAACATAATCATTATTTCTAATGTGTGTGTGTGTGTGTATGAAATCAATTAAAATAATTAATATTATGCAATTGAATAAATTCACGCTAATCAGAGATTGAAAATCAAACTATAACTTCATATACCTGGCATAATTAAAAGCTATCCATTAATGTAAAAATAATGCATCACTTTGAATCAATGGGACTTAATCGAGCTTGTAATGTAAAAGTCAATAGGTAAAAAGGCTAAAAGAAATAATATGATGGAAAAATAAATAACGCCAAAGAAAACTTAATCGAATCTCTATGAATATAGGCTTCGCAAGAATATTGTGTTCTATCCTTAAATTTATTTTCTTCTTTCCTTCCATTAAACATCCTAACTCCTTATAACACCTTTTATCTTCAAAAACTCAATTTCACTACCTTAATTGTAACATATTCTTTTCTTTAGAGAGATAATAAAATAATAAAATCGAAAGTAAGGTCAAAAAGTAGATATTTATAAATTATTATTTATTGAATAATTAATTCATCATCATCATTACTTTTTTTTCTTTTTTTTTTTATATTTATTTTTTCTTCTTTTTTCTTCATATAGTTTTTCCCCATCATCTTATGTTGTTGCTGCTTTAGGTTTGTAATTGACTTGTAAAAATTTCCAAAATATAATATACATTTATGAATTGGTATGTTGATATTGGGAAAACATGCTTGCTTATTGTGTTGATTATTGAATCATCAAGCAATGTTTGCTTATATCGTTTGGTTGATAGCATGTAATTCTTTCACAGTCATCCCCTAATACTAATGTCTATACTCTTTCATTTGGGGTTTTATGTTCTAGTAACATTAATGAAAAAAAAAATAAAAAATAAAGAAAAGGATGTTCAACTTATGTATGATATGCGGTTCCCTTCACGGAAAGAAAAATAAAGGTAAAATTCATGTACACCTTTTCAATTTTCTCCCAATTACAATTAAATCGTATATTTTTAAAAAATTAACATTAATTTCTTTCTAGCGTTTTATATCTGTTAAATAAAACCATTGATTAATTTTTATCCATTATTTAAAAATTAAAGGCTAAAGGAACTTAAAAATCAATATCTTATGATTAAATAATATTGTGAAAATACAATTTTGACTTTAATCATTAAAATTAAATGGTAAAAACTAACATATGAGTATATTTTGATAGATATAGAAAATTAAAGAAGAAGTTTAATAATTGTTTCCAAAAATACAGGATTTAAGGATAATTAAGATAAAAACAAAGGGTTTAAATGAAACTTTCCCATAAATCAAACAAACAGCAATAGGACGGTAACTAGGGGTGGACATGGATTGGATTGGTTCGGTTTTAGATCAAAATACAACTCAATCCATACTTTTCGGATTACCTAATATAGAATCCAATTTAAACCATTGAAACGTTAAACCCAAATCAAACCAAACCATTTATAATCGGTTTGGTTAATCTGTTTGAAACTTACTAGTCTATAAATATACAATACAAATAAAAAGTTTTACAAATATAAAATATAAATAATAAATTATAGTTTTCCAAACATAAAATACAATTAGTATACTTCAACTTAGTCATCATCTCACTCATATAATGGAAAATAAAGAAGAAAATGTAGTAAGACAGGTAAATGTTTAGGGTTAAGATGGTGGTTCACCGGCAAGGCAGGAAAATGTATAAGGTTCCAATCCAATTTGGGAATTGAGGATGGGACAGATGGGTTAAAAAAAATAATATATAAAATGAAAAAAAAATTAAAAACTAATATATAAAAATGAAAAAAATATTAAAATTAATATATAAAAATAAAAAAAATAGAAAATATATAATTTTTTAATTATATAATATATGATTTGGATTAGATTGGATTAGATTGGATTTATATTTTCTACCCATAACCAATCCAATCCAAACAATTTATAGTATTTTGAATCCAATCAAATCCAATTGATGTAAAAATCCAATTCAAACGCTAAAAATGGATTGGATTGGTCGATTTGAAATGATTGGATTGGATTTTGGCTTATAGTATTGGGCTGATAAGATGGTCCACAATAAGAGAACCTAGGCTCTGTTCAATATTTTGACCAGGCTTGAATGGTCAACCCACCCTAGTGTATTTTCGATTTTCAACCTATTAATTGCTCGGTTTAAATATGCAACTTTTACAAATTTTTATTTGAGATAATTATAAAATTTATTTGCACTTTTAATTAAAAAAAAAAGGTCCATATTAATGAATCAATTTATGCAAGTATTCCAAAGGAGGAAACTGCAAAGGAACTTCTTGAGGAGATAGGAAAGAAGATTATCAAGTTTGATATGAATGAGAAACATCATTATTTGGACCTTTTGAATGACACTAAGTATAATGGAATTAAAGGAATAAGGGACCATATTATGTTACTTTCTTCCTATTATAATAAGCTGAGAGACCTTAAAATGGACATTGGAGAGGAGTTTTTGACATATTCTATAATGAAGAGTCTTCCATCTCAATTTGATAATATAAGGTCTAGTTTGAATACGAAGAAGGAAGGTTGTAGTTTGGAGGAATTGACTGCTATTCTTGTTAAGGAGGAAGATGATATCAAGCTAGGCAGATTGAGATGTGTTGCTATTGTGTCACATCAGGTAAATAAGTCCAAGAAGTTTTTCCAAAAGAAAGAATAAGGATTCAAGCCTGGACAAGGATTTAAGCCCAATAGGAAGAAGTTTTCTGGTATGAAGCCAAAAGGACCTAAGGATGAAGCTCATCACATAGGAGAAAGGAAAGAGTACTTCAATGGAAGGTGTGGCTACTGTAATAAAGTTGGACACAAGAAGATAAACTGTTGGTATTTACAGGGAAAGCAAGAAAAGAAAGGCGATGATTAGGCAAAGGGGGCTAACCAATCTTGAGCAGCATGTTTATATGGGAGATAGCTTAAGAGTGAAGGTGGATATCATGGGAATAATCAAGTTGAAGCTTGCCACTGGATATGTTTTAGAATTACAAGAAGTTTCATGTGTAGCTTCAATAAGAAGAAACTTATTATCTATTTCTCTTTTGGATAGTCAAGGTTTTAGTTTTTTGTTTGGTGATAACAAAGTTGAGATATATAAGGATGATAAAGTTGTTGGTGTTGGAACTTTATGTGGCATTTTATATAAACTTGATTTGTTTAATAATTGTTTCAATTATTCTATTAATTCTATTGTTACCCTTATTGTTGTTTCTAAATGTCCAAGAGTTATTGATAATTCCTCAACATTATGACATAAGTGTTTGGGACATATTTCTAGGCACAAAATTGAAAGATTAGTAAAGGATGAAATACTTCCTAATCTTGATTTCTCCGATCTATCAACTTGTGTTGAATGTGTAAAAGGGAAGTTAACTTCCAAGCTTAGAAAAGATAAAATAGCAAGGTGTGGAGATGTTTTGGAGTTAATTTATACTGATATATGTGGACCTTTAATACTAACTGCTTTGGGTGATTATAGGTATTTTATTACCTTTGTTGATGATTACTCTCCTTATGGATACATTGAGCTTATCCATGAGAAGTCGAATTCTTTAGTTGTTTTTAAGGAGTTTAAGGTAAAGATAGAGCTTCAAAAGAATAAGAAGATAAAGGCTGTGAGGTCTGTTAGAGGTGGTGAGTTTTATGGCAGATATGATGAGACTGGACAGAACTTAGGGCCATTCCCAATTTATTTATGTGAGTGTGGCATTGATGCGCAATATACAATGCCTGGTACGCCTCAGCAGAATGACATAGTTGAGAGGAGAAATCGCACTTTGTTGGCTATGGTGCGATCTATGTTGGAAAATTCTAGCTTGCCAGATTACTTGTGGGGAGACGCTTTAAGGACGGCAGCTTATATTTTGAATCAACTTCCAAGTAAATCCGTTCCTAAGACTCCTTTTGAGTTATGGTTAGGAAGAAAGCCTAGTTTGCACCGTTTTCGAGTATGGGGTTGTAAAGCTGAAGTAAGAATTTATAATCCCTAAATTAAGAAATTGGATCCTAAAACTATAAGTGGATATTTTATTGGCTATTGTATAGGATCTAGGGGTTCAAAATTCTTTTATCCATCTCACACCACCAGAATTGTGGAATTAAGTAGGGCTAATTATTTTGAAGATGATTTTGGATTTGAAGATAGTAATGGTCCAAGAGAGCCTCAATTTAGAAAAGAAAATGTATACATTCCTAATGTTGTTCCTGATAGAGATGTTATTAATCCAGTAGTTGATGAACCAGTAATTGGTCAGGATGAACTTGTTATTAAAGGGCAGAATATTTCAACTATTGCAGATGCTGATGTGCCTTTGAAGACTAGAAGGTCAGCTATTCCTGATGACTATGAGGTTTATTTGTAGGAGTATGATTTTGACATAAATGATAACTCAGATCCAATAACTTATGAGGAGGCCATAAGCAGTTTGTATTCAAATTTAGGTTTGATACAATGGAAGATGAAATGAAATCCATGGTATCAAATGGAGTTTGGAATTTGGTTGAGTTACCAGAGAATGGCAAGCTTATAGGGTGCAAATGGATCTTTAAGACTAAAAGAGACTCTACGCTAGACTTGTAGCCAAAAGGTTTGCCAGAAAGAAGGAATTGATTATACAGAGACACTCTATCCCATATCCGCAAAGGATTCTTTTAGAATCATTATGACCTAGAGTTGCATTAGATGGATGTCAGAATTGCTTTTCTAAATGGTGATTTATTTGAGGATTTGTAAATGGTTCAACCAGTTGGCGTCCAGCAATCAAGGAATGGTAATTTGGTTTGTAAGCTTAAGAAGTCAATTTATGGTCTTAAACAGGCTTCGAGGCAATGATATCTTAAGTTTGATGAGGTTGTCACCAAAAATGGCTTTAAGGAGAATGTTGTTGATAAGTGCATATATATGAATGTCAGTGGGAGCAGTTTTATATTTCTGGTGTTGTATGTTGATGACATACTTTTAGTTACTAGTGACACTGACCTATTAGTTAAGATAAAGCAGATGTTGTGCCACTATTTTGATATACATGATCTTGGTAAGGCTTCTTTTGTTTTGAGATTTAAGATTGTTCTAGATAGGACTAATTATGTGTTGCAGTTGTCTCAAAGAACCTATATTGATAGAATCCTTAAGGGATTTAATACGCATAATTGTTCTCCTAGTAGTGTACCGGTCACGAAAGGTGAAATGTTTTCTAAGGATCAATGTCCTAAGAATGATTGAGAGAGAATGGCGATAAGAAATGTTTGCTATTCTTTAGCAGTGAGTAGTTTAATGTATGCTCAAGTTTGTACACAGCTTGATATAGATTTTGCTGTAGGTGTGCTTGGTAGATTTATGAGCAATCCTAGTCCTATTCATTACCAAACAGTTAAGAAGGTCTTTAGGTATCTATAGAATACTAAAGATCACATGTTGACATATCAATGTACCAACTCTCTTAATGTAATTGGTTATAGTGATTATAAAGGCTGTGTGGATGATAAGAAATCTACCACTAGATATAAATTTATCATGGCAGGAAGTGCTATGTCTGGACGGAGTGCCAAGCAGTCAGTGACAGCATCCTCAACTATGGAGGCAAAGTATGTGGCATGTTATGAGGATACTCGTTATGCAGTTTGGCTGTGAAATTTTATTTGTGATTTGGGAGTAGTTGACTCCATTGAGAGGCCTATTATGATGTATTGTCACTACATGTATTGTCACAACTGTAGTAGTGTCTTTCTCCAATAATTTAAAAGGTACCCCTGGTGTGATGTACATTGATATAAAGTATTTTATGGTAACTGAGAAAGTTGAAGAGGGCCTCATTACTGTTGTTCATACACCTACTTATAGCATGGTGACAGATCCACTGACCAAGGCCTTACCAATAGGCATATTTGAGGAGCATAAGTTCCATATGGAATTGTTAGGCAACTAAGACTGCTGTGGGTCAGTGGGAGTATGTTATGTATTCTGCATTAATATTCATGTTGAGTGTTATTTATTTCTTTGAGTATATTGATACATTGATATATGTGAATCATTATTTATTTATGAGATGATTTATTACATATATTATTGCTCCTTATATTTATTGAGACTTTTAGTCTATGTATATGTGTATGTTGATCCATAGATGCCATGGTGAGTTTCTACTATATAGTTTGGGTGTATTATTGTATCCTATCGATGCACAATATGCTCGGATGAAATGGTATTGTGTGTTGGGGGATTGCACGTGGTTAGATAAATCTCTACTATCTAAATTGAGTTTATGGCATGCAAAGTGCTCAGTTGAAATTGTATCATATTTTGGGAGATTTACTGAAAGAATCTCTACTGCCTAGTCTAGTATATTGTTGTGCTTTGTTGGCATGCTATATATTTAGATGAAATTGTATTATGGTTCGGGAGATTCTATAGTAAGTGAGTTTGGATTATATATATGATGATGATTATGCAGTCCAAGTGGGAGAATGTTAGATAAATTAATATTTGTGAACTTAGCATAATCAATTACTCACTTACAGGGCCTATTTATGCCATTAATGAAACTTACTTGTTTATTATTTTGTACTAGGGCCCTTGGTCACACACTCTCTATAAGACTTTAGTTGACCCATTGGACTGGAAGACAAACTTTTTTTATAAGCCTAATGACTTACCCATATTTTTCTATTATTATTATATTATTAAATTATTATTATTTTGATGTGCGTTAAATTAATGTATAAGTATGACTTGCAGAGACTATAAAATGTCTATGGCAAGCAAACAGATACATGCCATATTTTGAGATTATGGAATTCAAAAATTATTGAAAGTGGTTTGAGAATAGCGTGTCCATTTGCACTACTTTATGTTGTTTTCTATTTTGTAAGATTAAAGATTTAATTTATCAATGGTTGCATTTGAAGGTTAGTAATTTATGATTAATGGAATTTATTATGTATATTTAGATCCGTAAAATCTAACAACATGATCACATTAAAAAGCCAATTATGTGTTAAAAAAAAGATAAAAAACATAAATGAATTAGGATATAACTCAAGAAATAATTATTCTAAATTTACATAAGATTCATAAGTGCATACTAATATCAATGCATTAACAACTAGAAACTTAAAAGAGGAAAATATCATGCTAGTGCTCCTACTTTTCAACTTGGTGTTTGCTTGAGCCAAACTGGGGGAGGCCTGAAAAGTTCAGAATAAACAAATGCATGGGCTCATAGGTGAATTATTGAAATTATATGAAATCTGATTATCTGCAATTTCACCTCGTACAATCACATTGCTTTAGGAAACTCCCATTGTTATAACCTGCTTTCATATATTTAATCTTTTACTTTTACCTTTTCAATGTTATTTACAATTTGCTTTTCCTCTACTTTTAAGTAATGAAACACAAGCTCTCCTATCTCATAAGGAAATCATCTATTTTGGATAAGCAAATAAATGTGAAAAGCTTGCCATTGGATACTACATATTTTGATTAGATAAGTAAAATATAGTAAGTATCATTGGTTTAGTGCAAATTCTAGAAAATACTAGGTATTTTTGTTGAATTTTCATTGTGATTAGTATTTGTAATATTCAAATACAGCTATAGCAGACTATTCATGATGAGCCATTGAGATTGATGGCTTTGTTTCTGCAAAATTTGGGCCAACGACTGTTTTATTGGTTGGTCTAGAAGGACTTGGAAAATTAATGTATGCACGGTGTAAACTTGGCTTTAAGAAACAAATGAATTTCCTCAAGCATAAACATAAAACAAAAGGAGAAAAAGATGAAAACAAATAAAAATATATCAAACTTCTAAAATCAGCTATCGTATCTTTTTTGCTAGAATTCATTCAGATGCTTTAGCAATACATGTAACGACAACCTTGAGAAAACATCTAGAATTTGAATTTTTGAATGGTTCAATCAGAGTTAATCAAGTTCGACCAAATTAGACTTCGAAGTGGGATCAAGTTTGACTTTTCCTTGGAGATAGAATTTGACTTTAACCCTTTTACCCTAGCATAGACCTCGTTGATGCGAGTTCATAAACTGATGATATGTCTAATTTAAAGTTATAGCTGAAAAGTTATGGTTTTAAAAAGGTTTTTAAACATCAGTATTATATTAGTGTCTAAGCCAGTCCTAAATTTTTATTTGTTAATGATCCAAAGGCCTATTTATAACTCGGAGTGCATGCCTTGGGAAGCTAACATTTTGAAAATACCTAAATTACCCTAAAAAATTCTTAGCCCCGTGAAACCTAGTAGACCTGTGGACCAAATCAGGTTGACCTGCGATTCACTTTCCTCTACAATTAGGTTTGACAAAATTGACCACCATCCCATTGGAATTAGCCCACACATGCAAGATCATACCTTCGCCTATCCTAAGATCGGCCAGCAAGCAATATTTCATTGCAATCAAACCAGCGATGAGCCCAAATCTGTGTTGGGAAGCCACAGCGATGCCGTTATAGGTCAATTTTGGATAACATAATGGTGTACTCATCTCATCTCTTGGGCTTTCCATAGATAAAAAGTTTGTAAATTTTTGGATATTGTTTGATAATTTTTCCATTTTTAGGTCAATTAGTTTAATATTGGATAAAATTAGATTTTTTTTGACATAATTGGATAAAATGGTCAATGTTGAAGCTAAATTGGTGTAATTAGAAGTTAATAGGACCCGTGGAAAGGTTCAATTTCATAAGATTGGTCATTAGATGAAAATCCTAACTTTGAATACCAAATCCTAAGAATTCGCTGTATATTAGATCCTTCAGTGTCCATTATATGTAATTTTAGAGTTGCATAAAGTATTTAAGATAGTTGGCATGCACCAATCTCTTGGATTTGATTTTTAAGCCTAAGAAATATTTTATTATGCTATAGATACCTATACTAAGATTGGAGGTGACCCTATGGAGGAGTAAGAGTGGATGTCAACAATATCAATGAGTATTTTATGTTTTTAAATGATTTTGGGCATAATAGTACTAAATACATATGGTTTGAATATTTTACATGTGGTTCGATTTAAATGCTTATCGTATACATATATGAATATATGCTTTTATCATTTCATGTGACTTTTGACAAACTTTTAAATGATTTTAAATTCTATTGAGTTCATGGTGAACTTGGGAATTTTGGTATTTAAATATCTTCACATATGAAGTGATTTATTTAATCATTAGAAAATAATTAATTTTGACAAAGTGAATTGGAAATTGTATATTTTTAAGTATGATTAAGTGATTTGTATTTTAAGGTGTTTAAAAATGGTTTATGGTGATATATATTTTATTGTTAGGTATTCATGTTTTGGCTGGAAATGATGATTTGAAATATTTAAATGAATGGTCGGGTTTGAATATTAAATTCTGCATTATAGTACTATTTTTGTCTGGGAAAAATAAAAAGTATGATTTTGAAAGGGTTGTTTATGAATATTATACTATCTTCCTTTTTTAAGGGCATACCATATAATTCCCAGTGGTTTTGTTAATATGATTAGTTGTGCGTAGGCTTGGTCGTTCTATGTGTAGTCGAGATATGGGAGAATGATGATTGAGTTGTGGGCCACTCTCTCATGACTATGGAATGATAGATTGTCATAATATGAGAGAATGATGATTGAATTTTGTGCCATCCTCATGGAATGATGATAGTTGTGTGCCACTCCTTCATGATGTTTGGTTATATATACATCTTTACTATCTAGTAGTGTTTTAGGACGCTGTACATTATCTTGTAGCATTAAATATATTGTATGGTACAATGTATGTTCTTTCTGATATACAAATATTAGTGGTTTTTGTGCGTCTTTATTATTGTTCCTATGGTTATGGTTGTATTGTTTATTGTCCTGCATTAAATTTATGTTTGAGTCTTTAATTATGAAAAATGCTCATTTTATGATATTGCTTTGGAGTATATATTGGGTTTCGTGGAAAGGTTTTAAAAGGAAACTTCTTATAAGAGTGGATGTGAGGTATTGAGGGAAAGGTTTTGAAGTTAAATGATTACTTACATATTATTGTTTACTCCACATACTAAGCTTTTCTTATAGTTTTGTTTTTAAATTGTTTCCCTATGCCTCAGTTGACAGGTTACGTACATTACGTCCAATCGTTTACATTGTTCGTATGTTATTTTGTTGTTGATGTATTGTTCTTTTCCTTTGACTTTGATGATAATAGATATTCTTTCTTTCGCTAATACTAATGTATACATTATATTGAGCATTTTCGATATTTTACACTTGTCCATGTGAACTTCTTAGATTGCTTTTGTGAATTAACCTAGTTTGTATGTCTTTTATCTTTAATTCGTTGTTTTGTGAGAATTCTATTAAAAGTGTTTATGATATTTATTCGTACGATTGGATTATATCTAAATTATGGGGTGGTTTTACTGGATTTTTTTATAGGAAATTCAATAGGCTTCCCTAGGCAAGGCTTCTTTGGGTATCTAGGAAGGATTCTAGAAGCAGTCTTGTCACTTGATATCAAAACATGAAGTTTCTTGATCCTATAGACTACACCTACTATGCATCCTTTTTCTTATGATATTTGCATCATTGTTTCGACATTTGTTCTCATCCTTGACGTTAGTTGGGCGATGATGTGACATTTAAACTACATCGTCATTTTTCTTTTGATATTATTTTATCGTTTTAGAAATTTTCATCTATCTTGATATTTGTTTGGCTAAGTCGCAATATTTGAACTACAACATCCTTTTGTCTTTCGATGTTTGATTCTCTTTAAAAACATATATATTCCTTTTGTATTGATTGGTTTAGATGTGACTTTTGAGCCCACTTTTTTTAACATAGTGATTTAAAGGTGCCTTCTAGCTATGAATGTGTAAAATTTATAAGTCAGCATGAGATAGTTAAAGGGCTGCTATAATGTCTAAGTTATACAGTAGTGACATTACTAAATGTGGTAGCATCACTATTAGTGGTTGTGGAGTTAAGAAGTACCTTTACACATGATACTAATATGTACTTAGTTAGTTACGATAGTGTTCTTATCACTTTTGAAAACTCAATAGCTACCATGATGGACAATCTATATGAAATTATCATGTTCATGTAGTTCATGTGGCATATTTCACTTTTAGATTTGTCAAATAAACAATGGATGCTATTATTGTGAACAGGTTTGCCATTTCAAGGAGGGTGATTTTTGGTGCTCAATGATGTAGGAGCTTCTAGATCTAGTATGCCTCATCATTAGGTGAATGGTAATACGAGGTCAAGCTTTTAGCCAGGGTAGGCAATTGTTACACCTACCAACACTAGACCACAGTTTAGTTTAGCATGCAAAGATAGTAGTTAAAAAGGAAGATCATCAGGCTGAAGTAGAGTATATATATTTTTTTATGATACGATGAGATGCATGTGCTGCTCCAGATGAGGACTTATATTCAACTTTTGTTCATGTGGTTGAAGTGGGATCATATTAATTTCGAGGAACTACACAATACTAATCGGCATCTACAAGTAGAAATTGTGGTTATAGTGAATGCTTACTGAGCTAAGGTAGAGAATTTACCATCACACAGTGTGATAATCAGGTTATTACTAACATGGATACACTTATGATGCATAATGATATTGAAGTTCCATGAGTTAGCAATAGATTATTGATGCTAAGAGATATAGGAGCACAGTCAAATCAAGCTCTAGGAAGTTTCACGAGCAATAGGCAGTATTCTATAGCTACAACTAGAGACGAAGATAAAAAAAGGGATGACAAATAGGTAGAGGCAAAGTGTTCATCATGACTTGGCACAAAACCCATATCGTTCCAATTATATGACATAGATTTTCACACTCATATAGGACTTCTAATGGTTTTAGCAAATGCTTAATAGTGGTCTTTCATAAAGAATGGGGACAGCTGCACTAAGGGTTGATTTATACTTTTACTGCGAGACATTTTACTTCATACGGGATGTATTGGATACTTAGTTCATGTAGTTGATACTCTTTGGTAGCTTTTCAATCATAAGGGTATTGTTCAGTTGGAAGATATAGAAAGACTGTAAAATGTAAGATTGATACTTTTCAATAACTGAGGATTTAACATTTAGTCTCTTATTATTAGGTTATGATGTTAAAATTAAGATTTAAATTTTTTCATTACTTGAGGAATGGAATTTTTTTAGTCTACTCAGAATCGAAAGAAACTATTATTTTCCTAAAATTGATATTTTAGGTCTAGGAGGGAGCTTGAACTTGATATTTGGATGTTTATTATCATTTGCATTTTATTTTGGTAATGTTCAGTATATTTTTCTTTGTGGGTTGATAATTTTGAGGATTATACTAGGTTTTATGAGAAATTTGAGGTTTTTTACTAGAATAAGTGTGAAATTTTGGTTCAATGACTCTAGTAATGTAATTAGTAAGACAATGTTGTTTGAGGATTGGAGGAGCAAAGAATTAATGAAGATTATGGACAAGAAAGGCAAAAAGTGTAGAAGTTGAGGGAAAAGGCCAAAAGAATGGTTTTAATTTTAACTTAGGGTCATTAGTATTTGGTTTGAAAAATTAGACATAAGTTATAAATTTGGACTTAGGGTCATTAGTATTTGGTCATTAGTATCAGAGTTAGTTATAACTAGTAAAAGATGTGTTTTTTGTAAGAATGATATTAATGGTTTTTAGATGGCTTTGGAATTGATCACTAAAAGATAGATTCTTGTGTTATTTTGTTTAGGAGTTAATAGATAGATATCTCTTATTGCTGTTGTGCTTTTTGTGGATTTGTTGTTTGTCATTTTAGGCTGGTTCTTGCTTTTGGAATAATTGTGGAGGTATACAAGTTTCTTCTGCATTATGATTGTGGTACTCAAAGGTTGACTTTTGTTTTGTGAAGTTAAAAGTGCTATCGTTTTAGGGTTAGAACGTGAGTGTTTAGTGGTTTACATTATGGCATTAGTGTTCTCCAAGTGTGAGCTTGGTTGGGTTGAGTGAGATCTCACTAACAATTAGTTTCTACTAATGAAAATTTTGTTGTTTCTTAGAAACTTGAGTTATGCTGGATTCCAAATGATTAGACCATGGGAAGTTAGCATCTTCACATGTTCCAATATAAATCTATAAAATTTCAAAGATGAAATTTTCATAAGAAGGGTAGATTATAATGATCCATCTTGAAAAAAATCTAGAATTTGAATTTTTGAACAATTTAATCAGAGTTGATCAAGTTTGATCAAATTAGATTTTTAAGTGGCATAAAATTTGACTTTCTTTGGAGATGGAATTTGGCATTGACCTTTGTACCATAGCATAGAGGTCATCAATACAAGTTTGTATTTTAGTAGCATTGCTAATTTCAAGTTACAGTTAGAAAGTTATGGCTCTGAAATTTTTTTTTTTTTAACATTTGTACCATATCAATATCTAAACAATTCCGAATTTTTGTTTGTTGGTGACCTAAAGGCCTATTTATACCTTTGAGTGTAAGCTTTGGAAACCTACATTTTGAAAATACTCATATTACACATGGAAAACCCTTAGCCCTATGAAACCTAGCAGACTCGACCGAAATGAGTCGACCCACTATCCACTTCCTTGACCATTAGGTTCAATGGAATTGACTACCATCTCACTAGAATAAGCTCACATGCACCAAACCATACCCTCTCCCATTCCAAGACTGGATGCCTAGCAAAATTTTGCCGCAATCGGACCACCAACATGCCCAAATCAGCATAAGGAAGCCATGGCAACGTTGTTGCAAGTCATCGACTAGTTGGCTGGATTTTTGGTCATTTCAGGCCGTGCCACACACCTCACCCCCTATCTTGGATCCTCTAAGCTTGAATTCGGCCTTCCTTTAGCAAAATTCTTAATGGTTGGAGAAATACATCATTATCAAGTTTAGTCAAATTTTCCAACATGTTTTCTGACCATCATCGATATTTTTGGATCGAGGTGAGCACACGAATATGTTACCCATTTATTAGGCTTTCTATTGATATAAAGTTTGTGAATTTTGAATATGGTTTGATAATTTTTCTATTTCTGGATTAATTAGTTTAATGCCAGATAAAATTGGATTGTGTTTGGATACAATTGGATAAATTGGACAAAATAGAAGTGGGATTAGTATAATTAGATACTAATAGGACCCATAGGATGGTTCAATTTCATAAAATTCCTAAGAGTTCATTGTATAATTAAACCTTTGAGTGTCTAACTTATGTAATTTTAGAGTTGGATAAAGTATTTTAAGATATTTGGTATGCACCAACCTCTTAGATTTGATTTTTAGAGCCTAAAGAATAGTTTATTATGTCATAGGCACCAATATTGAGATTGGACGTGACCTTACAGAGGAGTAGGAGCAGACATCAGCTGTATCAATAAGTGGCTTATATTTTCAAATGATTTTGGGCATATTAGTACAATATATATGGTTTGATTTAAATGATTATCGTATACCAATATGAATATATGCTTTTACATATATATGTTATCATTTTATATGACTTTTGAGAAGCTCTTAAATGATTTTAAATTCTAATGAGTTCATGGTGAACTTGTAAATTTTGGTACTTAAATATCTTAGTATTTGAAGTTATGTTTCAATCATTTTGAAAAATAATTAATTTTGAGAAAGTGGATTGGAAATTATGCATTTTTAGGAATGTTTAAGCGATTTGTATTTCAAGATGCTTAAAAATGGTTTATAGTGATATATATTTTACTATTAATATTTATGTTTTATTATTAAATGATGATTTGAAATATTTAAATAAATGATCTGTTTTGAATATTAAAGTATGATTTTGAAAAGTTTGTTTATGATACTGCATTGTTGTTCTTAAAGGGTGTAATATATAGTTAGGAATGATTCTGTTTATGTTATTAGTCATGCAGTAGCTTTATCATTTTATATATAGTCTTGATATGAGAGAATAATGATTGAGTTATATGTCATTCTCTTCGAGTGATGATAAGTTATATTTCACTTTTTCATGACTAAAGGATGATAGGTTGTCATGATGTGGAGAATGATGATTGAGTTTTGTATCAATTTTTTGAAGTGATGATGAGTTATGTACCACTCTCTTATGATGTTGGATTTTGTATATCTCTTTATTGTCTTGCAGTGTTCTTGGATGCCATATAGCATTTGGCAATGCTAAGTATATCATACAAGAAAATATATATTTTTCTTTATGATATACAGCTATTGGTGGCTTTTCTACGTTTTTATTATCATTCCTATGATTATAATATAATTGTTTATTATCCAACGTTAAATTTTTGTTTGAGTTGGTTATTAATATTTTAAATTATTTAATTATGAAAATGCTCATTTTATGATATTGATTTAAGGTATAAATTGGATATTGTGGAAAAGTTTTAAAAAAGGAAACTTTTCAAAAGTGTGTTCATGAGGTCTTGAGGGAAAAGTTTTGAACTTAAATGACTATTTTCATAGTATAATTTATTTTATTGTTGAGCTTATCTTATAGTTTTGTTTTTAAATTGTTCCCCTAGGCCTTAGCTAGTGGGTTACGTACATCACATTCAGGCATCTTGTTATTACACTACTGATGCATTGCCATTTTCCTTCGACTTTGATGATAGTTGATTTTTTTTCCCACTAATTCTGATATATACGTTATATTGAGCACTTTCAATATTTTGTATTAGTTTATATGTACTCCTCAGGTGGTTCTGGTGGATTAGCCTAATATGTATGCCTCTTATATTGTCTTTGATTGGTAATTTTGTAATAATCTATTGAAAATGTTTATGATATTTATCTGTACAATTGGGTTATATCTAAATTATATGGTGGTTTTACGAAATTTCATATCCAGTAGGGCTTCGCTTGGCAGGGCCATTTCGAGTTTCTGTGAAAGACTGCTAGAGCAGGTCGGTCCAGTCAATACATGCACAAATCACACCTTGACATTATAGCTTAAACCCACATCCATAGAGTCATTTAACAATGTCTTTTTTATGAGAAGCAGCACAATATTGTAGGTTGATCTAAGAATGGTTTTTGTTAAAAGGTATATATATACATGCTCTGTAAAACTGTTAAAGTCTAAATTCTAGTATCTCTTCCAACTTACACAAACAGAGTGATTTTAAACCATTCTTGGACATACAGGTAGAAGCTCTAATGTGAAAATTTGACAAGAGCAAGATAATCAATAGAAGCTGCATATAATGTAATAATGCTCTACAAATGAAATGAATAGGGAATACTCATGTTTATTTCCATCTTTTACCTTTTTGTTACCCAATCACCAAACTATTTTAGAAATATTAACTTCAAGCACAATTCTAGACCCAAAATGTCACAGAAATTAATGAAATATCAGCATACTACCAAAAGTAAATAGCTCTGATAACAGGTTCAAAATATTAGTAAATTCAAGTTCCTAGTCAATCATTATACATGAAAACAACTAGATCAATGCGTTTTGTGAAGATGGATTTGGAGATATTCAGAGAATTAAGCAACACCAAAACATAGTCTAGGAAAGTTTTGCCTAGTTCCTATACAGTTTCCTAACCTTTTCCATAACCCTTTTTCTATGGCTTCAACAAAACATAATAATTATTGTTTAACTATTGCTTACTTCCATTGATAACAAAGGTATAATATTTATACGACACATGACTTATAACAATTAGTGTGTGTAATGATAACTAGTTTTACAATATATCTATGCATAAAAGAATAATGTATATTTTCATATTTACCATACAAACAATATCACTTTTATCTTCTTACTGTTGTAGAGTCCTTATGAGTATGAGACACTTTGCTTGATGTTACTTCAAGCCCGCTTGATAAAACTTCATCATGTAATTCTTTGGCTTTGACACATGAGATATCATATGCATTATCATGCACCCTCAAATTGTGGTGAGGAATGAAATGAGCTCCCAAGTTATCCCATAAAACTTTCAACTATATTGTAAGAGCTTTATCAGAATATCAGCTACTTGTTGTGTGGAAGGTAAATAACGAGTGAACAAATCTCCATTGGCTACCGTTTCTCTAACAAAATGGTAGTCAACATCAATATGTTTAACTCTAGCATGAAAAGCATGATTTATTGTCATGTGGAGAGCATTAACGTTATCACACAGTAGCTGAATTGGTTTTGTTTGAGGCATACCAATTTCATGCAATAAATAGGAAGTCCAAGTTAATTTGGCTGTTGCTAAAGTCATTGCCCAAGTTTCTACTTAGGTGCTTAAAGGCGATACAGAGGTATAATTGGCACCATATAAGATACAATAACCAGAGGCACTTCTGCTTGTAATTGAACATCCAGCCTAACCTGCATTCGAACGACCAATTAGTGTCGGTAAAAGATTTTGGTGGCAAAATAGATCTTGAAAACTATTTTTTATATTGGTGAAAATTTAATAATTTGCTGTCAAAACTGAAATTTGTCTGCAAAGGCTTATCTTTTAGCGAATAACTTTGGTCGGCAATAGTATCCAAACTTTTATCAAGGAAAATATTGGTCGGTAATTATCTTTTTACCAATGAAAGAAGGTATTGGTTGGCAAAGCAAATTATGTTTTAGCGACGAAATGTTTTACGATAATGGTACTTTTGCCAACAAAAGTTGCTTTTGTCAGCAAAGGTCCTTGCAATTTTCTTTTTTAAAATTTTTTTAAAAAATATTGAAAATAATTTATTTTTGTAAATTTTATTTTAATTTTATTTCCCTGCAATTTTTTTCAATTGTTTTTACTAACATAAATATTATAAAAATATTCATATTGTACAAAAATAATAAAAAGATCATACCATTAATAGTAAATATGAACATATATATTACTAAAATTTATGAATCTACTACAATAAAATAAAAATAAAACATGTCAAGAAGCAACTGAGGGAAGAGATGGAAGTGGTGGAAGAAAATGAAACCTATTATAAGATGTACAATCAATAGAGCAAGAGCTCTATGCCATAAATTATTGTATAAGCTCTCTCATTTGGCTCATTTGTTCTCCATACTTTGACATCTGTTCTTCTATTTGTTGCCTATATGAGTCATATTCTTCTTTCAAACTTGATATTCGCTCATGCAAAACAATTATATCTGGTGATGGTTGTCTTTTACGAGCAGATGAGGTTGGTTTTGAACCATATACCATGTCGGGTATGTATCTTGACCTAGTTCCCAAAACTTCATTAACAATCACATTCTCATCCACTGTCTCTAATCATTCCTCAAGGAGTTGTGAACATCTTTGATGCATGTCCTCCAAATATATATATATATATATATATGAATATATTTTTCATTTACAAATTTAACAATAAATTGTAAAATGTTAACTATATACTAGATTGCTTAGCTTCCTTAATAGTCTCAAACTCCAAAAAGTGATTATGAAGTCTATGACGAAAGTCACTATATGATTTACTCATTAAAAAATCGACATATTTAATATATCTCTCATCTTCTAGGTCAATGTCAAACTTAAACTGCAAAAAAAAATAATAGAAACTTTATATTAGTTATAAATAAAAATACAAATCATTGAAGTAGACTTATCAGAAAATGAAGGCATATTTTACCTAGCACCAGATGTTTTGTTAACTGTAAAAGATTTTGCAGAACATATTAAGATAGGTTTCTAGACTAAAGGTTTTGAAGACATGAAAGAAGGTGAAAACCTTACAATATTAGGAGTAGCAGTCAGATGTAGGAATACAGGTGAAGGGATTATAAAGATAATGCAGGTAATGTTAGAGCAAGTCTAATAGTTCCACAGATAGAATTAACATTAGAAATAGAATTAATAACCAAAATTTATTTATTAGAAATAGAAACAGAACTTAGAGAAGAAGTAGAAAAAGAAGCAACAGATTTTAGTTTCCAAAAAGATTTTGTAGATGAAGCCAGAGTTAGTACAGCTACGAGTGCCAGTCCTTTTGAAAGAACAGTATCAGCCCAACCAGTAAATTATGGAGGATGTAATTAACCTAGAAGAAGTTATACATATTTCCCTAGAAAAGAAAATTTTCAAGCAGCCTTTAGTAATTTTAGAAGTTTTTAAAGGAAAAACAAAAAATAACACATATAGAACAACCAATCCAGTTTCAAGCAGTGCATAAAGGTTGTATATTAAACGTAGGAGCAAATGATCCAAAAAATTGGGTTAATGTGATAGATGTATAGAGAAACCAGGTTTATGCAGAATTTATGAAGATTAAGGAGCTTCACGCTATCAAAATTACTATAGAAGATATTAGGACTGCTTGTACATAGAACAACCAATCCAGTTTCAAGCAGTGCACAAAGGTTGTATATTAAACGTAGGAGCAAATGATCCAAAAAATTGGGTTAATGTGATAGATGTATAGATAAACGAGGTTTATGCAGAATTTATAAAGATTAAAGAGCTTCACGCTATCAAAATTACTATAGAAGATATTAGGACTGCTTGTATATTGAACAACCAATCCAGTTTCAAGCAGTGCACAAAGGTTGTATATTAAACGTAGGAGCAAATGATCCAAAAAATTGGGTTAATGTGATAGATGTATAGATAAACGAGGTTTATGCAGAATTTATAAAGATTAAAGAGCTTCACGCTATCAAAATTACTATAGAAGATATTAGGACTGCTTGTAGTTGCATCAAACAAGGTGCTGCTATGATCCCTGGAATTAACTATAACCGTGTTAATGAGCTTCCTGGTAAGTGCAACACTACTAGCCCCTACAAAATCTATCCCTCTACTGACTGCTCCAAGTACACTCTTCAATCATTCTCCATTTATTACGTATTTTAATTTTATATATACACACACACACACACACATATATATATATATACATGCAGAAACTATAAGAATCATGATTAGTTAGGATTAACCATGCATGCTAAAAAATAAATATTTTGTGGCTCGTGATTGCAGGGTAGGCTGAAACTGAACCGGTTGGCTACGAATTCTTTCTCAATGAAGTAATTAATAAGAATAAAGCTCTTGGGAGAACCTTCTGTATAAAGCTATAGCAAACTGTTATTCTTGTAATCTTTTAGAATGATGGTCTTATTCATATCTAATTGTTATGCAAATATCATTGTATGTGGACCCTGAATAACATTGTAAAACATTACTTTAATACATATGCCAAAATATCCATATCTCTCTCTCTTTTTTTTTTTTTTTTTTTGGCTGACTATTGATTATGTAGGAAAATATGATGTGTTTAATTTACAGTCCTTCAGTAAATCATGTAAAAACTTATTTATATGCCAAAATAATGAAGCCCCCATTACCATACGTTTTTGGGGACTAGTCCACAAGTAGGGTCCACTTATATCCCTACAATTTCTGAATACATGAACTCCAAGAAATCTAAACCCATGCAACGATGCAAATATAATTCCAATATCCCACGATGTGGATGTCACTTGAAGACTAGCTAGCTAGTAGCTAGCATGATTGGTGCACAATATAACCTTTTCTCTCTCCGCTAATTTTGTTACCCAACTTGGAGAGAAAGGGTTTTAAAGACAAATGGGCACCACTTGAAAGATGCTCTAAGATGTGTAGTACAAATGTTCAGAAGGGAAAAAATATAATACAAGAACCACTTCCAAAGATAGAAGCTACTAATGCAGAAAGAGAAGATTTTAAAATGCATATAGAAGAATCAAAGAATTAGGCGTTATCAGACCTAGCATATCACCAAAAAGATCAGCAGCCTTTATAGTTAGAAAACATAGTGAGATCGTTAGAGGAAAATCCAAAATGGTTATAAATTATAAAAGACTTAATGATAATACAGAAGAAACATGACAGATTTGTTTTAGTTTATATAGATGATATTTTAGTGTTTAGTAGAAATATGAAAGAAACTAGAAAAACCTGTAGAAGGTCTCTGATTCTTTTTCTTTCATTCTTATCAATAACCTGTAGAAGGTCTCTGATTCTTTTTCTTTCATTCTTATCAATCTTCATCCATGTCTCATGTTGTAGAGGAGCATGCTTTCTAACTAGATAACTTCACTCACTCATTAATTTACTTGAAATCTTGTCATTCATGCGCCTCCCCGTGTCATATTCCAATTCCACCTTTAACCTCCCTATAGTTGCAACCATAGCTGCAGTTCCTTTGCCAATAGTCCCTTTTCTAGCATTTTTGCTTTGCAAATGGGATGCTGAAAATATTAAATAAACAAACAAGACAGTTATGTAAATAATATAGAACTGAGAAGACTAATTTAAGAAACTATTTATATGTAAATGATATTAAATAAACAAACAAGACAGTTATATTGAGGTGATTATATGTTTACCTTATTATGCTTTTAATATTCAATATATAATTTGTATGTATGACTATATGAACTTATTAACTATAATTTAGGATTTAAATATTTTTTTTAACAAAATGCTTATGATTAAGAGATATATATATATATATATATATATATTATATGTCAAATAATAAATTTTAAGTGTACCTGTGCTACTATGAAGACTAGATGATGTAGTGGGTGAAACAGATGGAGCGGATGGAGCAGGAGCAGATGGAGGCGGTGGAGAGGATGGAGCAGGAGGAGCAGATTGAGGGGATGGAATCAATAGGCTCGGATCTAGTATGCTCAGTGTCGGAATGATCGGAGACGAAAAATCCGCACTAATATCCCTGAATTGCTATGACCACGACCACGACCACGACCATGGCCACCACCACAGCCATGGTCATGGGCACTAAGTTGAGGACGACCATGCCTTGACTTATACATCTAATTTAATATATGTATGTTAACATATTAATACAATAATAAATAAATATTTCATTCAATATTTCCAAGGAATGCATTTTAATGTATCAATATACAACACAAATATATTCCATCACAAAAAAATACCAGCACACACAAGTGCAAGCACATCAATGTAGCATGACTTACATATTAAATGGTTCTCTTTCTTTCTCAACAAGCATCTTAGGGCATGATAAGATCCAGTAAAACCACCAAAAAGTAAATCAATACGACAAGCTTCTTCTCTTACAATCAAATCTTTCTCAGAGACAAGTTGTTGTAAAATATACAAAACTTCCATCGTTATCCATAATAATATATGGTCATTGTCCAGGTCTACACAAATTGATCAGCTAAAATCTAACCCAGAAATACTAATTCACAAAAGGAATACAAAATCCAGGGAAGTCCTCTATATACCACATGGTTAAAATAGCAGCATGATCATGCATTCCTCCAAAGACCCACCCAAATCTAAACTGAAGTAAAACAGAGTAATACTACTTTGCTACCAGTAGCATATATATACAACAAGTCGATTACATCCCCGTTTACCAAAAATGCAAATATAGTGGCTAATTTTACCTCTCCCAAAACTTCTTTATCCCCAAAATTCCAAATTTAAATAAGAAAAGAGGTTCATTTTGATTGCCCCGATTTTCTATTTAAGATAAAATTCCTAAATCCATCCCAAAATCTTACAAATTTAAATTATTTTCATATCTTACAACAGAAAGTCATATTTCCCAACCCCCCACAGAAATTCATTTATTACTTAATCAACAGCACACTACAGTACAAGCAGCACAATCATACCACTAAATCCAGAATTGCCAATGCTCTAATAAAGAATTTTAAGCTCTAGTATGAGTAATTACATGAACTATAAATTTCTATCCCAGAAATTTATATGGAGCAG
The DNA here is from genome assembly GCF_031755915.1 of Ziziphus jujuba. NCBI lineage: Eukaryota > Viridiplantae > Streptophyta > Magnoliopsida > Rosales > Rhamnaceae > Ziziphus > Ziziphus jujuba. Next base: position 17,154,617 of record NC_083384.1, read on the forward strand.
TCAACCATATGACAGTAGTTCTTGCATGACTTTTCAACCCATATTAACTTCTCGATTTTAACCAAGAAAAAAGACTGTATTCCATATGCTAGACTAATTAAATTTCAAACATTCAAGCACATGTAGCTGCATCAATTAAGTAATACTAGAAGTTTATACTATGTAGCTCAGTCGATATCAAACTTCAATATATAAACCGGATATTAATTCAACCAAGAGAAAAAGAATCCTCACATGAAGTTATCATGCAATGTCCCAATTTCTGGGTGATCAGCAAATCTACTTACAAGCTGGAATGGAGAACCTGCAGATCTCCAGTGAAACAACAAATAAAATTCAGTATACTTCATATCTATATAAGCAGCAACACTAAAAGCAAAACTGAGAAAATTAAGACATCATTAAGAGGAATTACCAAAACTATGATGCTTATGAAGGACAAATATGGAATTCTAAGTGCTAGAAAGACATGAATGTACAAAAGTACGGATGATGTAGAAAGAGAAATATTAAGAATTTTGATTTATGACAAGTCAAGTGGAGTAATAACTAGTATTCCATTAAAAATGTATATCTCAAAATGAGAAACAGGGTTGAGATACCCCATGTAAGCAAAATGTGTCATCTGTTCGATTGTGGTGTTTCACAGCTATTCAAATCAACATATTAAACTACAGAAACAACTTTACATCCATAAAAATAACAACGTAATGTCCAAAAATAAAATAAAACACATTCAGCCCTCAATGCAACAGTTTCCATATGAGAACTTAGCTCATATCTAGCCCATCCCATTCAAATCAATGCAAGCATCGTTATAAACAGCATATATTCCTCAAAAGCTAAAACTACATGCTTACATCTAAACTATTTGGTCCATGTAACACTCCAAGATTTGCAATACAGCCTCCCGCAGTGCCTCTTTTCAATGAAGAAAGGAATATAGCCAACTACACTGGTATTATATTAAACTGACCAGTTCCAATTACCACACTCAACCGCAGTGCCTCTTTTGGCTACCCACCAACCAAAAATATTTGAACTACCCAATACTTGGGGAAAAAAAAATCATGGGGACCTTATGAAACACACAAAAAAGCAACCAGCCCCACTGAAATCCGCACTATACCATGTACACCAAGGGAAAAACAAAGAACAGGACCCCCAAAAAAAAAAAAAAAAAAAAAAAAAAAAAAAGAGAAGAACAAAGAACAAAAACAGAGTAGAAGGACAAAAGGACACAAGAGAAAGACAGACAGAGAGCGAATAACACAAAGAGGTATAGCAGCACAAAATAAAATAAAATAAAATAAAATAAAAATAAAAAACAGAAACAGAACGACGAAAAAACAGAACAACACCAACCTGCAGAACGGCAACAACAATGGCAACAAAGGTCCAGCATATCGGCACGGTGGCGACCAGCACCTGCAGAAAAAAAACAAAAGAAAAAAAAAAAAGAAAATCAAAGAGAAATTCGAAAAGAAATTCAAAGAAGAAATTCAAAGAGAACCTGCTGATTTGCTTCAACCCAGATTTTGAAAGAAGGAAATGGGTTTGCGGTGGAAAAGGACTCAGATGCAACGTACATAGAGAGAAAAATAATGGGTTTGATGGATCATTAATAGTATTTTCTTTTTTTCCTTTTTTTGGAAATAGGGAAGCTTTATAGATATTAAAACGAAATACAATAGTCATTTTGAAGAGCCTGGTGTCGCCACAGTGAGCCTACTTCAAGCCAAGACCCAAAGTAATACAAACCAGTTGCATAATTAGCAATTGCATGAGCAACAGAATTCCTTTCCCTATAACTGAAAGGAACAGACAAGGACTCATGAGGACAGAGCATAGCCTTGATGTCATCCACCAGAAAACAGTAAGGTCCCAAATGACGCCCGATTCCATCCTCAGTAACCAAATGAACAGCACCATGGCAATCATTCACAATTTCCCCACAGTGGAAACCAGCCTCCGAACAGAAAATTATTGCCTCACGGATTGCAATTAGTTCCGCATATAGAACCGACAAGGACCAGCAAAGGGTTTAGCTAAAGCCCCCATCAGCTCACCCGCATTATTTCTAACAACAACACCTACTCCAACCCTCCAAGTACAAGATTTTACAGAAGCATCAACATTAATTTTCACCATGTCCCCCTCCTGTGGGAACCATCGGTGCGTATTCCTGTGAGTCATCCTTTCTACAGCACGTCCCGATGCCTCCTGATATTCAATCTGCAACCTTGCTATTGTCTCCAAAACTAAAACATTGGATTTGACAAAATTTCCATGCATAAATGCATTTCTATTATGCCACAAACACCAACAAATCCATGCAAATTTATCACAGTGATAGGCCGATAAAAGAGTAAAAGCAGAATAACACAAGGAGGCGAAAGAATCATACTTTCCCCCTTTAATGCATGGATAGAAATCAAATTGTTTCCAAACAGTTACCACAGATGGGCAACTCCATAACGCATGTAATGTAGTCTCTGCGGTATGCTTGCAAATCGAGCAGATGCTATTGTCAACCACATGTCTTGAAGCTAAAAGATATAAGCATGGAATTGCATCATGGCAAGATCTCAAAGCAATAATTTGACCTTATTTGGAACCACCAATATCCAAAGACGTTGCCACCAAGATAAGACCTTGACATCACTCGGTCCATTGACATTGCTCCCCACACCTAATTTTCTTGCTTCCCAATATCCTGTTTTAACACTATACACACCATTCGCATCATATTTCCAAGCAAACCCATATGAGCATCCCCTCCCACCAATTGGTATGGTTTGAATAAGTGTGGCCAGAGTGATTGTATAAGCTCCCCATTCCAAGAACCAGATGGGGTTATCAAACATGCAACACGGGCGTCATGATCAAGGATTCGTTGCGATAATACAAGAGCAGCTCCCAACTGCGGCAACCATGGATCTTTGTAAATACGTATGAAGTGACCATCTCCAACACGCCAGATCCCCCCACTTTCTAGAATTTGGCGGCCCCAGACTAAACTTCTCCATGGATGAGAAAGGTACCTCCCAATCCGTGCTTCCCAAAAAGATGACCTTGGAAAATATCTAGCCTTTAGAACTTGTACAGCATTGAACAATCCTCCAGCATTGCTTGGCTAGGAGAGCTTTATTAAACTCTTCCAGAGATCTAAATGCCAAGCCTCCCATAGCCTTTGGTTGTGTGAGTTGCATCCAGCTTAGCCATGGAACACCCCGCTTTCCACCATGAGAAACCCACCAAAACCGATTCATGAGACTTGTTAGATCCTTCACCAAACGTTTAGGCAACTTAAAACAACTCATGGCATATGTTGGTATAGCTTGGGCAACCGCTTTGATGAGCACTTCCTTACCCGCATACGAAAGAAGTTTACTATTCCAACCATCTAGCCTCTTCCAAACGTGCTTTAATACTTCGAAAGCCTCCTGTTTCCGCAGCCCAAGGAGAGACGGTAATCCTAGGTATTTCTGATGGCCACTGGTGTTTTGTAGCTGGAAAGACTGAGTCACAAAATCTCGAATTGATTGAGACATATTAGGACTAAAGGTAATAACAGTTTTCTGCAGGTTAATCCGTTGACCAGAAGCGTGTTCATAAACACGCAAGATGTGCATAATATGAAGACACTCATTCGGTGTTGCTTTTGTAAAAAGAATTGTATCATCTGCAAAGAAGAGGTGAGAAATAGTGGGAGCAGTAGGTGCGACAGAAATACCATGAAGAGAAGTTGCATGAACAGATTGCCGAAGCGAGCTAGATAGGCCTTCCGAGCAAATGAGAAAGAGATAAGGAGATAAGGGGTCTCCTTGACTTAAACCTCGATTAGGTCGAAACAAACCACACTGTTTCCCACTGATTAAAAGTGAGTAATAGACCTCAGACACACAACGCATCACCAGATTAATCGACTTATGATCAAAACCCAACTCTTGCATAACCCATTGTAAAAAGACCCACTCAACACGATCATACGCCTTACTCATATCGAATTTAATGGCCATGAGCCCTTCAAAACCTGACTTACGCTTAGAAATCACATGCATATGCTCAAAAGCTAGAAGGACGTTATCCGAAATTTGATGTTCAGGAACAAAAGCACTTTGTTCCGCCGAAATAATCTCAGGTAAAAAGCTTTTTAGCCGATTCACTATTGATTTGGAAATGATTTCGTACATAACTGTCCAAAGACTTATGGGCCGGAAATCAGAAACCTGCAAGGGTTCTTGTACCTCAGGCACTAGAGCAATGAGAGTATGGTTTATATCCTTCATGTCATCACCATCATTAAGGACCCGAAGACAAGCTGCAGTCAATTTGTCACCAACCAAGGACCAGTAGTGTTGATAGAAAAAAGCTGGAATGCCATCACAGCCAGGAGCCTTCGATGGATGCATCTGAAAGAGGCTAGCTTTAATTTCGTCAGCAGAAAATGGCTTACAAAGGGCTAAATTCATCGAAGCTGTGGCCCTCCCCTGTAAACCAAAATTCAAATTGCTGCCAATGGTAATACTCGAGGATGAGAATAAAGTTTGAAAATACTGTTCAGTGATGCTTTTTTGATCAGAAATCCAATGACCCTCGGAATCTGTTATCCCACCAATATAGTTCCTGCGAAATCGTGAAGTTGCATGCTTGTGAAAATATTTGGTATTCCGATCCCCATCGCGCAACCAAGAAAGCCGAGAACACTGTCTCCAACGTGCCTCTTCTTTGTCCAGCAGACAGTCAATCTCTTTCTCCACATTGTGAAGGAGTCGAATATTAGTTTCTGTGGGAGTTGTCGTTTGAAGGTCTGACAAAGAATGATAACATTGCCTGAGCCGTATTTTAATGTGATTAAAATTATATTTGTTCCATCGCTTAAGTTTCCTAGCACAACGAGATAACCCTTCAGAAATGTCTGTAACAGACACAGGTCTATTGGCAATAGAAGTTCATTCCTCCTCAATTATTTTTTCACACTCCTCCTCACCTATCCAAACTGATTCAAAATGGAATCATCGACCCAAACGTGATGTATTGTTAATTGACCCTTCCAAGAACAAACAGATGGCATTATGGTCGGATGCCACTGAAGAAATGTGTTGCACGATGGCATGAGAGAATAGAATATTTGCCGAGGTGGTTGCAAAACATCTATCCAGATGTTCTTTTACATTGGTGCACTCACTACGTCCATTAGATCAAGTAAATTTGTATCCAGCAAAAGGAATGGGTTGGAGGAAACAGGAATCAACAGCTTCTCTAAACATATCAATCTGATGTATCGCTCTGGGACAACTGCCCTGTTTATCCGAAGGTGATAGAATCTCATTAAAATCGCCTATGAAACCATTCCATTTTTGAGAGCAAACTTAGTCTCTCTAGTAACTTCCATGAGAAGTGCCTTAAAGAAGGCTCGGGATTACCATAGATGCCAGTTAGACGAAAGGAACCTTTAACAGAGTGAGTCATCGTTGAATCAATGTGGCCATTTGAAAAGGAATTTATAATCAAAGAAACATCAGATTTCTAGAGCAGAGCCAGCCCCCCCACTCAAAACCCCAGCAACACCAAAACATCCCGCCATTTTGCAACGGAACCGAAAGACCTCCAGTTGGCATGAAGAAAGTTTTGTTTCCATCAAGAAAACAATATCGGGGTCTATTGTTTTGAGCATTTGAACAAATGCTCTGTATGTCCAAGGATTCCCCAAGCCTCGGACGTTCCAACGGAAGATTTTCATGGCTCGTGGTGAGGCTGAACCACAGACCCCACCATTTTAGAAGATGAAATATCTTCTGTTTTAAAAGTTGAACACTTGAGATTTTTATTACTTGGAGCAGGTTTAACCGGCATACGCCTAGATCACTTTACACCAGAACCTTTAGAATTTGGGAGTGATCGTAGAGAAGAGGAAGGGAAACTGGAAACGGTGTTACCTTTTGGTTGTTCTTGAGAATGGATAGGAACTGTTAAGTTATTATTGGCGTCTGATGTAGCATAAGGGTCCACGTCATGCAAAGTTGAGGTGTCCATATCATCTATCTTTTCCACATCAGCAGCAATTACTGAAAGCAGTTGCATGGGAGGGAAGACAGGACCATTATTTTGGAAATCCTTCTTGGTAACCGACGTAGTTGGTAACTGAATTGGCGGTGACGAATTCGTCGGAGACGATGGCAAAACAGTAAACGGACCAACGACCGCCGGATCTGCCTTTGAAGGGACAATTGATTGCGATGAACATTCTTCCAAGGAAACCTGTTGCCGAGGTTGTCGACGTTGCATGGATTTCCTTCCGAGGGATAGATTGAAAAAATGATTTGCACGAAGCCACACTCCATACTGTTCACCATGATCATTTTTATCTAATGAGCAATCTCTTTGGGTGAGGCCAAGGAGACCACAAGTGAAACGGAAATCAGGTAATTTTCATGTTGAAATTCCACCCAGAAAGGATCTTGAGTAGCCAAAGCAATTCTTATGCCCCAACGTAATGGCCGACAAATATCCATGTTGACTTGAACCCACATAAACTTGCCAAAACAGAAACCTTCTTCATCAGAGTCCACCATAATACATTCCCCCAACTGTGAGGCAATAGCTTCTCCTATAAGTTTAGTCATGCAGTGTAGAGGAACATTGTGTATTTGAACCCAAAATAAAGCACGATTAATAGTAATTGAAAGTGGAACAACAGATCCTGAGATTTCTTCAATTAAGACCAATGCTCTTTCAAAATGCCAGGGTGCTCCAGAAATAACCCTCTCTTTATCTACTGAACTAATGAAACGACACAGAAAAGTTGTATCATTAAGTTCTTTTAAATTGCATTGAACAAGAATTACCCTACAGAGAGTGCATCATGTCCATGAAAACCCGTTTGTTGAACTGAGACTTTGTGTGAACTTGCACCGAAGGGCATTGCTTCAGAAATTCCACATCCTGATGAAGATCGTTTTCGATGACCAAAGCAGAACTTTCATCCACAGTTAATCGTAATGTTTTTCAAAAACTATTAGTAACTTCATCCATCTTGCATGAAAGAAAGAAAGAAAAAGAAAAAGAAACTCCTCACAATAATAGAAGGGGACAAAACCTCACAAAGTCATGAGAAGAAACCTCTCTGCCAGAATTGTATTTTCATTTATTTGTCCATTTTAGGACTGGCGGGACCGTGTGACGGGACTGAGGGGCCATCCAATTTGTTAAAGTTCTCGCCAAAAATTCAACTATTTACCATCAAAATTTTATCCGTTTGTCGGCATCTATTTTTTTTTAATGTAAAAAGTTTACATATATATATATGTCATAAAAACCCAAGCAAAAAATGGAAAAAAAGAAATATGTGGGATTTTTTCCAAAAAATATACTTTTAAAAATAAAAAAGCTACTACCTTCACCGACCAAGGAAATTTCAATCTTGTTGGCAAATGTTTATTCCAATGTCAAAAAAAATTAAAGTAAATAAATTGTATCAAATTAATTGTAAGTTAATATAAAAAATAACTTATATGTATGCTGGTTCAATTTAATTTATATTTTACAAATTCTAAAATGATATTACTTTTAATAATAATAATAATACTATATAGTATATGCATATATAGTTATATATAACTATAATACTAATTGCTAAACAGCACATCTAGTTTTTTTTTTTTTCATAAAAAATTTTGCATATACATGTCATAAAACCAAACCAAAAATAAAAAAACGAAGTACGCGGGATTTTTTGCAAAAAATTAGAAATGAAAAAGCCACAACTTTTGTCGGCAAAATTAGAAATTTCGTTGGCAAAAATATTTTTTTCGGAGGAAATATCAAATTTTGCCGGCAATTATTTATACCATTACCAAAAGAGAAAATAAAGTATATAAAATATAACAAATTAATTATAGTTAAGATAGAAAATAACTTATACATGTGTTGGTTCAATTTAATTTGTATCGTACGAATTATAAATTAATACTACTATTAATAATAATTCAAAAATATAAGAAAGAGGTGGGATTTTACCTTTTATCGACAATATTGTGGCGTTTGCCAATTAAAGGTGTAAGTTATGCCAATTAAGTGATAATCTTTTGTCGACAGTATTTAAAGTCATCGTTAAAAGGTATAAGTTTTGCCAATTAATTTTAATTTGATTAGTTAATGCTATACTTTTGCCGACAATATTTATGGTTCTTGATATACCTAATTTTTGCCGACCAATATTGCTTTTGTTGGTAAATAGTAATCTTTTGTCGACAATATTTATATATTTGGTAATAGTTACTTCAATGGCGTCCAAATTTTATTTCGCTAAAAGTATACCATTTGCTAGCTATATTTTTTTTTTCGTTGCTAAAAGCTTAATTTTCACCAAGAAAAATAATTTTCGCCTTAAATTTACTCTTTCGCCACAATATTATTTTTTATTGGTAAACATTTTGTCGGTAAAAGATCATTTTCTTGTAGTGCGTTGGTTTAATTAAAACAAATGCGGTGCAGAAAACCATTATACAATAATATGACTAGGTGGGTCCTTCGTATAAAGCCTTCTATACGGCGTTTTTTTATCATCGTATATGAGGTATTTTTACTGTGGTGCTTTTAAGTAGATCCTTTATTGGCCGTGGGGTGCAAACTAAATTAGCAGCACAAGCCTTCTTGGTAGAATAAATTAAAATAAATATACATATACATATATATATATATATATATCGAGGCCAGTGCAAACGTCTGCATCTTGTGATAGTACGAACCTCATCAAATAAAATGATTGAAAAAATCATCATCAATATTATATACAAAGATTATAATTTCTTCATAAACTATCATAAAACCACCGTACTTGAGAAAATCTTTACCATAACAAAATACGGATATCCGTACCATAAAATTTTATTATATATAAAATATATATATATATATATATATAAAAAGATAATAGCTATTTCAAAAAGAACAAATTCATCACTGTTTCAAGTTATGATTATAGACATAATAACTTGGAATCGGTAAAGCATTTATCAAATTCGCTAAACATGCAATCATGAATTTATTAATATATAAGCATTCACTCAGCTTTTTAACGCCACAACACCTTTCGATAACTTTGTGGTTGCTAAGGTATGTGGCATCTCCTGCATATAGATTTGTAGTCTTGACTTGAAATTTATACTCCACTTTTCTCTTAGAAGAGTAATCGATAGCATAATCTAATAGCTAGCCAACAAATTACTATATATACATATATACATAATATCATATAGTATAATAGTTTTCATGCCATGTGAAATAGAATCTGCCATCGTGATACGTGGTAAGAAAATCATGGAAACCGCATATACATAGTATATGTATACTGATGAATAAAAACATAGTAATCTGATGGATACTTTTTTTTAAAAAACGTTTGATTTATGTTCCTTGCAAATTCTCATATGCGCAGATAAAGTCTGACATAAAATCTAATTGTCATTAAAAGTATATTTTAATTTAATAAAAATGCTAAATTTTTCAAATAAAAAAGTTAATGAAAAATTCAAGAGAATTATTATTCTTTTTTAGTAATTTAATAAAGTTTTAAAGGAATGCAAATGAAATTTTGACGAATAAAAAAATAATAATATGTACATATTATGGAGATTAAAAAAATAGACTTATAAAAAATAGTAATTAAGTATTATTATAAAATCTAAGAGAAAACTTGAAAGATTATTTTTATAAGGTATGTTATTTTATTTTATTACATGTATTTTTTTTATATTAATATTTATTTTTTTTATGCTTTTTCGAATTTTTTAATGTTCTTTATTTTTTTGGATATCTATTTTAGTTTTACAAAATCTAAATAATAATTTGTACATATTATAAGGATTCTAAATTATAAAAAAATAAAGACCCATAAAAAATGATAAATTTATAAAATCTAAAAAATTGAAAAATTATCATTATAAAATATATTATATTATTTTTTACGTATATTTTTAATATTTATATTTACTATTTCGGAAAAAAGATGCTTATAAGATTTTCTAGTATGTGTTTTTTTCTTTAGTAAAATTTTTACTTTTTCCCCAAAAAAATGAAAGCATATTCAAATTTTCTTGTTGGTCTTTATTTTTTTAGGATATCTATTATATGCAAATATTTTTATTTTTATACTTGAAAATTTACATTTGTTTTTAGATTTTTGATAACTTATTTAAAAGATACTAGAGTCCTTTAATATTTTTGGGTGCATTTTAATTAATTTTTTATTTAAAAAAATTTTGCACTTTGTACTCCCAACTTTACAGAATTGTATCTTACATCATTACTCTCATGTGTCATTTATGTGACAATTCTATTCAAAAATTAATAGAAAAAGGAGAAAGGTATGACAACTTTAAAAAAAAAAAAAAAAAAAAAGTTCAGCATGTACGATGCTAGGGGAAAAAAAAGTACAAAATGTCAAACTATATATAATTTAGGATGTATTGCTGTCAATATTCCTTAAATAAAAACAATAATATGAATAAGATTGAGGATGTATAGAGAAATAAAATAGACAGAAACGCTGTGTTTCATTATTTGATACCCTTATGTACATGAAAACTACAGTATTACTAATACATGCAGTATAATGGATTTCTAGTGATATAAAGCCTTTTTAGTATCTTAGATCAATATTGATTTATATATCCATATATTTACAATAATTCTAACATTTTTTATTGAAAAAATAACATGAGAAATTATTTAAACTCAAAAAATGAGTGGGGTTTGTTAGGACCTATCCAAAATTCTTCACCGGAACCCTAAACAAGCGTTGATCCCAAAGAAATCCCACCAGACCCTCTAATGGAAAATCTGACAATATATCCGCTAAGGATTGAACTTACCACAAAATTCCCTTTATAGAAAACATACTTCTAACAATATCTCATCATTCTTCCCATCTTATTACAATTTAATTTCATAAGTTTGCAGCACTTTAAATAAATAACAAAGAATCAGTGCATAATTAAATAAATACACTCAACATAGTCTACAGAGCATTCATAAAATTCTAGGTATGATAGTTATTACAACATGAAGTAGAAAGAAATATTACAAGATAGGAAATTAAGAAATGAAGACTTCTCGGACTTTCAAAAATGTACAAGTCGTCGAAATCACCTCGGTCGATCAATGTCTATAACCTGAGACTAGGAGAAGAAAATTTAAAAACATGAGATGTTAATCATCTCAATGAATAACCAAATCTACAATACAATGATAATAATAACATGATAGTAAAATAAACATGATTAATTAATAATAAATAGTTGAAAATAATATCTTCACTCAAAACCCTCACAATTCACTCTGTTGAAAAAGTTCTACTTTTAAAACCATTTTTCAAAATTCAATATTTATATGCCCCAAAAATCAAGAAATTATTAATTGAATAAATTGCAAATAAAATACAATAAATTAAAGATCCAAAATTTGTAATGAGAAATAAAAATAATTTTAATAACAATTGTTAAATTGTAAATAAAATATCATAAACGAAAATAAAACAAAAATCACAATAAAATTCATTTTAAAATAATCCATGACATATTTAAATAAATTCTTATTTTAAAATAAATGGTAAGGATATAATAAAATCCAATTTAAAATAATATTTCCAAATATGATAAAATAGAATTTAAACCATCAATTGAAGTAATGATGAAACACAATTAAACACATTTTAAAGATAAATAAGATCATAAAATATTAATTTGAAATTAATGGTAACTATACAAATAAAATCCATTTTAATTCATCAACCCATTAAAATAATAAAATCATGGTAAAATGGATTTCAAAACATTAATCCGAATAAATGATGAAAATATAATTAAATACATTTTAATTTTACATACTCTTTAAAATATTATTATTTTGAAAATTGGATCGAGAAAACCATATGATGCACCAAACTATATACTAGTGGCGCCTGACGATACTCAAAATCCCAAGCACCGCCTAACAAGGATGTTAAAAACAGAAACTGACATACGGTCTCATGGCATCCCACAGCGCTGCTGCTAACAGGCGTACTGGCCATGGAGGGGGGCGATTGATATTTACTGTGCATTATACCCTGCCTACCCTCGGTCCGATGGCAACCATAGGACAACCCTATAAATCAACCTGTGAACCAATCATATCCATATCCACCTGTGTGCTAATCATATCTACATATACAGTACAGAATACCAGTACTGTATGGTGCATTTAAAAATCATAAAATCAATATTTTTCACAAGTATCCAAATCTCATAATACCACTAGATTTAAGTACCTCTTTTCAAATCCATATTTCTTTAAACCATCATTGTAAATCCATCACGTTAAAATCCATTGATGTAAATATATAAAGTTTCCCGTGGCATAAAATCAATCCATAATATTTAAATGCATAAAAATATTTTTGAAACATAATACTTTAAAACAATTTTTTTCCTTCAAATCCTTAAAATCAAGCTGTATCAAAAATAATATTAAAAACTATATAAAATTCGTATGCAATTAAATTCATATAAACACCATCATAAAGCCAACACTAAATTTAACAGTAATTTAAACAAAACTTTAAACCATGAATCTTTTAACTCCCAAAATATATGGCAAAACACATATTAAAAATCATCATGAATTGGCAATGGAAATTTAAATGGAAATTCTCTTACTTATCAAATATATAAAACATATTTTTCAAATATTCAATTACGCAATATTCCAACAATAAAATTTAATAATTATTAATAAAATCCCAAATATATAAAATTCTTCAAATCAAAATATTTCATAATGCACAAATATTGTTAATTCATTCAATTTTGGCATCAAAATTTCAAATATAAATTTACTAAATATTTAACACATGAAATATAATTTTTAAATATATAATCAACACAAAATATATATAATTTATCAACCTAAAATAATTTCGAAGGTGGATCACTCACCTCAAGAACGCAATTCAATCAAGACGCTCCAAAGTATCGATTCCACAATTCATACGTGCTCCTAAAATATCAATATTATACAAAACCGATTAAATTAATATTTTAATCAGGTAATTTATCCAAATGTACTAGGGATTTAACACAAACGTTAACCAAAATTTACAAATGATATACTGAATCGAAGTTTACAATGGGAGAATCACAGATTGAGTATTACCTCCCGAAGATCAGACTCGTGATGGTTGGAATCTCCTCAAAAAGGTTTTGAATTTCATATGCTCAAATCTCACAAACCCTCAAGAGTTGGGGGAAAAGGACCTTGGATTTGGATTTAAGGAGGTCAAATTAGTAGAAGAGGGTGGGAGGTGGCATCGGATTTTCGGGGGTGGATTTTCCAGTAAGCTGCCATGGGCACCGAAATCTACCACTGCCAAAGGAACGTCTGGAGGCCATTGGTGAAATTTGGTGGAAAGGTAGATCTGGTGATGGATAAGCCACTGGGATCAGCGATGAAGCAAACGAATGTCTGGTTTAGGAGAAATCGACTAGAGAAGGAAATGGGCCACTCTCCGGGAAAATCGTCGATTTGGGCCCATCGCGGGCGATCTGGCCATGGGTTTTAGGTGGTTGGCCAAAAATGATGAGAGGGTGGTGGTGGCCCAGTGCGTACAAGGGTTTGATGGCCAAAAATTGGACAAAGGACGGTGGCCGGTTGTTCCTCTCTCCTCCCTCTCTCTCTCTCTCTCTCTCTCTCTCTCTCTCTCTCTCCCCTCTTTCTCTCTCCTCCCTCACATGCCCCACACACCTGTTTTGGCCAATTAAAACAACACCCGTGGGTGCCACTATGCATTCAAGGGCAAGCCCAAATTTTGACATGCGGCGATACTGTGCACATACTCACATAGATCGATGAACAATAAATATTGTTTTGGAAAAACTTCACGAGTCTGTAACTTTCAAACCACATGTCCAAATCAGGCATGCCACTAGTCTATGAACTCGTATCAATGAGTACTTTACAACCATATAGAAGTTAAACTCAAATTTTGCATGAATCAAAAGTCAACCCCGACAACCTCAAACCATTTTTGACTTGCTACTATTCTACGAACTCACGTCGATGCGTACTTCGCAATGATGCCTTGGTCATCCTAGAATTACACTTGATTTTAAAAAAGAGATTATATTAATTGAAAGAAAAGAAAAGGCCAAATTGTAAAATAATATAAAGAAAGTTAATAAATGTTACAGAACCTATAACCGCAAATTAAACTTGTCTAATACATAAAGAATTTTAGAATAAGAAGATGGAAGAAAAGAAAAAAAATTCCATTTCTAAATTGATAAAATTGATTAAATCAATATGAACATAACATGCTGTAGTTAAAGAGCATAACAAAAAACACATCACATAATTAGAGGAACAATTTTATGAGCAATCAAATAAATATTTATATAAGGATCATAAAAGTTAGCTCTGCTAATTTTGAAAGCTAGCTCTAATATCTCTGTAACAGTATAGTTTAACTCCTTCATTCTTGCTACTTGATCAATGAAGAGATTTATGATTCACACATTCATTTTTGCTCCTTAATCAACAGTATTAATGACCCAATTTGTTTCCTTAACATCCCCTTGATGACTGATAGATGTGGCTATTTGTGTAACGACATGGTAACATGACTTGAAAACAACACAGAATTAATGAGTTTGGGTTTATCATAAATGGGTTCGGGTAATAATCGGGTCAACTCGTTTAACATGATTATTAATGATGTTGTTTTTGGGTTAACCCGTTTAACTTGAAAATAACCTATAGTAACCCATTTATTAAACGTGTCAGTTTTAGACTGACATGATTATAGACCTATTACAAACTATTTAAATTTAATTGTAAATTAAAATATTATCCACTAATATAATATTTAATAAGCAAAAGTAAATGTTATAAATGTAATTTTCTATTATTAATTTTTAAAAATAAAAAATAAAAACATCAAAAAAGAAACTCAAATGACAAAACTCCACCACATGATTAGATTAGAAGCCTAATTGGTCCCTTATCTTTCTGGCCTCCATCTCCAAGCCAGAACTGCCATCACTAACCTAAAGCACCGCTTGTCTATCTAGCCTCCAGCTTCTTTTCTATCTCTATTTATCTCTCTCTTTATTGGGTCCAAGTTCTAATCGTTTTCTTCTTTCTTCTCATTGGTGTGGTGCCTTAGATCTTGAAAGATCAAAGGAGAAGAAGCTTGCATTAAGCAAGATCAAAAAGCCCACTTCACTTAATGCACCAATTGTGCAAGTTTTAGACACAATGAGTCCTCAAGTCAATGCCATTTGTTCTTTACTCTATAACCATACTTAACACATTGCAACCATTGATATTGAGAACCTGTAGAAATGTTTCAGAGGAAATTTGAGTTCAAATATCGTGCTTCAAATGTTAATGAATTATAGTCATTTAAGTAGAATTAAAACTTTGAAATTCTTTTCTTAGGTTGGATTGTAAATGGGTTTTAAGTTTGATGACTGTATGGTTTAGGACATTATCCTGCATAGTATTTTAACAAAAAACAATGTTTAGCTAGAAATATCAACCCACCATGAATAATTTGGAGAAATACTCAAAACCAAATTACACCTATACATTCAAAAGTGAAAATAAAGAAAAGACAACAATAATTTTTGCAAGATGATATCGACATTAGTCATAAGTTAGATACACAATAAAACATCTATAATCAGATGCTATGTTCCATACCCTCTTTTATTTTCAATTAATCTGACAAATTAGCATACACATAAGAATCAAAATAATATCAAATTACTATTGATTAGCAAGTTGGAAGTAATGTCATATATTCCATTAATCAATTTGAGAATCCAGGTATTTCTATACATACATGATGAAGACTGCCTTGATATATATTTGACATCATACGTGGAATGATCCCCATGGTCACCTTTTGTAGTAAGAGCTTGTTAATGCTTCGAATCTCCCATGTTCAACTGCATTAGACAATATGTTTTCTCATACTATGAAAAGGTGTTCTTAAGAACATCTAGCGATACACTAATAGTTGCGAACAAAATAATTTAAATGCATACATAAACTAAGTGCATGCTCAACTAAGAAGGCGTTTTTAAACTTCATTAAAAGAAAAACTTATAGTAGTAACATTTACGAGCACAAAAAAGAAATTTCAATTGGCATTAGTTTATTAGAAATTCTAGAGAACTTTTATAGTAGGTATAGAGCCAGATTACCAACACTCCTTTATATAGGTATAGAGCTAGATTACCACCACTCTTCTTATTTGTAACGTTAGAAAAAGGAGGATAGTTATAGATATGTGTATATACATATATATTGCTTTGTGATTTGGAAAATAAAAAATTGGAAAAAAAAAAAGAATTGGACAATACTGTTGCAATTTATTTTAGTTAATTGTATAATAAAGAGGACCTAACAAAGACTAGATGTCCCTCTCTCTATATTAACTCCATGATATGTCAATATATAGGTATAAAGCTAGATTACCACCACTCCTCTTGTTTGTAGTGTTAGAAAAAGATATATATGTGTGTGTGCGTGTGTACTTTGCTTTGTGATTTGGAAAATAAAAAAAATATATGTGTGTGTAGTTTGCTTTGTGATTCGGATAATAAAAAATTATATACATGTTTACTTTAAGGTTATTATGATATTTTATTTTAATATGTAATTTATTATTTTTTTGAAAATATGTAGATAAATATGATGGACTTAAGGTAAATCTTGAATCAAATAGCTTGGAAGTGCCTATTAATTTAGAAGATGATGCGGGTCCTATGTAGGGAGTCACAAGTGAGCATAGAGTGAAGCGCAAGAGAAAGCTTACTTCAAAGGTTTGGTTTTATTTTGATGTGCTTCTGTTGGATATTGATGGTAAGTAAAGATGTAAATGTAAAGATTGTGATACAATTTATATTTGTGATAGTAAACATGGAATGGGTAATTTGATGCATCATTTAAAAAGTTGTATGAGAGGAAACACTTATGATATAGGCCCATTATTAATATCTCAAGATAAATGGATTATCTCATTGAATGCATCTAAATTTGACTTTAAGCATTTTTTAGCATTAGTAACTTCAGTCATAATCATACATGATTTGCCTTTCCAATTTATTGAGTATGATGGAATTAGAGCCTTATTTTAATATTTGCGTCCTGATATATAACTTGTTTCTAGAAATACTACTAAGTCGGATGTTCTTAGAATGCTTTTGTATGAAAAATGTAGGAGAAAATGCATATTGGATGCAACTTCTGTTAGAATTGGCTGACTATTGATTTATAGACTTTTGCAACTATTGATGGATATATATGTCTTACTTGCCATTTCATTGACAAAGAATGGGTTTTGAATAAAAGAGTGTTAAACTTATGTTATAAGCCACCTCCACATACCGATATAGCATTGGCAATAAAAATGTGCTATTTGTTATATGAATGAGGAATTGGGAAAAAATTATTTTCTTTAACTTTAGATAATGCTTCTACAAATGATGTCTTTATCGATATGTTAGTTATTTAATTGCAATTAAAGAGGCTGTAGTTTGCTATGGTGTTTTTTTCATCTTAAATGTTATACTCGTATCATTAATTTGGTAGTACAAGATGGGTTGAAGGATAATGATAATGTTGTACACAAGATTTGGGAAAGTAAAATATGTAAGGGGATCATAAGTAAGAAAGCAAAAGTTTTTGAAATGGGGATCATAAGTAAGAAAGCAAAAGTTTTTGAAATATGTTAAATTGTTGTCAATGGACTCTTAGAGAGGTTTAAGGCAAGATGTGCCTACTAGATGAAACTCTACATATTTAATGCTTGAAAGTGCATTGTACTATCATTGTTCCTTTTATTATGTGGAACTAAGTGATTCAAATTATAAAAGCTGTCCTTCTAGTCATAAGTGGGAGAAGATTGAAAAAATAAGCAGATTCTTGTGTTTGTTTTACGATATCACTTGCATATTTTTGGGAACTAATATTCTACTTCAAATTTGTACTTTTCCTCAATTTTCTTTTGTTATGTTACATTGACGGAAAATATTAAAAGTGAGGATAAGTACTTAAGAACCATGGCTAGTCAAATGCTTAAAAAAATTGAAAAGTATTGGTCAGAATTTAATTTGATATTATCCATTGCAGTGGTTGTGGATACTCGAATTAAGCTTCAATTTGTAGATCGGTGTTACAAAAAAAATTATGGAGCTAATGGTTCTAGTAAGTTCATACTAGTTAAGAGCAAATTATTTTGATATATAAAGAGTATGTTCAAAAGAGACCTTTGACATCTTCTATGCATTCTTTAGAGAGAGAAAAGATTACTGCATCTTGTGTTGTTGGAGGAAATGGGATTGCTTTTAGAAAGATAGCTAATGCCATTTTGAAGGTAAATGATTCTCAATTTTTTTTTTAAATTTTTTGTATTTGTGTTAATTAGTGATTATCTATAACTTTTTGAAAAAAGAATCTTATTAAGATTTTTATTTTTTAATAATGTAGAAATTTAATATTTGTGAACTTGAGAAGTTAGGTGCCAATACAAAAAAATTACAATTGTAGCTTTATTTAGAGGAGCCAAGGATGGCTACTGAAATTGAATTGAATGTGCTTGATTATTGGAAAGCAAATCAGTTTCATTATCTCGGAGTTGCTTCAATGGCTTGTGATATATTGAGTATCCCTATATCCACTATTGCCTCTAATATGCTTTAGCATTGGTGGACGAGTGTTAGATCAATTTCATAGTGCATTAAAGCCTAGTAATGCTCAAGCAATAATTTGTACAAGAGATTGGTTGTTTGGAGAAAAATGATATTATATTTATTAATGTTTTTCTTTATTTCATTTGCATATATGAAACTTTTTAGGTTATTTAACTGTTAAGTTGTTTTCAATTAGGCTTAACATATTAGTAAAGGTCAACCTTATTTATTTTGTAAGGGGTAAAATCTGTTTGGTTTTATAGACATAAATATTGAGGTGAGCATTGGATAAAATGTAGATGATCACTTTTACAAAAAAAAAAAAAAAAAGAAAGAATTGGGTTTTTTTTTTTCCATTCAATTTTTTGCTTTTTTCTATGTTTATTATTATAAATATTAGTGATTTTTCGTTTTCAATAATTAATGCAATGCAGAGAAAAATTTCAAGCATAGCTTGATGATTTTAGTGAAGATGTTTTTAGCTGTGATACTAATAAAGAAGAATCGTCAAGTCAATGCTTTAATTATGCCAATACTCAAGCATAAGGTAATATCAATCTTAATTTTTTTTAATTTATTTTAATATATTTTAAAATTTTATTTTCTATTTTATGTTTAATTGATTTTTATTTTATTTACTTGAATATCATGACTCCAAGCCGGATTGTTGAGCATAAAAAATTGACATATTTGGTTTGGAGTTTGGACATTGACAAATAAATTTGGAACATAATGATGGTTATGTTATTTTTCATTTGTTTTTAGATGTATTATGGTAACAATTTAGGACTATATATATATGGTTGTGATGCTATTTATTTTATTTTGTATTGGTGTATTACTGTTATCAGCAATTGTGGACATTGAAATGTTAATGTTGGTGCATCAAAACCCTTTTTTTTTTTTTTTTGAAGCACGTGTATTGAGACTTATGTCTTGTGGATTAGAATTATTGGCATTTTGATTTTTTGATTTTTTTTATTTTATTGAAAGAATAATTAGATGGCATATTACTATGAAATTTAAGATTCTTTTTTTTAAGGAGGTATTTTAATGCTTAAATTATTTTTATGTTGTTTTTTTTAACTATTATTTTAAGTCATTTTCAAATAAGGAGCTTGATTTTCAAGTTAATAAAGTAGGTCTATTAATAAATATGTTAATTTTCAATAAATAGGTTAGTTTTTGCGTTAATAAGTTAATTTTTGAATTCACTAGTCAATTTTCAAGTTAATAGATTAAAAGGTCAACACGACTCGACTCGTTAAAGTAATCGTGCTAAGTGGATTGTATCGTGTTGACATATCTATAAACAAGTCAGATTAGTGTTGTAGGTACCTAATACAATTAATAAATGTATCGTATTCAGGTTAAGCATTTTTGACACGATTATTAAAGGAGTTGACATGAACCTAATCCATGAATACGAATTGCCAGGTCTATATTAACTGATGTGGTGTCATAGATGACTCTAAGCTTGAATTTCATTATTTCTAGAAATTGAGCTCTAGCCAAGCTTTTTTTTCAATACTAAGGCTTAGTTTTCGTTATTGTTGGCTTATTTGAAATCTATTGGTCCATGTAATTTTATTTTATTTCTTATTTGTATTTTTATTTTAATTAAATGGTACAGTGAGATAGATTATTTTGCAGAGCCTAGCACGAGTCCATTGTAGTTTTGGACTACACCATCGGCCATGCTATGCCACACCAACTGAGTCATTTAAGAGCCTTTTCATCGGCCATGCTATGCCACACCAACTTATGAGCTAGTGATTGTTGATTAAAATGGCGTGCTTTGTTCTTTTTAGTTTGTTTGAAAGGCTCGTCATCTTTAAACTCAAGTAAATAGAGTTTTTCACCATTTTTTAGTTTCCAAAGCTTTACGAGTTTGATATTTTAATAGAATTGGACTAATTAAGCCTTAGTTTCTTGCTTTTGCTTAATTTTAGTAATTCCAATCTTACTTGTTCTAAGACTTCCTATGCCATTTGATATCATAGTAATTTGATTCTCTGATGGCTAGCTTCGGCCATGGCAGGTCTAATGCTTTTGGTGAATCCTTAGGCATTAAGTCACTTTAGACGTCCATGGTGGAAGTGGATTAGTGGAGAAGCAATTATAATACTTATAGGAGAGTTGTGATAGCACTACTCCATTCTCACCAATGGGACGGTATCTATTTCGGTACTAAATGGGTTGTAAGCCTAAAACAACCTTTACATTTAGTTCCCAATGTCACAAACTCATCAAACTCCATCATAACACACTTAGTAAGGTTAAGATCTTAGTTACTCCATTTTTTAGTTGACCACATATCCAAGCTCCACAAGCATCACCATTTGCTTAAAGTCCAAGGCAGCATCAATTTCAAAGATAACCCACCTAAAAGATGAATTGGAGGTTCTTGATTGTCAATTTTTTTTCCAACCACCTTATGGAAAGCAATTCAAGTACAATGCTAGCCATCAACATTATGAATTTAAATTGAAGATGCATATTTAGTACTTTGATGACTAATTGGCATTGAGGAATTTTTAGATTTGATTGCTATTGTAAAGGCTTTCTTTCAATCCATTTATATGCCAGAAGAGAAAAAGGTTAAGTTGGTAGTCCAGTTTAAAAGGGGAGCTTCATCTTGATGGGAACAATGAAATTGCAACAGACAAATATAAGGGATAAATGCCATTAAAACTTGGCCAAAAATGAGAATATTATTGAGGTCAATGTTCTTGCACCGTGATTATAATAGAATTACATTCTAGAAATACCATAGTTGCAAACAAGATAGCAAGAGTGTGGAATCCTACATTATTGAATTTTGAAGGTTGAGCACTAGAAACAACCTCAATAAGAATGAAGAGCAGCTTGTTACAAGATACCTTATTGGCTTAAGCTTACTAATTCAAGATAGGCTTGAACTAACTGCAATGAGTACCTTAGATGATGCCATCAATTTTGTAAGTAAGGTTGAAAGGTAATTGCAAAGCTGAGCTCCCGCTAAATGGAAGCCACTTTCAAAATTTTACAATGACAAGCCAAAACCACAAAATATGGACACTAAACCACCTAGACCAAGCATGAAGCAATCTTATCAACAGTCCACACTTGAACAATCTAACCTCTATGCTTAAGGTCAACCTCTGAAATATTTCAAATGCAGCTATACTGGCCATAAATCTAATAAATACCCACTTAGAAGGTATGTAAACTACATAGGAAATGCAAAATATGCAGAAAATGAGTCTTCTGAATTTGAAAAAGTAGAAAAGAACTAGCTAACGATGATGATGTAGTAAATGAAGATCAAGGGGAACCATTTTTTGGCATTATGCAAAAGGTCTTGTACAAAACAAAACTTTTGCAACTATCTCAAAAACATAGCACCTTTCAAACTAAATGTAATGTAAGGTAAGGTGTGTGAAGTTATTGTCGATGGTAGTAGTAGTGAGAACATAATATCTAAGACTCCTGCCAAAGCTATGCAACTTCCAATAATGAAACATCCTAACCGTTATTCTATTGAATGGATAAAAAAGAAATGCGAAACCAAAGATACTAAGATGTATATTGTGCCATTTAGCATTGTTCAACATTATGCAGATGAGATAAATTTAGATTTAGATGCATTATAGTGTGTAATGTGATAGATTTAGATGCATTCACATCTTACTAGGCAGACCTTGACAATTACCTTATTCTTTTGGATGGAACACACCGAGCTTAGAACCACCTCAAACACTACCCCATTAAACTAAGATACCCATAACAACACACTTTCCACTCCCAAAACCACTATACTCAACATTTCTGACAACAAATTAAATTTTGGAAAAAAAAATATCAAACAAACATTTTTTCCATTCTTGCCACAGCCCAAGTAACTTGATATTCATATTTAAAAACTAAAAAACAATAGGAAATACCTGCCCAAGTTTTGGAATCACTGCTTAACAATTTCCATTCTATTATGCTAAAAGATTTACTTGACATATTACCACTTATAAAGGAAATTCAACATCAAATTGACCTCATCCCTGGTACATCACTACCAATTTTACCTTCGTATCAAATGAATAAAGAAAATGAGACTCTATAAGGAATTGTGGATGACATATTATAGTGTCTCCTTATTAAGGTCAGTCTTTGCACCTGTGTAATGCTTGCCCTGATGGTGCCAAAAAGATGGCTCTTGGAGAATTTGTGTCGACAATAGAGCTATCAATAAAAGCATAGTGAAACACAAGTTTTATATACTAAGATTAGAAGACATGTTGGCAAACTTGGGATGCAAGGCTATTTTCTAAATTCGACTTGAGAAATGGCTACCATCATATTAGGATTCGACTAAGATAAATGGAAAATAGGAGTCAAGATTTAATTACGACTCTGTGAATGGCAGGTGATGCCATTTGTTCTTAGCAATTTAGAATTGGAACATTTAGGGCATTTACAATAAGTTTTTCAAATTTTATAAGACAACAATCTCTACTTGAACCTTAAAAAAATGTGACTTTACAAGTCTAAAGTTGATCTTTCTTAAGTTTGTCGTTAACCAACATGGAATCAAACAAATCTAGTAAATGTCCAAGCTATTAGGGATTGTAAATTCTCAACTTCCATTATTAAGACTAGAAGTTTCCATAGTCTTGCTCCGTTCCATAGAAGGTTTACCAAAGGGTTCGACATTATTGATGATCCAATTACAAATTGTTTAAAGAAAAGTAACTTTCATTGGGGTCCAAAGCAAGAGGAGAGCTTCCAATTGTTGAAACAAAAATTAAATGAGGCTCCTATACTAGTTCTACCTGATTTTGACAAGGTATTTGAATTAGAAATTGATGCATCTAAAATTGGAGTTAAAGCTAATCTCATTCAAAAAGGCAGAGCAAAAATGGATAACGTATTTTCAAGAGCTGTATGTATTAGCGAAAGCTTCAAGCACTGTGAATGTTATCTAGTTGCTAAGGAGTTTATCATTCATAGTGATCATAAATCGCTGCAAAATATCCAATCTTAGAAGAAAGTTGATCTTGTTCATGCTTGATGGATTGAATTTATCCAAAAGTTCCATTATGTATTCAAGCATTAATCTAGAACCATGAATAAAGAAGTAAATGCACTAAGTAGGTAAATGACTTTATTAACTATTATACGGGTCACAATCACTAGCTTTGATTCAATCAAGGACCTTTATGCTAAAGATACAACTTTTGGAGAATTTGGTACAAACTTGGCATCCATGAGGTAGTTGGTGACTTCCACATTATCATGGTTATCTATTTATGGACTTTGACTTTGTATTCCTCAAGGTTCATTTAGACAAAAACTTACACAATAGCCATATTTAGGAGGCCTAGCAACTGATACAGGAGAGGACAAGACTATTTCACTATTAGAGGCTCGATTCTGTTGGCCTCTTCATAAGAGAAATATTGCACATTATGTCTAGAGATGTTGGATATAGTAATAACTAAAGAGGTTCTCCAAACACTAGACTGTATGCTTATTTGCCAATTCCTAAAATCATTTTAGAACACCTATAAATGCCCTTCATTCTTAGTTTACCAATGACTCAAAAAAGGTTTGATTCCATCCTAGTAGTTGTTGACAAATTCTTTAAAATCGCATATTCTTTACCTTGCAAAAAGATCACTAATGCATCATAAACCTATTCTTTCAAGAAATTGTTAGGCTACATGGCATGCCTAATTCTATAACTACTAACATGGATGTGAAATTTATAAGCCACTTTTGGAGAATCCTATAGAAGTGATTTGATTTTGAATTTCAATAGCGTTTACCCTCATCAAATTGATAAACAAACTGAATTTGTCCATAGAACTTTGGGTAGTATTCTCAGAAGCTTGGCTAGTGACAAACTAAAACAATAGGATTTAGCTTTAGCACAAGCTGAGTTTGCATACAGCTCAATGATCAACTATTTTATTGGCTTGTGTCCCTTTTTTATTATTTACACTAAAGTTCCTAACCCAATTTCAAACATTGCAACTAATCATAAGAGGGTTGACAAGCTAGTAATTGATTGGATCAATAATATCAATTCCTTTCACAGCAAAGTCACTCAAGCTCTACAATCTTCGGACCAGAAGTACAAGGCTCAAGCAAATGTACATTGAAAGGTTAAGACTTTCTATAAAACCTATGAGCCTTGAAAGATGCAAAACAATATCAATAAGCAATACACTGTGGTGAATTGTAATGACCAGTAGCCGTTCAGTATGAGGCTGCCAAGATAAGCATGAGTGGGTGAGAGATATTGATAGGCTACCTTACTAGTAAAGCTAACTGGTGATATTTCAAATGTAAAGTAATTACTCTATTAATAATTGAGGCATTCTCAAAGCTTTTGGTTTCATGGTTTAAGAACTCTAGGGTTAAGCATGCTCTAGCAAGAGCAATTCTAGGCTAGGTGAGGTACATGGAGTGTAGTGGATAAATGGGGAATAATGTCAGTGGAGTACGAGAGTAGGTCACCAATGGAGGCAAGGCATTACACTTTCAATGTTGGAAATATGGTCATGGTTCATCTTATAAAAGAAAGATTCTAATTGGCACTTATGGTCACCAATGGAGGCAAGGCATTACACTTTCAATGTTGCAAATATGGTTCATCCTTCAGCTTAGAAAAGAAAGATTTCCAATTGGCACTTACAACAAATTAAAGAACAAGGAGCTGGGACCTTTTAAGATCATTAAATGATGTAAAGACAATGCCTACAAGATTAATTTTCCAATGGATTTGCACATTTCCTATACCTTCAATGTTGCTAAACTCTATGAGTATTATCCACCATATGCTGCACCAATTTCTTCCTTTTTCCTCATGGTTGAGCTCTCTCATACGGTGCCACCGATGACCAGAAACTTGAATTTCATTACTTTTTGTGAATTATGCTTTGGTCAAGCTTCTCTTTCAAAATTGTAGCTTATGGATTTTAGCTATCGTTGGCTTATTCGAACTCTATTAATGCATGTAATTTTATTTTATTTATTATTTGTATTTTTGTTTTAGTTAGATGATGCATTTAGCTTTACTTGGTTACCAAGTAGAGCCTAGCATGAGTCCATCGTAGTTTTAGTGCTCCCTCCTACATCACGTCACCAGCTAGTCATTTAAGAGCTTTTTCATTGGTCATGCTATGCCACTCCAGCTTGTGGGACAGTGACCATTGATTGGAATGATGCATTTTGTTCTTTTTGGTTTCAATAAAAGGCTCATCATCCTTAAGCTTGAGTAAATAGAGTTTTCCCCCATTGTCGAGTTTTGTAAACTTTATGAGCTTGAGATTCTGATGGAATTGGACTAATTAATTAAACCTTAGTTTCTTACTTCTGCATAGTCTTTGTAATTCTGATCTTAATTGTTCAAAGCCTTCCTATGTTAATACCAATACTAGCAACTTTATGGGGTACCCTATGGTGTGGTGTATATGTAAGAAAGAACACATCTCCCCTTTTTTGGTAAATATTACACATCTTCTTTTGATAATAATATTGGTAGACTTTTTGGGGTACCATATATTTTCCAAGGTGGTATTTGAGAGTAACTTTTAAAAGCCTTAAATTTCAGCAAAAAGATGATTAAAAAATAATAATAATAAGGTTTCGTAAAAAATAAAATAAAAAGTGATTTTTAATAGTTTTGTTTTAGAAAATTACATACTTTTGTGATTTTAAAAGAAGCATCAATGAAATGATTATTCTGGAATTATTCCCTTCAGGATTTTAAAGGACACATCATTGAGATGATTATTCCAAAATTACTTCTTAGGGAATAAGCATTCTTACAGATTAGTAATGGAAAATTTTATATAGATATATATATATATATATATATATGACCGGTATATGGATAACATAGTGCCACAAGTTACTTATTATCAAATATGTACAATATTCACGTAGGACCTACATTTTTTATTTTATTATTGAGCGATGATGTACATGATTGATTATCGGTAGTTGAGTTACGTTGCACATGATGATTGGGTTAGGGTTATGACGTAACATGGAATATATTTGTTAAAGCATCTTCAAAGGACTCTTTATTTGTCTCATACTCTTTGTTTTAAGTAGTCAATTTAAAAAAATGCCTCTAACCAACACTTTGTTTTAAGTAGTTAACCCAAAAAATGCTTCAACCCACTTTTTATTTTAAGTTTTTAGTATAAGGAATTGGTTTGACTCTCGAAATGTAGAATGCTAAAAACACTCTCTATTTGTATTTTATATAAATTTTTATTTAGTGTTGAACAATCTACAGCACCATTAACAAAGTTTTCATAGAAAATATATATTGTAACATCCTATCTCTATTGACGAACCTGGCAAATCTATCACTTTCAGCCGATATTGTCCCTAGTTTAGTCATTGCACTTGATATGAGATTTTTTATTTAGATCTTCCCAAGAGATCACTCATCCTTGGGCTACTCTCGCTTGATCTCAATTGACTTTGGAGTTTTTTCGAACCATGAAGCCAACCACTCTGAAAAAACATTAGCATTATGAGAGGGACTATCATTATATTTGAACTATCTCTTGATCCATACCTATGCAATGTGGGATTAATTTATTCATTGCGCTCGGTATGAGGTTTTTCGTTTAGAGCTTCCTAAGAGGTCATTCATCCTTAGACTGCTCTCACATAAGTATACATAATTTTGAAATTCTTTCGAACCTTGAAATCTACCTCTCTAAAAAGGCATCAGCATTATGAGAGTGACTATCATTACATTTGAACCATCTTTTGATCCATACATGGACGATGTGGGATTGGATAGCAAGTAGATTTCCAGTGCCCTACACCTTCGCACAATGGCATCACAATCCATCCTCCTTAAGATCCAATGTCCTTACTGGCACACTTCTGGCTAGGCACAAGTTTTGACACTATTTGTAACAGGGTCCCCGCTGGCACACTTCCACCTTCTGATCCATATCTGGGCACCGTGGGATTGGACACCTAGTAACTTGCCAGTGCCCCATGCCCTCGCATATTGATCATCACAATCCACCCTCCTTGAGATCCAATGTCCTTACTGGCACACATTTTGGCTGGGTACAAGCTTTGATATTATTTGTAACGGGATCCCCAGTAGCACATTTCCTTGATACCATTTGTAACAGGGTTCCTATTGGCACACTTCCGTTTGGACATAGGCTTTGATAGCATGTGCAACACCCACCTTCATTAATGGACCACATTCGATATGGAGTTTTTTGTTTAGAGCTTCCTACCAGGTCATCCATCATTGGACTACTCTCACTTGACACGTTTAAGTTTAGAGTTTTTTTAAATTTTAAAGCCAACCGCTCTAAAAATATTTCAATGTTATGATAGTGACTATCATTATACTTTAATCATCCCCTCATCCATACCGGACAATATAAAATTGAACACCAAATAGTATGTTAGTGCCCAACACCTGCCAACATTAGTTGTCACATATATTCATTATTTTATTTCATAGTCTACAATAATTAATGCTTCTAGAAAATATTAAAATAAAGAACATGAAAAAAGTTTTATTGGGGACCTAATAAAATTTTATTCTTTATTTTTAAAGATACTTTTTAATTTGAAAAATATACTTTTTAAAATAAAAACGTTATTAGAGATGATCTTATATATAATACATTCTCCTAAACACTGGCGGATTTACTCAGGCCGGGGGGCAAATTCCCCCTTCAATTTTTTAAAAATTTTTTTTAATATATCTTATATAATTTGTTATTTTTTATATATATATTCTTAGAATAACAAAGAGGGCCCCCCTCTTAAAATAGTAAACAGTGCCCTTTTTATTTTTAATTATGTCTTGTATTTTTTTTTTTTTGGGTAATAATGTTTTATTCTTTATTATAATTTTTCTTTTGGAAAATGTTATTTTTTCCCTTTTTATAGCTACTTTTTGTATGGAAATTATGTAAAACTGTTTATAACAATAATCAATTTAAATTTTCTATTTTTATATAATTATTAGTGCTTCTATGGTCAAAATCCCTATTTTAATTTTGAATAGAAGTTACTTTTATATATATATATATATATAGTTACCTTTTCAATTTTACATAGAAGTTAAAATCATTTTTAAAAAAAGTACTTATTTAAATTTGATTTAAAATATTAGCAGATAATTGAATCATAATTTAGAATTTATTAAATTTTAAAAAATACATAGCTATCAGTTATGTAACCATTTATATTACTATCACTTTAAAAAATATATATATTTCATTATTCACCTGTGCCTCCAAACAAAATTTTTGGATCCGACACTGCTCCAAGTAGGCCCTTATTACCAATAGACAATGACTTCTCCGCCAATTAATACATTTCTTTTCCTTGGGACTATCTACAAAATTAATACTTGGAAAGAAGGGAAAGAAATTTATGAAGTTTCAAGAAATGAAATTGAAAGGACGATGTCATTCTTATGACGGTTACCAACCAAACTCCTTGCCATATACAAAAGCTTCCAGTCAATATCCATCTCTAGTCTCCGAATGCTGTTCATGGAGAGTCCATGGTAGCTAGGTTAGCTGGTCACGTGATTTCGTTTCCACACAATAAATTTCAGAGAAACCAACCATTTTTTTCCACATAATTTTGTCACAATCAAATTCGACAGGTTTGTACGATGCATTTCTTCAACCTCAAGAGGTGCTCCGGAGTTCGTCGCCCGGAAATATCCCATCCTTACTTTATAAACTTGTTGTTCGGGATTGCCATCCAAAATTATATATTAAAACAAATTTAACCATAAATCTAAGAAGAAGAAAAAAACATTAAATAAAATTGTATTTTTGTTTTTTTTCCCTCATTTATAGCAAATTAATATGTTTAACAAATATTAATTTCCACTAACTAATATTAACAAAAATAAGTAAATTACACGCAATTTAGAAAAAAAACGAAATTAAAAAACAATACAGCACTGAATTTAATTGTCTTTGGCATTATTGGAGGCTTATTTAAACAAGGGTGGAGCCAGGATGTTAGTGGCGGAGGGTCAATAATTAAAAAAATATATATACGTACTTATATGGTGAAAAAGTATAATTGTTTAAATAAGGTCAAAAGGTTATAAAAAAATAGAAGGTCCTCAAGTTCCAACAATCGACTTAAAAAAGACATTGACTCCATGGACAAAGCAGTCAGAGACAAATGCAGCGAAGAGTTGAAGAAAGCGGCCATGGATTGGGATTTGGGGTGTCATGCTCCTTGTTAACCATCGACGATCTCATCGAGCGCGTCAAGAAAGCTGGCCAAGCTTTCTTTGACCAACCAATTGAAGAAAAAGCAAAATGCGCAAACGAACAGGTTTCGGGGAATATCCAAGGCTATGAAAGTAAGCTTGCTAATAATGCTAGTGGTCAGCTCGAATGGGAAGACTATTTCTTCCACCTTATTTATCCTAAGGACAAGCCAAACTCGTCCATCTGGCCTAAAACCCCTTCAGATTATATGTAAGTTAAATTACCATTATTTCCAAAATCTTAAAAATCGTTATCACCTGGGTCAACATATATCGAAAACATTACCTTTTTTGTTTCTTTTTATTTTTTTACTTTTAATATATATATATATATATATATATACACACACACACATTATGCAGAGAAGCAACGAGCGAGTATGCGAGGCTACTGAGAGGACTAGCGACGAAGGTACTGTCCGTGCTATCTCTCGGTTTGGGACTTGAAGAAGGGAGATTAGAGAAGGAAGCGGGTGGTATGGAAGAACTTTTACTTCAGATGAAAAACTACTATCCAAAATGTCCGCAGCCTGAACTAGCTTTAGGTGTTGAAGCACATACTGATGTAAGTGCACTCACTTTTATCCTCCCCAATATGGTACCCGGCCTACAACTTTTTTACCCAGGAAATTGGGTTGCAGCGAAATGCGTTCCCAACTCCATTATCATGCACATTGGAGATACCATTGAAATCTTGAGCAAACAATAAATACTAAAGCATTCTTCATCGAGGACTTTGATTTGGTCTAAACTTTGATTTTGATAAAAATTTCTTCTCTAAAAGCTATAAAAAAAAATTTCTAGTTGCAATTTCTTTTCTATGGAATTTTATTTTTCCTTCAAACTTTTGTGTGAAACTTTGTTGCTATCAGGCCAAGTTTTATACACAAGTGTATTATTTTATTACTTTGTTAGAAAACTACGATTGTTTTGACTTGCGGGTGTGAAGGGAATATATATAAAAGAAAGTAACACTGTGAATATTGCTGCCTATATCTTTTATCGCTAATTATAGGATTTACGGTATATTATAACTAGCTTAATAACGGTTTTATAGGTCCGAGTTAAAGTTAGAGTTTGATGTCTTCTAAAAAAATTAAAAAAGATTTAGAAGTGAAATTTATTGACTATTATAAGTTTCTAGTTTTCTGATCAAAGATGTTTGATAAGTTAAACTACGAATACATCTTTTGCCTCTATTTACGAATCAGAGCACACTGATATGCATCTACATCTATAGCTGCATCTACATCTATAGCTACAATTAATAGGTCTTTTTCTTTTTTTGTTACTTTTTTTTTTCTTTCTTATAATATTTCACCCTTTAATATTTTTGTATAGAAATACTTATTGTTCCAATAATAACATCGTTATGGTAATTATTCCAGTATTTTCTTAAGAATTATTTAACATAATAATTGTGAATATCTTTAGTTTCTTCCTGTTAGGTTACTAGCCAGAGAATACTTAGTGGTCAACAACTTTTGTTTCACAGTTTTTAGTGATTAGAATGTGTAAATGGCATCTGAATCTCTACTATTGCATACTGAAGACGGTGGATTAAAATAAGTTATGTTATGTTTTATTTATTTATTTGTGTCAGTTTTATGCTATCTATATCATTAACTTCCTAACCAATTTGTCCAGGTTTGAAATGTTCTTAAATACAGGTCTATGAAGCAATATGTTTTTCCAACTCAATCTGATGTGTTTTATTTCTGCCTGTTCGATTATATTATAATTTATCATGTAGTTTTGTATCTTGAATTTAATGAATAGATACGTAACACTTATCATTTGCACATTACCAAAAAAACACTTAATCATTTGCAGGGTAAAATGTCAAGAATCTGATGCTATACATGCTGCACTTCTTCTTGCACTAGGGGTACATGGATACTGTGAGTTTTAAATGTTACTGACATATACCAGTATTTAGCACAGGTTTGGTACTATTGATGCTATCTACAAATTTAGTGGGTAATTACTATCTTTATTGTTTTTTTGGAATCTTAAATACTTAAGTTCAAAAGATTTAGTATTTTCTCTACCATTCAAGAATTTAATTTTTTGCTTATATTCTAGGAACCATTATGCTTTCTCTAACACTTCCGTTTTGTTAGGAACATGAAAGCACAACGGCATAATTGATGCTTGGCCGAGCAGAATCTTATTGAGGGATTATGCAATGGGCAAAATCATGGGTGATAATTCTCATCTCCTGACTTTAAGGTATGATGATGAAATAATTAAAAAATAAAAATAAAAATAAAAACACTATATATATATATATATATATAAGTTTGTGCTAGTCTAAAACTTCATTCCAAGATGAAGTATATGCGAAGTGACTTTCACTTCCCCCATGATAAAGTCTTAGATGGTTTCATCCGTTTTCTTACATCTCCATCATGACCAACCTGCTGATGCTCTTACCAAGCCTCTATACAGACAACAAAGACTTCATCTTTTGAGATCCAAGATTGGTGTGGTTGATAAGCCCACCATCTTAAAGGAGGCATGATAAGACAGTTAGCTACCTGTTGTAACCATACTATTGAATTATATGTATATATGTATATATATAGAGTAATTTTAGAGTGCGAATCGTCCACATGCGAATTATATCAAAAATCAATGCTTTTTGAAAAAAATAAATCGAATTTGATACGGTTTCGTATACCGATGGTATGCATTATAAAATATCCTTATATATATATATATATATATATTTATATTTGTTTTTAAAACAAAATTTAAATAAAATAAATGATACAGTTACTCTTTAGAAGGAGACTTAAGATATTATTAAATGCATTAAATAAGAAATCAGTTTGATGATACATAATTTATCAATTTAAAATTTATTTATATTAATTTTAAAAAATATCATAATTGAAATCATGTTTGATAAAATGACTTAATTTCTTACCAACACAATGATTTCTCTGTTCTAAGCCCAAAAAAAAAAAAAAAAAAAAAAAAAAAAAAAGATTTCTCTGCCAATTAATACATTTCTTTTCTTGGGACCATTGCAACATTAATACTTGGGAAAAAGGAAAATAAATTTATGAAGAGAAAAAGAATTTGAAAGTAAAAAAATACCGTTATGATGCTTATGACTTTCTAACCCGTCGTGCTATATACGAAAGCTTCCCGTCAATCTTCCATCTCTCAGTCTCGGAATGCTGACCCTGTTCATGGAGAGACTTGTAGCTAGGTTAGCTAGTCACGTGGTTTCGTTTCCACACAAAAACCAACTCTTTTTGT
The DNA here is from genome assembly GCF_031755915.1 of Ziziphus jujuba. Lineage (NCBI taxonomy): Eukaryota > Viridiplantae > Streptophyta > Magnoliopsida > Rosales > Rhamnaceae > Ziziphus > Ziziphus jujuba. The sequence goes on from NC_083384.1 coordinate 17,187,911, forward strand.
CGCGCTATCTTCTGTCAGTCAACGTTGACTGGTTTGTACCCTCAATCAAATTAAATATTGAAATAAAATTAACTACAAACCAAAGAAGAACAAAAAAAGACACCGTGGAACACAAATTGAAATTGTTTTGGTTTTTAATCTTAGTTTTTTTTTTTTTTTTCCCTTCACACTTATAGCAAATTGATATGTCTAACAAACATTTATACACAATTTTGTAGGTAAAATAAAAAAATAAAAAAAATAAAAAAAAAAAAAGAAAAACAACAACAACAACAAAAAGGCACTGAATTTTATTCTCCGGCAATATATAAACCATCGAAGAAGCGGCAAATTAGAGAAAACTCCGTATGTCTTTCTGTAGTGGTTGAGGAAAAAAATCTTGGGGGACATATCAAAGAAAAAGAGAGAGAGAGAGAGAGAGAGAGAGAGAGAGAGAGAAAGAGACTGAGACAAAAGAAACAAAAATATTATAGACAAAGATGGCAACCTCTGGTGTGGTTCCAAGAGTTGAGACCTTGTCAAGCAGTGGGATTCAATCTATCCCAAAAGAGTATGTGAGACCCCAAGAAGAGCGTAGCAGCATTGGTGATGTCTTCGAGGAAGAGAAAAAAATAGAAGGTCCTCAAGTTCCAATCATCGACTTAAAAGACATTGACTCCATGGACGAAGCGGTAAGAGACAAATGCAGAGAGGAGTTGAAGAAAGTGGCCATGGATTGGGGTGTCATGCACCTTGTTAACCATGGAATTCCGAACGACCTCATCGAACGCGTCAAGAAAGCTGGCCAAGCTTTCTTTGACCAACCAATTGAAGAAAAAGAAAAATACGCAAACGACCAGGGTTCGGGGAATATCCAAGGCTATGGAAGTAAGCTTGCTAATAATGCTGGTGGTCATCTAGAATGGCTAGACTATTTCTTCCATCTTGTTTATCCTGAGGACAAGCGAAACTCATCCATCTGGCCAAAAACCCCTTCAGATTATATGTAAGTTAAATTACCATTGTTTCCAAAATCTTAAAAATCTTCATCGCCTAGGTCAACATATATCGAAAATGTTACTTTTTTTTTTTGGTTGTTTCTTTTTATTTTTTTTTTAATATTGTTTTTCATTTTATTATTATTGTTATTATTACTATTTTTTTGGTTCATGCAGAGAAGCAACGAGCGAGTATGCGAGGCTACTGAGAGGACTAGCGACGAAGGTACTGTCCGTGCTATCCCTCGGCTTGGGACTCGAAGAAGGGAGATTAGAGAAGGAAGTCGGTGGTATGGAAGAACTTTTACTTCAGATGAAGATAAACTACTATCCAAAATGTCCGCAGCCTGAACTAGCTTTAGGTGTTGAAGCACATACTGATATAAGTGCACTCACTTTTATCCTCCACAATATGGTACCCGGCCTACAACTTTTCTACCAAGGAAATTGGGTTACAGCGAAATGCGTTCCCAACTCCATTATCATGCACATTGGAGATACCATTGAAATCTTGAGCAACAAGAAATACAAAAGCATTCTTCATCGAGGACTTGTGAACAAAGAGAAGGTTAGGATTTCTTGGACTGTTTTCTGTGAACCGCCAAAGGATAAGATCATTCTGAAACCGCTGCCCGAGATTGTTTCCGAGACTGAACCGCCACTGTTTTGGCCTCGCACTTTCGGTCAGCATATTCAGCACAAGCTCTTCAAGAAGACTATTGTTGAGGGAAACTAATCACTTAATCCAAATGAGACATCTTGTTGATGATCTTTTTCATCTGTCACTAGTATTATTGTTGTTGCAATCTGTTATTATATGTTGTGGTTGTGGTTGCTTCCTTTTGTTCGATTTGATCTTTTGGTTACTTTTGTGCTGTGTAGGTCTACTTTTCATTGGAATAAAAAGTTTCCATGATCATTTCTAATATGAATATATAGTATGGGAAATTATATAGTGCGGATGATCCATATATGGATCTGATATATTGATGACGGTTACGGTTTTGAAGAAACCGTCATCAATACTGTATCTATATGATATTATTGATGATGGTTTTTTCAAAAATTGTCATTAATACTACAGGTCCACATATGGACCGCCCGCTATACATATATACATATATATCAAGATGATCTTTTGATATGCATTTTAATATTGTTATTTTTGGTAATTGCATTTTATTATTGTTTATTATTACCACCGGATAGCTGTATTATATTAAATAATATAATTATGATATTTTAGAGGATAGTTGTTATGGATAGCTGTATTATATTAAATAATATAATTATGATATTTTAGAGGATAGTTGTTATTTTTGGTAATGCATTTTAATACTGTTTGTTATTACCATTGGATACTATATTATATTAAATGAATTATGATATTTTAGAGGATAAGAAGAAAAAGAAATATAAAGAATATACATATAATGGTCTTCCGGAAACGCGTCCCATAAGGAATAATATATCTGTTTGAGTTCTTTAGTTAGCCGTGTCAAATTTTCTTTTCTTTTCTTTTTTTTTAATCGTAAACAAGGTAGAAAATAATAATAATAATAGTAATAATTATGACCTTCTGCTCAGATTTATTTTTTTGGTTCTTTGGGAAAAGGTGAAAATACCATCAAGAGTGTGAGTTAGAAACATCATCATGACAGTGTCTTAATCTTATTTAACGACAGTTTTCTTTTCTTTTCTTTTTTAAATTTTTTGAATTTATTTGCACATTTATATATATATATATATAGAACATTTTTTTTATATTGTAATTAGCCCAACTAAATAGATTTTTGATTAAATAGGTTTCAATTTTTTCTCTAATTCTATTTTTCTAGAATAATATAATTTTAATATTTTGATAATAATTTGACAGTCACAATAAAGACATTACAAATTTAGGTAAAAAAAGAAGATAATCCTCCCTTGAAGGAAAAAAAAAACTAATTTAAATTATGTTAGAAATTAATTAAACCTAAATAAATTTATAACGTGAAAAATGACTTTCAAGATGGTCTTTTTTTTCTTTTGAGGTGTGCTTGGCTTTTTCATTGACTCGGACTTGATCCCCATTTGGATAAACATTTTTTTTCTATACAAATATAAACAAATCGAAATAATCTTATGTTGATTCTATGAGATAGGTTTTTGAGCTTTTATATAGATAAAAATGGGTGTTTGATTCGGATTTTTTGAGAGAGATAGGTGGTGGTGAATGTGAAATATGAGAGTTAGAGCAACCGGATACTGTCTTCATCGATCTTTTTTCAGGATCTATCTAGGATCCCTTATCCTATATAAGCCCTAATTCTAGAGAAAACCCTATCGGATCGTCCTGCGGAAAATCGAACAGCATCTTCTCTAAGGGTGGAACATGCCCCAAAATTTTTTTGTACAAAAATACACTCTTATATTATATCACCTTATTCCTCCCAGCTCATTACAAGAGATTCCACAGATTTCAAAACTTCTATACAAATAGTACATGAACATAGACGTGAGAAATAAATTTAATAAAACATAAATACCTTTATAATTCATATCCATTCACATCACCCATTTAGTACAGTCTTACATTTCTCTACCGCTTATGAACATACCAATGTATAATGTAGATATGAGGATAATAAAACAACAATAATAATAGTAATTTTAATAATGATAATAGTATAATTTGTCCGAAGGCTACCATATTTGTCCAAAAACTACGATATTATTATAATATAATAATAATAATAATAATAATAACAATATAAAATAATCATAATAAATAATAATAATAATAATAATAAATACAATAATGATAATAATAATAATAATAATAATAATTAATTAATAAATAAATAAATAAATAAATAATAACAATAATAATAATAGTAACAATATCAATAGCAATAATAGTAATTACAATAATTAATAATAAAGACTACAATAATAATCAACAACAATATCAATGATGAATAATAATAATAATAAAAAGTAGTGACAATACTACTAATAATAATAATAATAATACTAATAACAACAATAACGATGTTAATAACAATAACAATGATGAATAGTAATAATAATAATAACAACAAATAAGGATAATAAAAAAAATTATAATTATGAATAGATAAGTTAAAATAAAATAAAAATTTTAAAATTTATAAATACACTACAAAATATGTACACTTCTAGTGGAGGTACATATGATACCATATAATATGTTTATACACGATCCCATGATATCAGTTATCACAGGTACACTGTGACTAATATAGTCCGGGATGGTTGCTTATAATGGCCATCCGACCCCTTGGACTCATAGACAATAAAGTTACAAAGCTAAGTCATTCATAGACCGAATCGGATCGTTACCCCCATAATATAATATATATATATATATATATATATATATATATATATATATACATATATATGAAAAAAAAAAATACTCAATGCATCATATGATACCAGTGGTACTATATAGTACATGGCGTCCTAAACACTACTTGACAAAGAGGTTAAAGAGAGAATATGCAATCGATCACATTGGGATCCTATGGCACCGATTGCTAATAACTTAGTTATGGCTAAATAATCACCTTTCGACCGAGGAGAGGATGGCAGATACTCATTATGCACTGTACTTGCCATACCTCGAGCCCATAGCTCCCACAAAATGGTCATACATATATGTACGCTAATCCATAATGATAGTCATCTTGTGGTAAAAAAGGAGATGATTGGTGCTCACTCTGCATTATACATGTCTATCCTCTCTCACTACAGCTCACAAGGGATGACCATACATATAACTTACGCGCTGATCAATAACATGGTAAACAACCATTTTGCAACCAAAGAAGAGGGCAGTTGATGCTTACTATGCAAATATACTTATCAACATTTAGGTTCATTGCTCCCATAGGATAGCCATAATAAACAACTATCTACCTAATGACCATATATACTTGTGCGCTAATCAACAATACAGTACAAAATACCAGTACTATATGGTGCATCTAAAAACTATAAAAATTTATAATATTATAAATAGCAAAATTTGGTAAAATAAAATCAAGTTTATATACTTTTACAAAATCCATATAATTCCATATTTCTTGTTTAAATAATTGTATAATTTCAATGATTTTATAAAATTAATTGTTGCCAAAATGATTTCAATATCATAATACGATACACTAAAGATTATTATTTTTATTAAATTCTTAAAATTAATTTATGAAAAATCATATTAAATCACAAGAATTTTCGCACAAAAAATAAACACATATAAATATATTTTATTTGTATAATAAATTTAATAATAGGATATAACAATAAATCTCACCATAATTTAGCATAATAATTTAACATAATAATTTCTTTAAAACTATAGATATAATTTTTATATGTATTTAAATCACATAAAATTTATACAGTAAAATAAAATAACAATTTTCTTAAATTTTTAAACATATATAATATTTTTCAGAATTTTATACAAAAATATATATAAATAAATATATATTCATATATACTCACATATACACACACATGATCACATATCACACACATGTATATTCATATATATTCACACACATCTATATATATATATATACATAACCTTTTGATATATATATATATATATATATCAATCTTCACACATGCAAGCTCTAAGTTTCATATAATAATCCCAATCAAACACAATATATAAACGTACGCAATAAATAAACACTACACACATACTAGCTCTGTATTGGATGTCTAAAATATTATGAAAATATTATTTGGACTTTCATAAAAGCAAATGAAAACACAAGTAGGATTCTAAGATCCCAATTCCAAGTTATAACACAAGAAATACAAAAACTAGACATCCAATTGGACAAATTACATTATGAACCTGTTAGCCTAAAGCTCAAAATTGAAAATTTTCAATATCTTAAAAATTAATTGAAATTAGTTATTTTATTAGCTCCTCATAATAATTAATAACCTGATTCTAAAGACTTGTCCAATTTTTGTCTAATTTCAACATAAATACAAATCCTAGCTCCATCAATGGCAACTTTCCAAATACTCAACAATAATTCACAATTTAGATATCAATGAAAAGCCCAAAGGATAAGTACCACTATGCTAACCTTCATTAGAATCGATGTAGCCGGTGATGGTCGGAATTTCACCAAAAAATGGCGGCCTAAAGTAAGTCTCTTCATACCGACCAAACGAACGCGAATAGAGCTAGACAGAGCTTGGAATCAGACTCAGAGGGTCCCAAATAGTGGGAAAATAGCTAACCCATGGTCTGAAACTCACCAAAATCCGGTGATTGGAGCTTGATGAAGCTCATTGGATTTGTGTATTTTCCGACCAATCCATGCCGTTTCACGGCAAGATAAGGGCCGTTGAGGGCTGCTAGTGATATGGGCTTCAAGTTGGTATACATGGTTTGGGATGGGTGGATATCAAAATTAACAATTTGGGTGAAGAGACGTAGAGCTCAACGGTCACATTTTTTGCCTTCCCATGGGGCTGGTTTCTTTTTCTTGTTTTTCCTTTTTCCCCCGCGAGAGATGATGATGAAGATGAGTGAAATAATAGTAAAGTCAATGGAGTGAAAAAAAAGATTTAAAAATAAATATAGAATCTTTTTTTTTTCCTTCATTATTATTATTATTATTTTAATTCAATACATTTTGAAAAAGACAAAACATTTCAACTCAAAAAACGATGAAAACAAGCTTGCGACTTTACAAAAGAACTCCTGTGATTTACAATGGTTTAGCTAACGTGGCTTATGTATTATCAAAGCAAATATCAACATTTAGAAGTTTTTTTAAATATCTCAAGTTTTATTAAAAGCTAATTTTTTAAAGAAAAACATCAGTATGTAAATATAAAAATATATATATAATGATCATCAAATGTGGATTCTTATTGAATACAATTATATAAACTTTATTTGAAACTGATTGATAAAGAACTAAACTCAAATAAAGTTCTTAATATAAAAACTAAAATGAAATTTTTTTTGTTTTTTTTATAGCTCTTGGATCGCCATCGAAGGTTATGATTTATATATTTATTAATTATCAGATCTAAACAGGATCTATTTTTACTAAATAAGATTTTAATATGATATTAATATCATATTTGTCTACCATTAAAATTTAATATGATTCAATGATTAATAAAAATAGATTTTAATTTAATAAAATAAAATAAATTTTATTTAAGATTAATTATATATATATATATATATATGATTAATTAGTAGTTATTAATGAACTTTATGCAAATTAATATTAAAAAATAATTTTAAAATTGACTATATATTTATGCCATATAAATTTCAACAATATCGACTTTTATGCTACATATGCTACATATACAGCAATCCACAAATATCATTAGAAATCCACAAATATCATTAGAAATGTTCAGAGCGGAATTTGTTTACTACATATGGTAAATTATTAACTTACTAGCTGTTTTTTTATTCATAAAATTGATCCAATGATAAAGTTACTGTGCATATACCTGCAGAAATTTATGGTTTAAACTTTGATCTAGATAAAAATTTCCTCCGCAAAAACTGTAAAAAAAACTTTCTAGTTGCAGTCTCTTTTCTATGGATTCTTTTTTTCCCTTCAAACTTTTGTGTGAAACTTTGATGCTATCAGGCCGAGTTTTATACACAAGTGTATTATTTTATTATTTTGATAGATAACTATTATTGTTTTGACTTGCAGGTGTGAAGGAAATATATAAAAAAGAAAGCAACACTGAAGATCTGCTACCTATAAATTTCATCAATAATTAAAAGATTCACTGTATATTATTAACTAGTTTAATAATGGTTTTATAGTTCCGGGTTAAAGATAACGAATTTATATATATATATATATATATATATATATATATATATATATTTTACAAGAGTGAAAATTATTGACCATTGTAAGTTTCTAGTTGTTTGACCGAAATGATTGATAAATTAAACTATTAATTTGATCTCAGTCTATGGGTGACTGGTAGATAATAATGTCACTTCCCGAAACAGCTACCGCATATGTGTATACATAATGTTGAGTTTGGACCATTTTTCCAATGTAAAGTGGAAACATGCTAACATGTCAAATGCTAAGGTATCATAATAATGTCACTTCCCGAAACAGCTACCGCATATGTGTATACATAATGTTGAGTTTGGACCATTTTTCCAATGTAAAGTGGAAACATGCTAACATGTCAAATGCTAAGGTATCATTTCAATTATAATTTTATTACTATCTTTTTATTATTAGTTTTTAGATCATATTAAATATTTATATTTAAAATTTAAATATTGATCAAATAAAATTTAATGGTAATACTAAAATTATATTTTGATAAAGTGAATTTTGTAGAGATATTTTTAAATTTCAACATTTTAAATTATCAGAGAGTTGAAAAAAAATCCTAAAAATAAAATCATCAAATCGACCTCATAGAAGTTGGTTGTGTGATGGAAATCTTTGTTTTATTATTATTTTTTTTTCATCCTATTTTTATGGGACCAATGGTATAATTCCATTTTATTTTGGAAAATCGTTACTAGCTTTATCAGTTTAGCTTATTGTTTTTGTTTTTCTTTTTACTTTTTGTTTTTTATGCTGAATAGTTTATTTGGTATTTTTGCTAATATTTTTTTAAGTTATGTTATATTACTCATTGAGCAAGTCTCAAAAGTATTTTAATAATTAATCAATGTCAATTGTGTGGTTAAAATAAATACATTTCTATTTTAGTCTCCACCCTATTTTTTAATTCACAATAAGTGATTGTAATTAATAATCTATTATTAAGTTTTCTAGCAATAACATAAATAACTAATGTCTCTCAATAATTTCTTAATTATTTATTCAATTCTTTTTCATTTTATTCTTCATTAATTTACTATAGATCTTTTTAGCTTGGTTGTAACAGCTTGTACTAGAGTGCATCGGAAATTTGTATACTTTGACTAAGTTTGACCAGGATTGACCAAGTAGGTCCTACAATTGACTTTTGGTGTAGGATAAATTTTGCTTTTACCAAGACACCATTGTGAAGTATGCATTATTTTGAGTTTGTAGACTAGTAGCACACTAAAAATCGGAGCTGAAGTTAGAAATTTATGATTAGAACAAGGTACAATGATGCATACAGATCGAGCAAGGTCAATGTTGACTTATTATTTATATGGATTATAGTTTTGACTTGTGTACAATTGTATAATGCTTATCAATATAGGTCCATGGACTAGCAACACTCTTAATTTGGACTTACGTTGAAAAGTTATGGACCTGTAACATTTTAATTATTTTTCTAAGATTGGTTTTACTAAGTATACTTTTAGGCAACGTGTGTAAAACATTTGAAAATGGCCCTCACGGAGACATGCCATGTGTTAGCACTCCAACCACTCCTATGTGTGCAAAGTGGCACCACAAGTGGCTTTAATTAGGCCACATGGCCGTGTGAGAGAGGGGTGACAAAGAGGGGAGAAAGAAAGGGAAAGAAAGAGAGAGAGAGAGAGGCCACTTTATTTTTTTGGCCAAATCACCCATGTCCAACCACCAATTGCTACATGCACCACCCTGCCAGACTACCCATTCGGTGATGCACCGATCTGCCAAATTTCATAGCAAGGCAATTGGCGACACACAAGGATCAAAGTAATTTCCAATGGTCATAGCCGTTTGCTTCGTTGGCTGATCTCTCTCTCTCCAACCACCGAATGGCCGGTATACTAGCGAGTTTTCGGCTGATCCACCACCCTTTCCCACCATTTTTTACTCTCATAAGCCCGAATCCAAGGTCCATTTGGTTCAATTCGAGCTAGTTTGTGAGATACGGGACATTAAGTTTATGTTTAAATTCCTAGGAAATTTGTGTGTTAAATATCCGATAAAAATAATAGTTTAATGGATATTGTATTTTTGTTGTTATGATAGGTTCCCATGTAAACCAAAGGACGGATTCTGTAGAGGATCTGGAATGACTCGAATTTTTGGGAATTAATTTATGTTATTTGTGCTGTTATAATTTTTGTTAAACTATATTGTTCAAATTAATTAATGAAAATTATTATTTTACATATGTGTGATAATAATTTTTTTTCAATTATTTTTGTAAAAAATGGTTAATTGAGATTTGAGAAATAAATTGTTATAATGGAAAAAAAACATATATATATATATATATATATATATATTTCGTGGTAAAGTATTTTTCGTAAAAGCTGTAGGTTTTATAAATATGTTTTAAATTAAATTAAGTAAATTACATGGGCTGGGTAAGTTGTTAGAACCCGGTAAAGGTTTATAAAAACGATATTGTGATAAATCTTTACATTTCTAATGTTTTTAGATACCTCATATAGTGCTAGTGATCTATACTGTTATTATTATTGATTAGCACGCAATATCAGTTTAGTCATCTTATGGGAGCTAAGTGAGAGACGGTCGATGGGTATTTTGCACAACTAATACCTAGCATCACTTGTATGTGGTGTGGTGCATTAGGTATACTTATGTATATGTTTTAAAAATATTTTTAATACATATTTATTTAATTTATGGTTCTAAAATGTCAAATTAATCATTTATTAATTTATCTTCTAGTTCTAAACTATAATGTTTATTATATGATATTATTTTGACCTTAAATTTTAATGTTTATTATATGATATTATTTTGACCTTAAATTTTACTTATTTAGTTTACAAGAATATTTTTGGGATATTAATCTAAATGATATTTTGTTTCATTCTAACTATATTATATTATATTATATTATATTGTATTATATTTCACTTTATTTTAAAAAATACCATTTAAATTTTTGGGGAATACAAAATTATGGATTTTTGTGAAAAACATATTTAAATAGGGAAAATTTTCAAGTGGAGTGAGATAGTAAGGGTTTTGCAAAAAAATCATATTTCTAAATATTTTTTTTAAATTTCTTAAATTACCACTGCCATTATTAATTCTTTAAATTTTCTTTTTATTTATTTATTTATTTCTGTTTATCTAATATTATTCTTAGTAATTAGACGAATACCATTCACCAAAATGATTAGCATCTCATTATTTTTTTTCCTTTTTTGTTTTCCAACCTGTTCCCCTAGGTCCAAATAACTATTGAATCAAACACTTGGTAGCGAGTTTGTTTACCTACCTTCTTTTGCTACTGCAACCCACGTCGAACTCTTCTTTCTTTATCGCTATATTATTTTATTATTATTACTACTTCTTTATTTGTATTACCTTTGTTTCTTAAAATAAGTTTTAGAATGCTCTAGTATTGAATTGTGAATTTGGTAGCATGTATAATAGTATTCATGTTTATTAATTATTTTGTGCATTGTTCTTTTTTGTTTGGAGTGCTTTAATCTTGTGGAAATTTTATAGTAAGAATGGAGAAATAAGATGGTTGTATCTTTGAAGTGTGTTTTCTATATAGGAAATTTTGAAAAAAATCCAATATAAGGGATGATGTTGTTGGATTTTCTGTAGAACTTCCAATATGATTTCCTCTAGTCAGGGTTAACCTAGGGCCCTGATAGGAAATCATAAGAAGGTCCTGACAATTTCAGAATCAGAGCTCTAGGTTCTTATATTCCTAAGGGATTGTGCATTGTTGTGCATCTCATTTGTCAGTTATCCTTCTTATCCGACATTGTTGAAGTATCTTTTTCTAAATCTTTTTTTCATTTCCCTAGAACCTAACACGATGCCTAGGCAAGGTAGACATGACTGTCGAGAGGACTCGGCTGAAAGTTCTACAAGTAGGTCAACCTTCAGAAATCTTGTCATGCAATTGACCCGAGCATTGGGAAATACTAACACCACGGGGTACATCGTGGATCAGGTAAGGCACTTTGGAGTCTTGAATTTTGGAGGAGCCAAAGGTCTAGAGCTGGCCATAGCTTGGTTGATCGATATGGAAAGATCTTAGATGAGGAGACATCACAATCGGGAACAATTCATGAACATGTTCACCATGGAGTATTACCCTCCTGTCTTCTATGAGTCAAGGTGGAGAGAATTCGAGAAGCTGTACCAAAGAAATATGACAATCTTCGAGCATGAAAGGAAGTTTTAGGAGCTATATGAGTTCTAATTCCTGGCAATGCAAGCAAGTAGACAAGATTCGTAGATGACCTAAATGAGAATATAGCTCTGAGTATATCTAAGGCAGTGCATCTATCTTACCAACCTATATGAGATGTCGTACTTAAAGTTAAAAGATAGATCCTAATCCATGGATCAAGGCGCAGAGGATGGGTCAGCTAAAAGTTAAGTGTCACCTAAAAGGAGTCATAGCTTAGGTTCCTCTGACAGCAAAGGATGGGTCAGCTGTCAAGACCCTTCCAAGGTTGCCTATCAGAACCTTAGAATGAACCTGACTAGGGGAAACCCTAGCAAAAATTCTATAGAAAAATCCGACAGCATCTCTCTTGTAAACTAAACCCTCCCAAATATTTCTTGCACAGAAAACTCACTCAGAAAATATACGTCCGCCTTATTCTTCCTCACCTTACTATAAGTTTCCGCAAATTTGCAAGACTTCAATAACAATAGCATAGGAATATAAATATGAGTAATAAATAATAAACTATAAATATCTTTATATTTGTCAAGACCCCATCCAGAGTTTACTACCTGAACCCTAGGATGGTCCTGACTCTTCCCAAATTTTTACTCAGCATAGGAAATACATACTAATTCATGGCCACCCATGCCTCCCACTTACTATCATTTCACACTTTTACATCACTCATGACTATATTTTTACTGATAAATGCAAATAGAAAGATAGTAAGAATAATAATAATAATAATAATAATAATAATGAGAGATAAAGACAACTTGGGTCCCAGACCCTAAATCATACAGTCTACTGTTTTACATCTAGGAAATATACAGATACAATCATATAGCTAGTAACTAATAAATTGTAAGATAAATTTTATTGAACTAAATTACATTTAAAATGCACATACGGAGACAATACTTTAGATTGAATAGTCGAGATCTTAACACTAACTTCGATAACATCATCACTAACCAGAACCAATGTAAAAATTTACATATATTTTCTTCACAAATATAAATATGTACATAGTCTCTCAAAGAATTTGGGTAATCTTCCCATAAGATAATACAATTGTGCGAAGGCTAATACACTTGTCTGAAGGCTACGATACCTATCCGAAGGCTAATATACTTGCTCGGAGGCTACGATACCTACTTGAAGGCTGAAATACCTGCCCAAACGCTAGTACTCTTGTTCGAAGACTGCAATACTTGCCCCAAAGCGACGATACCTGCTCAAAGGCTAATACACCTATTTGAAGGCTACAATATGTGCTTAAAGGCTAATACACTTGCCTGAAGGCTATGATACTTGCTCAAAGGCTGAAGTACCTACCCAAAGGCTAGTATTCCTACCCGAAGGCTATAATACCTACTCGAAGAGTAAGGCACCTGATGTACTATATGACATACCGAGACACGGTCCCATGACATTGATCAATCATAGATATACTACTATTAGTAAGATCAAGGGTGGTTGCCATTGATGACCATCAAACCTGCTGATCTTGTAGGCAGTAAAAATATGATACTAACCCGTTCATGAGTTTAACCTGGTTGCTACCCAAGTATGGTATGGTACACCTAACACATCACATAATATATATATATATATATATACACATACATTGAAAGGACACCTAATGCACCATACGATATATTAGTGCTGCCAAGTGATGCTTGACGTCCCAAACGCCATTTACATATTGGGGGAGAGGGGGGAAAAGGACCTGCATGTGGCCCCATTAACATCCCAATGGTACCGATGCTAAATAACTTACCATCCGATAGCCAAGGAAAAGGGAGGCGCCGGGGAGGGGGGTGTGGGTGGGGCCACAATGTTGTCACCGCAGAAATACCCACTTATCCTCACTCACCTTAGCACCTGTAAGAATGTCTACACCTGCTATGCTTTGGCCATGGGGAGGATAGCTGATGCTATCATTGCAAAATACCTACCTACTCTCACTCACCACAGCTCACAAAGGACAACTAAATATAACCTACGCATTAATCCATAAACATAACAGTACAGAATACTAATACTATATGGTGTATCTATAGAACAACTAGTAACATATAATTATATAGCTCTGAAAACATCAACTAATCATAATTACTTTTTAAAATTGTAATTAAATATTTTAAATAAATAAAATAAAATAAATAGGTGGATGAATAAATAAATAATAAACAAATAAAAATAAGAAAAATGATAATAAGATTTAAATATAACGAATAAGATTACGATCTCCATAAAATCAAACATAATTCTGTCTATTTTATTATTATCCAAAAATCAATAACCAATAATAAAAATTTTTGAAAACCCAATTATAATTTTTCTCAAAAAATAGACCATGTTAAAATCTACAAATAGTTGTACATAATCTAACCATACATATACGTACCATGTTAAATGCTAATAAAATCGATTTTTGACTATAAATAAATATAGGTAAACGATTAATCAAAACTATATATATATATATATATATATATACTCAAAACACTTATATATATATATATATATATATATATATATATATGTATATATGTATAAAGCTACACACACACACACACACACATATATATATATATTCTAACAATGTAAATAGCCTATTAAATACAAAATTGATAATAATAAGTATTTTACAACACTCAAGTATATTTTGGGATTCTTATACCGTTTACTAGACCAATTTCTAAATATGGGTCATAAATCCCAAAACATTCCAATACCAACCCAAAGTCAACATACCAAGGAATAGTAAACCATTTCCAAAATTTTTTAGAAATTCAAATAACTATACCAAGCAAAATTACTTTACAATAATTTTCACATCACATGGTTATCAAGCAATGCTAAAACACAACTTATCACTAAAGTAAAGCTTTTGAAAACCAAAAATTCCAATTATCAATCTGGCTCTCAAATCATGAGAATTCCTCCAATAATACCACATTTAGCAAATGAACATTGCCGCACACTATCTGATGAGAACCCACCTACACCCATGCAAACTACAACTCGCTAGGGTGCTAATCCTATGCAACTGAAGATGGAGCCAAGTTATAAGGGCACAACCTAAGAGATTTAAGGAAAATCTGGTAAGCTTCAAATACCAAACACCAAACAGCAAAAACAAAATGATAAACAATTATTCAGCATTTAGGATGGCTTGTTTAGTTGGATCGAGGCATGCAAATGCGCTGTTTTTAGAGAAGATACATCCCCATTTGCAGTGGGTTATCTAACGTTCCTCTTTCAAGATATATTCAACCTTTAGAATTCTTGTGCGCAACTAAGAATTCCCATAAACTCCTTAAGACACCTGTAATGCTCAATATATATATGTACCAAAAATATATTCGATAATAGTAAAATATTTTTATTAATCTTATAACTTGATAATAAGGAAATATGAAGGTTTTGAGAAAAGAGTACTTTGAGAGAAGAAGAGAGAGTAGTTGATTTTCCAATATTGTGTGGTTTTAAATGGGAAAGAAAGCTTCTATCTATAGAGCTTAGAGTAAAAACCTGTTACTCACTGGCTGATTTTTGTATAACTTAATAACAAGAAAAAATAAATGTTAGAAACCAAATTGTTAATGTTAATATATATATATATATATATATATATATAAATTAACATATACGTTACTAGTAAATAAAATAGGAAACTGACTTTCCCATAACAACTAGATATATACGTTAGATAGTACTATTTTATAGGAATACACTAACCAAGTCTCAATTCAACTAAATAACTGAATTATAACGTTGAAAACAACTTACACTTAGTCTTCCACTAAAATCCTTCTTTATATAATATATAACTAAATACTATTAATAATTTTTTAAATCAATTATAAAAAATTCCCACATGATTTAAAAATTTTGAAAATATATTTTTATAAAATAAATTACTTTGAGTATTTTTTACCATGCAATAAGGACAGGTACCTTCTGAGTTTGAACCAAGATTTAGTATTTGTAAGTTTTCTTTCGAAAGAACTATAGTAAACTAAGTCTTAAAATAGGCTTTTTGAACCAGATTTTCACTTACAATATAAATAGGACATTTTTTTTTTTTTCAAGTTCTAATTTGGTTTGCGCTTTAATGGTCATGCGCATGTATCTTGTATCATAAGTTTTTTAGGGAGTAGCTTGATTTCCCATTGTAGACTATGATACCCACTTAGGTGAAACCTTCAAGGGTAGTATATGATCAACTCCCAACAAATATACATGTCTTGGTTACACTTAGTGTTGTACTCTTCCTATACCATCATAATTTTTAAGCACTATCACCATATGAATGAAACTAGGAAATTCTCCTTAACTATAAAATAGTGCTCCATCGTCACACTCCTGTTTCATTCATACCCATTGAACATTCTTCATGGGATCTCCAATCACAAAGGTTGAGTGTCCACTATGGTGAATATATTTATAGGCTTTAATCTCATTTCCCTCAATGATTAAATAACTTGTCTGGGCATTAAGCTTTTTGTAAGTGGATTAGCAATATTCTTCTCAAATCTAATAAAATCAATAGAAGTAACACCATGTGTTAGTAATTATTTAATAATTTCATATCTAATCCTTATATGTCTCCTTTTTTCATTGTTATTTTTACTCTTTGTCTTTGTAATAGTTACTTGACTATCATAATGCAAAGGAACAATAGATATTGGATGAAGAAGAATTGGTATGCTGTCAGAAGACTTCTCAACCATTTAGCTTCGTTACTGGCAAGTCCAAAGCAATGAACTCAGGTTACATGATTGATTTGGAAAATATAGTCTGCTTTATTGATTTCCAAGCTACTGCACAACCACCCAAAGTAAAAATATAAGACCTAATGGCTTTATTTTTATTTGAATCTGAAATCCAATTAGCATCACATAAACCTTCCAAGACTACAGGAAAACAGGAAAACCAGAATAATTGATATCATAATCAATTTTACCTTTAAGATATTTAAAGATCCTTTCTATAGCAATCCAATGATTACTACTAGAATTACTTGTATACTTGCTTAATCTATTAATAACATAAGATATATTAGGTCTCATGTAGCTAGATAAATACATAAAGGAATCAATAACTTGAGAATATAAAAGTTGCAATACTGCATCAACTTTATTTTTTATTAACTTTGAATTAAGATCAAAAGGTATAGACACAAGCTTCACGTCATAAAAATTAAAATTTTTTAATATATTTTCAACATAATGTCCTTGTATTAGTAGTTTCATGTCTAAAATAATATTAGCAATACCAAGATCCTTCATATCAAAATTCTTAGACAAAAAAATTTTTGTATCATTAATGATATTCAAACTTGTATGGAAAGTAAGAATATCATCTAAATATAACAAAGAATTACATACACATTTTCTTACAATTTAATATAAACACATTTATCAGCATCACTAATAACAAAACCATTAAAAAGAATCAGACTATCAACTTTTCATGCCATTGCTTTTGTGTTTATTTTAAATCATAAGGACATTTAACTAATTTACAAATCTTCTTTTCTTGATTAGGACTGATAATACCTATAGGCTGGTCAATCTAAATATCTTCATCTAATTCACCATTCAAAAAAGTAGTTTCACATCCCTTTAATAAAATTTCTAATTTATAAATAGCAGCCAAAGTAATTAAAACTCTAATAGTAGTGATTTCAGTAACAGGAGAATAAGTATCACAGAAATCGATAATTTTTTTTGTTAAAATCTTTTGCAGCAAGTCTAGCTTTAAATTTTTTGATAGAGCACAGTTCTCAATTTTTATTTTTTTTTTAAAAAATCCATTTGTACCCAATTATTTTACAATCAGGAGGAAGGCATATAGAATCCATGTATTATTGCTCATTATTGAATCCATCTCACTATTAATAATAGCTTTTCTAAAATTGAGCATCTAGCGAACTCATGGCTTCATTAAAAGTTTTAAGGTTATTTTCGATCAAAAAAGTTAAAAAATCATTTCAATTTTTTTTTTCAACTTTTCTTTTACTTCTTCTAAGTCCAATTTGATCTTCGAAAGGAATAAAAGTAGAACATGAGTTTTCACTAATTTGTTTTGAAATTTTATCTTGCATTGGAAATATATTTTTAAAGAAAGTAGCATCACAAGATTCTTTAATAGTATTCACAGAAAATCAGAAATATGAATTTTAATATAAAAAATCTATATGTAATACTATTTAAAGAATAACCAATAAAAACATAGTTAATGGTTTTAGAATCTAGTTTTTTCTTTTTTTTTCACATGAATACTTACCTTTACGAAACACCCTCACGTTGAAAAATTTCAAATTGGGTTTCCTATTTGTCCAAAGCTCATAAAGAGTTTTATCAAAACTTTTATAGGAAATTCTATTAAGAATTAAACATGCAAAATATAAAGTTTTATCTCATACATTATTATGCATGACAGAACCAATAAGTATAGAATTTACCATGTTAGCTAGAGTTCTGTTTTTCCTTTTAGCTACACCATTTAATTGTGATGAATAAGGTGTAATTACTTCGTGAATAATGTCATATGATTCACAAAATTCATTCATCTCATTAGAAATATACTCATTCATCTCATTAGAAATATACTCACCATCTCTATCCAATCACAAAATCTTTAATATCTTTACAAGTTGATTTTCAAACTTCAACCTTACAAACCTTTAACATATTAAATAATTCACTTTCAAAATAAATTAATATATATAACAATATTTAGAGAAACTATCAGTAAAAGTAATAAAATAATGCTTACCACCACGAGTCATAATATTGTTGCAATCACATATATCAATATGTATTAATTGTAACAAATTAGTTTCTTTTTCGACAAATTTAAAAGGCTTTCTAGGATGTTTTACTCAAACACAAACATCACATTTTTCAAAAATAAAACAAGATTTTGGAATAAAATATAAATTCATTATTTTTTTAATAGAATTGAAATTAACATGCCCAAGCCTACCATGCTAAAAATTAGAACATTTAAAATTGATAACAGAAGTAAAAGAAGTAGACAAATCATGAATATTGCATTTGATAATATTAAATTTAAACAGACCACCATACAAATATCATTTATCAATAAAACACCCATCCTTCGTAAATACGACTCTATTTTACTCAAATACAACTTTGAAACCATTTTGAACCAATAAGGAAGTACTAACTAAAGTTTTTCTAATGTCTGAAACATACTTAACATGATCTAAAACAATAGAATTGTCAGAAGAAAAGTTCAATTTCACTTGTCCTTCTCCTATAATTCTAGAAAAATTTCCATTTTCCATGCTTACGATTTTTGTGTTTGAGTCCTATTATGAAGAAAATAATGTTTTATCAGAACATACATAAATATTATCCCCTGAATCAATCCATTAATCATTTGATTCAAAAATAAAGTTTATTTGTGGGCTAAAAATAAAATACCCATTAGCATGAAAAGAAAAATATATCTCCAAGACATTTGCTTATGGTTTTGTGCCAAAACATCCTTTAGTATTTTGTGTAACTCTTTTTTTTCAAAAAAACAATCTTTGGCCTTATGATTCCATTTGCCACAAACCTAGTAATAATTCATCTTTTTCTGAATAGTAGGTTTATCCTTTTTATCAAAGTTGTTGGCATTTTGGTTTTTGTTAAAACCAATTTTCTTAAAACCTTTGGTTTTTGGTTCATGAAAATTTTCAACAATATGGGTTTTGGATTTAAATTCATTTTTCAAAGATTTTAAAATCTCACGGTGTCTGTCTTCTATTATAAGGCAAACAAGCATTTCATCAAAAGAAAATTTTTCTGGTTTTTATTTCAGAATTCTTTGAAAATCAAACCAAGAAGAAAACAATTTTTTAATTAAAAAAGTAACAAGTATTATCCAAAACAATATCTTTTATTTTCATATTAAAATCAATATTTTCAAAATCATGAATTTGATCAAAAAGGGGATTTATCATCAACCATATGAAAGTTCCTCAGCTCCATATTTTTCAATAGAAATATCTTTTAAAAACCAAGTTTCTCAACCCCCATATTTTTATTTCAAAGCATTCCACGATTCAAAAGTACTTTTAATAGAAGAAAAAATACAATAAATATTTCAGACAAAGCACTCAAAATCCTATTATGGCATATCATATCTTTTTCATCAAAATCATCAGTAGTGGAAATAGTTTGACAATCTTTACTAGACTCTACATATACAACAGATTTAGAAGAACCAACGGTTTTAGGAACATTTTCTTTTGCACTTAAGGATTTAAGAATAATAGAATAAAAATCTAAAATAGTGAGACAAAATTTCAAATTTTCATTTGTTGTTACCAACATTTGAAATTTTCGACTAGAAAATTTTTCAGGTTTGCAAGAAACATAATCAATGGATGTCATAGTAAAATAAGATGCAATTGAAATCGAAATCTTAATAGAATCTCTTCCCTAAGAATGTTAAAAATAAAACGAGTAGTAAAACTGAATCACAATTACAAATACCAAGCACCAAACAATAACAATAAAATAATAAACAACTATTCATAGTTTAGGATGGACCATTTAGTTGGATCGAAGTATATAAATGCATTATCCTTAGAGAAGATATGTCCTTCTGTGCTGAGTTGGCTAATGTTTCTCTTCCAAGATACTACGATCCTTTTGGAATCTTGTATGTAGCTAAAAATTTCCATGAATTTCTTAGAACACCTGTAATGCTCAGTATATATATATATATACATATGTATGTATGTATGTATGTATATACACCAAATATATATTTGATAGTAGTAAAATATTTTTAGTAATCTTATAACTTGATAATAAGGAAATACGTAGGCTTATAAAGAAGAGTACTTTGAGAGAAAAGAGAGTAGTTGATTTTCCAATGTTGTGTGATTCTAAATGGAAAAAAAAAATTCTATTTATAAAGCTTGGAGTAAGAACTTGTTATTCACTGGCTAACTTTTTGGAATGAAAAACTAATTTTGTGTAACTTAATAACAAGAAAAAATAAATGTTAGCTACTTTTTAACGTTAATAAATATATAAACTAACTTATACATTACTAGTAAATAACATAGAAAATTAACTTTGACAAAACAACAACCAAATATATAGGCTTCATAATACTACGTTATAAGAATTAATATATTAACCAAGTTCCAATTCTATTAAACAACTGAATTGTAATGTTGAAAACAAATTAGGCTTAATCTTCCAATAAAATCCTTCTTCATATATTATATAACTAAATAATATTAATAAAATGTCATTATAGTAAAACTTTAGTAACATTTTAAAGTATTATAAATTTATTTTGTTGTTATTGTGATATAGCATTTCTGAATACATTTTAAAGTATTATAAATTTATTTTGTTGTTATTGTGATATAGCATTTCTGAATACTAGGAAAGTCTATTTAAAATAGCATTTTCAAATGCTATAAAATGTATTTAACATAGCATCTCAAATGACATATATGACATTTGTAACTATTTTGAAATATAATAGCATAAGATAAATGTTATTAAATAGTTATTTATCTCATTTAACATAATATTTCAAAAATACTATAAAAGAATAGGATTTTTTATAACATGAGCTATCATGATATTTTTAAAAATGAAATTATATATCTTTTATAGCATTTTGGATATGCTATAAAAAATAATATGTGCTGTAGTGTTTTTAAATCAATTATAACAGTAACTACCATGACAACCGATTATATCCGCTTCTAATAACTCAAAGTTTCTACATTCTTCATTTAAAACAGAAAACCAACTCAAATATTTTCATAGTTCTACTTGCAAATAAGCTCCTCATTCTACTTCATTGCCGTTGGCAACCATTTTGACCACAAGGCACCATGGCCGATGGCCGTACATGTCTCAAAATCACCATTATTTCTGTTTCTTATTGTTTATTTCTCAAATCTTTCCCACAGCCCAAAAATGAAACCAAAGAGAGCAAAAAAGTAAGTTTTACCTAAGATCGAAGCTAACACCAGTAAACAAATTCAAACGCAAGCATGAGCTTCAAGGTTATTTTGGTTTTCCTTTTTTTTTTTTTTTTTTTTTTGTGGGGGGGGGGGGGGGGGGGGGGGGGTGGTTGTGGTTGGTTGGTGTTCTGTTCTTTCAAGTGAGAAGGAAAAGGGAAGAAGAGATCAAGAAGGTATGTTCTTGTCAAAGTGCTTACATATATATCTATATAATAATAAGAAATAATAATAATATTATTATTATTAACATATATAATAATAATAATAGAAACAGCTATTTAAATGGTAAAACTAGCCACAGACATCCCAGTGAAGTTGACATCCTTCAAAACCCATTAAATATTATTCAAGAAAGAGAAAAAAATAAATAAATAAATAAATAAACAATTTAAATAAATAAATAAATAAAACATTTTAAGTAATATATATATATATACATAAATCTGATTATAATAAAAAAAAATTATATTTTAATAGTGAAATATGTCAATTTCCCCAAAATAAATGGGATCCATTTTGGTAAAAGATCAAAATTTGTAACTTAAGATTTAGAATGTTACAATCTATGAATTCATACTGACAAATTCTATACAAGAATATTAGCGTGGAAACAAATTTTCAATGTGTAAAAAGTTAATTATGGAACCCACTCGATCAACATAATCAAACTTTCAAAACTTTGGCATTTATCATGACATTTGCTACAATTTATTTGAGTACAAGTCCCAATAATAAATAAAATATAGAAAGATGGAGTGTTACATATACTATAGAGCTAATACTTCCATGCACATGATCAATGGCTATATTTTTACGACAAATTTGAAAAATAGAAGTTGAAGGTGTATGTCGAAGGTAAAAATAATAATAATAATAATAATGGAAAATTAAAATAATTGACTAATATGTAATGAATTTCAAGTTGAAAGACTCTATTAGGACATATTTAAAAATAAAGATCTAATACAATATACGACAATTAATCTATTTGGTTGTACATGTTAATTTTATTTTATTTTTTAGTATTGAAAAAGGAGAAAGTGAATCTTTAAATTTCTATTGGATCAAATTTTTTTTTTTTTTTTTTTTAGTATTGAAAAAGGAGAAAGTGAATTTTTAAATTTCTATTGGATCACTTTGGATCATTATTTTAATATCCACAACAACATATCTCCTAAGATAAGCTAATAGATAATTTCCAGAAGAAAACTTCTCTACCTCTCTCTTTATCTGTATATATATATATATATATAGTTTGTCTATGATACAGATGTTTACATATTTTTATCATCCAAATCTTAGTATTGACGATAATTTTTAAAATAATCATCGTCAATACTATCACACATAGATAAGTATTGAGAACGGTTTCTTTAAAAACAGTTGTCAATACTGAGTTCCACACCGTAGAATTTTCTTATATATATATTATGAGGAGGTATGGTTGGTGTGGTGAGAAGAGAAATAATACTTGTATGCAAGTTTGAAGGTGTGATCATCGTTAACTTTATTTCAAGAACATGCGAAAGCAATACCAGAAGCATGTCATAGCACACCTTTTGTATGGGAGAATTCTATGTTTGAAGGTGTGCTTTGTTTCGCAGTTAATTACACAATTTTCATGAGCTTGTACTTTTTTTATTACTTCTTGACTTTCACT
Source organism: Ziziphus jujuba (assembly GCF_031755915.1). Lineage (NCBI taxonomy): Eukaryota > Viridiplantae > Streptophyta > Magnoliopsida > Rosales > Rhamnaceae > Ziziphus > Ziziphus jujuba. The sequence goes on from NC_083384.1 coordinate 17,211,696, forward strand.
GATGAATATGACCATAGAAGGCTACAATGATTACGTGAAGAGTGGAATTATTTGAGAGAAAAATAGACACTGGATTTTTTGCTAGTTCTGCTTCAACCTGTGTAAGTATTATCAGTACTATAATCATAACCATTATTTTTCTCCTAACAATCTTATCCATAACTCTATTATAGATGGTTTCAATTGAAAAGGTTCATTATTTGGTTACAAGTATACCAAAAAAATAAATAAAAAAAAATAAAAAATAAAATGAAAAATTTATTGCACTTGAAAGTTTCATTGATTATTATTGAATAATTTAATTTTAATTAATTAAATTGACTATCTTCTTGCACTACCTATTTTATCCGTTTTGAAAAACACTTGAAGTTACTATTTTTATCATTTAATATATCTAATTTATTTATCAAATAAAATAATCGATAAAGTAGTAATATTTTATCGATTTTCACTTATTCATTTAAAACTAAACTTATTTATATTTAAGTTATTTATTAATATTTTAACCAATGCTATGTCCTTTGTATATATTTTTGATAAACAATTTGGAGCATATATTTTTGTTAACATACTTTGTTAAGTAATGTAGAAGGGTGACAAATTTATAATTACCAAATTATAAATTCGAAATATCATATATGTTACAAATTAATCAATAACGCTAGAAATATCAAATTAGTTATATATAATATCAATGATACTACAAATATCATGTTTGTCAAATTTATTTTTGAATGATGTGGCTATATTTTATATTTGGGATTCATTTATTTATGAAGGATTTAATTTATTCATATTTAACTTATATTTATTTTTGAATTAATAATATATCGACATATTATTTTGCTATATTATTTACTAATTTGCTTTATGTTAACTTTTTAAAACTAAAAATATCTATGGAAAAAGTGATTCTATAGTTTTTGGCAAGTCACTTAGTATAAATCACCACTGCACCTTTTTTTTATTTTTTTTAGCAAAAGTATAAATAACCACTTTGTCAACAGGAAAAGCATTTTTTTAGCAATAATGCTAGAGAGATTCGCCTAATTATATTACGAATAATATGGTAATATTTAATTAGTTATTTTTTTATTAACTAATTCATTTAATAATTTATTTAACAGCATTTAAATTATATAAATATATCAATCAACATATCATAAATATTTTTTATAAAGATTTTGATACTTATAGCATAACTACTTTTCAAAATGCAATGTTCAAAAATAATATGAGATAAGAAATGTAAAACGAAAAATAAGATTAGTCAAACCTTCATGTGGTCATTCAATGCAGCGAAACTCTCACACTTGGCTGTAATTCATAAAACTGAATGATGGAGAAATTATGATGCCCAAAAATTGTTATTATCAACATTGCCATACAAGTTATTCTTTGCTGGAATTCATCATTCCTAATATTATGCTTCGAGTATGCCACTCCTGTCATAACATCCAAGTTCCAATACTACTCAGTAATACCATCCATGTGCACGTGCTTTTTTTTTTTTTTTTTTTTTAATGACAATACCGCTATCTCAATTGTACAAACAAAAAAAATGATGATTCAACAGATTTTGACCAAGAACTAACTTGGTTATTAAAAGTAGTGCCTCTATCAAAGTCACAGCAGAAACAACCAAAACTGATACGCACTCTTACAAATTTAATCCTAAATCTATGGTTGATAACATCTCTTAAAATCATCGCATTTGAGCTTGATGTGCAGCAGTGGAGGATGATGGATCCTGGTTTTGGTCTGTGTCTATATCATGAACTTTCGCGGTTTTATTGGATTCAGTTTTCTCAAGCAAAGCTTGTTGCTGCATAGCTTTCATCATTTCCCTCATTGTCTTCTCCTCCCCTTCAAGCTGCATTTTCATTATAGCCTCAGCCTCTTTATCAATTGGTTTAAAGTACTCTTCGATGGCAGCCTCCTGCAGATGAAAGTGATTACGGCAATCAAATATCTTTCACTTCGGAAATAAGTTTATGACTCAGTCAGTCTTAATGGCGACTTCAAGCATACACTCATTATAAGAATGGATGAAGTGCCAATCCTGGATGTCTAACCTTGACACCAACTTTGCTGACTTTTATCAAACCAACACGAACTGAATTGACATTTGGGAAGCATTAAAACCACCACAGTTAAGACTACATCAGAGCTAAAAATACAATTCAAAATTTTTTGATGTCATAAATGTGAGACCTCAGAAGGAGAAACCAAAATGATCCATGAGATATCTGCTGGTGTTTCACATTTCTTAGATAATAATTCATCTAACTAATACCATCAATTATCACAATCACAGTATCAAAATAACTACATGCACTCATGAAAAATTTATAAACTATAGCAACACATATAAACCTTAGCGCTAATACATAGAAAAGAGAAGATTCCACCCATTAAAATATAACTGAGGAAACTTCATCAAATGTAATGTTTTTAAAACAAAAATTCTATTTGCTAATCTTTCTGCCAAAATGGTCTTTGTCAAAGACATCTTAAACTTACAGTTTCATCTAGCTTCCTGTTTAAAGTTTGCATCTCCTCAACCATACGGCGAACCTCTGCTAAAATAGCCTGCTCAGGGATCTTTCTCAAAGCTGCCTTCCTTTCTTGCGCCTGGGAAAGTGAGAAGTGCTGTCAAGCATATTGGAACATAAAGGCAGGTGTAGACTAGCGGACACATAATTCATATCTACTGTCTACCAGAAGGAATGTGAATGGACACAAAAACAGAATCATATAAAGAACCTAGGAGAAAAGCAGCTACAAATATATTAACATTGCCATTTTGTTTTACAACATGAGATATGCTACAGTTCAGCAAAAGTAACAAATGCACATTTCTTAACCAAAAAAGGTTCTACAAAGTGACACCTAAATAATTGCACTAAGCCTAATGAACAATTGTCTGGATTATGTTCGTATAAACCTAAATGCCATGGGTTCTCATGCTACTGGTGTCTTAAGATAATATTTATATTTATTGATCATTTCCGTCAGTATTTTTCAAGCAAGAACACTTAGAATGCACATTCTAGTAAACTGCTTTAACAAATAGCATCAACAAGAACATCCCAAACACGTTGGTCTATAAAAGAGGGAGAACAAAATAAAGAAAAGGTTGAATTGACAAAATGAAAGAAGCTAAACCTGTTGGATACGCTTCTCAAGCTGCAATCTAAACGATCGGATTCTCCGCTCTTCATATCCAGAAAGAACCCTCACATAGAACATGGCCTTTCTTCCAAATTCCAGTAGCTTTTTCATGCTACACTATGATTGCCCTGCAAAATTACATTACAATCATGAAACTAAGCTACATAAGAACCAAATTTTCTTTGAATTAAAATCTACTATTTTAGTGAGATTCAACGGAATTTTATAGAAACAGGGAAGGAGACAAACAAGACAAGGAACATGTTGGTGGCTGAGATGAAGAAGATGACGAATCCAGATTAATTTTGACCAGACGATGAGCGAGTTTACAACAAAGCTAGCATTGAATCACCGGTAAACCCTAAAATCCTTGTGTACCAATACAACCTTAAACTGCTTTTTCTTTTCCTTTCTCTTTGTTCCTAACTACAATTTTTTGCGTCCTCAATTTAAAGAAAAAAATTAAAATACATTTCTATCAAGATATGATACATACAAAATTAAATCGGAAAAAATTCTTGCAAAACATACCCTTAAAATTATATTATGTTACAGGAAAAATCAACAAGGGAAAGACCATGTCCAAAGAAAAAGCTAAAATGAACACTCCAAAAGTCAAAACAATTGTTGTTTTGCTAATATTCTATCAAAACAAGTAACAACGAGCGAAATCCCCAAATGAATTGAATTCCAATAAATCGGTATGCTATAGTTTGCTAATATTCTGTTTGCATTGACCCGCAATACACACAGAGAAGCAAAAAGGAAATTACACTGTGAGTTAAGGTATTGGCAGAGTGGAGTTGATCAAAATCCCCCAAAACATAGAAGATGAGTCTGATATAGTTTTCTAAAAATGGAAAATAATGCTGAAAGTTCCAAATGAATTGAGAATTCCTAAACAAACCCACTTCCCAAATGTCCCAAAAATCCTCACTTTCCATCCCCAACTGACCTTCCGACAAGCAAGCGCAAGCGCGCGCGCACACACACACACACAGAGACAAAATAAATAAATAAATAAAATAAAAGCAAATGAGAACCATGTTTGTATGAACGACAATAGAACATAGTTACGATCTGAAGTTAGGCTGGTCAAATAGAAAAAATAAACAACAAATCAAAAACAGAATTACCATACATCACCATTCCCACTTGAGAAAAAGCTCGATACAACAAAAGCATACAAAAATAAAATAAAATTCATTTCGCGAAGCTAATATTATCATTTCGTCGAGGATGAAGAAGATCGAACAAAAGAACTGGAAAAAGGGAAGAGAAAGATATGACGAACAAGAAATACCGTCGGGCTACGTTGGAGCTTGATTACCCGGTTGGGCTCGGCGGGCTGCGCTCCGCGGTGGCGAATCGTAAGCTCTGTGGCTGACTCTTCTGAGCTTCAGTGTGGATTTTGAGAGAAAAAGCGCTCAGGGGATTGGGACCAAAATTTTGGCCTACTCCTATGGCTTTTTGGCATCCCAAACAACCAAATTATAAGTTTTTTTTTTTTTTTTTTTTTTTTTTGGTAGCAATAGCAAATTATCATTTTTTTTTTTTTTCAAATACTTTGCTGTTATATTTATATATATATATATATATATATGGAAATTTTATAGTGAGAACGGTCTGTATGATGACCACATTATTAGTGATGGTTTTTTATAATATTAACTATAATTTTTTAAAAAATCGTTATCAATACTATGAAAAACTGTCATCAATACCATATATATATATATATTATTTTGCTAGAGCTTTGGCGTTATATTATACATTGTTAACTTGTTATTGTAATTTTTTATGCTGATGATGACAATTCTTTTCTTTTCCTTCCATTTTTACTTTATTCAAAATTTGTTTAATCTCATAAAATGATACTGCATTTTATCAATTTCTAGAGTATTATTTTAATTTTAATTTATTGTAAAATATAAATACCGTGTTACCTTTTAAATATATACACACACATCTATATCTTCTACAAATGCAAATGTATTTTCATATAAAAAAAAAAAAAAATTAATGCGGGGGCACACTTTAAAATGTCCATATATATATATATATATATATATATATATATATATATAAGCACAGAGATAACCATGAACATCATTAAGGACCCAGGACGGATTATAAATTGTTTCAACCATATCAACACTGCATAATTATGTTCAATTTTTCATGCTTTGATCCTTTTACCGAATTACACAAATGGAATGCCAAAAAGCTGGCTAACAGCCTCGAAACACTCGTAGAACTGCAGACGGACACTACTCTCTCTTAACGATGCACATATGCCTTCGGGAAAAACTTGAAATTGAAAGTTATATCCAATTGACTTATTCATGGGGAAAAAACAAAAAAGAAAACAACAAATCGCACCCATAAAATCAAGCGCATTTACTTTAAACTTGCAGCAACATTATAAAACTAAAATTAACTAGTTAGGATAACAAAGTTTACACACTCTTTCTCCAAGACTGGCATGAAACACCATGACCACTCAAAAGTCTCAAATATTAACATGTTTCTTGTTCAGTTTTTTCAAGCAGATAAAAAAACAGTATTGACATGCACGATCTCCATCATCTTAGAAAAATAGCTCAATCTCTTCTCTTCTTCTTCTCTCTCTTCTCCGATGAATTCTTCAACTGCATACACAAAAAGATTTGGTTACCACGTATGAATTGCAGTGACAAAAGAACGAAAACTTCAGCATAAAGGAGATGAGTTTACACCATCATGCATTTCGCACAACTTACCATGATGAAAAGAATTCGGATAAAGACAGCAACAAAGTCTGTGAAGAGGGTCAAGGCATGCTTCACATAGTCCAGATCACCATAGTGTGCCTTCTCAATGATATCCTGTGTGTCCACTACCATGTACCCAACGAACACTAAAAGCCCAAAGTACAACTGCATATAATCAAAGAAAAAAATACGTTAAAATCACAAATAATGACCATTTCAACTCAGCCTACTATCATATATTTAGATTATTAAACCAAGATGATAGATGAATCAAAAAATGAAATTAAAAAAAAAAAAAAAAAAAAAAAAAAAAAAGGGAATGATTAGTTCCTCTAGTTCTCACCTCAAACTTAAAAATGGCTGTGGAACCTCCAAACAGAGAAGAAGCAAAGTGCAACCAGAGAAGCATGGACAAGCCAGAAGAAAGCAAGCCACTGAGATAGAGATATTCCCTACGTTCTGCCAAGATGGCTGCTAATGAGAAACAACCAAAGGCCAGGGCCGTTCCAACAAATGCGCTGATCAAAATGCTGAAACAAAGGAAATTTTTATATTACAAATTGAACTTCTGAATGAGTATCAAACGCAAGGCAAACAGCATAATAAACACAAAGCGTATCATTAACACTGTCCGACATATTATAAAAGAAATACAATTAAAAAAACAGTAATAAAAGTAATCTCAAACCACAATTTCTGAAAAAGTAAATTTTCAATTGTATCAAGTCTATAAAGTTTTAGCAACAAAACTTTTTGTAAAGACAATGACCATACGCAACTGAGCTAGGACATTCAACAGTTAATAAAATCAAATAATAATGCATAATAGTGCATCATGAAAAGGTAAATTAAACCAAACCATCATTCTTCAAATATGACAACCTAACAAATCTGACAATGAAACCCCCAACCAGTAAAAGTTATATTAAACTTCCAGATTTGCAAAGCTAAATCTAATACGTAGTTAGTGGAGAAATACCTTGGGTCAATCTCGACGGCCAACTGAATGAGAGGACCAACAGAAGCCCCTTCGAGGACAGCAGCTGCCATCAACAGTGCAACCCTTTTTTGCTGCTCAAAAGAAATTATGTTAAAAAAGAATATACAAACCGGAAATGTCCAACACACAGGAAGCAAGAAAATATAAATTATAGATACTACCTCTTCATAAGTTTTGGTAGCGAGTAACCAGACAATACATCCTAGGCTGCCAATGGTTGTAAGCACGCCACCAATGTTCCAAAGAAGATGCAAGTAAGCCCCAACAGCTGATGCAACCAGAGTACAGAACAAAGTGAGATAAACCTGCAAGATTTAGCAATTGAAGAGGATTAATGTTATGTAGAAATATAATAAAATATTTTAAGAGCTTGAATATGAAGAGTAACCGGAATACTAGCAGCCATTGGAACAACAACTAGACATTAATCCTTCCATCTCAACTCAATCAGAAAACAACCATCTTCCAAAAGGAAATATGAATATTCAACCAAATAATATGAAAATATGACAAAATGTAAGAACTTAATTTGTCAATTAATAGCCACAGCAATAAGAAAACAGCTAAATCAAAACAAGCCAGCAAAAGATAACAACGAACAGAGAAACAAAAGAAAAGTAGAATATACAATCTTGTGTTTTTCTTTCCTATTTCTTTGCTCTCTCAGCAACAAGGGAACAGAACAAAACCAAAATTGTGTAAAACCGGCCCCCTGATTTAGATAATTGTAACATTTACTCTATCACCTGAAGTTCCAAGTTCAAGATCAATGACTTCCTCTCCTCCCTTTCCATTCCATATCTAATATTCTCAGGAACCAAACAATTAAAATTTACTCTAAATTTATCAAGAACTGAAACCTTCATCAGATACGCTTGTAATATTTCCTTTTTCTCCTATTCTGTACGTAATTGATTAAAAACCAAAAAAAAAAAAAAAAAAAAAAATTGAAAACCCTAGACGTTCTCTTCGCTCGTGCAAATTCCAGGATCTAAATTCCAAAACGAGCCAAAACATTGGTTGCTAGTTTATCGAAGGCGGAATTCACTTTTTGTATAAACGTTCTTTTACCTGTTTGAGATGATTCTGTACGACAGGAGAGATCCGACGGAAATTCTTGAGCGAATCGTAGTTCCATCGGTTTCTGGCACCGGTTTGTGAATCGAAGAACGACGAGAAAGCATCCATTGCTCCGCGAAAGAGAGAGTGCAGGAAAGAAAACAAAACAAAATAAACAACAAACAACAAAAAAGTTCAGCGAGAAAATTGCAAGGAAAGAGCGAGAATATTGTTCGAAAACTCTAATCGGTTTTGGTGAAAAAAGAAACTTTTGGTATTTATATAGAACAAGAAAGTCTGATGAGGATTATTTTCCTGGAAATTTCTAGTTGTGGAGTTACTATAATGACCTTGATTGTTATCTCTTATTCGTGGAAAATGGGAGTTAAAGAAAGTCAAGGAAGGGTATTTAGGGCAAATGAGATATGGAAATGCTTCGTGAAGTTTCGAGGTTATTCGTAAATATACGGGCATGAAAGCCAAGAGAAATAAAGGATTTAGATATTGACTTTCCATGATGATGACAAGCAAGACATCGCGTTGCCACGAAGCAAAATATCTTCACCCTCTTCAATCGGATTTCATTAATGTTACGTTGTATGGCCAATAACATCTTGACACGTCCTTATATTCAATTAACTTAATTTTATTTAATAGTAATTACACCTGAGGGTCCCGAGTGTTACTACGAAAGTACGTGGGCTTGTCTTACAAGATTATTGCCGTTGTGTCAATGTCTCATTTTCTGCACGTATAACTATTCCAAGTTTGGAGAAGACTATTTATTATTTTATTTGTTTTTATTTATTTATTTATTCAAAGACTAAAAATAAAAAGACTTAAAAATATGAAACAACAAAAAGAAAATTAAAAATTAAATAGTTTTAATTCCATATATTAATGATGTATTTTTGTTTTTATGTTTAAAAAAAAAAATATGTCCAATATGTTTATAATTTGATAGATAACGATGCTCTTGGCATATTCTCTTAAAAAAAAAAAAATTGATGCTCTTGGCGTTAAATTATTTATTATGTGATAATTTATCACTATTTTATTGATATATGTGTTTATCTCTTTAGAACTTTATTTATATAATACCTATATTAATTTTTCAACTAATAGAGTAATAGCACATCAAAATCAAAAAAATAAACATTAAGCAACTTAGTGTTTAATATAATCGAGAAGACAAAATTTGACACTACTATTTTAAAGATTTCCAAATAATACATTCTTTTTTCCATCCTTTTTAAATTTATCGTACTTGACATCAAAACGAAAAAATATTGTCGGATATCCATTTATATATTTGTCATTTAATATTTTAATATTAAAATTCTATATTGGAAAATAAGTCTGTCACACATATCAATAAATAAATAGAAAAAAATTTACTGCCTAACCATGTATTTGTTTATAAAACAAAAAAATAAATAAATAAATAAAATGATTTCCCTAGAATCTACATTGTTAGTTGAATTGCTACAATATGTAATTTTATTTATTTATTTTTGGGATAAAGGTACAATATAGCAATATTAGTTAAATTTTTTTTGTTTTTTCTGGATACTTCTATATGACACTGACAGGTCTTTTTGTAATAAAAGTCAAAAGGCAGATATCCAAAATCTCAATTTATTATTGATACCTTCTTGAATTACAAAGAATTATTATAGGAACATCTTTTGAATTCTCGATTACCCCAACTTTGTCCTCCCTAGGACACACCAAAAGTTAATTGTGCTTGTTTTATTGGCACCGGTCAATCACAAATGACATTTTCTTCGCAAAATCATTTATAACATATTTTGAAAAAAAAAATGCTATTTGTTATAAGTGGAGACCATCATTGTAAATTTGACACTTAACAACAATTAATCAGCAAAATATTGTTTTCCAAATTATCTAACAACAATTAATCAGCAAAATATTATGAGATCACCTTTACATTTAGTTTTGTAATTTTAAAAGTAAAATAAATAAATAAATAAATAAATAATAAAAATAAAAATCAATTAATAATCGTATTTGCAGGTTCCTCACGAAATAAATATCGTTTTTTTTTTTTTTTTTTTGGTTGGCTGAATTCATCATTCTTCCGCGGATTATAGAGTATTGTGTTCATATTCATTCAACTAATGGTTACAAACTTTACAAAACTATAAACAGAATAAAAGTGTTAAAAAAAAAAGAAAAAAAAGAAGAAGAGTAATTAAATACAATCCAACAAGGGTAATATGCTTTGCTTGCGTCTTTATCAAAGAACAATATTGCTTCTTATCGTAGAGTAGACGCAGAAGATAAAAGGATACAAACTGGTTTAATAGCCTACCTCAAAAGCTGATTAAGCTTTTATTTGAGAAATCTTAGGTTTGCTGATGCTTTGATCATGTAAGGAGGAATTATTTCCAGATTCCAGGAATGATATCTGCCTATGCAGCCTCTGTTTTCTAATGCTTTCATGACATGGAGCAAAAAATTCATGTTTAAGAGCTTCCTCTGCACTTATCCTCAGTCTAGGGTTCACTGTCAAACATTTGTCTACAAGATCAAAAAGTGACTTGGGAAGTTGCTTGAAGAAATCCGGTCTCTTTGTATTCATTTCACACCAATCCCACAGCTTTGTAGATGGCAAAAATTCGGGCTTATACAGTTCCTGTGATAATAATTATAATAAAAAATAAACTGTTTTCAGAACTATTATCTTTGGATTACTAAATCCATAAATAGATTTACAAATAGTGAACAATGAATACCACTGGAAATGAGGATTCACGGTTGTGGAGCTTGGCGACTTCCCATAAATCTTCACTGCCTCTCAATTTTGCTATTTCCTTTATGTTTCTGGCAATGACATTAAATAAGAATGTGTGTTTTAAAAAAAAAAAAAAAAAAAAAAAAACTAAGAGGAAGCCCTTGGGGTAAAAAGCATAGATACTTACTGTTCAGGATCGCCAATAAACGGTGATCTCCCAGTCATAAGGTAGAGTAAGGTGACCCCAGCAGACCAGATATCAGCTTTGGGGCCTTGGTAGGGAGATCTAAACAAAACCTGCAAAACCAATAGAAGTGAGACTCTACAGGTTTGAATAAAATCAATCATGGCATAGAGTCAAAACGATTTCTCAACTTTTGACATGTCAATTCAGTATGATAAAACGAAATGCCAGGGGAAAAAGGATCCATGAGACTGATCGTTTAATTCCATTAATTCGTTTTGTTGCTTTCATATGTAGACTTCTAATGAATACAGAAAAGCAAATGATGATTATGAATATCTAGCTATCTAACCAATAATCAACAGACAAACTTTCCCAAACTTGATCTTCAAGCCATCATTACTAGCTCTCAATTCTCAAGGCTAAGGTTCCTTGACTCAGCTCAACCATTATGCACCAAAAAGTTGACAATATTTCTTTATTTTTTTTCTTTTCTTATTTCTTTTCATAAGAAAAATTAAATGGGTTCAATTCACATTGCTAAAATCTACATATCCCACTAAAGCTTGCATATACTGAGCTAGACACATTATCAATATGTTATGACCCTAAAAGAATTTTCTTTTTTTCTGCTGGCAACAAACTTTACAAGTGAACTTCTAGAAACCCCACACAGAAATAATATTAGTATAATCAAATGTCTTTTCATTTGGATAAATAAACTATATAATGTATTGCAAACAGGAGAAGATTTCTGCTGGGTTTCTTCTTCTTCACACTCTAACCATGTCACTACTAACGTGAGCTTTACTTGGAAAGTGTTTCTTATTATGAGCAAAGACGGTTACGGGAACCCAAATACAAACATCATCATGGACGTCAAATTAGATGGAAATTCAGGATTCACGAATTGAATTACTAAAAGTATCAAGTTCATGAGGAGAAAAGACAAAAATATCAAAATTATAGATTAATTTGGGCAATTGCTGTTGAAATCATAAATCCTTACCTCTGGAGCCCGGAAGCCTTTTGTTCCAGCGCAAGGACCTTCTTTCTTGTGCTTTCCACTACCTAAAATGAAAATTATTAAATATGACTGGTTTAAGTTAGTTTGCTTAGTCCAACCATCTCCAAATCATTATAATCTACATACCTCTATTCTTCATAAAGCCAGCACTGCCAACACAAATGCTAGTCGAGTGCAGAGGCATTGGAGTGAGATAGAAGAGTGTGCTATCCACATTTCGAGGTGGGGCAGCAATTCTCTTTCTCATAGAAGATGGAACACCTGAAACTTTATCTTTTGGACTTTGCCTTGCTTCTTGAATCAGGTTTATGAGCTCCTTCCTACCTTGGCATGGTAAAGGTTCCCTCAACCGCTCTGCTGAAGGAGTTAGGGTGCTAGTTGCATCCTTTGCAGAGGTAATGCCCGAGCCACCTGCACCTTGACTTTTGCTAGCATTCCAACTTCCCAAATCATTATTATAAGCTTTAGTTTGGGTCAAAGCCTTCTTTCGCAGGTTCTTCAGATCTAACGTTGATTTATTATAACCATTTGTTGTCTTAAGACCGGCTGTTTCTAGAGATTTAGCATTTGGTAACCTCGTATCTTTGGTTTGCGGTGCAGAGTTTGCACTTGGAAGTTTGATGGCATTGTCGTTTACATCATACCCTTCCTTTGATTTTCCTGTGAAAACACCCCCTTAATAAATCTTGTTTTTAGATCAAGTATTTACGTCATGACATACCAAAAACTTCAGACAAAAAAAAAAAAAAAAAAAACAAAAAAAAAAAAAGAGGCAGTCACTAAATGGCCCTTTTCAATCTTCCAAATATAATAATGAGCATGTTTTTGTATGAGAGAGAGCATTGATTAAAGGAAGTCCTGGGCAAGCATTCTTTTGGAGTGGCAATCTGTACTTCTAAAATATCTCTATCAATTTTCTAGCACAATCTAACCAGAACAGAACATTAGCACTTAACCAAATTTCAGTTAATCATTTAATCAATTTCACAAAATTAACAAGGAAGATGTAGAACTGTAATCAATATACTGAAACTATGCTTAAGTAAATTAGACACTGTCACAGAAAGGATGTAAACTTACTAGTATTCCCATGCTTCTGATGCAAATCCTGCCGACATTAAAAATCACATCAATGAAAGAATAGATTGCAGACTATAAGACAGGATTTATACAACCAAATTTCACTTACCAGTGCAAGGTTGAAATCAATGAGGTAACCTTTATTTCCTCTACGAGAGAAAAGGAAGTTTCCAGGTTTAACATCCCTATGAATTATTCCCTGCCAATGCAAAAACAAGAACTTTGAGAACATTTTGTCTGCAAGAAGTCTAGATTTGTACATAGCAAAAATAAATACCTGCTTATGAAGACTTGCAAGTGCTTTAAACATGCAATAGCCATACCACTGTAGCTGAAGAACATCTATTTCTTTCTTCAACACCTAAAAGAAAAATCTACCTCAAAATAAGATATACAAAAATAATGAAAGAAAAAGATAATGCAATTAAAATGTACAATAATTACCTCAGGTCTGTCGTGCTCAACATGCTCCAAAACAAAGCAATCAGAATCTCCATTCTTGAAACAGCCTTCATATTTTATGACATAGTTTTTACCCCTGTATGAAAAGAAATCATTAAAACACAAGGTTCCACAAATTGCCACTAAGGCACAATGCAAAGTTTCTTATTACTTAAATTCTCACCCAAATCGCTCTAGCATTCTCATCTCGTTGTTGACATGGTGCTTATGGGCATTAGAATGAGGACCTGTAAAGCAGTCAAAAATACAATAGGTACCAAGGAAGTGAGACATACTGATAACAACTCTGATTGGTAGCTCAATTTACAAGATACACCAGTTTAACAATTACAATGTCACATCACTTACATTTAATGGCAACTGTGGTACCATCGTTCTTCCTCCTTGCCCTGTAAACAGTACCATAACCACCTGCACATATTTGATCAGCAATAAATAAATCAGCAACAGTAAACAAACTGGCAGAAATATGGTCGAAAATCCAATATCCAACATCACTTTTAATACCTGAACCTTCTTCCTCTTCAACAGCATAATTCCCAAAGTTTGGAAGCACCTTTGTCTCTGTTTGTTCCTATAAGGAAAGCACCACATAATCAGCTCAAGTTTGTCTTGGTCAACTCAACTAGAATAAAAGCCAGACAGCAGGACACAATTTCCAACCAACAAGTTCTGCACAAGAGACCAAACTTTGTAAGATAAAGCATACCTTAGCAGAACTAGAAGCAGTAACTGTCCTTTTTTTCTTATTATGCATATCATCGTGATTAATCTGCCTTGATTTCTTCACCATGTTGATTCCAGTCAGGTCTTTTTTACACTGGTGCTTCTCTTTGGGTGTATTAATAGCCTTATCATGCGGTAAGGATTTGCAAAGTGATTGCGTTCTTGGAGACAATGCATTCCCGTCAATGGTCTTTATCTTGGCTGACGGTTTTGATAACTGCTTCTGAGCAACAAAATCCTCAACAGTAGGAGAACTAGAAAAGGTTTCCACATGTTTATTTGTTGGCTCTTTATCAATTGATGGAATTATATCTTTGGACTCTTCATATTCACCCATCTCATTAAGCGGCTTGACTAGATTTTTCATTTCTTTAAGGTCGGTGGTGTCTTCCTCCTGACGTCCCATAATTCTTTCATTTCCAATGAATCTAACATCTGTATCTTTCCAATTACCACTGACGTTCCCAGCCTCCATCAGCGATATATTGCTAATGTATTCAGGGCAAAATGTGGCCATGTCATTTGTTCTATTTCTCAAATCTGTTCCATCTTTCTGATCTCCACCGCACATTACTAGATTATCAACCAAGCTTTTTTGGAGAGCTGTGTTGGTATCAGCTTCACATGCCATTGTTCCTTTATTACCCTTCCTTCGCACGTACACATTTCTAGTAGTTTTATCTTCCGTATTTTCAATATTACTCAATTGACAACTCAATCGTCCAGAATCCGAATTTCCAAGCGACTGGGTACTGAATGCTAATTTTTTTGTCATCTTTGCCATGTCACTTGGTACTACATTTACACTGTAGCTGTTATAGTAAGTCATACTAAAATGTACCTGCATGAGTTACATATACTTCAGCAGCTGTCTAGAATAGGAATTTGATAGGTTGCACATCGTTTATGCATGGATAGAAAAGAGAATAATCAATTTTTGTTTCAAATCAATTGGTTATAAATAAATCAATGGCACCAAAAGCTTTGCCTTTACATTTAAGAAAAATACAAACCATTAATGAAAGTTAAAAACGTTCATAACTAAAATTTCTGTATTAGCTAATTGGACAGTTAGAGATAATTAGGCTATTTCCTACAGAATGACTCAAAAAAATAAAAAATAAAAATAAACCTTGTATGATGTGGAAGTTATATCAATCTACTGCTTCAGAAACAACTACAAATGACAATATAGTTTACCTAAGAGTAAAATATTTCCGGATCTCAATTTTCAAAACAATTTTTAAAATTAAGAAAAAAAAAGAATAAATAAATAAATACCCAAATCACTTCAGTAGTACCTTTGAGACGTCACACTCAGTTTCTTCCTGCGATTCATTCTCTTCTTTTCCTGCAAAATCAATATCATCATCACCACAATTAGAAACCAACAAGCGTTAAAAGTTTCCAAACAACACAAAAAGGAAAGGCAAAATTTTGAACTTCCATAGAGAGAGAAAAAAAAAAATACCATCTCGAGGGCTAAATATGAATCTTCTTTTGGCCGGAGGCATGAATTTAGAGTACCATACAAGGCGTTTCCGCTTCTTAAGCCACATTCTGACTGCTTCGGTACTATCGGAATTCGCCGTGGAGTCGGCCAAAGCTTTCAAGGCATCGGAAGACGGTACAACGTAGAGATCTTCGGTTAAGGACAAAGGCGAGTCGGGGATGGAGCAGAGGCAGTAGATGAGCTTGGAAGAAACGGAGAAAGATGTGCATCGTGAAGCGAGCTCCAGAGGACGAATCGGACGGCCGACTGAGAAGACGATTGCGAGTAGGTGGCGAGCCTTGTCCGAGTCGGAACCGGTTTGGTTGGTGGTTTCTGAGTCGGTGGTGGAGCGAGTCGCCATGGATTCTTCGCGAATTGGAGGTTTTTTTTTTTTTTTTTGGGGGGAGGGGATTCCAGATGTGAGAGAGAGAGAGAGAAGGCGATTTTTGGGAAAAGAGAGAGAGCGCCAAAAAGTGACGCACATGTAGGTTTTGAAAATGATCAACTATGGAGTTCCCGCCACTTTTATTTTTATTGTTTTATTTTATTTTATATTATAATTTTATATTATGTTTATACATACGTACATATATATATATATATATATATATATATTGTTGGTTCATAAATTTAATGGGACCAGGCAATTGTCCAATCTGTCCTTGGGATGGTTTCACGTTTTTCTTTTAATCATCATTTTATATATGATAAAGCATTTATCAATAAAACGTTTAAAATTCAATTTAAACAAGATGGATTCATTTTTAATTTATTTTTTCTTTGGATCAGATTTATTTTCTTTTCCTTTTTTAAAGAAATCAGATCAGGTTGTTTAAATTTAAAAGATGATCTTGATTGAAAAGACCATATAAAACCATTGTTTTTAATTTTGCAACTTTTTTATATCAAGTTTATTTTTTTATTTTTTTCTTAAAATTGCATATAGTTACTTCAATGACTTATTAAGTTAGTTGATGATAAATGTAAGGACAAAAAATATACATATATATATATATATATATATATATAATTTTAATTTTTTTTCTTTACTTTAACATTTATGTTAAATAAACTCTAATTATTACCAAATAATATTAACAAACTATTAAAATAAGCAAACTACAAACAATTTAAAAGAAAAATAAAATACATTTGTTATCAAATAGGCTCTATTTCTCTCTTTTTTTTTTTTTTTTTTTTTTGAAATTAATACTCTTGTAATTGGTTATTGTATTTTTTTTTTCCAAAAGAGTATATTGGAATATTTATGAAAAAGTAATATTTACCAAATTAATTTTAGTATTATTAATCTTATTAGATATTATACATTTTTGTATTAGCATCACTTGTATAAAACAATTATTGAATGTATAATAAAAAAAAATAGTATTGTAAAAATTTATGTCGAAAGCTCTTTTACAGTTATGTTGCCAAACACTTAATTTAATATTCATATTTCACAACACTTTTTTAATTGATAATTAAATAATTATTAATTATTTAATAAAATTTTTGAAAAAGATGTATTTTGAAAAATTCTAAAAACAAAACCTCTATTTGTCTCAAATACATTAAACAAAATCGAACCTTCAAGTTAGTTGTAGCTAAAAAGCTTAGGAGGGTGACCATTAAATAAAATACTTATTTTGGTAATTTTATGTTATGGAATATACAAACATAATATACAAACCGCATGTTTTACTATATTATAGTCCAACTAATTAGATTATTCACTAATTAATTAATCTTAAGGTTTTATTCTTTTCTCTGCATATATATATTTTTTTTTGGATAAAAATATGATTTGGGTGTTTCGATAATGAATTTGCATTAATAATAAATTCATTATAAATTTATCTTACAAAAAAATAATTTTCTATTTTTTTGGAATTCATCAACCAAAGCATACTGAAAACTATAAAAAATAATTAAGAAAACTTATTTATGTAATTTTCTATATATATATATATATATATATTAATTTTTTTGTATCCTAAAAAGTAAATTGAAAACTATAAAAAAAAATTAACAACAAAATCAATAATTTTTTTGACCAAAAAAAAAATCAGTAATTAAAACTAAAAATCGGTATCTCGGTCGTCATCAAAACAAAAGAAGATAGTAATTAAATAAATATTGTTTTATAAATAATTATAACTTTTTATTTTAATTACATATTTATTTTTATTAACTGATTGTAATATTTTGAATCAAATTTATATTAAAAAAGTAGATTTAAATGAGTAATAGATTTTTTTAAATGTGGATTTATATAAATTAAATAATTATGCTATAGATAAGTGAGAAATTAATAAAATATAAGTAATGCTAAAGGTATCAAATGTCATGTGTCAATGATTTATTAGTTAGCATATTAATATGACATAATCATGGATAAAAGCAACTTCAACAAATGCATGTAAATTGTTCTCCAGAATAAAAATTAACAATGTTTAAGCCGATGACATAAATGTATAGTTAATTATAAAATTATCCTGTAATGATAACGAGCACAAAATCTATTTATTATTTTTTTTTTTTGGGTTTTGAAACAAATTAGCTTTTTAAGAAAAATGTACTTTTTAAGAAACCTTAGAATGTTTAGCCTTCTAAAAGTATTTTTAATGGGATGTGTATTACGAAAATAAAATTACAATATAAGTAATATAGATAGTATTTTTTAAAAAAATTATTTTACAATGCTAATGTCTAAAATAAGAAAAATGTTATTTATTATTATTGGTAAACGATCACTAATAGAATCTATATGTCAAGTGACAATTTAAATAATTACTATTCAATATATCATTTTTAGGATTTTATCATTAAAAAAAATAATAGAATTAATTGTTTTTATTAAAATATATCACAAAAGTTGATAATCCTCGCCAATGATAACAAATAGCAATACTTCTAAAATAAATATTAGTTGATATGGTTTATTTTTTGGTTGTATTGAGGGCTTATGATTTAGTAAGGAAAAAGTCGGTTTCAGGGATTTCGTTTCTGGGTTTTATTGGGTTTTTTGAGTGCTTTGGTGGGTAAGAGAAAGGTATGTATAGACTTTAGGATGTCTAGTTGTTTCTGTTTTGAATTGATGTTTCCTATTGAAAATTGAAACATGCTTAGATAAAGTCGTGTTGATTGCCAAAATGCATTGCTTTTTAATTGTCTTTGATATTTATGTATATTGAGTGAGATGAAAATTCATGATTGGTAATGCAATTTTTTCTTATTGGTAAAACTAAATGATCAAAAATGGGAGCAGAAGGAAAAAAAAATAAAAAATACTTTAGAAACTGCCTAAATATAGTTGGGTTGTTTTCTTCTGGTGCTTGAGATCATATTTGATTATAGAAGAATAATAAAATTGCAAATTTTGGCCAAAGTCTTGAGTAGCTGAAGATGTGGCACCTCTGTTTGAATTTATTTTTTGAAATATCCCAAGCTTCATCCTTTGTATTATATAAGTTTTGGTATTTTTGTGACTTCACGAATCATCAATGACTATCGAGTTACAAAAATAAATTTGGGCTACTACTGGTTGAAAAAAAAAAAATATATATATATATATATATGAATTTTTTTAATAAATAATTATGAAACTTGACAATATGTTCTACCTTAAGGAAAACAATTACTCAGTGTCTATTTAAATCCCTTGAATTGTCAATTTAAATTTTATTTCTTTTTGTGGAGAGTTCATATGATTAGTTTTATCAATATCTTGAACTGTATCATTTTAGTAGGAGCTGATTGCATAGAGATCCAGCCATTTTATACCTCTTATAACTCGGAAAATAAAAAATTATATGTGTGTGTGTGTGGGCATGTATATATATATATATATATATATAGCTTTGTGATTTGGAAAATAAAAAAATTGTGTACATGTTTACTATAAGGTTACCACAATATTTTATTTTAATATGTAGTTTATTTTTTTGAAAACATATAGAGAAACATGGATGAACTTCAAGTAAATTTTGAATCAAATAGCTTTGAAGTGCCTATTAATTAGAAGATCCTATGGAAGGAGTCACAAGTGAACATAAAGTGAAGCGCAAGAGAAAATTTACTTCAAAGGTTTGGTCTTACTTTGATGTGCTTCTGTTGAATATTGATGATAATTAAAGATGTAAATCTAAAGATTGTGGTACAATTTATCTTTGTGATAGTAAATATGGAATGGATAATTATATGTATCATTTAAAAAATTGTGTGAAAAGAAATACTCGTGATATATGCCAATTATTAATATCTCAAGATAGAGGGACTATCTCATTGAATGCATCTAAATTTGACTTTGAGCGTGTTCGAGAATTAGTAACTTCGGCCATAATCATGCATGATTTGCCTTTCCAACTTGTTGAGTATGATAGAATTAGAGTCACGTTTTAATATTTGCATCCTGATATACAACTTGTTTCTAGAAATTTGCTAAGTCAGATATTCTTAAACTGCATTTAAAAGAAAAAAGTAAGATAAAATGCTTGTTGGATACAACTCCTGATAGAATTTGTTTGACTTCCGATTTATGGACATCTGTAAATAGATAAATATGTCTTACTTGCCATTTCATTGACAAAAAATGAATCTTGCAGAAATTCTCATG
The DNA here is from genome assembly GCF_031755915.1 of Ziziphus jujuba. Lineage (NCBI taxonomy): Eukaryota > Viridiplantae > Streptophyta > Magnoliopsida > Rosales > Rhamnaceae > Ziziphus > Ziziphus jujuba. The sequence goes on from NC_083384.1 coordinate 17,232,026, forward strand.
TTTGCAGACTCAATAAGGCCATTTAATGCCTAAAACAAGCTCCTCGGGCCTGGTTTACTGCACTACAGATTTTATTGGTTCAGTACGGCTTCACTCACTCTAGATCCAATTCTTCTCTGTTTATTTTTTCAAAGGGAGGTACCTTGCTTTACTTACTGATCTACGTGGATGACTTGATTATTACCGGGAATGACAACCATGTTCTATCTCAATTTGTTGTATCTCTTTCCAATCGGTTCTCCATGAAGGATCTCGGCTAGCTAAAATATTTTTTGGGTATTGAAGTCATCTCTACACCAAATGGTTTATTCCTTACTCAAGAGCAGTATCTCAAGAATATTCTAGATAGAACACACATGATTCAGTCTAATGCTGTGAATATTCCTATGTCTATCTCCCAATCCTCTTCTTCTTTGGATGATAAGCGTCTTAATCCGCCACATTTTATCATCAAATTCTTGGTAGTCTTCAATACTTAACCTTCACAAGATCGGATATTGCCTTCACTGTCAATAAATTGTTACAGTACATGCATAATCCAACTGCTCTCTATTGGGTTGCCATCAAAAGACTCCTCCGCTATCTCAAAGGCACTGCTTCAGTTGGTCTCTCTCTTCATCATTAGTCTCCTCTGCTCCTGCATGCTTTCTCGGATGCTGACTAGGCTGGCAACAGAGAAGACTATACCTCCACAATTGGTTGTATTTTATTGTCTTCTTAGGGTGCAATCCCATTTCATGGTCTTCTCGCAAGCAGAAGTCGGTCTCCAGGTCTTCCATTGAAGCTGAATATAGGGCCGTTGCTCATACTGCCTCTGAACTCAGCTAGGTGACTTCTCTTCTTCAAGAGCTTCGTGTCTCTTTTTCCTCTCCTCCTGTTATTTACTGTGATAACCTTGGTGCCACATATGTGTCCGCAAGTCCTAAGCTTCACTCCAAGATGGAGCATGTTCGTATTGATTTTCACTTTGTTCAAGAGAAGGTTGTTGCTGGTTCCCTCCGGGTTCAGATAGCTGATGTTCTCACAAAACCTCTTAGCAAACGTCAGTTTCAGTTCTTTTGATCCAAGCTTTGTGTTCTTGGCCGACCCAAAACTTGAGGGGGCATATTGGGATAACTTGTTATCTTGGGCATGAGGATCTTGTAAGTTGATTTCATTTTAATTTAATATTGAGACTGAGTGGAGATATGCACTGTTAAAGTTTTTGAATACCGACCAACCCACATTTTGCTCACATTTTGCATATTAAGCTTCAAAATATCAACAAAAGCGGATACTATATCCAAATGATATAGAATCATCACCAAACTACAGGCCCTATGAATACAAGAAGCTTGTACATAGAAAGTAAGTTTAATTGAATCTAATTTTATCAAATCTTTTGGATGTTTTGTACAAGAGAAGTGCATTAAAATCGTTTAAAATTCAACTTTTGTTAGTTCTGTTCCAGTATTCAGTCTCTCCGTTGGATTGAGTAGCATTCACACACAAATCCTGACCAAATAAAGGCTATATTTTACATTTTTCCTTCATTGTTAATTTCATGCATTGTAGAATAGTTGCGCTAACTAATTTTGACTTCTCGTACAGCTGTGAAGCTGTGACTCATGGTTTCAATTCTTGCACAAAAAGATCTTTGAAAGGTGGACCAAAGTCGACATACAAATCTCTTGTTATGCTAACTGATGATACATAAATAGTGAGGTATAAATTCACCAAAGATTTGTTAGGGAATATATTCAATGACCCATCAAACTTTGCTTATCCCCTGTCCATGCCTGAGGATCCTTTTCAAGATGTAGATCCAAATGAGACGTTTGATGGGGTAAGTAATTTTAGTGGTTAATTAAGGAGGTTGTATAATTTTGGTAATATATTTTCATATTGATATTTGTTTACTTTTAATATAAGGTGATAACATCACAAGCGTAAAAGTAACACAGAAGCAGAGCTACCTGGTAGTGTAGAAGGATTTTGACAGGAGGGGTCATTCAGCATCCTTGTCAAGCTCCTATTGGATTTCTTTATAATAATGCCTCTGTTTCTGCTGTGATATTTCGTTTCATGTTTGTGAAAGTTTTTCTCTTTTATTATAATGATCTTTGGGCCTGTTTAAAATGGGAGATTAAAATGAACTTGATTTGACTGGTCAATCTATTGGTAATGTCTTTAACATTCATCTATATCGACTGAACTCAGTTGCATTCCATGACCAAATCTATAACAAGGGAAAATAGTATGTTGTTTTTATCTAGTTTTTGTTTGGGAGATTCCTTAAATTACATTGAATGTTGAATGATGAGCATTTATAATTAAATTAGATAGAAACTTTTTTCATTCCAAATAGTTTTGAAGTTCGCTGGAAATGTATTTGTATTTATTTTAGTGGCTGAATATTTTTTTTTTGTTCAGGTTAAAGCCTGCAATATATCATTCAACTTCCCTTTCTAATTGCAAATGAAACATTTTGACCTACTTAAACGGCCAGGGGCATAGATATCTTAAATATGAACATAAAGTTGTTTTTCTCTCTCTAATTGGAGGAGATGTGGTTAAGGCTAACTAATTTAATTTTGTAATTTATGGAAAATTGATAATAAAGATTTTTTTTAACATTAGATCCTTTTCCCTTTCTGATAGAATAAAAATGCTGTTTCTTTTTCCTTTCCATTTTTTTGTTATAGAAAATAAAATCTCACAATAAAGAAGGGAAAATGTGGTCAAATTACAATGTGTCATTTTATTATATCCGCTTTCCCTCCAAAGTCCAAATACCAATTTTATTTTAATTGAAAAAAGAAAACACAAAAAATAAGATGCAGAAATATAATTTTATATTAACTAAAATTATGATGAATTGGACACAATCCCCAAAAAATGAGTAAGAGAACAGGGACAAATGCCAACACGTAAACCAATATTTTATTTTTTTAAAAATAATATATCCACGTGTAATGTCATTTATGCCCTTACACAATTTAAAATACCAGTGAACTATTTAACGGAGATGAATGATGAAATGCAAATCATTACCATAAAAATTTCTTATTTAATTTTTTGAACTTTAGCATTTTTCATATTTTATTACGTTAGAATTTGCCTTTGTACTAATATATATTTAGATATATTAAACCTGACAGTTAACTATATATATTTATATATATATAACTTAGCTAGTAATGAAATTATAATTTTATATACGTTCTGAAATGAATACATTGTATTATTCTTAATTTATAATAAGAATTTTAGCTTCCTCTGTATCCTCCTCTGCATCCAAACCTTCCTGCATTTTAGCTTCCTCTTCAATTGTTGAAACAATCTCAGCATGACGGATGCGCCGGTTATCAGCTCTATGTATTCTGTCCTCCTGAGCAGACATCCTAATATCCCCTTCTTCTTCATCAGCATAAACAGCCCAAACAGGATGTCCACCGGGCCAATATCTTTTGACTTTGATTTGCCCAATTCTACCACCAGCTGTCACCATCGTTGTTATAATTTCAAAGGTACGATAAACTTTGAATAGATTGAAATAAAATTCTAAAGCTATCTGAAAATAAAATTTCAAAACTTTTTTTTTTTTTTTTGGTGAATAATAAAATTTTAAAACTTGTTAAACTAGAAAATTGGAGAAAAAAATATAAAATATTATATTTGATAAAATGAAAAATCTGAGTTAACAAAATAAGATATAAAACATTAATAGATAATACAACTAAGTGACTATGATTCCTTGAATTATTAGTAAATGAGGTCTATTATAAATGGCTAATATCTTGATGATTAGAGAACTATGGTTATATTGATTATCAAGTATTTATGAAATAGATAAAATAAAATTTTATAAAATATTATCTTGATATGTTTTGAGGATATTGAAAGTTATTAGCTAGTGTATTGAATATGTTAAAAAATTAATAAATCAAGAGAATAAATAATTAATTGATTGATATAAAATATTATTAATTAATTATTGATATTTAACAAAAGAAAATTACATTTAATATAAACATTATTAATCTTGAAGTTCAAATATAGGATTTTACTAAAGTAGTACCAGATTAGATTAAAGTCTCAGGCTTGTTTAAAATAAATGTAAGATTTTTGGATTTATGCTCTTGGAACAAACCAATTTATTGATAAAGAGTTTTGATTAATAACAAGTTGTAAGATTTTTAAACTAACTCATTAAATGATAAAATCTATTTAACTAATTATTAAGATAGGAGTTATTAAATTCTAGAAATATTAAAGTTAGTATTCTATAAATATACTATTTTTTAGCTTTTGGTCAAAAGTAGAATTTTATGTATTATTTTCCAAAGAATAATATATACAGAATAATTTGAAAGGTATTGTAGATTTCAAAAAATAGTTTATGTACTAGTACAATTTTGTAATGAGTAATAAAAATATATCTATTATATATTTCATTCAACTGTATAGTTTCTAGCTTTAGTTGTATGATTCCAACAGTGCAAATATTTTACCATATAGTAATCAAAGATCCAACATCTGGGACTTATTTTATTCATGTGTCATCACTACATCAAAGTAATAATCTAATTTATTTATTGAGGAAAGGCAGTTGAGGAACTGCACCTAACTCTGCCGTACGATACATCATACTAAGCGTAGACCAACTACAAAAGCAACAATTAAAAAGTATATCATACCCTACTGGAATACAGATATGGTATACATAATCTCAAGTGGTCCACCTAAGTGAGCTGAACGGTTGTGTCATAAACGGCACCAGCGTTCCAATCACTAGGGATTGCATCGTTGGCTTGGACCCAGGTGTAGCCTCCACCGGCACTTATTAGGAGCCTCAAGGATATAGGACCACCTGCTGGTGCCAAGTCAAATACTGCTCCGTAGGCTCTTCTCATTGCTCTCCATTCTTTGCGATCCTCCTGAACCGAAAACAACATTAAATTCCCATCAATATTTTTGTTTGATTTGTATGGAAATTCGACTATTTTGACCAAGTGAGACCGAAAAAATTTACCTGCCACAACTCTATCCCATTGACATCATTTTGTCCGGCTACGTATAGAACGACTAGGGCCAAGTATTGCGGATATTTGCTATTCTCATGGATCCTGATCCTGATATTGTAGCCAGAGTACCTGCAAGGGATCCTTCTGTATTCGACATCAACGACGCCATAAGCAAACAACTCCGAGGCCAAGTTTGGCTTTGCCAACTTTGTGTAGGCTCTTGGGCTGAGAATGAAGTCTGTTCTGTCTCCTTCACCATAGTCAGTCACCACCATGTTCACCCCATCATCACGGCAATATTGTGGATTTGTGCACCTAACCTGAAAGTTGTTAGTTAACGAATTAAAAAAATGAGTTTGCAATGCTAAAGTTAAACTCTATAGCTACTTTAATCTAATAATTAGAGGCAATATGATTCATGAGTTTGAACTTTTGAGTGCTGAAAGCGACTTCGAATAGGTGGATATGCTCTTTTTGGGATTTTTGTGAGCTGTAACCTTCAAAACTGTATGAACACTTTGTCATGTAATTTTGTTTGGAAATTACTTTTAAGAATAAATTGCCCCACCATATTTATCTTCATAGTAAGAAATTCTTTAATCAAATACCTGATAACAAGCACCACAGCCAGTTCCATTCCTGTAGAGCCTAGAAACTCCTGCAACATTGCCATCATTGACAGTCCTTCCATATTCTCCAAACCCACAAGCACCACCTAAAAAAAAGTGAACATCACTTTAGATTAATTTGTATATTTGTAACGTAGTGAGCACTTTTCAAGTACTTGTATTACCATTTAAAGCAAATACTTTTTGCTGATCAAAAATGCTAATTGTGAACAAAAATTAACAGAGAAGTGTGAAAACTTTTATACATACGTGGAGTTCCATAGTAGTCAGGGCTACCATAATAGGTTGCTCTGGAGCTTGAAAAGGTGCTCTGAGAGCCACAAAGTAAAGGAAAGAGAATCACAAGACCAAGAAGAAACATTTGTTTTTCTATTGCAAACACCATTTTGATAGGTATTTCTAAGAAATCGAAAGAGAAGGTAAGTAAGAGAAAGAAAGCTGAGCTAGAATGAGTAGAAAGTAGGAAATGAGGAGGTTGTGAGAGCAAAGAATTCAAGTATCCTATATTTATAGTTGAGGATTTGAAGCCAGGTAGGTGTTGTTAGCCACCATTTCTTTCCACTTGATAGTAAGGGAGTTCAAAGGGGGATGCTTAGGGATCAGGATTAGAACAACTACGCGTGTAGACCTCCTCATTGACCCTTTTACGACCATTGTTTTAAAAATAATAATAAATAAAAAAATAGAAAGATTTTGCTCTCTATCAACCAAAAGGTAATATTATTGAAATAATTTTTGCCTTACTTTTTTTTCTGTCTACTTTCTCTACCTCTTTCTACCTGTAGTTAAATTTTTACAGATTTTCTATTAATCATACCAGTAAAGACAATTTGTTCCTTTTATTCCTCCATTGTCATCCAATTTGGACTCAAAGTAGAAGAACCTATCCGGGGCATTGACAGGCATACTTAACCGTTATTATCGAAGTATATCTATCTCTTCAAGTGCGAAGATAGAAAATGATCTTTGAGGGGCCAGAGCCCCTTTTTTTTTTTTTTTTTTTTTTTTTTTTTTGGGGATAAATATATATTTACTAAATAAAATTTTCTAAATTCATGTATAGAAAAGAAGTTCTAGTTGCACTAACAAAAGTATTCTATAAAGTCCAATTATAATTTATATTTTTATCTTTATTTAAATTATTATTAAGGATACTTATCAATTAAACATATTTGTGTTCAAAAGTATAGAGTTAAACATTCCAAATGTGTTTAAAATTATGTAATTGAAAATCCTAAATATATTTAAAAGTATATGATTAAACATTTTTAGATATGAATATCTCATACATATTTAAAATATTACTGAACATCTCAAATGCATTCAAAAATATGCGACTGGATATCTTTAGAGACGAACATCTCAAATATGTTTAGAAATATGTGATTGAACATTTCAAATGTATTCAAAAGTATACAATCAAACATCTTTACAGATATTTATAATTTTGAGATGAACACTTTAACGAATATATTTTTTCATTGTCCAAAACTATTCTAATCGGAGAAATTTTTTTATGGAATTTCCATAATTATCAGTTTCATCCGAAAGCATTATGAAAGGTTTTCGTCGAATGGTGTTTGATTTGATAGAGATTTGCAAAAAAAAAAAAAAAAAAATGTATTTTTTGACTTAATTAATACTCTATAAATTGTGAGTATTTTAAGTATTAAAAATACTGTATAAAATTATTTTATGTTTTTTTAATACTTAAATGGTAGTATGTAAACAACAATATTATATAAATTTATTTTACAATTGTGAAAAAAAAAATAGATAGAATCATATATACACATTCAATGTGAAATATTTATTATTTAGAAGATTATATGGAGACTACCCAAAAAATTATGATCTCCAACTAACTAATTGGTTAATAACACAAAATTTTTCACCAGTCAAAATTTTACTAACATAAATAAATTGTTAATTGAATTTTACAAAAAAATAAAATAAAATAAATCTTCATGGACCTTTTTTTAAGGAGGAAAAAAAAAACTAGATTAGTTTATTTCAAATATTTATTTTAACATAAAGCACTATTTCTAATTGATAATTAAGAAGGGTATAAAATACTCCTAGATAATTTCAAAAAATCCTTTTTATTTTGATACCTAATCATAGTATAATTATGCACAATTATAGATTACCTATCAAAACTTTCATAAGAAAGACTACGTTATCTCAAACAATAACTACCTTATTAATTAGATGATATAATTACCTTATTTAGGGGACTAAGAAACCATTTTAAAAGAAATTAACTAAGTTTTTTAATTAAAATATTAAAAGGGTATATATAAAATGAAAATTTAAAAAAAAAAAAAAACCGTGTGGGGCCATGGGCACCAGGCCAAAGCACAGCTCCGTCCTGTAGTTTCGAGATTCAATTTTTGAGTCCTCTCATACAGCCAGTTTGCAAGCCAATTCCACGAAATAACAATTATTTTACTTATTCAAAATTTAACAAGGTTTTAGTGATTAGACTTTAGGTGTAGAGCTTGGCATGTTTTTCTTCTCTTGGTCAAAGTCTATTATGCTCTTACCATCAGTCTATATTCCTTGAATTCTCTAAAACTCCCACTTGGGTTTTTCTAAAACCAGCAACACCATTTTCTCAATCCAAGATTAATCCAAATCTTGGATTATGAACAGTACCGATCAAATCTAAACTTGGTCGATGTGGACGTATAGGTTCGATTTAAGCAGTAATTGTTTTTTTAACAATTTATCTAAATTACAATATATTTATTTATTTTTTTCTATGATTCAAATTCCTATTCTCATAAATATAAATCGAAATATTCAACCATTTGAACTAATTTTTTTTATCAACAGTAATTTTTCTTTGTATATTCTGATAAACGTGACCTTTGCTATGCACAGAAAATATAAATAAATAAAAAATGCATCATAACCCATGTCATTTGTCCATCAGCAGCCGCCCACGTTCGTATATCAACATGTGCGTACTAGTTATATAAGTTTACCTGTCTATTATCATTCCTATCCACTTATGTCACCTAATTTAGCAATAGCAAATAAATTGAATAAATTAATTTCTTTTTATTAAAAAAAAAGTATTTATAAATTTGATCTGTCCTAATCATTGGAACTATATATCCAGATTAAAGTTTAAATCTTGATCTGAATAAAAATTTTAACTTCTCATACTGTAATTAAAGAGAGCATTTTAATATGGACAAAAATAAAAATAGAATATTTTAATTCTCAATGACATAGTGAAAATTCACTGGTTTTATTTTATGGATCTAAATCCAAAAGCCATGGAAAAAAAATAAATAAACAAATAAAATAAAAAAGAGTTGAATTTAGACCTACCAAAGCCATCATCATGTTTGGTTGTAACGTACTGATGGAATTCTAATAAACTATGTAAAAGCATCTAGCCATTCTTAGTGTCAAATTTTAGTGGATTCTAAGTTTGGTGTTAGAACAATCAAAATGTTTCTCACTGGTGGCTAGGATTACCATAAAATTAAAAAACATTTTGTAGTATTAGTTTTTGAGTTAATCCTCTAGTTTCAAAATTTTACAATTTAGAGAGTAAATTTTTAATGTCACTATGATGAACCTACTGTTTTTAATTTAATGCACATATGCCAAAGCCATCATCATGTTTGGTTGTAACGCACTGATGGAATTCTAACAAACTATGTAAAAGCATCTAGCCATTCTTAGTGTCAAATTTTAGTGGATTCTAAGTTTGGTGTTAGAGCAATCAAAATGTTTCTCACTGGTGGCTAGGATTACCATAAAATTAAAAAACATTTTGTAGTATTAGTTTTTGAGTTAATCCTCTAGTTTCAAAATTTTACAGTTTAGAGAGTAAATTTTTAATGTCACTATGATGAACCTTCTGTTTTTAATTTAATGCACATATGACCCAATTGGATTTCGGCCTAATGTAAGAGTTAACCATCGGTTCACATAAAGAGCACATGTGCTTAATTTTTATGGCTATTCTAATTAATCATAATAACAAAACGACAATATTAATGTGGGTAGTTTAAGGACTATCTAAATTGAAATTAAAGTTGATTAGGCTACCATTTGAAAAGAAGAAGAAATCCAACAAGAAGAAATCCAAGAACAAGGACGTGTAGACAACACAGGAAGAAGGGCATGTTGAAATAGATAATCCAAGAATATCAAAATAATTGCTGGGATAGTATTATGATACTGGAGTAACATAATGATGATACTGAAGTAACATTTTTTTTAATTGTCTTGTACTAGTTTGATTAAAAGGTTACATTAATTGCTTATTTATATATTTTTTTTAAAGGAATTTCTCGGACATCCTTTGTGGTATTAGTGAAAATTTGTTAAATGTCAGTTTTGCAGTTTAACCATGGTCCTATAGGGTGTTTAGGGGTGAAGAAATGAGAGGCACGTGCATGTGGACGGAAGTTAACTTTTCCGTTAGGTTAAGGTCCATTTGGATCGATGTACATATATTAAAAATAAAGAGTATGATATGGAATCTAAATCATAAAATTTTAAAATTAAGATGTACTAAAATGCAATTAATCTATAACTTTTTTATTAGAAAAAAACATTGTTTTAGTTTTAGTAGTTCTTAGAAATTATTATTCATGTTCTTATTATCCACCACTTGTTTAATTCTTACTTAATTTTAATATGAAAGTCTAAGGCAATAGGATTGTTGTAACTTATGATGAGATTAAACATGAATGAGGATAGAGAAGCAACCATGGAAAGATTCCTTGGTGGTTTGAATCCTGAAATAGCCAATCAACTAGAATTACAACAATATGTGGAATTGGAGGAGATGTTGCATTTGTTATTAAATTAGAGTATCAATTCAAGAGGAGGGGTGTAGGCTCACGGTTTGGAGGATTTTTTAACAGCAGAAGATCAAATCCAAGTGCTTGGAGAAGTAATCCCACCTTTGAAGCAAAACAAAAACCGAAACTAGGTGAAGAAAGCTCCATTCCGCAAAAGGGAGTCCAAAGTCGAATCTATCCAAGCACCTAAACATGAGGTAAAATCTGATCCTAAACCTTCAAGATCTAGATAAATTATTTGTTTTAAGTGCCAGGGATAAGGACACACCGCTAGCCAATGCCCGAATAGAAGGATCATGGTGTTGAAAGGCAATGGTGAGCTAGAATCAGAAAGTGAGGAAAGTGAAGATGAAGCCGAGCAAGAGGAGGAGGACTTAGAGGATAAGGCCGAAACTTTGAATGCATCCAATGCCGAATTAAACTTGGTTTCTAGAGAGTACTTGCTGTATACAAAGATGAGGACCATGTTCAAAGAGAAAAAATCTTCCACACCCGATGTGGAATCCAAGGTAAAATTTGTAGTATGATTATTGATAGTGGGAGTTGTACAAATGTAATTAGTAACATTGTGGTTGATAAATTAGGCTTAACAACTATTAAACATCCAGAACCATATAGATTACAATGGCTTAATGATAGTGGTGAAATGAAAGTGAATAGACAAGCCAAGGTAAAATTTACCATAGATAAATATGTGGATGTTGTTTTGTGTGATGTTGTGCCTATGCATGCCGGACATATTCTATTAGGAAGACCATGGCAATTTGATAAAGATGCTACTCAATATGGTTGAGAGAGTTGTATTGTTTTTATATTTAAAGGTAAGAAGGTCAAGCTGGAGCGATTGACCCCGAAGGAGGTTTTTAGAGATCAACTACAAATGCAACAAAGGAGGGAAGCCGAAAGGCTAAAACAAAAAGGTTAGTATGGTACCAACGGTTCCACCATCCATTCAAGAGGGGAAATTTGAGCTTGCTGTCCAAGGTAAGTCCTCTAAAACCCAGGTTGAGTGGAAAAATTTAAACAAATCCGAGAGTGAGAAAATTGGAGCAAAAGCCGAGGGTGATGCAAAATTCAATGAATCCGTGAGTGAGAAAGGAAAAAAAAAGAAAAGAGAGAAAAAATAGAAATTTTTATTTTAGCTTTGGTGATGTTAATAGAGTAATTATGAATAAGAAATCATTGCTGGTCATTAATATTAAAGATACTTATTTAAAGATGCTTTTGTTGCATAGAACTTTATATGCATTATTGAAAGCTTTTACTTAGTGGAAACTTGAAAATTTGAGAGAGATTATTTGCTAAAATTAAAAAGTGTGATGAACTTGTATTTCTAATATTTGTTGTGATAGTGTTTGACCCAGGAGATTGGTTTTGGTTTCAACCAAGGAAGGAGAGGTTTCCCGAACAAAGAAAGTCCAAGCTTATGCCGCGAGGAGATAGATTTTTTCAAGTTTTGGAAAAGATCAATGAAAACACCTACACACTTGATTTACCAGTTGAGTATAATATGAGTGCTACATCCAAAGATGTTGATTTATTTCCTTTTGCTACAGGTGATAAACTAGATTTGAGGACAAATCCTTTTTAAGAGGAGGGGAATGATGTGATTCCGCCCAAGCTCTTACAACCGACAACCCGTTGGGGTACTGACTCGATATGGATGAAGACTGGGCCAATCACTAGGGCTCAAGCTAAGATGTTTAGGGAAAAATTTGCCGCTTTTATCCAGGGGATAATTCATTCTCAAGAACACTTGTCCATATCCGAAGATCCAAGACTTATTTTGGGCATACAAGTGGTGGAAGTTGATACAGACCCGAGTAGCAATTTTGGTGCATTTATAGAGTCCGGGCAGCAAGGAATGGTTCTAACACTTCATGAACTCAAATAATATCATTAAAAGGACATGGGATCTAGCCAAGGTAGAATCAAAAGCATCTAAAAAGAACTTGTATGGACAGCATCTCAATTTGGCCGAAAATGTGCTGTTTTGGCGCTGATTTTGATTTTTCTTCTTGTTTGACTTATTCCAATCAAGGGAAAACGTGTGGGAATCATTATTAATCATATTTGGCATCCTAAATGGCATATAGAAGCTGATTTGGAGCCCCAAAAAGCTGGAGATTGGTCAAAGATATCTTAGTAGTCAAACTAGATAACTAGTTTCCTAATTTGATTTTGACTTTTTGTTTTTGGAAATTAGTCTTTTATTTTGATTTTTATTTATTTATTTGCTGAAAAAATAAGTTTAGAAAAGTTATTATTTTAGTATTTCAATTTTAAACTAATTAATTCCTAATTCAAAATAAAAGGATTAATTAATCCAAATTAGTTTAAGAAACTAGGAAAAATTAGGCACTTTCCTTTTCTCTACTTTTTTTTTCTCCACACTTTGAGTCCGGTTTTGAATTAATTTTTTTTAGGGTTTTTGCTTTGTAATCTTAGCTTATTTAAATGCTTATTATCAATGAAAAGTCAAGCTTAAATTTTATACAGAAAATTATTTGTGAGATTGAATTCTCTTTATTCTTTTGAACACCTAAAACACCATTAGTGAATGAGTGTTTTAGTTTGACTTATCAATAGGTCTTCCATCACCTATTGTGGCGTCTTCATTATATACCAAGGTTTCTAATCACAGGTTGGTTAGGGATCAAAGTGACCATTAGAACTTGAACATGATTAGATCCGGTCTAATATAATACGAGTTTAAGAGCAGGTTATCCTAGGTTCGTATCAGTACATGTCTATGATATTTCCAAGTGTACCACTTTAAATAAAGATGCTGATGCAGATAAGTTGACCTTCAATATCTCTTTCAATTTGATTGATTGTTGAACACCGATTTATCTAGTCGACCATTCATTCACCTAGTTGATCGTCTCTCTGTCTAGTCGATTGCTGTTGAACTACTTCTCATCACTATCCGACTATTGACCTATAACTAAAGAGAGAGTTAAACCGGTGTGGTGCAATCAAAAGTACTTTGGCACTTAAGTTAGAAATCAATTATGGTGTTTAATAATAGAGATAATAAAGGGAATTTTGAGATCATAGTATTCTTGAAGAAGTGAGACCTATATATGGGAGCATCTAGGCCTTTGAGGTAGCAATGCCATTTGAATTTAATTTCATCAAATCTCAGTTTGAACCATAAAAAAAAAACCACGAGATATTATTTATTATCCTTAAATATTGTGCTATTCAAATAAGTGATAGTTAACTCAAATATAGATCATATATGTTATCACTTTAATTTTAAGCATACAAAGATTTCACTTCGTGACTTTCTTGATATTGATAAAAAAAATTATATCCTACTATCGTAATTCTAGTAGTTGAGATAAATTCCTAATCGAGTAGATGAGATCAATTTCTGATGGAGTATGACACTAATCCCTGATCAAGTAGATGAGACCAATTTTTGGTCAAGTAGATAAAACCAATTTCTAGTCGAGTAGATGAGACCAATCATTGGTCGAATAGACAAGACTAATTCCTAATTTGTCATCACCACTATATTTAGTGATCTTGAAGATAAATGATTATAGTTGTGCCAACATGTTTTGAAGTTATTTTTCGCACAAGATAAATGGTGAGAAATAACAGGTAAATATTTAAACGTTTAAAATAATCTATTGTGGGCACATTAATTGTTAATAATCAACTCTAACAAACAATTGTGACACGACAATGAATTTGGTAAACAAAAATAAAACTAACTAGAAGAGACGAACAAGTATTTGAGAAAAAAATGAGATAGAGAGACGACTTAAAACATATAAAAAATAAGAAAATGAATTTAACAAGTTAAATTTAGGAGAGGTTTTGGTCTTGGTGGAAGAGTAAGCAATCATTTTCCTTGTTTTTGAACTCTCTTGTAAACTAAGGTTCCCACTATTGTTTAGATCAACAAAAATTTTATAATCTACATGTGTGAGCATGCATGACTGTATGAACATGAAGGTATATTGTCTTATTAAATTCAAGCAACAATATTGTTTACAAGTATTCCAAAATAAGTTATTTAGATTTAGATAAGATAAAGGTTTTGAGTACTGTAAAGAGCTTTAACCGAAGCACTCTTCAAAAACTTAGTAAGCATTAATGAATTGTGGTGTACTAAAATACTTTAACTACCTAAGTGATTAAAAGCTATAGTTGCATTATCTTGACCAATATATATATATATAGTTGCATTATCAAACTTGACTATAAAGATATTTTTCGAAAATGAAGCATTTGTATTTTGGCAATAAAAAGTTAGAGTGAAAATGAGTTTTAACCCTAAACAAAAGTCACATACAGAAAATAAGAATACATCATCTTATGAAATTCAATCTATGATTGTTTGAACCACAATTCTCTCTTCATTAAGGTTTGGATTTCAGCAAAATAAGAGTTTAGGTGAAGAGATTTTTATTACATCATAAAATTGTAGAGGTCGAAGATCTTGAACCTGAGGATATATAGATCTCATCTCTTAGCTATGGGCAATCATGAAATTGGCTACTGTATTTTTTGGATAATAATTTTTTTTCTTGAATAAAGTATTTGAATTTTTACAAAATAATGACTTTGGGTGTAAATTAGTTTTAACCCAAGCAACATTAAAGGCTTTAATGTGATTAATATAATATAACCAATATAATACTAGTTATAAATCAAATTGGACATGTGCACATTAATCTCACTATTTTTCCCTTTTGTAATATATATATACATATCTTTTTTTTATTGAAAATACTTGGGACTTATTAACAAGAAGGCAAAAAAGCCAAGATTCACAAGTTGGCCATAGAGCCACTTTTATGAATCATACATTCCATAAAATCAAGACAAATTTGCAAAAGGCTGAAATAATCAATAGCATTACATTTCACACTCTATTGACAAGATAAATGAGCTGGTCTATTAGTTTTCCTAGGAATTCAGACAAAGAACACATAAATGAACCTTTGACACAGACTTAAAATACTTTTAAACAACAAAGCAGCAGACCAATGGAGTGAAGAGACATAAAGAAATAATGCTTTATAGAATGAGTTGGTTTTATTAAGAAAGCAAAATGAAAATGTTAAAATTAAAGAAAAAAATGCTAATAGAAAAATAAGTAAAAAGTTCGGAACAGGATTCTCTGTCCCCTTTTTAAATATCTATAAGTTTGTCCCACCAATCGATTGATGCATGTCATTTGAAATTTATCCTTAGATTTGTCATCAATTTCTCAATCATATTGTCTTGTCTAAAATAGTTGGTCATGTCTTTTTAGAATAAATTTCTAATGCTCCCAGAAGCATAGTAGTTTTTTTTTTTTTTCCTTTTTTCTACCTTTGAAAGTCGGGCTGCCATGCACATTTATATAATTCCTTTTATCCCTAACAAATAGATAAGAAATAGTTTGCAGGTGAAATTTATCTGCTAGGTTGCTTGGTTTGAATTTTCATAAATTTAAGTAAGTTTTTTTTTTTTTTTTAATTTATGGTGTTGAGACCTTTTTTTTTTCTTTTCTTGAAACTGGGAATTCATTGAAAAAAAAAAAAAATCATACCACAAGCCTAGACTCATAGGGCTTCCTTAGGTACACTCTCCTAAGTAATATAGTCAATACAGGAGGACGGCAACCAACTTGATTCCACAGGTTCATTGACATAATGGGTTGTGTGCCCACTAACACACACTATGGGCCAACCTATTAGCTTTCCTAGGGTCCAAATAAAACTTAAGCTTGTAAAGTTTGGAATATACAAAAGTATGTCATTAAGAAAGTTTCCAGAGGCCCAATGAAATGGGCTCTTTTCTTTTCTAATTAAAGCATTAATCATTGTTAGAACATCTATCTTAAGAATCACATTTTCCCAACCATGGGTGTAAGACACCTGCATGGCCCTCCATATTGCATCCAGCTCAGCCACTTCAAGAATTAATACTTTTGACTTGAAGGCTTGAATATCCAACACCTTTCCCCTATCATCACAAACTACCACGGCCTAATAACTTCCACAACTTCTCACTGCTGTGTCTGAATTTAGCTTTATGGTTCCTGCTGGTGCACATCTCCAACTAAGATTGTTTCGCTCACTAGAGTTCTTTTGCTTTTGTCTATCCTTCCCTTCTTGCTTTTGTGCTTCAATCAATACTTTGAATCTGCTTCTTATCAAAAGTGGTGAAAGGTCCACATTTTTAAAATTTTCTTTGTGGTACACTTTGTTTCTAAATAACCACAGATGCTCAAAAGTGATGGCACCGCAAATAAAGAAATTTTCTTTATCTTCCACATGACTGGGAGCACTCCTACTAGATTGGATAAACATTTAAGAATGGACATCAAATCGCCATATCCCACTAAATCCCATTTGATCGCCCATGGGCTGACAAACCATAGTCTTCTCGCCATTTCACACTGGAAGAACATATGGATTTCAGTCTTGGTACAATTACACCCATGGACATACTCTATTTGCTATGTCAACTCCCCTAAACACAAGATTCATAAACAAAGGAAGGCTTGAATTAGCAAGTTTCCACATAAAGAAGTTTGTTCTCACATGGATGGCGCTACTCCATAAATACTTCCACCAGCTTTCCACCGTGTGTTCCCCTCCCTATTCCAAACAATACGCTAACTTCATACTATACGTCTTGGTTTTTGTCCATATGAGTTTATAATGTTGGTCACTTGTGGCCCAAAACATTTCATTGATACTCTTCACCGAATCTTGGTCAAAAAGCCAAGCCAAACGTTTTCATCCCAAGCTCCGTTGCCCAATTTCAGAGAACTAACCATACCAATAGTATCATGTGATTGGTTTCTTAGTTTTGGTAGAAAGTCTGGTCTATTAGGAATCCAATGATCTCTCCAAAAATTCATCATGTCCCATTTTCCTAGTTTGTAGCATAAACCATTGGCTAACAAGGATCTAACCCTTAAAATACCAGACTATAACCAAGAACTACCATATTTCTTTTTGCACTTCATGAAAGAGGAATGGGAGAAGTATTTAGCCTTAAAAGCCTGAACCTAAAATTTGCACTCTTAAGTGGAAAGACACCAACCAAGCTTGGCCACTAGAGCTCTATTGAAACTCCATAAGTTTTTAATCCCAAAACCCCTTCTAGATTTCGGCTGGCCCACTTTCTTTAAGCCAACTGGGTTAGAACCTTGAAGGCTTTAGTTTTGTTTTTCCAAATGAATGCTCTGGCCGTTTTTTTTATTTTCTCACACCATTCTTTAGGAAGCAAGAAAAAGGACACTGAGTACACAAGGATAGAGGGGGCCACATGTTTGACAAGGCTGACTCTTCTTGATTGAGAAAAAAGTTTGGCTCTCCATCCTTGAACCTTTACTTCCACTTTTCTTCTTAGGTCCTCCCGTCTTGGATGATAAAAAAGTTTAGCCCTTCAATCTTGGATCCTTGAGACTTAGACATAGTTCAATTAAAGTAAGAAATAATGATATATGAACTAAGAGTGTATATTTACTGTGGATTGATGGGTTTGAGAATCTCATAGAAAAACTGTTGCAATTGCTTGGAAATTTGGAGTCCTTTTAAATTAAGCCTCTGCCATATGGGTACCTTCGGAAAGAAACTTGTAGGTTGCAGGTTAAAAGAAACCATCTAAGAAAATATTAAAACAAGGATATGGCATACACACACACACACACACACACACACACACACACACACACAAAAGCACACAAAAAGAGATCTATGGCTAGCAAGTAACTCTCCTTTTTTTTTTTTTTTCCTCCAAATTATAGAATTTGATATTCAAAGACTTCCAGTAGCTGTGTTTGTTGTTGGTGTACTAGGTTATGCAGGCTAAGATTTTCCTTGATTCAAGCAATAAAGAGATCACATGCTAATTGGATTTTATTCGAGATTGCAAAAACACAAGAGCAATTTGATAAAGAAGAAGAGGAATCAAAAGTAACGACCCCTTTTTTTTTTAGAAATATTTTAGTAACACGTTAAACTTTTATTGGAAGGACTTTATCAGTTAAGGGCAATGGATCTCATTCCAAAGAGTTTATATCTATCCAGCCAAAAAACCAATTGTATAAATTTGTTAAACCTATTTATCGATGTTGTAAGTTAAATAAATGCTATAGATGCTCGGATCTATTATATAAAAAATAATAATAATGATAATAAATTTATTTGGACAATAAAAATAAATAAATAATTTATTTATGTACCAGAAATTATATATTTTGAATGCTACCTAATCACATAATATTCTAGGTTATTTTTATAACCTTCGATCCTCTACTTTTTTTTTTTTTTTTTTTTTTTTGTTTCTAGTCTTGTGTATGCTTGTTTTTTAATACAAAAAATATTTAATCATATATATTTTATTTGAATTTAATTATGTTTTAAAAATTTATTTTAATAAAATGGATATAAATCATTCATTAGATTGACAATGAATGGTTAGTATTAAAAACAAATATAAACAAGTATAGAAAAAACAAAGCAAAGGATCCTAATTCTATTTTTCTTAGATTATTTTTAGGCTAAATTTTTTTAGATCAGTAACATATTGATTTTGATCTTGTTGCTGTTGTGGCAAGTGCCACGCGACATCAGTAGGCTTGGAACATAAATTGGGAAGCTATTAAACAAGAAAAATCACTCCTTCACTTATCTTCTTCCTCACCAGCCTATGCCTCTGGATTACCTTCCAATTAAGAACTTCACTTTTTATCTCTCCACACTCTCTAAGATCTCTATCATCTCCAGAATCTACTTTTGAGATCAATAATATCTCTACTTACACACAACAAATATTTTACTCTTAAAAAAATATATGGACAGATGGTTCGAAAGCAAAATAAAATAGGATAAAATAGTTTTTTAAATAAAGTTAAAATAAATTGGATATTATTAATTTCAGCAAATTTATTCATCTCAATGTATGACTGGACTTAATTGATATAATTATAATAATTCAAAAGTCAATCTAAGGGGCTCTGTAGTATAGAAAAGTAGCCTTAAATGATAAGACACTTAACTCTTTATGAGGATCACAATAGCAATTATAGCTTTTCTTTTTATTATTTTGCAAAGGGGCTTTCACTTATATGTATTAATGCATTCTAAATTATATATGCTTTAACATTTTGCATGTGACATTATGCACTTTGAATTTCACTTTTCTTTACATTATTGCATCCTCTTTTTTTCTATCAACTTTTTAACTAACTTGTCATATGACTAGCACACGAATAAAAACTGTGCAAATTCATGAAGTTTAAGATGTAAAATGCAAAAGCTTTAGAATAAAAAAATTATTAAATAATACTATTATTTTTTTAAAGATGTTTGTAAAAAAAAAAAAATTAAAATGTAATTTTTCAAATATAAAAATAAAAATCTTTATATTTAATAGATGTCCTAAAAATAAATAAATCAAGACCGAGAAAAAAAAAATTTGAACATGTATTAATTTTTTTGGGGAAAAAATAAAAAATTTAGAAATAAAAATAAATATTAAAAAATCTTATAAGTATCTCGTTTCCTAAATAATAAATATAAATGTAAAAAGTACGTATAATAAATAAAATAATATATTTTACCATAATAATTTTTTAATTCTTTATTTTATACTTTATCTCTTTTTATGGTTCTTTATATTTTTTATATTTATAATATGTACAAATTATTATTTAAATTTTATAAAGATAAAATAAATATTCAAGAAAACATAAAGACCAATGAAAAATTTGAACAAACATTAAAAAAATCAATTTTTTTAAAAGCAAAATTTATATTAAAAAACATATTAAAAAATTTTAAAAGTATTTTTTAAAAAATAATAAATATAACTATAAGTTTAAAAAGTACATATAATAAATAAAATAAAATATTTTATAAAAATAATCTTTAAGTTTTATTTTAGATTTTACGAATACACGATTTTTTTTTATAAGTCTTTATGTTTTTCTTCTTTTAATCTCTATAATATTTACATATTATTATTATTATTTATTTTTTCAAAAATTACATTTGCATTCCTTTAAAACATTTAAAAACATGTTAAAAGAAAAACAGTTCTCTTGAATCAAAAAAAAAATATTGATTTTTCATTAATTTTTTTTGTTGGAATTTTTGCATTTTACACCATATACCATGTAAAATTACATTTTGCATTTTTTTCCCAATGTATCGATCATATTATAAATTTGTTAAAAAATAAAAGGGAACATTAAAAAAAAAAAAAATGAAATTCAGATACACAATATTACCCCAAAAAAAAAAGATTCAAAAAGCCTAATCATGCAAAGTATAAGGTGCGTTGATGCTCATATTCCTATAATTTTTTTGGTAATATATATATATATATATATATATTTATTTATTTATTTATTTTTTATAATAAAGGTGGAAAAATTCAAACTCAGAAGAGAGAGATTGAATTTTACTATTAGTTTGTCTCTAAAAACGACATTCTTAAAAAGTTATTTAAAAAATAATAAACTAAAAAATCATAACTTTCTTAACTTTATGCTTTTTTTATTTTTTTATTTTTTAATTGGGCTGAGATACTCTATTATGCTTCTAGGTGCTGAAAAGAAAACAAGTTTAATATTTTTTGAGTCATATTGAAGTAATAAAGGCGCAGTCTATTGGGGTGCAAGTTCAGTGTGTAAAATCCTGAAAAAAAAACATAGCTGAAATGAGTCATATTTGTGGATTGAAAATTGAGGATAAGAAATTTAGTCAGTAAAGGGGGAAAAAATAAATGATTTTACAATGATTTCCTGCTAGGGGAGGAAAATGAATCTCACAAATATATGACCAATAAATATAATATTATTTGAAGACCTTCATAGGGCAAAGGCCTACATGGTAATGCATATCTATCAATTTTCAACCACAAACTGCAAAACTTGGATACATCCTTACACTTCTATGTGCTGCATATTTGTTTTCTTTCAACTCTTGGACTATTTTACATCTGCAAACGTTCTTTCCCTGAAAATTCAACAAGCAGTGCACCCCACAATATATCATTTTAAATATAAAAGTTAGTATCGGATCCTCTTGCCGCACAATAGGAAGACAGAGAAATACAAAAATTTAGGCCCATATGGAAAGTTCTTATCAAAGAAACATGAAAACTAGAGCCTCGAAGAGTTTATTACCTTTATGATGATAATCTTCCCAATAAGATTCCACTGAAAATAATAGCGCCAAACCACTTGTTGGACACAAATCTGGAAGCAAGAAAAGAAATGAGTGGCCAAGGTAATAATGTTCCGAGCTTAAAAAGTTAACCAAGGTTCCTTAACCACAAATAACCCCTGATTACACAATCCTAACACCCATAATGGATCAAATCACAGTCCTGCATCTTCCAATTTTCAAATACGATTTCCAGGTAAACTAAAATTAGATCTATATCCAATCCCAACAGATTTTATACAGCATAAAACGAAAATGGCTGATATTTCTTAGAAAAAGTGATACTTCCACCAGAAGTTTACAAAAACAGGGGTAATAGTAATACAAAACACTACCAAATAGAAATGTAATATATTTCCTTTTAAGCATTGGCAGCCAATGGTTTAATGTAAGAGCTCCTTCTACTTACATTCTTGGCCAAACTAAACACTACATGGATCAACATGATTGCTACATTGTTCCATGCAATCAAACACATCTTGAAAATTAGTCTATCTTATACAACTATCCTCAACAAGCAAATCCCCTTTATACACATGCACATCACTTCACCCAGTATACAAAAGCTCAAGATTGTGGATTGTGTAGAATGAAAAAAGTAGTCCTAGAGAATCAAAGATGTACTCGATTATCATTTTGATTATTACCTGTCGTACAAATTCTATTTGATTTTTGGTTAGCAATCTACGCATCAGGTGAGCTAAAGTAATTAGTGAGAATAAACACATTTATCATCTATTGTACTAGAAAGCAAGAACCAAGACTAATACTGACTTGCTATTGCAATCAGCTCGGGATGAAAGGTCAACTGTCCATATTTGCCAAGCTAAGTGACCAGATGCACCTGCCAAAAAGACATAATATGGCCATCCTGGGAAGAAAATAAAGAAAAAATTACTATAAGCAAAGTACAGTCAGCTGAAAAAATTACTGTAAGCAAAGTACAGTCAGCTGACTTTCAGTGATGGGCAGTAGAAAGATGATAAACTGAAAAAATAACAAGCAATAAGAAGAATTACCAATCTCAGCATTATATCCACTGACGGCAAGACTGCTAATGCATGCAATACCAAATCCGGTAATCCACTCCTTAGTCAAAGCCCCAAATCTCAAAGCTGTAGATCTAACACCAACTTTCACATCATCTTCCTTATCCTATATGCATGGTTTGAAAATAAAAATTTACTAAATTGCATGGAAAGTTCTGTTACTCAACATGTTCTTTATTTTATTCAATTCACATTCACACATACATTGAAACTCCAAAAGCTATGGGCAGTAGTGATTCTAGTGAAAGAGCTTTTTCTGAAAGGAAATCACACATAAATAAATTGACTCACTCTATGAGACTATAACTAAGAAACTGAAAGGAAATCACACATAAATAAATTGACTCACTCTATGAGACTATAACTAAGAAACTAAGTTTCAAGGTGTAAAAAAGGAGAAGATCCAGAGGTAAGGAAAAGAAATCTAAGGATCTTTATCAAGCAGAGCATAGAGGAGTTGATATACCTTGGTTATAGCTTAATAAACAAGACATTTTCATATATGGGGGACGAGGATGTACCTGATGTGCATATATTGTGTCATATACTAGAGTCCAAAATACTCCAGAAATGTATAGTGGGAACACTGTAGCTGGATCAATACTTCCTTTAACCGCAGCCCATCCTAATAAAGCTCCCCAATTAAATGTCAAACCTAGATAGGCTTGAGGCTGCATGAATACAGTTGCAATCAATAAAATAAACAGTTCACTTTTCAAGAACTCTACATCAAAATTAAAAAGAAGGGAACAAAACTGAAGCATATGTCAAGACAACCAGACGTCATTACCCAAAATGTAAATCTCTTCATGAGAGGGTAGGAGAAGACTAGCAACAAAGACGAAGCTCCTAAAATGCGACTGTCGAAATACATAAGCCATAGGATTTTAAGTGGTTAGACAAACTACTTATGCTTGCAGTTGTTGCAGATTAAAACAGACATGTCATGAATGATAGAAAAACTAGTTCTAAGTCCATGGCCCTTGCGAAATACAAAATCACAACAAAAATTTATATGATGCTGAACCGTGCATATAAATTTAAATTTCGATTCTACACAAATCCATCTTTTTTTCAAACAAAATTATAAAACCTCATGATGGCATCTTACAATCATGTTTATTTTCAGTTTTGTTCATTTCCCTAACTCTAGCATCCATTTTCATTATATTATTTGCAACATCTCTTTTTCCTAATAAAGTGACAAATATTCTTGCTCTCCCTGAATTCTGTTCTTTGTTTTAGATCCAATATTCTTTATCAGTAGTCATAACAGAAGCTCAACAAGGGCACATTAAAAGGGCACTGACCTATAATTATTCAGTTGAAGAAGAATCCCAAGACCCAGAAGCAACTGAAACCCAAGAAAAGAAAGCCCCTGAAAAGGTGTTAGAAGACCACTAGCAACAGGCCTCGATTTTGTACGTTCCACCTGCATTAAGAGTTCTCATATAATTATGAAATTATTTAAAGCGAATTGTATATCCAAAAAGTAGTTTGGATAAACTTCTTTGTCTTAAATAAAGAAAAATTTTATACTGCAACAGAGACTATATGAACATAAAAAATGGCTATGAAAAACAAAACGATTAACAAATCCTAGTAGTTTCCTCCATTTCTGTTTCCAAATCAATCATGTGATTTAGCATTTCAATATGTTCAAGGAAGCTTTACAGAACTTCAATTGAAATAAAATGCAAACTCGTTTATCTTGGAATGACAAAAAGCAACGACCAATTAAAGTTGATATTTATGGGTTAGAATTTGAAGCAAGGAAGAGATTAAAATTAAGTCCTCCCATTTGACGAAATTCAGGGGAAAAGCAAAAGCTTTGGATAGTAAGTGATTGAGTAATATCATGGAATATACTATATCCAAGAAAAAAAGATTATGATGTCAAAATGAAAGATTCTGATGAATGAATGACAAAAGTACCAGCGCAAAAAGGAGCAAAACATAACATTGAAAGTGAAAAATTGAAATCAAGATGAGAATATGACTAACATAGAATCTGCAAATTATAACATAACTACCCCAACCAACCCTTATTCTTTCTCATACAATCCAAAACCACCATCTATGAGCGGAAAAGCATCTACATGTATGCCCCAAAACATACAAGATAAACTATAATGCCAACAACAAGAATGCATATAACTAATACAACAGAACCCAAAAGAAATTTACCATTTTGTCAATATCTTGATCAAGGAGATCATTTACGGTACATCCAGCACCCCTTAAAAGCAGAGCCCCACAACCAAATAGTGCCAACATCTTAAAATCAGGAAGGTGACCCGGAACGGCTGCCAAAGTAATTGACCTAAAGCAACGAACTTGATGCTTTGATGAACACGTTACAATAAATCCACCCAAAAAAAAAAAAAAAAGAAGAAGCTTCAATTCAAAAAGAACTACTACCATATTACCAAAATTTTACAAATTCAAGACCTAGCTTGCTCTTGGCTACCATAGGGAATTTTTTTAAAGTCTTTCTTTTACATTTTGGTCAGCATTTTTAAAGCTGTTAATTACTAGCTAATTGAAGTCCAAAAAATCATAGCGAAATTCTAAGAAAAAAAAAAAATTTACAAAGCACGTTGTGAATTGAGGGAAAAAAATGAAAAAGTTTTACCAAAAAAAAAACAGAAAAGGACGTACCACATACAGGGCCAAGCAAGCAACCAGGTGCCAATGGGCTTGTCGAGGCGAGCGAGGTGAGCATAAGGACGAACCTGCCTGGGCAAATACAAGTCGATCCAAGAAACCTGGGATGCTTTTACTTCACCACTGGGATTGTCCTGGCTCTTGGCGGTGGTAGAGAAGTGTGCGAAGGATCTGAAATTGAAGACGGAGCTTGGAGTTGGACCGTACGATTGATCAAATGGGAAGAAAAGGCGATGATTAGGGATATGGGTAGTGGCGGGTGGTGGGTAAGAGGGTGACGAAGACACAGAGAAGAGTGAATGGGAAACGGACAAGGACAAGAGGTAAGAGGAGAACGGTGGCTTGAGAAACCTACGTGAAGCACGAGAAAGCAAAAACGACGCCATTTTTTTTTTTTCTTAAAAAAAAAAAATGGTTGGGAATTCAAAATTGAGTGCGCTATTAGGTTAAAAAGCTCTGGATTTCCATGGTTTCGGGGGTCAAAAAACAAGCTCTTTGAGGTCTGGCGGGCTATACACGAACGTTGCTCCATTGACTCACTTGTCTGTAAACATGTTACTAATGGTGTATGTTGTCCGAAGAAGAATAAGAAGAAGAAAATCTCAAATAACAGAAAACGAAATGTTTATTGGCTCAGCTTTTTAATTTCTCATTGTCAAGGCTAGTCGATAGCAATTTCAAGCAAGCTTCAATGGCTTTCGAACAAAACAATCATCAGCTTTTAACAGTTATATACTGCTCCTGCTCATGAGCAGAGGAGTTTTTCTTGTTTCTTTTGCTGGTCGCTGGCTGCTGCTTTTTTGTGCTCGTTTGGGGAGAGGAGGGGGAATGTTTTTTTTTTCAAATGTAATTTTTAATAAAATAGCTAAAAATACACTATTTAAAAAAGCAAAAACATTTAACAACTAAAATGCCAAAAAAAGGGCCAAAACATAAAAAGTGTACCTTAATAATTTCTAGGTCTAAAAACTTAAAAAATTAAAAAAAAAAAAAAACATTAACAATAATTTCTTGGTCTCTTGGAAAAATGTTAAATGACACTTTAGAGTCATGTTGCATCTGTCTTGGGCTGTAATACATCTCGGAAAAAGAAAAAATAACAAAAATTCACTTCGCAAGTATTGTGAAACAAAACCCGGCATGTTCGTCACTTTGATCCCCTTGGGGTCTCAAGTATTCAATGTTTTGTGCCCTCACAATTTTTTATTTTTAACCACTAACAATAATAATGATAAAGAAAACTGTTTTATCTCTTTCGGTTAACGAATAAACATCATGGCCACAGGACCCAAAAAAATAAAAATAAAAATCGATGAGAAAACAGAGAAGTATGGTTTCTTTCCTGCTGCATTGCTTACCCACAAAAAAAAAAAAAAAAAAAAAAAAAAAAAAAAAGGGGCAAACTGATAACAACATGATAACTTCATCATCATAAATAAAGGGGATCAAAAACATATTTTGGGAGGATTATCAATATACAATGAAGGTAATTTGGGCAAACTTTCCATCCAAGATAACAAAAGAAATTATACAATGAATTTTGTATTTTATATATATATATATATATATATAAGGAAAAAAAATAAAAAAATAAAAACAAAAGAGCCTCCTGAGATCCTGAATATTATTATGTCTCTTATGTGGTAGGTGAAGATAATAAAAGGTTCAAGAGGAAGCCAACCATTATTCCGATGAATCCCACAAAGATTGCAAAGGTAAAGGAGAATCCTGCATTACCTTTACGATATCTTCGCCGCTTCAACGTGTCCTGCAGAGAAGTTGAGAAATGAAATTTCAAGATGGAAAAATCCTAATCTCATGCATTTTAGTTAGTTGCTACATTTTATGCCATCAAACACAGTCTAAGAACTGCCTGAAATCAAAGTTAAAGCAAACCATATGATGGTACATTTGTTTATGGGAAAAGCAGAAAGTACCTTCTATGGCAGAATTGTTTATCATGAATTACATCTTAGCACTAGACATTATAATCTATCAAAACATGGCAAGAAATCAGTACAAACTAACAAGCATAAGAACAATTAGATACTGACCAGCTCCTGCTGAAGAAGTTGTTTTTGTCGAATAGCTGCATCTCTTTCTTCCTTCACGCGCTGTACAGCCTGATTTTACATTAAAAGGAAAATTTTGAGAATAAGAATTAATACGAAAATTCAAATATAGGGCAAGCAATGCTAAAAGAACCCTGATAACATATTATTACTAGGGTGATGGCTCAAGTTTTTGTCTCATCGGTAAAGATGAAATGGCATTTAAAATGGTTCTTTTGTTTTCTTAATCTTCTTTCCATCACTGTGTCCAAATATATAATGCTATTTTACACTTCTACCAAAACAAATATATACGTATGTATAATGCTTTTTTACACATCTACCATGTGAAATATTTTTATTCCTTTTATCTAAGAATACGGTGATCACATTTAAACCCTTGTTCTTTCCTTTTTATCCATCATAATATGTCAATTAATCACTCATTCTCTGGTAGTCCATGAAAGAGTTTCTACCACAAGTGATGAAATATAATATTGGATACAAATTTGGTTATGTTTGTCAACTAGTGGAATTCAGAACCACTGCCACTGGCTAAAATATTACACAGACATGTACATTAGCACACACATACTGCGGAATGCTTTCTGTAAGAACCCACATGAGGATTACATCAACACCACAAACACACAATATAAATTCAACAAAACTCACAGAATTGCCATCAAGACTACGTGTAGAACTCCTCAATGCTTCATCTTCTGTGTTCGGAACAGCAGAGGAAGGAGAGACATACAGAACCTTAAGCTTGCACTCCTCTATTTGCTTTCCACTGTCCTTATTAAACTGGATGAAATATGATATGTAATTTTCTGAACATCAATATTATTCAAGATGATAAAACCGGCTATTCAAAAGAAATATTATTCTTTAAGTCAATATGTTCTTACGGTATCCGGTGGAAGTTCATCAACATCACCATTCGGAGTCACTATCGTACTCTGCAAGAGAAATTTATCTTTGCACTGCATATCTGGAGGATATTCCCGTTGGGCTTGGAGAGTGACTGCAATTCCAGCAGCTAGTGAGAAGCCAGTATTTCAGTCTTGAGAGAACTAAAGTATACCGTGAGTACTAGTGTAAGAAAGATAGAAAGTGTGCAAACAACTTCAAATGATTGGTCAAAGCTAGCATAATACATTTCTAAGCTCAATTAACCAACCATATCGAAACAAAAGAGATGTCCACAAAATCCACATTAACTACATTGCTCAAGTTTATGTACAGTTATAGCACTGAGAAACCTTTCTTAGGCAGTCTCTACCAAAGATCCTCACTTATACTATCACAACATTCTACTTTGAATTATACCAAAAAAAGGGTTACAACGTGATCAAGTAGCACCTCTGATGACGCATGCATCCCAAGGCTGTATAACACCAGTATTGGGTCGTACAAAATACTTCTTTGGTGAAGTGGTTTTAACCTAGGAAAAGGGAGCAAAGGCACAGTTAAACTAAATATATAATCAAGATGAATTGTAAAATATCTTGGGAAGCATATACTCATTGAAAAATAGTAGAAATTTGTACAGAAACATCAGTGATACCTTAAAGGCAACATGGTTTTCTGTGTTGTTGACAACTTTAAGATCACAAAAGCTTTGTTTTTCCAGCTCAACTGATAACATGAATATCATGAACATATGTCCAACCAAGTTTTACTGAATAAAAAGTATATAATGAAAGGGACAAAGATGCTCAAATGACATAAGAACTAAAAGTTGCAATCAACATAAAACCAGCTTAAAGAAGAACTGCCTAGATGAAGCACTAAATCCAGATCCTCATGTGTCAATCGTGATTATTAGATTCATACAAGGGCTACGATTGTTTCAAGGCCTGGCTTGCCAAACACCATAATAAAAAATAGTGCATCTACCAATTCTAGAAGTTTCAGCAAACATTGATGTATTCAGGAGTGGATGTTTATTCAAGTGCTTGTATGACTTATAATGAGACAAGTTTAATATGTTATCAATCATAAGTTTCTTGTACATCTCCCTCTACTAAAAATGAAAGCAACAACCCTTAAATGTTTCCACCTTCGAAACAGATTACTATAAAGTGACATAATTCTGAACACTTCTTGTAACAAATTGAAGTCACTCTAGAATAAGTAGTTGTAAAAGATTTCTATGACCTTTAAGTACTTCAACAAGTTCTTACCAATCCATGAATAATTAAAGTCCTACCCCAATAATAAATGTCGTAAAGATATATTTTGACAAACACAGCAGCAAAACATAAAACGAAATCTTGTGGTGCCTCGTAAAGATATATTTTGACAAACACAGCAGCAAAACATAAAACGAAATCTTGTGGTGCCTCATACAACTTCAGAGAATGAAAAGAATACTACATACCCCAACTCACTTCACATAAAAAACTTATAAAGCTTTCAAAAAGCAAGAGAAGCAAAGACCCAATAAACCAAAAGAAAAAATATATGTAGCTTCCTTCACAAGAACAAATCCACGCAACTATCTCACATCAGCTAAAAATTTCTCTTCATGCTCTTTCGTATGTAACCATCTCCAATCATATCGCTAACCTGACTTAATTTTCTATCCATCTCCAAAATCATTATTTAAGGTGTATCCATACCATTAAAAAGCGCACCAAAAGGCATTGGACTTGTACTGAAATAAGTCAATAACAACAGATGAATTATCCAATTTATCTTCCTCTATATCATCAACATTGTTCTTTCAGTCTATCCTTTTAAATCCATGAAGTCAAAACAAATAAATCAATTTTACTCTAATTTCGAGAAGAATAATATTGTTAACCTACCTTTGCATGCAAATTCCCTCATTCGCATTTTGCATGCCCATTTCAACAAAATATCATTGATACGGAATTTCACACCAAGATTTAGCTACATACATTTACCTCTGTACCAAATGCCTAAATACATAGTTACTTGCACATGCATAACATACAAATAAAAATAAAAATAAAAAAGAAGACAAAATTTGGTGGTAAAAATTTGATGTAAATGTAACTACGAAACGAAAAACAAAAAAAGCAAAAGAAATCAAACACACAGAGAAAACAGAGAGAGAGAAGGAAGGAAGAAGAATCATACATTGGAACCTAAGCTCTTCGGGATGAACAGAGATTAATTGAGTGCCAACAGCAGCAGTCATGATGAGCCACACCCGATCAAACAATATAACCTCAAAAACAAAAATCAATGAATCTCAAACCCTGCCATTAACATTACCACAAACACACACAGAGAGAAGAAAAAAAAAAAAGATAGAAAAAGACCGAAACCCTAGCTCAAAGATTTTTCCAGACAGAGAAAGATAGAGAAAACAAAACACAGAGAAACAGAGAATGCGTCAATGCGTTGCTTGTTTAGTTTAGAGAGAGAGAGAGAGAGAGAGAGAGAGAAAGAGTTAAATTTGGGAGGAGTAAGATGTGGAAGAACGAATGGTGAGGGAGTAGAAACGGATTGCTCGGTCCAAATTTTGCAACCAAACCAAAACACACCTCCTTCTCTGACTATCCCTTCTTTTTTTTTTTTTTTTTTTTTTTTTGGGGGTTTCGAAGACTTTTAAAGCCACCAAGATCGGGCTCAGTCTCTTGGCTGGTCCTTTAACAAGCTCCTGCTGATACACACAGAAGAGAGAGAATATAGAAAGCGAAATTCCTGTTTGGAGAAAGAGAAAAAAAAAACCCTCCGATGGGTATAGCAGAGCTTTTCTTCTTCAATTTCCAGAGACAAACAAGGAAGAAAAGAGAGAGAGAGAGAGAGAGAAGGACACACGTGTCCTTACGAGGTCATTTTGACGCCCGCTTCAAAAGTGAAGCGTACCAGTCTGGAAATGGGAATCCACTGACGTGTCTCTTGAATGGTAGGTCCACGTCTCCTCTTTTTTTTCTTTTTGTCTTTTATTTATATGAAAATTTATATTTCCTCCACATATGTAAATATGAATTTTGTTTAATGGCATATATTAATGTCGCTATTATTTTATTAGTTTAACTTTAAATATAGTCCAATAAAGTAACGATACATGATCAGTCGGTAAATATAACACATGGTTTGACAAACTTCTTTATCTTTATCTACATTATAAATGCATTTGTTTGGATATATTTCTAACTTTTTTTTTTTTTTGGGTAAATGCATATATTTTTTTAATGTAATAATAGATTGATTTTCGCAATCAACATCCCAAAAAGATATTATAAGGATTTATCTTTCCAGGTATATTTTTAACTTTAAAATACAAAAGGAATTAAATTAAATCCAATTAATTAGTGTATGTGTCAATTTGGATTCAATTTATGAGGTAAGTTATAATTTTAGTAATATATAATTACCTTGTATCAAAAAAAAAAAAAAAAGTAGACAGGCCATTTTCACCTAAGTAGTAATAATAATAATAAATAATAATAAATAGGAGGTGTCAGTCATTATTTTTGTACAAGCTAGATGTAGAACTAATATGTTAGTGTTGTTTTAAATGATTTTTTTTTTCTTTTATTTTAAAAAGATATTCTCCATTTCTAATGAGTAATGCTACTAATCCCGATTTTATTAACCAATAAGCATATAAAATGATGTAAAAGGTTAAATAAATTAATAGAAATGAAATATAAGATAAATAAATCTGAAATTCAATACAGGGGAAAAAATAACACTAAATTCGAAGTTTTGTGGGTCCTATCTATTGAAAAGTTTTTTTCTGTTTTTGTGTAGAATATCTTTAAATTTATTTTTTGGGACACTTACATCAAAGACTATATCAAAAATGTTCCATATATATATATATATATATATATATTTTCAACATAAAGTACAATGTATTTTTTGCATGACTGATAAATTGTATCTATCTATAGATATACCTACTTTTAGCTCCAATATTAGTTACAATTTCTGAAAAATAAATAAATAAATAGCATAAAAAAACAAAATAAGGTCACAATCACATAAAGTTATTTTTTGGAATCACCCGAATTCAATCTTCTCTTCCATTTTCATTTTTTTAAAAAATAAAATAATTAATAAATTACAGATATATAACAAACTACAAATTATTTATTAAATAAGGAATAAGCAAAATAATTTTATTTTATTTTTGTAACAATCTTTCGAATTTTTCTAATTTGATAATATCGCCTATAATTTAGCTATTATAAGTGGTGGAACAACTTCTCTCTCACCACATGTGGTGGGATATAAAATCTATCTTTAATTGGAATTGTATATATAAACAATTTTTAATTTAGTAGGCTATGTAACATATCAATGAAATACTATTAAGTAGAGGCAAAAAAATAAAAAAGCATAAAATTTTCATTTTAAAAGAAAATTTGAATAAAATATACATATCAGCAATTTAATTTGCTATCGTTATTTTTTATATTAGATTGTTAGGATTAAAAAAAATAATATATGTTATAAATTAAAATTGATATTTATAATTTGTCTATTTTATTTTATATATATTTTTTTTATCATAAAGAAGGCTATATAGTCACTAAAGTATAGATATTTGAGAAGTAATGATTCCAATGTGAGATTATTGTTCTAAAGAAGCCGTAGCTTTGCCACTGACTAGGCTGTCCCCGTATCGATCATTCTCTATAATTTTAATTAAAATTCTAATACATTATTAAAATTTCATTTTTCATATTTAGGTTGTGAGGTCAATCATGAAAATAACAAAATGTTGGAAAATGTTATTAAAATTAAATTAAAAAACCTTAATACAATAAGATAACGAGAGTTTGTGTTGGTAGGTTAGGAAACGTTACTTCATAATGATTCGGCACATGCTTCTCACTCAAAGTAAAGAAGGGACCACCATTTTTAAATTCTCTAAATGGACTTTTTTTTTTGGGTGAATAACGAATTGCACTTATGTATATTGCATTTTAGCCAACAAAAAGGTGCAAATTACTCTTTTCAATAATTCTCACGTTTGGGTTTCAACTCGCGTTGTCCTTTTCTATTGATTGTGTTTGGGGAAAGTGATTTTTTATAATCATGGTCAGGAGGATAATTTTTTTTTTTTCTTTTTTTTTGGGGTATAGTTGTACTTTAGTATTGTTTAATTTGAAGTGATTGTATTTTTTTAACTTTTTTAACTCTCTGTTTTAAACATTTTAATTAATTTTTTTTTCTTATATACAGCTATTATATATATATACATATATATATATATATATATATATATTTTACCTTTTATGGTGGTTAACTCATAGATATTGTAAATAATCAAAAAGATGTTGATATTTGAACTTCACTTATAGCAAAAAATTTTAATTGGACAAAATTGCAACCAATTGTCAATTAAAAGCTCCTCACACCCACACTTGGTTCGAGTCATGCCCATTTTTCTTTTAGTGTAAAAAAATTTTAATTTGGATTAAAAAAAAATAATAATTACAGCACATTGTTATTTCAAATTTCCTCCATAATCATCATTTTCATTTTAATTATATATAGATAATTTATTATTTATTATATTTATTTATGATATTATCTTTTATGATTATACCCAAATATATATATAAAATTGATTTTAAATATAGATAAAATTAATTTTTATTTTGAAATAAATTTTAAATAAACATGTTTTTTAAAAAATATTCATAACCATTACAATCAAATATGATACATCATACTCATGGAATTTACCATAAGCATTATAATCAAATATAAAATATATATTTTTATAATTATAATATTATTATATATGATATAAAATGTATTTTCATATATATTATTTCCTTAATTAAACATATTTTAAATATTTTTACATATACTAATATGTTTATATGGTAATTAACAAATATTTTCTTTATTTAATTATATTTATGATTTTACCTTTTCTGGTTGCATCCTAATATATATAAAATCTATTTTTATTTGGACATAAAAAAAATATAATATCATAAATAATCTGTTTTTACATATATAAATATGGTTATATAGAAATTAATAAAACTATCTTTTTATTTGGACATAAAAGATATAATATCATAAATAATAATTATTAAACATGATAAAATAAGATTTATATTCAAAACAAATTATTTAATTTTATTTTATTTATCAATTAATATATATTTTTATTATTATATTAGAATATTATATGCTTGATTGAAGAAGTATGAGATTCTAAATTATGTATGAGATTATATTATTATAGTTACGGAATTATGTATGAGATTATAAATTACGTATAAGACTATATTAACCAAAAAGTGTACACTATTATAGTCATGAAATTATTAATAAAAAAAATGTAAAATATTATAGTCACAGAACTATATAGTAACTTGTTGAAATAAATTTAAAGTAAATAAAATATTCGATTTTATTTTATTAACCAAATAAATCAAATACATTTTATTATAAATAACTAGGTGACAACTTGCGACTATTTAAAATTTCAGTATTCAATATTTTATTTGGTTTTATTCTCTAATATTTATATTTTAGTTATTATAAAATACAATATAGTTTATTGAAGCAGACAATATATTTGTTTTTGTGGTTAGTCTATATAATTAATATACATATTTGAAAAATAATATTTGTTTTTGTTGTTTCAGTTTTCAAATAAACCTATCAACCTCTTTCTATTATTATTATTATTATTTTTCCCTTTCAATATCCACTGTTGCACTTTATATATCTTCCTCAGATTCCAAGTTATCGAAAAATGATATATATATATATATATATATAATTATGGATCTATCATATAAGTTTAATTATATATAGTTTCATTTAACAAACAAAATGGATGAACCAAGCATGTACCAATCATATATATATATATATATATAATTTCTGTAAAAAAATTACTTATGGTGCATATAACTAATTTTTAGATAGATATAGTTTAACCTTTTACTTTTGAATAGAATTAACTAAATGATTAGCAAAAAAATTTCTTTCTTCAACATGTTAAAAAAAGTTTCGAAGTGTCTTGAAAGAGGGAATAGCGAGTCTCTTTCATAGTATGTTCAAATTATGCCGTGTGAGTTTAGCTTAGTATCTTCTATAGACATAGTCACATACTTATATTTTGCTTCATTCAATTTTTTTGCATTTTCTTACATGGTTTAAGGGTAATGGGTTACAAGTTTGTATACAACTATTAAAAAAAAAAAAAGTTCATATAATAACAAAATGTATAATTGGCTTTTCATCTTGCGGTGATATAATATAATCGACCAAGCTATTTACACTCTACAGCCAGTGTAATTTTTATTTATTGATTTCTTCTTTTTATTTTCTTTCCCTGTTAGAATAGAAAATTTTCTGAAAATATAAAAAAATAAAATAAGAAAATCAACTACTAATAAAGAAAATATTGACATATTTAATTAATCCAAAAACTATTTAAATTTTAATTATTTTACTTGTAGATAAATATCAATTTACCAACGAAATAACTTCTTTCCATGATTATAATGATTTGTAAGCATTGTTTTTCACATCAATTTATTGATACATAGAATTCTCCAAATATATAATAGTTATTTTTATTTTTATTTTTATTTTTATTTGTTTCCTTATTAGGATGTCATTGAATAGTCAAAATCAATTGCATAAAGGAAATAAATTTTGTAGAACATCATAATCACAATCTCAAAACTTTACCATTTTTGGGAGGCTTAATATATATTATCCTTCTTTTGCATATTAAATACTGTTTTGTATTTTCTAACATACCATTTTTAGATTTTTGCTATGTCAGTTTTTGATAAACTTTGTGTTTGGTCCACAAGTAAAAAATATTTTGTATATTATTTACTTTTTTAAGTTCATAGAAATGGAAAATAATTTATTAGAGAATCATAATCTTATATAAAATTCAATCTTTCATTTTTGTCGAATATTTTCTTACTTTATGGATTTAGATTCTGCTCATTATTTGCAATCTTCTCCTATCATCATTCTTTTGTTTGGAATTGTAATTTTCACCAAAATTACATATTAATTATATTTTTTTACTTTGACCAATATTAGTTTAAAAGAAAATTACATATCAAATATTAATATAGAAAAACAAATTAACTTTTTTCCTTTTTATTTTGTTGTCTATAAATTCATTTTTTCTTTTATTTTCTTTTTCTTTAGCTTTTGTTGGGATTAGAACAAAACTAGATACCACAAATGGAAAGTTTAAGCATGCCCGTAAACAAAAATAAATGAGATAATTAATTTCTGTTAAGTATTTAATAGGATAAATAATAATAATAATAATAATAATAATAATAATAATAATAATAATAATAATAATTATTATTATTATTATTATTATTATTATTATTACATTATAAGTATTGATTATAAGAAAATTAATTATTTACAAGAAATCAAAAGAAGCATGGATTTGCAATTGGACAAATGTTTTTTGTGCCTCTGAGATGCGGTGACATGTACTATTTGAGAATACTTCTTAACATAGTTCGAGGACCAAGAAATGTTGAAGAAATAATGAATAAAAATGGCATTCAATATAATTCTTTGATAGACGCTTACTATGCACTTGGCTTGTTAGATGATGATAAATAATATGTTGATGGTATAGCTGAAGCAAGCCATTGGGGGTGCATACTATTTGAGAAATCTATTTGCAACTTTATTGTCAGATTCCTTAACAAAGCCTGAATTTATTTGCAAACAAAGTTGGCAGCATCTAACAGACGATATACTCTACAGGCAATGCAACATGCTACACCATCAAAGTTCTATATTCCTTAATGTTTTTATTTACATAATAATAATGATTATTATAATTTGATGGTTTATTTATTCTACTTCATAGATTTGCATCTGAATAATGAACAAATAAAAAGTTATACTCTTCTACAAATTGAGAAGATCTTATGGAGCAGTGGAAAAGTCTTCGTGACTTTCCAATGATGTCTTTCCCTGGCATCATTGATGTTTCTTGCCACCAAAATAGGCTTATACAGGATGAACTATGTTATGATAGAATTGCTTTTGTTGAAGACCACAATAAGTTTGTATCAAATCTCACAGCTGAACAAAAGAATGTTTATGAAACAATATGGGTGCTGTTGAAGGTGTCAAACCCGATATATTCTATATGTATGGATATGGAGCTACCGTGAAAACTTTTATCTGGAAAACTCTATCAATAGTATTGAGGTCGAAAGGGAAAATTGTATTGACTGTAGCACTGAATGATATAGCTTCTCTTCTTCTGCCAAGAGGTAGGACTAGGAATGCCAATGAGGTAAGGTGAGGTTGGTTTT
The DNA here is from genome assembly GCF_031755915.1 of Ziziphus jujuba. Classification (NCBI taxonomy): domain Eukaryota; kingdom Viridiplantae; phylum Streptophyta; class Magnoliopsida; order Rosales; family Rhamnaceae; genus Ziziphus; species Ziziphus jujuba. The sequence goes on from NC_083384.1 coordinate 17,269,738, forward strand.
TAAAATTCCATCCTCATCCAGTGGGAATTTTGCATCCCATCCCTACGGTTTTTCCCGTTTCTTTAAATGCTGGGCCGGGATGGGGATTCTCCAATTGGGCACGGTATGGGACGGGACAGTTTTTCCTTCTTTTTTTTTTTAATTGATATATTTTTTTGAGAAATTTATATAAAAGAATTTTTTTTATGAATAAAATATAAATAAAGTGAGTAAGATACAATTAAATTACAATAAAATGCATCAAGGTCCAAAATAAAAATACACACGACCTTATCCACCCATCTATCTTTACCTTTTTAAAATGACTCCATACAATCGCAATCAATTTTCTTTTTCCAATTATTTGACTATTATCCTCATCACATACATCTATTGGAGTTTGCTGTTCTTGACTATGTATTTTTTGAGGAGTACTAACTGGAGTCGTTGCTAAAAGTTGTTGATGATGCTTGATCCTTGTCATGTGGATTGCTTCCAATTGAAGGTAGATTAACATTTGCTATCGAACCACTAGCTTCAGCCATAATTTACCTTAAAAAAATAGCAGAATGAGTAAATATAGCAGCTAGGAAAACTTTAGGATCCGTTTGATACTATTCTCAAACATATATATATATATTTTTCAAAATTGAAAATGTCGTGAAACAGATACATGATTAGGAAAAACTACTTTTGGACCTTATAAGATATTGCGCATGCCTTATGACAAACAAATTAATAGCAGATTGTGAAAATATCAACTATGCCTCCAATAGTTAAGAGAAACAAATTGATAGCACATGTAGACTGTGAAAATATCAACTATGCCTCTTAAAGTTAAGACAAACAAATTATGCATAGCTGTATACCTTTTTATCTAATTAATTATTATTACTTTTTACTATGAAATATATATATATATATATATATATTATTTCCAATCAATTGACCAAAAGGCCTTCATAAAGCAAGAATGTGCTAACATGTGAAACCTCAAGGCAATTACTGGCTGTTCAAGTCACTTCCTAATAGCACCGTTTTGAAGGATAAAAACACTTTGTAAGATAGAGACATGGGTAGGTTGGTGGTTCCATGGCTGATGGTTCTCCAACCAGTACCAGTAGTCAAAGCAGAGCATAGAGAGAGGAAGAGAATGGAGGCAACCTAATAATTGAATTAAATCAATTGTAAATTGTAATTTTCTATAAATTATAATTGTAAATTTTAATTAATATGACATATCAACACTGTGCAAGGCTGCAAGCAACTAAAACGACAAAGGAAATGATCATTACCAACTCATGAAGTCAGCCAAGAAGCGAGTAGTTCCAAAAACATTAGCGTATTTCAAACTCCCTACCTATTTAACTCCAAGAAAGTTCAATTACCAGCATTTTTACAGCATAACACCGGCATATTTATTCCATTGTTTATAATATGCTTTATTTGTACTCAAGGAGAAAAAGTATTGCTACACTACAATGACAAAAAGGAAACGATGACCGTAAAGCTTGCACAAACAACTGGTTAGCAAAAGGAGAAATGAAACAAGAAAAAAAAAAAGGAAAAAAAAATAAAATATAAAAGGAAAGAGACACAATATCCTAACAAGGATTGGGGCTACGAGGATGAGGGCTGTGATTCTAAAGGTGGATGATGGTCAAGCAGTTGGCAGTCGGCAGTTGGCAACTTGGTGACATTGGCAGCAGCTTGGTGAATGGTGTGGCAATAGCTCTGTGAGGTGAAGGTGTGATAACGGCAGGAAGAAGAATCAAGATGAATGAGGGTTATTTTTGTTCGGGTTTAATGAAATTACATAAATAAATATATATATATATATATATCGGGTCGGGTTTGGGCCGAGGTTTTTATTCCCAAGGCCCGAGCTGGTGCTGATTCGAGTTTCAAAACTAATACCCGAGCCTGCCTCACAACTCCGATTTTTGAAGCGGTGCACCTCGGGTTTCGAGTTGTGCAGGTTAAATTGTCATTCCTAGGTAGAATAGCACATTAAGGTTTGCTATACCTCTTGCTCCAAATGAAGATTCAACTTGCAACATTAAACAAGGTAGTCCACTTGTTGAGTTGATTGTCAAAACTGAACCTATCATTTAGGATGAAGCACGTATGATGAATAGATATTATTTTGAAGCGTTGGACATGACTATAAGAAATGTTTTAAGATTTAGCAATCCATTAAGTTTGGAACAACCTTTTAGAGGTAAAACTGTTGTGCTTGGAGGAAATTTCAGACAAATTTTGCCGGTTATCCCAAAAGGAAGTACGCAAGACATTGTCCTCACAACTTTAAACTCATCATATTAATGAAAATATTGTAAAGTTTTGAAGTTAACAAAAACACGAGACTTCAAAGTATTGCCTCAGACATCAATAAAGATGAATTGAAGGCTTTTTCAGAATGGATATCAAGTATTGGAGATGAAACAATTGGCGGTCCAAATGATGGTCATGCAATGATTGATATACTTGATGATCTTTTGATAAAGGATACAGAAGATTCAGTTGCATCTATTGTAAATAGCATGTATCCTTCTTTCTCCAAGAATATTAATGACCTATCATATTTGTAAGAAAGAGCATGCTTGAGTAACTCTTGACGTTGTTGAAATTGATAGATGAATACATAAGTTCCTTTAATCAAACTGAGGAAAATACATATTTAAGTTCTCATGCAACTTGCAGATCGGATTCGAGCATTGATCTTATAGGAGATCTTCATATACCTGAATTTTTAAATGCTATAAATGCTTTGGGGTGCCTAATCATCAGTTGAAATTGAAGGTTGGTGTCCCCACTATGCTATTAAGAAATGTTGATCATTCTTTGGAGTTGTACAATGGGACTAGATTGGTCATTATAAGGCTTGGCAATCATATTCTCGAAGGTAAAATTATTTCAAGAAGCAATGCCGGGTTTAAAGTTTTTATTTCAAGAATGACTTTAACTCCATTGGACCCAAAGTTACCTTTTAAGTTTCAAAAAAGACAATATCCTTTGGTTGTATCATATGCTATAACTATTAATAAGAACCACGGTCAATCACTTTCGCATGTCAGACTTTATCTTAAAAAGTTAGTTTTCAGTCATGGACAGCTATATATTGCAGTTTCCAAAATTACAAATAGAAAATGATTGAAGATATTAATTTGTAATAAAGATAAAAAACTTACTAATTCAACCACTAATGTGGTTTTCAAATAAGTTTTTCAAAATTTGAATTAGTTATGTTGAATTAAAAGTTTTGGTTTAAAATTATTTTTATGATGTTTTATATTTGATTTGATTATAATTTTTTTTATGACTTATCATCAAAATAATATATTGCAATTATATATACCATACATATATCTAGTTGGTCTATAAAACTAATAAGAGGTTGACAAATTGTTTTACTTTTAAATAAATTAAAAAAATTACTAGTGCCTGACCAGGTGTACCTCAAAGTCGAGGGTCTGGATAGACTGGTTACAAAAGGAAGCAAAATATTACCTTTGTTTTTTTTTTTTTTTTTTTTTTTCCCCTTTTTTTTGAGGATGAGTACAAATCTCATCTGAAGAATAAGTGTTAGGAAAGCGAATTAAATATATGGGAGTAGGAAACATCAACCATGTTTACCATTGCCACTATGAAAAGAACTGCTTCAAGGATTGCAACTTAAAAATACAGAAAATAGTTGTTCTTGCAAATACTGAAATAACACCATCTTATGGCTCGACAAAGAAGTTGCTAGAGATGAGGAATTGCCATATTCAATTCCTACACATTAGGAAGAATCACAATAAGCCGCTTTGGAAATATGGAATACAAAATACTTGTCAAACAGATAGAAATGACGAAGGTAGCGGGTTGTTGCTGGGCAAAAGCCAGATAAGATTTCATTAACAATTACACATGAACAATGCTATTCTAGTAAAAGTTGGACAACTTTTCACGTTCCCAAACATTTTACCAAAAACAGAATATTGTTCTTCACTGTAAGTGCTCCACAGACCTCTCTATATTTTGGACACAGACATATTAACAAAAATCTATTTGTTGTCTTGTTGAGCACACTAAAAATTTTGGATAGGGGAAGAATCACAAAGAGCAAAGGGATGAAAAAAGTTATCACACTTGGAGTGGACACTCAATGACAAAAATGCAGAGTACCACGAGGAAGAATGGAAAAGAAAAAAGAAGAAAAGAGCCGACCTATATAGTCTTCTACTAGTTCTTGCTGACACATAAAGAGGCATTATACAGTTACATAACTGATACATGCAGCTCTAATGATTGATGGATGTGATACTTTCAAAAGAAAATTTAGACAGAAATTGGGGGGAAAAAGTAAAAAAACAGCATAGATTAAGATATAATACATTTACCAAAAATGGAGATAATTGATATACAAAAATTTGTATTCAGAGAAAAATAGTTCTTCTTACAAAGTTACAATATCCCCAAATTCAAGGAACCAGTTTGAAAGTAGAAAAAACCAACGAGCATATGCATGGATTTTTTTTCACTTGAAAGTGGAGAGCCTGGGAAGCTTGTCTCTCAGAAAATACAATCTAGCTCTCCTGACTTTCCTGTGCTTGACCACCTTTATCTCTTTAATGTTTGGTGAGTATCTGCCAAGACAATAAAAATAAAACATAGAAATAATCCCTACTTCAGATATAAGTGCAAATAAAATTTGAAAAAATAATGCTAGAAATTCAGACTTAGTGAAAACTCTAGGAGGAGAAATATCATATAGACAAGAAACTTATTTGGAACCTAAGCATCATCATGACAAATACAATATGCTAAAAGAAGCTAAATTCCACAAGGTCCATCATCCGACATGAAATCTTTTTAGTACCAGAATATTTCATCTGTTGGTGATGATCTTACACCACTCCATGGCTTGAAGAAAATGTGCTAAAAGCTTGAAACTAAAAAAGCATTGATAAAATTTAGGCTTATGACTTCAATGCTTGCACAGCCAATTGGTGTTTTAAATGTAAAATAAAACTTGCTAACCACGTTAGTTGTTATCAGGCCGCGACACAATTCTCTTGAAATTTAAAACAAATATATTATTTTTCAATCACAACAAAAATGAATTACTATGAATAGTAAAATATTAACTTCCATTGTATTCTAAATTCTAGAAATGATTTGTTGTTTTCTTTATTCTAAATCCAAACAAATAGGCTTAATGCTGAACATAGGCTTCAAATGATTTCATCAGTGTTAATTTTTCAGTTCCCAAGTCATCATAATCAGGAAAAGATTCATAATCCAACTAGTTATTTCTGCAGAGTTACGGACAAAGGCATACAACAAACATCATCATCAGCTAAGTCAAGCAGATTTCTTTTAGATATAGAAACAAATTAAAGACTTACAGAGGGAACACAATCTCGACACCTATGCCAGCAATAATCCTCCTGATCCGAATTGTTGTATGAATACCAGCATTTTGTTTTGATATGACAATACCTTTATAGATAGACAACCTACGCCTATTTTCAGGAACTTCCTGTAAATTAATCAGATAATAAAATTACAAAGTTCAGAAAAGAATTGCAAAACTATATTAAAAATAAAATAAAATGAAATGAAATGAAAGATTGATATCACAATTACCAATTTAATTTCCACAATATCTCCAGTTCTGATGTCTGGAACTGGCCTTTCCTTCTCTGACGCCTCAATTGCCTTCTTATTCAACATCTAAGCCAATGGAATATAAATTTTAACATTAGATCATTGGAATTTTATTTACAATTAAAAACTGGATTGATAAATGTGAAAACAAAGAACCAGACAAGGCACATCACACATGGTTACTAATATCATTTTTTCTCTTCTTCCTTGTTTGTGTTTCTTCTACCCGCTTAAGCCCATAAGACAATAAGTAAATATTCAAACTTGAAAATTCAGCAATGCAAATTTTGGAGAATTTCAATTCTAGAACATGAATGATTAAAACATCTTCCATTGCAATCATTATGAAATACGAATAATTTGATTTTCACACTAATACTGCAGTAATTATTTTCACTTTCCCGCAAATTCTCAGCAACCAAACGAAGAAACAAAAACAGAACAAAATAAAAAAAGCATTAAATACAGTACCCCCATTATATCTCCGAGTTTAGGCCGAGGCTTCCACGGTGGCTTCGTTTCCACAGACTCCGAGACTGCTTCTTCTTTAGCTTCACCTTCAGCTTCAGCTCCTGCAGAAGCTTTGACTTCCGAGGACTCTTCAACGGAAACTGCTTCACTGTCTTCAGCATTCTCAGCGGATTCCACATCACCCTCAGAATTCGACTCAGCCTTCACAACGAAAATCCGTTTCCCCATCGCCGCAACTACAGGGGTGAAACTGGGTCCCACAGAGCTCGACGAAACCCTTGAAATCGAACCCAGAGAAGAATTCAAAAATGGAGAAGAACGACGAGATAGGACAGTCGAAAATCCTAGCTTCTTTGTTGGGCATTGATTAAGGTGTCCCGGAATCGTTATCAGTGCCTGCCATTCCCAGAAAAAAAAAAATTATTATTTTTTCACCATCACCAATAAATATTGAGAGAGATAGAGAAAGTACCTGAGGAAGAACTTTCGAGCCCATGATTTTGGGGAAGAACTAGGGTTTGGAAAAATTGGGAAATTTGGGGAAAGTTTACTGAGCTAAGCTCATGATGGTGTCACTGTGGACTGGAACTGAATATGGAGCATGAGCCAGACGGTGAACGAGACAGGCCTTATCTGTTCTATCCTTTCGCACGAGTTCTGCACGTGACTTTAAAAATTATAATGTGAACCCGCAGGTTTAGGTTTGGGTACCGTATGGGGTTAAGAAAACGGGTTTAGGCATACCCATCGGTCAAAAAAAGGGGTCAAACCCGGCCCACACTTTTTTTTCTTTTTTTTAAACAACATTTGTCGTGTAAGGTTAGTAAAATGTTATTACACTTCACACTCCATGCGTCATACTAACGATATACAATAAAATTGAATTATCAGCTGAAATACTATGAACATCTCATGAGATACCAAATTGTGTGTGTGTGGTTTTTTTCTTTGAATCTAATTAAATCTTATATATTATCTAAAACATAAATAGATAAAACCGTAAAAGATATGCGGTAGCCCTGGTGGTTAGAGGCACCAAGGGAAACAAATGTTGCTAACATCGGCGAGAAATCGCCTATAATATCTATTGTCGTCCAACCCCGACACCAAAAAGGGGGAGGAGGGGGAGGGAATGTTTCTGTCATGATTGCCGGAGGAATGTCGTTGAAATCGATGGGTATAACCTGAATCGGCAAATGTCGATGAGCATTTCATTTTTTGGGTGGGTACAGTGGAAATAAAGTGGAGAAATCGGCAGATTGTCGGTAGAAATTTCAGGAGATCTTAGCCGACGTGTGTGTGTGGTTGTGATCTAAGATCTGATCTGGTGTGTGTGTGTGTGTGTGTGATCTACGGTTTGGTTTGTGTGTTTGTGAATGTGATCTAGTTTGTGTATTTGTATGTTGTGATGTGAATGTGATCGGCCGAGAAGAGAGAAGGCTGAAGGGAGGGTCGGCTGAAAGGAGAGAAGAGGGTTGAATGGCCGGCCGGAAGGGAGAAGCCGAGAACTGAAGGGAAAGAGACGGCTAAAGGGAAAGAGAGGGCCGAGAAAGAGAAGAGGAAGAGATGGCTGAAGGGAAGGAGGATATGTAGAGAGAACTTGAGAAGACAAGAATTTTTTTTTTCGTTATTATTATTATTATTTTAATGTGAATGAAAGTGTAAAATGTGAATGAAATTATGAAAGTTCTGAAACTGAAAAAAATATGTGAATGAAAGTGCAAATTGTGAATGAATGTGCAAAAATTATTGATTCTTTTGATTTTTTTCAGTGTTAATTGAGTAAGAGTAGGACATCAAAGGGGAAAAAAAACAAAAATTTTGAAGTGAAATGATCAGAACGAATCTTTTCAGAATTTTGATAAGAAATTTTACAATTGTGAATGTAATTAACATGTTAACAGGAAATACATATTGAAAAAATAAAGTCATTAGCTGGAAAGAAAAAATCACAAGAGAATTGAGGGGAGAAATAATACAATAAAATTATTACAAGACAAGTATTTTGCTGTCTTTTTGTTTTTTTTTTTTAATATTTTGAATTTGTTGCGTACTTGAAAAGTACAAATATTCACGAGAGGAATTTTTTTTAAGTGATTTGTAATGCTGAGGAGGTAAAAAAATAAGTGTAGTATAAGAATGCGTGTATAGCAGCTCAGCCATATTTTTATATTTTGCATCCTTCTTTCTCAACATAAATCATAGAGAGAGTAAGTTTAAAAGTTTGGCAAAAAGAAATAGAGTGAACGCAAAATTTTCACTAAACGTAACTAGTTTTCAATCTCCTTTTATTTATTTATTCAACATTTATATTCATAAAAAGAAGAGCTTTTGGAAGATCTACGTTAGTAATAAAGTCTCAATTCACAATTTTTTGACCCTAAAAAATAAGCATTTTAATAACAAATATTGTTAAAATTGTGCTTATTATTTAACATAAAGTTAATTATATGTATAAGATATACACCAAATACTGATTTAATATAAAATTAAGTTTGCTTTCTAATGTAATATATTATGTAATTATTAATATATTATGTTATTATTTTTGCTATTATTCTCATTAATGTTGTTATTATGTCTTATTATTATTATTGTTGTTATTATTATTATTGTTATTAATATTGTTATTATTGTTGATGTTATTATTATTATTAATGTTGTCGTTAATATTTTTTTATTAATATTAATATTATTATTGTTATTCTTATTAATATTCTTATAATTGTTATTCTAATTATTATTATTGTTATTAATATTTTTATTGTTGTTGATATTATTATTATTATTATTATTATTATTGTTAATATTATTATATTATTATTATTACTACTTTTGTTATTATTAATATTGTTAATTTGTTATTATTGTTGTTGTTATTATTCTACTTATTATTATTGTTTTTTTATTATCTTTATTATTATTAATGTTGTTATTATTATTATTATTATTGTTGTTGTTGTTGTTGATGTTATTATCATTGTTAGTGTTGTCATTAATATTTTTTTATTAATAATATTATTATTGTTATTCTTATTAATATTCTTATAATTGTTATTATTATTATTATTATTATTATTATTATTATTGTTATTACTGCTCTTATTATTATTAATATTGTTAATTTGTTATTATTGTTTTTGTTATTATTCTACTTATTATTATTATTGTTATTATTTTTATTATACTTATTATTATTAATGTTGTTATTATTGTTGTTTTTATTATCATTATTATTAATGTTGTTATTATTATTAATATTGTTAGTATTGTTATTCTTATTAATATTGATATTATTATTATTCTTATTATTATTTTTCTTGTTATTATATTGTTATTATTGTTCTTGTATTATTAATATGAATGTTGTCACTATTATTATTATTATTATTATTAATAAAATTGTTATTATTATTGTTGTTATTATTCTACTTATTATCATTATTGTTATTATTGTTGTTGTTATTATTTTACTTATTATTATTATTGTTATTATTTTTATTATTGTTATTATTCTTATTAGTATTCATGTTGTAATTAATATTGTTCTTTTTATTACTATTATTACTATTATTATGATTATGATTATTATTATGGATGTTATTGTTATTATTATTTGTTGTTTGTATTATTATTATTATTAATATTATTATTCTTATTAATATTGATATTATTATTATTTTCTTGTTATTAATATTGTTATTTTTCTTATTCTTATTGTTGTTCTTAATATTATTATTAACTTAATAATTATTTATGATTATTAAAAGGAAAAATGAAAAGTAGTAGCGGAAGAGCAGATCCAACTTGGTCACATTGTATTCCAATTGAAGGTAACAAGTATGGTACAATTTGCAAATATTGTAACCATAAAATGCAAAGTGGTGGAATAAAAAGATTAAAGTATCATTTAACACATTCTGATCCAAAAAGTAATGTTAAAAAGTGCCCCAATATACCTCCTGAAGTGAAGAAAGAGATTTATAATTATTTGAGGAAGAAAGAACATGCAAAATTGAAAAAAAAGACAATGGAGGAAGATATTCGTAATGAATTATGGGGTAACTTAGCTCCGTTTCGAAGTAATGATGATGATGGTTATGATATATATATATATATCCAGCTGATATGTATCCTGATGAAAGAGACTCATATAAAACTGCAGTTCGTGCATTTAAACAAGACACATGGGAAAAAGAACAAGGAAGAAACTTTTTTTAACCCTAGAAGTCAAGGATCATGATCTTTTCGAGAGGGTGGTAGTCAATCATGTGCTCAATTCCGTCGTGCCACAAGTGTAAGAGAGTCCATTTGTAGACAACAATCTCAACAGTTTCCTCCAGCTGCATCTTCGTTATATAAGTCATCCGGTGCAAAACAAAAGTAGCAAAATTTTTTATTTATGATAATGTCTCACTTGTAAAGGCAAAATTGCACCATTTCAAAAACATGATCGTTAGTGCTCAACAAACAGGTATGGAAATTCAAGTTCCATCTCCATATGAAATTAAGAAAAAAAAATCTAGACATGCAGTATAAAGAGATGCAATAGCATATTGAAAAGTTCAAAGAAAGCTGGAAGACATATGGTTATAGAATTATGTACGATGGATGGACAGGACCAACTAAGCTATCCATATTGAATTTTATGGGTATTACAAAGGGTCATCAGTGTTTCTTAAGTCAGTTGATGCCTCAGATAAAATAAAAAACTATAAGTATATATGTAAACTTTTGGAGAATGTTATCCATAAAGTGGGCAAGAACAATGTTGTGTAAATAGTCACAGATAATGGTTCTGCATTCGTAAAGGCTGGTAAGAAATTGATGACACAATACAACTTGTATTGGACACCATATGCTGCACACTGTATTGATCTTATATTTGAGGATATTGAAAAGTATGAAAGTATTGCAAGGATCATCAGCGTGCAAGAATGATAACCAATTATATTTATAATCATAATTGGTTACTTTCTTTAATGCGAGATAGATGTAAAAGAGACATCGTTTGACCAGGAGCAACAAGGTTTACAACAAACTATATTACTTTAAATAGTCTTCTTAAAAAGAAAGTTTCTCTAAAATAAGTCTTTACCAGCGATGCATGGGTTGAGCATCAATTGATTTGAACAAAAGCAGGTAAAGAAGTGGAGAAAGTTATCCTTGATAATCATTTTTAGGATTTTATTACTCACATTGTTAATTTATATGAGTCATTATATAATATTTTGCGAATTGTTGATGCTGAGTTCATACCTACGATGCCAATATTGTATGATTGTTTTCAAAAAATGAGATATGCAATCAAAAACCAAAGAGGAACTCAGTGGGTTATGGACATCATAGATGCTCGATGGAACAGTACACTTTCTCATCCTCTCTATATGGCTGGTAATTTTATATCAATCACTTATTATTAATTATTATTTTGTCTTATAATTTATATATTAGATTTAATTTTTATTATTATTTTGTAGCATACTTTCTAAATCCACGATTCTAGTATAAAGAAGGAATTGGCATTGATTCTAATCTTGTACAAGCTGTTCATGATATCTTTGCAGCATTAGATCCAAATTCGGATTGTTTATCTCAATTTGGAAATGAAGTAAGATTTTGTTTATTATTTTTTTTAAATAACATATTAATAACGTTTTTTATAATTTTTTCGTTATTACATATAGATAATATGCTTTACAGATGCACAAAAAGGGCTTAGTGATCATGCAGCAATTGCCGCCGAGTGGAAATGATACCTGATATGTGTATTTCAATTAATTGTTATAAAAAATCATGTGCGAAATATTAAAAATTTTATTAATATTTAAAAATTTATTAAAATTTAATATATTTTGATTTATAATGTTGAAATATACAGCTGAATGGTGGACAATGTATGGTCATAGCACTCTAACATTAAAAAAATTGGCAATGCGTATTTTGTTACAAATTGTATAATCATCCGTATGCGAGCGTAATTGGAGCACCTTCGCTTTAATACACACAAAACAATGAAATAGTCTCGCATATGAAAAACTTTAGAAATTGGTTTTTTGCTACTATAATATGAAATTACGGATCCGTGATATGGAATTAATAAATCAACCGCAATTAGATTCAGATTATTTGGATCTTCTTGAAATTGGAGCTGCCTCTGGTGAAGATGAAGATAATCCCATTATTCAATGGGTTAAGAATTCATACTTAGATGATGATGAAGGCAATCCAGATCCTCAAATCGCAATGCATGCTTCACAATTAGGGATAAATGTTGATAATGTTATTGCTGAAGAAGTTATGAGCAGTGATAGTGGGGGAAATAATTCGTTTGAATTAGTGACAAGGACTTCAACTAGGCTATTTAGTCCTCGTTTAGAAACATTTGGTAGCAGTTATTCTAAACCAAATGAATATGAGGATGAAGATGATGATGATGTCGTTGATCTTGATGATGATGATGATGATGATGATGGAGGTAATGGTTATGGTGGCAATGGAGGAGGAGGATATAATATAGGTGGAGGTGGGAGTGGAACATACTATCGAGAACCAAGCCAACAACCATTAAGCCCATTTACTAGTGAAGATTAATATACACATGCAACACAAGATTTTGATCATGGGGCTCGAATAGCAGGCACTGGTTCAAGAAGGCACTATGGCATTTCTATGATGAATCAACATGATGAAAATTATCGTTCTAACTCTTTGGATGCAATGAGTTTAAATATGCAAGTTAGTTCTCAATATGGAAATTCTGAGATTCCAATAGTGTATCCAATTGGTCAAATGAGATCACATAATCCTCACAGTGATTACGATGTTGATATCTTCAATCATCCCATGTCTCAAAATGAATGTTATACTCCTCATTGGATAAATCCACATTACCTTCCACTTGGACAGTTGGTTGGAATTGATAGAGAAAGATATACTTGGCACATCCACAATTACATGGAAAATTTCTCTAATATGATGAGTTGGAATGCCTATTGTTATACTCGTGAAACATTGAGATATAATAATCAATTTGAAGAACCAAGGAATTCTTTTTGGTATTAATAATGTATTAGAGATTATATTTGAGAATTTCTTGTATCTTACTATTATCTGTCAAATTTTTTATATTTTGGTGCTAATTGACTTTCTATTTAATTCACTTATAAATAATTTGTAATATTTATAGAATATTTTATGATTATTGTATTATAATTATTGTATTTTTATATTATTTTACTATATTAATTATTTTATATGTAAAAATTTGTATTCTAAATTAAAAATTTACAGTTTCCGTAACTTTATCAATATTTCCATAAAATCATACCATTGACATTTCCATCGACATCGATATTTTCTTCACTGTCACCAACATCCCAGCCTATATGAGCTGGGTTCGAACCTCATCAGCACAAAAAAAAAAAAAAAAAGAAGGATAAAATTGTTTAGTTTTAAACACTAATATTGTTTTAAGGCATACCAAATTATATACATTACCTCGTGATTTAACGTCTTCTAAATAACATATATATATTTCCATACATTCCATTTTTTTAAAAAAAATGGAAGAAAAAAAAAGCATGATTAAAAAAAAAAAGAATATTAATATATGTACATTAACCTGAACAGTAACTTGTATATGGCATCTTGCTTTTTTTTTAATAATTTATGCAGTATCTTACTTATTTATTTATTTATCCATTAATCAATTTACATCAAATATGGTAAAACTTAATTCATACCATAAGTTAGTGCTAATTAATTAGAATTATAATAGGCTTATTTTTCAAATTTGAATTTAATTAAAATGATCAAAATTAATTTGTACTTTCAATTAATGTTAATTAATTAGAATTAGGCTTTTATTTTTAAATTTGATTAATTTGTATTAAATTAAAAAGAGTATAACTTAATTTTGTACTTAATTAATACTAATTGATCTTATGCAATTAATCGAAAGTTTCCTGATCAAACTTGATTGACAAACATAAATGAAAAGGAAAAATAAAAACCACGAAATTAGGTGTTTCAAACAAAATACTCTTATGTATTCCAGCAAAATTTTTGCTGCAAAACCTTATTTTCCTCCTCCCATCTTATTGATTCTCACTTTCCGTACCCTTCATTAATTTATCAAATAGAAAGAGAAAGAGAGAGAATAGACACCGAGAATGAGGGGAGGCTTGGTGGGTTATTATTGTAAGAGGGGCTTTGTGGGTATTGGAAGGTGTTACCCATAGGGCATGGCTAAGTTACTTTATATAAGTGTGGTTTGTATATTAATATGGTTTTGGATAAAAAGGTAAGATATATTTGATATTAGTTTTTTGTTGAATAATATTATTATGTTTTTGTATAAGTTTCCTATGTAAATTGCTAAACCATTGAATTATCAAAAATAAAAAATGCTATACAATTTGCTTAGTCCTAACAAGTTACCAAAAAAATAAAAATAAAATTAAAAAAATGAAGAGGAATGTTAAAAACAAAAAACAAATTTGGTTTGGGATACCCGTCAACTCAATGCATATGGGTTTGGGAATACCCATCTATTGGGCAAGTGGATATGGTCCTGGGTTTAGGTTTGATGGGTTTGGATACGGATAAATCTAGGTTTGACAATGTGTTGTGTTGTACCATATTTGTGTTAAATTTTTTTAACCCCGAACAAGACCTATTAAATTTTTGTGTTGAGATATATAAACTCTAACCCATTCATTAAATTTTCGTATAACCCGTCATCCAACCCGTTAATCCATTAAGCATAAATGTCAAATTTTGATTAGGTACCAAAATGATAAAATAAGCCCTTTTTTTCTTTTAAAAAAAAATCAAATGAACATGTTTGTTAATAAGCTAAACATCTCCAAAAAATTTATAAGAAAAAAAAAGGAAAAGAAAAGAAATAAAAAGAAAAGCATTCACATACTAAAATTCTAAATGCATTAATAATTATCAATTAAAAATATTATAAACCAAATCCATACTAGACATTCATCATAGCTAGTGAACATGTATTATCCGTTTAAAATATTCAAAAATTACAAACCAAATCAACATTGAAAATCCAACATAACCATTAGAAAAAATTCAATCTAGAACAATACATCATTGTTGAAATTTTTATAAAGTTGTATCTTTCCACCACTTCCATGCAATAAGGTATGAAGCTCATAATTCTCTTACAAAATATATATATATATATATATATATATATATATTTTAAAGAATATAAAAAGTAATCTATAAAGAAATAAGTAAATAATTATATACATAAACATGTATATATATATATATATTTCTACCTTTCAAGCATCAATGCAAACTCTATTTCAGTTTTGTTTGGACTTAGATTCTTTAATATTCAAATTGAACACATCTTTTGTTAGCTCTTCAAAGGGAGAATCTTCTACATTTTGGACTAGACAAATAGCAAAAACAAACAAACAAAAAACAAGTTGCAGTATATCCAATGATGTATAATAGTAAGACATATTAAAATATAAATGTATGATTATTTTACCTCCTTTTCCAAAAAGCCAATCATGAGTACACAATAAAGGTTACACATTTTCAGGCATTAATGAACTTCGATATTGATCCAACACACTACCACCAATACTAAATGTAGATTCGGAGGCAACTGTTGAAATTGGTATGGCTAATATATCACGGGCCAAATGAGAAAGTTTTGGATAGCGAAATTGCTCCACTTTCCACCAACTAAGAACATCTAAATCTTGTTTTCTGTCTAGCTTTTCTTCATCAAAATATTTATCAAGTTTAGTTTTTTTACTCAAAGAAGCACCATCCTTGTAAGAAATATCAAAATCCTGTATGATACAATATACTATAATTAATATTTTTAATGAATGTATAAAAATTTAAAAAATTTAACTTTTATTTAATAAATAAAATAAAATCAAAATTTACCTAAAAAATAAGGTCTTCACTGTCCATCTGCTTAGAAGTCTCATTTACTGTGGTACTTGTATTGAGAACATGAGACAAGCTATCCATATACACCTCAAATAACGAAATTAATGTGTAATGGATATGCTGAAACTGATAACAATTCTCACCATAAAGCTTTGTATAAGCCCAGTCAACAAAATGAATGTTGTACCGAGGATCTAATATAATAGCAATTGCAAGAATCAAGCTATACTCTGACCAATATTTTTCAAACTTCAAGTTCATAAAAGTTCCCATCTGTCTCAAAAAGCTATCACTTTCTTTTATGGCTAATTTGATGTTGTGTTGTATTATGAACATTTTGGGGAAAAATAGATTTGATGTGTGATATTTTGTTCTGGAAAATAAACAAGTAACTTCATAAAAATGCCCCAAAAACTTAGAAATCTTTTCTATTTTATCCCACTCTTCTGGAGATGGACAACAACTGAAATTCGAATCAGACAATCCTAAATTGATTAATGCATGACGATAGAAAATAGTACTCTCTAGCATGATACGGGTGGAGTTCCATCTAGTTGGCACATCTTGTCTTAAGCCTTTCTTAGTACCTACTATCCCTACTTGTCCAACACAATCATAAAATTTATGCTTCCTACTAGAAGAACATCTAATATATTTGATGCATTCTCTAATTTTTGAAACTGAATCATCAATCTCCTTGAGTCTATCTTGGACCATCAAATTTAAAATATGAGCATAACAATGAACATCAAAGAATTGACCACTCATCAAAAGTACACCTTTAAAGTTCAACTGATTTTTCAAAATCTCAACAAAGTAGTGATTAATAGAAGCATTGTCTGTGAGAAAATATTTTCTTCTCAATTCCTCAATCACTTAATAGTGAACTAATTTTATCAGATAGTGAAGCACTATTGTGTGGTGGGGGCATATAATAAAAATTTAAAATCCTTTTTTGCAATTTCCATTCTTGATCAATAAAGTGGGCTATAAGAGTAAGATAACCATCAATTGATACAGATGTCCATAAACCTGATGTCAAACTTATCCTAATTTTAACTGAATCTAATAAATTATGAAAGTTTTGTTTTTCGATTCTAAACATCCTTAACATGCATGCCTTAACTGTGTTCCTACATGGCCACTTGAGATCAGCAGAAATATATGAAAAGATAGCTCTTATGCCTTCATATTCAACAAAGTTAAAATGCAAATCATGCTTGATAATTGCCTTTATGACCAAATTGCGAAAAGTTTCATAATCAAAATTTGAAGATTTCATCAAAACATGTCATTGAGAATTAGATAAAAACATTTGTTTAACATTACCATCTCATTTTTTAGGACAAATTAGAATATGATGTAACATATTTCCAATTCCATGAGAACTATCACATAAATATGTTATCCCACATTGCTTACACTTAGCACGTTTCTTTTTATCCTTACCAAGTGGTAATAACTCAAATAAATTCCAAGCAGGTGATCTCAATTTTTGTTTTGCACCCTTAACTACATGTAAGCCCTTAGTCTTCTTTGTTGTATCAGTTTCCTCAATGCTTTTTGTATTGTCTGTGATAACACGTAATTTAGTTGGAGTCTCGATAGAGTTTTCACTAACATTGATTGGATCCATCTATATACATATAAAAAATCAAACATATTATTACTTTAATATAAACTAATGTTAGCACCTGATGCTATTTTAAAATATATTATTATTATTATTATTATTTTGCATATAAAAGTATGATCAAAAATCTGAAACTCGATGAAAAAATAGATTCAGCCACTGTCATTCATCATTTATGTTATGCACAGCTCCTATAATATGTATTTATATATTTAACTCATATACAACTTATAATTTAGAACAATAAATGCTATAAACTCATAAAAATATAAATTTCAATTATATGGCGCACTGTTCGTTACTTTTTTGTGTTATATATAGATATATATAGTACATGTGAGTGAATTGGCTGTCCTTTATGTTATATATATATATATATATATATAGAGTACATGTGAGTTAATCAGTGAATTGATTGTCTTTTATGTGAGAAAATAAATTTACAAGTAAAATATTAGTTTAAGTTCATATCTTCTAGTTAATTTCACTGTTTAGGGAAAAAAAATTTATAGTTTAATATTTGATTGGATTTTGAAATCGGGAGTTGCATTTAGTTCAAGTCTACGGGACTTTCAAAAACAAAAAAAAAAAAAAAGTCTACTGAGAAAAAAAAAATGAATGAACGAATAAAAAAGTAGGCACTGAACTTTAAGTGGTTGAAGCAATGTTACAATCCGAAATGAAATAACTAACTAAAAGAATAAACTAATTAACAATATAACAAAATTTTTTTGAACATCATGGGACCATTTATTTGTAGTTTCCCAATGGTTTTCCTAGTAAATTCTAATGCAATGTGATAAATTTAAACATTAAATTAAGATTGAAAGACTGGAAAGTAACAATAAAATCATACTTATTATCTTTAATCAACTATTTTTTTAGAACTACGAACTTCCAAGTTCCAATGATGTTAAAATAGCTTCCCAAATCCGATGAATCTTGTTGAGCTCTTTGATTATAAAATTGAGAATGAGAGAATAGTAACGTATTTAGGGCTACGGCTAAAGAGGCAACAAATGTTTTATTATCTTAGTTTTAGGTTAAAATTATTATATCATATAAAATTACAAAAATATCCCATATAAATGGATTTAATGGGTTCCAATGGGTTCCACCAATTAACACCCATTTTCTTAATGTGTCTTATTGGATGATACTAATATGGACCCAATCCAATATCATAGATCCAAACCCGCAAATTATCGTGTTGGTTCGTGTCGTGTTAATGGATCATATTGTATTTTGGCAGGCCTAGATAAATCCGATCCAATTGTCATCCTTACTACTATGGAAAAGGAAATAATAGCTATAACTTCTATTAGCCAAAATTTTTTTACAACTTATTAAATATAAAGAATAGAAAACAGAAATTATGTAAAAACACATTTTTACAACTAGAAATAAGCCTAAACAAGGATGATTTTCATTAACCACAATATTAACCTAATGGATCACGATCCATACTAGTAGGAAGCTTTACACCAAATTCACCCCAAAAAAAAAAAAGAGCAAGCTTTATACCAAAGGAAAGAACCTAAGCCTCTGCCCAAACATCGTTAGGAGTTTTAATCAAATCCTATATTGGTTGGAAACAAAATTGAAGTGGTTTATATAGAATGACATCCAAAGCCCACAATCTTTCAATAGGTTCTCTTTGGAGGATCTAAAAATATAAAGATTATATATCCAATAATCATTGATTTGCCTTTGGCTTAGGCTATTTTGAGAAAAAAATAATATACTTTTTTCTTATTTCCATATTTATTTATTTATTATTATTATTATTATTATTATTATTTCAAAATTTAATATTTAATATTTTATTATAATAAAATAAATAAATATTTGGTTTTTCAAATATTTGGAAATTATTATTTATATATTTTAAACACATACTATTGAAAGCTATGGTGTATAAGAACCCTAAGAAGTGTCGTCTTTTTTTCCAAAAGGATGCACGTGTTTATGAAACGAAGCAACCTTTTATGGAGTTATATTATTCCATAGAAAGGTAATTAGAATTCTATAAATAAAAAAATCAATTGAGTTTTTAAATATTGAATTTTTGTTTTAACTATTGCATTCATTTAAATTAAACATACTAGTTTTGAGAGGATTAAAAATTCAGTGCTAAATTTCTATCTATAGATAGTTTTATTTTGGAGGATATTCTTCTATAGAATTTTAAGCATAATAGAAGAGACTAAATGCTATATTTAAAACATTGCATTTTGCAGGACTCTATCTAACCTTCATTCTATAAGTTAATTTTCAATTTTTTGGATTACAAATTAATTTCTATATTTCACTATTTTATTTAGTTTTTCTATCTAGTTATTATTCTTCTTCAATTCTATATTTCATTTACTAACTGTGTGGAATTTTCCCAACAAACATTGCTAGCTTTGCCGAGATTTAATGTAAAACCAATAATCTAGCATCCTTTGCAATCCCTTAATACTCCACCAGCACTAGGCCAACCAGATCTCATCTTATAACTATCATCAATGTTTAATTTCACAAAAACCTTCTCTAGGCTCTTTCCATGCCAACCATTACACCAGTTTAGAAATTCCTGTAAATTCTTTATGCATGACGGATTGCATATTCCAAGCATAGGTTTTTATAATATTGCTTAAATTGGGAGGCCAAATGAATCGATCATCGAAAATAGCCTTACACCTTCACTTTCGAGCTAACAACCAACACTGAACAAAGCATTCCACCTAATTAAATGAGAATCAGAGTTAAGTCTTTTAACAATTTTACTTTTCAAAAATTTTTTTTGGTAAGTAAAATAATCCATTACAAAACGCACCAAAGACCTCCAGCATAGGAGGATTATAAAGCTAGTTCAATGCTAAGCATATCAGAAGCCAAAATGTCTAAAACATCCTTTGGTAGGGAGTCAAAACAATAAGAGTTTAAATCATAATTAACGTCTACATGTAACGCTTTTTTGACAATGCAGTCTGTTAGTCTATTTGTATCTTTGGATTCCAAATCATCTTCTAATTGTTCTTTGCAAAACAAGGATTGAAGGTGAAGGAGCACATATATGGTATCCCAACCTGGATACTCTTCAGAAATTGAAATTCCTTCAGCCACCTCGATAGAGTCTGACAACTATGTGAGCTTATCCCACTTATGTTCAGCTGCCTCTAACGCTGCCCGCCTCACGACTTCTAGTTCTGCTTCCAATGGGGAATTGTAGTTGATTCGTTTTGAAGCTAAAAAGAATGCCTTTCCTTTCTAGTCCTTAACTACAAAAGCAAGACCAGTCTGTCTATTCAAAAAAGCGGCATCCATGTTGATCTTCTAACATCCTTTAGGGGATAGCTTCCAGAAATCCTTGGCTTTTTGGAGAGGTATTCTTAGGATCATCAAAAGCCATCAAAAACTTCTTTACCATGTGATTAAAGTAAGAAACTTCATCAAGGAAGGATCCAAAACCATTAACATTTCTGCAGTTCTACACAAATTCCATTAAAGAGATCAAAATTATAATTTATCTGCTTTCCATGTTTTGGAACCAAGCCTCTGATTTGGGGTTAATACAAAACTCCACAAGTTTCTTAATATTTGAAACCACCCAATAGTCCAATTTACATCCCCACTTGCTAGCCAATGTAAGTCTTCTGATGTTATGGCATTCTTTAAAAATATGGAATGTTGTTTCCTCCTCCACATCACACAACACCTAGTTCCAATCAACTTTTCTGACTTTATTGGACATCGAAACCCATGTGGGGATGACATTTGAAAGGAGTCTCTAGAGAAAAAGTTTAAAGCAATCATGAATTCCTAGCTTCCAAAGCTTTTTCCAAACTCCATTGTTTTCACTTTACCAAGTGTTCTTAAAAAAAAGACCATAGAAACTTTTGATTGAGAATCTTCCTTCCTTTTTTGTTAGCCACATGAGTTTTTCTATACACCGGATATGTGGCCATTCTATACTCAAAATAGCCTTCACCGACTCTGTAGTACACAAGTAATGGATCATTCTCTCATTCTAATCTTGTTTGTTAAAATCACAAAATTCAAAAGTGCTTCTCCAAACTGATGTCTACATCCTCTTTCACCACATAACTATTATAAGGGATTTTAGGAATCCAAGGGTCATTCCATAGGTTTATAGATAGGCCATCTCCAATTTGAAAGTAAGTTTCTTCATGCAGAAGTTGTCTAGACTTCATGATCCCCTTCCAGACCTATGAATCCTTTTTTTTAGTTTGTAATTTAAAAAAATATTTCATTTTAGAGATATCTCACTTTTAGTATTTTCATCCATAGGCAGTCTTCTCCATTAGCCAACTTCTACCTTAGTTTGGCTAACATGGCCATATTCATGTCCTTAAACTTCTTAAATCCAAGTCCATCCAATTCTTTGGGTTTGCATAAATCTTTCTAGGCCTTCAAAGCCATGTAACCTAAAGCTTTTGGTTTGGTCTCCCACCAAAATCTGTGGACAATCGCATCTAGCTCTTCACAAAACCATTAAGACAGGTGGAAAATGGCCAACGTGTAGGTTAGCATAGTTTGGATAACATATTTGATTAGAGTAGCCTTGCTCTATGTGGATAGAAGTCACTTATTCCACCCTTCGATCTTATTTTTAATTCTTTCTTTCAAATTGAGAAATTTTTTTGCTTTATTTCTTCTGAAAATAAAGGAATTACCTAAGTAGATTACTTTTGATCTCATATCTTTAAAACCTAGGATCTCCTTTTTTGCCTTCCTATCCTTTCGAGTGGTAGAATTGGAGAAAATGATATTAGACTTTTCTCTATTAGCCTATTGTCCCTACCAGCTGTAAGAATTATTAAAGCATTCGTTGACCACACTTGCTTCATGAGGATCGGCACGGCACATAATGAGAAGATCATCTATGTACATTAGATAAGATACTACTGGGACATTCCGAATAACTTTGATTCCATGCAACTTTCCTTATTCTTCTTCCTTCGAAAACAGTCTTGACAAAAACTCAAAATAAAAAATGAAATGTAGAAGGGATAGCAAGTCACACTGAGGGAGGCTTTTTTATGGATTGAAAAATCCACAGATACTTCCATCCAATAAAAGAGAGAATCTCATATACTAACAAAAATCCATTGAGAAATCCTAAGCTTCTAATTCCTTATCTAGGAGGTTCCATTCAAATTGGTCATAAGCTTTTTTTAAATCTATCTTATGATCATATGTCCTTTTTTTTCGTTTGTGAGTTTCATCTTCTGGATTATTTCCTGGGCTACCACTGTAATTTCAGCAATCCATATTCCTTTGATAAAAGCCTCTTAATTAGGAGAGACAATCTTGTCTAATACCTTGTTAAGTCTTTCCACTAAGATTTTAGCCACAATCCTATAGACAAAGTTACAAAGTCTAATCGGCCAAAATTGATTGAAATTTTGAGGCTAGTTAACTTTTGGAATAAAGACAAAGAAGGTCTCATTAGCACTTCAAGGAATTCTCTTCATTTTGAAACATTCCTGTGTAAATTTTACAACTCTATCTTGAACTATTCTCCAATAACTTCGAAATAACATTCCTGGGAAACCATCGAATCCATGGCTCTTTAAGGGGTGTAAATTCCAGATCATATCTTTAACTTCCTCGACTATTGGAATTCTTATCAACTGCATGTTTTCTTCTTGAGATGTGCATTTATCCCCCAATTCTCTTAGAGTATCAAGGATGCAAGAGTAATCTGATTTGTATAGATTTTGGAATTGCTGGATAAAATGGAGGCTTATCTGGTCAAACTCGTGCAACCATTCCTGGTTCATTTCAATGGCCTAAGCATTATTTATTCTTCTCCTGATTAATAAGCTTGTAGGAAAGAAATTTATGTTCCTATCTTCTTCCTTAAGTCACGCTTCTTTGGATTTTTGTCGAAGAATTTACTCCCATCTAGCTTGATGCATTCTCAGTTTATCCAAAATCAGATTTTCTTTGGCAAAATTCCTTTCGTCCTACTGTTGAGTAGAGCTCAGTTTTAGTTCCAAGTCTTCAATTTTCTTATTGGCAAACCTGAGAACCTTTCTATTCCATATTCTTAAAGCCTTGGTTGTCTTCATTAGACTTCTGAGCTACAGGCCCCACCCCGTCTCCACTGAATCTGTTCCCGGGAGTACCCTAAAAAAAAGGAACCTTTCCTCTCCCCAGTCGTTTCGGGTTAAGAAGATGTGAAAGCGCCTCTCTCTATCTTCATTTTATAACTTTCCATACTTGGACACCAATATGCATTCCAAGCTTTCTCCACCACATAAAAACTTAACTTATATGAGGTCTATGTCTTAAAGAATTCGAATGGTCTCTTCTTTTTTCTTATTTCTCCATCAGTTCGAATCAAAATGGGGCATTGATCCAATTCCTAAAAATGTAGATATTCTACCTTAGCTTATGGGTTACCCTTTAGCTAAACTTTGTTCACTACTGCTCTGTCCAATCTCTCTCTAAGGAGCACCTATTACCTTTGGCGATTATCCTAAGTGAATTGTCCTCCAACAAATCCAAGATCAATTCCAGCAACATCATGTATAAACTGTTTCAAAAATAATTTTCCTTCCCAGAATTGGCCTCCTTAATTTATAACTATCCATACCCTGACGCCAATATGCATTCTAAGCTTTCTCCATCACATAAAAACTTGACTTATCTGAGGTATATGTCTTAAGAAATTTGAATGGTCTCTTCTTTTTTCTTATTTCTCCATCAGTTCAAATCAGAATGGGGCACTGATCCAATTCTTGCCCCTCAACTTGCGTGTTACTCTCTAGTCAAACTCAGTTCACTAATGCTTTATCCAATCTCTCTCTAATGAACACCTATTACCCTTGGCTGTTGTCCCAAGTGAATTGTCGTCCAAAAAATCCAAGATTAATTCCAGCAACATCATGTATAAACTATTTCAAAAATAATTTTCCTTTTCAGAATTGGCCTTCTCAAAATTTTTCTGAGCTATCAACTATTTGGTTGAGGTCTACAAATGACATCCAAGGCCTACTTAAATTAGTAACAAAATTGATTATATGGCTCCAAATGTGTTTCCCTACTCCTCCTAAAATGTCAAGTTTTAAAAGGTGTAAGGCATCGTAAGGTAGCAAAGTCAAGCCTTAAACCTTACGAGCCTAGGCGTGAAAAGGCGTTTCATAATTATATTATTATTTTAATAATTATAAAGTACTAAATAAACAAAATAATTCATTTTTTAAATGTCAAAATGCAAATAAGTCTATATTACCTTTATATATGCAATAAACATAAATTAGCATGTAATTGATCATAATATATTTATGGAAATTCATGTTTTCCAAATTTCCAACAACATATTAGTTTCAAAACATATATATTACAAACCTACAAGTATCTAATAATTCATAAATTAACACATACTTTAGGCTTTAGTTATTACCATTAGGCTTTAGCTATTACCATAATCTAACTCTTGTCCAGTTCTTTGTCGGGCTCCAATTCAATATCTATATTTTTCGTGCCATCCGGTGTAAAATCATTTTCCTCGGGCTCCCTAATTTCAACTTGAGCATTTCTAGAATCTTTTTTAGGTGGTAACACATAATTCTTTATCTCATTATTATTTTCATCATCATCACAACCTTCGGCAATCCATGATTGTGCATTACTAACATCACTTGCTAATAGAGTCTCTAATTTATTACTTTTCTTTTTCCTATTCATCAACCTTGCATTAAACTAAACATAGACTAGATTGTTCATCCTTGTGGGGTCTAGTCTATTTCTCTTCTTGGTGTGCACCTACATAAGAAGAAGTTAGAAAAATTTAGTAAACTTTATAATGATTAAACTAGTAACCCATAAGTCATAATCACTAGCAAAGTAATAATTTAATATATAACAATATACTAATTAGTACTTACCCTTTCAAAGAAGTTAGAAAAATTTAGTATACTTTATAATGATTAAACTAGTAACCCATAAGTCATGACCACTAGCAAAGTAATAATTTAATATATAACAATATACTAATTAGTACTTACCCTTTCAAAGACACTATAATTTGTTTCACACCCCGATGAACTAGTAGTTAAACCAAGGATCCTTTTTGCCATTATTTTTAAATTTGGTGTTTCATTTCCATATAAGTCCCACCAATTAACTAGTATATAATATATATATATATATATAAAAGAAAGAGGGTCAGAAAATTGTTTTATGTAATATGATATATATGTGTGGTGTGTGTGTGTGTGTGTGTGTGTGTAATATATTAACATAAAAGAAAAAAAGTAGAATAATATCAATATACCCAGATTACAATTTGCATCATTGTTCTCCCATCCACTTATTGCTACTTTTTTTTTTCCAAATGCAACTTCTTTTTTAGTGTATTTTTGTAACTCGGTATTTATCACATGGTGTTGCATTTGAGCATCAGGAAAGAACTTCTCGACACAAATGATCACATTATTTGTTATCAATGGATTATCTTTGATATGTGAGTTTTTGAAGAAGTAAAATGGATTCAAAAAGTAAGCCGTTGTATGAAGTGGACTATCAAGACGATCCTTGCTTTTTGCATCAATAATGTTGAAGATCAGCATATAGTCACATTCATTCTTCAATATCTTTTTAATATTATCCTTTGCCTTTAGTAGCTCTCCATAAACAAAGCCCATTGAAAGCTTCTCCTCTCCATAACAAGTCTAAGCACTTTCTCTAATGGAGTGAATACTCTCAAACACAATTATATTGCGTTCCAAAAATCATTGGGAACAACAATATCAAATGCTTCTTTTCCCTTTTTGTTCCTTGACCATTTGATGTTATTCCATTCATTGCTTGTCATCATATTTCTCAATACTTGTTTTTTATTAAGCAAACTTTGCAATGTTAGGAAAGAAGATGCAAACCTAGTGACTCCCGGATGAACAATCTCTTTTTTGGTAAACTTTCTCATCAATGACAAAGTCTTATGATGTGCATAGATGAAAATAGTGAAGGATTTGGCTTTATCAATCACTCATTTGAAGGTAGGAAGTTTAGAGTTTCCTTCGAGCATAAGTTTTATGGTATGAGTAGCACATGATGTCCAAAAGATGTTAGCCCATTTTAATGCTAACAAATTTGCAGTGGCCATATTATTGGAAGCATTTTCGGTCACAATTTGAAGCACATTTTCATGCCCAATATCTTTAATGCATTCGTTGACATAGTCAAATATGTATTGACCGGTGTGAGCATTATCCAAAGCTTCCTTTGAAGAAAGAAATGTGGTTCCTAGTTTACAATTCACACATAAATTCATGATGCTTCCTCTTTTTCTATCACTTGGAGCATCGGTCATGATAGAAGACCCATTATTTTTCCACTTTTCTTCTTGCATCTTTAGTATTTCTTTTGTTCTCTCCACCTCTCCCTTCAAAAGTGGCTCCCTTAGTTGATATTAAAAAGAAGGAGTATAACTCGAGCCATATTGACCAAGTGCTTCAATAAATATTTTGAAGTTATCATTGTCAATGGCATTAAAAGGAATCCCGACTTCATATACCCGTTCTGCCAAATATTGATGAACTTCAAGTAATCTTTTCTTAAAAAATACAACATTAACATTTTATTGTTTCATTTTCGTATTTTCACTCATAGAAGCATCATCAACTTTGATTGGCCTTGCAAATTGATCCATGACACCCACATCATTAGCATTTTTAGGATCTACAAGAACTGCGGTTTCCCATTCAACGTCTTCGAAGTCTTTTTTCAGTTCATTGCCTCTAGAATCAGGTGCAATGGAAGAATTATTTTGTTTCCTTGGTTCCTACAAAATTGAATAATATGTGCAATTTAAAAATTTAATTCAATAAAACAAACTAACATTACTAAATAAAATACAAGTATAAAACATGCATATGAAAAAGTAACTAATTATCATTATAATAATCATAACTCACAAGTGTTTTTTTAACTAAACAATGATTAAAAGATTTAAAGTAAATAAATAATCTCTTTTACACATTTTATCAAACACCTTTGTGGTAATAACACAAACTAAAAAAAAAAAAAAATGTTCCATTAGCCTTTGAAACATTTATACATTCAAATAATACATAATACAAATTGTTATTTAATCTTTACATAAAATGGCCAAAACTGGATACAATTGTTATATCTAAAAAAGAATAAAAGAATATAAAAAAAAAGAAAAAAGGAAGAAAAAGAAACGAAAAAAAATAACAAGAAGAAGAACAAGAAAAAGAGAAAGAAGAAAAATAATAATAATAGGAAGAAGAAATAGAAAGGAAGAAAACAAATACCATGGATTTTTAAGCTTATGGTACTTGGAAAGGGGGATCATGTAGAAAGAAAACTTTTGTCTTTTTTGGATTTGTGTCTATATTCTATATCCTTGTAAAGAGTAAAAAGCAACCGGATAAATAGAAACTCCCTAGTTTTTTATTTTTGAAAATATATCTTGCAAGTTGCAAGTTAATGGGAACAGCTAGTAAGCTTTTTCTCTTTAGCCCATTTAAACATTAAGAATGTGGGTCTCTAAATGAAAAATGTTGTGTGGTGCCCACTTTTGCTTAAAAAGTATATTATTATTATTATTATTATTTTGGGTTAAATTTTATCTCTAATTCCCTAATCCTTATTATGTTTTCCTTTTTTTGTTTAGGAAAAAAAAACTTAATCTTAAAAAAGTTTTCATTTTTTAACAATATTTTTTATTTTTATTTTTATTTTTATTTTTTAATTTCTTATGAATTTTTTAAATATTTTAAAAAAAATAATCTTAGAAAAAAAAATTTTGAACAAAAAGGCTTGTGTCTTCTAGCACCTAGGCTCTTATTAGGCAGTCAACATAGCATTGATCGCTTTTTCTAAACCTTACTATTATGCGAGGCATTATATAAAAACATCATATCTAGGGGCGCCTAGACGATGCCTTTTTCCGCCTTTGAGAACATTGAGGAGATATCCAATTCAACATCATATGATCACATTAGACATATACCTCCAGCATTTCCTTTGGCTTCGATCATTTATGCATTATAGTATCCTAGATTTTTGCAAATCCATTCCAAACGATTACTTTTCAAATTAATAACAAGCCATGAAAGTTTTCCATCTCAAGATGCCCAAACTCAAACTAAATCAATTTAGCCCAAATGTAATTAGGAAGTACATGAATTAAATCCTTCTCACAATTACTACAAACAATTTACTATCAATGCACGAACCAACGAGTTCGTGATGTATATGTGTGAGATCTTTAAAATATATATATATATATATATATATATATATATTGTATTAGGATCTTTTTAGAATTTTCTGCCGAAATTCTAAAATAGTCTCGACTAGAAATCTACTCCAAATTCTATAAAAAATCCAACAGCATCTCTCTTGTAAAATGGACCTATTTAAATTTTTCCTGTATCAAAAACATATTCCTAACATGCATCTCCTTATTTCTCCCTCTTTACAACAAAATTTTCACAAGTTTACAATATTCCTAAAATACTAAAACACAACACAATAATAATTAATAAGCATAAATATCTTATATGAATTTTCAGATCTGTAATTTAGCATCAGAGCATTCTAAGAGTATTCAAAGGAAATATAAATATTACAGATATAGGAGAAATAATAATAATAAAATCAACGAAAAAGGAAAAATTCTACTTGGTACAGTAATGGAAATTTGCAATCGAAAGAGGCACACAACTTTAATAATCGGTCCACTATTTACTTGGACCTAGAAAAATGGGTTGGAAAACAAAGAAAACTAATAAGATGCTAATCATCCCAGTTAGTAGTATCTATCTAACATTAACAATAATATTAACAATAAATATAATAAGAATAATAAAAAATAATTAATAAAAATTAAAAGAATTAATAATAGCAATGATATTGATGATAACAATAATAATAGGGATAATTTGAGAAATTAAAATAGATATTTAGAATTTTTATTTTTCAAAACCCTCACCTAATCCACTCAATTTGAAAAGTTCCCTCATTTAAAATCATTTTCACAAAAGCCATATTTTTGTATCCCCAAATATTTAAATATCAATGTGGAAAATAGAATAATACAAAATAAAATGAAATGTAACAAAATATTATTTAAATAAATATTCCAAAAACATTTTTTTAAAAACAATTAAGTAAAATGAAAATAATATAATATAAAAATATTATAAATGATTAATTAAACAAGTAAAATAATAATTTAAACAAATACATTGAAAACATTTTAAAGCACATGAAATATCAACTATATACTTGATGCACCATACTATATATTGAGTGATATTAGGTGGCGCTTAATGTCTCAAACACTACCTTGCAAATGAAGGTGGGGAACAGATACTTGCAATCGAATTCTTTGATGTTCCAAAAGTGTCCATGCTAACAATCTGCAATCCTATGACAAAGAAGAGGGTGGCTATTGCTTATAGCGCTAAATACCTGCTAACCCTCCCTCACATTAACTCCATAGGATGGTTAAATAATATCTATGCACTAATCAACGATAATAACAATATAGAACACTAATATTGTATAGTGCATATAAAAGCATCATAAATGTAAAAACTTTTCGATAATCCATTTTATAATTTTACCGGAATGTCATAACATGTCAAACCCACATAAATTATTTAATTGTTAAATTATATTCACAAAATAATATTTTTACAAAAATATAAATATTTATAAAAATCTATTTTATAAACCTCAACCAACAATTTATAAAAATATACATAAAAACATGTCCATAAAATATACATAAAATCACAATTACTTTTGATTGAATAACACAATATTAATAACAATCCATAACAACATTTTATTTTGTCAATTCCAAAAACTATATTTCAGAAAATATACTGATCATCTAAAAATGGGAATAACTTTAAATCTTCCTTGAAAACCATTTCTCGGTTCACATGGATGTCTAAAATATCAATAAAAATAGAATATACATTAAAATATTAATTTTTATTGGGTATTTTACACAAAGTTTGCTCAGGAGTTTAAACATAAATCTTAAGCAAAATTATCAACCTATATACCAAAATAAAGCTCAAAGCATAAAGGTCATGAATTCGGTCTTGTCAGAAATTTAGTCGATGGTGGCTGAAATTTTACCTAAAAGGTTCAGCCAACTTCAAGCTCTCGGATCTCTTAGTCTAGCTCAAATTGAGCCAAAAGGAGCTTGCTTGGATTCAAGCTTAGGATGTTCAAAAATGGTAGAAAAGGAAGGCGGTCAGCTAGGTTTGGGGTGGACTTCATGGTAGTGGTGGTGGTGAGAAAGGGTGAAGGTTGGAGATTAGTGTTTTAAAGGGTGGCCGATTCTCTCTCTCTCTCTCTCCCCCCCCCCCCCCCCTCTCCCTTCTTGGGGTCTAAATGGCTTAAGTATAAGCCGCCAAATGGATCTGCTCATCAAATCTGAGCCATTCGTATGCTGACACATGGCATGTGTCAGCTGATTTTTTAATTCTTCATTTGTACGTTTTTCAAAATTACTTGGTGAAATCAATCCAAGAAAAATAATTATAACTTTCTAGATTCATAACTTTTTAACCGTAGTTCCAAATGAAGCGTTCTGTTAGTTTACTGACTCCTACAAATGAAGACTATACGATGGTATACAAGTCAAAACCATAATTTTTACAAAAAAAAAAAATCAATCTTGAGCCTCGTTTGAACAATTGGACCACACCTTCTTTTAACCAAAATTTTATGATTTCAACTCCGAATCTAGCATGTTGCTAGCTTATGAACTCGTGATGTATACTTCATGATGGTGCCTTAGTTGAAATGAAATTCTAGTTGTACCAAAAAGTCGATTATGAAACCTGCTTAGTCAATTCAAGTCAACTTCGACCAAACTTGGTCAAAATGTGAAAATTTTGATGTAATTTGGCATGGCATGTTACATTGATAATACATATATTAAAAATTTTATGTACTTCCCAATTCCTTTGTGTTATATAAAATTAATTAAACTCGAACTATAACAACCTATACCAAATAGTATCCAGTTATACACAATTAACCGAATTTCACCAATTAGACCGCATGTGAGATTAAGATTTGACTTTTTGTATAGTCAAGTTTTGGTTTTAACCATCATGCTATTTCGTAGGGTTTGTCAACACAAGTTCATAAATCCATAACATTTAATTTTGAATCACAATTTAAAAATTATGGATCTGTGACGTTTTAAGCTTAAGTATTTTATCAGCGTCAAAATCAGTACAAATTTGGTTTAAAGAGGACCTGGTTAAGTGTAAATACTTGGACAAGTGTGAATGTAAAATCACTTAAAAATACCAAAACTACCTAAAATCCTAAGAAACTTGCCATCCATCCTGCGATTCACTATCCTATACCATTGGATTATCGATTGAATTTCCAACCTGTTTGTGAAATTTTACGACCAGTCGCTGTTGGATGCACCCAAATTGGTGGGTTTTTTTTTTTTTGGTGAGGACAATATTTTTTTATCACAGAAATTTGGCCCAATTTCAGTGGTTTTAGGCCACAAGGTTGGTCATTCTCTTTTATTTTTGGACTCCTAAATCCATATTTAGCCTATTTTTGCCTAAATTCCACATCATTTGGAAAAATCTTAAGACCCCAAATTTGACCAAAACTTTGAACATATTTTCTGGTCTCAAATGATAATAAATGAGCATACCAATTTGTTGTTCATCTTATAGGCCTTCCATTAGTATATGATTTGTCAATTTTTATTAAAGTTTTAAGTTATTAATTATTATGGGTCAATATGTGTAAATACTTGGTAAAATTTGACATTTTAAATCAAATTCTCATTAGAATTGTGTTTGATTTAATAGAAGGTTTAATTTCATAAAATTAGTCATATGTTGAAAAACCTAAATTTTGGGTGTTAGATCCAAAAGGTTTACAATTTAATTGGATCCATTGGTGATTAATTTTTGCTTAGAGTTATGAAATTAATTTTAGGACATTTAAGTACCAATATCCTTAGTTAAGTTTTTAAAACCCAACAATTTTTTTTTTAATATTTTAGGAATTCGTATTATGTCTTGAGGTTGCATAGAAGTAGGAATGATAATCGATGGTAACTGTTATGGAATTATTTTTAAATAATTTTATAAAATAGAATCAATTTCTCTTTTAATAGACTCTTTCAAGAAAGACCTTCAAAAGAATTTACATATTTTTTAAAGCTTTCAAGTTCACTGCAAATAATTTAAAAAATATGGACCAAATGGTTTTTCTATTTTTACTTTCTTGATGCATCTATGTTCATTCTGAACATCTTATTCTTGATCTCGGTCCTAACCATCTTCATTCATGGTTTCAAATGTTTGTTTAGATGAACTTGGTCCCTCTTTTGACTTACATGGAAATGTATGTTCAAAGAACGATGTATTTCTTGATTCTATTATTGTGTTTTCTATAATTTATATATAAAAAAAAAATGATAAGCATTAATATTATATGCATAGCCAATGAAAATGCAATTAATGGCAGTACCTATTTTCACCTGTTCTGATGTAAGTACAATCACTTTGGCTAAACACTCCCACATTCGCAATAATTTATAATAAACTATCTTCCTTTCTATAATTTATATGGGATCTTTCCTTTTTGTTTTGAGACACCTTATTTGAATAGTAATTTGCTGATAAAATAACTTTTCCCACATGTCCCAAAGTAATCCAGAACTTATCACCATTGCATCATCATATCTTTCAAAGTACGATTTTTCCTTTCAGTCACATTATTTAATTGAGGTGAATAAGGTGGCATGACTTCATGTCTAATTTGATGTTATGCGTAGTCTCGTCAATTGGTGTGACATACTCGCACACCTCGATCTGTTTTAATTTTTACCATTTTAATATTTTAGTTGAATTGATTCTTAACTTCCATATTATACAGAACAAAATTTGTCCATAGTTTTTTTCCTTACTTTTAAGTAAATACACATAATAAAATTTCATCCTATTATTAACAAAAGTATTGCCACCATTTGTTGGTGCGAATTTTAAATCACATATGTAATTGTGGATCATATCCAATGGTTTGGTATTCCTTTCAATTGCTTGAAAGGATGACCTTGTCATTTTCACTTAAGTCTTTCACACTTATGTTTGGTATCAATTTGAAATGTGTTAATAGAATTCAAGTTAATTAATTTCCGCAGACAATTATAAATAACATGTCTTGGTTTACAATGTGATAAATTTGAAGACTTAAGCAAATAAATGAAAGAAGTACTAGCTTTATATTTTTAGGTTAATAATCATTTCAACAAGCTTAAAAGCCAATTAGATCCATAGCATTTGCCCATAGACATTCATGACTTTGATACAACAATTTTATCATATTCTAATGCCATGTAGAATCCATGCTTATTCAACAACAACTTGGAGATAAACTTCTTGCAAATATTTTACTTATACAACACATTGTTTAGAGTTTGATTCCCTTCAGAGGTCATATTCAGGATTATCTTACTTTTATCTTAAATATCTAATGTTACAAAATTACTCATGAACAAATTCTCCATATTTTCAGCTGGCTCAAAGGAAATGAACAATTCATCATCTGAGTAAACAAGATGTGTCACAAAAATGTTGATCCACCATTCATTCGAATTGGATCCAATTAACGTCCACTTTAGAGATAATTCCAAATGGCTTATATCAATAACTTTTTAAGTGATTTCTTCCATCATATTAACCTTTTTAGTCTTATTCTCCTTTGGCAATCTACAATTCGCTAATTGGTAACCCACATTGTCATAGTTGAAGCATTTCCTTTTAAATTTTTTACTTTTTAAAGGGTCCTTTATTTGGTCCCAGGTTGGACCCTTTACCCGTCTTCTTCTTCAACATGGTTATTTATTTATTTAGGTGAAAAAGAAGATAAAGATCCAATTTGAGGAGTCTCCAAGAAGCAAAAATTCCAAGTGAAATGATTTAACTTTAACAAAGTGGATAAAAAATTGGCGGATTGAAGACTACCAAAAAAGAAAAAAGGAAAAATTGAGTTTGATAAGTTTGTTGTGTCAAAGTTTGGAATGTTTGTGGGCTATGTATCTAATGTGCTTTTAAACTTAATGTAATGCTAACTAAGCCTAATAATATAAGTAAAGCTATTATTTCTTTGTCTTCCAATTTATAGCCTGGTAAACTAGGAAATGTTAATTATAATTCTCTATGAAGATTAATTAACTTTAATCATATTCTAGCATTTCAAATTCATTCAAAACATAAGTGTGAGGAGAGACTTAATTTGTTATTGTTTACTGTTATTAACTTCATAGTAATTGTTTGATTTCTTTATAACTTCACTTTGAACAAAATTTTTATTTAATTTTATTTTTGTTCCTATTTGCTATGAAATTTTGTTTTTTTATTATTTATTTATTAAGATATCTAAATGTGATTGGATAGCTAGTGGATGAAATGAAATTTCTACTTTATTATAATTTTTTAATCTAAAAGTGATTTGATTTTGATTTACAATTTTTTACAGTTTGGTGCAAGGCAATTACGTATATGGTTAATCTTTTTTTCCTTTTGTTTTAATTTTTAAGTAATTAAATAAATTTTATAATGTTGATACTATTTTACATAAATATAAGTGAATTTTTGTTGGCAATCAACCTAAAATTTACGGGAGTTGGGAAGAAGCTCATGCATCAGTTGATAGATTTAGTAGTGTTGTTCACAATGTATACTTGAGTAAAGAAAAGGCAATGATAGCTTTTAATGTAGAAAAAAGTTCTTGCTACTTCCCCTCTACTCCAACATACCTTGTAGACAATAGCACTATTATATCTATCAAATCTATCAACTTAAGTATGAGTTTTTTCCCAACTCTCAAACTTCTAATATGCCTTATTTATAATTTCAATACAAACAGGAACAAAAATAAAATTAAACAAAAACTTCATTCAAAGTGAAGTTATGAAGAAATCAAGCAATTATAATAAAGTTAACAATGGTGAAGTAACAATAAAATTGTTAATTCATAAAGACAAAGATAATATACATAACTTTGGAATTAAATAGATATAACCAACTTTAATTGAACTTATTCATCGGAAGAGCATTTAAACTTTTTGTGCAAGTGCATGCATATTAAATATCATTATTATTATGTAGAGTAATATTAGTTATATGGGACATTAATTTCCTCTAAGTCTTTTGTGTTCAGCCCTTTTATTTTTTAATAATAAAAAAGAATAAAGAAAATAAGGAAAAAAATTGAATGCATTTTACCATATGCAAAACATTAAACCAACCAATCAAAATATTATAAGACAAGAGAGAAAACTTTAAGGCAACATAATCAATGAATCAAACAGTTATATTTTTCCATACAATCTTATACAAAAACAACCCATATATGCCAACACTATATTTTGTTTTTATTGATTGATCTGACCAAATTTTTTTTTTTCCTTTCCCTAATTTATCGTTATTTTCTTATATATTGTCCTCCCATTAATTATTTCCTAGCTTTTAGGCATTCTTAATAGGATTTATATACATTATATTAAATTGCAATGAAATTTAACCAACCAAAAGTAGGAGATCATCCAATAGCCTACGATCCTGTCTCGCTTCTTGAAATTTATCTCACTTATCTTATAGGCTTTGACTTATTTTCTTCTTAGTTGAGGAAAGAACCCATTGATCTTATATACGTCATCGGTGTACTTACTTCAACACAAGATGGGAAAACTTTTGGAAATGTTTAACTAAAGTATTCTACATTCAATTTCAATTAAATTGAGTTTACAAAAAAAAAAATTCAATAAAAAAGAAGAAATCGAGTGAGAAATAGACCCAAATAACATGAAGAAAAACTCAACATACAAATAAAAATTCATCCAAAAATAAAATGAAGAAAAGCTCAAAAGACTACAATAAACCCAAATTAAATGTACAAGAGAATATATGGTTTTACCCAAACTAAATTGACAACTCAAACATAAAAAGAACTTGATGCAATTCAAGAAAATAAGTGAGTTTATGATATGGATTTAAAAATTAGCCCTCTCATTAGTTGATTGGGTGTATAGGATAGATATTTTATTAATTAATTAAATAATATTACTTTTTATAAGTCAATTAGTTAGCTTAACTGTTTGAAGTTGTATTATGCTTGTTATGAATGAAAAAAAAGTTTATTCCTACTCAGACTCTATCTTTTCCTTTATATCTCTTTATCCCATCCTATTCTATCCTTTTTTATTTTTTATTCTCTTGCTGTTCTTTTTCTTGGTAAAAATAATATATTATTTCATATTAAAGCTGTCAGCTCCATGAAGATAACAGGGATAACCATTGTTTAGTTCTAAAATGAAGTCCTGGAAATTTTGGGTGAGCATGAGTCCAAATTAAAGTAAATAAATGTGACTCTCCAAATGATCCTTATCAAATTGCAGGCCCTACACGTTTTAAATGGGAAGAATTTTAAGGAGTGAGAAATCAACCCCTTCTACCTTGGTGAATCATTGTATAGGTGACCCAGCATGCTTATCATAGGATGTTTCCCAATGTTGGAGATGATAATACTCATCTTTTAGATGCCACTAAGAAATTCATCCAACGCCAACCAAAAGTTTTGGTTGATTTAGCAGGTTTGATAATTGGATATGATTTGGAAGACCGAATTCAATAAGCCAGGGAAAACAAGAAAAAATATGGTGACTCATAGGAATCTATTAAACATTTGGTTCTTGGTTTCACACAAGATCATCTGTTGCACAATCCTATATTGATTTATGAGCCAACCATGGAGGTGGAAGAAAATATCATGGATCAATGTGTGGAAGAATAAGTGGTGGTTTTCCCAAATATTACTTAACATTTATCCTTGAGGAAAATGATGTTTTTAGGGGGAGGAAATTATATGGACATAAAAATTAAACCTCTCATGAGTTGGTTGGGTGTATGAGGTAGTTATCTTATTAATTAATTAGATAATATTACTTTTATTAGTCAATTAGGTATCTTATCTTGTTGTCTATGTTGTCACGTTTGAGGTATTTATTATTTTGTAAGTGGATTATTTCCTTTTAAGTATCTGCAAGTTGTATTATGGTCGTTATGAATGAAAGAAATTTATTCCTATTCAAACTCTATATCTTCCTTTCTATCTCTTTATCCCTTCTTCTTCTATCTTTTTTTCTTTTGTTCTCTTGCTATTTTTCTTTTTGGTAAAGGACGTATCAATTTATTAAATTAAAGTCAATGAAGAACATCTAACCTAAACTTGATACTTGATAGCATAACGTGCTTTCAAAATTTTTGTTGTGGCAGCTTCAAGTTTCTAGCTTTAAGAGACAGAGAAAGACTACAAAAAAAAAAAAAATGTTGTTACTTTAGGTCAACATTATGGGTTGCTTGCAAAGAAAACCAAAATGCATTTGGAGTGTTCAACATTTGGATTTCGAGGTGGATTGGGAAAGAGCTTTGGAATGAAAGTTAAATGGAACAAAATGAGAAGTAATTACATATACCAACAGTGGCAACATTTTAATAAATCTACCACATATGAGGCTTAACACACAAGCCAACTCTGTACCACATACGTTTTAGTATCTATAACAATTTTATGTTGCAAAAATAATTGTTGCACAAGTACTTATAACTTTCACCATTAAAAAATTATATATATTTAGCGGCAATTTAACTTTGCCGCTAAAATGATCAATACAATAAATCCAATTTCTTATCGTGAAGGGAAAAAAGAAAAAAAAGAAAAAAGAAAAGGTAATTATGTGTATAAATGCACATATTCAAGTCAATATAAATATATACTATTACTATATGAATATGGTTAACACATACACAAATAATATTGTTGAACAAACAATAAATAACATAAATATTCATAAAAACAACATAAATATATGTATAAAACATAATATATCAATATGTAGCTAAATTTGAAAAACATAATAACAAATCAAAGAAATATTATAAGGGTTACCTCTAGATATAAACTAGCATAAAGTCTTGGGTTAGAAGAAAATCAATGCCAACGACGATAATAATCAATGGATGAGAAAAATATTATAAAGATTACAAATTTTAAGATGAATGATAATTATAAAACATAATTATAATGATTAAGTGCCTATCTGGCGAGCTTTTTTTAAGATCAAAAGCTCTACTTGAAAGCGAAAAGTTCTTTTGTTAAAAAATAAAGGTGTTTGACAAAAGTCAACGAGCACTTGTTGACCAAAAAAATAGTTTTTTTAGGTTCTTTTAAAGAAGCCCAAATTTTATGTTTTTTTAGAAAAACTTTTTTTTTTTTTTAGTTTATATGGAAACTTAATGAGAATTCAATACAACGATTTTAACTTATATGAAAACTCATTGAACATTTAATATAGTTTTTTTATTTACAGCCAAACACTTATTAACTTTTTAATAAAACTTTTTTT
The DNA here is from genome assembly GCF_031755915.1 of Ziziphus jujuba. Classification (NCBI taxonomy): domain Eukaryota; kingdom Viridiplantae; phylum Streptophyta; class Magnoliopsida; order Rosales; family Rhamnaceae; genus Ziziphus; species Ziziphus jujuba. The sequence goes on from NC_083384.1 coordinate 17,308,884, forward strand.
AAAAAAAAAGATCTATTATACAAAGTTTTACAGATAAAAACTTTATTTTCATCAGCTATATCAAATGAATCCTAAATGTAATTATGAAGTTACAAATATATATGTGGTATCTAGTACTCATAATTTAGAGTAATTTTGACATTAAGTCTGAAATTATTCCCTTGATTTACTTAGCAAATGTCATAGGTTAGGAAAGGTCTTTTTTATTTACATTACTTTCTTAATTCTATTTCACATGCATACAATGCATATTGCTTTTTGCTTAGTCATTTTCCATTTCTTCGGGCCAAGGACATGAAAATTGGAATGATATTCACAGTAAAAAAATCTTAAAACTTAAAAGTTTTCATCAACAACCCAATTAAATAAACATGATTTAAAACTAAAGACACAAGCTTGTGAATGAGTCAAAGCTTAAAAAAAAAAAAATGAAAGATTTTCAACTGTTCAATATATGCTATAAAACTAAAGACACAAGCTTGTGAATGATTAAAAGCTTAAAAAAAAAAAAAAAACGATTTTCAACTGTTCAATATATGCTATAGCAATACCCATTAAAGTTAATAAAAACAATAAAATCATAGATCACATATAATTTCAGTCTATGCCTTCCCTATGTCACAAAATGAATTTGATAGATAACTTTAACTTACATATATATATATAGATATAAAATATGAATTTGATGGTTCCATAACAGGTGTTTAACCTCTAGCATGTGACTTATAAAAACTTATAATCTAATTGTTATATGCTTGAGAATCATTATTAACTCATGTGATTTCTTATAAATAAGGGTTAGACATTTTAAAATCAATCCTAGATATCCTATTAATTAGGATTAGATAGAACTCTTGGTCATACTGTCTACATTATTGTAAGCGTATAGAACAAGTTTCACAGTAATGGAATATTGTGCGTAAGGATTGTTTTGTACAATATTAGTTTTTCCTTATTTTTGTGTGACTAAAGAAACTATTGCTTTTTTATTTGTAGGTTTGATTTAATGATAAAAATAATTAAAAATACAAATTCAGATCAAGTTCAAACCTTGTTTATTACATAGCAAAGCATGCTAATTTAATTTCACTTTCCACTATTAATTATGTTCCTAATTTTAGACATTGAAAAAAATATGGTAAAAAAAAAAATGTGTACACGATCACTGAACATTTTTATGTGAAATTGTGAATAATTAATTTAAATAATTAATTAGAAAAAAATAAAATAATAAATTAAAAAGATAAATAGAATTTTTTTAATCTATTATTTAAATTACAAAGGATCCAAATTTCATCATCTGTATTCCATATTTTTATGAACATAAATAAACTTACAACCATCGAAACTAAACGTGCCAATTATCGAAACTAAACCCTTTTTTTTTTTTTTTAGGTACATTGGGAATGTGAAATTGCGAAGGTAGTTTGGAATTTTGCGTGACTCATGATTTTATGGAGCAAACCCTCCCACCAACTGCCACGTGGTAAACACGCATAGCATAAATTGTCTCTCTTCGATGAAACAGACAGTGAGGTTATCACAACCACAATCTCCCTCACCGATCTCAAACACTCTCAGCGTGGCGCCCAAGTACTTGGAAAAACCAGTTCAAATCCTCACAGCTCGCCACGTAACCTTTTCCTTCCATTTTCTCTCTCTCTCTCTCTCTCTCTCTCCTCCGCCTTCTTCGCTTTCCTCTCCGTCTTTCTTACCCTCACTCTTTCTCGCTTCTCGCTCGCTCGCTCGCTCGTTGAGAATTGCAAGCCAGTCAAATTTTGGCTTTTTAAATCTGATACTTCGGGGCCTTTGTTATTTCTCTCTGTTCACTCTTGGGTCAATTTTTCTTCCACTAAGCTATATTGCTTTTTCTATCTAACTGAGATTGCGAAAGATTTGAGACTTTTTTTTCACTATTTCTATTCTGGGTTATGTTTGTTTTTTTCTTTCATTTTCCCTGTTTGTTTGTTTGTTGAGAAAGATTGATAGAGCTTGAGAAAGATTTGAATGCGGTTTCTGGGTTTTGTTCAGAGTTGTGAATATTGGGGGAAAAATTAGTATCGTAGTTTATTGTTATTATTCTTATTTGGATTGGAAAAAAAAGATTGTGAACGATGAGTCCGAGTTCTGAAACGAAAAGGGGAATCCCACCTGGGATTTTGATTATACGAAAGATTAGAGGGAAAGATTTTAGTTTGTCTACGTATAGATACGTGGTTTTGTTCGTCACGTTCGTAGCATATGCCTGTTACCACGCTTCAAGAAAACCCAGTAGCATAGTGAAGAGTGTTTTGGATCCTGACCCGGAAAAGCCGCTTAACGGGTTGAAACCATGGCCCATTGGCGAGTTCTTTGTCGAGGCAGAATTCGGTAGCAATGGCAAATACAGGGTGAAAGAAAGAGGGTGGTATCCATTCAATGGAAAAGATGGGACATCAAAATTGGGCGGGATTGATGTTGCATTTCTAGCATGTTATTCGATGGGAATGTTTGTTGCTGGGCATTTGGGTGATTCATTGGACCTCCGGTTGTTCTTGACCATAGGAATGGTTGGGAGTGGATTCTTTGTTGGGTTATTTGGAATGGGGTATTTCTGGAATGTCCATGCTTTTGGGTTTTTCCTTGTTATGCAAATGGTTGCTGGGTTGTTTCAAGCAACGGGTTGGCCTTCGGTTGTGGCGGTGATTGGGAATTGGTTTGGAAAAAGGAAGAGGGGTTTGATAATGGGTGTTTGGAACGCTCATACTTCGGTTGGTAATATTAGCGGGTCTCTTCTTGCTGCTAGTGTTTTGGAGTATGGTTGGGGTTGGTGTTTTATAGTTCCAGGTGCATTTATCGCATTAGGAGGGTTAATGGTTTATTTGTATTTGCCTGCATATCCTGAGGATGTTCTACCACCTTCAAATGATGAGGCTGTGGCTAATGATGAAGAAGCTCTCATAGTAAAAGAAAGTATGGAAGGGGAAACAGAGATTGCTCCCCAACGTGGGTCTGTCAGTAGGAGAAGCGTTGGGCTTCTTGAAGCCTGTATGATACCTGGAGTAATACCGTTTGCATTGTGCCTGTTCTTCTCAAAGCTTGTGGCATATACGTTTCTGTATTGGTTACCATTTTACTTAAGCCAGACTGGTATTCTTATGCCCTTCTGGTTTATTTATTTATTTATCAATCTAGCATGAGTCTGAAACTTGTAGGTTCTATCTTGGTATTTGGTTTTTTCTTATAGCATCTGTTTTGTCCTTTTTTTTTTTTTTTTTGGGGTGATAATCATTAGTTTGTCTATTGTAATATTGGTAGTCAAGGAATTTTCACATAACAGAGGTTGAAGGTAGATAAGGTTCTTCGGAGTGCCATATAGTATTTCTGCAAGGCCAAAATTATGGCCTAGTATTCTGGGAGAGAAAATTTTATTTGCATAGCAAGTATCCTGTCCATAATATAGTTAAAATCAGGATCTGAAGTATAAAAATTCTGCTGTATTTTGAGGAGAAAACTTTTCTGTGGTCAGGCATGGTCGCTAATTCTTAATAGTTGCTGGTCATTTAACAGGCAGGTACTTTTGAGAATTATTAATGAGCCGCTTTATAACAAAGTTCATGGCAAAATGCAAGATCGGTTGTAAAGAAATTTTATGTGAATAGCCTTTGGCACAGTAGCTTGGAACCATGTTTGGTAGATCTGCTATTGTCTCTTTTGCGTGGGCTATCTGGCTTATCCATGTTTTATACAATTAAGGAAATTTTCCTCTTTGAAGAGGCTGATATTTGGAGACCATAGACTCCTTGTGGTCTATGCATTTCTTGTTTTTTGTGGATAGTAGCATGCATTAAAACTTATATTCGTTGCTGTTGCCTAGTATTTTATCCTATAAGACATGATGCAATTTGAGATGGTTCACTCTTTACAATCAATGATATAATGCTTGCAAGAGTGAAACTTTTTTGGGCAAAAGAAAAGCCTATCCTGTTTAAGGTTCTTTTGGTTTTAGATCCTTCTTATTATCTAATATATAATATTTTGCTTCTTGGTTCCCTTTTATCATTTTGCAGAAATTGGAGGGAAGCATGTTTCTGTTAAATCTGCTGGAAATCTCTCTACTTTATTTGATGTAGGGGGCATTATTGGTGGAATTCTTGCTGGCTATATATCTGATAAGCTTAATGCTCGGGCTATAACAGCAGCGAGCTTCACGTATGCTGCAATTCCTTCCATGCTTTTATATCGGACGTATGGGAATGTTTCGCTCACTGTCAACATTGTGCTTATGATGGTTGCTGGCTTGTTTGTAAATGGGCCCTATGCACTAATCACCACTGCAGTTTCTGCTGACCTTGGTACACATGAATCCCTTAGAGGGGATTCTCGAGCACTGGCAACAGTGACTGCCATAATTGATGGTACAGGGTCAGTTGGTGCAGCTCTTGGTCCTCTTCTTACTGGATTTCTTTCAACGAAAGGATGGAATGCAGTATTTGTAATGCTAACAATTGGAGCTCTAATTGCGGGACTACTTTTAACGCGTATGGTCATAACTGAAATTTCTGAGAAAACTTCCAAACCTGTTCCTGTATCCAGTGATGAGCAACATTTTGGAGGTAATTTTTTTCTGTAGTTATTCCATTTTATTTTGCTTACAAGATCCAACCTTTTGCCCTCTTCCCATCTAAAATTGATTATGTAGAATTTTTGCATATCCTGTGTTAGTAAGTCTTACTGTCTAACATAAAAGACTTGCTTTGAGAAATGTCCTGATCTTGATGCTTTAAAGAGATCTTACACATGATCTCCTACTCCTAGTAACCTGACTGACCGTTCATATTTATGGTTAGAGTCCATATTACATGATGGAGAATCATCATGGTCTCTGAAACACTCATCTTAAATGATGTTAAATGTTGGGAGTGAGGTATTCTACCTGAGGCTAGATGAACCATAGATAAAAAAGATGTTTAAAAATTTTAATGAAATTGAATTCATCAAAAAGCATGTCGGACAGACTTGCTTCCAATGCTCAGTAGTTTGGATGTCCATATGTAATCCATATGTTGTTGTGTTCCATTTTGATTTAAAGTTTATATTTTTTATTTTTTTTGGGGGTAAATTGATGTAGAGGAGTTGATGACATAATACTTATGGAACTATTATTTGTCCTCCCTTATAAAAGATTAGAATAATATAGACTCCTCTTTCTTCTAATATTATCACAGTAGGACATGAAATGTTTCACATCATAGAATAGAAAATCCAAGGATTGAAGGACAGACCAAAATTTAAGTCCAGAAAAATGAAAATTTGTTAGTTAATTAATAGCCGCAGGAAGAGATTGATTAAGTAATGCCCCTTCATTCAAAAAGTTTTGACATGTAGGGCAATAAATTTGGGCTGTTTTTTATGATCACTCATTTAGCAGATTTCGTACCCAAAAAAAAGGGGTTAATTCAATAGTTGAATACCATATTGGTAGAACTAGAAGTTGCAGATACTTGAATTATGGTTATTCTTTAAATCAATTTTCCTGGAAATTTCCGAAATCATTTTCATGAACCTTAAGTCTTGATATTCAGATAATGTACTATGCTGATCAAACAACCAGGTAATCCATGCTTTGCTCATTTTGCTGCTTGTTCAATCATGGATAATTTGCGTAGAGTTTGGTTAGTTAGTGGAGTTGGTTGATATCTTACGTACTTTTGATGGTTTACTGAGTTGGACCTAGCATAAGAATATCATTAAAGATGGCAAAAATGTTCAGCTATTTCTTTGAAAATGCTTGTTTTGCTTGAAGAGGGACAGGATAAGATCATCTGATGAGTGATTGTGACTTAAGAAATCAACCTATTAATAGAATCCATATGTAAAAGGTGCAATATTTTCATGCTAGCACTTTTAGGGTCCATTCGGAATATTGGACTGGATTATTTTAAGTTTAATCTGGTCAAAATATTGGTCAAGCATTTAGATCGGGCTTTAGACTCTAATAACTTCGAGCTACGTTCATTTTTATGTTACTGATAATCTCCTTTTTGAAGGTCCTGCATCCCAACCACTCCTAAGCGATCAACGATGACCCTAAAGTTTTGGCCTCAAGAAGCTCCATTGTATTGAGAAATTCACCAACAGATTCCCCACATATAAAGTGGTCCTATGAAGTTTCATGGCATGGAGGAATGGTACTTCATAGTTATGAAAATCAAAGTCTTTTTTTTTTTTTACTTTTTTTGGTTATATTTTCATACCAAAATTGGAGCCTTTAGTATCCCTAAAATTTTAGTTGGTTTTGAAGTAGGTTATAGTTCCCACTTTCTGTACTATATACATACTTGTAATTGATATATATATATATATGTATATGTGTGTATTAAAATTTGGTTTCCTTGGTTGGATGGATTTTCCAAATAGGCCAATCGCCGTCTGGGGAACCAAGTTGAAGTGCATTTGTACGGGCTCTTGAAATTGATGCTCTGTGTAGTTGTCAATTTTTGTTATCCTATTCCAAGAATTTGATCTAACTAGGCGGCATTGATGATTGTTAGGTTTTTGTCAAAGTTCCGATTTAAAACCGTTGGACTACTCCTAGCGAACCCCAAAAGAGTAAAAGTGGAATTGAAAATTAAAATTTCAGAAATCTGATTCATATTTCTTTTAATTTTAATAAGTAACAAAGCCAAGTCTATGGAATGTCAACCAGTACAACAACCCAACAAAAGGTGCTTGAAATCTAAAATGTTAAACTTTCGTACGGTGATGTTGGTCATGTTGTTAGAATTATAAGTGTCCATTTAGGAAGAATTCGCTTCTTCCTTTCATTTTTTTTAATTTTTTTGTTTGTTTGGTAATTCCATCTGCATTAATGCACAAAAGATGGCCTTACCACGACGAGTGCAACAAAGCACACACAGCAGGAAAGAGTTGGCTTACATGTGGTGATGTTGGTCGTGCTTTTTATGGTGTTTGGCTAAAAAACACAATGTGAAAGCGGATTTTAGTAATTTTTTTTTTCTTGAAAATCACATATTTGCTGATTATGGAAGAAACCACAATTCTTAATGAGGAAGTGAGAGTGGGATAATTGGAATTTCTGTTTGAGCATCTCTGCTTTTCAAAAAACAGAGAGTGCAATTCTTCAAATGAAAAGCATTGAAATGAAATAGTAAAGAGTGGAATTCTATATTTATTTTTATTCTTTTTCACTTTTAATTTTGCTATTTTTATGAATAATATTGGCTTCATTAATTTACCCTTATTTAAAAAAAAAAAATGAAGACAGAAATCTTGAGGTAATGTTGTAAAATTAGATAAAAAGTGGGACTTAGATTCTCTCTTCATCTAAGTTTTATTCAAGCTTTTGAAGATTCAGTAATACGTGGCAAAAAAATATTTGAAAAAATAAACAAGTGTTGATGCATTATTTTTACAAAACTTTTTCATAAAGTCTCATGATCCTCCTATTAAAAAAATCAACCATTATTTTATTTTATAATTCGTCATACATTTTATTTTAAAAAAATAAAAATGGTAAAACCTATTTTCAGATGCATAGCAAATTACAAAAAAGAAAAAGAAAAAAGAAATAGAAATTATGAAATTACAACGCTAGCCATCACCAATTGGAATAAATAAAAGAAACCGGTATGCAAAAGAAAAAAAACCAAATTAATCCCTAACAGTAGAGATACTGCACTTTATATTTATACTTAAGACTAAAATAAAAATAAAAATTCACGTCCCATTATATTTTCTTCAATTACATTTTTCATTTTTAGGTCTTCTACAATCGGCCAAAAAAAAAAAAAAAAAAGCCATGGCATAAAGGAACTGTTCACAAAAGGCAACATATTTTTGAAACTCTACTTTCAAGAGTTATATAGGATTAAATTAAATAATAGAATAAGAAATAAAAAAAGAATCTTGAACTTTTTATTTATTAATTACTAAATATCAATAGATTAGAAAAAAATATAAAATGAAAAACAGAGAATAAGAGCATTCTCATGAAATTCTTTAAGAATATCTTTCATATAATAAAAAAATATCTTTAAATATAAAAAATGAAACTTTTAAAACTTCTATAACAATGCCTTTTGTATTACACTCTTTATTTTTATTTTTTCAATGAATATTTATTATTAAGTGTTTTTTTTTTGTTTTTTTTTTAACAATAAATAGTAATTAAAATGTATTAATATAATATAGTAGTTTTTGAATTTGATAAGTATTAAATAATAATAATATAATATTATATATAAAGAATATTTCTGACTCTCCGAATTTGCAAAAACAATTTTAAAAAATCAAAATACAAAATAGATTGGAATTTGTTTTTAAAAATTGACTCATCAAGATAAAAAATTTATACTAATATAATGGATAAAAAACCTTTTAGATACTCTAATAATGGAGAATGAAATGACTATTGATATTTAATTTGTTATATGTCATTGGATTCTAAAAAGTCAAGTAAAATTTTGATGAGATAAGATTCAAAAACTTTATTTAAAAAAATTAAAAAACCTCTTTTCTCCACGTTGTTTATTTTCATTGAACAATAGAAGTACCACATTGTCTTGCACAAGAAAATCTTATGTTCCATTCACCAAAAGAAAATCTTATGTTCCAAACATTCCAATTTCTCGTTTGGATCTTAAAAGATTGATAAATAGTTTTCTCAATCACTTTGGTAACAGCGCTTTTGTCCAGCAGTTTGATATTTTAATTTGCTTATCCTTTGAAACATTCATGAATAAATTCCCAAAGCCAGGGCTTAAACATGTAGACAAAAAAAACTATTTGGTTAAAAATTTGACAGCACAAAGTTCCTTTTGCCATTTGGAGATCTGAAATTTATGGGGGACTTCTTCTTCTAATTTGCTGTCTGGACCCATATGTTGTGCAGAAACAAAATATTTCCAAGAACAAGAATATGCAGCTTGGGGAATAAGACCTGAGCATATAAAATCATTGGCCAATTGTCCCAAAAGGACTCTTGTGACACATCAAATTACTATATTCTCCATTTGGGAGTTTTTATCATACATTTATGCTTTAAGGAAAAAAAAAAAAAGTTTTAAGCACATTTTACTATCTTTTAGTTTGAGCAAATTTCATTTTGATATCTCTAATTATTATTATTATTATTTTTTACCCTCTAATTTTAAAAAGTTACATATTTAGGACAAACTATTAAATATTATCAAAATCATAACCCCTGTTCTAATTTTAAGTTTTAACCTTAAATCCATTTTTTTTTTTTTATTTCAGGTCATTAGCTGATCCTAAATAATCCCCAAATTCACCGTCTATTAAAAAAATAAAAGAAAAACAAAGAATTTAGAATTTGAAATGGATACACAGTTATGGGTTCCATTGGCATTTAATGATTTTATTTCAAATATGCAACTTTTGAGAACTAAAGGGTATAAATGCAAAGAAAAATATAATTTTTAAAACACCAAAATGAAATTTGAGGAACTAAAGGGCATATATATGAAAAGGGTTAAAAGGACATTGCTGAATTCAATCTGCTTTGATTTATTTAGGTGGCACCAAAAAGTGAATTTTCTTCCTAAAGAGTAAAAATTTTAAAATACCAAAATATGAAAAAATTTTTGGCCAGACATCCATATGTAAAACAACAAGAAGGTTGTTTTCCAACAAGCTGTCACAAGCTATATATATCTGCAGTGAAAAAATGAAAGAAAAAGAAATCAATAATTTATTTTTTGGGGAGGACATGTGATGATGAAACCTTCCAAAACATGGTTCCGATGAATGCATGATGACAATAAAAAAATCAGTCTTTTCTGAAAGCTCCAATCTGGACATAATCATCTTTCTCTCTATTATCATTGCTGTCAAAGAAAGTGGCATTCTCCCATCCCATTTCTCATCAATATTTGCCAATTGTATATGTAAATAAAATACGCCTAATTTTTCAAGGCTAATTTGTTCCCAAGTCCAATCTAAAATGTCCACTTTGAGATATAAAGCTGAAAAATACACCCTTCCTTAATGGGATGTGTTTATCCAAATTAAAATGATAAATGATATATGATTGAGATTTTCCGACTAGACAAAACTTTAGTTTGTGTCTTGGATTTTGTCTCTCACCCATTTAACATAAATAAGAAATAGTTCTCAGCTTATTATGAGGGATATGTGCTAAAAATGGGATCCACATGCTTTGATGGTTTATTTACCTTTATAAGTAAGTTTTTGTCATACATATACCGTAGTATATAAGTTCTTAATTTATACAACCTGGATTTATGTTTTCACCTATAATTAAGAGCACAATATATGTAATTTAGATGATATTGATCCATCTAATATATGTATAATGGAGTACAAACATTCCTTCAGTTTATACTATTCTATGTTTTCATCTATCACTGAGAGCATAGTATAAATAAATTGCATGATATTGGTATGTCCAATATAAATAACATGGACAATATTTGTTCAAGGGCATAAGGATATTTCTAACCTTTACCAATAGGTATTTTTACTATATAAAAAATCATTAAAATTTTAATATGTCTAATAATTTTTGTAATATGTGTAGAACGGCCAAAAACAATGAGGGTGAATTACACAAAATTATTATGAATTATTTTACATTTACAAATAATCCCTAATATTACAGAAAACTCCCTTCAACTATTAAAAACTTATAAGTTAAAAAAAAAAAAAAAAGGTGTACATCAAGAGAAAATTATCTTTATAAAAAAAATAAAAAATAAAAAATTTAAAGTTATTTAATATTTTCCATAACAAATAAATTCACTATTTAAATATTATAAAATATATAAAAAATTTAATATATTTTAAATTATTTAATATTTTCAATAACAAAATAAATTCACTATTTAAATATTTTTTGAACAAAATATTATTTTTGAAACAAATTTTATTTTTGTTTTTCTGAAGAAAATATATAAAATATTAATTTTGATCATTTTTATAGAAAATATAATTTTTAATTTTTTTAAACAAAATACATATATTTTAATATTTTTTGAAAAAAATATTATTTTTAATATTTATATAATAAAAATTTTAATTAAATTACTTCAAAAGTAGTATAATATATATGCCAAAAAGGTATTTTTGTCAAATTAAAGTAATTTTTAGCATTTAATTTGTTTGAAGGGAGCAATGTTTTATATGTATTCATAGTTGTGTGTATTCATAGTTGAGGGTGTTTATTTGTTATTTTAATAGTTTAAAAAAGGTTATTGTTTGTTTGTAAGTGTTAAATAGGATAAGACACACGGTTTTGTGTAATTTACTTTAAAAATTATTAAAGGAAAAGAAGCTTTCAAATGGAGCTGGTTTAGTTGATGTGTCTCTGGTTACCATTAAGATATCCTTAATTTATAATTTGTTGTAATGATAAATTGGAAATCATGTGTACATTCACACTAGCAGATTTTCAAAATAAGCTAGAAACTTTTGTAAAAGATACAATACGACGATCTCATAGTTTTTTAAAGCTACTAATGTATTTTAAATTTTATAGATTTTAAAGCAATTTAAAGGTCAATATATAGAAGATCATGATGATAAAATTACTAGATAAGTTTATTATGAATCTGGTTTATATATATATATATATATATATTATTATTAGGGGGAAACAAGAAAAGCCATTTAACGGGCCACTACGGTGATTGAGTGACCATTCTTGAGATTTGCATTGAGGTAGAAATCTCAACCTTCTATTTATTTATTATTATTGTTATATTTAAGTTTGACTGCTGATACATTAGAATAAACAACCTATTCTATTTTTTTTGTTCTTTTTTCTTTTAATTTAAAAAATAAGAAATCGAGATGTTAAAACGATCACTAGCAATAAGATTTATATATGTTAGAGAAAAATATAAATGAAATAAAAAAATTATTTTTCATCAATTTAAATTTTTGGAATAAATGATATTTCGACATGGTATTAAAGCCAGAGATCCAAGAAATCATAAGTTCAAAATTTAACAACTCCACCCAAATAATTAATAATACATGTCAAGAATTCAAAAAAAAAAAAACCCAATATGTGAGGAGCCTACATGTGAAAAGGAGTGTTAGATAAAAATATAAATGAAATGAAAAATTCATTTTCCATCGGCTAAGTTTTTGGAATAAATAGTATTTCAATAATATATATATATACACACACAACAAAACTAAGAACCAAGAAAACTAATATATATATATATACACACACAACAAAACTAAGAACCAAGAAAACTGATGGACAAAATTGTAGCTAAAACTATGAAATCAAAAATCATTTTCTACATATAATAGAGAGTACTTGAAGTTCCTAAGCAATGAAAGACAGGTAGCCCCACAGTCCAAAACGCTGAGTTTGGCTGTTGCTGTGGAATCTAAATTTTGCTAAGGCCATGAAGCATCCCCATCTGCTACTGCAACGTAATATCAAAGAATATATATAATATATGCTTTTCTATTGAAGCAGAAAAATAATAATAATTTTCTACTCTCTCTCTCTCTCTCTCTCTCTCTCTCTCTATCTATCTATATATATATATATATATATATATGAAGATTGGAAAAATAAAGCAAAGATTTATCGTTTACAGGGTTGAAAATGACTAGTCCATATGTGGTTTTTTTGTGGAAGGATGAAATGTCAGGAAGATTAAATCATGCATCTTTCTTTTGCACTCCTCCACCCTTTTCTTATTCTAGGCCCTCCCATACTCACCTGTCCCAATTGTTATATAATGACTTTTTCCTTTTTTTTTTCTTTTTTTTTTTTGATATATATATATATATATATGTTTATATATGTAATATGACTCCGGCATCTTTAATTTTGTAAGATATTTGTAGAGTTTTTCTTTTTGCAAATATATTATAGAGTTTTTTTTTCTTTTTTCAAAGGTTGGTTAATTTATAGTTTGGTTTCTATGATAGTTCTTAACCATTTGGTTTGTCAATAATCCAATTTTTTAATCAAATTGTAACAAACCGTAAACGGAAAAGCCTAATCTCTTTGGTAATGTTTATGTTTTGGGGTTTCTTTTTTTGTTTTTGGTTTGAGAAATTCAGTAATCATGAATAATAAATAATTACTATAATAGTTATTTGTAATGATAAAAAAATATTTTTCAAAACAATAATATTAAAAGTCCAAACAATATTTATCAAAATATTTACAACATTTATTTAATAATTGATATGGTAAATAATGTGATAATATTTAATTAATTTATTTTTTTATTCATTTATTAATTTTAGTGTCAATTTATCTATATTAAAATTATATAAATATACCAATTAATAATATTTTAACACACATTATATAGTAAATAAATTAAATTAATATTTTGGTATTATTATTATTATTATGATTATTTTATTTTTTAATTAATTTTGTAATTAAATTATTGAGAACATCTTCAATCATTTTATAGATTATCAATAGCTCTGTCAAAAGATCCTATTATGTTGGTGCAGTAAAAAAAGAAAAGAAGCTAACATGACAAAAAGAGGGGAAAAAAAAAAAAGAAAGAAAGAAAATAGATACCAAAACATGAACGTTATCTACTTCACCTAAATTACAAATGTTTTAAAATAAATCTGCGACCTAAATATATTTTTTCTTAAACTACAAAATATTAAAGTGCAATTAATTTTAAATTTAATATCTACTGAGAGTATATTGTGCAAGTGAATTGTCTCTTGCGAAATATGTTTTTTTTTTTTTTCAAATTAAACTAAAAAACGTAATTGTAAATGTGTAAAAACTAAAAAATATAGATGTAGAAAATAATATTGGGATAAAATTAAGAAACTTAAAAATGAAACAGTTTGAATTTCAAAATAAAATATAATACATTATATACAGTCGAATTACCCCTCTTTTAATTCCAAAAATTAAGCTATTGGGAGCTAAAAGTTTTTTGATTCTGATACCAATTATGAATTATCATTTATCTCAATGGGGCAATAAGTCGAGAAAACAAAAGGAAAAAAAAAAAAATCGAATTGAGAATTATGGTTTTTGACGCCAATGCTCTCTGCAATTTTTACATTTTTACACTTTATGTCCTATAATATTGAATTATCAATAAAACTCTTTGAATATGTAAGAAGTGCAGCATTCTTTTGTCCAAAAATTTCTAATGATGATTCTTCTAATTTTGGATATTTTTTAGAAAAAATAGTATTGGTTTTGCTGATAAAATATTCTGAAAAGATATTGAAAAAATTTCATTTAAATTCATTTAGATCTTTTCAGTTTATATTTAGATCTCAAACTTTTAAAAAACTATCTTTAACCTCTTATGTATTAATTTTTACCATACGATTTTAATATTTAAAAACTAGGATTATATTTTTATAATATTATTTAATTATAAAATATTAATTTTTAGTCTTCGTTTTATCTTTAAAAGTTAAAATTACCTAATAAATTAGTATTATTTGATTAAATATAAAAATTTCAAATAATTTTTTTTAAAATATAGAATTAAAATGTAATTATGCTAGAAATTATTAGATTTAAATGAAATTTGTTCATGTATATATGTAAAAGAATTTGACCAAAAAAATGGTATACATGCGACAGAGAATTGAGAGAGGAGACTTAACGAGTTTGGTCGTATATGGAAGGACCACCGACCATCCATGAACGCACAATGGTGTTGTTGGTTGTAGAGTGTTCCAAAACACGCGGTTTGGCAGAAGTGCGCTGCTTTGTGGTAGTACTGGTTGACTTGACTGCCCTGTAGCCTTTAATATCATTTCCCATTGGGTCCATACGTTATGCTTCATCATAGACCCATTACCTTGCCTTTAAGCCAAAGTCGACTTAGACATTGCATACAATATTATTATCAAAACTCTAATTCATGGATTAATTTGAAGAATGATGATTTTTTTTTTTTTTAATCATAACTCAGAAATTTTAGTGTACTTCAAATTATTTGAGCTTAATTTGTTTGATTACATTGTAAATTTATAAACTTACACTAGATGTATTGATATGTAGACCCCAGCAATTAATTCTCTTAAAACTTGTAACTTTTTTTTTTTTCCTTTTGTTTTTATAAACATTTTAACTTATTACAACTAGGAAAAGAAAACTTGAAACCCAAAATTAATGTATTCTCAATGTTTTTTTTTTTTTTTCTTAACTAAAACAAATCTACAAATATAAAAGTTGCAATTGTTGAAGAATATGAAATTTAGTTCTATCAATCATCTAAGATTATCTTATGCATTTTCCAAATTTTACTGGTTCAGACACTCCTCTTTAGATGAAACCCTTTTTTTTTTTTTTTTTTTTTTTTTTTTTTTTTTCTGTTTGACCAAAATATATTTTTTTACAATTAAAGATTTCTTCAGTTTGGACCACTTAAGAATGTTGGTCGCAGAATACCAAATATGATTCCAAGCAAAACTAAATGAAAATTTTAATAGTATGAAGAAAAATATTGGTCATATATATATATATATATATAAGCTCCTTTAGAAAAATCTTTATAAAACAAATGTCGGCCCTTCTTTGTTATCCCAATATAAATCCATCTATGTGTTTGAGTGGAGCCTCTGCATCATGAAATTTTTTACTTTAATTTAGTAAACAAACTTCCATAATGAGCCCCTAAACATGATTATACTTTCCAAATTGGAATCCTCCATAATTTAATACTTGACTAATATTAACCTATTGGAGTTCATTTAAGGAAGAATGAATCTTAACCACATGATCATCATTTTGACGTACTTTTTCCATGAATCATAATCAGAGATCAGAAGGGTAGGAAGTCATTCAAAGATGTGATGTTAGGGCTAGGTTGTAGTTGAATGTAGGAGATAATGAGTAGTGAGAATTTATGCATAGATGTGTGGGTTGGCTGCTGATGCTGTTGATGCTTTTTGTCATTGTGATTTTCGTGGAAAAAGAGTTGGTGCGGGACAAAAGCATATCCAACGTGCCAAACATGAAGCCACTAATTTAAGTCTTAAGGTGTGCTTCACCAAGTAAATGCTCTCCCATTAACTCTTTGTCCTCCCTCTTCCAAATGGGCTTTCTAAATTTCCATTTTTATAAGAGCTTTCCTATTTATGTGGGATCATTGCATGGCTAATATGACAATTGCTAATTAGCTATATTTGATTATATATTGATTTTTATCCTAAAAATATAATTTGAAAAAATAAATCCTATTGAATAACTATGCAAATTGCTAATAATTTATAAATCCCATTTATAATATATGTATATATATAAATTTGATATAGTGAAAAATGTATAAAATAAAGTACGAAAAACAATTATTTATAAATATTAAATCATACGAATATAATAACTGTGAATAATATCTTTCACAAATTTTTTTTTCATAAGTTGCTCGTTATATTTAAACGTATATACAAATAAAACTAAGAAAAAACAGTCATTGCCCACCACATCCTTTGATGCAACACCCTCTGTCTGCATCTTAATTCTTATGATGAGAATTGCTTATCTTACATACTTGAGGTATACCTCTTCCATGCTTTTCAGTTTGGAGGGGACATCTTTTTATTTTTTATTTTTTTACTTCCAAATAATTAAAAAGAAAAACTCAGAAATATAAGAGGAGAAAAAAAAAAAAAAACACAATGCCTTTTAATTGGCATCCAAATTATACATATGCAAATTAATTACTTTAATGGGAAATAATGAATGCTTGTTTCTCTCCCTTTAATTAACAAGTATAATAATTTGTTTTTAATGAGGACAGAAAACAGCTAAATTATGTTAAATATTCATTTATATAATATTTATGTTGTAACACATAAAGCTTAAAAAATATTCTGAAAAAAGTTTCATTTTAACAAATAGTGACCAAGAAAAGGAAGCAGCACTAGCTCTTTCTTTGTGGCATTTTAATGATAATATTCTTGAAAAGTACAATCAACCATTTAACTAAACTCATAATTAGTGTTAAAGCTTTCATCGAAAATATAAGTAAATAAAAAAATTTAAACGTGTCAACCACAAAGCGGATTGCATGGAAATTCCATGCACTCAAAAGTCATTACCACACCCAAAAAGTCGATTCTCCAAATTCTCCACTTTCCTCTATATATCAATCTCATCACACCCATCCCCTATTCCTCACAAACACATCTCTCTCTCTCTCTCTCTCATCTTTTCTCTCACATTTTCCTTTCTCCCAAACACACCCTTTCATTTCTTCTCTTCACTCTCCACAAAAAAAAAAAAAAAAAAAAAAAAAAAACCAACAACAACAACAACAACAGCAGAGCAATAGCAATGGCTCTCTCACGTGCCATGCTCGTGCTCTCCCTCTCGTGTGCTCTCCTAGCATTGTCCAAGGCTCAACAAGCACCAACCTCGCCTCCAAACTCCTCCCCCACCACTCCTTCACCCACTAGATCCCCGGCACCACCACCGACTACGACTGCAACACCGCCGCCTTCCACCGCCATGCCTCCGACAAGCCCCGCAACTCCTCCCACTGCCAAAGCCACCCCTCCGACCACCGCCACCCCTCCAACCACCGCCGCCCCTCCGACCACCGCCACCCCTCCAACCACCGCCGCCCCTCCGACCACCGCCACCCCTCCAACCACCGCCACCCCTCCAACCACAGCCACCCCGCCGACAACAGCCTCTCCACCGACCTTGCCTGGCCCTTCTCAGGCTCCTACTACTCCTTCTCCGATGTCGTCGCCATCGCCGGGGGTGTCATCTCCTCCTTCATCCAGTCCTCCTCCGAGCCCCACAATGCCAGAGACTCCAGCTCCTGGACCTTCCGGTCCCACTGCTGGACAACCTGCACCGGCGAGCGCAGTCCCACCCAGCGGAGCATTTGGTCAGGGAAGTAGCATGGCTTTGGTGGCCTTTTTGGCAGGAGTTGCACTCGTTTTCTAAAAACGTAAACACATGCAGGGGCATTATGGACATTATCATTCATGTAGATTAAGAATATTTATTTGTGTATTCATTTTTTTTTTTCCCACATGGTTTTTCTTTTTCTTCCTTTTCTTTTAACTTTTTTTTTTTTTCCCCCATATTTTCATGGATGATTATTGGGAGCTCCATTGTGATTTGTAAGAAAGAGAGATGATGAGGATATGCGTTTGGGGAGATTTATTGGTTGTTCGGGGGGGAGGGGGGAGAGAAAGTTACAATTTCTTTCTTCTTTTGTAGCATTTTGACGTACGTAGATGAATAATAAGAGGGACATGTGATTCTTGTTTGTGTTTTTTTTCAATGTTTTTTATAACTGCATTGTTTCTTAGTATATTATTAATTAGCATAGAACTAAATAAAACTTTGTCTATTGGAATATCTTGCTGAAGAAAAGTAATTAATCCAAATTTGTACAATGAATTCTAATTCACTAACAACTTTTTCAATTAGCCTCATAATTATTATAATTATGAACATATTTCACAACTTTCCTGAAAGCTAAAAAAACCAAGTCGCAAAAGAGGAAAAGAAAGAAAAGAACCTTTCAAAGGGATTTGTACACATTATTAAAATAATAATAATAAAAGTAGATAGAGATGCTTGAAGGGGTAGATAGGGGAGTGATGGAGAGGTAGTAAATGGTGGTGGGGATAAGGAATGGGAATGCGAAAGGAGAAGAAAAAGGTTAGGTGCTAGCTGTTAATGTAGAAAAATATGTGGAAGGAAAAAAAGGATGGTGAATTACTTTTGGAGATTGGGAAGCTGTCCAAAAGTACCATTTTATTTTTTTATTTTTTATTTTATTTTTTTGTGGGAGGAAAGGAAGTGAAATATGGAGGGCTTTTCTGTAAACAATAAATAAATAAATAAA
This sequence comes from Ziziphus jujuba, assembly GCF_031755915.1. NCBI lineage: Eukaryota > Viridiplantae > Streptophyta > Magnoliopsida > Rosales > Rhamnaceae > Ziziphus > Ziziphus jujuba. The sequence continues at coordinate 17,327,714 of NC_083384.1, forward strand.
ATTAACTAAAATAAATTGGAGGGCTTCTTTAGTGGTGGAATTAGCTAGCACGAGGAAACAATGGTTGGTGATGGTGGGACTTATTTGTGACAAAACAACATGAGTAGGAAAGTGATATGCACATGGTGTTTCAGACCCACAAAACATGTGTCCCTATGTGAGTGATAGAGAATGAATGAATGAAATAAAGATATCTATATATATTTTTTTTTCCCAATTCTTTTGCAGTATTTCCACTGTAAATCTGTGATATAAAAACATAAAAAAGCTGGCATTTTATTTAATGACAAACAAAATAACTCCATGATAAAAGCAACTCATTCAAGTCTTGCACTAGCTTATTTGTTAATTATAATTTACTAAAAGAAAAAGTTAAAATACTTTTTTTTTTGGTGAAAAAAGAAAAGTTAAAATCGGTTTGTTAACTAATGGAGAACATTTTGAGATTATTCGTTTTTCCTCGTCAATAATATTTAACAATTTATAAGAACAATCTAATTTAATTATTCATTTCCGTTCAAAATTTCTTTATATGTGTTATATATATCACGTGTAATTCACAAGATAAATTTCCTCATATAATACAAATTAACAAGTGTATTTTCTAGCCAAAAAAATAAAAATTTGTCACATAAGAATTACTTTTTTGTCACATAAGTGTCATTATTTTTGTAACAATAGAGGTTTTTGTGACATACAAATACTTAATCCAGCTAGACATGAGAATTTTTCATAAACGACAAAACTCCAGTTGTATAGTGACATATAGTGGTATGTGGTCCATACCAATATTAATTTTAGTAATGGTGTACAGCGATAAAAAAAGGGTTATTGACGGAGTAAGAAATCCAATGCAACTTTTATTTGGTTACTTAAAATAAATTATATTTACTTTTAACAATTGTTTTTGTTATCTATTTTCCTTTATTTGATCTGCAGATGGTTTGTTTTGTTTTCGTCAAAAGCATTCAGAGCTTGTGCATAATGTGTTTGTTTATCTGTAAATCATAAAGAATCTATAACTTCTTTGTACGACGGATTAGATACTCGAACCAAACATGAAGTATCTCATTAATTTCAATGAGAAAAAAAAGTAAAGACTACATCAAAGCATTGGATTCTTTAAAAAGGACTACTAGGCAGAGTCATCTTTTTTAGCTTTTCATCTTTGCCTATATCTACATACATAAAGCCTTTGAGAAAATCTTCGTTCTGTCAAGCTTAGCTAACTGGGTCATATAATATATTTGCCCCATACAGACCTAAAGACTATGATTTATGTCTCTCAGTTCTGTAAAACTGATTAAAGATATGTGTATTTTTTTCTATATAATAAATGATTACCATGCTCTATGAGGACAGTATAGTGGCTTTTATCGGACATAATTTTGAGTTAGAATCCCCTGTTTTATAAAATGACAATCATGTACAGCAGTCAAACTCAACATAAAAGAGAAAATATAATTTCAACTTTTTGGGTTGCATAAAATATACTAAAAATGATATGACGTCTCTATATAAGCAACAAGCACGTACCATCTTTACTTCACCAGCAAACCCCTCTCCAACACCTCCATGAGAAAACTGGAAATTTAAACGCAACCTATTAATGGGTATGGTTGGAGCTATTTTCCACAATTGCTCTCTCTCTCTCTCTCTAAGATTCTCCATGGATAATTGGACAAATGTAGTTCACAAGTTAATTTTCATTAATGAGTTTAGGCCTCCACTTCTATGTCACATAGTGCATACGTATATGATACCCTGCAGCAATTGAATACTGACAAGACAACAGTGGGCCAAGGTTGAGATCAACCTCACCAATCACCAGACTTTGACAGGTTTAACCATTTATTTATAAGTTGCTGATACTCATACTGAAAATCATGACTCTAAGATCAATGCCCCAACAAACCAAGAACCATCCCTACTGATTTAATGCCCCTCACTATATATGATGGAACATTTATGCTACTGCAATGAGACTGTGTCTAGACTTGGTAATTGTTTTACCTTTCTATAGCTTTCATTTTCTTTGAAAGGTTTTTGGTCGCACAGGCATACATGGACCCAAATCAGAAATACTAATAGTAATGATAATAAAAGGTTTTGTGAGAATAGTTCAACCTAAATGAGAATGGTTTTGTCGAAACGTGTCTTAAATGAGGGCAGAGATATTTCTTTTGGGGTTCTTGTGGCTGACATTTCGTGCTCTGTACAACCAAAATTTAGAAAAATCTTGGGATACCTAGTAATAATGTCTTTTGGTTTATGAATCTAGGCAAAGCTGTAATTTTTGGAGGTTCTCGCAGGTTTACATGGCGAAGAACAGAAAAAGACAAAATGTCACCATTTTCCATCTATGGCAAACAAAACTGCAATTTAGATTTTTCCACCATAGCAAGAGTAATTTGTTACCCTAAAATAGGGTGGAAGCAGAGGATGTGAAGCAAATTATGTTCCTAAACAAGTGCTATGCCAGTGCTTACAGAAAAGTTGTGTGTCAATGTTTTGCATTTTGATAACACTGCAGCAATTTAGTACAACTAAAATCCCCAGTTTACCACTCTGTCAATCACATTGCAGTTTTATGAACAAAATGCAGCCTGCAATAACAGGTATATCACAAGCAAACAATATATGGTAACATGATCGACTAATGTATAAACCAATAATCATATATGGAAATAAATAAAATGAAAGATGCAGCCAAGCAATTGAAAAAACATTCTCTTTGCTGTCAAAGAGTCTTCATTAATAATGGAATGTAGAAATAGGAAGGTAAAATTTCCCCTGGGGCATAACTATTGGTGACTAAATACAAACTGCGGTATACCTGATTGACTTCCAAATCTGTAGCTATAGGTATAATATCAAAGAGAAAATGCAAGCTGTTCGACTGTCTTATAGCTTTTAGAATTTATCCTCTCCTTTCTGTGTTGCAGTTAGGATTTGTATTGTACGGTTTTTGTACCATCTTAAGATTAGTTAGGTAAACTATGACCCATGAAAATGTTATCATGCATTTGGGTTGCAGAAGCAAACCAAAGCAGAGGAGGAGTCAGTAAAAAATCTTTCAGTCAAGGCAATTGGATGCTGTATAGCTTTTGCTATTTTTTCCTCTGTTTCCTTCTACAATCGAAACAATCAGTACAAGGATAACTATTTTTACTTGAATAACTTGCTTGCAGCTTGCTAGGAGGTATTTTCAATTCTTCTACTAGTATCTGCCGAAGCTTCTCATTCTCCTCCTTGAGCTCTTCGATGACTTGCTGGTGTTTCATGACCTGCTTGTTTATGCAACATCAATTCATAAAACAAAATAAATTCTGCTAAATGGATAGCAAATGGAATAGAAGCTATTCCACTTTTATAAAGATAACTTTTGCGAAACTTCCACTTTTAGTAAAACCATGCATTACTTCCATGTGTTAACAAACAAAACATAAAACAAAAGTCAATAAAAAAGATAATTTTTTTGAAAAGTTACCACATATTTCACAACAGATTCATTAGGACTATTCATTTGCTTTGGTAATTAATGAGTTCCAGCTGAAACAAAGTCTGGGATTTGACACTTTATACCAAAACTTTAACTTCCAGCAAAGTTGATTGCATGCAGACCAAAAATTTAATGCTCATTTGCAAACATTTATATTTTTGGTTTTCTGTTTTCAATTTTTTCTTTTACTTTAGTAGTGTAGAATAGACTTTCATTTTCACAATGATTGTTAGCTTCTAACCAAGGTACAAGGTTAAAGAGGAGAAAGAAAAAACAGAAACACCAAATTTGAAAACCACTTCAACTTTTTATAAAGTTGGGTTCATTTTAATAACTTCTTCTTTTTTTTTTTTTTTTTTTTTTTTTTTTTTTCTTAACCATTAAATGCTTTCACAATAGTCATTTATCATTCATGTATGCTTATCTAAACAAAAAAGAGAAACAGAACCGAAAACATAAATTACAACCTAACAAGCTACTAGAGTTTCTACTTTCAATAATTAAGCTAGGCAGTGAAAAGCATCAAGAAAAAGTCCCCTTAGGCCTATGAATGATATTAAATTATCTTGTAACTAATAAGTACAAGTCTTTGTTGAAGATTACCATGTGAAGCAAGTTGTTCTCTGACCTCAACCGCCCAGCCTACCGAAAGAAAATTCAATAATTAGAATTTCATGTTTCATTAGAGAACAAATATAACCAGCACACAAAACCATTCAGAGACATCGCATAATTTTACAAGAAAATGATACTAAAATACTTGAAATACAAAATTATGTAATCTCAGGGCAGAGTGCAAACATGAATAAAATACTCTAAATTCTAGAAAATTGATTGTTCTTGGAATCAAAATCAAACAAAGCACTTAATAATTGGTGGTTGAAACTAATTAAAAAATGCCTCCTCGTTCCTTTGTAAGGCTGCAGCAACTTGAATACATTCAAAAGACAATTGATCCTTCGTATCAGATGCTTCTTAAACATTTTAAAAAGAATTAATTCCTTTGCAATGTTTATCTAGAGACTATTGGCAAATGAAGAATACAAACTAATAAACATGCCATAAAATTGTGCAATGCAATTCTAGACTGAAGAAGGTTCTGGAGTGATGGACAACAAAGCATGATTACAAAAGATAATGTTGGGGGAAAACCTTTTAAAGAAAGTGGAAAACTGAGATAAAGAACAAAACAGATAGACAAATAAACATGTTCCATCTTTTACATACCACTTCATTTGTCTCGTTTTCCTCTCTTTTCAAAACAGGATTCTGCAGAAAACTGTTGATAACCTTTTCTGTACGACTACCAAAAGTTGAGTCAGCTGAAGTGTTTTTTGACATAAAAGTTTCATGGACTGAACCTGTAGTTTTATTTCCATGTCCAAGCATGCCCTGTGATGTGTCGTCTGTTTGTTTTGTTGCCAGCTGCATGATACTTCCCATTGGGTTTTGGGTTGAGGAAGCATTTATTATATTCATACCACCTTGCAAAGAACTTGAAATGGCACCTTGGTCGATGGGTAAATTGGGAACAATTCCAACCTTCATCATCATCTTTGTCATTGCTTGCTAGCAGATTGGGAATTTAATTAAACTTCTGATATATGAATGAGTAAAGCACAATAGACAATTACATATTATAAGAGGAAAAAGTACATACAACAACATGAAACTGAATCTGATTCAACACCCCAGGCTTCAGAGCTAGGCCTGCCATGTGATGCCAATATTTTAGACAAAATTTAAATAGAAAGTAGGAAAACATAATATTACTGATTTGTTCCTAAGATTACAACACATAACATACCAACTCCAAAACCATGACCGAAGCCAACTCCACATCCAATGCCAGCTTCAATATTCTTCGCTCCCAGCTTCTTCAACTGATTTATAAGAAGAGAGAGAAAGATTTATAAGTATTTAAGTTGATTACTTTTTTCTCTTACAATATTTTTAGTTATATAACTCCGGGGATAAAAAGAAATACATGCAGAAAGACTACAAATTTTTGACTTACAGAGCTATTTACATGTCTACTAACACCAGAAAATGCATCAGTCGCACCTCTTGTGGCACTCATGACTTGGTTTACTACTGGTATTGAACCTGTTATACATGGTTTAAATTAATGTGGTTAACTAATATCTGCTCTAAAGGTAAAAGGAAGAATTTGTATTATCATTGCTAACATTATACACTACTTAAAAAGATCTAAACATGATCTGGCAACATTCTGATCTTGACAACATTAAACACTACCCAAGACCTATTGCCTATAACCAAAGCTACATAACTATTATGGAAAACCATTCCACATAAATTCAAACGGAAGCCATTACAATGGAATACGGCTCAAACCCACTTTCAGAATTATGTGTTAGCAGAAAAGTGTATAAAAATATCAAAACAATAGAAAATGACAATACCAAACATTAAGAAAAAGAACATATATATATATATATATATTTTTTTTTTTTCAATCTTTCCTTCATTTTTCTTAGCAGCGAAACAGAACCAAAACCCAAGAAAAGAAATACAACCTCAAAGAAGATTGAAAAAAATAAAATAAAATAAATACATGGTTTCTTAGCAACTGAATTATTTTTGGGTTTGAACAGCTTCCCCAAATCCATATTCTCAATCACAACAAAAGCATAGGAGAGACAGAGAAATGCCTGTTCAATAGACGAAAGGTTGAAAACTGTACCTATATTTATGGGGCGCCCCACGCCGATACCAACACCGCAGCCGATGCCAAAACCCGTAAACACTTGACCCACTTTCAACGCAAAAGGATTCTCTATTCGGATTCGCTGACTTGGCCTTCTCAGATTGGTCACTGCAATGCCACTGGTACTGGTACTACTACTAATAGTACCGCCATTTCTACCCTCCATTTTTCAACAAGCTTCTCACTCTCTCTTTTAGAAGCTTAAAGCGCTAAACCCATCTCTCTCTATCTCTAAAAAAGCCAAAGCTTCATTGTCTCTGTGCCTAAAAGCTTAAAAAGCTTCGCTCTTGCTCTCGCTCTGTAATCCTTTTTTTCCTCCAAAAGTTTCCATCTTTTGCTTGCTTTCTGAATCATTTTGGGGTTCAAGGCAGTGGCAGGTTACAATTCTCTGTTAGGGAAAAACTTTGAGGGCATTTAGGCCTGCAAATGAAAGAGCAATAGAAATTCGCCACGTAAACTAAGAGACCGTTTACGTCGGTTCGGGAAGTAGCGAAATTATAGAAATATCCTTTAATTTTATAATAATTGATAATCGTTGTTAGGCTTGAGATTTCTGTGGGTCTAGCTTTGGGGCCGCTGGCCAACAAAATTGTAAGATGGATAGGGCTCAACAACAGGTATGGGTCACTGGGAGCCCAAACGATTTGGGCCTCCATGAGTTTTTCGATTTTGTTTTGTTTTTTTTGTTTTTGTTTTGTTTTTATTTTTTTTAATTTTTTTTTAATTTTTTGAGTCTTTTAATTTTTTGAGTCAAGAATATAATATTCAAATATGTAAGGCCGAGGGGTGTACTTCAAACCTACTATTTCAAAGGCACAGATGTGTATGAGGGGGCTATTATTGGGTCGACCTCAATGGTAATGGTAATGAAAGTTTAATCTCATATGATAAAATATGTTTGGAAAAGGAAAAAGGTTTTTTCGATAACTAGCCACTTTATAATTGCATTTTAGAAAAATAGCAAATTTTTTTATTTTTTTAAAAACTAACCAATATTTTACCCGTTTGAACTAAAGTACCCTTATCTACAAAAGCTTTCCTTTCTTCTACACAGCCGTTCGTTCGTGGGGGTGGGGTTTATACAAAACTGTTCGTGGGGTTTCTCTAAACTCTTTGCATCTCATCGCCTCTCACTCTCATTTTTTTGTATTTTCTCAGATCTCAAACTAAAATCAGGTAAAAATTTTATCTTTTTTTCTTATTAGATGAAAGTAAGGAAATATGTATTTTTTTTGTTTTTTCTCTTTCTATTTTTTCTTGTAAGTTTTATTAGTTTACGGTTTTTTAAGCTTTTTATTTGATATGGGTATGCAAGAAATTGATTTATGAGATGTTCTATGTGATTTTAAAGATACTTTAGGTGGCATATGGTTTGAAAATGGGAGAAATTTTGTGTAAAACTGAAAAATCACGAAAAACAGTAAAAACGGAGGAAATTTGGCGAAAAAGATGAATTTCCGCCAATTTCCTCCAGTTTGTCAGTTTTCGCAAATTTCCGCCAATTTTCCGCCAGTTTTCCGCCATTTTTCCGCCAGTTTTCCACCAGTTTTCCGCCAGTTTTCCGCCAATTTTCCGCTAGTTTTCCGCCAGTAGGAAAAAACTATATTTGGCCCAAAAAAAAAACAGAATCAACTTTTTTAATACAGTTAATATGTTTGTTTAATATTATTTAAAATTTTATATATTTATTGATTTAGTTTAACGTTATTCATTTAATTTTGTAGTCAAATGGAAGATGATGACATTGTAATTGCGGTTTTATACAATGGAACATTGGTACAAAATGATAGTGGTGATTGGGAATATCGAAATGGTAAAAATGTAATGGTTTCCGTCGGCAAGAGATGCACAAAATCAGAGTTAGAGGACTGTGGCATATTTACACTCAAGACCATCGAATTCTTACATGCTAGATTACCATTGACATTCACACAAGATAACATGGAGTTCTTTAGGAAGAAGTATGCATATGAGGTTTACAACAAAGAACTTAGCATATGAGCTGCGTGGTGATGCTTTTTTCTTTCCTTTTTTCATGTTTATAGATGCATATTATTTATTATATTTGACTTTTAATTGTAAATATAATGGTGGCTTATAATGTTCATTTAACAAAGATAACAATGTGGTATTGATGTAATGATAAGTAATTGACCTTATAGGAAATGTGTCATGTTTATTTATTAGAATTCCGTTATGCACAAACGCCTTAAGAGCTCAATTGCAAATTTTAAAAAATTTTCCGCTTGTCGGAAATATTTCCTATAGGCCGAAAAATTTTCCTACTGGAGGAAAAATGGAGGAAAAACGTTCCTCCAGTCGGAAATCCCATATGAAGAAAAATTGAAGCCTCTTGATAAATTTCCGCCAGGTGGAAAAATTTTCCTCCAAGCGGAAATAGTTTTCCTCCTGTTGGAAAACATTTCCTCCAAGCGGAAATTGTTGAATAATTTTTACTCCTATTAGAAACTAATTTCCTCCACTTGAAAAATCAATTTCTAATAGATTATATAAGTTAATAGTAGGATAAAAAAAATTGGGAGTGGAGACAAATATTATATAAGATGAAGATGGAATTAACAAAACATGTAGTGACATTTAAAATCAATAACCATTTTAAATAAAAATAAAATTGATATATGTTTGTTTTTATTTTCAAAATCATTTGGACATTTCATAAAATGATATGTAAACTAAAGATTGAAAATCAATTCCAGAAAGCATCTTTTCATTTAGGATTAAATTAAAAAAAAAAAAAAGATATGAAATAATTATCAAAACATATTAAACCATAACACTAAATTAAAACTTTCTAATTCGAAGCATAAGACAATGGATTCGTACATCTCTGCCTATAATGTCCAACACCACCGCATCGGCTACATCTACGTCCAATAACATCTTCACCTTCGGATGGTATGCGTTGCATCCTTGGTCTACCGGCTCGCCTAAGTGTCCATCTTGGTGGAAGAACAATGCGACTTGCCACGTCATCCGGGACATGCCACTGTTTTTCATCTAACAAAGGATAAATGGACTCAGCATAAGCTGCACGATATGCATCCGCGGTGTAGTAATGAGAACACATGCCATAAGGAGCAATTTTTCGGTCTCTGCAAGCGGCAATACAATGATCACAAGGATATTGATCAAGATCGAAGACTTTGCATGAGCATGTTTTTGATTGGAGATTAACTGTACCCCTCAAACTCCCACCTTCCACAAGAAATTCATGCATATTAATGGCTTTCACACGTAGTCCGATGGACTCCAAATTTCATAGTTTAAGTTGCTCTTCCATATGGTCAGTCACAGGCTTTGTCAATTTTGCACCTGCAGTACGTCGCTCATAAAACCACCTTTGCAGTAAATCCCGTATGTGCTCTATTAATGCTACTATTGGCATCTCTCTAGCATCTAGCAGAATGCCATTCAAGCTTTCTGCAATATTGGTGGTCATGATAGTGTACCTTCTACATGGACAAAGAGAACGTGCCCACCTTGTAGGGTCACATGATCGAATGTACTGGGCAGCCCTAATGTTTTTTGCCTCAATTTGCCCCATATAAAACTCAAAATCTTCAACCAAATATGCACTAGCTGCGAGCATGAAACATTGTATTATTGATTCATCTTTCGCATGTCCATTTGCTTTAATATTTCTGCTTATATGGTACGTGCACAACGCATGGTATGCATTGGGAAAAACTTTGCGTAATGCCCTTTCAATAGCGGGGTGTCTATCACTCACAAACACCAAATCTGGAAAATCTCCGATGGCATCCTTCAGGTTTTGGAAAAACCATGTATATGCTTGCTCGTTCTCTCCATCTCCAATGCCGAAAGCCAAAGGATATATTTGCTTATTGCCATCCATGCCCGATGCAATATACATGTACCCTTTGTATTTCCCTTTCAATGTAGTTGCATCAACAGCCAATACGGATCTTATGTGGGATTTAAATCCCCTAATGCTTGCTCCAATCGCCATAAAGAAATATACAAAATTGTTATTATCGTCTGTTTTGATACGTGTAACAGTCCCAGGGTTCTTCGACACTAACTCAAAACAGTAGGTAGGTAACTTAGCAAAATTCTCCTCTGGAGATCCCCTAACACTGTTAAGTGCATACTCTTTACCTCTCCATGCTTTGTTGTAGCTTATATTCACCCCATATTTCTGCAAAAAATCATGTTGAATTTCTTTGGGTTTGTAAACACGTGCAATACCTTCATATTTAGATTTGATACATTGCCCGATAACCCGGCTACTGGCTTGCTTGTGTTCTCGATGCACGATATCGAACGAGCAACTGTGTACATTATCAAAAATTCTCACAACAAATATTTCTCCATTTTTAAATGTGGTTGCACGTAGTCGCCATTTACAAGTATTTTCCAAGCATACAACCTCATACCGTTGTGTAGTTGATCGTGTCACCTTGAACTCCTTATTTTCTCGCATGCAATAGATACTCAGTTTATTCTGTAGGTCACGTTTGTTGCGAAATAATTGTCCAACTACTATGCTCTCACAGCCAGTGAACTTTGACGAAAATATGGCCATAGAACCACTTCTGTTGCTCGATGATATGTGGTCACTTGTAGCACGATGAACCCTAACATCATCAACTCCTTCATTGTTCATTTCAGGATGCATATCATTATCATTATCCGGCAACTCATGATCAAAATCTACATCATTATGACCAACATCATCCCCTGCTGCATTGTAATTCTCATCATGATCAATATGATGCAACTGCTCATACTCCTCGTCGTTAGGAAACCGTTCAGCATAGTCACCTCCAACATCAACTCCTTCGTGAATGTTAAATGATGTCCAGGCCCCCCCACGAACATCAACTTGATCTCTAAACTGAGTTTCTTGAACCATAATTTCCTGAGATGTAGCCTGAATTGGTTCAGTACCGGAAGCTTGTGGTAGACGACCGCCAATTGGAGGACAAGAAAAAGAATGAAGATTACTCCCACTATCCGAAGCAAATGCTGTTTGATGAACATTTCTACATACATGTTCAACTTTTGAAATCACCTCAACATACAATGGAGGCCGCATCATTGTCATCCCTCCATTCCTCACTTCTTGAAGAAAGCATTTCACATCCCTATCACATCGTATTTCTGTAGGATCCAACTTTTCTGCACATCGTCCATATATCCATTTTAGCTTTAGCAAATATTCATTTCGATCTATCTCAATAGAATTGAAAATCTCATCCTCTAACTCTGATTTTGTGCATCTCTTGCCGACGGAAACCATTACATTTTTACCATTTCGATATTCCCAATCACCACTATCATTTTGTACCAATGTTCCATTGTATAAAACCGCAATTACAATGTCATCATCTTCCATATGACTACAAAATTAAATGAATAACGTTAAACTAAATCAATAAATATATAAAATTTTGAATAATATTAAACAAACATATTAACTGTATTAAAAAAGTTGATTCTGTTTTTTTTTTCGGGCCAAATATAGCTTTTTCCTACTGGCGGAAAACTGGCGGAAAATTGGCGGAAAACTGGCGGAAAACTGGCGGAAAAATGGCGGAAAACTGGCGGAAAATTGGCGGAAAATTGGCGGAAATTTGCGAAAACTGACAAACTGGAGGAAATTGGCGGAAATTCATCTTTTTCGCCAAATTTCCTCCGTTTTTACTGTTTTTCGCGATTTTTCAGTTTTACACAAAATTTCTCCCATTTTCAAACCATATGCCACCTAAAGTATCTTTAAAATCACATAGAACATCTCATAAATCAATTTCTTGCATACCCATATCAAATAAAAAGCTTAAAAAACCGTAAACTAATAAAACTTACAAGAAAAAATAGAAAGAGAAAAAACAAAAAAAATACATATTTCCTTACTTTCATCTAATAAGAAGAAAGATAAAATTTTTACCTGATTTTAGTTTGAGATCTGAGAAAATCCAAAAAATTGAGAGTGAGAGGCGATGAGATGCAAAGAGTTTAGAGAAACCCCACGAACAGTTTTGTATAAACCCCACCCCCACGAACGAACGGCTGTGTAGAAGAAAGGAAAGCTTTTGTGTAATTTTCAATTTTATCAAGGGTATTTTTGTCCCAAGGTGGCTAGTTTTTAAAAAAAAAAAAATTTTGCTATTTTTCTAAAATGGAGTTGTAAGGTGGTTATTTATGGGAAAAACCCAAAGGAAAAATCTCATGTACAGTAAACATTTCCAACTAGCCCGCATGATAAGATACAAGAGGTCGTTACATTTTACCCCTTTTAACCCTACGTTGAGGATAAAATTTGAGAAAGATGGAGCTCTAACTCTTGCTGTATGACTGTTTGGCCTTCTACGCCTTAACTAAGTAGAAATTTTACAGGTGGTTGAGATTCTTCATTCTACCTGGTTTGGGTTTTTTCATACCGTAGCAAACAGGAAAAAAAGTCCTCCTCTACTCTGGGATTCTAAACTGAACCAAGTCAAGAAAAGTGCTTGAATGGGCTTACACAATATCTTAGTCATGAAATCAGTAACAAATTAAAAAACTCCCCAAAAAAAAAAAGAAAAAAAAAGGCAAGCTTTACCCGAACAATGAAATAAGATAAAGTACTATTACACAAGATATTAAGTGACTATAAAAGCCGAAAAAGACAAAAGATTAGGGAGAATGATACCATGGTAAAATAGAGTAATAAGGAGATTTTAAAGAAAATAATTTGTCTTTGTTTTGTCAAAACAGAAAGTGTACTAAATTACGTATTTATAAAAATAAATTAACTTAGAGCATTTTAAAAAGGTTAAGCTTATAAATGCATATGCTCCAATTTACTATTTATTTTAACTTTTTAAAATAAAAAATAGATTTACCTCTTCAAAAATAGAGAATCAAAAACATTATACAATGTTATTTACTATGAACAAACTCCCAAGCCATTATCATATTTTAATTTTCAATTTTTATTGTTTATATCTATTGAGGCTTCTTTTGATTATTAATAATTTCGAAAAAATTCAGATAAAAAAGAAGTGAAATAAACATAGCAATAAATATTTATAAAAAAATAATTAAAAAAAATTAATATAGAGAATATTTTTGGAAGATCTTTTAAAGTTTCACTTTTTATATTTAATTATGTTATTTATCATAAAGAATATGTTTTTGTTTTGAAAAGCTCCTTTGAATATGTTCTTAGTCTTTTTATTATAGTATTATGCTAATCAACCCAACCTCCTTTTTGGCACCACATATTATTTGCCACTTATAAAATTAATAAATTTGTATTGAAAATTGCATTTGCACCTATTGTGTAGAAGAAATTTAGCCTTTTTCAAAATTGGCCATGAACATTATACACCTTTTGCACTTTTCTTCATAAATTGTAAAATCTCTAACATTTCTCTTTGAACTATTATTTTCCTCCCCGTTTTGTTCAATCATTTAAATATTTCTAATAAATTTGACAAAATTAGTCATGCATATTGCCTAAACACACACACACACATACAAAAAAAAAAAAAGAAAAGAAAAAAAAAAGCGAAATAAAAAACAAAATAAACGAATTTCAAATAAAATTATATAAGTTGCGTTTAATTTCCATCAAATTCATCTTTCAAAATTCATGATTAGACTTAATTAAGAGGAAAATAATAGTTAAAAGGGTAATGTGAGAGGTTCTATAGCATAAGAGCAAAGTTCAAAAAGTTACATAATTGAGAAGGGTAAAATGCAGTGATCCCTAAAATGAATAAATGAATAATTTGCTCCAAGTTTGTCTCATATTATGACTTATATCAACATTCTATTTTAATGAATTGCTTTTTGTCAATATTAGTGATTATTAATTGATTTACTTTTAATTTTTGACCAACTAAAAGTGAATATCAACACATCACCATCTACGCTTACTACGCTAGGTTCGAGTTTACCGGGGGCAAGGGGTGCCTGGGGGCATAGCAAAAATAAAAAAAATAAAAATTTGAATTTATATATATTTTTGTAATAAATAATCCTTATATCAACTGTCAATTCTTTTTTTTTTTTCAACTATTTATAGTTTTTTTTCTATCAATTGCATCTTCCAATTATGAGCGGAATATGGGAATTAATGGTGGAACAAGATGTGGGAGAGAAGGTGGTGTCAAATGGTGTCACTAATTCCAAAGTGGATGGTTCCGTTGGTCCATCTTTCACTATTGTGCTTGAGCGACAAAAAAACTGGTTATATTATGTTGCTTTTGATGTTATATGCAATATTCAATCTTCAATTAGAGGTTCAAATCCATTAATGGCTTTAAAGTTGGATGAATAAAACATGTGATATAATTGAATAATATTTTTGAAGGCTATTATGGATTTTATGGGGGTTTCATCCAAGGTAGGTTGACTTGATTATGTCTTGTATTTCTTTGGTTTAGTATCTATAAGAAAAGGGAAAACTTATGGATTCATTAGTTAGGGTTGAATTTGGAAAAATGAGAGATGGGCCTGCTTCGTATTGTATTATTGGTTTTGCAATCCATATGGGCCGTCCATGCTGTATAATCTTGTTAGGTCAGATAATATTGTTTGCATTAGATGATGTGGAGTATGGGTTGTTGGCATTGGATTTTGCTTCTCCTTTTCCCCTTTTTTTTTTTTTTGATGTCGTAAGCCAAGTCAAAGGTCGTCTATGGAAGGCTTAGATGACTCACCTAGTCATAAATCAACAAAATCAAATGCATTCAAAGAAAAACATATTGAAAGTTTAATAGAATATACAAAATGGAAAATTCAAGAAAATTTATAAAAAGTAATAAGGAAAATATAGTTATTAAAATGAATGAGAGCAAATTCTTACCTTATGTTTATTTTGACAAAGATAGGTGCTGTCCCATGTTGTATCTAGGCATCTTATATGAATCTAGTATCACCAATTTACACCATATTGATCCGACATTGATTATTTGTGCCACATCGATTCGGGTGTATTTCTTTTCATTGTATGGTTTGTTCAAAGCATAGGATATAGAATTTATTGAGGCTGTTATTCCATCTACTTAATCACAAAATTAGATATACTCTAAGACAAAAAAACAACATCAATAATCACAACATAAAAAATATAACTAATGCTTTCATACATATTTAAAGTAACAATAAAAAAAAAAAATAAAGGAAGAAGAAGAGAAAGCAACATTGTATTGAATTCAAGATGGAAACTCATGTTTTTATAAAGTAAAATGAATGTATTTTCGCTTTGCTCAAAGTTAAATATCAATTGTAAATATGTAAAATCTTTGATCAGGTTATTATGGTGAGGTAAATACAGCAATGGGAAGGACTTTTATTAAAATTGTGATTTTTTTTTTCCCAAAAACTAAAGGGCTTGTAAATGATCAAGTAAGGTTCCTAGAGAGTAGAAGATTAACAAATTAGAAGTCTAGAAGGATAAGAAGAAGGGGAAGAAGAAAGTCATCTTTCATGAACATGGTTACCTTTTTATAAGAGGAAAAAATTATGGCTAAGATCCAAGATCAAATTTTAAGGAAGAAAGGGTAAACTACTCCATCATGAGGATTTTAGGGATGAATTAGGTTGCTAAAACCCTTCTTAGGTTAAAAAAAAGAAGTTAAATACTCCTATAAGGAAAGCATTGCCGGATTCACCTAGTTTTTTTCTTGATAACTACACATTCCCTATCATTTCAACCTTTTACCCAAAAAAAGGAGGAAGGTGGTTTTATTGAATAATGAGTCCAAATTTGTTTAAAAAGAAGATAAGCTTATTGGGGGAAAAAAAAAAGGACTTTGGGTAAGGCTTTATTAGTATGCAAGTACTTTTGGAAAACTTAATAACCAACATTAAGATGTGGAAGAAAATGTATTTGGGCTTGATGAAGAATAATTTATCTCTCTTGGTCCTTTTCTGAATTTTTAATGAGGAAAAATTAATGTGCTTAGGTTATAGACCCAACAAGGTTCTATATTTTTGTCAAAGCCCCTAAACTTGAACATTAAATTAAATTATTAAGGGTTCTTCTTTTTACACAGTAAGAATTTCTTTTGCCAGTGCATATTTCTACAAAATTACTAAAAACTCTCCTTTTTTTAATTATATTTTTAAAATGTTTTAGATTTAGTTCAAATTCAATTTTAAAGTGTTGGATAATAGTAGAAATTATTGAAAAAATGAAGTGGAGGCTTGTCTGTTTTGGAAAAAAATTTAACTAATTGAATTGATATTAAAAAAGAGAGGAGAGGCCGAGACTTAAAAGAAGAGATGGCTAAAATCACTTAAATGGGCTTACTGGGCCTTTTTCACATGGAGTAGACATATCCTATTTATAGGCTTACATTGGCAGTCCAAGAAAACATCAAAAAGCTTCCTAATTCATGGCAATTGTGCAACCGCCTCACACGCGTGCCTAGATTTTTAACACATAAGCTAGTGTTAAGTTACATGTGTTCTTGTAGCATAATTTCATAATATAATATTGTTAACTTAATCTACCTAATAAAAAACTTTCTTAACTATGAAGCAGCCAATCAAATAATTACCAAAATTACAAATTATTTTATTTTATTTTTATTTTTTAACATCCTCTCTTTATTTGTAATTTTGCTAAAGATCTTGAAAACTTCTAACTTTTCTATTGTTGTCGTCTTTGTAAAAATGTTTGCCAGTTGCTTATTTGTGTTAATAAATTCTAGTTCAGTTTCTTCTTCTTCAACCAAATATCTGATGAAGTGATGTCAAATCTCTATGTGCTTTGTTTTGCAGTGGAACACTAGATTTTTTTATCATTGCTATTGTTGACATATTATCATACCTGGTGATTTTTGGAGCAGTTTCTTCATGTTGCATATCTGATAAAATTCTTTTGAGCCATACTGCTTCACCTGATGCATTTGTAGCTGATATATATTATGCTTCTGTTGAAGATAATGCCACGGTCCTTTACTTCTTTGATGACTAAGAAATTGGTTTTGTACCCAAATAGAATAAATATCCTGAGGCACTTTTGCAGTCATCTACCGTGCTTGTCTAATCACTATATATATATATATATATCCAATGAGCTTGTTATCTGCTCCTTTGGCATACTTGATTCCTAGCTTTCTAGTACCTTATAGATAGCGAAAAATTATCTTTGCTAAAGTATAGTGATTTTTACTAGGTTTGTGATGTGATTCCGCCCGAGGCCGCTCCACCGATAACCTGCTGGGGTGCTGACTCGACACGGATGTAGACTAGGCCAATCACAAGAGCTCAAATTAAGAGATTTATGGGCAACCTGGGAGTAATTATACAGAGGATAATCAATCTCAACAAAGCCTTTCCATACTTGAAGATACAAAGCCTATTCTAAGCATCCAAGTGGTGGAAGCCGATACGGACCCGGGTGACGGTTTTGGTACATTTTTGGAGTCCAGGAAGCATGAAATGGTTCCAATGCTTTATGGGTTCAATACATATGCCTAATAGGTCATGGAATCAAGTTAAAGCAGCCTCAAATGCAATAAAAAAAGGGCTTGTACGGACAGCCTCAACAATTTGGCCGAATTTGCTGTATTGCTTGCTGGCTTTACTGTATTTTACTGTATTAACCTTTTCTTATTTTTCCAAGCATGGGCAACGTGTGGGACTTCATATTCAGTTTATTTGGCATCCTACAAAGCATCTAGAAGCTGATTTGGAGCTCAATTTGGTCAAAGATTGGTCAAAGTCAACTTAGTCAAAAAGCTAGTATTATAGTTTCCTAATTTGATTCTACTTTTTGTTTTAGGAAATTACCATTACTTTTTAGTTTTTATTTATTTATTTTCTGGAAAAATAAGTTTAGGAAAGTTATTATTTTATTATTTTCATTGTAAATTAATTAATTCCTAATTCAAAATAAAGGAATTAATTAATCCAAATTAGATTAGGAAAGGAGTGAGAATTTCGGCCACCATAGAACTCTTTATTGTGTGGCCTGTTTTACCTAGGGTTTTTAGGGTTTACTTTGTTTCTTTCAAAGCCTATTTAAAGGCTTATTTTTCAATATGAATACAACTTTGATTTGATTAAGAAAATACTTGTGAGATTAATTATCTCTTTGTTCTTTGAGAACACCTAAAACACCATTAGAGAATGGTTGTTTTAGCTTGACTTATCAATAGGTTTTCCATCCCCTATTGTGGCGTCTACATTATACCAAGGTTTCTAACCACAGGTTGGTTAGGGGTTGAGGTCCATTCCATTAGAACTTGAACTTAATTAAAGATCCGGGCTAATATAATACGGGTTTAGGAGCAGGTCGTCCTAGGTTCGTATCATTTGGTATCAGAGCTAAATTTTGTTCAGGTTTGATCTATCTTTATTTGCTTTATTTGTTTTCATGTTATTCTGCAATTTTAGCATTAAGTTAAGGTTGCATCCATCCTATACACGTTCAGCATCTTAAAAAAAAAAAAAAAAAATTCATTCCTAGTTGATTTAGGATTTCCTAGTTTTATCGTATTTTTGTTTCCTAGTTTGTTGGTTGTCTTTTATCATTGTTCTTGTTAATTTGGTTTTTGTTAATTTTTCTTTGCTGTTTTAGTCTTAAATATTTGCATTCATATAATCAAAAAAAAAAAAAAAACAAGAAAAAAAAAAGTTTGCAGCAACATTTAAAAAAAAAAAAAAAAAACTGCACATTTTGTTTATTTGGAGGTCACGGGTTTGGTGTTTGTTTTGGATTTGGAATTTTGGTACTTACTCTTGCTACTGCAGTGTTTATGTTCTGTGAGTGAAAAAAAAAAAAAAAAAGAGAAAGAAGAGGTAAAGCTGAATATAAAAAAAAAAAAAAAAAGAAAAAAAAAAGAAAAAAAAATATTTCGGTTTGTTGGAGTTTGATTTGGTTGCTGGAAATTTGTTGGAGCTGCTGGGTTTTTTTTTTGATTATTTATTTGAGTTGCTGGGGAATTATTTTTGCTGCTGGATATTTGGATTTTGGGTGCTTAAATTATTTGGATTAAAATTAGTTAAAGGAATTGATACAAAACTCGAATTACAAAGAACAACAACCAACAACTTTTCTATATTTTTGTTCTCTTTGATTGTTCGTATTTGAATTTCTTTTTCTGGAATTTTATTCTTGAACTCATAATCTACTACCATCTGGTGCAGTTTTCAAAAATTCCAACGTTTTCCCATTATTTTGTGTTTTCTTGTCTAGAAAGCCGAAAAATTAGAATTTGTTGGATTCTTTCGGTATTGCCTACTTTTTGCTACTGTTTTGTTGATAAGTTTAATTAAAACATATTAGTGATCTAATTGCTGTTTTGTGGGTGTTTTAATTAGAACTTTGAGATAATTCATTGAGTGGAAAAAGGCAAGAGTGTGTGAGCTTAAAAGAGGGTAAAAAGCCGAAACAAGTGTGCAAACACGAGTGTCGAGTCTTCATTTAAGTGAAACACGTAAGGGAGTGAAATTGGTAAGGTCCTATTTTATTTTTATTGCATTATTACACTAACATGACAGAATCAAGAATGAGGAGAGGAGATCCACCCTTGAGGATCAATGAGGAGGAATCCGTAGCATTCCATGGCGATGCCCGAGCTACCGGGAGTGGAGACCAAGTGGACATGAGAGCTGTTTTGGAGTCAATACAGCGGGTTAGTGCTCAAGTTGAGCATGTGAATCAAAGGATGGGAAGGCTAGAAGTTTGCCAAGGAATTCCGAACACAAGAAATAGGCAAGAATTCCATGGAGGACGAGGCCGAGGACGAGGAGGTCGCAAAAAATTGAGAGAGGAATTTAATGAGGAGCCATTCGGTGGAGACTTTGAGGAAGGTATGAACAAAACTTTTGCTGTCCAAGATAGAGCTGGCCATGGAAGATATAGGAGGGAAGAAACAGATGACAATCTTAGTAATATCAAGATCAACATCCCACCATTCATGGGAAAAAATGACCCCGAAGCATATTTGGAGTGGGAAGAAAAAATGGAGATGATATTTGACCGCCATAATTATTCGGAGGCTAAGAAGGTGAAATTGGCAGCAATGGAGTTTGGCCATTATGCACTCTAATGGTGGACCAATGAGCAAAACACCCGAAGGAGAGTTGGTGATGACTTGATTACTACATGGCGACAAATGAAAGGAGCCATGCGGAAGCGATTCATACCATCACACTATCATAGGTTGCTGCA
This sequence comes from Ziziphus jujuba, assembly GCF_031755915.1. Taxonomy (NCBI): domain Eukaryota; kingdom Viridiplantae; phylum Streptophyta; class Magnoliopsida; order Rosales; family Rhamnaceae; genus Ziziphus; species Ziziphus jujuba. Next base: position 17,348,108 of record NC_083384.1, read on the forward strand.
TCAAAGACTTCAATCTTTATCTCAAGGACATGGATCCGTGGAGGATTATTACAAGGAGATGGAGATGCTTATGATGAGATTGAACTTGAATGAAGATAGGGAAGCAACCATGGCAAGGTTTCTTGGTGGTTTGAATCGTGAGATAGCCAATCAACTAGAATTGCAACAATATATGGAATTGGAGGAGATGTTGCATGTGGCTATTAAATTAGAGCATCAATTCAAGAGGAGGGGTGTAAGATCATGGTTTGGAGGTGTTTCCAACAGTGGAAAGTCCAATTCTAGTGGCTGGAGGAACAATCCCATCTATGAAAGCAAGCCAAAGCCGAAAGTCAAAGAAGAAAGTTCAAATTGGCCAAGGAAGGAGACTAGAACCGAATCTGTCCAAGCACCAAAGAATGAGGTAAAATTAGATCCTAAACCTTCTAGAACTCATGATGTTGTGTGTTTTAAGTGCCAGGGAGGAGGACACATCGCTAGCCAATGCCCGAATAGAAGAATCATGGTGTTAAAGGGCAATGACGAGCTAGAATCGAAAAGTGAAGAAAGTGAGGATGAAGCCAAACAAGAGGAGGAGGACTTGGAGGATGAACCCGAAACCTTGCAAGCATCCAATGCTGAATTAAACTTGCTTTCTAGGAGAGTACTTGCTGCATACAAAGATGAGGATGAAATTCAAAGAGAGAACATCTTCCACACCCGATGTGAAATTCAAGGTAAGATTTGTAGTATGATTATTGATAGTAGAAGTTGTACTAATGTAATAAGTAACCTTGTAGTTGATAAATTGGGCTTAAAAACAATAAAACATCCTGAACCATATAGATTACAATGGCTTAATGATAGTGGTGAGATGAAAGTAAACAAACAAGCCAAAGTAAAATTTAATATAGGTAGATATGAGGATGTAGTTTTATGTGATATTGTACCCATGATTGCTGGACATATACTATTAGGTAGACCATGGCAATTTGATAAAGATGCTACACATTTTGGTTGAGAAAATAGTATTATTTTCAGGTTTAAAGGGAAAAAGGTCAAGCTGGAACCATTATCTCCTAAAGAGGTTTACAAAGACCAATTACAAATGCAACAAAGGAGAGAAGCCGAAAAGCTCAAGGAAAAAGCAAGTATGGCATCAACGGCTTCACCATCCTTTCAAGAAGGTAAGAATGAGGTTGCTGATCAAGGTAAGGTTTCTAAGACTCATATTGAGTGGAAAGATCAAGGAAAAACCGAAAGAGAGGGGAAAAAAAGTGGCAAACCCGAGAGCTTGGAGAAGGAAGGGAAATCCAAAGGTTTGTGCCAATCCGAGAGAGAAAAAGAAAAAGAAAGAAAAGAAAGGTCAAGTAACAACTTTTATTTAAGTTTAGGGGATATTAATAAGGTTATTGAGTGTAAGAAACCTTTGCTGGTCATGATTTATAAAGAAAATTATTTTAATGATCAAACTAACTTTGAAGAACTTGAATTGCCAAGTTCAATGATTTCTCTTTTGAAGGAATTTGGAGATGTCTTCCCAAATGAAATTCCAAGTGGACTACCATCCAATCAAGAGGGAAAAGGTGAGCTTGCTATCCAAGGTAAGTCTTCTAATACTCAGGTTGTGTGGAAAAATTTTAATAAAACCAAGAGTGAAAAATTTGGTGCAAAAGCCGAGAGTGAGGAAGGTGAGATGGCATTAAGTGAGAAAGGAAAAGGAAGACAAGAAAGGAAAAATATAAATTTTTATCTTAGCTTGGGTGATGTTAATAAAGTAATTATGAATAAGAAATCATTGCTGACCATGAATTTTAAAGATACTTATTTAAAGATGTCTTTATTGCATAGAACTTTATCTGCATTGTTGAGAGCTTTACTTAGTGGCAATTTGAAAATTTGGGAAATATTGCTTGCTAACTTTAAAAAGTGTAATTTTTACCATAATGAGCATGTATTTCTAGATTTTGTTGTAATAGTGTTTGACCCAGGAGAATTGGTTTTGTTGCACTTACTAAAGGAAAGGTTTCCTAATCAAAGAAAGTCAAAGCTCATGCCGCCTATGGATGGACCTTTTCAAGTTTTGAAGCCGAATAACAAGAATGCCTACAAGCTTGATTTACCGGGTGAGTATAACATGAGTGCTGCATTTAATGTTGCTGATTTAACTCCTTTTGCTGCAGGTGATGATCTTGATTTGAGGACAAATCCTTTTCAAGAGGAGGGGAATGATGTGATTCCGCCCGAGGCCGCTCCACCGATAACCTGCTGGGGTGCTGACTAGACACGGATGAAGACTAGGCCAATCACAAGAGCTCAAATTAAGAGATTTATGGGCAACCTGGGATTAATTATACAGAGGATAATCAATCTCAACAAAGCCTTTCCATACTTGAAGATACAAAGCCTATTCTAAGCATCCAAGTGGTGGAAGCCGATACGGACCCGGGTGACGGTTTTGGTACATTTTTGGAGTCCGGGAAGCATGAAATGGTTCCAATGCTTTATGGGTTCAATACATATGCCTAATAGGTCATGGAATCAAGTTAAAGCAGCCTCAAATGCAATGAAAAAGGGCTTGTACGGACAGCCTCAACAATTTGGCCGAATTTGCTGTATTGCTTGCTGGCTTTACTGTATTTTACTGTATTAGCCTTTTCTTATTTTTCCAAGCATGGGCAACGTGTGGGACTTCATATTCAGTTTATTTGGCATCCTACAAAGCATCTAGAAGCTGATTTGGAGCTCAATTTGGTCAAAGATTGGTCAAAGTCAACTTAGTCAAAAAGCTAGTATTATAGTTTCCTAATTTGATTCTACTTTTTGTTTTAGGAAATTACCATTACGTTTTAGTTTTTATTTATTTATTTTCTGGAAAAATAAGTTTAGGAAAGTTATTATTTTATTATTTTCATTGTAAATTAATTAATTCCTAATTCAAAATAAAGGAATTAATTAATCCAAATTAGATTAGGAAATGAGTGAGAATTTCGGCCACCATAGAACTCTTTATTGTGTGGCCTGTTTTACCTAGGGTTTTTAGGGTTTACTTTGTTTCTTTCAAAGCCTATTTAAAGGCTTATTTTTCAATATGAATACAACTTTGATTTGATTAAGAAAATACTTGTGAGATTAATTATCTCTTTGTTCTTTGAGAACACCTAAAACACCATTAGAGAATGGTTGTTTTAGCTTGACTTATCAATAGGTTTTCCATCCCCTATTGTGGCGTGTACATTATACCAAGGTTTCTAACCACAGGTTGGTTAGGGGTTGAGGTCCATTCCATTAGAACTTGAACTTAATTAAAGATCCGGGCTAATATAATACGGGTTTAGGAGCAGGTCGTCCTAGGTTCGTATCAGTTTGTACATGAATCTGGAAACATAAATGATAGCAAAGATAATATATGACCTGGTATTTGTTAGATAAATTAGGTATCCAACCAAGCTTTTGTAGTTTTTTGCATTAATTTTCTCTGTGCATCATCCTTATACAACTTCTCATTTAAAGCCATTGGTGTAGACATCGGTTTACAATTGTCCATACGAAACCATTTATGAAGATCATTTAAATTATTTTCTTGAGAAATAAATATTTCTCCTTTTGCTTGTTGACCTTGGATGGCAAGAAAAAATTTCATTAGGCCAAGATTTGTCATCTCATATTCTTTCATTGCACTTTTAAATTCTTCTACCAGTTTTGGATTAGTACCAGTATAAATCTAATCATCAACAGATAAGCAGACAATGAGAATATCTTACGTACCTTCATTTTTGACATATATAGAAAGCTCACTTGGACTCCGTTGAAATTCGTTTTGTCTGAAGTATGAACTAATTTTGCTGTTCCAAGCTTGTGGTGCTTGCTTTAATCCATATAGTGCCTTCTTTAATTGTAAGACTTTGCTTTCTTTTTTTTTTCTTTTTTTTTTTTTTTTATGGTGTGACCCAAAGGTTGTTCTACATATACTTCCTCTTTGAGTTCTCCACTGAGAAAGGCAGATTTGTCCATTTGAGCAACTACTGCAAGAACTGTTCTAATAATTTCCATTCGAGTAATTGTGAGAATGTCTCATGAAAGTCGATTCTTGGCTGTTGTGAGTAGCCTTTGCCGTGCTTTATACTTTTGAATTGTTCCATCTTCTTTGTACTTGGTTTTGTAGATGCACTTGAGTCTAATAACATCTTTGCCTTCAAGTAAATCCACCAGTTCCCACATATTGTTCTTTTTAATTTTTGCAGTTTCTTCATCTATTGCTTTAATCTAGATATTTTATTTTGTTGCTTCTTCAAAATTTTGAGGCTCACATACAAAAAATGCCATATTTGTAGATTCATAGATATCTACGATTGAGTGTACCTTTCTCAGTGGTGATTCATCATCTCAAGATATATCCATTATTTGGATTGGACTTGGAGTTTCTTAATGACTTATGCTTGGACCAAGGTTTTAAACTGGTTGAGAATCTAACTTATCTTGAATAGGAATTTCTTCAAGTATTTTTGCTCCTATTTTGAGAGTGCTTTTCCTAATTTCATGCTGCAGATTGGTCAAAGATAACATTTCTAGAAATTATTAGTTTAGTTGTTTTTGGATTGTATAATAAGTAACCTTTGTTGTATCCAAGGTATATATATTTATCTCCTTTTTCATCAAATTTTTCTCTGTATTGTGAGGGGACATGTGCATAAGCTATACATTCAAATACTTTTAAAAGTTGTACCTGGGGCTTTTGTTTGTGCCACGCTTCATATGGAGTCTTGTTCATGACAGCTTTTGTTGAAAATCTATTCAAAATATAGACGATAATGTTGATAGCTTCTGTCCAATAGTTATTTAGAAAACCCTTCTCCTTTAGCATGCTTTTAGCCATTTCTACAATTGTTCTATTTTTGCTCTTTGCTACACCATTTTGTTGTGGGATGTGCCGAATTGTAAGCTCTCCCTGAATGCTATTTTTCTTGCAATACTCCATAAATGGTTTAGCAATGAATTTTTCACCATGGTCTATCCGGAGTGTCTTCAGTAGTTTCTCGAGTTGCTTTTCTACGAGCACCTTGAATATTTTGGAAGATTGAAAACACTTCTAACTTTTCTTTAAGAAAATATACCCACATCAGTTGGGTATAATCATCAACAAACAGAAGAAAATACCTTATTCCATTCATAGATGGAGTTCGAGTTGGTCCAAAAATATCAAAATGTACTAACGCTAGTAGTGTATTTGCACTCCAAGTATTTTTGGAAAATGGCAATCTATACATTTTTCCATATATGCATCCTTCATAGACTTTATCTATGTGAGCAATAGGAGGTAAGCCTAAAACCATATTTTTGTCTTTTAATAATTTTAGGCCATTATAATTTAGATGCCCATATCATAGATACCATAAATATGACTCATCCAATTTTTGACTTTGAAAACTTAATTTTTCATCATGTGGCATAATAAGAGGAAAAACCTTATTTTGATTCATTTTTATTTTTACAGCTATGATGTTTTTATTTTTGTCGATAATTTTACTTTCATATCGATCAAAATTTATAGAATAATTCTTTCAAAGTAACTGGCCAACACTTAAGAGATTTGATGTTAAGCCAGGAATATAAAGCACATTATGGATGAGTTTAGAGTTACCTCCTTTGGAGTTTACTGCAATTACTCATTTTCCTTTAACTTCATGTGACTTTCCATCTCCAAGCTTTTATTCGAATAAAATTTTTTTAACCATCTTTACAAAGAGTTGTGGATCACCTGTCATATGACTACTGCATCCATTATCCAAATATCATGTATGTTTTGATTCTTATTTAATAGACATGCATGAATAAAATACTTGACTTTCTTCAACCTTTTCAGAAAAGTTAACTTCATTCCTTTCTTGCATGTCTTTATACCAACAATCTCTTTGTGAATGGTTAGAAATTTTGCATTTTGTGCATTTAAAGAGACAATTTTTTTACTCATGCCTAGGCTTTTTGCAAATAATGCACTAACACTTAGAATTCCTCGAGAAGTTTCTTTGGTCATAATTCTTTCTTCTTCCTCTGTCTCGGCTTTAACTTCCATGTTCTCTTCTAAAAGAACCTCCTTTTGTTGAGTTTCTTGTTGAAGTTGCAAAATTCTTTTTTGTGATGTTGCAATTACATTTAAATGCTTGCTCCACAGGTCGGTTAAGAAACCTGCTCATTCTTTTTTCATGTGCTTCGAGAGAGCTAAATAGTTGATCCAAAGTGTATGTTTTCAAATCTTTGGACTCTTCTATACCTGTAACAATATGCTCAAATTTTGTTGGCAAACATCTTAATATTTTTTCTACAGTTTTTTGATCAGCAATAGTATCTCCATAACTTCTAGCAGAAGCTCTAGAAGAGAATTCTTGAATAGTTTCATTATCTTTTATTGCTAAATTATCAAATTCTTTCCAAAAAGTTTCAAGTTTAATGGAGATTACCTTTTCATAGCCTCCAAATTGTTGTTACAGAATTTCGTATGCAGCTTTAGATTTTGTTGCATTTGATATTTTAGGGAAGATACTTTTGCTTACCTCTTGTTGGATGAAAAGCAATGCTCATGCATCTCTTTGGATATTTTACTTGTACTCCTTCTTCTTACTTCTGTCCATGACTGCAATTGCTTTGGACTTGTAGGTTCATCATAGCCTTCTTCAATTATATCCCACAAATTTAGTAAGATAAAAAGGGTTTTCATTTGAATGCACAAAAAATCATAACTCTCACCGCTAAAGATAGGAATTAGATTTTGGGCATAACTAAAAGTTGGTTTGGTATTGGCTTCCATGGGTATTTTATGGAGGGTTAAAGCAAGGCTTTGATACCAAATTTTGTTGATAATAGTAGAAACTATTGAAAAAATGAAGTGGAGGCTTTGTTGTTTTGGAAAAAATTTAACTAATTGAATTGATATTAAAAAAGAGAGGAGAGGCCAAGACTTAAAAGAAGATATGACTAAAATCACTTACACATGCTTAATTGGGCCTTTTTCACATGGAGTAGATATAACCTATTTATAGGCTTACATTGGCAGTCCAAGAAAACATCAAGAAGCTTCCTAATTCAAGGGAAATGTGCAACCGCCTTACAAGCTTGCACACATCAGCTAATGTCAAATTACATGTGAGGACCTATACAAAATTCCTCACAAAAATCCTAGACAAGCTCTGATCCCAGAGAAACTCTACTAGACCCTCCAATGGAAAATACGGTAGCATCTTCCCTAAGGATTGGACTTACCACAAAATTTCCTGCACAGAAAATACACTCCTATATGCACCTACTTATCCCTCCCACCTTGCTACAATTTAATTTCCACAAATTTGTAGCACTTCAAAATTAACAGGGGACCAGTGCAATAATATACATAAATATCCAACATAGTATACAGAACATTATAAGATACCAATGAGTATGGAATAGTATACAACATAGATAAAAAGAAATATTATAAGATAACAAGGAAAAGAAAGCAGAACTCCTTGGAATTCGGCAACAACCAAATGTCAAGCTCACCACAGATGATCAACATCTAATAACTTGGGTCTAGGGGAACGAATTTAAAAACATGAGATGGTAATCATTTCAGTGAGTGATCCAATCTATTAGACAATAATAATAATAGTATAAAAATAAAATAAATTTAATCAATTAATAATAAATAAATAAATAAATAATACGAAGCATTTGAAAGGAATATTTTTTCTCTCAAAACCCTCGCAGCTCACTTAGTTGGAAATGTTCTTCTTTTAAAATATTTCACAAAACCCAACATCTGTATACCTTGAAATCAAGAAATAATTAATTAAATAAATTACAAATAAAATACAATAAATTAAAGATCTAAAATTTATAAATGAAATAAAAGTAAAAATGACTTTTATAACAATTAATAAATAGTAAATAAAATATCATAAATAGATAAAACAAAAACAAAAATCACAATAAAATACATATTAAAATAATTCAGGAAATATTTAAATAAATAGAATAAATCACTTAATTAATAAAAGAAATATTTAAATCAATTTAGAACATCTATTTGAAATAAGTGGTAAATATATAAAGAAATCCATTTAAATCATCAAATTAATTTAAATAATAAAATCATAGTAAAATACATCTTAAAACATCAATCGAATTTAATGATAAAAGCACCATTAAATACATTTTAATTTTAATACAAATTTTTAAATATTTTGTTTGAAAATTCGTGTCGAAAATATCCTAACGCACCATAGTATATACTAGTGATGTCTGACGGTACCCAACATCCCAAAGCACTACCTGACGAGGAGGATATAGAGAGAAACCTATATTCAGGCCGCCCTGTCGGCTCAGTGGCGTCGATGCTATAAACCTCAATCCTGGCCATAGAAGGGGCGGCTATGGCCAATATCAAACTAACCTGTCCTTGGTCCGAGGGCAACCACGGGAGAGTATAAACCTGTGCGTTCATCACATCTACAACTATAGAACACTGGTACTGTGTGGATGCGTCTAAAAATCAGTAAAATCATATGTTTTCCAAATCTCAAAATCTCATAATTGCCACTAAATTAAATACCTATTTTCAAATCCATATTTCTTTAAACCATCATCGTAAATCCATCACGTAAAATTCATTCCCATAATCTCATTGATGCAAATATATCAACTTTCCAGTGGCATAAAATCAATCCATTATATTTAAACACATAAAAATATTTTTGAAGCATAATGCTTTAATACAATATTTTTCTAAAATCTCCAAAATCAATTTGAATCAATATATCTTTAAAACCACGTAAAATTCGTGCATAATTAACTTGCACAATTCCTCAATACCATAAAATAAACTCCACAATTATATCAATGCATAATAAATTTAAATAATTATTTTCCTCAAATCCGAAAAATCAATCCATACCAAAAATAATATTTAAACCTCATGAAATTCAGATATTCTTCAAATCATATAAATACATTTAACATGCATCATAATTTCAACATTTACTCAACAATAATTTAATAAAAATTAAATTCATAATTTCTCAAAAATCAAAACATTTCTTAATGCACAAATATTTTTAATTCATTCAATTTTGGCATCAAAATTTCAAATAGGATTTAATTAAATATTCAACACATAAAATATAATTTTTGAATATCTAATTAACACAAAATATTCATAATTTAACACCCACAAATCAATTTGAAGATGGATCACTCACCTCGAACATGCAATTCAATGAAGATCCTCCGCAGGATCGATTTCACAATTAACACGTGCTCTTAAAATATCAATATTAACAAAATCGATTAAATTAATATTTTAATCGGGTATATTACACACAGGTACCCCGGGGAGCTGACACAAACATTAATCAAAATTCACAAATGATATACTGAATCGAAGCTTATGATGCAAAGATTACATTTTAAGTCTTACCTTCGGGAGATCAGACCTATGGTGGCCAGGATCTCGTCGAAAAAGGTTTCGAGTTTAATGTGCTTGAATCTCACAAGCTGTTGGGAGGTGGAGGAAAAAGACCTCGGATTTTGATTCAGGGAGGTCAAATTAGTGGAAAAGGATAGGAGGTGTCATCGAAAACTCGCTGGAGGTAGATTTTCAAGTTAACTACCTTGGTCACTGGAATTTGCCACTGGCCGTGAAATTTGGTGGGGGGATAAATCTGGTGATGGGTAAGCCAATGGGACTGGCGGTGAAGCAAATGGAGGTCTAATTTGGGAGAAATTAGCTGGAGAAAGAATCGACACTGCCGCCGAAAATGGCCTCGATCCCCGTGCGTTGGCAGTCGGTTGGCTATGAAAATTAGGTGGTCAACCAGTTTTCAGGTGGGCTTCCTAGGGGTGTGGCATGTGTAGCAAGGGGATGGCCAAAAAGTGGCCAACCTATAGTGGCCAATTTCTCTCTCTCTCTCTCTCTTATTTCTCTCTCCTCTCCCTCCCCTTCTCTTCCCCCTTTCTTAGCCAATCAAAATGCCTCCTATGGGTGCCACTGTGCACTCACGGATTTGCCAGATTTGACATGTGGTGATACTATTCACACAGTCACAGATCGATGAATAGTAACTATTGTTTCGGAAAAGCTTCACAGGTCTATAACTTTCAAACTACATGTCCAAATTAGGTGTGCCGCTAGTGTATGAACTCGTATCGACAAGTAATTCACAACCATACTAAGTCAAAGCTAAATTTTGCAAGAATAAAAAGTCAACTTCAACACCCTCGGACAGTTCGGACCTCAACTTATTTTGCTCATAACTTTCAGACAGTAGCACTGTTTTTAATGTGCTAATAGTTTATGAACTCAAGAAGATGCATAATTCACAACGGTGTCTCCATTAATGTAGAATTCCATCCGAATCAAAAAATCAAAGTTTGACCCCTCTTGGTCAATGGCGGTCAAACCCGATAAATTTTGATCAACTTTAGAATATTTCGATGTACTTTGGGACAGAGTGTTACATTACATGTGCTCTTGTAGCATAATTTCATAATATAATATTATCAACTTAATCTACCCAGTAAAAAGCTTTCTTAACTATGAAGCAGCCAATCAAATAATTACCAAAATTACAAATTATTTTATTTATTTTTTTATTTTTAACAGACTCCGACAATGTAGAGAAAGTCATTGATGGTGATGGCGATGGTCATGTATTGTAGGGTAAATTGTAATAATCTTTGGGATTGGTTAACCCTTTTATTACAGAATAAATGACAATAATCTTTGGAATTGGTCAACCTTTTTAAGGTGGAGTTTATGGAAGCTCAGCTAGTGGGATTTGTTTGCCACTATTACTTCCTTAATTTCATTAGAGAAAAGCTTATGTATATATTTACACGTGTTGTACAAAAGGTGGTTGAGGAATAAGAAATAAAAATTAATTTTCCAACCTTTTCATATCTTTTCATAACCTTTTCACATCTTTTCATGGTATCAGAGCATATTTTTTTGTTCTTTGGTTAATTATTTTCTTTGCTTTTTTCTTAAGGCAAGACATGAATTCTTTTAATCCAAGCATTTCTAATTCAGAAACTTTTTCCAATCCATACACTTTGCGTCACTCTTATAAACCAAGTATTGTGCTTGTAACTCCACCACTCAATGAGGACAATTACAACACTTGGCATAGATCGATGCGTATGGCTCTGAGGGCACAAAACAAATTGGGCTTTGTAGGTGGAAACATATCTGCTCTAGATTCCAACTCTTCGACTTATGAACAGTGGGTAAGAGCCAATGACATGGTTGCTTGTTGATAAATTCAATGGTTCTAGATCTTGCAACAAGTATCATTTATGCCGATATAGCTCAAATAATTTGGAAGGACCTTCTAGAACATGTTTTTCAACCAAATTGCATAAAGATATATGAGGTAATAGAGGCAATTTCATATTGTAAACAAAGGAATCTTTCTGTCACTGCTTATTACACTCGTTTAAAGATTTTATAGGATGAATTGTCATCTTATAAAACCATTTCAAGTTGTTCTTATGGAGCTACAAAGGAAGTTTCAGATTTATTATAATAAGATCATGCAATCAGTTCTTTTAGGGACTCAATAATGGATATTCTGCCATTAGGAGTCAACTTTTACTACAGGAGCTCTCCCCACTGTAAATAAAATATATTCGTTGGTAATATAAGAAGAGAGGCAAAGACTACTCAATGTATCATCATCTACTCAACAAGAGGGATCAGAGTGAATGTTTCAAGGCACCAATTACCACCAAAATATAAAATCAGGTTCTAATTTAACTCATAACAAATCTGGAAAGGGGATTGGGCAAAGACAATGTTCAAAGTATCATTGTAGTCACTGTGGAAGAAATAGTCAGACTATTGACAAATGTTAGAAAATACATGGATATCCACCACGTACCACCATTGATTCATCAGAGGCTTCTTGTTCTCAACCTTGTGGTTTTGTGGCAACATCTGAGCAATCAACACCATCAGAAATTGAGCAACCCGCCATTGCTTCTCAACATGCTATTATTTCTCCTTCTCCAATAACACATGAGCAGTTTGATCAAATTTTAGCCATTCTTCAACAAGGTAGAAATGATGCCTTGACAAGTTTTGCAAGTACTGCTTTAAGTTCTCTACAGAATGACACTTGGATAATTGATAGTGGAGCCACAAATCATATGTGGTCTTTACCTCAATTGTTAGACTCTGTATCACTAAATACTTCTCTTTCCAGTGTCCAAATGGTCGATGGTTCTACTACTCAAATAACTAATATTGGTTCTACTTCCATTCACTCTCTCAAGCTTGATAATATTCTCCTCATTCCATCTTTTAAATTTAATTTGTTGTCAATTTCATAGATCACAAAAAGTCTTACTTATTCAGTAACTTTCTTCAGGACCTCACCACCAAGAAAACAATTAAAGTAGGTAAATGTTGGAATTGTCTTTATCATATGCAGCATTCAACAAATCTTTACGCCAATGTGAGTCCTTTGTTTGACATTTGACACTGGAGATTGGGTCATCCTGCTACTAATCTATCCAGTTCTATTTCTACAATTGATTTTAATATTTTTTTCCAATAAAATTTGCAATGTGTGTCCTTTGGGAAATCATGTGAGAAATATTTTTCCTTTAAGTAATACAAATACTAGTTCACCTTTTGAATTGCTTCATTGTGATATTTCGGGAAGTTTTGCTATTCCTAGTAATTCTAGTGCACATTATTTTTTGACTGTTGTTGATGATTTTAGTTGTTATACTTGGGTTTTTTTAATGAAGCATAAAAATGAAACTCAATCTGCTTTGAAATTTTTTTTTACTTTTGTTTCTACTTAGTACACTACCAGGGTAAGAAAAATACAAACTGATAGTTCTCTTGTTATACCCATTAATGAATTGCATTTTGCTTTTCCTATCAAGGGTGTTTGCATTGATAGTGGAACATAATTTCTTTCCAAATATTTACAAGATTTTTTAAAAATCATGGGGTCCTTCATCAACAAAGCTGTATTGCTACTCCACAACAAAATGGTATTGTGGAGGGTAAGCATCGTCATTTGCTTAATGTTGCTCGAACATTAAGATTACAAAGTAATCTTCCTTTGAACTTCTAGGGGGAATGTATCCTTACTGGTGTCTATTTAATTAACAAGATTCCTTTGCCAGTCTTGAATGGCAAAACTCTATGTGAAATGTTTTTAGGTAAACCTTATACTTACTCTCATTTTAAAGTCTTTGGTTGTCTTTGTTATGCCCATAATCTTTCTCCTTATAAAACTAAATTTGATGCTCGTTCCAAACCTGGCATAATCATTGGGTATCCTTTTGGACAAAAAGGATACAAAATTTATAATATTGAGTCTCAAAATATTTGTATCTCTTGGGACGTTTTGTTTCATGAGCATATTTTTTCTTACTATGATTCCTCTGTTCAGTCTTTTTGTCATCCAGTTATACCATTGCCAATTTCTGAATACCATAATGATCCTCTTGTTCCTCTTCCAATTTCAGAGCATCATAATAAAAACAATGCAAATTTTTCTCCTTCCTTATCTCATTCACCTCCTAATGACGTTTGTGATTCCAATAGTCGGCCTATTCGCACTCGAAGGGTACCAAGGTATTTGAATGATTACATATGCAACACTACTATTACAACATCTTACCTACATCCAATATTTAACTTGTGGTATAGGTACTTCTCACCCTTTATCTAAAGTCATTTCTTATACTCGTTTATCTAATAACCATAAAGTTTTTCTTACATCTTTTGAATCTAAGTTGGAGTCAATGAATTTCTATCAAGCTGTAAAAAAATCCAGAATGGAGAAAAGCAATGTCTGCAGAAGTAGATGCTCTTGAGAAGAACAACACATGGAGTATCACAACTTTACCATCTAGTAAGCAACCTATCGGTTGCAAATAGGTTTATGAGATCAAATATCGTTATGATATTACTATTGAGAGATACAAAGCTTGTTTAGTGGCTAAAGGATTCACACAAATAGAAAGGATCGATTATAATGAGACTTTTGCTCCCGTTATTAAGATGACCACTGTTTTGTTGTTTTTTTTCCATTGCAGCCATTAAAGGTTGGTCTTTGCATCGGCTTGATGTCCACAATGCATTACTTCATGGGAATCTTACAGATGAGGTCTACATGCAACTGCCTCTAAGTTATTCCAAACAAGGGGAGTTAGAAAATTTTGTTTGTCGCCTTAAAAAATCCATATATGGTCTCAAACAAGCAAGTCGTAATTGTTTTGCTAAATTACGTCTTTTTTCATTTCTATGGGTTATTTTCAATTAAAGGCAGAATACATACTTTTTCCAAAATAGACAACATCTGGTTCTACTTTTATTTTGATTTATGTTGATGATATTTTGGTGGCATGAGATGACAAAACTGAAGTTACAGCCTTAAATAACATGCTTAATGCTAAGTTTAGTATAAAAGATTTTGATTTACCCAAGTATTTTCTTGGGATTGAGATTGCACATTCATCTATAGGTATCTTTCTTTGTCAACGAAAATATTCACTTGATATTTTACAAGATATGGGAATGTTAGGTTGTTGGACGTCTGTGACACCAATGGAACAAAATGTCAAGTTTAGTGCTGAAAATGGATACCTTTTACCAAATCCATCTATCTATCGACCACTTATTGGTCATTTGATGTATCTAATAATCACTCGACCTGATATTCTTTTTGCTGTTAATGTGTTGAGTCAATTCATACAAACACCATGATATCCGCATTTCGAAGCTGCATTACGCATTTTGCGTTATTTGAAAGGGAGTCGTGGCAAAGGTATTTTTTTTTCATCCTCTAGGCAGCTACAACTCATGGCTTATGCTGATTTAGATTGGGCAGGTTGTCCCGATGCCTACTGTTCTACAAGTGGTTATTGCATCTTTCTTGGATTCAATCCTATTTCTTGGAAAATCAAGAAGCAAAGTGTAGTTTCTTAATCTTCTTCTGAAGTAGGATATAGATCTATAGCCCAAGCTGCTTGTAAGCTACAATGGTTAAAATTTCTCTTGGTAGATTTTGGTCTCAATCTTCTTGCTCCTGCAATTTTATATTATGATAATCAAGTTGCACTACATATTGCATCCAATCCCATCTTTCATGAATGGAACACACATATTAAAATAGATTGTCATTTTATTCGTGAAAAGATTCAAAGAGGGTTACTTCAAACTTCACATGTATTAACAACAAAGCAAGTTGCAGATATTTTCACTAAACCTTTGGCAAGTGACCTCTTTACTCATCTTCTTAGCAAGCTGGGCATGATTGACATTCATGTTCCACCTTGAGAGGGAGTATTACCGGGTAAATTGCAATAATCTTTGGGATTGGTCAACTCTTTTATTACAGAGTAAATGACAATAATCTTTGAAATTGATCAACCTTTTTAAAGTGGAGTTTATGGAAGCTTGACTGGTGGGATTTGTTGTCATTATTACTTCCTTAATTTCATTAATTTTGTATAGCAATTTTTATTCTTTCCACACTAGAAGTAGAGAAAAGCATGTGTATATATATGTACACGTATTGTACAAAAGGTGATTGAGGAATAAGAGATAAAATTATTTTTCCAACCTTTTCACATCTTTTCACAACCTTTTCACATATTTTGACCATGGATAGGCAGTTCAGATGAAGGTGGCGATGGCGAGGCAGTACTTTACTTGTCCGAGCCCTCTTGATTGGCATCGGCCCAGAATCAAATAATGCTTTTTTCTTTTTTTTGGAATACAACTCAAGTAAAAGACTGAATTGAACCGGTGGATTAAATAAGTAAATGTATCGAAATTGATAATTAATTCCACCCTCTTCCTCTGATCTCCAGCTGCACAAAAGCTAGCCAACATATAACAAATTCATTGTTTTGTCATTTTTATCTGATTTTTGTTTTTCTTTTATTTATTTATTTATTTGTTAGAAATTTCTGATCTTTTTTCATATACCTTAATGGCCACTTGTGAAAATAAGAACATCAATGCCAAATTGGTGAGGATCCTATATCTTTTTAAAGCCCCATTTTAAGCTTGCGCTGGTTCAGCTTTACGAAAAATTGGTACTTCTCACGGTTCTCTGTATTCTTGTCTGCAAAGTCTGTAGTGGGTCTGTCTTGATTCTTGTTAATTTTTCCTCAAAAAAACAAAGGTATTTTAGTAAAAAATTTTTTTTAAAAAAAAATTCCAGTGGGAAAGGATAATTCAGTCGTGTAAATAGCAGCAACAAATTATTAATCGAAAAATTAGACCCAAGGGTTGTTACATTATTTTACTAGCTTTTGAAAAACTTGAATTTTACCACACTTAAACCAAATTGGTTCATCTACATGATTATGTTAGAGACCTTCCAAGTGGGTTAGTGATTGTATGAAAATAAACCGATTTGTGCTTTCAGAATAATGTTGTACTAACCAATTTCACTTCCTTTAATAGCCTCGTATGGTAGTTTGGATTTATTTATCACTTAAAAAAATGACAGTTTTATTATAACAAAAGCATATTTGGGCCAATTGGACCTAAGAAGTGTAGCATATCAAAATTGGCCATCAACATATCGTTCAAACTTCACGAAGCTCATGCGTTTCCAAACTTGAAGAACCAGCTGCTAACATGATGCAATGTCATCGTCATGCACATGAGAACTTAAAAATCAATGTTGATGGGGCATTTCAAGTTGGGAGTTAGGGCTGTTATTAGGAATGAGAAAGGGGAATTTCAAGTTGGGAATTATGGTTGTTATTGGGAATGAGAAAGGGGAGTTGATGAGTGCAATTTCAAAGCCAATTGTCAATCAGATTTTGCCTTTAGCTTTGGAACTGACGACATTTATGAGACGTGCCAGTTGATATTGATAGTAGTTTTACTAAAGGGGTTATTGAGACTGATGCGAAACAAGCTATTACCTCACTCTTAAATGACTCTGCAGGAGTTTGGTGGTAGAGTATTTTAAAATCACATACAAATCTTCCAAGGAATTGGCATGGTTTTCCTTGTGTTTTTTCTCCTGGGTGCACTAATAATGTTGCTCATTCACTAGCACGTGTGGTTATTGATACGGATGAGATTAGTATTTGGTGAGAGGAAGCCCTTTTGTGGCTTAAACATGTGGACAATGGCGTGTGTGTATCTTTTTCTTAATGTAATGATGTTTTACTTATTTTTTTTTAAAAAAAGCGTATTAAAATGTAATTTGGTTCGAAAAAATTCAAGAAAGTCCTCCTTTTTTAGTAGAGCTTAATCAGAGGAAGCTTGTAATGAATTTATAATGCTATAACTATAATTAATGAATGTCAGAGACAGCTTTGTTGGATTTGGTTATGAAGACTTTTCTAAACATGAAAACTAGACCTGGAGTCTAGAATAGACAGTTTCTATACTAGACATTACCCGCATAAATTTCCACATTTCCCTATTCTCACAATCACTTAAAATGTTTGTTGTTAAAGATGAAACAACGTGGCCAGGCAAGGTTAGGGTGGCCTCTTCGTCCCCATCCACACCTTATTTGGGTGGTAGGATGAGGCTGGAATTGCCAAGACCGGGCAGATTCCCATTTTCTACTTTGTTCTTTCATTAATTCTTTTAATTTTTAATATTAAAAAATTAATTTCTTTTAAAAAAAATTCATATCCAAAGAGAAAACCAAAAATTAGAAATTATAAAATATATACATTTTAAAAAATTAAAAGTAATAAGAGCTATTTAAAAAAATTGAAAGTAATAAGAGTTTACATATATATATATATACACATAAAATATAAGAGTTTACATATATATATATATATATATATATATACATAAATATATGTTTATGATTCTACGTTCCCATCCTAATGACAGGATCTGTCCTGGAAACCCTCACAAGATCTTCTGGGTGCTCCCGCCTAGTGAAGTCCCACTGGACAATTCTTAGAGAATATCTAATGAAACCTCACCTTAAAACGTGGACAATGAACACAAGCGATAACAATAATACTTCAATATATATATATATATAAGTAAATTTACAACAGCGTAAAGTCCATAACCGGCCTACTGTACTACAGACCATAACTACACATATAAGTACCATGGTCTGTATTGAGTCTCATATTTAAAATCAGAGCATTCTAGGAGTGGCAACAAAGTCTAGGAGTACAAATAAGTAATAAGTAAGTCCAGAAGATAACAAAAGATAAAGAAAAGATAAATACAACTGCTGTTGTGGAAGGAACAAAGCGATAAGCTATGCGCGAGGTAGACTGCTACTAGCTGCCTGGGCCTAGGGGAACGAAATTTAAAAACAATAAAACGTGAGATAAAGAAATCTCAATGAGTGGCATAGTATAATAGAAAAATAATAATTCATTTCTGAAAAATCTTTCTCTCAAGATCTCTCGTTCCACTTGTTTGAAAAGTTCTCCGTTTAAAAATCATTTCACAAAACCCAAACTTGTACCCGAATTTAATATCATAAAAAACCGATGCTTAAAAGTGTGAATGAACGATCATCGTAATATTATGAAATGTCTCAAATCAATATATAAATATTTGAGCATAAAATATAATAAACACAGTTCCAACAAATAAACATGGAAATGTAGAAATCATTACAATATTTGTAAATCAACAATATATACAAACGTATACAATGTACCATACTATGTATCAATCTGTAAACCGTGGGATACACCCACCTCACGACCCTCAATAATAATCATCGGGGATGTACCCAACCTCACGGTCCATGGCAATAATATTTTGTGGGCTGAGCCCAACCTCACGATACCGTGGCAATAATAACCTGTGGGAACATCCCAACCTCGCAGTCCGTGGCAATAATATCCTGTGAGCTGAACCCAACCTCATGGTACCGTGGCAAAACCCAGTGCGCTGTAATATAATATAATATAATACTGATCTAAGATATTAGCATTACATGGTACATCAATTTAAAATAACCGATACAGTATCCTTAAAATAATCTTGTAATATCTTAAATACTTTTCCGAACAATACTGTATCATGAGTCCTTATTTGATTTCCAAATTTATATGCTTATTTAAATATTTCAAAATTTTTAAATCATCATTTCATATAAACCAGAAATACCACCGTGAAACATATTCACCATAAATCAATTTTAAGCATATAAAATTTTAAAATACTTGAACATACTTAAAATCATATAAGTTTCAATATACTTTCTCAAATCAATTATTTTTCAAAGTGATTTAAAACTTCAATTCAAATACCAAATATTTAAATATCACAAGTTCATTCATGAACTCATTAGAATTGCCAAACATTTAAAATATTGACAAAAGACATATAAAATGATAACAGATATATGTACAAGCAGATCCTTATATATCCATAAAATGAACATTCAAATCAAACAATAGGTATAAGTAAAATACTCAAACCACATATATATTATACTATATATAGCCACTCATAGTACTGTAGATGCTCACGCATGCTTCTCTACAAGATCGCCTCCAGGCTCAACTCGAGTACCTGTAATATAATAAAAATATTCCTCAAGCTCCAAATAACTAAACGAGAGACACTTGTATAACCCAAATGTCTCAAAATAATTTATAGTACTATAAAATTTCATAAATTGGACATCGGACAATCCAATTGTACCGCATGTCCTTAGGACTCGGTAGCCAAAACTGGAGATTTTCACCCAAAGCCTAATATTTCGAAATTGAACCACCTAATGGGTCCTAATAATATCCAATTTCACTAATCCAACTTCAATTTTAGCTCATTTGACCAATTTTGTCCAAATACAGTCCCAACTTATCCGAAAATTAATTAATTGACTCAAAATGGAAAAATTATCAAACGACCTCCAAAATTCACAAACTTTATATTGACGGAAAGTCCAAGAGACAAGGAACCCACTAGTATGCTCACCTTGGTCCAAAGTTTCCTTCGGTGGCCGGAAAACTCGGTTGAAGCTTTAGCCAAACTTCCTGTCGTTGGATCTCCCAAACGGTAAGGAATTTGGGCAAAAGAACCACAGAAATGAGTTCAGAGGGGTCAAAAGTAGTGGAAAAGGTGTATGGGTTGGCCTTAAACGGCCAAAAATTGAGAAAAATTTGGCGACCCACCTCGCGGGCCTCCGCTGCCTTTGCCAGCTAGATTCGGGTGCATCCGGTCACCGTTCGCCATATAATTTTAAGGCCAAGCTCACCTCAACGTGGGTTTTTTCCCTGGCTGGCATGTGTACAAGGTTGGTGGCTGGATTGGGAAAAAACGGTGGTAATCCGGTTTGACGGTAAACAGGTTGAAAACGACCCAGTTCGGATTTACGGATTTGAGGAGAGAATTTCTAGGGTTTTGGGGCTGAAAAGGGTATTTTGGAATTTGGTTTCCTATTTGACACGCTTACCAAAGCTTATATAGACCCTAGGTCACTAACAGACAAAAACTTGGGGACTGGTTTGGATACTGATATAAAACTTATGCTTAAAACTTCTCAAAATCATAACTGTTTATCCATAACTCGAAATTTGGCGTGTGGCCAGCCTATGAACTCGTATCGATGAAATCTATGTAATGGTACCTCAGTTAAATCAAAAAAATATTGACCATTAAAAAAAAGTCAACTTGGACCCACATATTATTCACTTGGTCAAACTTGTGTATTTTGGTATGGGTTATTACACCAATCTCGACTCAAGGCAAAAGAAAAAAAAAAAAATTTACCTCAACTCCACCTCGCCATCCCAATTAACCATTAAATCCTCGGTCCATTAGAAGTAGGGAAATACGGAAATGGGGTGATCTTGAACAAATTAACATCTCTATCAATTTTTGCTCTCTAAGCTTAAGAAATGTATGAGCTTAGTTGTTGTGGGACTCTTTGATGACAAGATATAGTTGCAAGAAATCTGCATATTGAAAGGTCTAATTTATAATGTTGCCCAATTAAAATAAAAGATATCGCCTTAGAAACAAAACACATAAATTTTAAACATTATTGCTCAATTATACAATTTTTAATTGAAACCTATCCATTTGGATCACGGATCAATAAATATGTTGGACATTGACAGTTTAGCTGCAAAGCCTTATGTTTTTTTTTTTTTTTTTTTTTCCCTCCTAGAGAAGAATTAGAATTCGAATCCTCATACCCCTATATCAAGGATCATATCGAAGTAATAATCAGCCTATTTTCTTAATAATTTCTTTAGGAAATTTACCTCGTTATTTTTCTTAATTTATTAGTTTCTTAAGGATTCTGATGTTCATATGTGCTTTAAGGGAATTGGTGCCAGGTTACACAATAGGCACAACTAAAGGACAGATAAAGAATCAAAAATTAGAGTTTATGTTATTTTATAACAATTTTTAAACACTAAACATGGATATTTAACATGAATAAGCATTGGATGACCATTTTATTATAGGGCAGAACCACTGATCTTTAAAAATAGTTATTGATAATTTTAATATGTAATTTTCAAAATAGAAAATACCTAATAACAATGTTTAAAATGGATACATTGCTATCAAATCCTCTTTTTTACAGATTAGTAGTGATCCTTTTAAACCCTAATAAAGGAGAAAAAAAAATTAAAAAAAAAAACATATAAGGCCAATAAATTGAAAACCATGTGAACAGATTTAATTGTTGTCGACTGATTTCCCAGCTAACGATGCAGGATAATCATCCGTCTTAGTACAAACTTTTTAACAAACTCAATTTATTTCAGTAAGAGTGAAATAGTACATATTATTTATAATATAATTAAATCCCTTGTACGTGTGTACAAAATGACAGCAAACCAAAGAAAGTGATATTTCAACTTACACACACAATTAGTCACTTTGACATTCGAGTACTTATCACACCATAGGACAGTAATCCCATTTTGATTATTATTATATCATTTAGTAGTCCCACTTTTATCATTATTATAACACTGATTATAATTTCTAAGCCAATATGAAAATCTAGCCCCACGTACAAATATTCAAAGGGATAAAGATGGAACTAATTCATATATATGGACCACACCTTATATGGCCTACTAAATTTGATTCGCTTTAGGAATTGTGACCATAATTTTTCCTCCATATATGGCCTCATGATCGGGATCAGAATCTGGAATTGCCAGAACAAGTCCTCCAGAAATTGATCCAAGCCAATATGAAACGTGAACAGGTTGATTCCCACCAAGAAATTCAACCGCTCCTGCTCCAAGACAATCCCAACCTTCACTGCTAACTCCACGGCTTAGCTTTCTATTGAAATCTTCGTGTTTCGAGCACTTTTCGACTTTGATTATTTTCCTACTTGGTTCATTCAGGAACAGAGGAAATTCCGAAGCCATTTTGCTTCCAAGCTTGCTCTCCGCCTCCTCAACACAAAGCAATGCAAGTTTGTCGCTAAAGGTGTTATTTACCGAATCGATACTTTTAGTGTCAATATCAAAGATGAATGTTTGGCCATTGTTTTTTCTTGTATTAGAGCTGAAAAGGCTTGATGATACGGGACGACGATCTTTCTTGAGATTAGGAAGGTAGAAAATGGGTATTTCTGGAACATTGTTTTTGTACAGCATATTGTTGTGCATTTTAGCCCATTTTTGGAGGAAATTTCCTTTGAAAAGAAGGTCAGCCAGAAGAATACTACAGCTTATTCCAATTGAATATCCACCACAATCGAAATTTGTGACCTGAAAATATAAAGTAATTAATAAAAAAATTAATATTCTAATAAATAATATATATATATATATATATATTTATATGTCAATAGTTTCATATCATAACCTTCCAATTTCCATAAACAAAAACCATATTCTTACCATCAAATATGAATTTAATATTATCTGATTACATATAATTTATGAAATATACGGTTCAAATTACATTTAATTAGATACAAGTGTTTAATGTAAATTGGTTGGAAAGCCTATCCAAATATATAAATTATATATAATGAAATTATGATCGACAAATACTGTTTAACTTATAATGGATATTTTCGATCTAATGATTGTATATAATTTACGGAATATATATTATCCAAAAATTATATATAAATGTACGTATAAAATTTTTGAGTACCTGAACATAAAATAATGGACAGAATTGATGATTCTGTTCATCAATGTCTTTCCAAAAAACAAGCTCGGTTTCTGCATCTTGCCTACTCTTTGAATCAAGAAACTCAGACAAAGTTACGGGAACTCGAGCCTCGATGAACCTAACTCCGCCGTCATTGGAAACAACCTCTAGTTCTTGATGATCATCGTCGACATCACCACGCCGGAGGCGTCCGGCGATCATGGGTTGGTCTGGCAAAATTCTAGCCAGTGACTCCTTCATCCATCCGGCGTGAAACCAACCGGAATCCTCCTTGGCTGCCTTGTTGTAGTAAAGAACAACATGCAGGCAATGGCCAAAGAGACCTAGACCAATTGGATCATCGTCGGCCGTTAGTACTCGACGGACCTGTCTTGGCTCGGTGATCTTCACCGGTGGAATTGTTTGCACACCTTCAATGTATAATTTTGGGACAACATTGGACTTTACCATCTTAGTAAGTGTTTTTTTATTTTTATCTGTTGGCTTGCTTGTGGAAGAGTTCAAACATGCAGGGAAGGTATTTATAGAGAACTTTTGCATACGATGAGACTCCAAGACCTTATAGCATAGGTTGCTTTTGCTCAATTCACAAACTACCCCACCTACTTTAATATGATATAAATATAATATGAAATATAAAATAATATATATATATATATATATATATATATTAGTATTAATATTGTGGGCAGATTAATATAGGCTAAAGTGTTTTTTTCTTTTTTTCTTTGATATTAAAGGTTGGGAGATTAGGATTTATGGGAACTTTTATTTGAGAAAATAGTTACTTTATGCGACTAAGCTGTCTCCAGACAAATTTATAGGCTACAGTTTCAAAGTTGAGAATTTTACCTTTATATAATTAAAGTAAGAATATTTCTATGACAAAACTCTTTATATTTGCTTAATTTGATTAACTATATATTATATATATATATATATATATATATATATTATGATTATTAAAAAGGTTTTGTTCACATATATATTTGTATGATATACCTAACAGCGACTTCCTAGAGGAAAGAAGGTTTCTTGTAATATTTGATCAACTATGCACGAATTTGGTAGACAGATAAGATTAATTTACTTAGAGGTTTTTATTGAATCTATCTTGTTGATATTATTCCATAATTAAAAAATATTACATCAAGAGTTCTTGAGATTTATAGTAATTTCGTTTCAATCCCTTAAATTTTAAAAATTATATCAAACACTTTTAAGGAGTATTATGATAATATTTTTAAGGATGTGAATAAAGTAATAGAAGAAAAAAATGAATAACTGTTTGAAAAACGTAAAAGAAGATTAATAATATTTTTAAAATTAAAGAAATTAAATTTGATATTTAAATCAAATTTCAAAAAAGATGGACAAATTTAACCCTTTTAATTAATTTATTAATTTACTGGGTCATGAAAGTATTTCCTTGTGTTGGGTCTACTAGGGCATGCCCTAATGGTGCCACTGCCATGTGTGACCTTGTGTTGTCAAGTCCATATTTTAAACACCCCGTTCCAAAGTATAGTGGAATTTTCTTCACATTGATCGTGTTTGACCGTCATTGATCGAGAAGGGGTAATTTTTGATTTTTTATCCTAGATGCAATTTTGTGTAGACCGAGGCACCATTGTGGAATACGTGTCATTCCAAGTTCGTAGACTAATGGCACATCGAAAATGAAGCTATCATTTGGAAGTTATGAACAAAACAAGTTGCAGTCCAAACTATTCGAAGGTGCCAAATTTGACTTTTTATTTTTGTAGAATTTTGTTTTGACTCTTGTATGATTGTAAACTACTTGTTGATATGAGTCTATAGACTAGTAGCACACCTAATTTGGACATTTAGTGGAAAAGTTATGGACTTGTAAAAATTTTCTAATACTGTCTTATTTTATATTATTTTATGCGTGTGCCCAGTGTGTGCCACGTGTCAACTCCCTAGCCAATCCTATGAGTGCATAGTGGCACCCAAGGGTTCTTTTTATTTAAATTGGCCAAAACTCGAGTGTGGGGGAGGGGAAGAGCGAGAAAGAGGGGAGAGACAGAGAAAGAGAGAGAGAGAGAGAGAGAGGAGAGACTGCCACCACCAGCTATTGCTGTTTGACCCACCTCCAGTCATTTTTCTTCCACACGCACCTGACTACCATCATCGGCCTTCCATTTCCGACCAGCCATCCAAAACCCACGGCCAACTGACCGCCGAATCGCCCAGATCGGCTGTTTTTCGTCGGCGGTGCCGTTTGCTTCCACCATCGATTTCTCCCAAACCAACCACCTATTTTTAACACTGCTAGTCCCATTGAGAAACTCATCCTTCGATCTACCTTCCCACCAAATTTCACGGCCATTGGCCACTTGACACACCACCAACGACGAGTTTCTCCGGTGGGCATGGCTCGCCGTGAAATCTCATTCCGGCGAGTTCCCGGTGATCCCACCAACCCTTTCCCACTAATTCGACCTCCCTGAATCTAAATCCAAGGTCGATTTTGTTCAATTCTTGATGGCTTGTAAGATTCAAGGATATTAAACCCAAAACCTTTCCAGCAAAATTTTGGCCACCACAGGTCAAGTCTCCAGGAGGTAAGACTCAATCCATGATCCTCATTTCATAAGCTTCATTTCGATATATAATTTGTGAATTTTGGATACCATTTGTTTTAGCTCCCCCGGGTACCCGTGTGTAAAACACCGAATAAAATATTAATTTAATTGATCTTATGTAGTGTTAATATCTTATGAGCACGGGTGAGTCGTGGGACTGATCCTGTAGAGGATCTTGATTGATACGAATGCTTGAGGTGAGTGATCCACCTTCAAATTTATTTTCGTGTGTTAAATTATATATGTTTTATGTTAGTTAAATATTTAATCGTGGTATTTTATGTGTTGGCTAATTTTGAAATTTTTATTTGAAAATTTTGATGTTAAATTTGGGGTGAAATAAATATGTGTGCATGAAACCCATATTTTGATTTTTTAAGGAATTGTAAATTTAATTTTAGTGAATTATTGTTGAATTTAATTGCGGATTTTGATGATCAATAAAAATGCATTTATATGAATTTATGCATTTGGGGATTTTTATGCGATTTTATTTATATTAAGTTTCGAGGATTTGAAGAAATATTGTTTTAAAATTTTGGTGCCTAAAGAATATAATTAAGTATTCGATTATTTATGGAATTTATTTAATTGTGGTGAAATTGATGGATTTTAAGTGATTGAATTATGATAATTGTTTAAAGGAAATAGGGATTTATGGATTTGAAAAGATGAGTTAAATCCAGTGGTAAATCTATGATTTTATTGGTTTTTAGATGCACTCACATAATACTGGTATTCTGTACCATATATATGGATATGATGAGCGCGCAAGTTGTACAATCTCCCGTGGTTGCCATCAGATCGAGCATAGGCAAGATTGATATTGGCCATAGCCACCCCCCTCCATGGCCGAGATTGAGGATTATAGCATCAGTGTCGTTGGGATGTCATAGCGACCGGATGCATGCTCTCTTCTTAACCTCCCCCCCTCCCCTCCTGCCCCCCGCGGTCAGGAGGTACTTAGGACGCTAGGTATCGTGGGACATCATTATTATATAGTATGCTGCATCAGGATATTTTCGACATGAATTTTCAAAATAAAAATGTTTTAAAAAGCATTTACATAAAAATGTATTTAATGGTGTTTTTATCATTTATTTCAATTGATGTTTTAAAAATGCATTTTACTATCATTTTATTATTTAAATTGACTGATGATTTAAAGTGGATTTTATTATATTCTTACCATTTTTTAAAAATAGATGTTTTAAATTGATTTAATTATTTCTTTTATTAATTAATTGATTTAATTAATAAGTTTTATAGGTTATAAATTGAGTTAAATTTTGTTTGGTTAATTTGATTTATGCTAAATTCTTGTAATATGAATTCTATTATTTATTTATTTATCTGTGACTTTAGTTATCTTATGCTATTCTATTATAAATTCAATTAATTGTCTTTAAATTTTTCTCAAGGAAAATTCTAAATTCTAAATATTTGTATTCTATTTGCATTCATTCATTTATATATTTCCTTAATTGTCAGGGTATATAAATGTTGGATTTTATGAAAATGTTTTAAAAATAGAACCTTTCCAACTGAGTGAATTGTAAGAATTTTAAGAGCAAATGTTATTTTCAAATGTTTATTACTTATTATTACTATTATTGTTACTATTGTAAGGTAGATTGGGTCACTCACTGAGATAATTAGCATCTCATGTTTTTAAATTCGTTCCCCTAGGCCCATATTAGTATACGTTGATCGTCTGGGGCGAGTTTGATGTCTTTCCCGCTGCTGATAATTCAAGGAGTTCTTTCTTCCTTATTTTCTATCCTGTAATATTTCTTTTCATTCCCTATTGTAATAACTTTCATATTAGTATTTAACTCTAAATGCTCTATATATCGTATTGGACAATATTAAATCTTGTATTGCTACAAATCCCTATTATTCATTTGAAATGCATCAAACTTATGGAAATAAATTATATTAAGGTGGGAGGAATAAGGTGGTGCATATATGAGTGTTTTCTGTGTAGGTAATTTTGTAGTAAGTCCAACCCTTAGGGGAGATACTGTTAAATTTTCCTTTGGAATGTTTAATAGTGTTTCCCTGGGATCGGGATTTTTCAAGTATTCCGGTAAAGGATCTTGGATGGGTCCTGACAGATTGGTATCACAGCTTTAGATTCTTGTATTCCTAAAGGATTGTGCATTGTTGTACATCCCATCCATAAGTTACTCCTTGTTGTAATCGTGCTAAAGTATTCTTCTCTCTGAATTCTTGTTTGTTTCTTCAAAATTTGTCACGTTTTGTAGATGGGGCACATGTAGTACTCGAGAAGGCTCGATCTAGAGTTCGAGAAGCAGATCGAACCTAAGAAATCTTAGAGAGCACGAGCGGTAGTAGTTACACTGTGGAGCAAGCCCGGCGATTAGGGGCGGTGAGCTTTGATGGGACCCAGGGTCCAGCCACAGCCATGGAATGGCTGTCCAACATGGAGAAAATATTAGAAGAAGGGATGCAGTGCCCTGATGAGGACATCTTCAGGATTTTAGTTTTCATGTTGGAGGGAGATGCGAGGAAGTGTTGGAAAGTGGAGAAGACATGAAAGCGACATACATGGGATTAGTTTAATTTCACCACTGAGTACTATCTTCTTGCTTATCGAAAGGCCCAATGGCGGTAGGTTGAGGAGTTGCACCAAGGGAATATGTTAGTGATGAAGTATGGAGATTTTGGGAGTTGTCAGAATTCTATCCATACTTGATTCCGAATGGTAGAGTGAAGTAGATAAGATTTATTGATGGCCTAAATGAGAACATGTCTTTGACTCTTGCTGGATCAGTACATCCGTCTTACCAGTTTGCATGAGACGCTGCATTGGACTTGGAAAGGTAGATTTTGATGCGCAGGTCGAGATGTAGATCCCTTGATAGTTCATATATAGAAGCACCTAGTCAGGGAGCTTTGAAGAAAAGCCACAGTTCAGGCTTCTCAGATCGTGCAAGAGCGAGCCCATGAGATACTTTTCAGCAGAGAGGCGGTCGTAGACCACAACCAGCTCATCATTCAATTAACGGTGATGCAAGTTCTTATCAGCAGTCTAGTCTTGGTCCTAAGCTGCACTGTACACTTTGTAATAGGCTGCATCATGGACCTCATCAGTGGAGTGGTTCATGTTTTCAATGTGGGCAGGCGGGCCACATGAGGAGAGATTGCCCTTATGGTGATGCTGGAGTGTTAAGGGCTTGCCGGCCAACACAACAATTTAGTGGATATCGGGGTTAGAGTTCCTAGGGATATCGGGGTTAAAGTTCCCAGGCGATAGGAGGTCCATCAAGATCAGCACAACAATCTGCAGAACCGAGCTGAGGTAGGGGACGGAGCTCCCAATAGACAGGTAAGGGGAAAGTGCTTGTGATGACTCAGCAGGAAGCTCTAGCTACACTTGACATGGTTATAGGTACACTAAACATCTTTGGTAATAATGTGCTTGTGCTTATAGACCGGGAGCAATACATTCATTCATCTCAAAGGAGTTTGTTACTAGAGTTGGTATAACTCTCACTCCTTTAGGATGTCAATTAGAAATCGCCACTCTTACGAGAGAGTCCCTATGGCCTAGTTAGATGGTTAAAGGTTGCCTTTTTTGTATCAAAGATCAAGTAATGGAAGTGGACCTGATCCTGTTAGATCTGTTTGGGCTCGATGTAATCTTGGGCATGGATTGGTTGGCAAGGAACCATGCCTTCGTGGATTGCTATAATAAGGAAGTGACGTTCAGAAGACCAGGTCTGCCTAAGGTAGTGTTTCGTGAAGAAGTTAGAAGATCTTTACCAAGGTTAATTTCGGCCCTCACCTCCAAAAAGCTACTGAATAAGGGTTATCAAGGATATTTAGCCCATGTGGTAGATACCCGAGTAAGTGGGATCAGGTTGGAAGATGTGCTTGTGGCAAGAGATTTTTCGGATTTATTTCTCGATGAGTTAGCAGGGTTGCCACCGGAGAGGGAAATTGACTTCTCTATTGAATTGGTTCTGGGCACCGCGCATATTTCATTATGATCTAGAGAAGTTAAGAGAATTAAAAGTTTAATTGCAAGATTTGGTGGATAAGGGGTCTATTAGACCAAGTGTATCACTGTGGGGAGCCCCAGTTTTACTCGTGAAGAAGAAGGATGGTAGTTTAAGGTTATGTATCGACTACCGACAACTTAATAAGTGACCATCCCTAATCGTTACCCACTGCCGAGGATAGATGACATTTTCAATCAACTTCAAGGCACCAAGGTATTTTCTAAGATTGACCTAGGTCTGGCTATCACCAGTTGAGGATCCGAGAGTTAGATATTCCTAAGACTGCCTTCAGGATAGGGTATGGACACTATAAGTTCTTAGTGATGTCATTTAGGCTTACCAATGCCCTAGCGGCGTTCATGGTTTGATGAATCGGGTGTTCCTCCATACTTAGACCATTTCGTCATCATGTTCATAGATGATAGTCTAGTCTACTCAAGGAATCAAGAGGAGCATGTGAAACATTTGAGGAGAATGCTCCAGACTTCAAGGCAACATCAACTTTATGCTAAGTTTGACAAGTGTGAGTTTTGGTTGAACCAAGTTGATTTTCTCAAACATATTGTGTCGGAAGATGGTATTTATGTAAATCCTAAAAAGTGAAGGCAGTGTTGAATTGGGAGCGCCCTAATACTGTGAGGGAGGTACGAATTTTTCTTGGTTTAGCGGGACACTACTGTCGTTTTATCGAAGGGTTTTCGAGGATTGCAGGACCACTTCACAACTTAACCCAAAAGAATGTTGAATTCGACTGGACGGACAGGTGTGAGCAGAGTTTTCAGGAATTGAAGCAAAGGTTGACAACCACACCTATCTTAACTTGATCGAATGGGAATGAGGGTTTTGAGGTCTATTGTGATGCATCCATCAAGGTTTGTGTTGTGTGCTAATGCAAAATCAAAGGGTGGTAGCATCTACCTTATGGCAATGGAAGCAGCATGAGCGAAACTATCTTACACATGACTTAAAGTTGGCAGTAGTAGTCTTTGCTCTAAAAAAGTGAAAGCACTATTTGTATAGAGTCACGTGTCAAATTTACACCGACCACAAAAGCCTCAAGTACATTTTCACTCAAAAGGAACTAAATATGAGGCAAAGGAGATAGATGAAGTTCTTGAAGGATTAGGATTATGTGATTGATTATCACCCAGGCAAGGCAAATGTAGTAGCGGATGCTTTGAGTTGAATGGCTACTGGATCTTTCGCCCACATCTGAGTGGTCCAACTTCCTCTCATGGTGGAGTTGAAGAAAATGGGGGTGTCAATGCATATGCATCCTTCTGGAGTCCTCTTAGCTAGTTTTCAGGTGTGACCAGTGTTAGTGGACCGTATATTGAAGACTCAAATGGACGATCCTAAGTTGAGGACGATCAAGAGTAAGGTACAAGAATGTCTTGATCTGGAGTTTTCTATAAAGAGGGATGGAGCCCTCGTGTATAATGGTAGACTCTGCGTTCCTGATGACTTGATTATTTTAAGTCTAGTCAAAATTAGGCCTAATTTAAAACTTGTTGACAAGATTTAAAATAATTTAATTGAAATCTGTCTAAGTAATGTAACAACTAATGAAATCTAATTCTGCATAATTAGAAATGGTCTTAAGGATATCATAAATTTTTAAAGTGATGTAATGCAAATCAATTAGGATAAATTTTGGTCATTTATATTTCATTCTAACTTACTTACATTATATTTTAACTTTTCAAAATCAAAATATTTAAATAGGATAATTATTTTGTATTTATATCTAGTTAATGTTGAGTTGGAAACACAAGGAAGAGTATTAACATGGCATCCAACTAATGAATTAAATCTAAAAGCTTAATTAAGCAGTTGACAACTCTTAAGACTTATCATATTTATAAGTTTCGAATATATATATATATATATATATATATATATGTTTATACAGTTATGGTTTAGTGGACTATCTAGCTCATTTTATAATTGGCTACCTTGAATAAAATCGTCAAATTATATATAACAATATTAATTTAAAACATTCTTATTTTTATTTTCTAATATTAGAAACCTATTAAGGGAAATGGTGATTCTTTTAATAGCAGTCAATTAAATTATAATGTGATATATAAATATCATTAGATTTTTTTTTAAAAAAAATAAAATTTTTATGCGTTTTCTTTTTTTTCTCAATTTAATATTATATCACATCAAGATTATATACTATAGAGTGAACTAAGTAGCTTACTTAAATCAGAACTCTATATTTATATGCTTGTATGTATCAAAAGATTTGACAAATATCTTGAACAAATTACCGTAGCCATTGGATGAGGTTAAAACATAGATATAATTTTGATTTGGGTGATCCACTTTATGATAGAATTATGCTAATTAACGTGGATATTTTAAAATATATAGTTTCTCAATTACTAATTTACAGTTTTCTTTAGCTTTTTTTGCAAGAATTAATAATTTAAAGTTAAAAATCTAAACGTGAAGGCGTGCCATGACAGGTTCCTATAATAAGGTGGAAACATATTTCTAATAAATCAAAATTATATATATTACATAAATTTATATAAGAAATCAGAATTGTCTCTTTTTTTTTTTATTTTTTATTACGATATAATGATATAATAAATTGTATACATAACACCATAATAATAATTAAAAATATAATTAACTTTTAATATTTATCAGGTAACCACATATTTCTTTGCTTTAGAAGAGCATCTTCAATGTTTCTACTCATTGGAATTAATGTAACAAAGATTTTAAAAGATGTTGATACTTGGATGCCATAATATTTATCAATATAGAATGTCTTTTTAAAATTTTTTTTTCTAATAAATTCTATCTAAAATTTGAAATGAAATAAATTGGCATATAAATTGAAAAAAGAGAAAAAAGAAAGAAATATTATAAATTGACAAGGAAAGAGAAAATGATTGAATTTATGACTTGCATTATACTATAAAAGATTTTGCACAAATAAAAAATTTATTAAACATTATTTTTTTTTTATATCACTTTAGCGTAATAGATATCTTACACAATAGCATTGAAAATGATTTTTTTAAAAGATCATCAATTAATATGAGAGATAATTTACAAAAAGTCAAATATGATCCAAGTTAATTACATGATTTATTGCCAAAAAGTTGATTTTTTTTTATTGTAATAATAATAATAAAAAAATTACGTTATTATTTATGTGGCAGCAAACTCAATGAGGCGATGTCTTTTTTTTTTTTTTTTTTTTTTTAACAGAACTTAATATTGTAGGTGGCGGTTGCACAAAGGCATGCAGGCAGACAAATATCCTTGTTAGTTGATTCGAGTGGTATGCCCTTCGCCAATTTTCATTTTCTAATAAATGCACGAAGGACTGAAATTTGGGTTTCTTAAATATTGATTTACTTTTAGTCTAGTACAGAAATATGATTCAAAAGGGTATTAATCAACAGTTAAATATTATATCAAATTAACAACGTTAATGCTGGTGGAATTTCCCTTTTACCGCTTCAATTACAACAAGGCTCTACAAAAAGGCGCCCAATTGCATCATCAAAAGTTCTACCGAAACTAATATAACTTCAAAATTAATTAAAATGCCGAAAAATCAAAATTAATAATTAACTCAACACTTGGAATTTAGTAGCTTATAGTTTTGGATTCCTAAATTTAAAATGTTAGCATCTTAAATTTTCAAATTTAAATTTGTTGCATTTTAATCTAATTAATTTTTTTTCACAAATAAATAATGATATAAAATTTAAATTAGAAGATCCTAAAATGCCAATGTTTGAAATTAGCTAGAAAGTCTTAAGTTGAAACCGATTAAAACTACAGGGGCCTGCAATAAATTGGACTAAATCAAATATACTATTGGTAAAGTAGGATGAGCAAGCAGTTGACCACAATTAAATTAGATCCAAAAATACAATTGGATTATAATATGATAAATTGAAATTTAATTTGAGAGTTTAAATTGTAACATTTTAAATACAAAGGTATTAATCTTCTAAATTAGATAGTTCTAAAGTGCGTTGATCCTGACAGACAAAGGCACAGATAGGAAGACAAATATTTGAACTCTGAAAAACATACCTTCTTTCACTTATTTACAGCTTTCTATGTGTTGTAGTTTTTCTGCAATATGTGGATGATACCAAATCTCTGTACATGATTATATCTAGTGTTTTGAAGATTGGATAGCATATATATATATATATATATATATCTTTACACACATAATGAGTTTACTTATAAAAAGCTTCTATTTGTAGATGTTCAAAATATTTATACTTTTCCGTATTCTTCAAAGGATATATTTGTAAATTTTGTATCCGTTTATTTTTTTATTTTAAGGATACATGTAAATTATTAAGTGCGCATATAATCTAGGGTTTTGAGGATTGGATAATATATATATTGTCTATATGCATATAGTGAATTTTGCTATAAAAAACTTCTATTTGTGGACAGTTAAAATATTTATACATATGCAGATTTTTTAAAAGATAGGTGCAT
This sequence comes from Ziziphus jujuba, assembly GCF_031755915.1. Lineage (NCBI taxonomy): Eukaryota > Viridiplantae > Streptophyta > Magnoliopsida > Rosales > Rhamnaceae > Ziziphus > Ziziphus jujuba. Next base: position 17,382,349 of record NC_083384.1, read on the forward strand.
AAAATTTTTAAAAATACGCATGTAAATGATTAGATGCACATGTTATAGAGCAGGATAGACATTTACTACAGCACTATTGTATATAATATATATATATATATATTAAATTTATATATCAGTTAAATTAAGATATTGTATATATACAAGTAACCAGAATCATAAATGTGTTTTTTTTTTTTTTTTCCTTTTTTGGTGGAATTTGTAAATGTGTTCTTGTCCTTCAACAACTCACAAATCATGAATATAATAATCTTTGCAGGCCCTGAGGAAACTGAGGAAGTTGCTAGAATATCTTTGTTATGAACCAAACAACAGATGATGAAGCAGTTGCTAGATATCTTTGTTATGAAACCAAACAACAGATGATGAAGCAGCTGAGCATTAAATTAATTAAACCCTTTCCCTCGCATGACTCATGAACCACATTGCTCCAAATCGATGCAGAAAAGGAAGTGTATGCTCTACAAATGGTTATGGAAGATATTCCTAATATGTACATATATTAGCTAGCTAGCTAGCTAGCTAGCTGTCCAAATTACATACATGCATCCAAAAGATATACTTTATGTATGGAACAAAATTTTTCTTCAAATTATGAAAATTGGTTTTTTTCTTATTAATATCTATTGACTCAACTGCGAACTACTATTGTTGATACATGTATCATATATCATTTAATGGCTTCTTCTTAACATATCTCTAGAAAACATCAAAGAAAAAATAAAATAACAAGTTTCTTTTATTCATTCATCTCTTCTTTTTTTTAATTATTTTCTTTAGTATAAAAAAAGTTATAATTTAAAAATGCATGTATAATTTATTCTTTATGTAGACTATTTATTTGAATGTTAGGCGACCTATTTAGTCAATTTTTAATGAATTAAGTTAGAGGGATGAACTGAAATGACCTCGTAGTTGAGGAGAGGCAATGTATTGAAACAATTAAAATTTTAATGCAATTGAAACTCGGAGCGGTTTCGAAAGGAACATTTGTAATTTTATCATTGTAATTATTATTATTATTATTATTGCTACATGTGGTCTTAACCACAACATTATTGTGCCTTATAAAAAAAAAAAAAAAAAAAAAAAGGCATGTTCTGGTTAGCCACAGCAAAGGGTTATTATTACGTTGTGACCAATAATTCTATGGGCAAAAGTTTTCATAGTAATAGTTGCAACTAAAACTGATTCTTATGGCCAAAAATAATTTAACCACTACAATTTATCATGGCCCATGGGAAAAATAAATTTTTATTTTTTAAATTGTTGTAGTGTTTATTGATGCAATTTTTTGGTAATGGGATACAATTCTCTATTTTTTATAAACATAATGGGATACGATTCTGGAAGGCAAGTTTGGGATCCAAAGTTTTTCGGTTTTTTTACAGTGAACAGGGTTCAATTAAAAGTATGGATAAGGAAAGGCCCATTGTGTTTGGGCTAGTCCAGAAGACATTTAGGCTATGTTCAGTATTTCCTTATTCAGAAAAGGATTAGAAGGAAGATATGTCCTTTTTTTTTCACTTTTTTTCCTTTTTGGGATAAATTGGGAGGGAGACTTCATCACAAAGTTTTGTGCTATATAAAGGAAATGTTTACAATAATGTAAGATTTGTGAGGTCTAAACGATACAAGACAAAAAGAAACAAAATTGGCGAATAATATATTGAGATGAATTGTTATAGTTAGTAGCGAATCAATTGTGAGATTGTCAGAATAAATATTGACGGGTGCAAGGCATTAGTAAGCTTTTTTATTAACAAATACTATTTGGTATCTAATTCTACATCGTTTGGTTATGAAACGATAATGGTTCTAATATAAAAATAATCACTCTTTTAACAATCAAGATTTTTATTTTTTTTAATTAAAAAAGTTGATTTCAAAGTTCGAAATAACTCTGGAATTAAACGTAATCTCGTGGAAACAAAATACCCTATACTATCTGAAATACAGTGGAACAAAAAAGTGATGGGATGCCAATGAGGATAGGGCAATACAATTAATTTTTTTCTCATAAATCAAGTCAAGAAATGAGATCAACAGGCTTGACTATATTACCAAAAGCTTGATTAGCACCTGGAATTGTTGAAGTGTGGCAATTTTGCCACTTGATGGTGCATGTCATCGGCTAGCATGCACACCTTGGTATCAAATCATTTCCTTTTATGAGTTTATATTTTTTTGTATGTTTTTAATTTATGCAAGGTATATTTTGATAATGTTTTGTGCCTAAGTTATGTATGCAAAAGTATAGGCAAAATTATGCACAAAAGAGTAGGAATGTTATGCTTGAAATGCCTATGGTGCTGGATTCATAATTTCCAGCAACATAGTTCCACTATTTATCTTATATCTCAGGTTGCAAATGGAGTTTTGGGCTGAAATTTGGAGGGATGTCTACAGACATATATAGAAGACTATGGTTCAAATTTCAGGTCCAAATGACATGGGAAAGTCCATTTTCTATTCCAAACAGATTGTTGTATCTGATGGGCCCAGTATGCAGAGTATGGGCCAGTTTTGGAGCTGTTTGGCCCATGATCCGGTTCCAGAACTTTCCTAGCTCTTGGAACAATATTTATTGATGACCAAGGATGCTTCAAACCAAGTTTCATAAGCAGATACAAAGGGGAACTAAGTAGGTGAAGCTAGTTTGGTTGTTTACCCAAACTAGTTAAACAATAAGAACTTAGTTCAAACCATGTGCCACTTTTTTCTATATTTGGAATAGACATGTTGCAGCTGGTTTTTGACTCTTTTGTGTATGAAAAGTTAGGTGTTGACCATTTTACTTTTTAAATTTCAAATACTTTAATCATTTTGTAAGCTCACATGCTTGGCATGTGTGAACTAGTTGTAATTTCAAGCTTATATTGTAAAATGAATGAAATGGCTACACATCCAAGCCTCATTTTCAAAACCCAACGTGGTCCCCTTCTTCTCATCTCTTCTTCAACACCTTAGAACACTCTAGGAACCCTAAAAACCAGAAAACACCATAACCAAAACCTAAAAACACAACTCACACACAACCATTCCCAAGAGCATCACCAAAAGCTTGCTTGTTGCTAACACTTCAAGCTAGCTTGCTCTTGGTCATAACCTTCTCACCCCAACAGGAATAAATCATCAGAAAATCAAACCTTGGTACATCACCATGCCTTGAGCTAAGATATGCCATGAAAATTAAAAATTGATAGCATTGTGTTGTGGTATATGAAGGAAGTGTTTACAATAACATCCGTTGTTGACTTTGGTTTGTTTTCATGTACTAAAAGTTTGATTAGCACCTGGAACAAATAATGAGAAAAACAAACCTCGGTACATAATATATTCAAATCTTCAAACTCTCAACATAAGGTTTTGCTTCGTGAGAGGCTAGATATTTAATATACTCCTCTAAGCTACTTGCCCCGTATCTCTTAGGGTTATAATCTTTGTCAACCAGCTCCACAGCAGGCTCCACCATATTTCTCATGGCTAGGCTTTGAAAGCTTCCTATCGAAATTCTACTATTTCGAGAGCTCCGAACCACCCGGTGGAAGACACTTTTGTACAAGCCATTGCTAAGCAGCTCAAGATGATCTCCTACAAGGACGATGAGGGCATCTTCCATTGCAGCAGGTACAATCTTCCATTCATTATCTTTCAAGTCCAAGACCTCAAGGCCAAAAGTATTTTCAAGAAGGATGGTGATTATGCTATGGTCGGTATGGGGTGAAGCTCCAATTATGTTGGTTGAGGGAGAGCATTGTTCATAGCTGTTCACTACTATCATTTGCATTCCTTTCTCAAGCTTGTCCCTCAAGTAGTTTGGAGCTAGACCTAAGCTCTCCATGATGGCTCTTATTATGTCAATGCCTAATTTTCTTACTTCCTTGGCATAATTTCCCACTTTGTCCCTGTGAAAATATGTCAAATTTTCTACGCTTGTTATCTTTACAAAAAAAAAAAAAAAGAAGAAGAAATTATGCATTTTTCATTACCAATTCTTCAAATTCAGGTAAATAAATTCAATTCTCAAGAGAGTTTTTCTGATCATATTATCTTAATAGTTAAAATAAAGAAAAATGTCCAGTGTACATACGGTACTGATATTATCACTAATAAAGCAGCGTGACATGACAATGGCAAAAACTTTATGGAATTCAAATTTTCTAGGTGGCTTTTTAGTTCTAAATTTATATACTATATTGATTACAATATAGATTAAATATATCTCTGATTCATCGGTTTAGTTTAATTTCATTGTTATCTTTAGCTTTTCATATATATTCTATATTTTGCTTTTCACTCACATATGTTGAATATGGTAAAAGACCAATTATTCACCCAAATAAATAAAAATAAAAACAAAAAGAAGATGAAAGACCAATTCAAGCTGGCTACCACGTTGTCTATAACTCGATTCCTTTAAAAAATGTACACTTTTTTGAACTTCAAAATATTAATTTAAGTACTATCAGTGTTGGAGTATTTTGTTTATAAAATGATTGCTACCAATTGATAATCAGCGTCATTTTATATCATATCATTTACACCAGCCTATAGATGCCAGTTTAAGGTCACATGCATGCATGCGCATGTGGAATCTCGTTGCACATATAAATTTATATATTTTCAACTCCTTGTCGTTTTTCATTTGATATAATAATGTTTTCTCCCAAAATTAATATTAAACAACTAAGCATGCATAAGACAAAACAATTTTCTTGTATGGATAAACAACTTCGTTTAATAATATTATAGTTTACATTTTTTTATATATGAAAGACACGATGGTTCAATATTGAAGAGTGCCAGAGGTATCTTCTTCTTTTTTTCTTTATTATTATTATTATTATTATTTATTTTTTATTTTTTTTTTTTTTTGGGTTAAGGTGCTATAGTTTCATCAAGGACCTCCAGACCTATTACCATTTTAAATCAGAAGAAAAAGTAAGGACAAAGAAATACCTGAAATCTGCAGGGTTATTAGGCCATGAATCAATCCAATCTTCTATAGGATGTGCATAAAGCTTAAGAAAGTCCCTTGAATTTTGGCTATCATTGACAAATCTTACTGGTTTGTGGACATCATCAGATAAAAATTGTTTGTTTTCCTCACTTGGCAAAGCAAAGAACTTGCCCAAGGTGTCAAAAGCATCTTCAATGGCTCTTTTGCTTATGCCATGATTTATAATCTACAATAAAACTCATAGAAATGTCATATTAAGTCATGATATAATTAATGGAAATATGCTCCATCAAAATCTGAAACATGTGCGCGTTTGGTTACCTGGAAAAAGCCCATTTCCTGGCAGGCTTGGTGGATCGTCTTTGCAACAATTAAAGAACTAGTTTCAGAGTTGTGGCTGCTCAAGTCATTGAAGTCGATGGTGGGCACCTCTGAAGGATGTAAAGTTTTCATTGCTAAGTTCTTCTCTCCCACTGGAGATTCAGTTTTGAGACTATGGAAAAAGATAATTATGCTATTTATATAGAAAGTATGAAAGACACCTAACACCTATTAATTATATTTATATAAAACACCTACTACCTGTTAAAACTAATTGGGACACGCGCCAAGCTCATAGCAAAAGACATATATATTTATATATATAATGGGCACCACTGAGGATGCCCTTCAGTTACGTAATTTAAGGATTGGTAGGCATTTTTAATGGTAGCTCTTAAATCAAATGGGGATGACATGGATGGCTCAAATTTGTAGTCATTTTATAATTTGCTTTAATATTAAAAATATGTTTTTGCTTCTTTCAAATTAAAACAGACAAAATAAATAAAAATATCAAAAAATAAAAAATCTAAACATGAGCTATAAACACAACCTCCCTTGACCAAGAACAAAAAATCCAATTGGGTTCGCTGTTGGTCAGGTTAGATCTGCCATCCATCGAGTTAGGTTCATCGTCCATTCGTTTCATCTGGCCATTCGTTTTAGAGAAGAGAGGAATACGAGGGGGGCTGGTTTGATGATACAAACGTAAATCAATTTGCTTCTAAACTAGTAGTATATTAGCCCGGATCTTAATTATGTTCAGATTCTAATGGAAACATTAACACCTAATCAACTTATGATTAGAAACCTTAGTATATAATGAAGACGTCACAATAGGTGATAGATGTCCTATTGATAAGTTAAACTAAAACACTCACTCTCTAATGGTATTTTAAGTGTTCAAAGAGAACAAAGAGAATTCTTTCTCATAAATATTTTTTTTGTAAATTATGTAAGTTGTATTTCCATTGAAAAATAAGCCCTTAAATGGGCTAAAGTCACAAAATAATAAATCCTAAACAACTAGGTAAAATTCGGCCATAGAGATTAGTAAACCAAGTGTTGGCCGAATTCCGCTTACTTTCCTAAATTAATTTGGATTAATTGATTCCCTTATTTTGAATTAGGAATTAATTAATTTACAATTGAAATAATAAAATATCAACTTTTCTAAGTTATTTTTTCATGCAAATAATTAAATGAAACCAAAATATAAAATAATTTTCTAAAATAAAAAGTCAAACTCGAATTAGGAAACTAGTTGACTGGTTTGACAACTAAGTTAAATTTGACCAATTTTCAGCTTGGAAAGGTTCCAAATTAGCTCCAATATATCATGTAGGATGCCAAATAGGATTAATATTGATTCCCATACATTGCCCTTGATTGAAACAAAGAAAAAGTGCTTAATCATCAAAATACAATAAAGCAGTGGTAAAGGAGTAGTTTTCGACCAAAAATGCCTTCCATATGCAAATGGCCTCTTTGGTTGCTTTTGCTTCTGCCTTGACTTATTTTTATGACATCTTAGTGATTTCAATTGAGTTTAAGAAGTGTTGAACCCATTCCTTGCTGCCCAAATCTATATCGGCCTTCACCACTTGGATGCTTAAAACAGGCATTGGATTTTCGGATATTGACAAGCCCTTTTAAGAATTGATAACTCCTTACATGAAACCAGCTAGGTTGTCCTAAATCTTTGGGCCTGTGCCCTAGTGATTGGCCCGGTCTTCAACTATATAAGCTCAGCATCCCAGCGGGTAGTCAGTTGTGCGGATACGGACGGATTTTTATCATTCTCCTCCTCGTGAAAAGGATTTATCCTCAAATCAAAGTCATCACTTACAGCAAATGGAGATAAATCAGCAACATTAAATGTAGCACTCACATTATACTCACCCGGTCGGTCAAGCTTGTAAGCGTTTTCATTAATCCTTTCCAAAACTTGAAAAGGTTCATCCCCACGTTGCATAAGCTTCGACTTTCTTTGTTTGGGAAACCTCTCCTTTCTTAAATGCAACCATACCCAATCTTCAGGTTCAAAGACAACTTTAATCCAGCCTTGGTTAGCATTCCTTGCATATTGCTCAGTTCTCCTCTCAATATTTGCCTTTTTCTTTTCATGAATCTGCTTCACAAAATCAACTTTTTGCTTTACATCTATATTAGCATGTTCACTTAAAGGTAAATGAGTTAAATCTAATAAAGCCAAAGAATTAAAACTATAAACAATCTCAAATGGGGCATATTTAGTAGCTGAATGCAAAGATATATTATAAGCAAATTCAACGTGAGGTAAACATTTCTCCCATGTTCTTAAATTTCTATTAATTAAAACCCTTAACAATGTGGACAAAATCCTATTTATTACTTCAGTTTGTCCATCAGTTTGTGGATGACAAATAGTTGAAAATAAAAGTTTAGTTCCTAAGTAAGGCTATAAAGTTTTCCAAAAGTAACTTAAGAACTTAGCATCCCTATCCGGCACAATAGTTCTAGGCATACCATGCAACCTCACAATACCCTTAAAGAATAAATTAGCAATAGATGCGTCATTAGTTTTATTACACCGAATAAAATGTGCCATCTTAGAAAACCTATCCACAACAACAAAAATTGAATCCTTATCTGTCCTAAACCTAGGTAAATCAACAACAAAATCAATCGACAAATCTACCCAAGGAAAGGATGGAATCGGCAATGGAAGATACAAACCGTGCGGCTTCAACTTTGACTTGGATTTTCAGGATTTCAGGCATCTTTCACATATTCTCTCCACATCTCTCCTCATGTTAGGCCAATAAAAATATTCTTGCAATAAGGATAAAGTTTTTAAGACTCCAAAATGACCTATTAAATCACCACCATGACTTTCTCTCACTAACAATTCTCTAATGCTACAATTAAGCACACAAAGTTGAATTTTTCTAAATAAATATCCCTAAAAAATGTAGAATTTATTAAAACCATGTTTTGTACAATTCCTAAATATTTCTCCAAAGTCACTATCATGCTCATAAAGTTCTTTTATTTGTTCAAATCTAAGCAATTTAACATCTAAGGTAGAAAACAATACATACCTTCGAGATAATGCATCGTTAACCACTATTTTCTTACCTTTCTTGTAGCGGATGATATAAGGAAAGGTCTCAATTAACTCAATCCACTTAGCATGCTATCGGTTAAACTTCCCTTGACCTCTGATGTGCTTCAATGATTCATGATCCATATAAATCACAAACTCCTTCGGCATTAAATAATGCTACCATGTCTCCAAGGCCCTCACCAACGCATACATCTCTTTGTCATATGTCAGGTACTTCAATGTGGCTCTATTTAGCTTCTCACTAAAGTATGTTATGGGTCTTTCTTCTTACATAAAGACAACTCTAATACCTACACCTGAAGCATCACATTCAATTTCAAAAATTTTATCGAAATTCAACAATACTAATAAAGGTGCATTAGATAATTTTGCTTTTAACAAATTAAAAGACTTCTCTTGTGCTTCGCCCCATTAATCACCCTCTTTCATCCTAATTTGATGATATCCACTTCTTAGATCAATTTTAGTAAACACACAAGCACCATATAATTTATCTAACATATCATTTAACCTAGGAATTAGATGCCTATATTTAATGTTTATATTATTAATAGCCCTACAATCTACATACATGCACCATGAACTATCTTTCTTAGGTACTAACAAAATAGGAACAGCAGATGCACTCATGCTCTCACAAATATAACATTTGTCAAACAATTCACTTACCTGCCTTTGTAGCTTCTTTGTCTTCTCGGGATTACTTCTATATGTAGGCCTATTAGGAATTGTAGCTCCCGGCATAAGATCAATTTGATGTTCAATTCCTCAGATAAGTGGTAAACCATTAGGAATCTCCTCCGGAAAGACATCTTCAAAATCCTGTAAAAGAGAAGAGATAGAACTTTGGTAATTCAAGTTCTTCGAGGTTAGCTTGATCATTTAAATAAACATCTTTATAAATCATGACTAGCAAATGTTTATCACTCAAAAAGGCCTTTTTAACTTCCCTAAAACTAAGATTAAAATTCTTCTTTTTCTTCTCTTTCCTTTCTTTTTCCTTCTCACTCAAGGACTCCCCTTTTCTTTCCTCACTCTCGGCTTTTACTCGATTTTTCTCACTTCCGGGTTTAACATGCTTTTTCCATTTAATTTGGGTTTTAGAAGACTTATCTTGGACAACAAGTTCAGACCTACCCTCTTGGATGGATGGTGAAACCTTGGGTGCCATGCTTACTTTCTCCTTGAGCCGTTCGGCCTCCCTACTTTGTTGCATTTGAAGTTGATCTCTAAACACTTCCCTTGGAGTTAACGGCTCCAGCTTGACCTTTTTTTCCTTAAATTTAAAAATAATGAAATTCTCTCTTTCATAGTGTATGGCATTCTTATCAAATTTCCATGGTCTCCCCAGTAAAATATGTCCAGCATGCATGGGAACAATATCACACAATACAACATCCACATATTTATCAATGCTAAATTTTACTTTGACATATTTGTTTACTTTCATCTCACCACTATCATTAAGCCATTGTATTTTATATGGTTCTGGATGTTTAATGGTTGCTATCTCTAATTTATCAACTACCACATTACTAATTACATTAGCACAACTTCCACTATCAATTATCATACTACATATGTTACCTTGAATTTCACATCGAGTGTGGATAATATTTTCTATTTGAATTTGATCCTTATCTTTGTACACGGTTAGAACCCTTGTTACCACCAAGCTCAATTCATCCCTTGAAGCCTTGAGTGTTTTAGATTCCTCATGTTCTTCATCTCCAATTTCTTCATCAACAAATTCGGCCTCTCCCTCGGATTCCTCACTTTCGGATTCCAAGTCTCCATTACCTTTTAGCACCATGATTCTCCTATTCAAGCATTGATTGGCAATGTGTCCTCGACCCTAACACTTAAAACATACAATATCTCTATTTCTTGAAGGTTTAGGCTCAAATTTACCTTTAATTCTTGGTGTTGGGACAGATTCAATTTTGACTTTCTTTTTTGGCCGAGTAGAACTTTCTTCACCATGCTTCAATTTTGGCATTGTGTCATATGTGGGATTGCTTCTCGAAACACTTGGATTTGATCTCCCGCTATTTGATACTCCTCCAAACCGTGAGCTTGTATCCCTCCTCTTGATTTGTTTCTCAAGTTTAATAGCCACATGCAACATCTCTTCCAATTCCACATATTGTTGCAATTCTACTTGATTGGCTATCTCGCGATTCAACCCACCTTGAAACCGTGCCATGGTTGCCTCTCGATCTTCATTCATGCTCAACCTCATCATTAGCATCTCCATCTCCTTGTAGTAGTCCTTTATGGTTCTACTTCCTTGAGTTAATGATTGGAGTCTTTGATGCAGCAACCTATGATAGTGAGTCGATACAAATCTCTTTCTCATGGCTCTTTTCATTTGGTGCCACGTAGTAATCAATTCATCGTCAACTCTCCTTCAAGTACTTTGCTCATTTGTCCACCATTGGAGTACATAATGTTCAAATTCCAAAGCAGCTAATTTAACCTTCTTAGCCTCTGGATCACTCTTTCCCATGAATGGTGGTATGTTGACCTTAACATTTCCAAGATCATCATCTTCCATCCCTACCATGCCTCCCACGGGTGGCCTTCCTTGGAGTGCAAAAAGATCATCAATTTCCTCTTCAAGATTATCTGTAAAATTACCATCCCCGATTTCTTCTTTAGGTCATACACAGCCTCCTTGACCACAACCTCGGCCTCCATGTGCATCAAACCCTGTATTCTTTCCACCTTAAGAATTTTCCACTATCCAATCTTTGATCTAGGTGATCAAAATGAGCATTCATTCTCTGGACTTGTTCCAAGATCGCCATCATGTCGGTAGGTTCACCTCCACTTCCCATTGCTCGAGTATCACCCTTGAACCCAACGGATTCCTCTTCATTAATTCTAAATGAGTCATTTCCTCTTCTCATCCTTGAATCTGCCATATTAGTATAAATAACACAAAAATTCTCACCAAAATCACTCCCTCACGTGTTTCACTCAAACAAAGTCTCGACATTCGTGTTTGCATACTAATTTTGGCTTTTACCCCCTTTTGAACTCACTCTCTTGCCTTTTTCCCACTCACAAGAATATCTCAAAGCTTTAATTAAAACACATGTAAAATAGTAACTAGATCACAAACATGCCTTAATTTAACTTATCAACAAAATAGCAACTAAAAACGAACAAATACCGAGTGAATTGTCAAAACCTAGTCTCGATCTATCTAATCCAAAACAAGGTCAAATATCAATGAAAATTTGGAATCAATTAAATACTGGTCCAGAATATAAAGAAACCGAGGATTTAAGGATAAAATTTAGGAAAAAGATCCAAAAAACAAACAAGAACAATATTGAACAAAATATGAAATAGTTATTGGTTGTTGTTCTTGTAAATTAAGCCTTTGTATCAAATCCTTTATCAATTTTAATCCAAACAATTGAAGCACTCAAAATTCAAATATCCAGCAGGAAAATTGAATTTCCAGCAACTCTAAATATCACAATTCAAATTTCCAGCTCAAGCAAATTCAAACTCCAAACTTCAACCAAAACTGGTCTTTTACAATTTTTTTTTATAGGCTTTTTGGCTTCTTTTTTTTTTAAATTACTCAAAAAATATAAACACAACTCCAGTAGCAAGAATCAATACCAAAAATTGCAATTCCAAAACCAAAATATACCAAACCTGATCCTTCCTCAAATAATAACAAATTGCATAATTTTTAGGTTTTTTATGCAATATGCTTTCAAAACTCTTCTCTTTTTTTTTTTAAATATATGAATGCAACTAATTAAGATTAAAACAGTAAAGAAAAATCAACAATAAACCAAATTAACAAGAATAATGATGAAAAACAACCAACAAACTAAGAAGCAAAATATGATAAAACAAGGAAACCTAATGTGACTAGGAAAAATGATTTTGAAATTTATATATATATATATATATATATATATGTAGATCGTGTAGAATAGATGCAACCTTAATCTATGTCAAAATTTCAGATTAACACAAAAAAAAAAATAAAGAAAATAAGATAAATTAAACCTGAACAAAATTCGGCTCTGATACTAAATGATACGAACCTAGGTCTACTTGCACCTAAACCCCATATTATATTAGCCCGGATCTTAATTATATTCAAATTCAAATGAAAACCTTAACATTTAATCAACTTGTGATTAGAAACCTTGGTATATGATGAAGACGCCATAATAGATGATGGATATCCTATTGATAAGTCAAAACTAAAACACTCAATTTCTAATGGTATTTTAGGTGTTCAAAGAGAACAAAAAGAATTATTTCTCACAAATATTTTTTTGTAAACTATGTAAGCTATATTCCCATTGAAAAATAAGCCTTTAAATAGGCTAAAGTTACAAAATAATAAACCCTAAACGACTAGGTAAAATTCAGCCATAAAGATTAGGAAACCAAATGTTAGCCGAATTTTGCTTACTTTCCTAAACTAATTTGGATTAATTAATTCTATTATTTTGAATTAGGAATTAATTAATTTATAATTGAAATAATAAAATATCAACTTTTTCAAGTTAATTTTTCCAGCAAATAATTAAATAAAAATCAAAATATAAGATAGTTTCATAAAACAAAAAGTCAAACTCGAATTAGGAAACTAGTTGACTAGTTTGACAACTAAGCTAATTTTGACCAATTTGCAGCTTGTAAAGACTCCAAATCAGTTCCAATATGCCATGTAAGATACCAAATAGGATTAATATTGATTCCCATATGTTTTCCTTGATTGAAACAAAGAGAAAATGCTTAATCATCAAAATACAATAAAGCCAGCAGCCAAGGAGCAATTTTCAGACAAAAATACCTTCCATGTGCAATTGAGCTTAATAAGTTTTTTCTTCTGCCTTGACTTGTTTCTATGACCTCTTATGATTTCAATTGAGCTTAATAAGTTTTGAACCCATTCCTTACTGCCCAAAGTCGACAAATGCACTAAAATAGCTACCTGGGCCCATATCGGCTTTCACCACTTGGATGCTTAAAACATACTTTGAATCTTCAAGTATTGATAAGCCATTTTGAGAATTGATAACTCCTTGTATGGAACCAGCCAGGTTATCCTTATATCTCTTGGCTTGTGCCCTAGGATTTGGCTCAGTCTTCAACTGTATAGGATCAACACCCCAGCGGGTAGTAAGTTGTATAGGTACAGATGGATTCTCATTAGTTGAGCCACTTTTCTAGGTTAAGGAGATAAGGTGGAAGGGGTTGGTTTCATGGTTGAAGTTTTTGGGTTTGCTAGCCATTCATTTCATCATCTAGTTATTGTTCTTGGTCAAAGGGAGTTAGGGTTTGATTGTTCTTCATTCTTAGTCAAGGAGGAGCTAAGGTTCGATTGTTCTTCATTCTTGGTTCGGGGGGTTCTAAGGTTAGATCATTTTGGGATTGGGAGTTTTTTATATATATTTTTGTTTTAATTTTTAAAAAAGAAAAAATAGATATAAAATATTAAAGAAAATTATAAAATGGCTACAAATTTAAGTCATCCATGTCTTTCCCATTTCATTTAAAGGCTGCTATTAAAGATGCCCACTAATCCTCAAGTTACATAACTTAAGGGCATTTTTAATGAAGCCCTATTTTGTGTGTATATATATTCCTATATTAATATGGGGATTGAAACACAAAAGAGTATTGTTGGAAATTGGATTATAGTTTCTATTTTTCTTATATATATATATATATATATATATATATAAATATCCATAGGTTCCTATGGTATGAATATCTGCATCATAATATATATATATATATATATATATATATAGAGTTAGGTTCATATGTGGTCTACCTGATGGTTTTAATATCAAATATTTCATTACTAGCTTTTAGATCACATTGAAGAATAAGTACTAAAATTTAACCATTGACTAAATATAAGTATATTAACATATTAAAACTCTATTTGGGTAAAGTGAACCCTCTAGAGACTTATATGACCATAAATGGACATTTAAATCTTAAAAGCATCTTCAATTAGGCCCGTGCAAAAAACATACTGACCCTTCAAACCTGTCCAACCCAATGCATTTTGAGTGGGTTAGACATTTAATTAGGTGGGTATGTCAGTACCTCCCGGAGTTTTCTGTCGAAATCTTAGGATGATCCAGACTATAAAAAACCCCATCGAAAATTCTGTAGAAAATTCGGCAGCATCTCCCCTGCAAACTGGACTCCCTCAAATATTTCCCTACACAGAAAACTCACTTTAAAAAGATATATATCCATCTTATTTATCCCACCTTACTCCAAATTTCCACAAATTGCAAGACTTCAAAACAAAAATATAAGAATACAGATACTGGAAATAATTTAATAAACAGTAAATACCTTTATAACTCATGTCCACCTACACCAACCACTTAGTCTAATCTTACATTTCTATACTACTTCATGAACACATCAAATGTATAAATGTAGATAGAATGATAATAAAAACAACAATAATAAGACTATTATTATTATTATTATTATTAATAGTAAAATCTTTCGAGAAATCTGAATAACCTGCCTGAATGCTACAATATTTGTCCAAAGGCTACCGTACCTACCTAATGGCTACTGTATCTGTCCGAAGGCAACAATATCTGCCCAAAGGGTATGATACTTGTCCAACGGCTAGAATACCTGCCTGAGGGCTACTGTACTTGTCTTAAGCTACAATACTTGCTTGAAGGCTACGATAACGTTTCAAAAAGCTACTATACCTGCATAAAGGCTATGATACCTATGTAAAGGCTATAATAACTACACAAGGGGCTACTATGCCTGTCTGAAGGCCACAATACTTGTCCAAAGGCTACGATACTTCTAAATCTATTAAAGCATTTATTTGGACAAAAATGATAATGGTACAATTGACAACAACAATAATAACAATAATAATAATGATAATGATAATAATGACAATAAGAAATAATAATGTTAATAATAGTAATATTATTAAAAACAATAATACTAATAACAACAACAGTAATAATAAAAATAATAATATTAACAACATCAACAATAAGTAATAATAATAATAACAGTAACAACAACAGCAACGACAACGACAATAAAAATAATAATAATAGTAACAATAGCAATAATAATAATAATAATAATAATAAAACTAAAAATGATAAATATATCACGTTTACTACACAATCATAATGAAAATAAATTTGATATACCATATGAAATACCAATACACGGTCCCATGATATCAGCTGTAGTAGGTACACTACTATAAATATGGTCAGGGATGGTTACCTATAATAATCATCTAACCCACTGATCTCGTATGCAGCAAAAATACGAGACTAGGTTGTTCATGAGCCATCTTAGGTTGTTGCTCCCCTATACTGTGGTACATACTGACATAACATAATATATATGTATATATCAAAAAGGTATCTAATGCACCATACAATATACTAGTGTTGCCAAGTGATGCTTGGCATCCCGAACACCACACTACAGATAAAGAAGGGAGAAGAGAACCTGCACATGACTCCATCCACATCCTAATGGTTTTGATGCTAAATAACTTGCCATCCTATAGCCAAGGAGGGGTGGCTGATACTCATTGTGCAAAATACCTGCCAACCCTCTCGCCTTAGCTCCTATAAGGATGGTTAAATCTGCTGTCCTTGGACCAAGGGAAGGGTGGCTAATACTATCACTTCAAAATATTTGCCTACCCTCGCTAACCGCAGATCACAAAGAATCACTAAATATAACATGCATGCTTATCCATAATATAACTATACATAACACTAGTACTGTATGGTGGTGCTGTTTAGCCGCTATCTTTGACTTTTCTTCTTGTTCATATAAGTTTGACTAATTCCAATCAAAAGGCAACGTTTGGGAATCATTATTAATCATATTTGGCATCTTACATGACATATGGAAGCTGATTTGAAGCTCAAACAAGCTAGAAATTGGTCAAAGATATCTTCATAGTTAAACTAGTCAACTAGTTTCCTAATTTGATTTTGACTTTTTGTTTTAGGAAATTAGTCTCATATTTGGTTTTTATTTATTTATCTGCTGGACAAATCAACTTGGGAAAGTTATTATTTTATTATTTTCATTGTAAATTAATTAATTTCTAATTCAAGATAAAGGAATTAATTAATCCAAATTAGTTTAGAAAAGTAGGTGAATTTCGGCCAACATGTTTCCTTTTCTCTTTAGTGGCCAGTTTTAACCTAAATTTTTAGGATTTATTGTTTTGTGACTCTAGCCTATTTACATGCTTGATTTTAAGGTAGAACACACCTTCAATATTAATCAGAAAATTAATTGTGAGATAGAATTCTCTTTGTTCTCTTTAAACACCTAAAACACCATTAGAGAGTGAATGTTTTAGTTTTGACTTATCAATAGGACTTCCATAACCTATTGCGGCGTCTTCATTATACCAAGGTTTCTAATCATAGGTTGGTTAGGGGTTAAGGTTTTCCCATAAGAACTTGAATTTAACTGAGATCTGGACTAATATAATATGGATTCATGTGCAAGTCGACCTAGGTTCGTATCATTTAGTGGTAAAATCAGTGAGAATACACCTTCAAGAGGTGCTATGTTTGAGTAGGCATGAATGAATTTTCCCTTTCCATTCAGACTAAAGAAGGAAAAAATTAGTCCCATGATCATAATACTATTATAACTTATTTTTTATTATGCTTTTGGAAGCAATCACTATTTTATAATATAATTATCTCAAATTCAAATTACTATACTCCAAAAAATAAAATAAAACAACAAACAAAAAAGCAAAGCCATCTATTGTTTTCTATAACATATCATAAATTGTTGTCTATGAAGATTCCCAACATAGACAAGTATAATGAAATGACAAACTTGAATATTAGGCATATTTTCACAACTATATATATACTAAAAGATTTTTAATTTGCTAACAATAATGTAACACATCCTAACCACACCCTTTAAGTTGAGCATAATAATAGTGGAGATGGAAATTTGAGATGCACACTCGAGGGATGTTGTGCATAAATTTGCCTTTGGAGAAGGCAAAGCTAGCTTGAGAATTGCTAGCATCACCATCGTGGAGATGGAAATTAGAGCTCGGGAAGCTATTCGTCCAAGAGGGACAATAAGCGTTGGCTTGGGTGCCAACAAGTGAAGAGAACATTTGTCCAAGGGGGACATGAGTCTGGCTTGGGTGCCAGCGAGATATACAAAAGGCAGAATTCGTCCGAGGGGGACACCATCTGCATATGGAGCTGAAAGTGCGGGGTGAAGCACTAATTTATGCACAAGGAGGTGCATGTTTTGAGGAAAGCTTGAGTTTGGGTGAACGCATGCAGTAGGTCCTTGGCCAAGTCCAAGAGTGGGCGCGCGAAGGTCGTCACAGAGGGTGATTCTACAGAGGTAGAGGGACGAAGTATGCAGGATCTTGAGTTTGAGCCTGAAGAGCTTATGTGGATGAAAGATGTTGCGCGGAGTGCAGGAGTCTTGAGGATAGCCAGCGGGCACGTCGATGAGGGCATCGACGTAATGAAGTGGGGGAGGATGTGACGGTCCGCACCTTTGGAATGGCCTAGTGGCATTTTCGTAAATATTTGAAGGTCGGGATCTTCGATCCCGGGCCGTGGGAAATTCTTAAGAATGTCACTAGGATGGTGCATATCGAATAGCAAGCCAAGATGTGAAGGTTTGCTAGAGAAAACCCCATTATGATTCCTCGCACAAAGTGATATCTATGGGTGCCAGAAAGGAAATGGCTAAATAAGCTCTTTAGGGGGGTGGTCCGTGTTGGCTCTCCACGGCCCCCGGCTCCGGCTTCGAGCTTGGGCTAAGCGAGCTTCCCATGGGCGACGGCAAGCCATGGGGCGGACATAAAGTGCCACGGAGGTGGTCTTATGTCTCCGAGGGACAGGGAGTCCCGAGGACAGTACCGGTAGGCGCTATGAGCTGGTATTGCGCGTCACTCCTGTGTCAGAGGCTAAGTGTAGCATTCGCTATGCCGTTTTCTATTGGCTATGCCAAGAACACACGTAGGCCTTTGGTACAAGGTTGTGGCAAATGTGCCAATGAGCGGGGGCTTGGGTTCTGCCTCGCTCACGAGGGTTGGAAGCTAAACAAGCACGGACGGGGCGACACCGTGCCATCGGGTGACATTCATATGTGGGCTTCCAATCTTGTGTTGCTACCCTGAGGGCATGTTGGCACGATGCTGGTGTGCATGCTCTAGGGTCGGATGCTATTCGAGATGTGCATGGATCAAGGCCCGAGTGAAGAGATGGGTTGCTGGCTAGATCTTGGCACAAGATTGAGTAACAAGCTACCGAGTGGGCGCGAGGCCATCGGGCTAGCTTGCTGAGCGACATGAGCCATGATGACTATGGGAACCTCATGAGCATACAATTGGTATCAGATGGGTCGATATATGAACTCGGATAGTGAAAAGGCTGGCCATGACTGGAGAGTCTTGGCGCCGCACGGTCTATTCCGCTGCGTAAAATGTAGGACCGTGACACTAACCACACCCTTTAAGTTGAGCATAATAATAGTAGCTATCATTTACTAACAAATGAAAATGCAGAAATTTTTAAAACTTCATTAAGGTGAAACAAATACTTTTCAAAAGCCCAAAACTTAAATAGAAATCAATATTCGAAAATACACCTTAAGTAAATTCCAACAAATAACTTAAACAAATTTAAAAAATTACCTACAAAATAGTAAATCCATTTAGAAACCTAAATAAACTAATGAAAGTTCATCCTTAAGCAACTTATTTCCTAACATAAAATTTATTATCTAGAAGTTCTCAAGTGTTGCTAGATGCTCAAATGATCCACCCAGCAAACTAATAAAGATTACTTATTGTCGTCATAATACATGCTCTTATATACATCATAATCCATATCTTAAAGTGCATAAATCATTAAACATAAGTTATAGTAGGCTTACATATTGATTTACAACCTAAAACAATACCTTATGCTTAGAACATTACAATATAGATAATATCCACATGGCTCATAACATATATCCCATCTGAGAAAATCATATCAATAATACTTAATAGGATGTCTTATCATAGGGTTCATGAAATATAAGGTTGGATTTTCATAAGGTGTAACCACCAATTGAACTTAACTTAACTTAATCATAACATAGTGTGCGCGACTTATATATTTAGGTGCAAAGTACCATAGCCATCTATAACCAACGTAGACATGATATTGGAACTTCGTATCTTATGCTCAGTTCAGTTTTAGTAACACAGTTCACTATTATTCATATAAATTTCATATACCATAGTTATAAATAAAATCATTAGGCAAAACATAACATTGCAAAATGGAACTTTACAAATTAAAGTAAACATAGTTTAGGTTCTTTAGAAAAATATGTAGACCTGTATAAACACAAAAACATACTCAATTATATTTTAGAAGCACAAAATAGAATCTAGAAAAAATGTTTCTACTCAAAACATGCAAAAATTAAACATTAATTACTCTCAAAATATAAATGATCCAAACCTGATAGTTTATCACAAACTAATAGAGATATTAGAGAACTCACATATGAATTTTCAGGAATTTAGGAATTTTATTGGCCCAATGAAAATAACAAATAAAATTCGGTTTCTGGCCCTGTTATAAATTTTCTAGTAGATTTGCCCAGATTGTAAAATTCATCAAAAATTGAATATAAGCCCCAAAGATCTTATATAAATTTATAAACTTTTTAGAATATGCAGTAAAAATTTTAGATCAAAAATAAATATATATACATATAAAAGAGATCATTCAACATTAGTTACTCAAGTAAAATATAAATGATCCATACCTGATAATTTATCACAAACTAATAAAGACATTAGAGAACTAACATACAAAATTTTAGGAATTTAGGAGTTCACTGGCCTAATGAAAATAATAAACAAACTCAGGTTTCTGACCTTGTTATAAATTTTCTAGTAGATTTGCCCAGATTGTAAAATACATTAAAAATTGGATATAAGTCCAAAAGATATAAATTTATAAACTTTTTTAGAATGTCTAGATTATGCCAAAAAATTTTAGATCAAAAATAAATGTATATACGTATAAAAGTTATCGTTCAACATAAGATACTCACGTAAAAATAATGTTTTCTAATTTTTCAGAAAGTGAGTCAAGTTACAAAAATCATAAATAATTATATAAAAATCCAAATTCAGTGATTTTTAACTTAAAATAAAGGTTTTTAAGTTGACTTTTAAAATATAATGTACCAGGGACAAACAGCAAGTTAATTAAATTGAAATCCAGGTTTACAAACTTAGCACACAAAGATCGTTTTAGAAAATTCATAACTAATTATAGAAAAATCATGTGGGGGTGGTTCAAATTGTAAAACATTCATTCATGAGTTTAGTTTGGATGTTAAATCACATTTTGAGAAAACATTATGATTAACGGTCAAAAAATGGGTTGAAATGGGTTCTGTTTAGGTGAGACTAAAAACAATTTTTCAACTTGAACTTTAAGACCATATTTTAAAAAATCAAACAAAGAAAAATGCCACAAATTACACATAGAAATCATCATATATTAATTTATATGTTCATATTAATCATATCACAACATAAGTACATATACTAACCATACAATAATTTTAAATCGATACATCAACAAAAAACAATGTCATAAACATAATAACATATTCTAATATCCTCCACAACAGAAAATTATCTTAATTACGCTCACTAATCAAAAATCCATTCCAAGTCTTGATTCCCAACTAAAAGAAACAAATAATAGAAACCAAAAACAAAAATAATCTCTATACTAGATTAAAATATCCAGACCATGTTAAGCAAAGATTTTACCTTGGTCCCTCAAAAGCTTTCAAACTTCTCTAATCTTCACTTGGAAGCCCTAGAGAAACTATCATTATATTCTTTGTTTTATCTTCTATGAAGTCTCTCTCTCTTCCTCACTATTTTATACTTGGTAATGAGAAAAAAACTATATTGTAAACCTTAAATACTACTTAGGGTCTCTAGAAAGCTAAATTAATTAATATTATAAAAAAGGATAATTAAAATAAAACAATAGATATCCCCTCTTTATTATCTTATTCTAATTAAATAAGTAAGAGCTGAAAAACAAAATCCTTTTCCATCCAAAATTCCTCCACTTAGATACCCACATATCCATGGGTCCTTGAAAGTCAAATCCACCCCAAAACCCATCCAAATTGGGTAGATCCATTAGAACAAACATATACTCACCAAAACCTTCATAATTATCTCTAAAAAACTTGAAAAATTTATCCATAAAATTATTTGGAAAGCTGATTTTCGAGGCTTTTTGTTCGTTGTTTATGGGTTTTGTAATTCCTCCTATAGCATTTTTGAGAAAATCTAAAAATTAACCTATCTGCATGGGTCTAATCCTACACTAATGTTAGTGCTTACTTGACAGTCAAATCTTCCATTTACCTATCACAGTGAGCCACTTGGCACTCCTTTGCATCTTAACATGTCTAATTTCTACACTCACAAAAATATTTAACAACTAATCAAATAAAAAATAAAAGGATCATTATACCTCAACTGTTTCTCAAATAAATGAGGGCAAAACTATCTTTTCACAATCACACACAAAAACCATAATTTGGTAATTAATACTAAATAAATTTGAAATCATTTAATGATTTTTATTTTGAAACCTACGAGAATGGTAGGTCTTACATGGAATTTAATATACTTTTTAATTTGGCAGTTGCACTTTGAATTCTTAAATATAAAATGTTGTAATCTAGGCTTTCAAGTTTAATTTATTGTATTGTGGTTCAACTAGGTTTTTTGACAAACAATGCTGGGCTTTACATTAGAAAATATTAAAATGAAAATCTCTGAAATTTGGAATTCGGATTGCAACAATTAGATCAAATTGCATTTTAAAATTAGATGAGCCACCATCAACCAAAAAATCTAATTAGACTGAAAGTTTGAAGGAGTAGCACGGTAATCGGGGATTGGCAGCCACCAAATGTGGATGTAGCTCTTTTGAATGACAATGAAATAGCAGGTGTGGGAATAGTTGTTCGTAATGATAGGGGGAACTTAATGGCAGTGTTTCCAAAACCTTTTTGTCTTTTGTGTAATTAACTATTGAATTGCTGGCTGTCCAAAAAAAAAAAAAAACTTTAATTTTCCGTTTATATTTTATTTGGATAATTCTTTTTTATAAGATTTGGATTGAACAAGGAAATCCATTGTTTTCAGTATATTTAGGTTAAACCCTTATACAATTTTTCATTTTTTTTTTTAACAACTTCTAAAAAAATTGTTTTTTAAGTTGAATATAGAGTTTCTAAACTGGGCCATGTTTAAAATTTTTGAAATTTTTTTTGGTATCATGGCCTTGGTGGAAAAAGTGTTTTTAGAATTATTTATGTGTTATTTATCTGATGACGCGTGTTTTTTTATTTTTGACTAACTGTGTTTTGGTGCAATTTAAACAATTTTGGATATTGGGTTTTTGTGAACCAAATTCATTTGGTACAGATCTGGAGTAGTAAGATTGATATGCTTTGCATCTGTTTTAATACTTGGGTTTTGTCTTAATCAATTTCAGTGATTTGGATTACTGGGGAGAGAGAGAGAGAGAGAGAGAATACCATATATTACAATCTTCAAATAAACATAGGAAAATTTTCTTAAACTATTTTTTGAACAATCTTCAACATGAGATTATTTGAACTCGTATAGAACACAAGCCTGGACCAAAGTTCAATCCTGCACCTAATTTAATTTTAACAAGTTTTTTTATATTATTATTTTCATTAATATATTTCGCATCATTACATTTTGATTATTATTCTATCGTCCATATTATTTTTCTATCATCCAGATTATTTTGTATATTGTTTGCAGCTTTTTGCATGCTATTTTTATATTTACAAGCTTATATAAATTAGGCTTACTGAATTGTTTGTAATTAATTTTATTTGAATGCCCTTATCTATTATGTATATTATATTTTTATTTAACTTTTCTAACATGTATAACTACCCTAAACTAGAGGATATAGTGTAATTCCCCCAAATTTTTTATTAATATTATTTTTGAATTGAGGGAATAAGAGAGAAAAGAAAGAAAAAGATCCAATGCATTTGTTTGGATTGTTAAAATTAGTGCAATGTAAAGGATAAGGAAAGAAAGAGAAGAAAATGAAAAGATTATATTATGTTTATTTTAATGAGTCTAGTTTTCAACTCAAATTTGACAAAAAATGAAAGAAATTGAGTTTAATGAAACTTTTAAGTATTCCAAAATTATCATTATTAATTAAAAGCTAATTAATTAAAATATTTTATATGCAAGATTTTTTTTTAGAAAACATAGACTACATTAATTATTTTTTATTTTGCCTTTCAGTTTTTTTAAACAAAAATTATTATATATACTTTATTTTTCCTTTCCTCGCTTTTCGATTTACTAACCAACCAAACAATAATTATTCTTTTCCTTTCCTTTCATATTTTTCCTCATTAAACTTATTATCTCTTTTCCATTCTTCCCCTTCAATCTAAATATAGTTAGTCTTAAGTAAGGTGTATCTTATTTTATTAAATTAAGGTCCAATAAAATAAGATTCACCATTGATGATTATTAAATTATACCAAGAGGTATGATTCAAAATTCAAAAAGTAATCAAATATGGATTTAATGACATAATAAAACTTTATTGACGGAAAGCGAATTTTGTCAGGACCTGCTGATTAATAATTGTAATTTTTAATTTCAATGTTTGATGCGATATCTAAGGGCTGAAAAAGGAAAATCATGTATTAATTCCATATTTTTAAGATCTATATATATATACACACACATGTATATTTAACTAATGCCCTTATTTTAAGCCCCCTTATATAAAACTGTGTGATTGAAGGTTAATGCAAATTTAGAAAACTATATACCTTAAATTGCAATAAATTGAATTAAGTTACATTTTCATAATGGTAAAGTAGACCAAAAGGTAACAAATTAAAATTTAAGGATATAAATTGAAATATTGTAAATTTGAATGTCTAAGTTGCAATTCTTCCAAACTAAAAGATACTAAATGGTAATATCCTATAATAACTACCAATCAACAAACAAATTACAAAAAAGTGTTGGAAAAAAGAAAGAAAATAAAACTCAACTTATAGAAAAGGGTCATAAATAGAAATAGTTTTATACAAATTCAGATCTTCTAACACTCAATATAAGGTATCATTTGTTTAGAGGAAAGGTATCTAAAAAACTCTTCCAAACTACTTGCCTTATATCTCTTGGGATTATCTTCATTAATTAGCTCTAGAGCAAGCTCCACCATATCTCTCATGGCTAATGTTAGGATCCTCCCAGAGTTACTACCAAAACCTTAGTATAGCCCTCACTAGGGGAAACCTTACCTAAATTTCTACAAAACATCCAGCAGCATTTCTACTAAAAATTGGACTTTCCCTTAATATTTCCTGAATAGAAAATTTACTCCAAAAATATATATTCACCTTATTCCTCCCTCTTTTACTATGATTTTCTATAAATTTGCGGAACTTTGATAATAATAATAAAGTAAAAATATAAATCATAAATCATAAATACTTTTTGTGTGTCTGGACCCCTCTTAAAGTTTCCTATCGAAATCATAGGATGGTTACGACTCTTCCCCAAGTTTTTAACTTAGCATAAAAAAGTTGTTCCTATACATTCATAGTTGCTCACACCTCCAACTTACTACAGTTCCACAATTTTATAATACTTCATAAATATACCAGCACCTAAATATGAATAAAAAGATGATGATGATGATAAATAAATAAAGATAACTTGGGTCTCAGATCCTAAACCATACGACTCACATCTCAACATTTAGAAAATATACATATACATATTTGTCATTGAGAAACAATAAATTTGTAAGGTACCCTTAAATGAAATAAATTGTATTAGAAACAATACTTTAAATTAGATAGCTAAAGTCGTCATACTAATTCCGATAACATCACCACTATCCATAACCAATATAAATACGTATTTTCTTTATATATATATATATATATATATACATATATATATCTGTATATATACGGAAATTCTATGGTGAGGACGGTCCGCATGAAGACCGCAGTATTAGTGACGGTTTTTCATAGTATTAACGATGATTTTTTAGAAAATCGTCACCAATACTATGAAAAACTGTCACCAATACTGTGGTCCGCATGAGGACCGTCCGCACCATAGACGGACTGTGTATATATATATATATATCTAAATATGAATACATATACAATCTCTCAAAAGATTTGAGTAACCTACCCATAGGCTAATACACTTATTTGAAGGCTGAAATACATGTCTAAAAGCTGACCTGGATTTTTATTATCGTTACTGTATGAATTTTCCCACTACTTTATAATGTTACACACTTATTTTTCAAACTCATAAAGTCATTAATTCAAACGAATACAACAATCATGCAATTGATGATGATGATGATGATGATGATGATGATAATGATAATAATAATAATAGTAATAGTAATAGTGATAATATAAAAATAGAACAAAAAAATTGATAAGTATATTACTTAAACCGCACATTCATAGCAAAAATACATCTGATGTACCATATGATATCCAGTGTATAGTCCCATGATATCAATCGTCCATAAGTATACTAGTACCAATACGGTCAGGGGCCTACAATGGTTATCTAACCCTCTGATTTCGTAGGCAACAGAAATATGATACTAAACTATTCATGAGCCTAACTCGATCATTGCTCTGGTATAGTGTAGTACATCTAACACTTCATATATATATATATATATATATATATATATCGAAAGAACACCCGATGCACCATACAATATACTAGTACAGCCAAGTGGTATTTAGCGTCTCAACACCACTTGATAGATTAATTGGAGAGAGAGAGGGGGAGGAAGAAAACCCCCACACGGCCTTTCTAGCATCCTCAGGGTTCCAATGTTAAACAAACTACCATCCTAAGGCTAAAGGGAGTGTTGCTAAAGTCATCATTGCAAAATACATGTCTATTCTCGTCCACCTTAATGTCCATAGGATGGTTAAATATAACTTGTCATCATTTGGCTATTGTGAGGATGACTAATACTATCACTACAAAATACCTGTCTACTTTTACTTACAACGACACTCGAATGATGACTACATATAACCTATGCGTTAATATTGATACGTGTATAACGAGAACATTGGTACTATATGGTGCATCTATTAACCAACTAATCACGTATAAACATACAAGTACAACAGCATGAATTTTCTATAATTACATTTTAAAACCTTAAATAAATATATACATATATACACATAATAAATAAATAATAATAAAAGGGATTAAACACACAAAATAATTTTACATATTCCATAAAATCAAACGTAATTCTATCCTTTTAAATATTATCCAAAAATCAATAACTAGTAATAAAAGTTTTGAAAACCCAAATATAATTTTTAAGAAAATAGACCATGTTAAAATTATTTTAATATCAGATATTTTTATAACTCTCAATTCTTTAAAATTAACATTTAAGTTAAAAAATAAATGTATAAATAAATAATCTTATGAAATCATACACTATATTTAATCACCCACACACATAAATAGACATGTTTTAATAATATGCTTATTTTACCAAATATTAAAGTAATAATAAATAATTTCACAATTCAAATATAGTTTATAATTAAAATTAAGGTACTGAAACATTTAAAAAAAAATTGTATAAACTAATATCTCTTTAATTCTACAACCAACCCAAATAAATAGTTTAACATTTAATCAAGCCCAAATTACTTTAGGAAAAAACGAAATCTTTTTCAATCCAATCTCATGAAATAATTACTTTTATACATAATAATTATAGTTATAAGAATACATGAAAATACATTTACACATTCTATTAATATGAACACCAATTCTATCAATGCACTGTAGTAAGCTGGCAAGGAAAACCATAACATATTAAAATGCCTCTCTAACAGTATAAATCCCTTAAGTCTATAAATCTACATGTAAGCAAATATTTTGATAAACTTAAATTGGTGTAACCCAAAAATTTAAAGTTCACAAAACCATAGATCGGCGTTTAATAGAAATAAACCAATTAATGAAATTATTTTAATTAAACATGAACATTTAAACCTTTTGAAATTTCATAAAGTACCAAATTAATAATAATTTGTTAAATAACACATTAAATCTAAATTTAATAATATATATATATATATATATATATATATATATATCTGTGTGTGTGTGTGTGTGTGTTTATTTTATCCCAAAAATATAATTTAGAAAATATGTCACTCACAGCACTAACATTTGCTCATCCATGCTCTACTGCAGGGTATGCTACTAGTTTCGTCAAGTGCCTAACATTCACCATGAATATTATTTGGATATAAAATATGTTATTCAAGAATATTAGAATGCTATAAATATTTTAAAATTTTATTTTTACTACTTCACATTCACAATGTTGGACTCTAAGGGAGCCTAGATATACAGTGGTTTCAAATGACCGATGGTCCCAAAAACTTTGGGACTTTCCTATTTATACCCAATTTCATAAAATTAAATATTTCATTAACCTTTTTTAATCATTAGGAACTTAATTGCAATAAGAATTCCTAGAAACAACTTTCAACGCAAACCAGTTTTACATTAATTATAGAAATTAACTTAAAAATGGCAATATTTTAAATTCTCATCCTTAAGTAGCAAATTATATACCAAATGAAAGTTTGTAAGACAAGGATTGAAAATACTTAGCTCAAATGAACCAACCTCACAAGCAGTGCCATAAAGTTTTAAACAAACTTCAAATCATTATATCTTTTAAACGGTTTGGAATTTCAAAAAATAAAGGCCATATTCGGAATCAAAATGTCTAAATAGGGGGATAGAGGTGTGTTTCGAGCTGGGTTGGCTGAAAAACGGCCAAATCAACGGAAAAAAAAAATGGTCACCACCAACTTTAAAAGCCCAATCCAAGCATGTCACTTGTCGACCAGCTATGAAATTTGGCAGCCGAGGTTGCCGGTGACTGTGCTTGGACTACGGTCAGCACATGTTGGAGTTGGTGGCTAAAAATGATCAATTTTGGTCGAACCCCAAAAGAGAGAGAAAGAGAGAGAGAGAGAGAGCCCACATGGGAAAATAGACAGAAAAAGAAGTATGCCACATGACACTTGTAGATTGGTAACATATGGCACCCATCAAGGATATTTTCAACTATCCTTTTACATGCTTTTTGATAGAAACTACCCGATAAAGTCATTTCAAAAAAAAAATTAAGTATAACTTTATAGATCCATAACGTTTAAATCATAGATCCAAATTAAGTGTACCTGAGTCTACGGATTCGTATGAATGAGCACTATATGGTGGTACAAAATTCAAAGCCATAATTTACACAAATAATAAGTCAACTTTAGCCTCAGTCGATCAATATGGATCTCACTTTGATATGACTATCACTTTATGATCTCAAGTCCAATTTTGGCATGCTACCAGTCTACGAACTCATTATGATGCATACTTTGTGATAATTCCCTAGTCAAAAAGACTCTAACCATGCCAACAAGTCAACAGTAAAACCTACTTGGTCAACCCGCGGTCAACTTTGTTCATACTTAGTCAAAAATTTAAATTCGAAGCATTTTTTCAGGTTGGAATGTTTAAGCTATGCTATGAAAGCTCCCAATTGATATTCTACTACTTGAGCGTTCTAGGCCACCCTATGAAAAGGAACTCTTATAAATCCCATTGCTAAGAATCTCCAAGTGGTTAACCACTAGAACCCGAAGTGTCCCATCCGTTTGTGGAAGAAACTCTCATGAACTACCTTTCACATCCAAGATCTCAAGGCCCTAAGTGTTTTTAAGGAGGATGGTGATGAGGGTGTGGTCTGTGTGAGATGCTATTCCCATTGTGTTTGTGGATGCTATAGTCGTTTATGACTACTAGCTGAATTCTTTTCTCAACTCTTTCCCTCATGTAGTTTTGATTCTACCCTAAACTCTCCATAATGAGCCTTGTTATATCAATGCTTAGTCTCCTCACTTCGCTTGCATACTTTCCTAGTTTTTCCATATGGAAACGTATAAGATTTTCCTCAGGCAAATTTATAAATATAGATGGTACGAATTGGCAATAGAACATAAAATCTTCTTTTTATTTTATTTTATTTTATTTTTTACTTTTTTTATCAATACAAGAAGGTGCATGTTGTTTGTGTGTTGAATCTCATTAATTTCCTTGCTGTGTTAGGTCCTTTTGGAAACAACATTTTTTTCTCGTAGAATGATTTATGAATTCAAATATCTGTATCATAGTTTAAAAATAATAATAATAATTATTGTCGAAATCAAGTAACAAACATAGCATTGAACGCTAGTCTCTCAAATGCAATTTTTTTTTTTTTTTTTTTGGGTCTCATTCAATAATTGCAAGTCCTTGGTGGACAATCAAATGGTAAAAATCAATATCACTAAGGCAATGATTTAACTTCTAATATCAAAAAATAAATAAGTAATGCATTACAAAATGGAGGAAACTGACAATTACTCCTCCTATAAAAAAATTAAAAAAAAAACATAGAAAAGAAAAGTTTACCAAATAAAACTTAACAAAAATGACCAATTTAACCAACATTAGAAATATGTGCGAGTTTGTAATATCTTAAAAAATACATTACGAAAAAAAAAAAAACCAAAACGACCAACTTAACCAACATTAAAAATATGTTTGAGTTTGTAATATTAAATATTTCATTTACAACCCTTCACACCCATTCAGGTTTCAGTACGTACAAAAACATCCTTTAAGTTTCTACGTCTGAAGAGTTTAAATACCATTATACCTTTACTAAAATTAAATTAATATCAAAATTCCTCTTCTTCTTTTTTTTTCCAAATTATTAATTGAAGAGTTCAAAGTTCTCTATTAATCTATATTTTAATTAATTTTAGTTAAACTAAGTGATAATTTTTCAATTTGACAAAAAAAAAAACCATATGGTGATAATTTTTTTTTTTTAAACCAAGTGATAATTTGTCAAATATATTATACTAAATATATTCTCAACCAAAACGAAATAAATATACATATATATATATATATATATATATACATTAAATGTATTATAATTTGTCAAATATATTATAATTTTTTACTAGATTTAGTTAAGTTTATCTTAAATATATAATTATTTAAAAAAAATTATGTAATTAAAATTATGATATACTTTTTAAGAAAAAAAAAAGATAAGCTATCACATCGTTTAATTAAAAAAAAACAAAAAAAAAAAAACTTTGGAGGTTATCACAGTCTTCAAATTAATTATTACAAAAACAAGAAAGAAATAAAAGGAATTTTGGTAGTAATTTAACATTAACAAGGGTATAAAAGTAATTTAAACTCCTTCAAAAGGTGTGAATGATATGATTAAAAATAAGCGATGTTTTTGTATTTACTCCAAAATCCATGGGTTTATATAAAAATATTCCATTGAAATATCTTAAATAACTTTTTTTATTTTTAAAATTATACTTTTTTGAAAAAATGATGATATAATAAAACCTTTATAGTCATATTGTTGGGACCAAATTGATTTTATAACTATGAAAAAATTATAACTTAATAGAGTTGTAGTTAAAAACACTTTGACTTCAATAAGAAGGTGACTTTATCGGCAAGTTATTATATATCAATCAGTTTATAGATGTTGTAACAACTCCAAAGAATAAATTATTATCCCAAATAAGTTTACATAAATATTTAATATTATCTTAAACATTGAATGTAAGGTACCACATATTTTTTGCAATACATAAATAATTATTATTATGTGGAGGCAAAGTTGTTTAATATGGAACCTTAAAGAATCATAACTTATTACAATGTAAAGTTTATTCTTATTTATAACTAGTTAAAGTTAGGATCAAATTTTTTTGACTAAATGGAGGTTATTCTAATATAGAATACTTCTATAAAAACGTTTTACTGTATTTTATTTTCTAAAAACAAAAAATAATTTATGGGATTTATTACATGTTGTCACCTTGAATATTATATTTTTCAGCACTTTGCCCCCAATGAAAGAAAGGATTAGATTGCTCACTTTAGTTCAGTTATGCAATTTTTTCTAATGAATTTGTCCTAATTAAATATACACACCCGTCAAATATGTAATAAAAAAAATTTGTAATAGTGCTACATAGATGATGTATAGTTAAATTCATAAGATTCATCTATTTTGGAAAAACATAAAATTCTATTGAAAATGCATGATTGAATTGAAATGATATAAATTAATAGTTCAATGCAAAATGTGAGACTTTATAAAGTTCAAGGGTAGAGTGCAAAACAAGTAATAATTTAGGGGACTTGAATGTATTTAACCCTAATGTATAATATCATGAATCCATAATCAAATATGTGTAATCAATACATCTTCCTTTCATTGCAAAATAATTTTGAAAAAAAAAAAAGAGAAACTTTTTAAAATGAATAATTCTACAGGCACTATTTAATCTACCAACATATATACTAAAATACACATGTAAATAATTGATTAGTTTATATTTAATAACATTTATTCTTTCAAAAGTTCATTTATCCAATTTTAGATTATATGAATATGTTAAACAATCAAACAGTGAGATATGTATTCTTGATAAATATATTTATAAACTAGATGATATCTGTAACATTACTCTTTAAAAATTATTATTTAATTGTAAAATATAAATTCATAATGGTTTTAGATACTTAATGAAGTGATGACTAGTTTACCAAAAAAACAAAAAACAAAAAACAAAAGATAACTAAGCATTAACGTGTTTAGTTTTTATTTTTGCTTTTCTTTTTCCTTTTAAATCTTGTATAATTTTCTTATTTTAATTTTTTATTAGTCTTCTTAGGTAGTAGTAGTTAGAGTTAAAGACATATCAATTAACACCAAATGTGATGGAAGGAAAATTAAAAGCCAATGCAATTTAAAATTCTGCTTCATTTTCTGTTTTTTTTTTTTTCTCCATATATTTATAATTAATATAAATGTCTAATTATCATCAACCAACAATAACAAACTATTGAAATAAACAAACTATATACAATTTAAAAGAAAAAATAATAACAAAAAATAAAAACTGAACACATAACAAACAGCATCCTAGTTGCATGATACTTTTTTTTTCTTGAGCAAATTTCATTTAAACCTTTCAGTTTTATCATAATTATATTTAGATCCCATGATTTAAAAAAAAAAAAAAACCATCATTAGCTTTTTTTAATATTTTATATCTATTAAAATTAACTAATATACTAGAGTTTCCCATTTAATTTTAACACTAAAAGACGAAAAACAAAATTTAGTGATAATGTTTAAGAATGTATGATCTAAATGTAACTAAAACGAAATTGAAAAAGTATAAATGAAATTTTCTGTTTTTACTTTTTTTCTCAATCTGCTCTTACAATAAAAAATTATAGGAAGACTATAAAGTGGTAATATTATCAATTGGAAACCAAATTATATTTTTTACCTTTTTTTTTTTTTTTGAGTCAACTATAAAACTTATGAGTTTTGAAGGATATGAAGTAAGAAGGGGCAAGATTAATGAATAATATACTGAAGACCAACATGGGCGAATATGAGGCACTAGCAGGCTACATGATATCCAATCTCACATCACCCAGGTATGGATCAGTGATGGTTCAAATATAAAAATAGTCACTCTTTTAACAATTGAAGCCGTTCTAGTGGAACTTTAAGGTAAAATATACTTCAGTGGAAGCAATCTCAAGATAGATGGGTGATCTTCTAGAAAATCTAAACAAAAATCCCATACTATTTAGAGTGCGATGGATAATATAAGAATAATATCAATAGAGCAAAAATGTGGAATGCCAATGAATGCAGAGCACTGTCAGGCCACCATACTGGCATGCAGGGTCAACCTTAAAGGTATGTAACATGTTCAACCTCACAGTGTCTTACAATCATGGAGGCACCATAGTCATAGGTATATAATAAGGCATATATATATATATATATATATATATATTATAGATATAAGTTTTCTAGAAGAGTTTTATTTTTGCCAAAAGTAATGAACATAAAATTTGGAGATAAAAGGATTCTAAAGATATATAAATATTATATGAATATATATATATATATATTTTTAAGGGGGGAAAAAAGAGCATATAATTAACAAGATTTTATTTATTATTCTTTGAAACTCATATCACAATTAATAGTGATCGAATATGATTAAAGCAACCTATATAATAATGCATTATAAATACGACCATATGCAAAACTAATTAATAAAAATATATTTATATCGTAGTTTACAGAAAATTATTAGCTAAAAGAAGATAGCAATGGACCAAAATTAATAGCTCTTTGGAAAATTTTCTCTTATTAATTTAAATACAAATAGAAAAAACCCTTCATCTTCTCCATGGCTGTGTGGCTTACAATTTTTTTTTATGTGCTTTGGCTCTTCTACATAAACAACACAATTATAAAGCTTTTATCATTGTGCTTATTTGTTTTACCATAATCAGGTTCTATTTTTTTGTTCTGATCTTCTCTATTTATTTATGTATTTGTTTTATTTTGTTTTGGTTTCTTGTCATTTCTTTTATTTTTAATTTTTTCACAAAAAATTAAAATGCATCCAAGAAATGTGCTTTGCTTGTACTTTCTTCTTTGTTAGTATATGAAATTAAAAAAAAAAAAAAAACAACAACAATAGCAACAACAACAAATCAAATGCTTTATTTTTGTTATACAATAGTTTTATATTCAATGATTATTATAATAGTTTTATTATTACTTATTCTATATTTGTGAATCTAAGTGGGAGAGACTTATATATAGATAAAAAAAAAAAGAGCACTCTTTTGAATTTTATACAAGACACTTCAAATTTCAAGATTGACACTGTTTGTAGGCTATCTGGTGTCCAATTCTATATGGTTTACATGTGTCACCACTTAACTAATTTTTTTTCAAAACTTTTAGTTTTAATGTTTGAAAGAACTTTAGGGTTAAACGTGCTTCAGTGGGAGCAATTACACAATGGATGATTTCTTGGGAAATCTAATAAAAATCCCATAATGCTCGGTGAAGCAAGAGAATAGAACCACAATAAAGGTAAGGCGTTACACAACTCTTCAAGCCTTCATGTCTATATACTAATATTTTTATAAGCATTATATACATAGTTCAAAAATAAAAATAAAGGTATAAAAAAATTAAATTAAAGATAAAATAAACGGTTCAATATCTATACATGAAATCTATAGGATTATGAAGCTAAAAACCAATCCAGTCTTCAAAAGGGTATGCATAAAGCTTGACAAATTGTCAAGAAACTTCAACATTATCGTTGCTTTTGAAACTCGAAAATCTCATTGGTTTATGAATATTATTGTTCATAAATGTTTTCTACTCCTCCATTGGCACCTCAAAAAACTTCTCCTACACATCCAAAGCATCTTCAATGACTGTTTGCCTGATATCATTATTGATAATCTAAAAGAAATGAACACAGACAAAATTTCAATTTACAAATATATACATATATATAAGAATATTTGATTAAGTTTGATTAATTAAACAATTAAAATTATTTACCTGGCAGGAGCCCATTTCCCTGCAATCTTGGCAAATCTTCTTAATGATTTGAGGACTAGTTTGAGAGGAGTGGCTTAAGTGATTGAAATCAATGGTGGGCACTTGTGAAGGATGTAGAGTTGCCATTCTTCACTTCCTTTCTTCCTCCACCACTGTTCCAATAACCAATAAGTTGTAATATCCAATAACGTCTTAAGGACACTGTGGTACCACATAGGCCTCAGTCAAGTTTACAAAGAGCATATCAATACAAGGACATACAGGTTCTAGTACATTTTAATTATTTTATGTAATTTTATTTATGATGTTCAATTTATCCACATGTATTTGCATATACATTTATACTTATTTTTTTAACAATCTTAAGAT
Source organism: Ziziphus jujuba (assembly GCF_031755915.1). Classification (NCBI taxonomy): domain Eukaryota; kingdom Viridiplantae; phylum Streptophyta; class Magnoliopsida; order Rosales; family Rhamnaceae; genus Ziziphus; species Ziziphus jujuba. The sequence continues at coordinate 17,417,861 of NC_083384.1, forward strand.
GTTATTCCCTTTTATATATGTGGAGATGTGGATATATCCATTGGTTGTTATATATAGATCTATATATTTTATTTTTTGGTATTTCTTTGTTTACTTGTGTTTCCTGTTGGAAAGAAAAAAAATTTATTTTCTTTGTACCCGTGAGTGTTAATTTGGGCATTTGTTCTTATTTTGTTTAATGAAAGTTTTTTGCCCATGATTTTGTGTTTTGGTGTTTGGAAATTTTATATGTTTGTTTATATTTGTTCTTGATGAGGAAAGGAAGTATAATTTTGTGGGTGATTTTGTATTTAACTTTCGTTTTATCAAAAAATAATTTTAGAAAATAGCTTGCCCATGAAATTATAAATGTTTTCGCATTTTTCCATCGCCGAAATAGTAAAAATCGATTGCAAAAGTGGAACCGGATCAGAAAACCCGTTTAACAAATAAATGGGTCGAGAAAACCCAACTGGAGGTTGAAGACAGATTAGAAAATGGGTTATTGGGTTGGAAAAATGGGTACGGGCCGATTCTAGGTTAATGGGTCTGGAGTTTTTAAATTCTGATGGACCTGGCCCAGTTTCAAGCCCATCCCGTGGTTAGAACAGGGAACTGTTCAGCCCAAAACCCAAGCCCAAACCAGACCGAGGCTTAAGAGAATCGATTTCTAATGGGCTCACCACGTGTCACGATGAGAGAGCACCACATGGCGAGACAAGTCTTAAAAAAATGGGGCACAGTGACAAGGCGATGTGGAACACCGCGACAATGCCACATGTCGCACAATCACGAAGCCATGTGTCGCACTACAAGGGGCCGCATGTCGACCTACCACAGGTGACATGTGGCGGCCTCTGACGAATGGCACGAGGCATGTTCTGGAGACACCATATGTTGAGCTAATACATGTGACACGTGTCACACTCCAACGGTGACACATGTCGGTCAGCCAAGGCTCCACATGGCAGTCTGATGTACTTGATAAGTTGTACCAGATCAGACTTAGCTACGCAATAAGTAGACTTAGTAGATACACGAGTAATCCAAATGATGATCATTGGAAAGGAATCGTTAGAGTATTAAGATACGTACGATATGCTCGTGAATACGAACTCCACTATACAAGATATCCTACTGTATTAGAAGGATACAGTGATGCAAATTGGATATCAGATATAAAGGATTCAAAGTCCACTAGTGGCTATATGTTCATATTAGCGGGTGCAGCTGTGACATGGAAGTCTTTAAAACAAACTGTGATAGCTCGATCCACTATAGAATCTAAGTTTATCGCATTGGATAGATGTGGTGAAGAGGCAAAATGGCTATGCTAATTTTAAAGGACATTCCTAAGTGGCCTAAACCTGTGCCAGCAATAAGTTTACATTGTGATAGTCAATCTGCAATTCGCAGGGCACAAAATATTATGTATAATGGAAAATTTTTAAACATATTCATCGTAGACACAATTCCATTAGAAAATTAATCTCAACTGGAGTTATCTCAATAGAGTATATAAGGTCAAAAGATAACATTGCGGATCCGCTAACCAAAGAGTTAAATGGAGAATTAGTTGAGAAGTCGTCAAGGGGAATGGGATTAAAGCCTATGAGTAAAGTCAATACGGTGGAAACCTAACCTAGTTGACTAGAGATCCCAAGATCTAGGTCCAATGGGAGATACAATTGTAAAGACTGGTATAGATTACTGTGGCGGTTAATCCATTCCTTTGATGAAACAGTGATAGAAAGAGGTTAAGCATAAAGTATGCTTTTAATGATTCCTATAGAGTTTTAAAGTTTATAATAAAGTGAAGGTATGCTGAAAGTTCGTAGGAAAGATCTTGGAGGTGTCGTATACAATTTCTTGCAACCATTGTATCCTAGGAGACGATCATCACAAAACACCTGCACCGGTGGGCGAATAACATCTTAAGGACATTGTGGTACCACACATGCCTTGGTCAAATATACATGTTCTAGTTCATTTTAATTATTTTATGTAATTTTATTTATGATGTTTAATTTATCCACATATATTTACATATATATTTATACTTATTTTTCTAACACAATCTTGGAACACTTCTATAATCGTAGTGTAGATATTGGTTTGGTTGAAGTATCCACAAGTTAGTCAACACAAGAAATAATGAAAACTCATAATGCTCCATCTACAACTCGATCTCTAACAAAATGGAAATCAATTAAAACATGCTTCATTTTGGAATGCAATTTTGGACTAACATAAACATATGTTTCTCCTATATTATCACAATAAGTAGTTGGTGTTGCAATAGACTTGGCATGAGGTTCATTGAGCAATGATGGTATCCACCAAACCTCAAGAGTTGTATGAGTAATAGATTGGTATTCAGCTTCAGTAAATGATCTAGAAACTGATTTTTGTTTCCTTAAGAACCAAGATATTGGATTAAACCCTATGTAAACAATATAAGTAGTAGTAGATGTGCAATCATCCTTATTACCAACCCGATCAACAATAGAAATAGCATGAAGAAATAAAGGGGGATGACACTTAACAAATAACCCATGCGAAGCAATGCCTTTCGAATATCGCTACAGTCACTTAACAACAACCCAAGAAATGTTAGTAGGATGATACATAAATTGAGACAATTTATTGACTGTAAAAGTGATATTAGGATGATTCATGTATAAGTAATGCAAGTTGTCAATAGTTTGACAATATTGATTAGGAGAATCCAATGCAATACCATCAGATAGCTTAAAAGAAGAAATAGTTGCCATAGGTATGGAGATTTCTTTAGCATTAACTATTTTGGTTCGATCATTAAGATTAGGAATATTTTGGTGTTAAGAAAGGAAGATGCCATTGTTAGATGGAATAACTTCAACTCCTAAAAAATAACTCAACTCTCCAAGATCTTTTAAAGAGAATTGCTTTAGAAAAGGAAATAATAAAGTTGGAAATAAAAGTATAATTATTTCCTATTACAATCATATAATCAACATAGACCAATAAATAAAATTAAAGTTTCATGCTAATTATAGAAAAAAGAGAAGTATTAGAGTATGAATTTTTGAAACTATAAGCAACTAAAAATATTTTTGAAGCATTGTACCATGCTTGAGGAAATAATTTAATTCCTTTAATTTTAGCAGTGCTTGAGTTGCAACATTGATGACCACCAATGATTTGCAAATGAGTGAGGGTTCTGACAAAGCATGCAAAAAGGCAGCAGTGTTTGTGAAGGAGGAAGAATCTAATAAGCCAATGTCATCTACTAAGTTCCATGTTATTGTATTGATCAACCTTACCAGTATATATGCTCTTGTATGTTATACAATTAGTTGTCGGTAATGTTTGTCTAGAAAACTCATTTAAGCTATCTCAAGTGTATATATGTAACACCCCATCACGAAGTATACCGAAATTTTCTCGTGTTGATCGGGTTTGACCATCGTTGACCAAGTGGGTCCTATTTTGACTTTTTGATCCAGATAGAATTCTACATTGACCGAGACATCATTACGAAGTACACATTGACCTAAATTCATAGACTACTAGCACATCAAAAATAAAGGTACGGTTTGAAAGTTATGAGTAAAACAAGTTGCGGTCCAAACTGTCCGAGGGTGCCAAATTTGACTTTTTATTTTTGTAGAATGTTGCTTTGACTCATGTATGGTTGTAAATTATTCATCGATACAAGCTCATAGACTAGTAGCATGCCTTATTCGAACACTTGGTTAAAAAGTTATGGACCTGAAAAAATTTTCTGAGACAATGTTGCAACGTATCGATCTGTCCTGTGAGTGCACAGTGGTACCCATGGGAGGCATTTTAATTGGGTAAAGGGGCTAAGGTGGAGGGAGGAGAGAGGAGAGAGGAGAAGAGAAAAGGTGGAAAAACCGGCCACAGCTGGTTGACCACTTTCCGGCCACCCAACCACTACACGCACCATACCTCCAGAAAGCCCACTTGAAAACTAGCCGGCCTCCAAATTTCAAGGCCAACCAGCCACCCACATGCCCAGATTGGGGCTTTTTCCAGCAACGGCCCCATTTCTTTCCACTGCCAATTCTACCAAACCAGCCATCCATTTTTTGACACCGTCGGTCCCATTGGCTTACCCATCCTTTGATCTATCTCCCCACCAAAAACCACAGCCATTGGCCATCGGACGCACCACCGACGGTGACCTTTGCCTGTGGGCATGGTGGCTCGTCGTGAAAGCTTGTTTTAGCGAGTTCCTGGTGATCTCACCAAACCTTTCCCACTAATTAAACCTCCCTGAACTCAAATCTGAGGTCCTTTTCGTTCAATTATCAACGGATCATGAGATTTGTGGACATTAAGTCCGAGACCTTTCCGATGAGATTCCGGCCACCACAAGTCCGATCTCCGGGAGGTAAAACCTAATTTGTAATCCTCGCATTGTGAGCTTCATTTTGGTATATTGTTTGTGAATTTTGGTTAACATTTCTATTAGTTTCCTCGGGTAACCATGTATAATTTACCAGATTAAAACATTAATTTAATCGATTTTATGTGGCATTGATATTTTAGAAGCACGTGTGAGTCGTGGGATCGATCCCTTTAAGGATCTTGATTGATACGCGTGCTCGAGGTGAGATTTTCGGGTGTTAAATTACATATGTTTTGTGATAATTAAATATTTGAATTTGATTTTATGCCATAGGAAATTTAGTATATTTGCATCAGTAAGATTATGATAATGGATTTTAATGTGATGGATTTACGATGATGGTTTAAAAAAATATGGATCATATGGATTTGAAAAGAGGCATTTAATCCAGTCGTATTTATGAGATTTCAAAATTTGGAAAATATATTGATTTTACGATTTTTAGATGCATCATACAGTATTGATGTTCTGTACTGTATATGTGGATATGATTAGCGCACAGGTTTATAGGTTGTCCTGTGAATGCCATTGGATCCGAGGGCTGACAGGATATAATGAGTAGTGAGCATCAGCCATCCCCCTCCATGGCCAGGATGACTGACAGCCGCGACATTGTGGGATGCCAAGCAACCATATGCCAATTTCTCTCTTTAATTTCCCCGTCAAGCGATGCTCAGGATGCTGGGTACTATCGGACACCACTGGTATATAGTTTGGTGCATCAAATAGTTTTCTCGATACGATTTTCAAAATAATCATATTTTAAAAGAGTATTTAAAATTAAAATGTATTTAATTGTATTATTATTATTTATTTCAATTTGACATTTTACCATAAATTTTATGGAATTTTATTATGTTTTTATCATCTATTCATATTAATGTTTTAAAATGCACTTTACCATGATTTTACTATTTAAATTGATTTGATGGTTTAAAATGGATTTTATTATAACTTTACCATTTATTTCAAGTAGATGTTTTGGATTGATTTCAATATTTCTTTCATTAATTAATTGATTTATTCTATTTTATTTTAGATTGATCGTTTAAATGCATTTTATCATGTTTTTATTAGTTATTTCAATTTGAGGTTATAACATGAGTTCTATTATATTTCATTATCTATTTCAAAATGAGGTTTAAAATTAATTTTAATATTTCCTTAATTATTTCTAATATAAATTTTGTTGTGATTTTGTTTTATTTTATTTATGATCTTTTTATTTACCATTTAATAATTGTTATTAAAATTATACTTATTTCCCATTATAAATTTTAGATCTTTAATTTATTATATTTTATTTGCAATTTATTTAATTAATTATTTCTTGATTTTTGAAGTATACAAATATTGGGTTTTGTGAAAATGTTTTAAAAGGGAAACATTTCCAATGGAGTGAACTGTGAGGGTTTTGAAAGAAAACATTATTTTCAACTACTTATTATTTATTTACTTAATTATTATTAATTAATCAAGTTTATTTTATTGTTATATTATTGTATAATACAATTGGATCACTCATTAAGATGATTAGCATCTCACATTTTCTAAATCAGTTCCCTTAGGCTCAGAGTTGGTTGACGTTGCCCGTCCGGGGCGAGCTTGACATGTTTGATTCGTTGTCGTATTCCAAGGAGTTCTTTCTTTCTTTTCCTTCCTATCTTGTAATATTTCTTCTTATCTTTTATTGTATTAAATTCCATACTTATTTGTAATCCTATGAGGCTCTGTATACTATGTTGAATATTTATCTATTTAATATTACACGGATTCCCTGTTTATTATGACGTGCTACAAACTTGTGGTAATGAATTGTAGTAAGGTGGGAGGAATAAGGAGATATTGCTAGAAATGTGTTTTTGTGCAGGGAATTTTGTGATAAATCCAACCTTTAGAGGAGATGCTGCCAGATTTTCCATTTAAGGGTCCAGTAGGGATTTTCCATAGTTTCGGTGAGGAATATTGGATGGGTCCTGACATATATATACTGGTATTGTTAATAATAATTAGGCTTCATCACTTACTCCACTTTATTATATGATATCAGAGCAAATTATACACAACAAAGTTTTATTCTCTCATCATTCCTATTTTCATCTTGTTATGGTAGATTCTTCTCCTAACATTTTGACATCAAAACAATTTAATGTTGTTGACCTTCTTACAATCTACAATGCACCGATCTTTGCCAACCTCAACCTTGTTGTAATAATTGTAGCCACACAAGCTCCATTGAAACTCACGAAAATAACCTACTTTTCATGGAAGAAGCAATTTGACACTTTACTTATAGGTTATGACCTATATGATTTTATCGATGGCTCTTTGCCTTGTCCATTGCCAACTCTCCCAGACAAAAATCTCAATTCAAATTACCTTTTTTGGATCCATTAGGAGTCTCTACTACTGGGTGCTCTTCTTGCCTCCTTATCGCCTACCCTATTGTCTTAAGTGCATTGCTTTGTTTCCACAGAAGAAATATCAAAAGAAGCACGGCAAAAATTAGCTCTCACCTTTGTCAAGTCTTCTCATTCTAGGGTTTTACGTCTTCATGAATGACTTACTCAAGTGCAAAGTTCTCATTCCATTCTCAATTATATGAATGATGTCAAATCTAATGCTGATGAACTCACTCTCACTAATCTTCCAATCTCTGATGATGATCTCGCTTTATATATTCTCAATGGTTTATCATCTGACTTTGAGAGCATCTCAACTACGTTTCATTCACAAAATACCCTTATTATTTTTGAAGAGCTGTATGAGAAACTTGTTGAACACTCCAGCTATATGAAACAGCATGAACATAAGACTTCTGACTCTTCTATTAAGGCACATGCAGCAAAGTTCTTCTTCATCCCACCTCTTTAAAGACCTATGATGCTCGTACTCATCAGAACAAATCCTGTAGGAGTGACAAAACTAATCATGCAAAAATAACCAAGGAGGTCCTTCAACTGGTTTTAAAGGCCGATGTCAAATATGTGCCCAACAAGGGCAATCAACCCATTTTTGCCCTCTTCTTAAACAACAGTGGACTTACACTACATGACACCAACAAGCACCTTTCATCCCTTGAAATTACACTCCTCGCACCTTTCATTTTAGTTCTATCTTAGGTCTTGTTCCATAACCCGGTTCTCAACCATGGCTATTTGATTCTTGTGTCTTTCATAATGTGGTTTAAGATCTTCAAACTCTTTCTCTCCACTTTGAATATGATGGTATAGATGAGATTGCAGTGAGTAATGGTAATAAACTTCAAATTACTCATGTTGGTTTTGCTAAATTATCTTCTTCATCAAAATTGCAGTCAGCAGTGTGTTCCAAAAATGACAAAAAATTTATTACCTATGTCCAAATTTTGTCAACATAATAATTCATCTATTGAATTCTACATAATTGTTTTCTTGTGAAGGATCTTAAGATGAGCTCTATATCTCTCAAAGAACCATTTCATAATGGCATCTATGAGGGGCAGCAGTTGCTACTTCTTTGTCCACTCCTACTGCTAACGTTAATTTCAAAGCAAGTCTTCAGGATTGGCATCATTGACTTAGTCACTTGTCTAAACAAATACTTCTTCACATGGTCTCCCATTATTCTCTTCCTGTTTTTTCTTTTAATAAATTTAGTTGCAATTCGTGTCTCCATAATAAGTCTCATAGACGTCCCTTCGGTGTCATATCTTTATTTAGTTCAAAACAATTACAATTAGTTTATTATGATGTTTAGCTCCTGCTTCTGTTATATCTTATAATGGTTTTAAATTTTGTTATTTTTGTGGATCATTATATGAAGTATTCTTAGTTATTTCCTATTTCCAATAAATTAGATGTCTTTTTCAATTTTTTGTTCAATTTAAAATAACTATTGAAAAAAATTTTCAACTTCCATTAATTTCCTTTTATTCTGACAACGAAAGTCAATTTGTCAAACTCGAACCTTCTTTCAAAAACATGGAATTACCCATTATTTAACCACTTCCATTCACCTTAACAAAATGGCTATGCCGAATGTCGACATATCCATGACACTAGTATGACTTATAGACTCAAGCTAGCCTTTCATCTACCTTTTGGTCTTTTGCCTTTACCCTTGAAACTTATCTAATTAATAGACCAATAACATCAACTCTATGTAATTTGTCTCCTTTTGAAAAATTATTTCAAAAACCACCTAACAATCGTAATTTAAAAGTGTTTGGTTGCTTATGCTATCTCTGGCTTCAATCGTATACTCATCACAAACTTGAGACTCGTTCAACAACTTATGTCTATCTAGGCTTCTTTCTTCTCAGAGTGGGTCTAAGTGTTTTGATCCCGAAACTCACAAAATATTCTTCTCCATTTAAACTCTTCCTCCCAATCTAGATAAATCCACATCCTCCGCTAAAAGTCGTACCTCTTACAACCATGTGAGTTAACTCACACCTACATTCCATTCAAGAATCCTACTTCACACAATCTCTCTTGTCCCAAACTCTTCTCATTCAATTCCATTCCCATCCAAAACACAATCTCCTATGCTACATTACCCATTATCCTTCTCTCGATCTACTTCAAGTCACTCTTTATAAACACCTATGTTCTCTTCCTCTGCTGCTAGCCTCTTTTTCATTGTTGCCTTCTCTAATACTAACTGGGTTGGCAATAGAGATTATTGCACCTCCACTACATCCTATGTGATCTTCCTTGGTAGTAACTCAATTTCATGGACATCTCATAGATAGAGATTTATCTCTCAATCCTCTATTGAGGTTGAGTGTAGGGCTATTGCTTATACAATCTCTAAGCTTTGCTGGAGCATCTCCCCTCTTAAAGAACTTGGTGTCATATCTTCTTCGACTCCAACAATGTATTGTGATAATATTGGGACAACTTATATCTGTGCCAATCCCAAGCTTTACTCAAAGATGACACATGTTCGTATTCTTCCATTTTATTCATGACAAAGTGACTCAAAGATGACACATGTTTGTATTCTTCCATTTTATTCATGACAAAGTGGCCACTGGAGCTATTTGAGTCTCTCATACTTCTACTCATGATCAGTTTACTAATCTTCTAACCAAACCTTTAACTTGGCAGATATTAGAATTTATTTGGTCCAAGATCTGTGTGCTCCCTAGACCCACCATCTTGAAAGGGCATGATAAGCCAATGTCATATGTTTAGTTCCATGTTGTTGTATTAATCAACCTTACCTATATATATGTTCTCTTATTTCATACTGTTAGTTGTAGATAATGTTTATCTAGGAAACTCATATACGTTACTCAAGTGTATATATGTAATGTATTGTTTAATAATAATCAAGCTTTATCACTTACTCCACTTTGTTATAGAGTCATTAGTATCTGACATGATGAGAAGACAAAAAGAAGAAAATATGTGAAATACTTATATTTCATTACTCATTGAACGCAATGTAAACATAGGAGTAATTCCCTAATCATCCTAAGGTAATCTTAACTTAACTCTAAAGTGATTTAAAATGCAAAAGAATTTACAAAATACAAAAATAAGATAAGATAATTACATGTTTGAATATTAACAACTCAATATCCTATTAATATATATGTGTATATATATATATATATATATATATATATATATATATATATAATTTTGCTATAATAAGTATTAATATGCTCATGGTTCAGATTGAAGTAAAATTACATAGAATTAAGTGTAAAGTACATATAATATATTATAAGTTATTTGTAATTTGATGCTGACCTCACCATAATGTGTACTTAGACACATGTGGCATCGCATATCTATATATAATAAGAAGAAGAATAATAGTGATTTTTTATTGGGGTGTGATCGTAAATTTATTTGTTACGAATTTCAATATTGAAAATAACATTAATGCTCCAAAGTTTTTGACTTGTTAAAGACATATAATATATTATAAGTTATTTGTAATTTAATGTTGACCGCACTATAATTAGGACACATGTGGCATAGCATATCTATATATAATAAGAATAAGAATAATAGTGATTTTCCATTGGGGTGTGATCGTAAATTTATTTGTTACGAATTTCAATATTGAAAATAACATTAATGCTCTAAAGTTTTTGACTTGTAAAAGACCATGTTTTGAAGTTGTGAGGTGTTGTTTGGTAATGCATTGATTTTTATTTTTCTACCTAATTATATATATATTATTTTAAATGTTAGTTAATGGTAATTTGAATTTGTTAAGTAACTTTTATGATTACAAATTAAAAACAAATAAATAAATAAACAAAATTGAAAATTATTTCAAATATTTTTTTTTCTTTTTTTTTTTTTTCCTTTTTTTGACATCCATTTCAAACAGTGATTTGATATTCTTGTTTTTTTCTTTCCTTTTTTAAATACGTAGTAAATTGAGATGATTAATAAACTTTAACGAGATAAGCAAACCACCAATAATTAGGTAGGGAAAAAAACAAAAATCCAACACAAACAAACTATTAAAATCTATCTCTATTACTCCTTTTTTTCAAATAATTTATAAACAATCCCACGAAGATACAGGCAAGGATAATTTTGGTATTAAAAGATTAACTTTTATTCATCATCAGATTTTACAATGTAATTGATGGAAGGGTAATTTTTGCAAAATATCTAAAAACATAATGGAAGTATATCTATGAAAAATAAATAAAGGATTTTTATGCATTTTTTCTTTTTTTCTGAAGAAGAAGAAAAAGATTATTATGTAAGTTATCCTATATAAAAAAGTTATGATAATGACCATTATTAATATGATAACAATTAATTGATAATATTTAATTATATATTAATTATAAAATTTTAATTTGAGAAAACAAACCGTCTTGGACTTAAATTGGTAAATGAGGGTTCCACTTTAACCAAGATGATAAAGAGCATTTTACTATATAAATTAGGGGAATTTGGCCCAATACCCCCATAGGACCGAGCTTCATGAATTTTGCCCCCTCAATTCATTTCTTTTTTTATCTACCCCTTAATATCCCTTATAACCCTCAAACAAAAAACAATTACTTACATATCCTTTTATTTTTAAAACCAAACAAAAATCAACTATTCCTTTTCTAAACGTCTTTACACTTTCACAAATACAAAAATACAAAAAAAGCAAACAAACGGCTTTATACACGAACACACAAATACAAACAACCAAACCGAAGCTGTCGTGGAAAAGGCAAACATTAGGATCTCATCTCAGCACAGGGAATAAGGTAATTGGTTAAATCTTTTTCTTTATTTGTTGCCGTGGGACCGGTGTGGGTTGTTTTTGTGTGGATTTGGCTTTACGTTTATTTCTTTCATTGCCGTGGAGTGGGTTTTTATTTATAATTTTTGTGTTTATATTTTTTGAAGATTTAGGATAGATTGATATTGGGCATTAGTAGAAAATGAAGAGAGGAAAAAAATGGGACCGGTTTGGCCTTGATCAGTGGCCGGAGGTGGAAGAAATAACCCGGTGAAGAATCGGGTCGGTAGTGGTTTAGGCGGGTTTATTTTTTGAAGATTTAGGATAGATTGATATTGGGCATTAGTAGGAAATGAAGAGAGGAAAAAAATGGGACCGGTTTGGCCTTTATCGGTGGCCGGAGGTGGAAGAAATAAACGGGTCAAGAATCGGGTCGGTGCTGGTTTAGGCGGGTTCGGATCGACCCGGACAAGGGTTGAAGATGGATTGAACGACATGTCGTCTTGGATGAACGACACCCAGACGACACGTCGTTTTTTTTTTTTTTTTAATTTTTATAAAAAATGTTTTTTTTTTTGGGTATAGATATATATATATAGAATTGAAGATAAGAGAAAGAGAGAAAGAGAGAGAGAGAGAGAGAGAGAGAGAGAAATTAATTAGAGAAAAAATGAGAGAAATACTTTATGATTATTTTTTTTGGGTATTGTTTGGGAAAGAATGAGAGAAAGAGAGAGAGAGAGAGAGAAATTAATAGTAATTCATAAAGGAATGTAATACCGTCAAGAATTCCCTATTAGATTTTTTTCCTTGTATTCATATACAAAATAATGAAATATATTATGAATTTTGTGTCACAAATATGTATGAAAACTAGGATGGCGTTTATTTGATCCAAAAAGCATAAAAGCATCCTGTCTAGATAAAGGTAATATGTTTTAACGGTTGTTGACTAAGACCAAAAGGACCCTTACAAGCAGCAACATCAACATACCCATCCTTTCCACAAATTCCAACACATGCTGAAACCCTTAAATTACCATAATATATATATATATATATATATATCAGAGAGAGAGAGAGAGAGAGAGAGAGAGAGAGAGAGAGCAAAAAGAAGTGAGGTCGCCGACTACTAGAAGACTGCACTTTGTTCTACAAATAAATAGAAAAGAAAAAATGCTTATACATGTCAAAACTCTCCAATGGGGAATAAACTGTACAGTATCAAAGTGCTCTTCCTCTGCTGGCTGATGCTATTGCTATGGATATGTTAAAACTAAAACCTCTCAAGTGTGCATATAATCACAAGAAGCACCCTTCTTGCAATGACCACTCTCATGATACTTGCAAACTCTCTGTCCCTTAAACGGAGGCCTTGAAGAACCTCCCCCTCCCCCTCCCCCTCCATTACCAAACGATGACTGCCTGTTCCAAGGTTTATTACCCACCATAACCAGAATCCCCACCGTGAGATCCTCTATCCCTCTGATTTGAGTATCTATCTGCATTATGATTCCGTTCGCTTCCCCATTTCCCTTGGTTCCCTGTTGGTGCGCCCCAACCCGGATTTGGATTTCCTGGTGGTGGCCCTTGACCAGGAGAAAAGAGAAAAATACTTTATGATTAATTAGAATTGAAGTTGAGAATTCCAAAGTTAGTACTTTCTAAAGGTATAGATATATATATATATATATAGAGAGAGAGAGAGAGAGAGAAAGAGAGAGAGAAGATTGATGCATAAAATTTTAGGTACATGGTTAGCTAGAAGCAAACACGCAAACACTTTATCCCCACAAAAGAAAAAAATAAAAAATTAAAGAAGAAGAAGAAAGAAAGATTTAGATGGCATGCACACTGCTATACATTAAATGTTCAGTAAATATTATGGCATGCACAATATCCTTAGGAAGAGAGCGTATGAAATTGAGGATTGCGGATATTTATACATGTATGTATACATAGTTGACAATGTTGTTAAAGGTAGATAAAAGTTTATTAATGTTGTCAATGTACATTTGTAGGTTGTACTTTATAATGGCACCAAAGAGGAACTTGCGACGTCAACCGAAGAAGGGAGTTAAGAAGGTGGAAAGTAAGAGACGCGGTGGTAGCACAGCAGCAGCACCCGACTCTAAGCGTCGACGTACTACTAGGCAGAAATCCAAATCTGAGACGGAAAGCACCAAACTTCGAGGGCACGTTCCACTTTCCTCTCCCCCATCTGATACGATAAGTTTTATATTCATTTAGGTTGTTTTGTGCGGTAAATGATAAGACATGTGACAGTATTTATTCATGAATGTGAAAACTGAAGAAAAACTTCACCCGATGGCCATCGATAATTGCCGATAGGCCATCGGGCTTTTTTTTTAGTTCATTGTAGGTTGATTACCGATGGTTTCATCGGTAATTACCACTTGTGCAAAAATGTGAACCCATATGTCTTAAGATTTAGTTGGAAATTATTATTATCAAGTTAGGGTGGAAAAATAGGGTATGATTAAATCGTTGATGTCAGTTCCATTTATGTAATTCATATTGCAGCCCATCGATGCTCCAAAGGAACGGATGTTGCAGGATGCCGATATAAATAAAGGTAGGGCACATTCATTCGGGAATCCAATAGGGGCGAACAAAGTAATTACAAGTGTCCTCACAAGTGAGCAGCTCGAAAAGTATAGACAAACATGTTTTGGACACTTACTTGACATGAAGAACCTCCGGTTCTCTGGTCAGTTAGTGCATCACCTGCTTTGCAGACAAGTTGAGTCCAACAATCCAGAAGTTCTGGAGTTTAACTTCGGCGGATCTGCAGTGCGGTTTACGAAGTGGGAATTCGCACTCATTAATGGGTTAAAGTTTTATAGGTACCCTTCGATGTATGATATGCAAATTTCCAAAGGAAATGAGCTGCGCACGAGGTTGCTAGATGACAGGAGTGACTTGAAACCGCCCGAACTGGAACGACTATTCAAGGATACACTTTTTGTGGATGATTGGGATGCTGTTAGAATTGCGTTACTATATTTCTTAGTTCATGGTGTACTCGGAATGGATCCGAAGGTTCAAATAAAAAAAAATTCATTGATTTGGTTGCTGATCTCGACGTATTTAATTCCTACCCTTGGGGCATTCTGAGCTACAAGGAGACGATCAACTCATTCCACAATGCATTCCAGCAACGAGGACGAGGACGTGCAGTAAAGAATATATTTAATACATGTAGCGTTTACTTAAAATTTATATTTAGTAACCTATAATTTGTATTTTGTAGGTGTGGGGGTTTGAAGCAATCCCTGATTTTGGTAACCAATTTGCCGACCGGTTGGAAACCCGTTGTCCGAGGATCCTTGGATGGCATACTCCAAGGCAACCGAACCATTTTGCTGTCCATAATTGGTTCTCCTCCAATAGCAATGTAAGGCAAATTTTGTTTAACTACATGGTACGACTACATTCAAGTTACATTACCATAGTCAGTTTCCAAATTTACTTTTTTTTCCTTTCTTCATTGCATGTAGTATGTTGTGCACTGGACGTTAGATGCTACCGATGAGGAGAAGACTATGGATTACTGGCGAACAATAGCAGTTGACATACATGAAGTTCGCTACACATCACCTCCAATTGTAGCACCAATAGTTGGCGCTAAAGATGTTAGCGCTAAAGATGCGTCCAAAGCTGGGGAGCATTCTAGTGGCCCTCCAGATTCTAATTTCAGGGTATGCAATTGTTACTTGCACGCAAATTTGTATTTCATATGTTGTACTAATATATGTTGACTTATGTTTTGGATATTGATATTGATTAGCTTACTTGCTTGGAGGCAAAAGTTGATGAATTAAATAAAGAGATGGCAGCGTTAAGGAAGATGCTTAGTTCTGTTATTGACCAACAAAAGCATCAGGTATCATTTAGACAACTTAGTATACTTTACTTTAGTGCTTCAGCATTATTAAATTACATATTGTAATTCAGCAATTATTTGTTGTTAGAGTTTGGGAACTGCAAAAATAATCATTGTGTTTTGCAGGCCGAGCATCATATGCATAGCCATTCACCGTCATCTTCGGTTAGACCATCATCCCCTGTGGCACCGTCTGTTGGAGAGCAAGCTGAAGAATTTGATGCACCCATAGACGGTTCCAATGGTATGAAGGAGGATGATGATTGTACTACACCATTTGAGCCTATCGTACCTGGAGGACCCTATGTGGAGGATTCCTGGGCTTTGGTGCCATATCGGCCTTTACATTTCGGGTGGGATATCGGTGCTTCAGCTGACAGTCCACATCATGACCAATCAGCTGAGATTGAGGTGGAAGATCGGAAGCATAACGTTGGTGATACAAGCCGATTCGGTCAAGTTTACCACCAGTCACATCACGTCATCTCTCCTTACACCGACCCGTGTAAAAAGAAGGTCAAATTTAATCTTACTCGACCTATTGATGCATCAAAGGAGAGGGCGTTCGATGAGTGGTATAGGGTGGCACCGAAGGAAGCAACCGTGTGTACATCTTATATGACGGTGGGAAAGGAATTTTTTGCTGAGCTACTGACCGATGAAGGATGGTTGAATTCCGATGTAAGTTATATGTTTTATGTTCATGCAAAATCATTGTGGTCCTATGTTTGGAATGATGTTTTATTTATCACCTCGCACTTGTTACTTATTTCCTTTAATGTGGTTTTGCAGCATATTGACACTATTGTGTATTTCATACGAAAAAGACGGTTTGATAATGAGAAGATGTTCACCAACACCTGTGCCATATTAGACGTGTTATTTTGGGTAAGATGATGGGATGTTACTGCGTTGCTTAATGTTATATTGATGATATTTTATATTGTATATATTTCATTATTTGGCAGTCATCCATCAAAGGGCGTTATCCCATATGGAGGGCATCTCGTAGCACATATTCATGTGATGCGACCCTTTGTAACTATGTGCGTGGGAGGTCACCCAAACCTAGCGTGTCGTGGCGGATATGTGATTATGTAAGTCCATACATATATTGAAAAAAATTCTCACTAAGTTTCCCATTTTGTGGATAATGAGGTTATGTTCTAATTTGCAGGTGTACATCCCTGTCAACAATGGAGGCGCACATTGGTTGGCAGCATGTGTGGACTTGAAGGCCCGGCATATTGATTTATACGATCCAAATATGGGAAATAAATATGTCCAGAATAGAGAGTTGAAGAATGCGGAATGCCTTACATATATGCTGCCTTACCTATTGAGGGATGGGGGATACTACAGGAAGAATCCGGACGTGTCTCCCACTTTAGATCCATTCACGATGACCATGATCAAAGATGCACCCCGCCAAGATAATGGGTATGAATGTGTTGTCATTTCAAACAACTTGTATTGCTGCTGTTTTTTATTGTGGTTACGTGTGAAAATACACGTAGTTGGTTTTCATTAATGCTATTCTGCAGGGGTGATTGTGGCGTCTACGCTCTGAAATTTATTGAGTACATGAGTAGTGAGGAGAACCCTTCATTTGGTCCGCAAGACATTATGTTTTTTAGAAAAAAATATGCTGTTGATTTGTACTTTAATAAACTTTCAATGTAGATCGTATGTTTAATGTTATGACGGTCTATACTAATGTTATACTAATGTTATCTTAATATGCTGAACCTATCTTTACTAATGACAACCGTTGAAAAAAAAAAAAAGATAAAAGATAAAAAAAAACCCTCGGTTGTGGTAAAAATTAAAGGAAAGATGATTATCGATGGTGCATCGATAATTCCCGATTCACCATCGGTAATTACAGAAACGCTTTTTCGTAACCAACAAATAAACCCTGGAAAAATTACCGACGGTTTCGTCGGTAATTTCCGAATGTGTACAGTCCATCAAGTTTTACCAATTTGTTGGGCCCCACAAGTTCCATAATGTGTGTTGAATGCAAAAACATGGCAAATAGGGATTCTAAAATTGTACTAAGGAGAGAAAATTCCAAAATTTCATAAAAGTATATCAAATTTTGCAAAAAAATTGATGACTGTTCACCCTCGGTAATTCCCGAGGAAATCGTCGGTAACCACTAAATTCCTTCAGGAAAAATTACCGACAGTTTCGTCGGTAATTCCCGAGGGTGTACAGTACATCATGTTTTGCCAATTTTTTGGACCCCACAAGGCCCCTAAGGTGTGTTGAATGAAAAAACATGCAAAACATGGATTCTATAATTGTACTAAGGAGAGAAAATCCCAAAATTTCATAAAAGTGTATCAAAGTTTGCAAAAAATTGATGACTGTTCACCCTCGGGAAATTATTGACGAAACTGTCGGGAAACTACAAATGCCCTCTGGAAAAATTACCGACAGTTTCGTCGGTAATTTCCCGAGGGTGTACAGTACGTATTATTTTGCCAATTTTTTTTACCCCACAAGGCCCCTAAGGTGTGTTGAATGAAAAAACATGCAAAACATGGATTCTATAATTGTACTAAGGAGAGAAAATCCCAAAATTTCATAAAAGTGTATCAAAGTTTGCAAAAAATATGTATACTGTTCACCTTCGGGACATTACCGACGAAACTGTCGGTAATTTTTGCAGAGGGCATTTGTAGTTTCCCGACAGTTTCATCGGTAAGTTCCCGAAGGTGAACAGTCATCAATTTTTTGCAAACTTTGATACACTTTTATGAAATTTTTTGATTTTCTCTCCTTAGTACAATTATAGAATCCATGTTTTGCATGTTTTTTCATTCAACACACCTTAGGGGCCTTGTGGGGTAAAAAAAATTGGCAAAATAATACGTACTGTACACCCTCGGGAAATTACCGACGAAACTGTCGGTAATTTTTTCAGAGGGCATTTGTAGTTTCTCGACAGTTTCGTCGGTAATTTCCCGAGGGTGAACAGTCATCAATTTTTTGCAAACTTTGATACACTTTTATGAAATTTTGGGATTTTCTCTCCTTAGTACAATTATAGAATCCATGTTTTGCATGTTTTTTCATTCAACACACCTTAGGGGCCTTGTGGGGTAAAACAAATTGGCAAAATAATACGTACTGTACACCCTCGGGAAATTACCGACGAAACTGTCGGTAATTTTTCCAGAGGGCATTTGTAGTTTCCCGACAGTTTCATCGGTAATTTCCCGAGGGTGAACAGTCATCAATTTTTTGCAAACTTTGATACACTTTTATGAAATTTTGGGATTTTCTCTCCTTAGTACAATTATAGAATCCATGTTTTGCATGTTTTTTCATTCAACACACCTTAGGGGCCTTGTGGGGTCCAAAAAATTGGCAAAACATGATGTACTGTACACCCTCGGGAATTACCGACGAAACTGTCGGTAATTTTTCCTGAAGGAATTTAGTGGTTACTGACGATTTCCTCGGGAATTACCGAGGGTGAACAGTCATCAATTTTTTGCAAACTTTGATACACTTTTATCAAATTTTGGGATTTTCTCTCCTTAGTACAATTATAGAATCCATGTTTTGCATGTTTTTTCATTCAACACACCTTAGGGGCCTTGTGGGGTCCAAAAAATTGGCAAAATATGCCGCACTGTACACCCTCGGGAATTACCGACGAAACTGTCAGTAATTTTTCCAGAGGGCATTCGTAGTTTCCCGACGATTTCGTCAGGAATTACCGAGGGTGAACAGTATACTTATTTTTTTGCAAACTTTGATACACTTTTATGAAATTTTGGGATTTTCTCTCCTTAGTACAATTATAGAATCCATGTTTTGCATGTTTTTTCATTCAACACACATTAGGGGCCTTGTGGGGTCCAAAAAATTGGCAAAATATGCCGTACTGTACACCATCGGGAATTACCGACGAAACTGTCGGTAATTTTTCCAGAGGGTATTTGTAGTTTACCGACGATTTCCTCAGGAATTACCGATGGTGAACAGTTATTGACACGAGAATCAAGTACAAAAACTAAAAACAAAATCTGAATATGGAAGAAATTGGATCCTTTCACAAATATGGAAGTTTCCTTTTTTTTTTTTTTTCTTTTTTGTTTATTACATTTTGGTATCTTTTTTTCTACGAAAATCCAGCTGAACACAACTCTATAATTCCTATGTTCCAAGATTATGTATAAGATTCGAAACATATTGGATACAAAGTCCTACAATGTAGCAGACACGGCAAGACTTTGCTGGCATACCTCATGCTGAACCAGAATCCTGATATCCCAAACAAAAATATATAAAAGAAAGAAAAAATTTGTGAAAAATTAAGTGAAAATTCAAACTCCAATGCCTGTTATCAATTGGCCCAGCGTGAAGGATTCTTTTCACATATACCAGGTTAGGCCATCTACCTCTGTGCTAATAAGCCTTTGCAATTCAAATTTTTTTATGATGCTGAAGAATGATGCCTAAAATTCACACAGCAGCATGCATCTCTAGCCGTCTTCATGCTAAGATTTTCAAATTTGTTCAGAATGCTTTGAAGCAACCTGTGTGTCCACCGTTCTTGTGTCATGCTTTCTCTTGCTTCGTCTCTTTGATCTAGATGTGCGGGTCTTTGTAGGATGCTTTAGAGCATGCTCTTGGATGCCCAACACTACATTTTCATTGGTAGGGAGTTCAGGAGGGGCATCAGGCCATGGTGTGCGTTTTGATGGTACATTGACCTCCAGAGGAGGATCAATTATCCATCTGTAAAGAGACCACACTAATGTCAAATGCATGTGCATAGGAAGAGATTCTGCTAAATGAATTTTAATTAAATAGGCAATTGACTGTCATGATTTTTGTGTGTCAATGATATATATTGAAATTTAGATGGCTTGATGAGGGGTGGGGGGAAAAAAAGCATTTCCATATGACAAAATTATTGACTAAAGGTAAAGATTTGCTGAACCAAAGTAAAATAAAAAGAAGCATGCTACATAAAATCATAGTACAATTATATAAGTCAATTGTTTAAATGATTGTAGTCAAATTGCAAGTAAGAAAGCCCTTGGGAATGAGGTCAGAGGACTGAACAGAAATACATTGAAATGCCACACCAATACCACTTGACCACTTGAAACAATGCAATGACATTCACTTGAAAAGAGAAGTTGAGCATCATTGTCACATTCACAGGTAGGTTACTAATTTTAAGTTCTACCCATGTGTGATATTCAAAATCACAATTTCACAGCCACAATTTTATGCTTTGAAAATAAATTAGAGATGCATAGTGCTTAGAAATTGAAGGATATAACAGCAGAAAGTTTAACATGACAAGATTATTACAAAACATTTCTACCAATTGTATATGATCATTGGCACTGTTGACTCCATCTATGCTTCAAATTTTTTAAACAACCATGACAGCTTTCAGAATGCAAAAACCATATGCACTATAAAATGGAAAATGGATTGGAGACACAATAGGAAAGAAGATATGGTACCTGTAGGGCCAAACCATAACCGCCATTCACATCTTGCTCGAAATAAAGTAACTGGAAAATAAAGCAATTAGATTATAAATTTAATGTCACACCAGCAACACAAAAGAAAATGCAGATGCACAGAGAGAGAGAGAGAGAGAGAGTTCATAGTCATCAAACATGGTATATAAACAATTTAAATGCAAAAATATGAAATATACATACCTTAAATTTGCTTTGTGCATTTGAAGTAACTCTTTCTACAATACCACACTCGGCTTGTTGCTCGTTGATCGTAACACCAAAGAAATGAGCATTTTGCTTATCCACCTGCAACAAAACAAAATCAACCAAACGGAAAATTCCAGAAAGAATTAAAGTCCATGATAACAAACATGAAAGCACCTTTCCACTAACTGATGACAGAATGGAATGTATCCCTAGTTGGCTGTACTCCATCCAGCATCATATCATCATACATATCTCTCAGCAAGAAATGCCTACCACCACCGTTATTAAAAAAAAAAAAAAAAAACAGAACACAACTTTCACAATTTCTCTTTCACAATTTCTCCCAAAAAAAAAAATTCCCAACACCACTAACAGAAAATCAAAATTAGAGTTGTTGCCTACCTGTTGCTTCTGCTTCTGCTCCTAGGGCTCTCTAAAATCCTGCAGTTTTCTCTCTGATTCGCCTCTTCACCATCTCCTTCAAAACGCGCAGTCTCCACGCTTACAATCCGGCCAATTCATGAAAGGAAACAGAGGGCTTCTAAGGTCTGGTTATGGATAAAGAGATGGAAGGGAAAAGTCGAAAAAATGAAAAAAAAAAAACATATAAAAAAAAAACACATAAGAGTATTTTGGGATTTTAAAATATTGGAGGGGTAGATCAAAAAAGAAATGAATTGAGGGGGCAAAATTCATGAAGCTCGGTCCTATGGGGGTATTGGGCCAAATTACCCTATAAATTATTTTGAAAAACAATTCAAAATTATGTTTATACTACTGGGCCACTATACTGAAAGCCCATAAAGCAAGCCCGACTCCTGGTAATAATTGAAAGCAGGCCTTTTAGAATTATCTTCCCGGGAAAAAAAAATCTGAGCCGAGAAACCGCCACATCGCAACCACTTATTTCTATGGCTGACCAATTAAACACCGAGACCTCTCTCTCTCTCTCTCTCTCTCTCTCTGCCATTGACAATCTTTGCGCTAATCAGCCATGTCTACAGCTTCTCTTTCTCTAGTGTTTCCGAAACCTAGTGCATTTTCTCAGAACCAATCTTGGTTTCAAGCTCGACCCAGAAACAAAACCATTTCGACCATTATCAGAGCTCAATCTGGTCCTCTGAAAGAGGATGTTATCATTGTGGGTGCAGGAATTGCTGGCCTTGCTACTGCTGTTTCCCTTCACAGGTTTGATTAACAAATACTGAAAAACTGGAAATAAATATTTCAATTCCATTGTTTTTATTTTGGCTTAATTGTTTGTGCAACTACTATATGATATTTACTTTCCTGTACCCATCTAATCGGACTACAACTAGTTGAGTTTGAAAGCAGGTTTTATTTTGTTTGGACAAATTGACGCTAACCCAACTGGTGGAAATTTATTAAAATTTTGATATTTTACTCAGTTAGGATGATTTATAATGTTCTAATTAGGTATTGCAATGATGGGTAATTATTTCCTATATTGCTTTAACCTGTCAGGCTTGGAGTTCGATCATTGGTGCTTGAGCAAGCAGAATCACTTCGAACTGGTGGAACTTCACTCACCCTTTTCAAAAATGGGTGGAGGGTATTGGATGCAATTGGAGTTGGAAATGATCTCAGAACCCAATTTACAGAAATTCAAGGGTATATATGTTTCTCTATTTTTTTCTGGTTCAAAGTATGATCTATGATTTGCAGAAAGCACTATGACATGCATTGGCTTTGTTGATACCCAAATGGTAAAGGCTTTGACATTCAAGTATAGCATTTGTTATTGGAGACTAATACAGCATTTGGTAATATTTTGAATAAAGTTTACTGTAAATGAATTTTGTATTCTGCATTTATGCATAATTCTGTGTTATTTTTCTTCTGAACTGGTTCATGGTATCAGCTGTGCAGGATGGTGGTAAAGTCGGAAGACGGAAGGGAGCTGCGAACCTTCAAGTTCAAAGATGAAGATGAAAGGTACTGAATCTGTTCATTACTTTCATCCAAAAGCAGACAAGCTTTTACTATTCTAGTAGCAATTTTCTTTATCCTCTGAAGTTTTTAATATGAATGAATGACACAGCCAAGAGGTGCGCGCTGTGGAAAGGAGAATACTACTGGAGACCCTTGCCAACCAACTGCCACCAGATGCTGTTCGTTTTTCTTCGAAGCTGACAAATATAGGAAGAAGTGAAAATGGTGAAACAGTCTTGGGACTGGTGGATGGTACTCAGTTATATGGAAAGGTGATCTTCCTTGTATATATTGTCCAATTTCCTACTAGACTTTCTACCTGAGCTTTATCTTGATAGTCTAATTTTCTGAGTTCTGAGTCTCCTGACTGCCACTTTGTTCAGTTCTGGATATTCTTTCTATAATAAGTCAATGAAAGGACCAAAAATATAGTGATTTGGGTCGGATAACTATTATGTTCCAAAATCATTCTTTGATCAAACTAAATATTATGAATTTCCAACAGATTGTGATTGGTTGTGATGGGATCCGATCTCCAATAGCCAAGTGGATGGGGTTCCCTGATCCTAAGTATGTAGGGCATTGTGCATTCCGTGGACTTGGATTTTATCCGGATGGACAACCATTTGAGCCAAAAGTGAATTACGTCTATGGAAGAGGAGTGAGAGCTGGATATGTTCCTGTTTCTCCTACTAAAGTTTACTGGTTTATCTGCTTCAATAGCCCATCTCCAGGTAAGTCTATATACACACTTCTGCAGGATGAATCTGAGAAATAACTGAAATTTGGACAATCTCTTATTTCCAGGTCCAAAAGTTACTGACCCGTCTATACTGAAGAAGCAAGCTAAAGAACTAGTTAGACACTGGCCTTTAGATCTACAGAACATAATAGATATTACCCCAGATGACACCATCAATAGAACACCCCTTGTGGACAGGTGGCTGTGGCCAGCTGTCAGTCCTCCAGCTTCATCAGGAACAGTTGTGCTGGTAGGAGATGCATGGCACCCTATGACTCCCAACCTTGGTCAAGGAGCTTGCTGTGCTTTGGAAGATGCAGTTGTTCTGTCAAGAAAGCTTGCCAATGCAATCAAATCTCAACCAGCATCCATCGAAGTTGCTCTAAATTCATATGGAACGGAAAGATGGCCCCGAATTTTTCCACTAACAATACGAGCAAATCTTGTCGGATCAGTTTTGCAGTGGGAAAACCCAGTGGTGTGCTCTGTTCGGAACAATATCATCATCCCCAAGCTAGTCAGTCTAGGACCATTGCTGGAGCATACAAATTTTGATTGTGAACCCCTATAAAACAAGATTGTGTTATGTATAGAGATCAATTTCATCATCTATTTGGTTCCATTGTTGGATTAAAGAAATTTGATTGTTAATCCTACAGAAATTTGATACCATTTTAACTACTACTGAAATTCCTTTTTCTTTTTCCATTAGATATATCTACAGTTGGTGTTCTAAAACCACATGTTCTATATTATTTTGTCTGCCTAATATGGATTCGGTTTTCTTTTCCTTTCAAGCAAAACAAGGTATAATCTTCCTCAAAACAATGCTTCAATACTCAGATAACCATGTACCAATAAAAATATGCATTAACCAAACAGAAGCACATGTAATGTAATTTTCTTCAGATCAAGTATGACAATAATTTGAATACAACATTTATAACATACTAAGACCTGCAAATTCTCAAAAAATAAAAAAAGAAAGTAAGATTGCATATCTTCGCTTTCAACAAAGAAAAGAAAATGGTATATCATCTCATTTTCACATATATTGGTCTCTCTTCAAGGTAAGAGAGACCCCCCACTACTTGTTCTTCTTGTCCTGCTTGTAAATGTGTCTTTTTAGTATGTATTGTATTCTTAATCAAAGTCCCCTCAACTCTAAGTGTGGAGGTAAGCTTCTCTTTGTATTGTTACCGCTAATATTGCCATTGATCCTCTCCTCATCCTCATAAGCTTGGTCCTGGCAAAAACCAAATCAATACACTGTTACCATCTCCAAATCAATACATGTTATAATTAGAAAACGACGATGATGATCAAATACTGTGATCACAAATTATACAACCCATATTGAAGCATATAGCAATCTTTTGTCTGAAATTAAGTGAAATACAGCTTTATGTAGTTCGTGGCACTTTCTTTTTCTTTTTCGTTTGCAAAGTTTGCCATGATATAATTGGTATCGTATGCAAAGACTAAACAACCTAAAAAAGATTAATCTTTTTCTATCCGAAAATTCTATAAAACATACATATATATATATATATTGATGTAATATCTCAAAGATGTAACTAGACTTTGGAAAATTCTATAAAACATACATATATATATATATATATTGATGTAATATCTCAAAGATGTAACTAGACTTTGAGAATATATAAAAGAAACTGAAGAATTAGTGATATCTCAAAGATGTAACTAGACTTTGAGAATATACAAAAGAAACTGAAGAATTAGTACTCTCTCTCTCTCTCTCTCTCTATATATATATATATATATAAATTGATGTAATATCTCAAAGATGTAACTGGATTTTACGAATATATAAAAGAAACCGAAGAATTAATACCACTGCCAATTCTCCCCCTCCCCCAAAACAAAGAAAACAAAGAAAAAGGAAACACTTTCTTTTTAGTTTATTAATTCTTATCAACTAAATGAAACTATTGCATAATGGAGTTTCCCCACTTAGTATCAATATTTCATTTTTCAAGAACTTCCCTGCAGAGTTTCAAAGGAAATTTGACTGACGAGGATAGAAACATGAAACAACCAAATCAGCTATCCTCAAATTAAGAATTGTTTCTTGCTCAAACAGTTTACAGACAAAAAGAATGTCAATGGCATACTGTTACTAACTCATACAGTTTACAGACAGACAAAGCCAATTTCATATGCATATCAGGTACAATAGGATAAAAAGTAAATCACCATGAAGACAAGCAAACGGTTACTTTTCCCTCCACATATATTACACCGAGAATAAAATTCAACAAAACTAGTATTAACTCTTTATAAGTTAGGATCATCCAACTTGAGAACAAAAGAAACAAGTACAGAAATTTCAAATTTAAGCTTTCTAATCAAGCACTAAATATTATCTGATACAAAAACAAAAAAAACAAAAAAATTCCTAAACTCAAAACCAAAAACCCAATAAAGAAAAGAAAGCAATAATTTGCTAAGCATGGACAAATGGTTAAATCAGTTTGGTAATGACCTGATTTGGAGAAGAACCAGAGGATGATGGCGCAGAGCACAAGCACGAGAGGTATGAAGTGGATAGCGTTCTCAGCGAATCTGAGACGAGAGCGTTCTCTCTTGGCGGCATGGGAGAGAGGATTGTATGTGGGTAGGGGCTCATCAGTGTTATCTGGGTTTGCTTTAAAAGTTGAAGATTGTGAAGTTAATGATGAAGAAGAAGAGGAGGTCACAACGAAGCCATCATCGGAGACCCTTGAACCACTTGAAGATCTATGCATCTTTTTGAGAACCGAGTCTGAGGCAGAGACAGAAAACAAAGAGAAAGAGAGAGAGAGAGAGAGAGAGAGAGAAACGGAGAAAATCTGATAGTTTCTATTTGGGTTAGATACACTTTGCACCTGAATTGTAACATTTTGATATTTTATCACCTAAATTTTAAAAATTTATCATATCACCATTTGAATTATTATAATTTTTTTATCACTTTAGAGTAATTTTATTTTATTTTTTTGATAAAATATCACTTTAGTGTAATTATACACCACTTTGTTAGGTGAATTTTATAAAATTCATCATACAAAACTAATGTAATTAGTTTATTACATTGGAAAAATAATTTTATTGTTTATTTTATTTTTAATTAATGTTTATAGTCTAATTTTGTTTTAAATTATTTGAAAATTTGTTAAAGTAACAAAAATATACAATAGTTCAAGTAATAATGTGATATATTTTTAAAATTTAGTTAATAAAGTTATGATAGTTCATGGGACAAAATGTATTTTACTCGTTTAATTTTGTGTTTGATAAAATATATAAATTGTTTTTGATCGGTGAAAGATAAAATATGTTTTTGTTCTTCTTGCTCTTCTTTATCTGTTTTTGTTCTTCTTGCTCTTCCCTAGTAGATGATTTTTTTTTTTGTTTTTTAAAAAAAAAAAGAGGGAGACACTGTTTTCTTTGAAAAGGATCTGGGTTTTCTTTAAAGGGGGAAAAAAATATATATTATTATTATATTTTAAGAAAACACCTATAATAGGTTTAATTTCCTACCTAAATCTTTTACCATGTAATACATTTTTATTTTTCTTATAAGTATTCTTAATTTTTTCATGTATATATACATTTTTAGGTTAAATGTATAAGACAAATATGATTATATAAAAAAATTTATTTCTGGTGTTGAAAGGCAAATTTTGGTTGCCAGTATTATATCATTATCGATCATGTCACAAAAAATAAATAAATAAATAAATAATAATAATAATACTAAATTAATTTTAGCAAAAAAATATAATTATAATTTGTTGTCCTCTTTGAGTGTGGTTGGGGCAGCTCGGACAGAATTATTAATTCAGGATTAGACAGACAGGTCAAATACAAGGCTATAATGTGTCTAGCGCAGTTTTGGATAAAATACTGAATTAGTTATCTTATATTTGATGCACATCAAACTGGACTATTACGATAATTATTTAATATATATACATACATTTAAAATATAAAATTGATGTTATATATTTAAATTTAAAATTAAATTTTATTTTTAATATTTACCTATAAAAATTATGTTAATATATTTTTTAAACAAATCAATTAAAATCACAAATAATATAATAAAATAAAAATAAAAACACAGAACATCCACTACAAGGAAAAATATTTTTTTTGCAAGAGGCAATGCCTGTTGTTAGTGGCATTTCACAAGAGGCATTCGTTCC
The DNA here is from genome assembly GCF_031755915.1 of Ziziphus jujuba. NCBI lineage: Eukaryota > Viridiplantae > Streptophyta > Magnoliopsida > Rosales > Rhamnaceae > Ziziphus > Ziziphus jujuba. Next base: position 17,445,984 of record NC_083384.1, read on the forward strand.
TTGTACATATGGATGTTTGTAACTTTTTACAACATGTAAAAACTCTGGTAAAAATTTTAATACATATATATATATATATATATTGTTAAAATTATATTACAAACATATGATGTGTCAATTACAAAATATAATATCTGCTGTAAATAATCAACTAATATTTACAAGTATATTTTGTCTGTTGTAGATATGGTACATTGTTCATTGTGAATTGCTCGAATTCACTAAATTGATTCATCCAATATACATGTATCTCATACAAATATACAATGTTCAAATATAATAGCCTTAGACAAAATTTATAGAAAATTTTATAAATATCTTAAAATATCCACAATTGATTCAATAAAATCCGAAAATTCAAGTCATTCCTTATGTTTCCGAAGACCATTTAAAGTTTGTAAAAATAACCAGGCCAAAATCTATGCTAGTGCCTTGTACTTTTTGAGAATAGCAGCTGTGAAGTAGCTCTATTTATCTCCAAAGTGGCAACCCTTTAAGCCCTGTATTGAGTCTTCCTTATAGTGGGGCTGAGAGTGGCAACACTTCTAGAAAACCAAAATAAAAGCAATTATGATATATAAATAGGTCAAGATGATCATGTTAAAATATCATTTATTCTAAAAATTTAAGCTAATGGAAAGTGGATTTTTATTTTATTTATATTTTTTCTAACATTCTCTCTCACATGTAAACTCATCTTTTTTTGGATTTTTTAAGGTTTTTACATGTGTTTTTAATTCTTAGGTAGAATTGTTGAGTTTTGAATCCAGAATCTCTTGGATCTTTAGATTCTTTTTTTTTTGGATTTTTTTAGATCTTTACATGTGTTTTTAATTCTTGGGTAGAATTATTAAGTTTTGAACCCAGAATTTTTTAGACTTTGGCTTTGATATCATGTTGAAATACCATTTATTGCAAAAACTTAAGCTGATGAAAAATAAATTTTCATTTTATTTATATTTTTCTCTAACAGATCATCTTTACATACTTGTTCTCAGATTTCACCATACTTTAATTATGATTAAATTCCAGTATGAAGGAGCTAACTAAAATATCGTTTTTCTCACCATAAGTGCATAAGTAAAACATGCTCACTTGATTCATTATATCTTGAATGACCATCATTAAACTCTAGCACTCACATGTAAACAGTTGGCCTCAACAACCCAATAATTAAGATCTGACTCCAAAACTAGGAATTTTATACGTGAAACAAAGACTAAAATTTAGATGGTTTACATGTATAGCCATCCACATGGGGAAAAAAAGGTTAAATTTGGGCATCGAAGAGACTGTGTTATTGACTATTAAGAACAAGAGCAATATGCTAAAGATGCATGCTAGCTAGCTTAAAAGATCGCAAAACCTCCAAAACCAATTAGGTTGTTAGACAAGAATACATGTTTTCTTCCCATGATTACGCTAAGATGGCTTTAAATAAATGCAAACCATGATGATATATCATTTACTTAAAATTAGATTTTATGCTAGAAATAATTACAAGTTTTCTTAAAAAAAAATAAAAATAAAAATAAAAAACTCTATCAACAGAGAGATTCTTCAGTACTCCGGGTGTGTATATACAAGAGTATTGAAGTTTTTTCCCTATCAAGAAGATCTTTTTCTAGTTATCTCAATTTGTTGGGTCCTCGTGGAGCCAAGTATACCAAAATTCTGAAAGCAATTCAAGTTAATAATGGAAAAAGAATTAAATAAAAGTTGTTTTGCGAACTATACGGAAATCTCCGCTTATAATGACATTCAGGAACATAGCATTGTATAAATAGAATGTTTAATGATTTAAGACTCAAAAACTTAGTCCACCAAGTAGCAAATTAAAATGTGTTACTAAATTTCTTTTATACTTAATTATTAATTGTTTCTAAAAAATATTGTTTTAATAATAAAATATTTTATGCAACAAAAAATTAGTAGACATTATTAGTTATATTTTTATATTTACATTTCCATTTTATGTGTTATTACTATTACTCTTAAAAAAATTATATGAAATTATGTCCCAAAAAAAAAAACCTAATAGAGAATCGTTACTTCGTCTTTGTTTTTTTTGTTTTTTTTTTTTTTTTTTTGGGTGGGGAGGAAGAAATAGAAAATTATTATTTAAAAAAATTATCAATTGATATTTAAAATATTAATGAATAATTTTTAAAAATTTATTTTCTAAATTTCAATGAGGTTAATAATGGCTTGAATTGAAACCTTTAATTTGTTTGAGGTAAAATGTGGAGTCTCTTAAGTCTTTGGACAACGATTAAGTGTTCCAATCCCAACATTTTATTATTCAAGCGCAACCAAATAAGTTTTTACAATGTAAAAATCAATAGAATAAATTTCTTAATTTTCACAAGGTCAATGACGGATTTTCCAAATTATTTAAAAGGTCAATAAAATGAATTTCTTGTTTGGGATAATGAATTGAAATATTTTAAACTTTTATTAAGCAAATAGTTTAATCCAACATTTCAAACAATCTATAATTTCCTTCCCATAAGCAATTTTATAGATTGATGATGCACTTTCATTCCCGCTCATCATCATAGCAAATATTTACAATTATTTGTTCTCCTTTTTTTTTTTATGTTTTTGTCTGTTTTTAAAAATTATTATTTAATTAAATATTATCTCACATTTCTTTTTGGCAAATTCTTTTACAAAAAGCAGCTTTTTTATCTCACATCACAAGCCACCATCTCTGACCATGGGGAGTCCATCACACGCGCTACCAATGAAGGTGTGAAAATTTCCGTCGGCACCAATGCAAATGAGTGGAGTTCGCGTGGTTTTGTGGTTTGTGGACCCCACGCCTGAATCAGAACACGCATCTGCTCCTCGGGATCTGAAATTGTCTCCACGCGCTCCAGGTCTTTTCACGCACCCCCATCCGATCTTTCCTATATCTCTTGGATCGACACGTGTAATACCTTTTGAAGCAACTACGATACAGCTGGCTTTTCTTTTTGTCAGTGACGCAATCCAAATACCCCGTGGGTTGCATTTTGATCCAAAATGACTGAAACACCCCCTTGTATCTTCTTTCACTTTTGTTCGTATTTTGTATGGGTATTGCGTCTCTTTTTGCTCCGATGTATATATTTATATAAACAATCAATTTCAATGTAAACTGTAGTTAATTTTATTAAATTAAAATCTATATTTGATAATTATTAATTTTATTTATGGATCAAATTGTTTTAAATGAAAATTTATAATTATAAATAATAAAGCTTTGTTTAATAACATAAAATGGCCTTTATTTGAACTTTATTATTTATATATATTTCCTTTAGGCATTCGGTTTGGTGGAAATATGATATCCTTTTCACGAAAGTGTAATTTTTTTTTTTTAAAGGATTCGCATAATGCTTTTATAGATAAAATTTACCGAAGTATAAAAAAAAAAAATTTAGAAAAATTTTAGTTGCACTACCAAATAACTTCTATGCAATACTATTATAAATTTATATTTTTATTCTCATTTAAAATTATTATTAAAAATTTTTATTAATTAAATATATTTATGTTCATAAATATAAAATTGAACATTTCAAATATGTTTAGAAATATATTATTGAACATTTTAAATTTATTAAAAGTATAGTATTAAATATTTTTATATATAAATATTTCAAATGTATTTAGAAGTATAAGAGTGCACATCTCAGATGTATTAAAAAATATGTGATTGAATATTTTCAGATATGAACATTTCAAATATGTTTAGAAATATGCGATTGAATGTCTAAAATGTGTTCAAAAATATACTATCAAATATCTTTAAAGACGTTCATAATTTTGAAACCAAATACTCCAAAAAATACATCGTTTATTGTCCAAAAGTATTTTAATAAAAAAAAATGTTAAATTTTCATGACTATCAGTTTTACCTAAAAACATTGTAAAGAATTTTCATAGAGTGATGTTTGATTTGTAAGCGATTTATGAAAGAAAAAAAGAAATTTTAGTTTGATTAAGACTTTATGAATTATAGAGTTTTTTAGATATTAGAAATATTATATAAAGCTATTTGATATTATTTATATATTTGAATGATAGTGTATAAATAATAATACTGTATAAAAAGCTTTAAAATTGTGAAAAGAACTTTTCCAAATTTTATTGTCATGTTATGTTTATTTTTAAGATATATAAATTATAAAACTTACATTTTATATTTTTTTTATTACCAACCAAACATTAAATTAAAATAAAATAAAACTAAACACCTATAGAAAGGATAACTTAGATGATGTTTGTTAACGTGCTAATTTTTTTGTTTTGATTTTTATTTTTCTACATAATTATGTTTAATTTGTTTTATCTCCAATTTTTAATCGTTTTCATTAGTGATAGCTAGAATTTATTTGGTATTTTAAGAGTCTTTTGTCAACACATTACATTTTTTTTTTTGGTAAATTATGTATAGTTTACTTATTTTAATTGTTAGTTAGTGATAATTAAAATTTGTTAGACATGTCAAGTAACTACAAATGTGAAAAAAAAAAAAAACTAAAAACCAACATAATTTTAGGTTTTGTTTCATTTTTTGTTTATGTTTTTTTTTTTTCTTATATTTATAGTTAATAGAAATGTCTAACTATCAGCAACTAATTTAACAAACTATCAGCGCCTAATTTAACAAATCACTAAAGTAAACAAACTACACACAATTAAGGAAAAAAACAAAAACAAAAACATAAATCAAACATGTTAGCAAATGGCACCTTAATTAACTATAAAGTTAAGAAAGAAAGAAAGAAAAAAAAAAAAAAAAACATAAACGCTAAATTTAACACAATTTCAAATTATGTTGGTTTTTTTATTTTTTTTCTCAAAGTTTATAGTTATTTTAAAATATCTAATAAATTCTAATTATCATTAAAAACATTTAATATAAGCAAATTACATACAATTAGATAAAAAAAAAAATTAAAATGAACACATTACCAAAAAATAACTTCCAAAAATCAAACTTTTTTCAGAGTTTACCACATAACAAAACAAAGCACAAATGAAAAATAAAAATATATATAGTTATTCTCTCATATGACAGAATTCTATATAGGATTGTCCATAACAATATTATGCAATATGTTGTATGAAATTGTTGTAAATGCTTATCTAAAACCTCATATACAATAAAATGTAAACATTATCATTAAACTGTTACGAAGAAACATATAATTAAAGTCAAATTTTCATGGAAAGAGCTTTGCAACAATTCCTTAAAAAAAAAGGGATTTTGGGACAATTGCTTTAATAATGGCAGGCGTAAGAAATCATCTTTAACATGTAATACTAAAATAAATATGAAGAATGCATAAACTAGTATATACCGTAGACATGAAATTATTCTTAGATATTAAATAATATCATATTACCATTTTTACACAATTTTGATAATATATATGATTTAGATTTTAATAAATGTGTATTCATGCAAAAGACATATTAGTAGCAAGAATCACAAGAACCAATAAAAGATAGAATTGCAAGAAGGTGAACAATGGTTTGGAGTTCATTGCTCATCTGTAGCAAAAATATTCATCAATTTAATTTAGGGCATTGCACAAGTCTAAGACAATGGAATGGTGAATTGCTGAAGTGTGATTTTCCACTGGGAACATGGACCTTGACAAAGCTGCCACTAATCTTTTTGTCTTGTGCCTGCTTTTCTGCTCAGCAGCCAAATATAGCAGTATTTCATCAATTTAGAAACTAGAAAGAAAAAAGTACTCAATTTGTTGGGCAAACAATATTACTAATAAATGTATCCAACAACTATAACATTTTTGTTTGCATTTTTTTTTCCCAAAAAAAGCTGACATTTCCTAAAAAGGGTGTATGCATTTTTTTTTTTTTCAGGCTAAATGTGCATGTAAAAAAATCTTGCTATTTGTAATTAATGAAATTATTATAGATATAATAATGCTAATTGAAAATATTTAATTATGTATTGTTTTTTTTATTTTAAATTTCTAATTAAAAAAAATTTTAAATTGTCATTTTAATTGTTAAATGATATATGGATGTTTATTGTCAATGATAATAAATAATATTTTTTTATATAATTTTAATATTTTAATCAATATAAAAAAAAATCCAATTTCTATCTTCTTTATATTTGAAGGTGGAACTAAAAATCCATTTATGATTGATTTTTGTAGAATTCTTTTTTATTTTTAATGATAAAGTGACTTTTATATTTGCACCTATTGTATGTGTTTTTCTTTTTTATACAGAATCACCAACTAGCTAATATTTAAAAATAAAAAATAAAAAATAAAAGATTTGTTAGAAGCAATGATGAATAGAAAACATTCTATATTTTTAGCAAAACGAAACGTTTTTATTTTCTTGGTTATACGCATTCCAAAATCTCTCCCAAATGGGTATAAAATTTACAAAATTTAGCATGTTTATTTATTTTTTATTTTTTTGATATTAAAAGTATAAGGGAAAAAGGTTAGATTCAAAATTTCCATGTGTCCATATATCATTTAATTCGATTTATTAGAAAATAAGCAAAGGATTTGGACCATTTACCAAAATCCCATATCTCTTCCATTGCTTTTTCATAAGAAAGAAAACAAAAATGCAATTGAAGCCTAATGTTATAAATGCAGATCCAAAAAGAGGTTTTAACTTTAAAATAAATAAATGCAATGCAATTCTCAAGCAAATTCGAGAATCTTGGAAAAAAAAAGTTAGATTAATCATTTTTTTTATTTTTAAAATGTGGTATTTATTTTGAATTTTGGAACCCACTCTAGCTTTCAATTTCATTCTTTTATTTATTTATTTATTTCTATTTTTTTAGGAAATAGAAGAGAAGTTAATGACCAATTTCGTAAATTGAGTGAAGAGTGAAGTACACGTGGCAAGCCCACATCTATGTTGCCACGTCACCCAAACTTCGTACAGGGAAAAAAAAAAAAAACAAAACAAAAAAAAAAAGAAAAGAAAGAAAAAAAATTTTCCGACGTTTTTGGGTGCTTTTTAAATACACACGCACTACCTTCTCTCTCTCTCACACCCCTCTCTCATTTTCCTCGGTTTCTCCTTTCTTTACACGGCTTCTCTCTCTTTCTCTCTCTCTCTCTCCGGCGTCGTTTCAAGCTTCGACCTTTAAATTCTCGCCGGAAAAGCGTTTATTCCCCGTCGTCTTTTGGAGTTTGCTAGTGATTTTTTCCGATCCCCTTCCTTTTTCTAGCCATGAATCCCGAATAGTAAGTTTGATTATTCTTAATTTTTTATTTTTTTATTTTTATTTTTATTATAATTTGTGATTTTTGCTTGGCAACATTCTTGACCTGAAAGCTTTCAAATCCTTATTGTAAGTATATTTTTTCAATTAGATCCGGTACGGGTTATTCGAAAGACAGCATCTTAATTTTGTAATTTTTCGTTGTCGTGCTTTTTATTTGTTTATTTTTTTATTTTTTTATTTTTGAAATTTTCGATTGGTAAATCAATTTTTGTTAATTAATTCGGCTGAAGATTTGGATTTGGTTTGTGGGCTTAGATCTAGATGCCTTGGAGTCAGATCCGTTGACCGGTTTAGGTCGAAATTAGGGTGACGAATTTCTGTATGAGAGTTGGGAAATTGGGGGTGAGTTTAGGGGTTTGTCTCTAGGGATTTTCCCTGTAATTTGGAGTATGTGGTGGAATTTGCATAAATGGGTTAATATGTAAATGGAATTTGAAACGGGTTGGAGTTTATATTGACGGTGTTGAAAATTAGGTATTGGTGAATTTTGGCATGCCCTCAACTTTTACTGTACATTGAGCCGTATGTTGTTTTGGATTTGTATGTGGACTGCTTTGATAGACATTTGGTGTTCTTTCATTTAGGTTTAAGGAAGAAAAGCATGAACTCGTTACACATTTGTGTGTGTTAGCGAGTAATTTATAGGTAAAAATCTGTCTAATCACTCTCTCTGATTGTGTTTTCTTTTTTCTTTTTAGTGATTACTTGTTCAAGCTGTTGCTCATTGGAGATTCTGGTGTTGGCAAATCATGTTTACTTCTGAGGTTTGCTGTAAGTTCTTATCTTCTTTTTGATACAATAATTAGGTTTCCATAACGATATGTTGAATTGCTTAAGCAGAAGAGAAAGTTTAATAAATAAATGATCCTTTACATTGGTTAAGAAGCTGTGGTTTATGATACGTTTTGCCCCCTTTTGCTGTGCTCTTGCATTGCTGGTTTTTACAAATTTTGTCTATGAATAATTTTCTTAAGTTTGGTGCATCAGAACTAACTTAGTGGAGATTATTCAATTTCCCTCCTAATTATTTTTATGTTTCTGCAACCAGGATGATTCATATCTGGACAGCTACATAAGCACGATTGGTGTCGACTTTGTAAGCATTTACTTTGTAAACCATTGGCTTAAATTACTAATTTCTTTTACTTGGACAGCTTTAATTTCTGTTTTCCCTTTCTAGAAAATTCGCACTGTGGAACAGGATGGGAAGACAATTAAACTTCAAATTGTAAGTGGAACAATTGCATTAATTGTAGTTTCTACATCTGTGTTATTTAGCAATCAAGCGTGAAAATTGTCTAATGGGTGAAGAGAACATAGAACTTTCTGTAGTATTGAATTTGAGGCAGTCTAGTGATGTTATTTAAGTTATAATAATTCTAAATTTATAAGTATTTTATGTTAACATTCTTTTATTGCTCTATTTGTTCATCTTTTATCAATACCTTAAGTGAACGTTATATCACCTGGATTTTGCTATTGTAATCATTAATTGCCTTTTTCCCTTTTTTTGTGGACATGCAGTGGGACACAGCAGGTCAAGAGCGTTTTAGGACAATCACCAGCAGCTACTACCGTGGAGCTCATGGCATCATTGTAAATATATTTACACTTATTTGTTCATGTCATGTTTTACCTGGTTTCTGGTGTTTGTATATTAGCCTTATGTTCTTGGCTTCTTGCAGGTTGTTTATGATGTTACAGACCAAGAGAGCTTCAACAATGTTAAGCAATGGTTGAATGAAATTGATCGCTATGCAAGTGAGAATGTGAACAAGCTTCTAGTTGGAAACAAGTGTGATCTCACAGCAAATAAAGTAGTATCCTATGAGACAGCTAAGGTACATATAATAATCAACATGTAGATTGTTCCATTGGATGTTATTTTGAACAGACACCATCTATTCAACCGTTTGGAGTATCTAGATGTATAATACTCAGATATGTTGTTTTCATTGTCAAGGCATTTGCGGATGAAATTGGAATCCCCTTCATGGAAACAAGTGCCAAGAATGCTACCAACGTGGAGCAGGCTTTTATGGCCATGGCTGCTGAGATTAAGAACAGGTATTAGACATGTGGTTTAAGAGTATAATGTTGGTGGAATTTTGCTACCCTGGCAATGCTTTTTATTGTTTTTGGTCTTCTTCTTTTTTTTTTTTTTAAATCATTTTATCACTTTAGGCGGTTGCTCCTTCTATTCAAGCCCTTTGGTTAATTAAGCGATATTTATTCCTTTAACATCTTAGATGATTAATTACTTGTATCACAATATGTAATTGTAGGATGGCCAGCCAACCGGTGAACAATGCCAGGCCTCCAACTGTGCAGATCCGAGGACAGCCCGTCAACCAGAAGTCTGGTTGCTGCTCATCTTAGAGGGGGAAATGTTCTGGTGGTTAAAGATGTTAATTGGTGGTTAAAGATGTTAATTGGTGTTGTCCGTGGAATGTAAAACTAGTTCTTTATGTTAATGCTTTCATATGCAGATTATTGTCCTCATGAATTGCTTTTCTCGTCAGTTGTCAGCACTATGTTAAAGATTCCATTCTTTTCAATGTATTTGATTTTCAAAAACATTTGTACAAATTAGGGAATATTGATGGATAGCAGTATTTGCCTTGTTATGTTCTGTTATTTTTCAGTTGCCTTCCTTTGGCCAAATGCTAAGATAAGTACATGAAAATTTTAAATTCATTTTGAAAAAATTTGGCTTGTTCATGAAAGTTTCAATGGTGTTTCCTTCTTCATGAGAGAACAAAAAGAACTTATGATTTTCATTGGATCTGAATAAGAATAAGCCTTTTATTCATTGAAGCCCAAAAACTGGGGGAGACCATTTGATAAGTATTGCCATGTGGTTCATGGCGTTCGCCTTGTTCTTCCTGAAATAGAAAAGATTAGATCTTTCCACTCAGAACATAATGATTCATGAAATGTACCAGTGAAATTCAATTTTTGAAGTTCTATTGTTCTGAATGTATAACCAACTGCACCCACTGAGATTTCAAACAACCAGGTGGGAAAATTGCGATGTTTTTCTGGCCGACGTAAAAATGCCCTCATTACCCCAATCACGCATATCTAATATCAGGGTCCAGACCACAAGGCACAAACTGCAATTCATTTCTTTCTCAAACAGAACACATGTAGAAGCCGACTTTGGTCTAAACCCATTATCGGATTCATTTCTTTTATTTACTTTAATATTATATTAATCCCAGAATATGAAGTAATTTCTAGGCAGCAAAGGTAGGCAGTTGTTAGATCAAGTAGATCCTACAGCACAAGCATCTTTATCATTCATCCAAAGCCATAGCTGGCTTGCTTGGGAACTTCAATAGAAGACTATGTGGGGTAATTTCATCCTAACACTGCTGTTCTTTTCTTGTATATGAATTTTTTTAAAGAAACTCAGACCGATAATAACTTCCTAATGCTGCAGATGACCATATAACACAAATTGAAAGAAGAAACACTTGGAACTGGTAGTCATGAAAATTTACCAGTAACCACCACAAGAGCAAATCCCATTTTTGAAATGGTGAAATCTTGTAGTATCTCTAACAATAATTTCCCTTCTTTCTATTGCAGATATATACTTGGCTGCACGATGGCAATCTCCACATATCCTCAAGTTTTTGAAAACCCGAATTGGTATGCCTGCAGGCATTTTTATGAGACCTAAGGCGATTGCTAGCTTTTCACTGTGCCATAGCAGAAGCTGCTCTTTCTGCTCTTGACCCACATCATGTAATGCAAATTCGAGATTTGGAACATAACCTGCAAGTTTCATTTTCTTATCTAACTCAATTAGTTTTTCGTGTATAGTGGCTAATTCTGGGTGCATTCGATCACCTGATCTGAACTCATGAACTACATTCTTTACCTCAATCCAACTATAACCAGGTGTTTTAACCACCTTATTGTCTTTCATTGACTGCCATATCTTAGCAACACATTCCCATCTGCTTGTGGCTGCATAAATATTAGCAAGCTGAACGTAGCCAGCTGCATTTTTTGGATCAAGATTAAGCAGATTCTTGGCTGCATACTCTGCTACCTCTAAGTTCTTGTGAATTCTACAAGCCCCCAAAAGAGTCCCGAAAATGGCCAAATGTGGTTCAAATGGCATTTTCTTGATCAAATCTACAGCTTCAACTAGCCTACCAGCTCGCCCGAGAAGATCAACCATACATGTATAATGCTCTGGCTTAGCTTCAATTCCATAATCTCTTACCATTGAGTCAAAATATTGAACACCAATATCTACCAACCCAGCATGGTTGCAAGCCAGTAATACTCCGACAAAGGTTATCCAATCAGGCTTTGCTCCATTGTCTCTCATCTCCCCAAACAGCTGGAGAGCTTTTTGACCTGCTCCATACTGAGCATAGCCAGTAATCATCGCATTCCAAGTGACTACATCTTTTCTTGGCATCTCGAGAAACAACTTCCAAGCATCCTCCATATCTCCGCACTTACAATACATGCTAATCAATGAAGTCCCTGCAGTTGTATCATAATACAAAGGAGATTTATTAATAAGCTGATGTACTTGTTTACCCAATGGCAACGCTGATAGGTCACTGCAACCCAGTAGAACACTGCTTAAACTTGATGCATTTGCCTTAACCCCAGATCGTATCATTCTTTGGAAGAGCTTCAAACCATCCTCAGCTCGAGAATTTTCAACATAACCTGCAATCATAGCGTTCCAAGTTACTATATTTCTCACGGGCATCTCATGAAATATTTTCTCCGCTAATTCGATCTTCCCAAACTTCATATACCCGGTAACCATTGCAGTCCATGCCACAACACTCTTAACAGGAGCTATCTCAAACAACTCCACAGCAGAGTCCAAATCCCCACATTGCACATATCCCGAAATCATTGCACTCCATGAGACACTATTCTTTTCCGGCATTGACGAAAACAGCTCCTTTGCTCTCTGCATTTTTCCATCTTGAGCAAAACCAGATATCATAGTATTCCAAGATGCTGTATCCTTAACAGGCATCTTGTGAAAGAATTCCATTGCAGAAGCAATACCACAATTGTATAAATGACAAACCAACATAATGTTATAGGAAACAGTGTCCGGTTCTGGAATTCTTACAAACAGGTCTTGTGCTTCTTTCATTTTGCCGGGCTTCTTTGCGAGCCCGGCTAATATTGAATTCCATGATACTGTCGTCTTGATTACCATTCTTTCAAAAGCTCTGACAGCAGAATCTAAATCCCCAGATCGAATATAGTTGGTGATCAACTTATTTGACGAAATGGTACCACTGAATTGATGTTGATCAAGGTGTGAAGATTTACTGCATAATTGGGAGATTGGGATTTTCTTAGTCACGTTACTGGGGTAAACCAAGTGACTCCTTTGTGGTGGGTGGTTTGGAAAATTGGCGGGAATGACATTTTCGCTTTGATGAGTATCTGGGTTTTCTAAAGTAGCAGTGGAAAAGGAAGAATTTGGATGTTTGGTTTGCGGTAAAATTTTGAGCGAAGGCAAGTAGTTATGTTTCCTCGAATTCCTAAGATAGTTCATTTCACATGGTTGGTGTTGAGGAAAAAGGAAGAAAATGAATTTTATTAGGTCCAAAATTTGTTACTAGATGCGAACGTATTCTATCTCCAGCAAACTATTTTCTCGAGAAAATTAAATGAATTATTTTCTCGGGAAACATTCTAATTTCGGAAAAAAAAAAAAAAAAACATTTCCGTTGCCGGGACTCGAACCCGGGTCTTTCGGGTGAGAGCCGAATATCCTAACCATCTAGACTACAACGGAATTGTGGTTCGAAACTACTAACATAAATTGAAATAAAACTCAATATTGTTTTAATCTATTTTTCTACACTTTTTCCCATCCTTGATCCATATTAATCATAATGTAAAATTAACAATAAATTTTATTTTAATTTCTAAAATACTATCACATATTATCTCATTCAACATGTTCTTAAAATCTTCTAAACAAATCTCAAAATGACACATTATCAAAATAAAATAAAAATCTCAAAATGACACAAGAAAAACTTTCTTATATTTTATCATTCATTTTTAAAACCCCAAAAGAATATGAGTATTAAATTTGGAAATAAAGTAAAAAATTTGCGTCTGCTTCAAAAACTTTTTCTTCATTTATTTATTCTTAGCCATCATTTGAACTTATCTGGAAATTATCTCTTATGGGTCTCATTGATATGAACGATTAAAGAATAATAATAATAATCATTATAAAACTAGCTTAATCAAGTTTGATTATATGTTGGTTTCAATAAATGTATTTCTGTGATTAAAAATCCATATTATCCTTGAGTATCTAGAACATACTGATTGCTTTTGTTAGTGATTATTATATCATTATTATTTCGATTTTTTCTGGACGTCAAACGAAGACTTTAATGGTGTACAGATTGCTAAAATTAACCATATATTTTGACTATTTAGTCTGCATTTTTTAAAATTTATAAACTTTTAATCAAATCTTCTGATCTAAAATTCAAAATTTATATGAATATGAATAATACTATATTACTACCGGTTTTTAAAAAGGTGAAATGCTATAATATTATACTAAAAACTTTAATAATATCATACCAAATGGCTATCATATCAATTATATTTAGATTTAATTTTTTTAAAAATATGTTGAATCCAATTGATCAAATCCAACACAACAATTGTGAAATAAAAATCTTAATCCTTCGTGTCATATTCTTATATATTAGTGAACCTGCTAAAAAATGAGATGAGTATATTTAGAACGTGACTATGGTGTGGATTATCTGTATGTAGATCTGTAACAAAATTGATACTTTTCAAAAAAATATGGATTTTATTGTGTCTGTGTAACAGCAAAGTTAACGCTTTTTTTAAAAACTTCAACTGTTACGGATTCGCATGATAACGAATCACACTATAACATTACTCGGTATATATATATATACACACAACACCTAGGTTCATATCAAATTTAATCTGAAGGGTAAAACCATCAAAATTTCATTTTTTTTTTTTAATAGCCATCAGGATATTTTTTTATCAATTATTAAATTGTTTTAAAAGTTGAAACTTAAAAAATGTTTATGATTTTTTTTAAATAAAATTTTAATATATTATTAAATCGATATTAGACCACAAATAATTATACTTTAAAAAAAAAAAGAAAAAAAAGCCTTATCTCACATCTACAATTTTATGATGTATTAATTCTACTTTAAAAAGGAAAAATATATTATTAATAATATTGAATGTAATTTACTGTTTATATAATATAAAAATTGATATTTTTTAAATTTAAATGCTATAAATATATAGTTAATTTAAAAATTATTTTCTAATAATAACCTGCATACAAAATAATTAATTATTTTATTTTTCAAAATAATTGTTGGAAGAAAATTTTATATTTAAAATATCTACTCTCTAAAATAGAAAATTTAATAGCAGATCGAAGATGCTTTCAGAATGTGGTAATTCTACTTTTAAAAGAACGAGATCATATCACGAACACACAGTATGAAAATGTTGATGTACCTCTCAATTAACAGTGTATCAGAATACTCGTACACACAATTAAACCGCCATTGGGCCATTTATCAGTGCCCTTCTTTTGTCTTTATCATCAGCCCTTTATTGCTCCAATAGTAAGCAAAAGGTTAAATTTTCATAATAACATTTTAGTATCATAGATTATTTGCATCAGCGTTAAAATATTTAAATGATTTATTAAGAGATTTAAGAAAAATAATTATTAAAGACATTACCAAAGTATATAATATTTAAAATTTAAAAAGAATGTGTTGAATTTAAAATTTTAGAAATTTAAAAATATTCCATTTAAATTTTAAAACAATATGTATAAATTTAATAATATTTAATTTAAATTATAGTGAAATTTATAAAAATTAATTAAAATTTAGATGTATTGAATTAAAATTTATAAAATTCTTTAAAAATCTAATTGTATTCAAAAATTTATTTTAAAATGCGATGAATTTTAATTTATTAAAAAAAATTAATAATAATATTATAAAAAAATTTATCAATATAAAATTTAGATTTAATTTTAAAAATTTTATGAAACTTTTACAAATTTTTAATAAAATCAAACTTTTCGAAAAATAAAGAGGACCAATACCTGTTACATTAATCAGACCAATCATAGTATAGAGATGGAGACCTTGGAAAAAGCAGCCGGTGAAGAACCCGAGCGAAATGGAAGAACGAAAAAGAAGAGTGAAAAGGAAGAAATGCTTTTCTTTCAGAAAGCGGAAGAGAAACCAAGCGTTACTAAGTATCACACAACTTGGAAATTGCAAAATTAACAGACAAATATTTTTTTAAGAAAAATTGTTTCTAATTTGAACTCCATTTTTAACATAGGAAAACGTTTTAAATTATGCCCAAAAGGTAAGCTCTTTCTTTGAACGAGGTCTTAACCATTCAAAATTAGTTTGACTATAGTAGAAAAATAGTGAAACAGATTGACAAACAACCTGCAAAAGATCACAACCAATTGAGGTTGACAATTTCAAAACTAAGAGAATTTTTTAAAAAGATGATAATAAAAAATAAAAAAGGTTATATTAAACCATGATTGACAAGATCCCCGTGGGCTTATGCCCTTTTATAGCTTTTTAAAAATAATTTTTATGGGTTACTCTTGAAGCTGAAAATTACAACTAAATAACCAAGCAAAACAGATACTAAATAGAGAAAAATAGCTGAATGTATTCCCAACCTACTCCAAATCAAAACTGATGCAATGACTTCTGGATCCAAGACATAACATCTAAAATTTACACTCAAAACAAAACATTAAAAATAGTTTTAAATGTAATTGTTGATGCCCTGCCACTCAAACTCTTTTAAGTGATATCACATAATCCCCAAATGGATAACAACTTAGAGAGCGGAGAAAGTGGTAGAATATCATTTACCACCCAGGGTCGGGAACTGTCCAGGGTCTTCAATGGATGGAGCTGCCGCATTGCCAGCTGCATATCCACCAAATCCACCTCTTGAACCACGTCCACGGCCACGACCACGACCTCCAGAGGAATAGTACCTCTCTCCTTCAGCAGGCTTCAGAAACTCGTTAATGCTAACAGACTACACCCAAATATCAATTATTCAATCATTAGTAATGTGAGACACATTAAGGCAGAGCCATAAAATAATCTATTCATTTAATCCTTACCATATAGCAAGATTTTAAGCAAACAGTCGAATAGAAACAAAAATTAACCATTTTCAGAACAACTTTCAGAGTACCGATTCAATTATATACAAACACATGGGAACAAATCCGTATCAAGATGAGATTCCAAGATGCAGATGAAAGCATACAGATAGTGAATAAGAAAATAAGGGGTACGGATGGACATCCGATGGTAAGGATGGCTCCCACTTAAGCTCTACAGTGCCCAAGAACCTGCTATGCTGAGAACAAAACATCAACACATGCAAGCGCATAATGGTATTACCAAAAATGCCAATTGACTGACCCCATTGCTCCAGAACATTGAGGGGAGTCCTTTAAAAAGAGAAAAATGAATCCTTAAGGAAGCAACCAAATCTGGAAAATAAGATGAGCTCATAGCATGATCTATAGCACAAAGGTCAGATACATGAGATGTTGGCAAGAGCACAGTGGCCAAAACAGTAAGGTGAATTATTCCTTTTCCCCCTTTCATTTTGGAAGAAAAGGATTAAAACACACATTATGCATAGACAATTGAAGCTACCTTCTTAGCTTTCTCTTCCTTTTCAGCAGCCTCTTTGCGCTTGTCTTTTTCAGAACCCTGAGGACAGAAAAATAAATATAAATATTGGTAAATCAAATGAAATACAATACCACCTATTGAAAATGCCAAGGAGTATTACCAGTTTGATAAAGACATCATCATTTCCCTTTCCCTTTTTACTTGAAAGCTGCTGCATGGACTCAAGGTCTTTGTCCAAATTAACCTTCCTCTCCTCAGTCTTCAGTGCAAGCAAGGCCTTTCTCTTCTCTTCAAGTACCTTCTCATACTCTTCCAAAGTCATCTCCTATTATAGCATGCAAGCAAGATACAACACAAAATCAGGATTGTGAAGCCAATCAAGAAGTAAACAAAAATTATAATATCAAAGAACGCATATTTCTTCAATAATGTATACAATCATCTTGATATTAAGTTGATATATTATCTAAAACTCAATAGAATGTATCTGGGAAATAACTTTGGTGAAGAAATTTTATCTATAGAATCCACACTCTGATTTGACCAACTCAAAAGCATAAGAGACATTTACTACAAAAGAAGCTACCTTGTCTTCAGGTTCTTTTTCTTCTGGCTCATTCACAGGACTCTCCTTGTTCACATCCACAGCTTCCTCATCTCCCACTGGCTTCTCAGCATTCTTCTCACTTTCAATGACAGGCTCTTCAACTTCCCTAATTAAAGCCAAAAAGAGCAAATAGGAATATTAGTCTTACATCATAATAAATATCAAGTGATCATGTCATCAGCGAAAGTTAAGACTAGCAGGAAGGATGATGATGCTTACGGAGCAATCTCATCAGTGGGTGTTCCCCAATTCCCACGACCTGACCCCTCACGCTTAAGCTCATTCCTGAATGCACAAACATAAATATAAAATCAACAGCTAAAACAATAATCAATGAAGAAATTACTAAGCACAAGACATTTCTGATAATACACAACACACTTACCCTCGTCCAGTACCACTGCGACGTTCATAGGTTCTCCGAGGACGTTCCCCTTCCACAGCCTCACCATTGCCAACACCACGGCGACCACCACGGTAGCCACCACGACCACCACCACCATAGCCACGCCTTTCAGAGGATTTTCCTGTATCTCCCTCTTCAGGTGCCCTATATCCTCCAGAAAATCCATTGTTGCCAAAAGAGCTTTCATTGCTTACTGATTCTCTATTATATCCACCTCCTCCACCACCACGTCCACGTCCAAACCCACGTCCACCTCCACGGCCAGTTTCATTCTTTGTCTCTTTCACTACACAAGAATAAGCAAAAGTTGATTCATTCCAAAACGCAAAATATACAGCATATTAACACGTTAACAGAAAGGAAAAATGTAATGATATGTTCCAAATTGGGCATACTTTTAACAGATATATTCACAAGAAAATTTTAAATCATACATAGGCCATTTGTAGAAATACAATATATATATATATATCACACATATGGAGTGGAGACGAAATAGTTGAATCAAACCATCAGAAATCTTTCATTTCAAATGATAAATTCAGCTGATTGGAGAAGAATGTTGAGACTTGACAAATAACCATATCTTTTCCACATTCAATATGGCCTGACTAAGGAACAACAAAATAGTCGAGCATACAAGTGTTCACTATGAGACAACCAACAAAAATACGTATAAAACGTTTGCAGCATCGCCAAAACAAATTCATTTATAGGGAGAATGCCAAAATACACTTCTGAAAACTATCAAAAGTATGAACTATAGTATACCCACTTCCTCGGATAATTTAGTTTTCATCACACTATCCATTTAGGCAAGTTTGATTGCCGAAAAAATCCAAAGAAAATATGAACACAATGAAGTTTCTGGAAAAGACATGTTAAAAACTACTTTTTAACTTCTTTCAATAACTAATACAAACTAAACCAATACAAAATCTTGAAAATGCAAATGATATCATAAAGTTCTAAAAACACATTCAACCATACTAGAGCAGAAATAACATAAACTTACAACGAATCCAGCTCAAATTAAATTTGCTAAACCCCAGAAATAAAAATAAAAGTATACTTCTACCGGATATACCAAATAAACAACAGCGTAATAAAAAAATTTCACCAATTTTTTCCAATACCCAAAAAGCAATCCAGAGCAAAATGCACAAACTAAATCCAAAAAAACACCAGCCTAATGAAACAAAGTCACACCAGCTTGAGCAGGAGGGACAGGCTTGGAAGGAAGCTTGGCAGGCTTAGCGGGCTGAGCAGCAGCAGCAGCAGAAGGAGCCTGAGGTTTCTTAGTCTGCTGTGGAGGAGGAGTAAGCTTCTGAGCCGCAGCGATAAGCTGACTTGGGTCCTCCTGATCAACATCACCCAAAAGATCAAAAGGGTTTGTGGTTGCCATTATTTTAGCACCGAAAAATCCGATCCCTTAAAGCCCACACAATCCAACCCAACTGTTAAAAACAGCAACCACAGAACCCCTTATTGATTATTGGAATCCATGAATCGACGAAGTAAAGAGATACGAAAAAGCTTCTTTTTTTAGTGTTTGGGAGGCGAGAAAAATAGAAAGGAAAAAGCGATAAGAGATTAAAGATGGGAAAAATCAGAGTTAATTGGAAAATTTAGATGGGGTGTGGTTGAAGGGGCTAAAAAAAAAATAAAATGAAAAAACCCTAGCCAAAGCGGCTGAGATGCAAGGAAGAGTGTCTGATGCCTAAACCTGATCTTAAAAACCCTAGTTTTGGGTATTGGGTAGTTTTAAGTTGCGGTCAGGTTCACTCCAACTTAATTTGTGTTTGCATTTTCATTTTTCATTTTTTGTGTTTTTATGTTTTTCCTTTTGTCGTTGGATGGCAGGGGCGCTTGTCTTTTTGTCCGGAATTATAATTAATAAACAATAAAATGAAAAAAATTCATTTCCTATACTTTATTTTTTTATTTTTTTTTAAATGTGACTTTGAAAAAAAAAATATATGAGGGTAAAGCTTCTGTGTGGTTTGTCTTTTTATTTTTATTTTTAAATAATAAGAATAAGTCAATCAAATAAATTTTTTTATTAAAAAAAAAATGTCTTTTTTGTAAATTGCAAAATGAATAATCTATTTTTCTGGTCCATCACGAGCTTTCTTTTGTACAAAGTAATTTGAAGGAGTTGAATCCGGCTGTCTTTAAATCTAAGCCATCTATTTTATTTACTTTCAAAGTCAATTTCGTGGCATGTTGAATATTCTTTTGCATTTTTTTTTATTTTTTTCGTTTAACCATGAATTAGAGTGTATAGAGTTCTAAGATGGTGTATAAAGAATATCTGAGTGTGGAACTCAAATTTCTGTATGACCCAATGCATGACTTCATTAGCTCAATGCCTTATTCATGACCAACCCAACAACGAATCCATGAATGTCGTACTCCTCTTGACCAATTACAGTGAAGAACAAGAATTCACCAATAGCCAGTGAAGTGCAATAAGAGAGAATATGTATCTTTTTTATTCATGGTACATTCTAGAAACTAAACTATTTTAGATTTTAATCCAATTAAACTGAAGCTTCTAAAAGGGTTGTTATTTTTGCGCGAGAACAATACCTTTTTATACAACTAAATATCCTTTTTTGATTCCTATCGGAATTACCGAATAATCTCAAATTGTTCGAAGTCAGTAATTTAGAGAATCTCATCCACATATTATCAAACACGACCCCGTGACTAAACATTTCATAAACAACCGACCAAAACAAAATCAAACTTTTAATATATAGTAGGAAGAAAATTTAAATTATTGTTCGGACCACTTATTTTTCCAGATTTATTATTTTTATTTAAAAATAACAATAATAATAAATTTGAAAATTGATTGGAGAATTAAATGAGTCTAAAGCTGTTCATTTTTATTTTTATTTTTTATTTTGGAACAATTAGAAAGTTGGAATAAGGCTAAAGTTTTATATTTGAAATATTGATTCATAATCAATATTTAATTCAAAGATTTATGTTTGATTTATTATTATTATCTTTCGTCTAATTTCAAATGAAAGCAAAATATACTTTGCTTGTTAAAATAAAAGAACCTTTTAATTTGATTGTTCTCTTTCAATTAATACAGTCATCTTGATTTTGTCATATTTATTTTTGCACAATTTATTTTATTTTTATTACCATATTTTTTTATTTTCATTTGCTTAATCCAATTTAGAATGGCACCTAAAGATTCTCAACAAACATATGTGATTCATTCCTGTAAAGATTCCAACACACAAAAGACTCCTTAACTTGGAAGTGAGATAAGTGATACATCCGAGGAGAGCCTATGAAGAACGCAAGCAAAACTGGAGCTCAAACATTGTTATATTCCATCAAGATGAAGGACTCATATTGGTAAGAAGGTTGACCGCATATGGGAAGTGGACCAAAAAGCTCAGCTTAGAGACAACCAAAATTATTTGGTATTTGAAAAAAATGCCAAACAATTACACGAGTAGATAATTTATATTTAAAATAATTTAGTCAAATTAAATATTATATTTTATAATAAGTTAGTTGAAATATGTTTTGTTCATCGTTCCCCTAAATTGGACTTTATATGAAATTTTAAAAATTTCATTGCTATGCATATGTTTACCTAATAAATTTTCACTTCTGGTTCGATGAATTTTATTATAATTCTGATTTTCATTTTTGGTTTGATGAATTTTATTGTGGTTCTTTATTTGTTTTCATAGATTTGATCTAATAGTAAAATCATGAGAAAATACCTTTACTATCTCTAGGCCCTGTTTAGGAAGTATTGAAGTTTGGAAGTAAATTAATTCTTAAGATTTAGAAGGGTATATTCAATTTATAATTTGAAGGATTTTACAAATATTTGAAAGTTTAAAGATATTCGATTTAGATTTTAAAAAGGTCCATACAAATTCAATGATATTCATTTCATATTTTAATGGATTTTATAAAAGCCCATTAAAATTCAGATATATTAAATTAAAACTATATAAAATTCTTTTAAAATCTACAGTTATTTAAAAAATCATTAACTTTAAAAGATTTTAAAAAAATGATAGATTTTAATGGATTTTAAAGAATTTTAACAATAAAATTGTGAAAAAAACTGTCATTATGAAATCCAACTTTAATCTTAAAGATTTCATTAGATTCTTATAAATTCTTTATAGAGTTTATGGAATTCCATAACAATCTATTAAATCCTTTAAAATCTAGAATTCATTTTAAATCCATTAAATTCTAAATTGTATATACCCCTTTATTTATCAAGAATTAGTTTCTTAAAATCAATTTTCCTCTTGTTATATTTGGTAAGTATTAGGAAATTTAGGATTTTTAAGGAAATGACTTTATTTTATGTAATAAATTAAGGATAAAAGTTATTTTTAAAAAAATTCTAAAACTATTTTTCCATAGATTTTTAAAATGATACATCCTAAGTGGGAACAACTTTTCCATATCTTTTTCAATATGGATGTGAATCTAATTTCTTAATCCTACATTTTCTCACATCAAAATACATATCCAAACATAAAAAAGTATAACTTTCACATTGGAATATGATTTTCCACTTACTTTACCATTTACCAAATAGTGTTTTAGGTCTACCATTCAACCGTGTGGAAGAAATCTCCCTACCCATTAGTTTAAAATATATTTTGAACTCTAATAAATTAAAAGAAAAAAATAAGAAAAAGAAAGAGAAACTGTTTTCGGACTAAGAAATAGAAAACAGCTTTCACAGAATAATAAATTAGGTAGAAGATGTACAAAAGCGTTCAAGGAGGCCTTAAATTATTATTTTATTACAATAAGTTTAATTAATTATTTTTTAAAAACTAATCTTCATAAAGCAAACTTCATATTGGAAATATTTTATTATTTAAGTTTGGTATACAAGAGAATTGCTATTAAAGAAGGATAGAAAATCATGGATTGTAACATTATTTCTATGGTCTCATAAAATACATTATCTTTCTTCATTTATTTCTATGAACGTAAAGTACATCTTATTCTATATGCACATTCTCAAGTAATAATGTTGAAATCTAAAATCTAAGAAATAATCAATCAACTAACCTTTAATTATTAACTTTTTAATTATCCCTTTTTATTTGAATTGTGTTATAGAGATGGAATCTTGTGTCATTTTTTCATGTTTCCATTTTTATTTGAGCATTGATATATTAATGATATATTTTTTCCTTCTTAATTTATTTTCTACCGTTTATTAAATTAGATAATATCATATCAAATTTTGTTATTTGCTATCATTTGATGATGATTACCGATTTATTTGATAAATTTTAATTAGAACATTTGATTATATTGTTTTTTTTTATATTAAAATTCTAAAAATGAACAATCATTTAAATTGTTATTTGACATGTAAATTTTATTTGTGATAGTTTATTAATAGTGACAAACAATATTTTTTTACCATATCATTACTTTTTGAATTTTTTTCTTTTTTATTTATTTTTTAAAATTTTAACATTCTTTGTCTGATAATGATATATATGATATCACTATGTTTAAAAAACATTAATAAAAAGTAAATAAACCAAGTAAAAGAAAATAACTATATTTTTCCATAACATGAGACCATATGATTGGTCGTACATAAATATGACGAAAGATCTAATCCGCGTTATGGGCTCCTTGCGTTCTCGTCCATATCATGTTCAGCTCTGTAAATCAAGTAGGCAAGTCTAGGAACTGTTACTATTTACCAAAAAAAAAAAAAAGTCTACGAACTTTTACTATCTCTCAAATTTCATATTGCATCGTATGAGAAAAATATTGGTTTAAATGAACTGTATTCGTTTTCGTTCCACCTAATAATAATAATTGGAGCATGCTCATATAATAAATTTGCTGGGCCTATTAACATAGGCATTGGTCCATCTAGCGGGGACAGTGTCATGACCAAAGTTCTTCAATTTCACATTGGTGTAAAGCTCCTTTGACAAATGACTAGGGCATATAGGATCTCAATGGGTGTGAAAGTAAAAATTTGCTGAAGAAAACTGCAGCATGAAAGTGTATGAGAAATTCCCTCCACCTACCTAATAAATTAAGCTTTAGAATAGGATTTTCGTTTCATAACAGATAATACATGACCTATTAACTTCATAACTTGCTAAAATTCGACGTTGAAAATGTATGAGAACTATAGGATTTAAATAGGACGAGTTCACTGTCATCCATGATTCATGACTTATTTAACTACCTTATGCTTTTAATACGAACTATTAAGATGAACATTTCGTGTATGTCAACCAGCCAAGTTTTACCCATGTATTAACCTTTAAAGAAGTTGTTCTATCAATATTTGCGACTATAGAGACGATAATGCCATTAAGATCCATTTAAAAGGGAAAAAATTTTAAAATAAAAATGAAAAATTCAAGCGAACCATTAGTCTCTTTGAAAATGAAACAAAAGTCAAAACAGAAAGAAAATAACGTCCCATAAACATGTCATAATTTCAAGTACTTCGTACAAGAAATTTGTGCTATTTTCAAGTAAGTATATGAAATAATTATCAAGATGGACTAGGTAAACAACTAGAGAAGGGAAGTCGTCCTTCCCTTTCAAGTTTCAAACTCAAGGTTTTCGCCTTGCTTGTGTACAATTTTTTCACATTAGATCTTTGATCTTGTAGCAACCTCACTAAGCTTCTCTTAGCATTAGCTCTAAATGGACAATTAGAAGCCAAAAACCCATCCACCAAGTGCAAGTAAGCCTCCAAGTCATGGCAACAAGCCACATCTGCGTCGGGCTTAAGGTAAGGAGACATTTTTGTATCCACCCTAAGTTCGGTCCCAACATGCGAGTATGCCAAGGGCATGTTGTTGTCTAGCACATCAAGAACACCTCCAATTTTGGTGTTCCTTATCTTTGCCTCTAGTTCTTCACCCCAAACACCTGGAACTCTAGTGATCACATCTTGAGAGTTCACAATTCGTAACACTTTGACGTTTTTATCCTTAATACGATTGGCAAAACCCCGATTACCGACACGGGGACCGCCGAAGGAGAACACCGCCACCGGTGGCACATCGGCATCACATGTACTTAATTCGTCACCTACTAGCAAGGCTAAGGCGGCACCAAGGCTGTGGCCTGTCACGGTTATACTTAATGTCTCGCCTTTGTATTGTTCCATCAACCTCTTGACCTCTTCAACAACGGACTCGGCTAGGCTCGGCACGTGAGCTCCACGTGTCTTGTATAAGCTCAAGAAACCGCACTCCACTTTGGGTTTCCCTTGGGCTGTCGGGTCTTGATTTTCTTCGGGCATTTGGATCAGCTGTGCCCGTAAATTCTCGGCCCATTCTAAACACGTGGCGGTACCGCGGAGTGCGATGACGATATCCCTCCTCCCCATCCGTTGGATCTCCCTCTTGTCGTCGGAAACCGCGACGTATCCGATCCAGCTGGATCTCTGGGTCATCCACCCGAGATCCGGAGCCAAATCATCCACCAATTTGGGCAACCCGATGGAGGAAGTAGCATAGAGACTCTTCGTCACCTTATACGACCTATCCGGCAACGCCACTTGTTTCGGCAACGGTGGCTCGTCGGGCGATGTCTCGGGATTCGAATGGAAAGCATGGTAAGCTGCCTGAACAAACTCACCGTACCTAACGACCTCGCGGCGAAGATTCTCATCAAGCGGGTCAAGCAGTCCGACCCAATCATTCCTACCATGATAGTCTCTCCAGCGGCTTCCAAGGTTATTCCTTGGCGAATACTCAGCTGTCTTGGACAGAAGCCGCTGAAGCCGGTTCAAATGTCTTGGCGACATGTCCTCGGCGGCTTTCATTTCGGGCCAGAGCCGAGCCAAGTTGAGCCCTTCAAGCAAACCTTTTCCTTTGGTTTCAACCATCCCATTATTGTTGTTATTATTCGGGTCTTTAAGAACCGGTTGAGGGTCGTATTGGCTTGGTGGTTGTGGTGCCTTCTGAAGGAGCTTATCTAGGTTCGCGAGGTGTAAACGGGTCGCCGACTCCGTTAGAGCCGGTTTCAGAGCCATTGAAGAAGAAGAAGAAGCAGAAGATTGTTGCTGTTGTTGTTGTTTTCTCAAAGGGTTTAAGGGAGACATCTGGCACTTGAAGCTTGCTCTTCTTGTCTGAAAAAGGTTAAGGTTGAGAGCTGGAAGAGTGGCTCCGATTTGCATGGCCATGAGAGAGAGAGATAGAGAAAGAGAGAGAGAGAGAGAGAGAGAGAGTAAATTAGAAAAAAGAAAAGAAACAGAGGAAGCCAAAGGAGACTGCTAGTTGAACCCAAAAATTGTGATTAAATGGATCAATAGCAGATATATATAGACGGAGCTTTTTCAGTGTCGTGGATTTTTCAAAACAACATCGTTGAGGGGTATAATTGGTATAAGGGATTTTATTGACTTTTTCTGCTCAGTACGTGTACAAGTTGTGTGTCCGTGTTTTCTGAAAATGATTCTTAAATGTCTGCCATCAAAAGCCTGAGTCGTGGGGTTCCTTTATTTAATATTTCACTTCAATTGACTGAAATGTCCTTTTGACTTCGATTATTTTATTGATTTACAACTTTGTCCTTTTCTTATCCTCCGCGGATTGGTTTGGTTATGACACTCTTTTTTGTTTTTGTTGTGGATTTTTTTTCATTTCCTATTTGTTATTTTAATAATGGATGACTTTTTTTTTGTTTTTTTTTTTGGAAATGACTTTTCCATCAAGCAACTACCGAAATGTGTACTTGGGTTCCTGTGTACGGACCAAAGCCACCAGGGGAACAGTATTTGACCAATTTTGTGCATAATTTTTTTTTTTTTTTTATCTTCAATTTTGGAAAATCATGAAGTTGTAAATTAAAACTTCAAAGATCATCTTTAAAAAAATATATCTATATTCTTGAATCTAAGAAATAATTTACAAACTGCTTTTAATTAGCTTGACCAAATTTGTTTTCCCAAATAACCCAATATATATTTATATATATATATATATATATATATATATATATTATGGAATAAAAATTTATATTGCACTTCTTTATAAAGTTATTTTTAAGATTAATTGCACTTTACTATTATAGATTTTTAATATTTTATGATTTAAATCTTCAATTCTCTTAAATAATAATTTCAATTATTAATTTTTTATTTTATATAGATTAGTTCCATTTTTAATTTAACAAACAGATAAACAATAATTTTTTCCACATGGATATTGAAAAATAGGGTGGCTTTTTTTTTTTTTTCCCCTTTCTATACTAGAGATGGATCACGTAAAATTCACGTTAATAGAATTGTTATTTATTTATTTGTTAAATTAAAGATTAAACTGGTCTATAATAAGTTAAAAAAATTAATAGCCACATTATTACTTTTGAAAACTAAAAAATTAAATTGTAAAATTTTAAAAATTGAAAGTATTAAAATATAATTAAATCTTATTTTTATTTGCAACCATTTAAAGGTCTACAACTAGGATTTATAAAGGAGATAAGGAATCGGAATAGAATTTGTTTATCTATTATTTTTAAGAAGTTAGGTGAGGTCAAGAAGTAACATTTTATGGTAATATCCCAATTTTTTTTTCCTTAAAAAATAAAAAGTCTTGGGAAATAGGTAGTGTTTACGTCTTGTTTACCGTACGTTTGAAGCCGAGTACACTTGTATATGTTCGCGTCTATGCATATTAATTTATTGACCTCTTCATGCCTTAGGTATTAAACATATATTACAAATACTACTTTTGCTTGAAAAGTAATATAATTATAAATATTACTTTTGATTTGCAAAGAAATGCTAGAAACACATAATTTATTTACAGATTCAAATACATATCACTGCAATAATATTCAAATTGTAATGCCAGATTTTCTCCAATATATTTGGAGCATATATATATATATATATATATATATATATATATATATATATATTTCCATATAAATTCTTCATTAATTATGACTTTTCAACATATATTTTTTTGCTATTGAATTCGAAATATTTGATTTCTAAGTGTGCATTTATAATTATACATAGCATTTACCATTCTTTTTTTTTTTTTTCCCGATCGTTATATGTTGTTTGAGCAATTATGTCATAATCAATTTGAAAGATTAAACTGAAGAAATCTATTTTTTGGATGTGTGTCAGGCAAGTAAAAGGTTGAATATTGAATGGATATTTTCAATTAAAAGTAAGACGCTATATGTAGATTTCTATATATATACATATTCAACCACCAAAAAATAGACATAAAAAAAAGACGTACATGACTTTTCAAGTCAATTAAACGGTTATGTCAAACATCAACAAATTCTGTCTCGACCGATATCAATTAGCGAGTATCAAGTATTGATACCAATTATGACGTAATTCGAACATATATATATATATATATATAAATACATATCAACTACGACATTTCTAAGATGGCCAATTACCTTACTGTGCTAATCCTTCAAACGTTAAATTTCCTTCACATAATTAATGTCATACGATCTTCTATATATATATATATATATATATGGGATGATTCACCAAATATATATATATATATATATATATGTATGTATGATAATTCCCAAATTATGGGTTTGATCAGATATAATGCTAAAACAAATTTTCCCGATTGAAAAATAAAATAAAATTCCTAAACAATGCTGTGAAACTTATTTTTGAGATTGACCAAATAATCCATGTATCATATAACACATGCATGGCTGCTGAGGTTTGCCATAACAATTTGTTTATCCTAATTCCTTCACCATAGATATTGGCGGTTAAGGGTAGTTTGATACTCTACCTATATTTAGGAACTAGAGTTGTATTTCAGATTTTCTAGTTTAAAATATTGTAACATAGATCTTTAAGTTTTTGTTTGTTTTATTTGATTTAATCAACTTTTTTGGCAAAGGATCGTCTAAATTAAATGTAGTAGAATATAAATTTTTAAAACCTGAAGGGTCTAAATTGTAATAAATTAGACCAAAACTATATTACATATAAAAATTAGACCAAAACTATATTATATATAAAAATTAGATTAGTCTCTATTAAAATTCCGAATACTTAGGTTTCCTTCTAAAAGTATAAAAAAAATTATTAATTATTATTAAGCTGTCTAACAACCATGACTTTCTATTATATTATAAATATATATTTTTGATAAAATTAATTGTAAAAATAATATAATGAATATTTAAATATAAAAATTTCATATAGAAAATCGATTTATATTCTATGTCTACGATGATATATATAATAATAATAATCACTACGACTAGATTATTTATAATTATTTGATTAAGCATTATATGAAAAATAATATATATATATTTATAAATTTTTCAAAAAAATTACAAAAATAATTTTATTTTATTTTATTTTATTTGTGAAAAAAAATTTGAGATATCATTTTTAAAATATAATTTTTAAACATGACAAAAAAAATTTTCTATTCAAAATAAATTATTTTATTTTATTTTATTTATCAAATAAATTAAATACATTTAGCAATAATAATTAGTAAGCACCACTTTTTGTTTGTTTAAAACTTGGTTTTTAATATTTTGGCTATTAATATTTTATATTATTTTATTTTAATGTTTCTTATTCTTTCATGTTTCAGTTTCAGTTATTATTAGGGATTTTTTTCCTTTTAATTATTTAATTTTTTTTTAATTGGATGGATCCCAATCATGATTATTTAAATTATAAACATAAATATAAACTATGCTATAGATTTTGGTTGAAAATGACAATTTTTATAACAGAGTTATTAATGCCAAATCAAAATATGCTGTAGAAATTTATCTAAAGAACAAAAAGCTTTTGAAGAAGATTCTTCACTGATTCAAAAACAAAATACGAACAAGTTCAAAATTAAAATTCTAAATTACAATATTTTAAATTTTGAAGGTTGAGAAGCAATTATGTATATTAAAGGTACTAAATTGTAATTATCCACAGGAAATATGCATCACTAGGGATGTAAAATTTGAAAAGCAGCTCGGTGGATAGAATTAAACAACACTCACTTGATAAAATGACGGAAAAATAGCGTGTTTAGCATATCCAATTTCAAATCCCATTGAACATGCTTAATAACTTTTTCACATGCTCTAATGTCAGATACTGTTTCCACCACTCCGAACAGCAAATTCTCTGATTTTCTGTATATATTTCCACTGCCATTATTGATATCCTTTACTTCAAATGGGAAAAGTGCATCTCATTAATTAATCAATACTTTTAGCGAACTAGAGCACTACATTACTTGCTGAGGTGAAGTTTATATCACATGCTTTTAAACATGTAAACTATGTATAATCATAATCATATCGTGAACATATATATATATATATATATATATATATTATAATAATCCTGACAATCCAATTTTCTATAAGTTTGGCATGTTTCTTTATTCTCTCTTTCCAGTCCCTCCACTCATTCACGTTTACGACGTGGGATTGTTTTAAAAGTGAATTAAGCCCACCAGCGACATGGAACACCACAACTATTGTTTAAATCTGTTGTCAATGAAAAGATACAGCCAAGGCACTAATCACATTCATAATCAAATTGTTCCCCTCCCCCCCAAGTTTTGGATGCTACAGGTCACAAAAAGTAAAAAGCTGTTGTTAGTGATCATGAAATTGATTATATCAGTGATGCGATTGTCCTTAGATAGATGGTGAAGGGCTAATGCACTATCACATCATAAAGTTAGAAAATAATTAATTAAAGTGAAATATTATAGAAAATCAAAATACTTAGTATACAATCTATTATCATGCACGGGCAAGAGATGTCGATTTTTACTATTTTTTTTTATTGAAAGTTTAAAATATTACTCATTCTCAATTCAAAAAGCTTGAAAATTTAGAAAGAAAAAAAAAAGTTGAAAATATTTAACTGGTCGATCTTTTTTCTTACTTGTTGGTGGAATTTATTCAAAGTATAACGCCTGAAAAAGGCAATACGCGCCACATTTCACTTTTTCAACACTTACCAGTTCAAAAAGTTTGAGCTTTTAGAAAGGAAAAAAAGAAAGATAATTTAATGATAAATTATATAAAATAAAAATATATTAGAAATATATTTATTGTGTGGGAAATTTTTATATGATAAATATTATTAATTATTACATCCTTATTGAATTCAGCTTAATAAACTAAATATCATTGTATCCAACAGTCTTACCATCTTAGGCATTTTAAATCATTTTAATAATGTTAAACTTAACAAAATATTCATTAAATTTTTTATCAAATAACATGGTAAATGATTTGATAATATTTAATTGATTGATTTTTTTCATTCATTTTTCTATTTAAACTTTACTATTCATATTTAGATTATATAAATATATTATTTAATAATATCTTTAATATATTTTATTTTATCAATAAATTTAATAGATATTTTGATATCTATAACATTACTGTTAATTTAATTAGCAATTCTTTAATAAGAAACATTTTATTCTGTACTATGTAAATAGAGCTTCCAATTTCCGATCTAATTTTCAACCTTAAATTTGACGGCCGAAATTAAGATATATAAGATCAACTGGAGTCTTTAAATAAGTGGGTTTGTACTAAGAAAGAAAGAGAGACTTGAAAGTCCATCATGCATGTGAATACACATACAGACAGACTACAAGCACGCACGCGTTTCTCACACAGAGTCTCTAATTACCTGCTCCTTGTCCAACGCCATTGATGGATAAAATAATGTATATACACTTGCATTTCTTGCTTTAATTTAATTTTCTGCCTCGAAAGTGGACTTTTTCCGGTTAATTTGAGTAAACTGGACTCGGTTTCTTTTGTTAGAGAATATCCCATTAGTTATAATATTCTTATGATTTAGTATCATAGGTATCAGACCGTGATGCAGGCATCAGGCCATAGTTCTGTATCACGCGGTATTATTCTAGACAATAATAAAATTTATCAAAAGATGTGAAGATTAAGTGGCTTTTTTATGTTAAGCTACCACCTTCTTAAAACCCATATCAATTTTAAGTGTCCATTTTTTTTAATTTGTTAATTTTTAAAATATTAACAAAATAAGTTTTAATTATATTGATCTTAATGGGAGACGTGAAAGATACGAATTGATCTTGTTTTTAGTATTAAAAAATATAAAACATGTTTAGCAAGCGTGTATAGTATTACTAATTATGTATATAAATTAATAGTGGAGGTGATGAAGAACGTGGGGCATTGAAAATGGTGTGTAAAGCAAAGCAACGTGGAAGTGATATATCAGCATTGTTTGTGGAGTGTTTTAGGGGACAGGAAAAGGATTAGGTGACCAATTAATGAAGTGCATGACAATTTGAAAAGGAAAAAACAAAAGAGGGAATTAGCTTTACTTTATTTATTTGCTTTCAACAAAACTAGACCACCTACCTGCAAAAACAAGGAAGATGAAGAAAGAAGAAAGCAGAGAAATTAGAGACGCGGATATGTCTAAAGTTTACGAGTGGGGAATTTTCGTAAAGTGATAAGGCCAAAAATTCACGCTGCAGCCACTCTGTTGGAAAAATGTTAAATGAATAAATAAACAAAAACGTTTGTCGCAGATAAATAAAAGCGTTTAATGCGTGAAACCCATGAAAATGGTAGTGTTTGTCAAAGTAGAAGGGTTACTTTGCATTTGGGTATATTGGATTATATGGGATTTTGTAATTTAAGTTTTTAATTTTCAAAAATAATGATTTAAATTTTTAATTTTTAAATGTGTTTCATATTAGTTTAAATTTTAATTTTGGTTAAATAAATTGATAACAATATTTTATATTCTTTTTATCATCGATTAATATTCTTTGAGCATCTTTAATAGTTTTATGAATTACAATTTATTTGGCATAAAGGTTGAAAGAGCTTCCAGTTTATATGGTATAAAGTCTACTTAATAAACATTCAATTCTAAAATTAATTTATAATATTTCTGTTTGAATTTCAATTAATTAATAATATATATATTTATTTGTTTCTTAAGGAAAATAATAATAATAATAAAAATTGATAATATCTATCTATTTATTTAAAAAAAAAATATTATATTTCAGATAAATATTATTTTACTGAATCACACTGCATAAAAGCTTCTCCAATTGTCTATCTATTATTTTGTCCATTGCTTAAAAAAAAACTTTGCTATATCAAATGAATGGACAGTGTTGAGAAAAAAAAAAAAAAAAAAAAAACTCTCTATGTTCTATGAAGGAGCTTTGTCAATTTGATATGACAACCAAAAAAATAAAGGATGTTAAAAGCTCCTTGGAGTTGTTAGACATGAGTCTGCAATTTCTCCTTCTTCCTCTTTATTTATTTATTTTGTTGTTGAACAAATCCAATTTTCCAAGGGTATTCATCACCTACGAATCCATCACAAATAAAAAATAATAATAAAAAAAAAAAACAAAAAATTGGGCATTGTGGTTGGTAAAGAGGCATCGATGCTCGTCACCACCACCACCACCAACATCAACAATCCCAATCTAATATCCTAATTATCTTATTCCCTTCCTTTTCATCCCCACCAACATTAACAATCCCAATCTTTTTACATCTCTCTTTACTATCCTCTCTGCAACATAAAAATGACGATTTTGTCGTTTAATTTCTACACAATCTTTTGTAGTAATGCATTTTTCGTCATCTTCTTGGGAGCTAGTTTCATCCCCTAATTTCGATCCCCCATATCCCAAAGCAATATCTACAAGTAACCATTGCAATTCCTTTTAGATTTTGTTTTTTTAGGATCGAAGTTTTATTTTATTTTATTGGCTTTAGGATTTGAAGGAGGCTGTAGTGAAGTTCTAAGGGTTTCAGGTTGATGATTATGAGATCTTACTAAATCGATGTGAAAGAGTTTAGAGTGAAGGAAGAGAGTGTTTGAACATATTAAACAGCTTGAAAACAAGATGTTTTGGATCTGGGTTTGGACTGAGAGAGGCATTGGAATTGAAATTTGAGAATTAGCTTGAAAAGATTTGCTGGAATATATGGTTAGGTTGTTTCAGCATAAGAGAAACAACAAAACAACTCTAGAAAATAAGGAATAAAAATAATAAAATAAAATATAAAATTAACCACTAGAATGTTACATATAATTTTTTTTTTTTTAATAGAATCTATTGAAGAGTAATTTTAAATATATATACTGCTTATTAAATAGATATTTTGTCATATATGAAGCAATAACTTATAACATTTATACCACATAAATTCTAATAGATAGAACTATTGAAAATGTTCTTAAAAATCATCTGAAATAACAATTTCTTTGACAGTATTAATTTATTTTTTTACCACGTTAAACTAAAAGGGTCTTTGCCAGAGTCATTGGAAAGATTTTTTTTGGAACAAATATATAGAATTTCTAATATGGCAAACAAAATTTAGCAATTTATAGAGAAATTAGTGATGCTCTAATTTCTCTTTTCTCATACAAATGAAACTAATTTGTTTGACCAAAATTGGGACTGAACCAATCAGCAACAAATTTAATAATTAAAAGTTGAAATTGTTACTTTTGAAAATTGAAAGCCTAAATTCTAAAACTTTACAAATCAAGGATATCAAAATATAATTAATCTAAAATATAAAACAAATGAAAATCTTATATTCCATTTATTTTATCTATTTTTTATTTTCAATTAATGATCATTTGATCTAAAAAAAATGATTATTGTATTTGTAAACTTGGTCTAGTGGAAAACCTTGTCTAATCTAAAAAAAAATGGATAAGCATCAAGCATTATCAAAGTGCAATTACCCAAAACAGAAAATGGATTACAATCTTCTATTCCATTTTTTTTCTATATGTTTTTATTTATCTCATCTAAAAAACAGTTATTTTATTCAAAAGCTTCGCGCAATAATAAAACATTAAAAATATATTTTTGGATCCAGATTTGAAATTTGAGTGGAAATCTCTTTTCTCTCAAATTGTAATTAAAAAAAATCTAAAAACTGATTACCTATTATATGCAAATTTTTATTTGTTTATATAGGTAATGTTTTGATAGCACGTTGATCTTTTTCATTTTTTTTGTTATTTTATATTTTATATTTTGTTTACTTCAAAGTTTTAATTTTGTTTTAGTTTTGTTAACAAATAAGTTTGGATTTTGTATTCCATCTTTTTCTTAACTCCATTCATGTTTGATAAGTGACATAATATCAATTTTATTTAAAAAACTATTACTCTTTTTGTAAGTAATTTATTGTGTTTTTTGCTATAGTTTTTAAAATAAGGTAGCATTATAAGTTTGCTTTATTGCCACCTTCCTAATTTTTAATTCCTTGAAAATTTTCATTTACTTTTATGAGATTTGAGAAAAATATAATTACGGGATTGTATTCAATCTAGAGTTTGAAGGATTTTAAAGTGTTTAAAAGTTTGGAAGTATTCAATTTAGATTTTAAAGGAGTTTATACAAATCCAATTATATTCAATTCAGATTTTAATTGATTTTATAAAAATCTAGTAAAATCCAAATATATTCAGTTAGAATTTTGTAGAATTCTTTTGAAATTTAATAGTATTAAAAAAGTTATTGATTTTAAAAAATTTTAAAAAATAATAGATTTTAATGGATTTGAAATGATTTTAACAGTAAAATTGTGAAGAAAATTGTTAATATGATGTCCATCCCTAATCTTAAAGATTTCGTTGGATTTTTATAAATTTTTTATGAAATCTATAGAATTTCATTACAATCCATCAAATACTTTAAAGTCTATAACTCATTTTAAATTCATTAAATTCTAAATTGAACACACTCTCTTTAATTCCATATTTTAAAAAAAAAAATAAAAAAAATAAAAACAGTACTTTGATAAATAATTTGTTTTATTTTATTTGGTGATAAATATTGGAGTTAAAGCTTGAAAAGAAAAGGAAACTTTTTCCCCCCTTCTTTTGACTAATCTCGATTATAATTTATAATAAAAAGTCAAAAATATATATTAAAGAATATAATTTACTAGCCATTGCATTTAAACCATAAGCCTTTGAATTAGTAGATGAAATATATATTTTTAATATATTTTGTTATATAAAATAAATAATAAAATAGTACTTTAATATTTATTTTGATATTTTAAGGATTAAATAAAATTTTCTATAATTTAATTATTATTGTTATTATTTTATTGTGAACTCCATAAATGCTAAATAGTGATGATTAATGATTTTTCAAACCTAGGAGTACTAACTGCTTCTTGGTCAAAGCAATATTATATACATATGAGATTTTCTCCTAAGTTAATTTTTTTGAAGTGATAGATGCGTCCACTTTGATAGTAATTAAGAAGACTAATTACATGACGACCTAGTAATTAAATGTTTACTGGTATTACCTTAAAAAAAAAAAAAAGAAAAGAAAAAGAAAAATGTTTACTGGTAGGTATAGAAGAAGATAACAATAAATTGACATTAATTTGTATAGTAATTACTTCTAACAAACTTGTCGGCCCGTTAATTAAGGTGTAACCTAAAGATGGATACAGTTGCACAAAAGATAGATTAGACGTTTTAAGCAAAAAATGATAATAATAACAATAAAATAAAAAGGAGATAGACAATAGATTAGGAGTTGGCTTTACCAAGCGATTTGATAAATATTTTTGACAAATCACAGTCACTTTAGGTAATTGATAGAAAACTGTTTTATTTTAAAGGAATTATAATTTTAAAAAATTAATTATTTCCAATAATAAATCATAGATAGATGTATATTTATCATTGGGTAAGAAAAATTAAAAATTTTAATTATCCGTTAAAAATATTTTCAAATCATTTTAGACTTTATTTACTATTGATTTGCGAGTTTTAGAATCAATTATGAAATTTTTTTTTAATAATTTAAGTGTTTGGTAAAGTATAATAGAGTTAATTATTTGAATAGTTTAGCAATTATACAACAATTTCTAGAATTATATTTTAAAATGATATTAAAAATTTGATTCTTTTATAATCAGTACAGATAAATTTAAATTTCTAAAATACCCTTAATACCTTAATTAATTGATATAATATGATATTATATTTATCTTTTATTCTATCAAATATTCATACTCAAATTAAAATTCTAAACAACAGGGCTATCATTATTCATCTAATGAACAAAACAGGGTACGAACTCATTCTAATGCGAATTAATCCACCCTAATATCTAAATAAATGTACTATATATATATATATATCTATATAGACACAAATAATCTATTTTATTTTAAAATTTAGATTTCGACCCAAAAAAAAAAATTCACATATTTTAAGGTAATATTCTCTACAATTTATTATGTATTATTTAATTTTGACATAAAATGTATTAACATAACTACATATAAATCATTGATTTTTTTTTTATATAAATAACTTATAAACATCGTATCCATTTTAATAATTCAATTTAATAAGTTATTACATATTTATTTGTGACTTTTACATTTTACAATATTTTTATTAATATAAATTATCAAATAATTTATTTGATTATTCAATACATATGATCAGATCCTTTTAAATTTAAACATTATCAAATTATACCTTTAACCCTTCCCGAGATTTATTAGACGTCAATGGATGGAACGGGAGGTCCAACGAATGCACATGTCATAGTCAGGAATATAAATAATTGTCTGGGCTGTCAACCAGCATAAAAAAAAAAAATCTGTGGCTGTCAAATTTAGTAAATTATCAATTATGCTTTTATATGTAAAATTTACACAAGCTATTACCAAAAAAATATATCTATATATATAATATATATATATATATATGTATGCACACAAGCTTGATGAAAAAAAAAAAAAAAAAAGTTGTTTGAGTCACCCGTTTAGAAAAAAGGAAAACAAAAAAGTGATACCAACCAACCCGTTATAAATAATTTATATATATATATATATATATATATATATATATATTTTTCATTATTTATTCCCTGTATGATCATTTTTTTCAAACATGTTAGGCTTTAACTAAAGAAATTGCACTTTGGTCCATTTTGATTTAACCGGAGATTGCCGAGGCAAAAAAAAAAAAAAAATATATATATATATATATATATATAAAAGGCAAAATATATTATTAATATTATTAGAGACAACAATGCAAATAGGGTGAATTGAGCAAGGAAAATTCTTAGAATTCTGTTTTTTGGATTCCCAAATTTGTGCCCAATTGGCAAGATAAACGCAATGACTTGTTTCGTTATTTAGCAAGGCTTTGTGTACATATATATATATATATATATTGAAATGGGAGTAGCAAACTTAAATTTGAAATCCCCATCTTCTATAGAAGAAATTGATCTTTTTTTTTTTTTTTCTTTCCAATTTAATTTATATTAATCCATTTATTGGGTCAAATTATTAAATTGAGTCTGTACTATTATTAAATTGTGTCTGTACGAAGTTCTTGGTCAATAAGGTTGGTTGCAATTTTCTACATGTATATATGTATGTTGCTAGCAAACTAGCTGGATTCTTGGCAAAAGCCTTGACCCGGCATCTTCTTATTAGCTTATATTTGGTCTATGCCCAAAATTAAAAGTATTGAAGAAACAATACAGAAGAGAATGACAAAACAAATTAAATTCTTAAGCAGATGGATATATGTGTTTCATGGTTCTCCAAGTAAACGTCTCTTTCTATTTATGTGCCTGGAAGAGAGTTAATTCATTTCCGAAGTCTAGGTCTTCCTTTTCCATCTATCTAAGCAACTTTTCTTGTCCCAGGAAGGACAAACAAAATGATATAAGATATTAGAATGTAATTGAAAACTAGGCTTGAATATAGTCGTTCAGGTGAGAAACACAACATATAATATTAACATATATATATATATATATAGAGTGATGATATAATAAGTTATTTAGTATTGGCTATTAAGGATTAGGATCCATAAATCATATATAATAGTATTAATTTAAAACACTTTTTTATTTTTATTTTTTAATATTAAAATCCTAATATGAGAATATAAATTATTTCATAGAAGTCAAATTCTCATATAATATTTAAATAATATTGAATTTAAAAAAAAATTAAAATTTTATGCATTTATTTCTTTAGATAAGA
Organism: Ziziphus jujuba; assembly: GCF_031755915.1. Lineage (NCBI taxonomy): Eukaryota > Viridiplantae > Streptophyta > Magnoliopsida > Rosales > Rhamnaceae > Ziziphus > Ziziphus jujuba. The sequence continues at coordinate 17,485,142 of NC_083384.1, forward strand.
TCTTTGAACTTGAGTCGAGGTTGAAAGGGTATATTTAATTTAGGATTTAATAAATTTAAAATCATTTTAAAATTAAGAAAACAAATTATAAGCTACTAAACAATGACTGATTAATATTACCAAGTACACGTACAACATGCACAACTAATCAACAAAAAATAAATGTCTAAGTTAGATAACAAAAGTGTTTTTTTCAATAAAAAATATATATCTTTTTAATGAAATATAATAAATTTTGTATATCATCTACATAACATGTCCCTGTATAGATAGTCAAGTGGTTTTGCCACTGGTTTTTAAATTATTATGGGCCTTACACGACATGGTTATGGTTAAACCTCATAATATCATGCGAGTTTGTTTCCTATTAATAGTTTTGTTAGATTCATAATTCATCTCCTCTTAAGTTTTACAATTAGTTAAGAATATTATTCTCAAATTCACATATATATTTATATATGTTTTTGTTTTTTTTTTTAACTTTTAACTTTCACTTTTTGATTTTAACTTTCATTTTTTCATATATTTTAGTGGGAGAATATGTATTTGATAATGAAGGTGAGGAAATTCAAACTCTAGAACTTTGCCAATTAGAAATAGTGGTTTAACCACCATTAAGCTACCTAATGGAGACTAATGGAAAGAGTAATATTTGAAAAGTACTTAACAATGGCATCTAGATTTAATTTTATTCATATCTTAATGTTATTTTGAAAATCATGAAAGAAAGCATAAAACAAATTTGATCTCTGTTTCACTTTGAATTTATAATCCATTTCATGGTTTAAGCTTTTATTATCTATGGTTTAATGACAAAATCATAATTATTATTATTATTACTATTATTTTCTACACCGATACAAATACAATCGGTAACTTTAGGAGATAAGACAGAGTCAACCTGACCAAATGTCGGTGGTACGAATTACAATCTTCATTAGAACACATAACCTTGCTTGAAACATGGGAGAATGAAAATAATTTTCAAAGTAATAATGGTAGAATATGTCTCCAAATATATATCAATTAAGAACTTCAATTAACTTTCAACATAAATATTCTACAACCAATGTACAGGAAAGAAATCAAACATCCAAAAATTGACCCATACATTGTCGAGAAACGAATATGTAAGGTGTTGGATATTGTTCATATAAATTGCTTACTCTAAAATAAAAATTCAAAAGTAAGAAGGCCAAAAACTCTATGTATAGACCATGAAAGATTCGTCCCACAATATTGACACCGTCTTTGGTACAGATATATATATATATATATATATTGTTTGGGAGCAAAGTATGTACATAGATATTATATATTTATAAGAGTTGCTTGTTTCGGAGAAGATAACATAAACTAAAAATATCCAAATGTCGTTCCACATGTAACTGCGGTTGGCTGGAATCAATATGTTTTCATTTATGGTCAAAATGCATGGTCTATATTCAGAAATTAAGCATGAATGAAGATTTCTTATTGGACCGACCAATGTTAGGTTTGGTCACTACAATAAAAAAGCATAAGTCTTTTACTTGGAAATTCCTTATTTAGTTAAAATGATAATTAATATTTTAATTTTAATTTAAACCTTAAATAAAATGTTGCTATAAAATGTTATAATTTGTAGCATTCGATATATCATTATTCCTTACTTTTTTAAAGTTAGAAAATACCTATTTAGAAAATTCTTCTATATATATATATATATATATAATTATTCTCTCAATCCAAAAATTCCAAACAATTTTTGTCCAAAAAGCCTTGAATAATATGTAACCGTTGTTCGAGATTTCCCATGATTATTTATAAAATCACTTTTTTAATAGGTCCCCGGGGCCCACAAATCCATTTACGCCAAACCAAATACAATATGGAAGAAAACCCCAAATCGGACTCTACAAGCCATCATTCCCAGAAAATTCACTCGACACCTTTAGGTCCAAAGGGACTCCACATGACATTTCGGTGGTTTGCTCGTCCTGTTGGATCAAAGGTTATTTCGACCTAACAACGGCTAGGATAAAAATGCTAACCAAATTAACTTTTGGGATTCGTATAAAAAAATAAATAATAAAAATAAATAAGACTTTTGGGATCGTCAACCCATTCATATGCCATATCTTATTCTATAAGACTTTAATGGTAGTTTGGTTTACGATTAAATGGTGAAATATAAAATATATTCTTAAAATTTTAAATTTTTTTATTTTTATTTTGTTGGGTTTTAAAATTAGGTATAAAATTGAGTTTATCTATTTTTATGAATTCCAATTTTGCAAAATAAGGAAATTTTATTCTTTTTCATTTTTTTTATTCAATGTTATATTTTATTATTGCTACCAAATTTAAACATATATATATATATATATATATTCCATACCTTTTTATTCCTAGAATTACCAATCCTATTATTATTATTATTATTATTATTATTATTTAAAAAAGAAAAACAATTGTTCTGCCAATCAAACATATACTGAATTTTGGAATGTTATCCCAAAACCAATATGTCAAAGTCTAATTAAACAAATCTAAGAAAATCCAACGCTCATTTTTAAGTACCTTAATATAATATTATTACTTGTTATTATTTTTTTTGGAAAACTAATTAGATATTATCTTAATTTGATAAGAGACTAATCTTACGTATATATGTAGAATTAAGAAACCGAGTACGTGTTGAATTTGATCCATTAATAATAGTATGCAGTTTTGAAGTAGAAAATTAGTTTGTTATAAACTTAAAAGAGCTGAAAAACGCTTTGGCACCGAAGAATCGTCTAACAATATATATTGCTCCAATTAGACGAGACAGATATTGGGTTGCCTTGCCCGTCAAACTAACGAATAGAAGGTGTACGAATATTTAGCGCTGCGGTCTGCATGTGAAGGTCTAAAAGTGTGTTGCTAGCTAAGTCTAAAGCTTTGAATTTGCGTTTTACTTTTAGTAGTTGATATTGAATTTGTATATGTATTTTGTTTTTGTCAATTAGGTCTATAAGTTGACAATTTCATTGTTTGAGAACGACTGTTATTGTTTAAGGACGAATGCTATTTGGTGGAGACTCTTTTAAGTCTTCCAAAAAAAAATTAAAAAAAAAAATCAAATAATGAAGAAAGTCCATGCACATTATGGTCTACGTCATAGTAAATGGTCACAAATGGGTTACAGGTGGCCGTTGAAAGTGTAAAAATGTATAGTAGTTAGCAAAATGTCTTTTTGGCTTTTCCATGAGGAAATTGGGTGGAAACGTATAACATGGGGATTAAGAAGCAGTTATACCAAAATTAAAGGGGAAGTAAAATGCAAAATTCTTCAAACCATGAAAAAAAGCCTATTTACAAGTCACATCCAAAATGGGTCAAATTACAAACCAAACGTAAAATCCAGAATCTAAAATTATAGGACTACAATGCGTTCTTTTTGAAACTATTGGTACCAATGAAGTGCGCAATTAACTTTTTTTTTTTTTTTGGCTTGGAGCGCAATTAACTTTTATTTCGTTTACCAAAAAAATTGATTATGAAGTCAACATACCACATATATATCTATTTTCAAATTTAAGAATAATCAAATGAAATCTCTCCTATTATAGGGAAAAAAAAAAAACTAAAAGTAGTAAAACAAAAGTTATCGAAGAAAAAAAAAATTCATACAATTGGGGGATTTAACATTAATCCTTGTCTTCAATAAGAATAGGGATTTGAATGGATAAAAATTAATTTTCATAATGATGTAAGACTACTTGTTTGCGTGTGTATAAATGTATATATATGCATGCTTATGTGTGTATACATAACTATATATATATATATATGATCATGTTCAAATCAGATTTTTATTATCAGAATTAATATGAATTTTTTTTTTTAGGCCTATAAATCACATTAAGGATTGAAAATGTAAAATTATATTTATTAATTATTATATTCTAATAGAAATTATTTTTTTTAAATAGAATTTTTATGTGCTACTAAATTTAAATTTGTTTATTTTTTAATTTTAAATGATGATTGTAGATATTAAAACTATTTAGTTATCCTGATAAAAAAAGATCCTATGTTAAAATTAATATGTTATCTTCATCTAAACCTGACTTTATAAATCGTAATCCTTGATATTAAAATTATATAATTGTCATGACAAAAAAATATCTGATATTAAATTTATTAAGCTGTTCTAATATGATTGTGACTATATTTATATATATATATATATATATATATATATATATATATATGATATTATATATAGTTACAATTATGACCCTTAAATTTAAAATATTGTAATTTTAAACTTTGAAATTTCAATTTATTGCATTATATTTTAAATGATTTTTTTTTAAACTAACGGGGTAAATGTCACTATAGCTTCCTTTATTTTACTATTTTTTTAATATTACATTCCGATTATAAAAAAATCAACATAACACCTTCACATTTCGGTTTCATTTCGATGTAATATCACTTTTTAAAAATTGAGTTAGATTTTGACTTGTTTATTTATCATTTAGTGAAATTCTTTTAAAATAACAAAATTAATTTAATAACCCATAATGTCTTTTCGAAAAGAAAAAAAGAAAAAATGAAAGCAATTCATAATAATTTTTTTCTTTCTTTTAAGAGAAAAAACAGTTTTAAATGAATTTAATTTGAATAATTTTTAATTTTTAAAATTATATTTGAGAGAATAGTGATTTATATACAATTTGTTATTATTATTTTTTGATAAATTGGGAAAATGATGTTACCATCTAGATACACCTTAGCAATTTTAACGTGTATGTATCTATGTTATTTTTTTTTAAAAAAATACATCAAAATAATAAAAAATTATAGAAGTGAAAAAAAGTCAAATAATAATAAATCGGTTAAATTTTTATTCTATTGGTAAGAATTTAAAAAATAATATTATTTTAAAATGAAAACAAAATATAAAAATATTAAATCGATAATATTAATATAGTTCTTAAAAAATAATAACACGGAGGCTATCAATGTTTATTATTAGCTTTATCGTAGGCGGACCCATGTGGGGCAGGGGCACGTGTCCCCCTCATTTATTTTTTTAATTTTTTAATAATACTTATTTCACTTGTTTACTATTTTATCCCTTTGCAAATAAATATGTACACTTGTGCCTCCCTCCTTTATCTCTCCTACTTGTAATGGGTTTAATTTTTTTTTTTTCCATTTATTTTCTTAGTTTTATTACTATTTTAAACTTATATACGTGTATTTTGGTTTCTCTCACTTATCAACAACTATAATTATTTAATATAACATCAATACTTTATAATTCCATAGCAATGTGATACTTATTATTCAAAACAATATATTACTTATTTAATTTTTATATATAATAATAATACTTATCGTACACTTATCAATAATTATACTCAATTGATAAGATTGGCTAATAACAATAGAAAATATGGTAATTTAAACAAGAAAATATTTATTTATAATACAATACTATTTAATTATAATTTGAAACATTTTTATTTTCTTTGGTTTCTTTTTGCCTCAACGAGCCTTGAGTATGTTTATTTTTTAAAAAATAATTAGATAATAAATTTATTGTGAATACAAAATCATTTTTGGTAAAGTATTGAAATCATTATCTTCTCCAATCTTTTTTTTAAGAAAAATAAAGAAAATTATCTATTCTAATTAGCCATATACTATAATATATAACAAAGCAAAATAAGGTATGTTTGTATATATTTGTATTTCCTTATAATATAACTTAGAAGTTATTATGTAACGGTTGCCCTCCCACCTCTCCTATAATTTTTTTTGGGCTTCGGGCCCCATTACATATGACTCTCATGTCACCAATATTAAAAGGCAATTGAATATAATTTGTTTCAAATTATGTCATTTTATTTTAATTTGTTGAAATTTAAACTCTTAAATTTTAAAGATTTGTTCTTTATTATACTCAATTCGTAAATCCCATTTAGCTAAAGAATTACATTGAATTAAAATGTTACATATTAAATTACAATATTTCAAACTTAGAAGTTGAAAGTGCATTTTTCTTTAAATTAAAGTGTACTCGTAACTAATTAAAAGAAAAAAAGGAAAAAAAAAACACAAAAACAACATTTTATCAAAATCCATTGGTTGGGCCGTTTTAGATCTCAATACAAAGAGAGAAAAAAAAAAAAAAAAAAAAAACACAATAGAAAGCCCATTCCAAGGCCAAATTCGAAAATAAGAAAAGTAAATATAAAAAACTGCAAGTGCAATCAGCGGCTAGTTGACCAAATACCAAAACATTTTAATAAAATAATAATTTAAAGACGGAAAAACCCTTTCCCGAGACCAAAAAAAAAAATTCTCATGATTAATTTAAGAAATAAAGGAAAATAAAATAAAATAAAATAAAAGAAAAAGTAAAAAAGAGAAGGTAAGTCCAAAATCCCAATTCCCGAGTTCGTAGATCCGAAAAATGGTCCGGTTCGCCGGCGCTGTGAAACCTAGGAGAAATAAAAGCTCCCGAATTCTGACTACGAATCGGTAATTTCTTTCTCATAATCTCCCTTTTATTATTTCTAATTTAACCTAATTATTATTCACTCCGTGCACGATTTAATTATTTTTAAATTTTTTTTTTTGGGAAATTAATCTTTATAATAATACTTATAATAATAATTTGAATTTGAATTTGTTATTCAAAATTCACAATTCTGATTGAAAGCATTAAAATTCAGAAAAAAATTCGAAACAATTTCAGTGCAAAAGGCATCTCGAGGAGATGTGCCATCAAAATGCTTGCGTGCATCTGTCGGTAGAAGAAACAGCTGTATTGGAGGAGAGTCTGCTTGTATATTGCAAGCCTGTTGAGCTCTACAACATTCTTCGCAGCCGTGCCAACGACAATGTAATTTTCATCTTCCAGCTTTTCCTTCAGCTTTTTTTTTTTTTCGCTGTTTTACTGTTTAATTGTATGGATTTTTCTTTTTATTGATTGTGAGGATTTTATATATATGTATGTGTATATAGATATATATATATATATATATGTATTGGTTAATTTTAATTTTGTATGTATTTTTTTTTCTTTTCCTAGAGTAATTGCCTTTTGGTTACTTTGTACGAGATCTCTTGGACTCTGCAAATGCTTTTGGGTAGGGTGAAAAATATCTATTAATATGAAATAAAATATAAAATGGTTTCTTTTATTTATTTATTTTTTCGTATAATTGAAATTTAACTAATTATTTAAGGTGGGTTGGAATGTTCATTTGAGTAAGAGAGAGAGGGATCGTTAAGAGCGGTTGGGAGGAGGTAGAGGTGGATCAAGGGTGCCAGGGTGAGAAAGGAAATGAACGTGGTTCTAAATGGATTCCTAAACCCTTACCTGTAGTGTGATTAAAATTTGTGTCAGACCAAAAAAGTTCAAAAATTTAAGTTGGGGTCGTACAAAAAGGAAGTTAGTTAATATGTCTGTACAGATTGGAGTTTGTCATCTGACCCACCTAACTGTAGGGTGTATACTATTGTTTTTTTATGTTTAGACTTCCAATCTAGTTGAAATCATCTGGTATGTACATTTGAATGTTTATCAATGCTTGACATCTGCTACGTATGCCATTTTTCCTTTTTTTTTTTTGGGGCATGCTATGTTTCAGAGTTGAACAAAGTTTGCAAATTCTAGCCATATACTTCTGGAATTTAGTTTCTAATATATAGCTGAACTTTCCCTCTTTTGTAGACTTCTTTTCTTTAAAGTTGGAAGTCTAAGTCCTCACATTATGCTTGTAGAAATTTAGTTATAATTTGTAACGGATCACTATCTCTTTTACAGCCATCATTTCTTCGAAGATGTTTACGTTACAAAATTCAAGCAAGACGTAGAAGGAGGTATTAGTTTCATTGATATATAGATCATGCATTAGCATTGGAAGTACAGTTCCACTGCTGTACTACTTGCTTATTTATTTCTTTATTATATAATTGTTATTATTTTTCATATCTAATATTTTTATTCTGTAAAGCCTGCTGGAGTGCTTTTTCACATCAACGAGAATTACCTGATTAATTTTCTAACTCTTTTTTATTTTTTTACTTTTAAACATTTGATGCTGTTAATATGTTTATACTGCCTGCATTTATATGATAATTGGCTTGTTTGTATGTTTACTTTTTTAATATATTTGGCTGCAAAATCTTGTTTAGGCTGAGGGCTGGAATGGTAATCTTCAACTATAGAGACTGCCATAACATGTTACGAAAGACTGAAGGTATAGTGATTTTCTGTGCCTAGTGAACTTTATATTGCTCAGTCAGTTGAGACAGGAGTGAATAAACAATTTGGTTAATGCGACTGTGGTACAAGATTTTGGTCAAACTTGTTTCTTGTTGTTCAAGTGGAAAGGAGCTAGAAGGGAAATTTTACTTATGTTCTTTATTTTTATTTGAGATGGATTGGGTCCATTCTAATTGGTACTCTTATTCTTACCATTGAAATTTCAATAATTAAGCCCATATAGTTTTATGCTTGTACAGAAGGACCTGTTAAGTAAATGAAGAAAATGATTTTTTAAATTTATTTATTTATTTACTTTATTTTTTATAACATATATTTACTGATAGATATAGTTGGTTTTAAGATTAAAGACATTTATATACTATCTTTTGTATGTTTTTGATGTACAGTTACTGAAGGCTTCTCTTGTCCATTTTGCTTGATGCAATGTGCAAGCTTTAAGGTATATTCTAATCTTGAGTTGTGTGCTTATTTGTGAAATATTCCATTCAGCTAGAAATTTTCAGGAAAATATCTTACAACTTAGTATTGGTGTAGTAGATCATTGAGGATGAACATTGAGCCGGACTACTTTCTTATTTTGTATGGTGTTTAAATTTTACATGTCTTTAAATTTAAAAGTTTGACTTTTTTGTTGTTTGTTTACCTACTTATGTTAGATTTCTTTTCATATTTGTATCCACATTATATTTTCCCAGAAAAGTGCTATTAATTTACCCTTCATAATAGCTTCTGAGAATTTCTTACTGTTCCCTTGATTTTTTGATATTACTGCTTATAGCTTTGGATTTTTTATAATCATAGATAGATGTTTCATTTTTGACTAGAAAATCTTTGTTACTTATTGTAGTGAGATACTGAACAAAACATTTTACCTTTTCTTGTAGGGCCTGCGTTATCATTTGTTGTCTTCACATGACCTTTTCAACTTTGAGTTTTGGGTTGGTAGTTCATAATGTAAAGTCAGTTGCTGCTTAGTTGACCCTTTTGGAGAGGCTACTCAAGAAACATTTATCTTGTAGGTAACTGAAGAGTATCAAGCAGTCAATGTTTCTGTAAATATTGCCATATCGAGATCAGAGGTCAGAGCTTGTATTTATATCGGAGTTTTGTGGATGTGTTAATTTGTGTCGGGTGAAACATATAATCCCTTCTATGGGAGTCATCACAAGCAAAAGCATCTAATGTGAACCAGCCAGTTGGCACCAATTTCTAACATAAATAAGGTTCTCTTGTATGGAGAACTATTAGATTTGGATCCATGTTATTTCACTTGTGTGAGATAGCTAAACAGAATAACAGGATAGAATTTACAAATCTTCTAGGATTTTGCTCTCAGTGAGATGTTTTACATTTTTCTATTACGTTCATGCAATAACAACTACTGAGTTTCCCATAGTGGTATTGGTCATTGAATTTTCCATTTTTTTAAATCAGAGATTCAAGTTGTTTTCATAGTTACACTTGCACACTTATGGCAGTTTAGAATTACAATCAAGTCCATTTTCTCAGTCTGAAATACAAATTTCTTTTGCTTCCACTTTATTGTTTTCCAGCTTATCGGGTCTTGGTTATATATTTATGCAGACTGTTGCAGATAGAGCATTCCCACAACACCAGTCATTCTTCTTCTGGTCGGTTTCATAACTCTGCGTACAACTTACAGCTTCGGTTGATATCCTACTTGTCTTTTTTTTCTTTTCCTTTCTTAATCTTCTACTATTTTTCTTTCATCTAAAGAATACTGAGAGTTCAAAAGGTGTGAAAAACTTTTTTCTGCAGCTCAAGATCAAGAAGGCTCCGGCCAAAGAACCTTCTTCAAAAGAAAAAGCATGTTGATGTACAATTTTTGGAGTTGGACTCATCTACACTTGCCAGTGAAGGAACAATCAAGGGATTTTCAGAGAAGGATGATGGTAAAAATTCTATACTGATGCATCTAAAAATTTTAATGGGATCTTTCCCGCCTCTTTGTACAAGAAAAATCTCTAGTTTCTAGCTAGACTTGTGTTTGGATTTGGCTAACACTCATTTTTTCTGTATGCATGACTCCTACTTGGACAAAATCTAATCAGGATTTGAGTCAGTTTTGCTAAATTTATAGGATCACTCAGATACTCTCTAAATATTTTATGTAAACTTAATGCATACTTCTCTGTTTGATTCACTCCAATTCTGTACATGATATAGTTGCGTTTGAATCCAATTCATGTTTCATATAATTTATTGCTTTCCTTAGAAAGGATATAGGATACAAATGATATATTTGATTGAAAATTACAAATAAAAATTTTAATACATAACTCAGGTGTTACCTGTTATTATTTTCTGGAGAGATTCATTCATTATTATCATCATATGTCTTTTGTGTGGAAGACTGAAATTAAATTTCATGCTTTAGATGCTGTATCTTGCAAAGGTGAAAAGGCATCAAAATCATTTTGTTGTGAGAAAAATATGCAGAGTGGTAGGCATGGACAGGAAAACAATGATCGTGATTGTCCTAGTTCCATGGAGTGCATAGAACGTGTCGGATCAAGTTCCAATGTTCCAGGAATTACTATTGCCATGGCGCAATCTTCCATGGACCTTGATTGTGCCAAACCGCTCTCAGGAAGTGATCCTGCCCCTCCTGCTAAGACAAAGAAAACCATTGAGCGATCAGACCCTAGAAAGTAAGTCAAGGGATGCCATGTTTTCATAGTTGTCTTCCACTGAATTCAGAGGCTCAAACATTGTCTTCTATTTATTTGAAAATCACTTTATTTGCTAAAAACGATAGCAGCTACATTCTTGGTTGAGCTATAGTAGTGTAGAGACTATCAAATTAAAAACATTTGTGCAGAAAGGGCAGGATGCCTCTCCAAAAACAATAAAGTATAGCATGCATTAACAACTTATATTTATGTTATTGAATTTTAATTATATATTTTTCAAAACCTCAAAATTGTGTTCTCCACTACCTTTGTTAGGTTCCCATGCAGACATTGATCTACATATGCTTACTTGACCTGTGTTTTTACCAACTTCTATCCCATGTTTTCATGGATCTATGTCCAGCTTTTAATAGATACCTTCATATCTCTTCTATTTCTTCTCTGATTTACCAGCTTTTGTGGACTGGGTCTTCTAGCTGCCTGGCTTATATAAGGTGAAGCCCAGATAGTCCAATATATGGATATATATATATATATATATATATATATATTATTAAGTATATAGATATTTCTTTTTCTCCTTCCATATATGGTGTATTTTTATAGCACACAGATCTTCCGCTGGTGTTGTAGTTGTTCCACTCCTGTATGAACATTCATTTCTTAGTCTTATTCAGGCACCTCAGTTGCAACTTTCCTCAATTAAAAGATTTCTACATTGTGCATCATTTAATTGTTCTCAGTACTTTTCATGAGCCATTTTTCCTTTATCTGCTTTTGTCAACAATCATCACAAGCCGATATAAAACACACAACTCGTTTAATAGAAAGCTGGTATACTTATGTGCTGCTGCTGTAGTTCCTTGTACTTCTGAATTGCTGCTTTTAGTTCCTTATCCGATGTTATATTGGTTTTCATACATAAAAACTAACTAAACTTTTGCTCCTCCAACTTTGAGATTCTTCTTATTATTAAGAATATCTAATTTTGTCACATGCTGATTCATTTTTTTATATTTTGAATTATTTGGCTAGCCGCGTGCTCCTGCAGAAACGACAATTCTATCACTCGCACAGAGTTCAGGTGATTAGAAATTTAGAATATTTATTTCATCAGTCTTCTTTGTTTTCCTTTCTTCTCCTTCTTCTTTTTATTTATTTATTTATAATTTTTTTTTTTATGTGTGTCTCTTATTGTTATCTCTTACATACCTTCATTATTTCACTCCAATCTTTAATTTCTTTGCAAAGAGGATGTAAACTGTAGCCTCAGATGTAGTTTGGTATTAAACTTATCTTATCGAAATTAAGCTCAACAACCTTTTTGCAATGTTGAATGTACTTTTTGTCAAAATTATAAAATCCACATTTATTTCTGCCATAGTTGTTTGAAAATGCAGTTTGATGCTATGATTGGTATTTCCTGAAAAGCTTATTTAAAATTTGGACAGTAATAAAATGGTTTCTATATTGGGGAACATTTCAAGATATGAAATTATTATTTCTTTCCCGCCTCAGTAACTCTTAAGCATTTCTCATTTTTTTCTTTTGGTTCTTTGAAGTTTTCACGTTTTATGTTTAAATCATTGTTCATCATATCTAACTGGTTTCTTAGTTGTAGAATTATTGTATACTCAAGATTTTAAAGTTAATGCAACAAATGTACTCCAATTAAGTATCCTCTAGAGGATTATAACTGTTTAGGAGCGTGCATGTTGGTTATATGGTTTCCTAATAAAGAAATGGGTTTTACTAAATAATCATTGTACTTGGCTGATCTTATTCTGGACCCGGTGGGAACTAAGGCTCTTGGTTCCATGTTTGGGTCATACTAGTTGGCCAACAATTAAATGAGACTGCTGGAGTATCTTCAGTAGTTTCAGTCAAGGCTTCTTCTTCTCCCTAAGTGTGTATATTTGTTGTGCATATGTTCAAATGCAGTTCTAGAGGCAAAATAAAGTTGACAGTGTTTCTGATATATGTATATATCCGTGTGATATATTGTCTTGACCAACAGTGTTTAAGAAATTCTAATTACTTGTTTGCATTTAAAGCCTATGGCATTAGAGCAAGTGATGTCAGATCGTGATAGTGAAGATGAAGTTGATGATGACATTGCAGATCTTGAGGATAGAAGGGTATGCTTGTTGGTTATGATCTATATTTATATATATATATATATTTCTTGGCATCCTTTTTCTAATTGAGATTCTTGTTACAGCATTTGAACATATTTTCTTGCCTGGCATATTTATCTACCTGATTCTTATTCTGCAAATAAATTGTAATCTGCGCTTGTCAATGCTAAAGCAATGACATAAAGGAAAAGAATTTGTGGAAGGACATGAGCATCTTTAACTATATGTGGCACAGGCTTCATTTAAGGAAGTTAGCGTTAAATTTGACTGTTTTTATTAATTGATTTATATTAAATAAAAAATGTGGTGAACTCACATTCTTAAGATTAACCATTATGGCTTTGGATACTTGATTGACCATACAGGAATTATAATTTATGGAATCATAACTTTGTTTAAGCAAATATAATTTATGGAGTCATAACTTTGTTTAAGCAAATATAATTGGATGATATGTATCTCTCTTCTTGATACCTCTCAACCAAAGTTTATGGATTTGGCACACTGAAATGCTGGTTAGGATTCTCTATCATTTCTCACGATAATATATAACTTGCTGGTCGAATGTTTTTCATAGCTTGCTAATCAATCAAGCTTGCCAAAATGCAATGTCCAATTAAGTTCAGACTATCATCATGATCGAACTATAGCATCTTATTAAGAATCTTGTCTAAAATTTTGAGATTCCTGCGTATTGAATAGTCAAAAGATAGAACTTTCTTCATATGTAAAGTAGTCAGATATTCTGTCTCATATATATTAGATGTACATTCATTAATCTTTTGATCTTTGGAAGTCACCATTAGTCTTAAAAGTTTAAACTGTTACAAAGTGGTTGGTTTTATTTACATGTGACAAGTACATTAACTTTTAGTTGATTTTATAGAAAGGTAACGGGAACTTAAAACTTGATCAGCCATCACTTAAAATTATTTTCTGCATTAAAACACAAATGGTTCTTTGAAAAGATAACTTTTGTTTTTTAGTTTTGGAAAATTTTTTTGCGAGATCAAAGCTATAATTGCGTATAAAGACACAAGTTGCCTATCTATGATATATTTAATGTATCTTATGCTCAGGAACTTGAAAACTAAAATCAAGCTGCTCTGTTTCAGATGCTTGATGATTTTGTGGATGTTACCAAAGATGAAAAAAAGCTTATGCATCTTTGGAATGCATTTGTGAGACAGCAAAGGTATAATTCGCAGGTTGCTTCTGGTTCTCTCATTTTTTTCTAAATTATGTATCTTTTCTTGTTTCTTTTTTATCTTCTTCTCCCTTGCTTTAGGATGTCAAAGATTACGAAAAATGATAGCATGTTTGGGTCATCAACTGCCCGTTTCTTGGTACATTTTTTATGCAATTTTTATTTTAAAAATTATACTGTCATTTTGCAGGGTGTTGGCAGATGGCCATATTCCCTGGGCATGTGAGGCATTTTCAAAACTTCATGGAGAAGAGCTGGTCTCATCTCAAGCTCTTTTTTGGTACCATTCTTGCACTACTTAGCCTTGATTCTTTGACCATGCCTTCTTGTTTCTTATATTGATTTTTTTTTCCCAGATAAATACGTATAAAATTTTCTTCTATTGGTTGATGTTTCTCAGTATAAGCTGGGTGACAAATGCCTCTCCACATTCGATGAAGTGTGTAAATCTACTTCTACGCCCACAATATGAGGAGAGGTGTTTGTGTTGCCCAGTAGAAAATTACTGAATATGTTTAAAGTTTATTTTCTATTCTATGACTATGCCCACATACGTTATAATTTAACATTGAAGTTATAGATTGTTTATATGGTATTGGGGTTTGGGCTGTGGGAGATTTACTGAATGTGCTTTTTTTTATTTTATTTATTTATTTTTTTATGGACTGAGTACAGTAAGCCCTAGATGTGCAAGACGAATGTCATTTATGTGGTTGATTATTCTATTTGTTGCACTAAAAATTTTAGCCTCATCTCTAACACATGCTTGTTAGGGAAACTTCATGTCTTGTTCCACACATATCAAGATGACTTATAGGTCTTTGTGGGTCTGTAGAATCTCATTCCATGCATATTGGTTTGGTTGTCTCTGTAATAACTCCAAGGACATAAACTCGCATCTTCTAGCTATTGAATAAACACTCTATAAATAACCGCAAAACAATTTTACTACTGGATCACTTACCTTGGGTTCATTTTAAAGTACAGTTAATCATATTTATCCTGACTTTGAATATTCTTTGTTCTGAAATTTCAATTATAACTGCATGTTGTTATCATTTTTGGGTATTTATCTGAAATGTGAAATGCTCTTGGCTCCAGGTGTTGGAGGTTGTTCATGATCAAACTATGGAATCATGGTCTTCTAGATGCCTGCACCATGAACAACTGTAATATAATTCTTGAGGAACACAGAAACAAGGTACCAGACGCTAAAACAAGTTAAGATGAATAATAACTATCTCGGCTTTGTAGAGTACCAAGATGAGATGGGTATAGGTTACTTTTGCCTTTAGAGTTTTGTT
Source organism: Ziziphus jujuba (assembly GCF_031755915.1). Taxonomy (NCBI): domain Eukaryota; kingdom Viridiplantae; phylum Streptophyta; class Magnoliopsida; order Rosales; family Rhamnaceae; genus Ziziphus; species Ziziphus jujuba. Next base: position 17,500,726 of record NC_083384.1, read on the forward strand.
TTATTCTCCAATTTCGATTATTATATATTGCACAAGTGGAGTCAAATTCATTTTATAGACAAGAGTAGGGAATATGTGGGGGGTTTTCCATCTCTCTGTTGTTTTTAGATCAAGTGAGCCTCTCATTGTCATTGGCTTAATTTGGAGAAAAAAAAGGAAATCAGCTCCTTTGGCCCCTCTGAGCTGTTATCATGTTTAATTCTAATTTTACCATTCTTGTTATGTTAACCATTATTATATAGTGAGCAATTTAAATCTACGTTCTTATAAATTTTTCTCTTTCTCTCTTTGGTATATACCTATTGTATGATTTAGATTTTTAAATTTCCAAAGTTGTGGGAAGGTTTGATGGAAGTTTGAATCGTGATTAGTCTTGATAATGAACTGGGCTAGATTGATTTTGGGTCCTGTAGTGGGCCCCTTAGTTTTTTATTTATTTGTTTATTAAAAGGGCGGTAGAAAACCCGAAATTACACTAAAAATGCCACGAGAGGAGGGAACTCCCATATAGTCGAGAAATCAAACCAAGAGTAAAATTGAAGCCGAGGTTAGCTAAACCATCAGCCACCCCGTTTACATTCCCTATGAAGTATGATTAACAGAGAAATCTTTATCGAGTTGAAGGATGCTTATGCAGGTCTGATTTAGCTAGCCCAGTCAACAACAATAGCGGAATCAAACTCAATAACAGCTTTGGTAAAATTCAGAGACTCAAGCAGCTTGAGACCAAACAAAGGCCCGGGATTTCAGCTAGGACACAGCTAGCTTTCCCAAGATTAATCGCAAAACTAGAAATTCAATGTTCTTGATGATTTCTGATGACCCCACTAGCTCCAGCTACATCTAAATGAGATTTATAGCTCCCTCTGTATTGAGCTTAATAATCCTTAAGGAGGAAAATTCCATTTTAACCAAGACGACTGCTTAATAGGTCTAGCAGAACTTCTGATGATAGCAGTATGCATATCCGAAGCATAATTCAAAATGGCATCTTTTGGGTTGCCAGGCCACTTGAACTTTGTACCAAACGTCGCACTACACCGCCATTTCCAAGCAACCAGCAGCATACGGCACAGACAGGATTCTAATTGAGATGCAGTATGATAATGGGCTTCAATAGTAACATTTGCTTTTCAAGTTTAATTGGCTGCTGATAATGATAATGGGCTTCAACAGTAACATTTACTTTTCAAATTTAAGTCCAACCAATCAGACCAAGTATCGCTAAAAACCTGAGTATCCGAATCCAGGATTTCAAGAGAAAGCCAGGCCCCTCTCACCTTCTACAATCCCTTAAGAGTTATTGTTATCATCGCAGCAAGCAAAATAAATGGGAGAATTGGACAATACCTTTGTAAAACCGGCTTTCGTTTATGAGCAATCTACCATGAGCCGTGGTCCAACAAAAGGAATGCAAACGAGGAATAACATCAAGGCTCCAAATACATTTCCATATTTAGTCATCAGCATGATCATTAATATTTTCCAAGAAACCATTAGCTGATTTAACAATGAAATTCCTGCTACAAAGTATGGGAACAAATGAGACTATCTTCCATTAAGGGGTCCGCAGAAATACGACCGCTTATAAAATTCTGTTTCAGCTCATAAGGGACAAGAGAATCAAGGTCATTCAGGAGCCAGAAACCATCATGAATGATGTCAGCAACTGTGAGGGACCAATTGATATTAAGATTAACACTTAGCAAGAGAAGAGAATCCTTTCAAAAAACTTTTCCATTGATAGGAGCTTAAATTCCCAGAACAAATAAGATTCATTTTCACAAAATCCAGATTATATGTTCTTTTATGGACGAGAAACCACAAGCTAGTAGAGTCATGAAGGAGTCTCCAAGCAATTTTCATTAAAAAAGCTTGATTCATGATATGAGCCTTCTCAATTCCAAAACCACCATTTCTCTTTGGGTTACAAATTGAATTCCAATCAATAAGATGGATTTTCCTAGAATTTTTAGAACCTTGCCAAATGAAGTTCTTGTAGGGGTTCGGCCCTCTCTTAAAGCCTAGCCCATTATTTTTTTTTTTACTTGTTCCTTAAGTTTGGTTAGTGGTCATGTTGTTTTTTTTTTTTTTAATTTATTATTATTATTATTATTTTTATTTTATAAAATATAAAAAATGCAACTTTAGGTGTCTAGTTTTCAATTTTAATTCATACTGACAACATAATTTTTTTTTTAAAAACTACAAAAATATTTTTTTTTAGAGAATTTTTTTGTATATTAATTTCAGAGAGAAATAATACATTTTTTTTTTCTCAATATTTTTGTATTTTGTTTTCTTTATTTTCTGTGTTTTTCTTGGATCACAAGAAGTGATATCAAAGCCAAGATACAACGACAGGGTTCATTGCCAGCAAACTCCAACAAAAGATTTGAGCATACGAGGAGGTATATCTCGTTGAGACAAAAAGAACGAGTCCACTCGGACATCCACACGCCGCTGCACGCGCCGTCACGTGTAGGTCAAAATTTTCAGTATGTTTTCATGTGTTGGTCAACAAGTCACGCACCACCCATTTACCTGTAAGCTGAATTGAGTTGTTGAGCCGAGCTACTAAGCTGAGTCGAGCCAAGCCATAACACATCGCCTAGCCACGTCATTAGCCAAGTCATTTGCCATGTGGTGACATGTTAGCGGATCTGCCACATCATTTGCCATGTCAGCGATGCTCCAAAATTTTCAAAAATTGCAAAAATATCTCTATATTTTTGGTATTTGCAAATTTTCCATAACTTTTGGTATTTGCAATTTGATCTAAAACTTTTAAATATTACACTTTTGCTCCAAATTTTGACTAGAGAAGAGTCAAATCAAACGTTTTTGATCATTTTGGATACATTGGTGGGCTCCGTTTTGCTAAATTGAGCTCCAATTTTTATCAAGTTATTATAGAGCAAGATGTTAATGGAGGAATTGTATTCGGGAGCTATGATCAAACTTACAGCCACCAACTATATATTTTAAAGACATTGGATGGAAGATCTTTTAAATTGTAAGGATTTTTTTGTCCCTTTGAATGTTAAAGGAAAGAATCTCGACCCCACCAAAAAAGCAAAATGGAAAAAGCTGAACAGAAAAACGACCGATGGAATCCGACAATGGATCGATCATAGTATCTTACATCATGTTGTGCAGGAGCCAGACACATATGCCCTTTAGAAGAAGTTGGAGGAACCAAGTTAAGACTGCTTAGAATAAAGCCTTGTTGATGAGACATTTGGTGAATTTGAAAATAAAGAATGGAACTTCTATAGCCGAGCACACCTATGTGTTTCAGAACTTAGTAAATCAGTTATTTGTGATGGATTTATGACTAAGGGATGAGGAACAAGCACTCTTACTTTTTAGTTCTTTTCTAGATAGCTAGGAGAAGTTGGTAATCTCCCTTAGCAATTCAACTCTTAATGGAAAACTTACCATGGCTATGGTAATGGATGTCCTATTTAATGAGGAGGTCAGGAGAAAAGACATAGGCAATGATCAATCACATGCCTTTATCACAAAGAAATGGAGGAGCCGACAAGAAAGTAGTCAAAACAGGGGGAGAGGCAGGAGCTAAAGTAGAGGTAGAGCCACAGATAGAATAAAATAGATGTAGCCAAGGTGGTCTTTCCAGCAAAAGAAAGAACCTTTGGCTTCCAAGAAGCCAATTTGCTCTTAGGCTTTTCCATAACAAATTTAGTATTATTAGCATCTCTCCCATTCATAGAAATGTGAATGCCCAAATATTTTCTAAGTGTATCAATGGTAGTCAAGCTGCAAATTTTTCTCTTAACACTCTCAACAATGTGACCAGAGAAATAGATTTTTGACTTTTGACTAATAAACTTCTGGCCAGAAATCATACAAAATTCATCTAAATAATCAAAGACCAATTTAACTTGATCTTTAGCAGCCTCCAAAGATGAGTAAGTCATCAGCAAACATTAAATGAATAATAGGAGAACCTCCCCGAGAAGCTTTTAAACACCTCTAATGACCAAGTATCACTTGATTCAAAATTATATGAGAGAATCTTTCAATACAAAGAACAAAGAGTTAAGGGATAAAGGATCCCCTTGCCTAATTCCTTTATAAGGGGTGAAGGATTTGGTCAGCTCTTCATTCCATATAAGTTGCATGCTTTCAACTTTAACACATTTCATAATCAAAGAAACACAATTCAAAGGCAGACCTGCTTCTCCAAGATCATGCTTAGTAAATCCCAATTGACCCAATCAAAGGCATTCTCCAAATCTATTTTCCATCTAATCATACCCTTTCTAGATTTAGATTTTTAAAGGTATGGAGCGTTTCTTGAGCAACAATGATATTTATCTACAATTTGACGCCCTGGGATAAAACTAGCTTGACTTGGACAAATAAGATTCCCTATAACAGATCTTAGCCTTTGAACAATCACTTATCTAATAACCTTGTAAAGAGTGTTATAAAGGCTCATGGCCTAAAGTTGACCATTCTTTGAGGACTACCAATCTTAGGAATGACAGAGATGAGAGTGCTATTTAAGTTTTGAGGAAGATAACCAGTGGCAAATAAATCCTTAAGCATCTGACAAATTTCAACCCCTAAGATATGCCAATAACTTTGAAAAAATGCAATAGGAAGTCCCAATCCTCAACACCTTTACTTAGCACGCGAGATCCCCTTCATCAATTTGAGGAAAAAAGGTTAGGAATAGAACCAAAATCAAAACTAGTTGTTTCCTGAGCATATGAAGTCTCAAAAAATTGACATCCAAGTCTTTTAGCTCATTTTGATAAAAAATCCAGCTACCGTTCCTATCTTTTAGCATTTTAACCTTATTTCTCCTTCTCCAAATTAAAGTGGAAAGGTGGAAGTACTTAATGTTTCTATCTCCATTTTGAAGCCAGTTAGTGTTTCTATCTCCATTCTGAAGCTAGTTACAACGGCACTTTTTCTTCCAATGACATTCCTCTTGATCGAGGACTTGCTGGAGCTCAAGGATAAGTTACTACTCTAAATCAAGGTGAAATGGATTATCCTCAAAACAAAGCTTCTTTTAAATACCATTTAACCTAGCCAAAAGTCATTTTTTTTTTTTTTTTAAAGAAAATGGTACCAAAGACTTCTATATTCCAACTCTCAAGCTTTTTGGTGAACATACCAAGCTGCTGCATAATATTGCCATTTAGAGTAGTAATTTCAACTTCAAAAGAAATGATTCAATTGATCATGCCTCATCCAGGCCATCTCAAACCTAAAAGGCTTAAGATTACCATTAATCCTCAAATTTTGAGAATGGGGTGAGGATAAGATCTCATTCGAGGAAGATTCTACACAATGGTCTTAGGAAAAGCTTCACACCAAGCTAGACAGCAGAAAGATTTATCAAGGCACTCTCTAAAACGATAGGAACCACTTCTGCCATCACTCCAAGTGTGTTTAACACCTGTTGCACCTAAGTCAATGAGGCAACACTCTTCAAGAAAGCTATTAATACTAGAATTACCTGGAGTGTTAACTGACGCACCCCCTCTCATTTCCTGATTGTTAGAAAGCTCATTGAAATCCTCAGCACTGAGCCAGGGAAAATGATGTCTTGAACTAATTTCCTTCAGAGCATTCCAGAACTTATGCCTTATACAAGTAACAATACTGGCATAAACAGTTGTAAACAACCATTTATCAATCCTTTTATTGCTAATAAGCACATTAATCATTTGATTAGAGGAGGAAATGAGCTCAACACCAATCCTTTTATTGCTGATTAGTGCTTCCCTTAGGTTTGATGTGGTATTGTCGTAGCTTATCAAAAAAATCAGCTTTAGTTGTATTGTCATAAGAATCAATTTGTTTTGATAAAATAGAACAAATTAATTATGTGTTGGTATTGTTGTTTCAAATTACTGTCTCAAAATCACCGTTTGAGGATTTGTATATTAATAATGTTTAATTGTTGTGAAGGTATATTATGACCAAAATGATTTCAGTTATTATAATATCTCAAGTAGTATTGTTACTAATAATATCATAAAATTTATTATAAATACTAATATTTAATTCACCACAATTATGTTAAAATGAAAATAATATTAAAAACTTTTCTTTTTACGAACGGACTTGTAGTATAGTCTATACAGATTATAGGGAAAGAAAGTGGAAGATTAATTTTAAAATGAATGGAATGAAGAGATTTTCTTGTTAAAGAAACCTTTTAATAACACTGCGTAGAATAGCACATAAAAATGAACGAGTTTTTAATTTTTTTTTAAAAACCTAAATTACCTTCTTAGTGCAATTTAACCTATGTATTATAAAGCCTTACCTTATTACTCCATTGTTGTCCTAAAAACGTAATATCCTATTAATTTTTTGACGCCCAATTAATTTCTTGCGCAATCTGTTTGTGTACAAGAAAGGTAGCTTATACACTACAAAATTTCCATACGGATATATAAAATAAAACGTGTTTATTAGGGATAATGTCACAAACTTCTTTTATTGTTTGAAACTTTTGCGTATTTACCTTCTTCTTTTTTTTTTTTGTTTTTTTGTTTTTTTGTTTTTTTTTCAGAAACTTGCTTTATAGATATAAAATTTTTTGCCTACTTATAACTGCATTTTCATAATTTGCGAAATTATTTCTATTAGTTAATTAAAATCCTTTACCCCAAGAAAACGTCCAAAAAGCTTCTTTACTTCTTATTATGCAACCAAAATATGGTTGGATTGAATCTAGTTCAATCCTATACAGCAAATAGACTCTATAAAAAGAAAACAAGCAAATAAATATTCAGCAAGCATAGGTTCATATATATAGATGGAATAAAGCAGTTGATTGAGCAATTTTTTACTACAATGTTCAAGAAAGGTGACGACAAGCAAACTTCTCTGCATCTTTTAAACAATACAGAAACTCTTGCAACGTGCTTCATATCAAGAAATGAAAGAAATTTGTGGAATATGGGTTTCGTAAGATTGTTGAAATGATCGGACTTATCCATATTGATTTATGAAATTCTACTCCTTATCAATAAGAGCTGGGGCACTAACCTTAGTCCAGCACCAGCTTGCTTTCTATACCATTGCAGAGAGAGCTTAAAACAGGGAGTTTCTTTGGGGTTTCAAAGTACCGGGCAAGCACGTGAAAAGAGGGGAGGAAAATATTAGAAAGAGAACCTTAACAAATATTGCTTTGGTTCTATTAAAAAAAAAAGAGAATTGTGATGGACCCCACACAAACACTTCTATATATATATATATATATATATACATACAGCTCATCTGCGATGGAGGTGAGCACCAAATCCTTCGTTGGATACATAGGCAAATGAATTTACATGCATATCCAATAAGGATATGCATTAGGCATAGCATTTCTATATATGTTCTCCTTGTTAGGCAGATAGTGTGATGTAGCCCATCAACTTATAATGGGATGCATTACTATTAGGGAATTTAACATCCTTTGCAAACATAATTCCATAGCAGTCCTTATTCAAAAAGTAATATGATACAAGGCTGTAAATTATTGGCCAAAAGATAAACTATTTTTACTCACAGCACTAGTTTATCTAATCTAATATACTCTGGTCAACTCAATGCCAACTCCTTCCTGAACGGAAACAAAAAAAGTCAACCCGAAAGTCCTATAATATACAAAACCAGAAACTCTAAAAACTTTTTCCTCTTTAAACCTTCAAAATCAACCAGAAAACGCCTGTAAATCATCTCCATCTATCGCACTGCAAATTTTAATATTCTAAAAGAAACATTTCTGAAACAACTACTAGATTATATATATTCCCAGTGCAATATATATGTATATATATATAGTAATTTTATAATGGGCAAAAGAACTTTTAGCATACAAGCATATAGAAGATAGCAACACACGTATTCAATGAAGGATATGTGTTAAAATTATTTTTAATGTGTATCCTTCATTTGATACGTGTATTGCCATTTGTAAGCTGTTGGCTCCATCGCCTAAGAGAAAACAATTATGTATATATGTATATATATATATATTGATCTAGACAAGGCCAAGTGACAAACAGTTCCTTCGTCATTGATGCTTCAATCACTGCAAATTTGGCTTCTTTAGCTTTCAAAGAGTTTGTCAAGTTTTGGGGTGCCAAAAAGTAGTTCAAGAAGCTTGCCAAAAGAATGTCTTCCCGGGAGAGATGAAGATAAAACCAGAATACTTCAACTTCTGTTGGGCTCTGGTCATGATTTTCATGATCAAGAACATAATGTTTCAGTCCTTTCTATAGCTGGTATAGGTGGATTAGGAAAAACAGCAATTGCTCACTTAATGATTTATAAGAAGGTTCAACAGCATTTTGAGCTTCGACCTTGGGGTTGAGTATCTTATGTGTTTGATGTGAAAACAGTTTTGTAGAAAATCATTTTGTCCATTGATGTTTCCTTACAACAAGGCTTTGACATAGAGCAATTGCAGGGTTTTCTTTGACAAAATTTGATTGGAAAGAGATATCTTCTTGTACTAGATGATGTATGGATCGAAGATAGGGATAAATGGTTTAAAGTAAAAACGTCGTTAATGGATGGTTCAACAGGTAGCAGAGTATTATAATAACTACTCGAATTGAAGTTGTAGACCATATGACCCGAACCATAGCTCCTTGTACGTAGAAAGAATCAACCTGTTTTGCTAAAATAGAAAGAATTTACTATGTGCTGGTATTGTTGTTCCAAAATTACTATATCTCTTAGAATTACCATTTAGAGAATTTGTAACAATAATGTTTAATTGTTGTGACCTGTACTAAAAATGATTTCAGTTATTATAATATCTGCAGTAGTATTGCTACTAATAATATTGTAAAATAATTTATTCTAAACGCTAATTTTTTATTCACCACAATTATGTCAAAGGTAAAAGACAAAAAAAAATTGATTTTTTTTTTTTAAATAACTTCTGATATAGTCTATATAGAGAAAATAAAAATAAAAATGGAAGTACAGTTTAATTTTAAAATGAAGAGATCTTCTTTGTTAAAGAAACGTTATAACAAGGAGCCGTTGCAAAAAAATAAAAAATAAAAAAAAATAAAATAATAATAATAAAAAAATAAAAAAATTACTTCTTATTGTTTGAGAATCAATTTTGGTGCTCCAAAAGCGATCTCGAAACAAGGTTTTACCTGAATCCAGTCCAACCGTGAACCTAATATTTGGCTAAGTTACCTTTTTTTTTTTTTTTTTCCACAAATAGAAAATTTTAGGTATGTAATTAGCTTAAAAAAGGAAGGATCTGGAAA